>NC_134139.1:86372500-87622500 GCF_033958435.1 Carettochelys insculpta | reverse complement strand
AGTCCGGTAGCACTTTCAAGACTAACAAAATAATTTATTAGGTGATGAGCTTTCATGAGACAGACTCACTTCTTCAGACCATAGCCATACCAGAACAGACTCAATATTTAGGGCACAGAGAACCAAAAATAGTAATCAAGATTGACAAATCAGAAAAATATTATCAGGGTGAGCAAATCAGAGAGTAGAGGGGCAGAAGTGGGTGGGTGTGCATGTGTGTGTGTGTATGTATCAAGAATTAGATTAAGCCAAATATGCAAAAGAGCCACTATAATGACCTAAAAAAATCCCATCCCAGTTCAAATCATGTGTTAATGTGTTGAATTTGAATATAAAAGAGAGTTCAGTAGCCTCTCTTTCCAAAGTGTTGTAAAAATTCCTCTTCAGTAAGATGCAAACCTTCAGGTCATTAACAGAATGGCCCACCCCATTAAAATGGTGACTGACCCGTTTGTGGATCAGGAGTGTTTTTAATGTCTGTTTTATGCCCATTAATTCTTCGTCTAAAAGGGTGTGTCTACACAGGCACAAATCTGTGAAACAGCCATGCTAATGGCCATTTCGAAGATTACTAATGAGGCACTGAACTGAATATTCAGTGCCTCATTAGCATTAGGACGCTTCCAAACACAATGCTTTGAAAGCGCCGCTTTCGAAAGTGCACGGCTTGGCGCAGCTACATGGAGTTCCTTTTCAAAAGGACCCCACACCTTTTGAAATCCCCTTATCCCACTCACTGATTGGAATACAGGGATTTCGAAAGGTGTGGGGCCCTTTCAAAAAGGACCCCCGTGTAGCCACGCCGAGCTGCGCGCTTTCAAAGCGCCGCGACCAGAAGCGTCCTAATGCTAATGAGGCACTGAATATTCAATTCAGCGCCTCATTAGTAATCTTCGAAATATGGCTAGTTTGAAGATTTGTGCCTGTGTAGACACAGACAGAGTTTGAAGTTTGTCCAATATACAAAGCATCTGGGTATTGTTGGCACATATATATATATGCATATGCATATTGTTGGCATATATATATATATATATATGCATATGCATGCCAGCGTGTTCCAACAATGCCCAGATGCTTTGTATATTGAACAGACTTCAGACTCTCTTAGACAAAGAATTAATGGGCATAAAACAGACATATAAATATATATAGTACAGAGGACCAAAAACATTGCAATAAAAACTGGCAAATCAAATACAACGAAATTGTAATATTTTTTTGAACCTCTATACTATGTATTTGGGTCTGGATTGGAGATTCTATAGAACTGAAGAAGTGGGTCTGTCCCATGAAAGCTCATCACCTAATAAATAATTTTGTTAGTCTTTAAAGTGGTACATGATCACTGGTTTGTTAGAATACAGGACTAACCTCTCTGTTACTAGAAACCAAGAGGTACATCATCAGAATCTTTAAAACGCAGAATTGTCTCCTGGCCAGCAAGACCTTGAAACACTGCTAGGCAAATCTGATGCTCCCAGGATCATCAAGCTTATTTGTGGTCCTGAAACAACGACCAGAAAAGTTGAGCCCAATCCTGTGCTTACTTCAAGATCCATGCAGAAAAAGAGGAACAGTGGACTAATGAGGGCCACGAACAGCAAATCTATGTTCCCAGAACCACCCTGCAGGAAGATTGAGGGCTGGGGCTGGCAGAATGGGGAGCAGAAGGAGGGAGGCACATGTCCTACATCAGAAGGATCATTCAACACCTGTGTTTAGAAGAGGCTTGTGAAGAACATATGAGCCAGCCATCTGACCATATTCTTTAGGCAAGACGTGGGGGATTCTAAGATGTGCTGATGGGTATGGCAACAGCCTTTCCTCTCCAGTTCTCTTGAGAAAGGGGAGCTCTCTCTCTCTATTTTCCACTGACACCGTGTGGGTACTCAGGGTGAGTAGGTACAATGGCTTTCCATTAGATCAAGTTGAAACAAACATTCTGAATTTTTATTGTTTGTTTGGTTTTGCAGGGGGGTGGGTGTGGAAAGACATGTGTTACAAGTTTCCTTAAAACATCATGTGAATAACAAAGTGCCCATCAATTTATCTTTCGTGCTCATGAAAGTAAAGTAAACCCTAAAGCACAAAGGAGCATTAGCCAATTGAATTAACACAACAGTTTCGTTCACAGGGATTCCAGCTACGAATGGCAGCTTCACACTGCATCCAGGAACTCAGACTCAGCTGCTTGGAAGCTGCATCTGATTCAGCACATTTCTCAGACTGGCATTTTTGAGCTATAGGTCAGCTATAGGCTTCCCAGTCTATCAGGGCTTACAGCACTATAGTTCCACACTTAGCGGACTTTCTAGCTTCAGTGGCCTGGTATCTATGTTCTTCTGGTGAAACCTAGCCTGCCAATCAGGACCTGTATATTTTACACCTCCGCTGAGTGACAGACGATTATTGGACATTGCTAATTGGTAGAGAAGTCAAGGGCTTGGATTCTAAATATTTCTTAGTATAATTTGTTTTATTTACACTAGTTGTGCCTAGAGGAGGTCACACAAAACAAAAGCAAATCCCTTTTACAGGATCTCAACCAAAATGACAGTAGCACCTCCAGAGGTAACAACTCTAACCAGAGAGAATTCTTAGAGCACAGAGATTAAGGCAATGTGCAAACTTTTCCATGGTTTACAACAGCTCCCCCAGAAGGAAAGAGCATCATAAGAATAATCCAGCAAAGGCTACATAACAATGGTCTCGTGCTAAGAAAAAGAAAACTTGTAAAAGCCTATGTAACAGTGCACTCTGGACACTCCTACCGTAACAAAACAGGGAGATAATTTGAAAATATACAGTTATATAAAAGTCCACTGTAGGACCTCTGAGGAAAGTCTGACACCAATTTGTTCGAAAAGACCTGCAAGAAAAACCGTTTTCCTGCTTGTTAGTGAAGTGCACACCTCTGTAGATGGCAAACCATAAGCATGGATAACTTGCCTTACATATAAATCTGCATGGTATTTCTTCCCATTTAAAACTCCCAGCAAAGTTGGATTTTCATTGTTTCTAAAATTGAGTGTAGAATCGTACACAGCTGAAACTACAAGACAAAAAAAGAACTGTTTTACAGTACGTTAAAATCAATTTTCAGACTTTAGGGGTTTCCGAGTGATATTTAAGATGCATTTGGTACAACATTTTATGAGCAATTTCAATTGTCCATCTTCATTCTCTCTCAGACAGTGGGTATATTTAAACATGAAGCCTCAAGCAGCAGCTCAATAGCTAAAACTGTAAGCAAGGTCAAGATGACATAGACAACTGCACATTAGTAGCAGCACAGCATCTAAGCATTTTTTCCAAGACCAATATAATCACAGTTTAGTTTTTTAAAAGGGCTATTTTTCCTTCTATGATTAATGTGTGGGTAGGATGGGAAGGGGAAAGAGAAGAGGATGCCTATCAAAATGAGAGAGAGTACCCCAGCAAACTGATGGTAAATTTTAAACTGAGGAAAGAAACTACAGCAAACTTCTTCACATCTAGCAATCTACCATCTGCAACTCGCAAGTAACCAGCATTTTAACCATAACTAAATTTTAGTTACATTTTCCATAAGTGTAGTGAAAGTAAATAAAAATAAATACAGTGTAAGATTATAGTGTACAATACTACTGATGGTAAACAACTCTGCATACATTTTTGTTTGTTTCTCAAAATCTAATCTTGTTTTTTTTTAGTGTTATGCATTGTGAAGTATACCTCTCTATTATCCAGAATATTTGAATATTGGGCAACCTCCTGGTCCCGGGGCTGCTGGATATGAAAAAGTTTACTGTACATCGCATCAAGTGAATACTTGTTGAAGTCACTGCTACAAGAAGATTGTGAGGTCAAACGCAGAATAAGATTTAAAAAATAAGCCATTTAAGCAACTAACTTCCACAGTTAATCTAGAAAGCATAACGTGTATTTGGCATACAGACACTCTTGCTTTACGGTGTAAGAGCACACCACATTGTTTGAGGACAGGAACCAACTTTCCCCACAGATATATTACCACATCCATTACGGGGGGACGGGGAGGTGGGGCGTCTTAAAGCTTCTTCTAAAGCATTAGCTAAAGGCTGCTATCAGAGATACTATACCAATTTAGACTTGCTCTGGGCTAATCTAATTTGGCAATTCCTATATAGGCACATGAGTAACCATGAGAATCATTGGGCTATGTATTGCACTGAACTGAACTGCAGCCAAATTCACAACCACTAGAGAATAAACTTTCTGTAATTCAGCAGACGCCTGAATATTTCCCAGCAAAAATAAAAAATACTGCAAAGTATCTTCTTAGCTCATTAAAAGGAAACACTGGGTGAGTGTGCATGTGCATGCAAATGAGAGGAATAGCTCAGTGGCTGGCACATGGCCTTGTAAACCCAGGCTTGTGAGCTCGATCTTCGAGGGGAGCAGGTTAGATTGAAAAAGAAAATATCTGTCAGGGATGGTGATAGGTTCTGCTGCGAGTGCAGGGGACTGGACCTGACGACCTTTCAAGGTCCCTTCCAGCTTGATGAGATATGTATATCTCCATGTTTCAAATGAGACTATATGGGAATGGTTTGTAGAGACTGAGGCTTTTTGCTATTTTGAAGAGTAATAGACTTCAGATTACAACAGAATCTCAGAATTATGAAGAGAACCGCGAACCACATGCCTGATTTGGAGCAAAAATACACAACATGGCAGCAGCAGAGACAAAATGAAGCAGCAGCAAAATACAGTGCACTACTGTATTAAATCCACGGTCAGCTGTAAACATGTTTCAGTTAGTGTTACCAACATTTACAAACCACCTCTGTTTCTGAGGTGCTACATGAGTTATCCTTCATCTCAGTTTCTCTGCTGGGGCACCGAATTAGCAAGCAACAGTTGGCTCTTTGGACCTGATTGACCCTCATTTGAAAAGGAAGAGTTGGTCAAAAGCACAGTAGAGCCATTAGTGAACAGCAGCAGGATGCAAAGGGACACAGCATGCGGCAGGCTAGCACGGGGCAGGTTTACATCCCTGTTTGATGCAAATTGTGTGTCCATGTGGACAAGCCTTAATTCTTCTGAAAACACGCTATAAATTTTGGCTTTGCAATGTGTAGATTTTTTTCCTGCAAACTGTCAGATCAGATACTTTGTACAAACAGGTATTGAGCTGAAAAGCTTAATGCCAGCTCAGCAAACCCAAATAACAAGGCCCCTTCTCCTCCCATTGAGCCCTGCCCCGGTGCACCTCCAGAGTGATTCCACTTAAGACAACAGGTATAAAACTAGTTGAGAGATGAGAACTGGGCTCACAGCCTATAGGAAGTTTTATTTGATTTTTTTTTTTTTTTAAAAACATAGTATTGCGGTGCCATAGGGCACAGTTCTGCTATAACCAGTCACCATATTCAGATTATTTAGCTCCCTCTCTTAAATTCAAAACAGCCTTAATTTTAAAATGTTCATGTTCACAAGGTGTTTTCAGTTTATACAGGTTGAACCTCTTTTGTCCAACACCCCTGGGACCTGACTGGTGCTGAATGAAAGAATTTGCTGGACCACAGAATGTCAATATTGTCTAGTACATCACCAATGCTTATGGGCTCTTAGAAGGCACGTGGGGGGTAAATTACAGCAAAATAACAGCGCAGAACACTGAGAGCCAGGACCGGTGGCTGTAAACAAACCCAATGGGATCACGGCAAACTTGGTTACACCCATGGGAAGTGGTTGTCTGGCTAACCAAAGTCATGCTGGATTACTGATGTTGCCAGATGACAGAGGTTCAACCTGTGCCTATTATTGGGTGGTGTGGGGGGAGGGGGAGTCATTCAACAAACACTGAAGCATATTCCTAGCTACATGTTTGCACAATAAAGATTGAAGAGATGGAGCCTACGTCTTATATTTTAAAATTCTCTTGGGGTAAAACCATTTACCAATCCCTCTATTATATCTTTAAGAATAAAAAGAATGGTAATGAGACAGTTTAATGATACTTGTGCAATAAGGAGTGTATTAGGTTAATCATTACTTAGCAGAACGCAACTATAAAACAGGATTTACTTGGCTTTCGTTCTGTTCTTTTACTCTATTGCCCTAGCAGTCAAATGTTCTCTTCAGAGGAGAGAAAACAGATTCCTTTTCAGTCTGACAAAACTCGATTACCATAATCTGTCCAGAGGGTACTACTTATTAAGGATATATGCTCATTTGCTGTTTGCACAAAGCTGCCAAATAAAAAGGCATAATTAAGACTGTACTCAGGATTAATGTCCTGTTATCGGGAGATGAAGAAACAGTTACTGACTCTGAGCAGTACCTGAGGTTCTTCTAGATGCGAGTCCCAGTAGGTACTCCACTTCAAGCGATCACACACCCTGTGCATCTAGTAGGGGAAATTTGACAGCACTGCCTAGCTGGGCCACACATGAGCCGTCCTAGTCTTCCTTCTGCAGTGGCAGTTAGTAATACAGTGCTCACACCCTGCCCTGCCTCCATTCCTTCTCTACCGCAGAGGAATAAATTAGAACTCCAGTATAGAGGGTAGGTAGAGGCGTGTCCATAGTGGCTCACAACTCAAAGAGGGACTTCAGAAGCAGGTCTGAATGGACAATAAGAGCTCTACGTCCCAGCTGAGTTTCAGAGGCTTAAACCTGATCAATGAAGTAGTGTTGAATCAATGTGTGAGAAGTCCAAGTAGCTGCTTTGCATAGGTCAGGAATAGATGCATTTTGCAGGAAGGCAACAGACTTGGCAATGGATCTTGTGGATTGCGTACAAACCTATGATGGGGATTGAAGGTCATTTTGCTGGTAACAGAGCTGAATGCAATCTAAAATCCATCTGAAAGATCCCCATTTAGCGATGGGTTTACCATTAGATTATTCCATGGCAGAGAGGAACAGTTTAGTTCTACTGAACGATTTGGTCCATTCAGGATACAAGGTTGGACCCTTCTGACATCTAAGGAATGGAAAATTGCTTCTTATTTGTCCTAGGGAAGAGAGGGCTAGGAAAGAATATGGAGATATGGATGGGCTTATCGATGGGGAAGGAAGAAGGGACTTTTAGGCAAAAAACTGGGGTGAAGCTGAGAGCGACCTCACTGAGATTGTGGCAATGTACACACTGTCAGGGCACAGGGGTTTTTCCTACACACTGAATGTCTGTCAGAAAGTGGAACTGTCGCACAACAGGAGATAAAGTGTTCAAAGACAGATGACCCTGACATTCTGGGGAAAATCATGTCCCTTGAGGAAGTGAATGGAGAATTTTGTTTTTTAACCAGGGAGAAAAAGAAATAAAAGGGTTCTAAACCAACTAACCTAACTAGAACAATTGGTGGGACTACGAACAAACTGATTTGGGCCTCTCAGCCTAGCCTATGATATGAGCGTCTCAGGGCACTGGGGAATATAGAATACTAAAAAGCACCTACTCTAGAATTTCTACTGGTATGAGGTTTCTGAGGTAGTGCAAAAACTCTGCAAGTCCTGTGACCCATGCCAGAAGGCAAGGAAGGGCCCACAGAAGGGTAAGGCTGTCCTCCTCTCCAGTCCCATCACAGAGGAACACCTTCTGAGGGTTGTTGTGGACACTGAGGAAAACAATTAGGCAAAGTTACCCAGACAGATAAAAATATATTGTGGGAGTAGTAGTTCAGGCTACCTACTATCCAAAAGCAGTAGCTCTGTCTTCTGCACAGGCAAACAAAATGGCCAACGCCTTGCTAGAAACGTGTTCCCAGATAAAGTTCTCTCATAAGGTTTTGACTGTTCAAGAGGGAAACTTGATGTCTGTCCTACATGAAAGGCCATGAGAGATGTGGGATTCAGCACCTCCGGTCACCTTCCAACCGCTTCAGATTAACAAGCTGCTTGAGAGATTTCAATGATTTATTTTCAATAAAAAGTTGAAACTATTTGCAGGCCAGCACCTGTGACTAGGTTAAACATTTACTTTCACTGCTGTTTGCCTATCAGGTGACTCCTGACTAATCCACAGGACTGTACTCTTTTGAACACCTGCACTCTGTGTATGGGGAGTACAAGATTCCCCCAGCCCTAATAAGGGAGGAATGGGAAAATATGACCTCTCCAGTCAAGGAGCCCATGGTGAAGTATGTGTTGGCCTTTTGGGAAATACTCACTGATGTTTCACCCAGGAAAATCTAGCTAAAATGAAAGACTGATATGATCTCACTGCAGAAGCTTGGACATATGGTACATGTGAGCAAGTTATGGGGCTCAATTCAGGGCACAGGAGTGAAATCCAAGCAGCATAGGAATGGCTGTTTAAAAAAATCAAACACCTCAAGGAAGTAAACTATGTGGCTGAGCGACCTAATCCCTCACAGACACCTGAGATTGTTGTAATATTATTTTGTCATGTTCACACCAGAGAGAATGTGGCTCTGTGGTTCACCACTTAGCCATCTGGTAGCGGAAGCAGACCAGCCCCTCCATGATCTCTTTCCCACCCCTTCCCACCCCCTACTCTGCACAGACAACAAACAGAGACCAGAGCGAAGCTGCAGGCTTATCACCAGGAACTGTCCAATAAACCTGAATATACCTCACCTGCTGTCCAATTAAAAAAGCACTTTTCAGGCTTAGTGGGAAAAAAACCCAGACCCCAGGAGGTACAAATTGCTGACATGCTGGAGCTAGGGATGCTCCAACAGTCAAATGACCTTTGGGCCCCTCCCCCACAATTTACTGTTACCTAAGAAATCTGGGTCAAGGTCAGTGTGGATTACAGAAACCACAATGGCTACATCTACACTAGCCAAAAACTTGGAGATGGCCATGCAAATGGCCATTTTGAAGTTTACTAATGAAGCACTGAAATACATATGGGGGCGGCTACGGCATTTCGAAATTGACGCGGCTCACCCAGACAGGGCTCCTTTTCAAAAGGACCCCGCCTACTTCAAAGTCCCCTTATTCCTATGAGCAGATGGGAATAAGGGGACTTCAAAGTAGCTGGGGTCCTTTTGAAAAGGAGCCCCATCTGGATGAGCTGGGCGGCAGCGAGCCGCATCAATTTCGAAGTGCCGCAGCTGCCCTCATGCTGATGAGGCGCTGAATATGTATTTCAGGGCTTCATTAGTAAACTTCAAAATGGCCATTTGCATGGCCATTTCAAAGTTTTTGGCTAGTGTAGACACAGCCAATATCTGATACACAACACATGCCTAGGGCAGAGGAGTTTCTGTGCAAGTGGGGAAGGGCCCCAATTCTTGACCACAATGGACATGGACAAAAGTCACTGGCAGGGGATGCTGGCCTCTGATACTAGGCTTAAATTAGCTTTTATTTACTTCAAGAGGGACCCAAGTTCCTTGTCCTACATCTGACCTCAAGGGGGCCCCCAGCTACCTTCTAGCAGCTTGTAGATGACGGCAGAGTTTGGCCTGGCACATACAGGTGTTTACCTCTTCAGCAGGACATGGGACGAGCATGTGGTCCATGTGAGATGTGTGCTTCACAGCATTCAGACTGTACGAATGAAGAAACCCTGTCCTGTCAGAATAATACAGGAGATTTGTCCTTTATTTTAGTAGCGTGACTGCCCTTATCACTGATCTATGTGTAAAGGTTGAATTAGGATCTGAAAGCTGCCAACAGGCCTTCTAGAAACTGAAGAAAGCCTTAAGTACAGACTCAGCTTCGGTAAGCCCAGTCTGTGATGCGTATTTTTTTTTTTAATGGGTTTGAGACAGAGAGACCTTTGGCACGGGGCTTAGGACTGTGACGATGAAAAAGGGAGAGAAACAGCTCATTGCGCATATGAGCAAGACACTGCTTCCCTGAGAGAATACCAGGTGATAAGCGGAAAAAAAAAAATCTTTTTCCCGCAATGCTGTGGGCCCACACAAATTGCAGCCCTCTCTTTTCTGATATTTCACTGTGTACACTGATCACTCACCTGGCGGCACTGGGTGAAACAACAAATACCTCACAGCTAAAGGGGAGCCTGCTGGCCCAATATTACAACACGGAAGTTCTTCATGACAAAAGGAATGTGAATTTGGCCACTAATGTTCTGCCTACCGAATAAGTCAGTGGGTCCCTGTCATGCACTGAACAGCCACCCTCGCTAGTGTCCACTGGTCTAAGCAGGAGATAGGACAGATCTGAGAACTATGAATAGTTCAGGCAACTATATTTAAATGTGCCTGACAAGCATGGACTTTGTGGACAATAAGCCTTAAGCGGGTTTTCTGCCCACCCTTTGGAACCTACGCCCTTAGGACAGGGTTGCTGACAGGTGTTCACTACTTCCTGAGTAAACAAAAACAAAAAGTTAGCAGAGCTGCCTCTGAATTCAGCTGTACAAGCCCTAAATCGTTAGTAACACAGACCAATGGGAATTCCGGATTATATTGAACAGACACACTCTAGAGGGCGAAAAAAAGAACAAGGCAGGATGACAGCCGGAGACTGGAATGATCATTTAGAGTCTGCTCTGTGTGACTGTCCTTACCTACATTTCTCAAACACTGTACGGTGACAGCAAATCCCTTTGTCCGGGGCAACAGATGATACTTGAGTTTCGGCAGGCCTTTAGCTTCAGCTACCTGCATGCTGATTTGGTGCTTCTGCTCCGTGAATCTCGTGCCCTCACAGTGTATCAAGAACTGAAAGCAAGACAAGGCTGTCATTAGAAAACCAGTTCACACATTGATCACAAACATGAATATTTCCTAATTTTTTTTTTTTTTTTTTTTTAAAAACCCTTCTAGTTAGCGGTATTTTGGGAATACAGCGGATGACAGGAAACAAAACCCTTATTTTCCTCCAGATTGCTCTTCTGGCTGGGGTTACCACCTTGCACTACTGTGGGCTGCAGAATTTTGTGCAAGAAATGCAAGTGTTTCTTTAATTAGCCCACCCTCTTTCTTATACCATCGCGTCAAACAAAAGAAGTTCTCCAGTGAGAACACAGAGGCTGGTTACCAGGAGGCGCATCAAGCCAGTGTACTAGAATGCCTGTTTTGACCGAATAATATACGTATTGTCTCAAAAGGACGTACTCCAGATTCCAACTCCCCTCAGCTATGGCAAAGTCCAGCTCTCTATCCCTCTCAGGCCCACTCCCAAAACGTAAAAATGGGACCCCCATCTGTGACAGTACTATTACGGTCACCATACAGGACTATGATCAATTATGTACAAAGTGTGCCTTGTGAGGTACCATTTGAAATGTCTATCTGATTAACGCTATTGTCCTGGTAAAAGCATGTGTAGCACTACTATACAAGAGCTTATAAGATTCTACTGTTTAATTATTACCAAAAATTTGTTTTAATTCTATGTAACACCTGAAACCAGCTTTTCAGAGACAAGACACTTACTGGCCCGCGTGAAGACTTAAACCAGTGATAGCTCTTTAAGAAGCCATTCCTCTGAAATGGGAAGGTGAAAAAAGAAGAAATATACACTTCATCACAGAGAAGATCTAACCCTCATGTCCACAAAAAGCAACAAAGATGACTGAAAGGTTAGAAAAACATGACCCAGGAGGAAAGATTGAAATAATTGGCATGCTTAGCTCAGAGACAAGAAGTCTGAAGAGGGACTTGGTAACAGCCCTACAAATACACTGAAGATGATTATAAAGAGGATGGTGATCAATTGTTCTCCATGTCCACTGAGCATAGGACAAGAAGCAAGCAGCCTAGTTTGCAGCAAGAGATATGCAGTTTGGATATTTGGAAAAAACTTTCTAACCAAAAGGATCATGTAGCAGTGGAACAGGCTAATTAATCTAAGGCTGCGGTCAGCAAAATGTGTGAATTCAGTAAAAATCTCAATGATTCAAGAGCTGCAATGCATGTGAATACGAAACACTCCTTAACAAAGAACATCAAACCACACTTTTTATAACCCTTATTTTAAGGACAGTGCACAAAAAATTATTTGTGATGTGATACATGTTTACTGCAGAATGTTCATAAACATTTATATATTCTATTTCCTCACACTTTAGCTGTGTCTAGATTGCCAAGAACTATCGGCAAAAGAGACGCAAATTATGCAACTTTTTTTTCTTTTTTTGGCAACAAAAGCCTGTAGTCTAGATATTGTCTTTGCACCACTGTCTTCCCGACTTTCACTTCCAAACTTTCTCTCTGGAAGACGTGAGGGGAAGGTATCCAATGTTTCGCGATCACGTATCATTTGTTATTTAGATAGGAGTCGCTCATTTTTGGGGCTTTTAGACATTCACTGCTTATCGAAGACAATCAGGATTTAAAAAACACAAAACTTTGCAATGATGGCATTAGGATCCACAAAGAAGTCCTTAAATTGCTGCATGTGGCTCTGGAGCTGCAGGTTGCAGACACCTGGCCTGGGGCGATTGAGGAACGTGTCACTGGAAGCTTTTAAGAAGAAGTAGGTCAAACACCTATCAGGGATGGTCTAAAGCTACCTAATGCTCTCTCAGTCAAAAGGATGGACTACGAGACTTCTTGAGGCAGATGTGCTGACTCCATAGGCCCACAGAAAAAAGGTGGATGCTCAGCACCCACTTGCAGCCCCAAGGCCCAGCTCTGCTTGCATCCTACCAGCACCTCCCAGGATCAGCTGTTCAGCAGAACAAGCCAAAGAGAAGCAGATCAATAGGATGGGGGAAGAGGAGAAGCAGAGGCAGAGCCTGGGGCAGAGTGAGGGGTCAAGCGCCCACCAGGAACTGTAGAAGTAGGTGTCTATGGATTGAGGTGCCTTCCAGCTCAACATTACTATGATCTCTAACACTTCCCCGCTGAAGTCACAATTATGTTGTATCCATGAGTAGGGAGAACAGAGAAATTACAGCCCCATAAAGGGAATGCCACTGAACAGTATCTGTCCTGTCCTCCACAATATACTCCATTTTATTTCTCATCCTCACATGTATGGGAACAAACTGCAGCAAGGTAACTGAAAAGCAAATACAAAATGGGCTGAGCAGAGATAAAGTGAAATTATTTTAAAATGCAAGGAGATGTTTTGTGACATTTGATAAATGCTACTCGTAACAAAGGGTAAGGGTACGTCCCACAGAAATTAAAGCTGGATCGTCTGCTCTAGTCTCCAGTCACCACAGGACTGTTGTTTTACTCATGCAGCATATAGATGGTGTTAAATATGCAGATGAAGCATTCAGAAAGCGATGAAAAAAATCCTTTCAGGGGATCTAACTGATTTCCTTCCGTACACAAGTGCTACTGCTCCCTGTGCCAACACAGATCACTACCAAAAAGTGACATTCCACTTCCTCCTGAGTTTACCCCAGTTGTATGACAATTACATATACCCCATCTGTAACAGGTCTGGATTAAATGAAGAGGCTACCAGGCAACAAAGGATGAGTGAGCTGTGCTCACAAATTAGTGCTGAGCAGTCTAAGTGTATTAAAAAAATTATTTGACCTTTAAAAACACACCTAACAGCAGAAACTCTACAAGAGAAAACAGAACGTGAGACAATTACACAACCACCTGACTGGAGACTATCCAATACACAGGGTGCAATTTTGCAAGGCACTGAGTGCTTTCAATACTCATTGACGTCAAAAGGAGCTGAGAGAGCGCACGTCCTCAGAAATTCAGGTCCACATCTTCATTGGAAAAGAACCCTGATAAGCAATGTTTATTGGTCCCTTATATGGGTGGTTAAAACAGCTTTCCCTATATGTGAGTCTATCACTCTCCTCTTGCCATCACTAACTCACAAAAATGAAGAGTCTTCCCAAGCACTGCATTCAGAAAAAAAAGACACCACCTTTTCATTCCCAGTTTCAGTCTGTCATTTCCCAGCTCAATGAGAGAGCATGGGTGAAGAGTCATAGAATAGTAGAACTTGAAGGGACTCCAAGAGGTCATCAAGTCCAGTTCCCTGCCCTCTTGGCAGTACCAAACACCATCTAGACCATCCCCAGTAGGTGTCTATCTAACCTGCTCTTAAATATCTCCAATCACAGAGATTCTACAACCAACCCTGGTAATTTATTCCAGCACTTAACCACTCCAACAGTTAGGACAAGATACAATGGGTTTAGATAGCAGCAAGGGAGGTTTAGGCTGGACATGAGGGAAAAAAAAATCTATTATCAGTGGCTAAAGAGAATAATTTTTCTCCCTCATCTTTGTGACACCTTTTTAGGTACTTGAAAGCTACTATAATACCGCTGTCAGCCTTCTCTACTCCAAACTAAATAAGCCTAATTCTTTTAATCTTCTCTCATAGGTGGTGATATTTGCCAGACCTTTACTTATTTTAGTTGCTCTTCTCTGGACCCTCTCCAATTTCTCCACATCTTTCCTAAAATGTGGTGCCCAGAACTGGATACTTCAATGGAAGCCTAATCAGCGCAGAGTAAAGAGGAAGAATGGCTTTTTGTGTCTTGATCACAACATTCCTGGTAATGCATCCCACAAAGCTTTTTTTGTAGCACTGTCACACTGTTTGACATATTGGGAAGTTAGCCCTACCTTCAGGCAGACACAGGGAACCCAGTCCTTTTCAGATTAGAAAAATCAGCAAACCAAATGTCACTTTGTAAGTTAGTAAGTAGGTCAGACTCAGACCTGGTGTAAGTGAACTGACTGTCACATGGACCTCAAGAGTGATGAGGTTAAAGCAGGAAAAATGGAGGGGCGGGTGAGAGTATGAACATGAAAATGGGACAGGGGTATGAGGGAAACAACAACAACAAAAAATGCACGTTTTTATTCCATTGTCATATATACTCAATTTTTCCATAGACCTCTAAACTTCCAGGTTCAGAGGGGAATGGGATTTGTCCAACTGATTGAACCCAAACATGAATAATTGTCACCTATACAATTTAGGCCCCCATTTGTTGCCTTGGCATTCCTAGTGGTCCATCTTTGATAGAAGATTAGGGGAAGAAAGACACTACCCTGGAAATCCTAGTTTTCTTCATTGGTCTCTAATTCTATTCTATTTGTGGCATTTGATTAATGTTACTAACAACAAAAGGTAAAGGTACATCCCACAGAAATTAAATCATGAAAAGCTAAGCCAAACTCACAGCACTGACCCAGTCAAGTCCTGTTGCATTTACGTTCTCTGTCCCTCAAAATATAAACAATGACCTCAACTCTACTAACACTTACCCAAAAATTTTCAGGGTAATCCCGGAGATTGAGCAAGCTCTGCATGACAGTTTTCCGATCCTCTTCCCATTTCCTCTTACAGAAGACTATCTCCAGGAAATACCACATCCAACCAATGATAGGCACGTAAGAAAGTTCCTTTTTTGCGAGCACTTTGGAACTCTGAAAGTACATAAAGAAAAAAAAGTGTTATTTAAAAGAAAAAAAAACAAAAACAAAAAAACTATCTTATTGAATTGCAGAGGTACATGAGGCACAAAAGGGTCAGATGCCAATACTCTGTTCCACACTGAATAGTGTCTTTCTATGCAGCTTGTACCAATAGTTTTAACAATCTAATGGCTCTTATCAGGTAGGAAGGCAGAATTTGGCTCCAACTAAGTACATAAAAGGAAGCTATACACTATTTTTAAAACCCACACAAGTTAAATTGTTTCCGAAAGTGACAAACTCATGGAAGCATTTAAGATGCCAGCCACGAAGAATTAAAATCTTAATTTATCCAGAGAACCAACACAGCATGGGCAACGGTGGTACGTGTTCTTTTGTGTGATTCAGCCAATATCCTGCCATGGTGAGCTAACAGGAATAGATATTATGAGTGAGAGCAATTCTTTCCTCAGATTCAGTAATAAAGACATGCAAAATCTGCTTAACTTTTTGGCTGTCTGCATCACAACCAGCAGTCTACGGACACAACTCAGAATTCATAGGAAAAAAATATATATGTATGGGACTCACTGTACTTCCCCAGCAACACTCATGCATTAATTAGTTGCTTTTCACAATATCCCTGTGGAGATAGGAAGCGTTAGCTCCATTCTATAGATTGAACCTGAATCTCTTTGTATCACAAGTCACATGGGGGGTTTATGTTGAAGTCAGTAATAATATTCTCAAGCCCCAGTCCAGGGCCCTATTTTCAAGATCATACTTCCTCTCACAAAATAACCTTTCCAAGACATTTTATTGTTCCCAGTTAAGCTACTTGTGATGCCAGAAGGCAAATATACATAATTTAGCGTTACTAGTAACAGCCACACAGAAGGAAGGACAGCAAGTGTGAGGAAGTCAGCTACCAAAATCTGGAAATAGGAATTTCTTCCAGACTGCAGCATGTAGCCCTACTCCCCACCCCAGCCCCTCACCCCAATACTATTAGTAGTGATGGAACTAACGCAGAATCTCCCCACAGCATGGGGGGAAGCTAGCATCAGAGTCTCAGATTCCTGGCTGAGGCCCAACTCTGTATCAGTGATCTGATGAACACCTGATTAAGAATCCATCTGTGCATGGCCATTTCTGGCACATATTTGTACAAATCAGATTCCAAAACAATCAGTCCAGACATTTGATATTTAAAGTAGCCCCTACTACACGGCAGCAGCTGCGTGGAGCATGGCCTCTCTCTCCAAGGCCACTTCCAGCCCCCACCATTGGTCCTTCCCTCATAATTGTTGGTTCCTTTGTCTCTTTCCCTAGCTTCAGGATGACCCTGCATCCATTCGCTTCCACTAGGATACCTTTCTGCCACCAATACCCATCACCTACCACCGACGTCTCTCTCTCTCTCTCTCTCTGCAGCCTTGTTTCCAGAATTCATATTCCGTATTGCTGAGTACCAGTACACAGGATTTTGGATTTTTATTAAAAAAAGAAAAGTGCTGGTAATCATCCCTCCCCCTCACCTCCCCCCCACATTGCAGACAGAAGGACCCATGGGTGAGAGCAGAGCCCCGTTGGCAGCCCCAGCTGTGGGGACCCTGGCTGGAGTGCACAGAGAAGGTGCTGGTACGCAGTATTGGCACATACCAGCACAAAACACCCCCACTGCCAATACATATTTGGATTGTCAGGACCCAGGCACAACAATAAATCCAGTTTATGATATTTCATAATTAACCATCCCCCCGCAGCGGGAAAAAACCTGTTGTAAACATTTGACAGACTTAACACACTTAATTTTAAAAACAAGCATCTCTTGGAAGTTCAATCTTCTGGTAGAGTACTCTTTAAATGTGACAGCAACGAAGGGTCCTGTGGCACCTTATACACTAACAGAAAAGTTTTGAGCTGTTAGTCTATAAGGTGCCACAGGACCCTTTGTTGCTGTTACAGATCCAGACTAACACGGCTACCCCTCCGATCTTTAAATGTCAGTTTAACCACCTTTGTAGAAAAAAATAAGGGCTTTTCTCCTAACATTCAGAAGAATTTCTCAGGTGGGTCTGAACACACAACAGTAATAAATATACTTAGTTTCACATTTTTCCCCCTACACTCTTGTCTGATACCCTTTTAGGTTTCAACTTGGCTATTTCCAGTGAGCACCCTGTGGAAGAGCCTGTCAAAGGATTTATCTCAGCAAACTAGTAAACCTTTGTATCCTCTAAGTGGTCTCAAAATGCACCAAGTACAGTAAACTGAAAAAAGAGAAATATTTTCTTTGTGATTCATTATACAGGTTGACTCTCTCTAGTCTGGCACTCTCAGGGTCTGACCGGCACCAAACAAGGAAACTTGCTGAATCATGGGAGGTCATATTGTCTAGCAGCATTAGCAACACTTGCATGGCTCTTAGATGACAGTCAGGAGTAAATTACAACTAAACAGCACAAAACACCGAGTGCCAGGACTGGTGGCTGGAAACAAACTTTATGGGACCATGGGAAACTTGGCCACACCCATGATAAGTGGTCCTCCAGCTAACTAAAATCAAGCCGGATTATGGATGTTTCCCAATGAGAGAGTGCCAGAGTAGAGAGGTTCAACCTCCAGTATACTTAGAAGAGTAACTATTTTCAGACGGTATTGTGATTTTTCAAGTTGCTTGTGTCCCTTTAGTATAACATTACACTTTTTATACAAACTGTTGAACAAGAAACCCCACACAGTTAACATCACACAGCTATACAACTAAAAGTCCGTCTCTTAACAATACTTTCTCCTCTAGTTTCCAGTTAAGCGCTGACCTGGGATTATTCTGTGGTTTTGAACATTCTGGGATCTTCAAATAGCAGTTGCAATAGAAGTACCAAATGAGAAGGAAACCTCATGGAGGCATAGAGTACAGTTTAAGGAAATGGGATCAAAATGTCACTATTATGCATTAATTAGAAACAGTCACAAGCTATGCACTGCCTTTCAGTAAGAGTTACAGAGCTCTACATCCACATTTACAACACGCCTACTGGGCATTGTTAAGGTGTCTGCATGCAGGCAACTGTATTGTATGAATACATGAAAGCTTCAATTTTACCAGGTGAGGAACAGGTCCTCTTCTAGAGATTTAATAGATTACTACTTTTGCCCCTCCTTCTTCTCCTTTCATATAACTATTCCCTTGTGTCATGTCTCCAAAAGGTACAGCTACAATACCTCTTTGGTGTACATAAAGAAAAAAGAACCACCTCTCAAAACACACACAGCCAGTCTACTGGGATTTTCCCTCCTCCACCTGCAAAAACTAGATCAGGGAAATCCAGGGTGTTTCACACCAGCAAAACAGGAGAATTTCAATTGAAAGCTCTCCCTGAAAATATCCAGACTTTTAGATCATTAACTCAAGTGCCTCAGCTCATCTCAGCTCCCACAGCCACAGTGCAGGGAAAGGTGTGCTAATCCAAATAGCCACACAGCCTCTCACAACAAAGCAAACACTTTCAATTGCATCTGGAAGCAAAAAGAAAGCCAGTCCAGAATCAGGTCAGCAATTGTTGTCCAAAAGAGGGAAAATTGCACTTAGAGTACACATGGAATATTCAGTGTGTACTATACCAAAAAACTGGAGGAGATTATAAGAAAAGGTAAGAATGACCTGCAACAAGGCCACTGCAACAGCTTTCACAACAATTATTGGGCTCAGCCAGGGTGACCAGAGAGCAAGTGTGGATAAACTGGGACAGGTGGATTGGGGTGGTAATAGTCACTTACGTAAGACAAGGCCCCAGATACCAGGGCTGTCCTTATAAAACTGGGACATCTGGTCACTGCAGGCTCAATACAATAGTAATTGGGTGAAATTCTGCGTGTTATGCAAAAGGTGCGTGATCTCATGATCCCTTCTGACTGTAATCTATAAGCCTATGAGGGTTATGTTTCCAAATGCACAGTAAAAGGGTCTAACCATTTCTTGTCAACAATTACTGCTTCATTAGAATTTCTTAGTAAATGCTAACACTCCGACATTTTTCTTCTGCCAGTGGCTTCCCTCAAAAGATCTTGTCAGCACTGGAGTGCATAATCTCTCTCATGCACATGAAGAGAAACTAAAGCATCTTCTGCTGTTTTGTGCCGGAAGTCTCAACTGACGTGTAGAAGGAAGTCCCTAATTACAGAGACCTAGCAGCAGGAAGGAAGCTTTTCAATGAGTGACATTAGCAAGACTGTTCTCTTGTGGGAGGAGTAAATTACACTTTAATATACAAATTATCCCCTCCTTTCCGCCAGCACACATAACTGGAACCTGCTCTGTGCATATATAATAAAAGAGGAAAGCATGAATTCCATTCTCTCTTTTAATGATTTTTTTTTAAAAAGTACTAATCCTCTCCTGTAGCGTTAAAATTTCAGTCTCCAAAGGATAAAGTCCATTAAAGACCACTGGATGACTGCACATAAGACATCACCTTCCTGCAAAAATGAGAGATTTTAAGGCTTGAGAACTCCACTCACAATAGTATACGTGACTGTATGGATGCCTATTATAACTCAAGCTGGATGATAGCAGAAAGGGTACATTACTTCATATAGTCAGCCTAGCTTTGAAAAAAAAAAAATCTTTGTGTAGGGACTTGGGTGTTCACTCATGTAATCCAAACTTGCATGAACGCCTGCAGAAAGCAAATTTTGATTTTACATATATATGAATAGCCACTGAAATAAATTTGAAATTTGTGCAAGTGTGTGCATACTTATCCACCTCAGATCCTTGTTATTAATCTTTCCAGTCTCAGCCAGCTAACCAACGCATCCTGAGGAGAGAACACACTACTAGACTGACAAAACTAAAC
Source organism: Carettochelys insculpta (assembly GCF_033958435.1). Taxonomy (NCBI): domain Eukaryota; kingdom Metazoa; phylum Chordata; order Testudines; family Carettochelyidae; genus Carettochelys; species Carettochelys insculpta. Next base: position 87,602,367 of record NC_134139.1, on the reverse strand, counting down.
TGCTATGTTTAAAGAGCCATCAAGTTGTTTCATAAGTTCAGATAATAAATTTACTGAAACTAAACTACTACCAGTAAATAAGCTAAATTTAAATTCATTTGCTGTGAAATATTCTGATGATTTGGGTTCCTATATTTCAAAAATAAAGCACTCCCACAAGTCTAAAACAATCAAGGCAAAGATACAAACATTCAGTAATAAATAAAAGAAACCAGATAAAACAGGAAAAAAACAAAAACAAAAACAAACCCTGCTGATTTAGTATAGTATAAAGTAACTGCAGGAGAGTTATACATGGCATACTGGCTTTTATCTGGAGGCAAGAGTGAAACTAAACAGAAACTGGTTATCTTCGAAAGCTGTAAAACATAACAGCCTGGGACAAATTTCCAGTTCAGCAGTGCTGCATCAGTATAATGTTCTGTGGCTTCTTACCTCTACTACTTGCATTGGGAACGGGGGTAGGAAGGACTATAAATCAAGACCTAAGCATGGTAAGAGGGTTCTTAAAAAAATAAATTCACAGCAGCAAAAAGCTGATTCAGACAAACGTATAGCCTGTGGAGTTTCGGTAACAGTTTTTTACTATTTTTTTCTGCCTCTGAGAATTTTTATTATTAGGGCCCTTTATCGTAATTTTACAAGATTTATAATTTAAGGTTTTATTTTTTATAATTATTTATAATTTTATTTATACAAAGATTTATAATTTGCGCTGTTGCCTGTGAAGTGCTACAGAGGATCAGGACACGCGGGTTCATATTTTCTCTCCTCAGTGTTATTTTCTCTCTCTCTCTCTCTCTCTCTCTCTCAGATGAATACACAAATGACTCTCTTCTCGCTATTCATTATTCTGTGTACCTTCATCACATTACCTTTTATTCGTCTTCCCTCTGGATAGTCCTAATTCTGTCACTCTCCTATGGAAATCTTTACAAACTAGAAAAGACAGTAAGATGAAGGGGAAAGAGCTAACACTAAGACCAAGTAATGCCTGCACAAGAGCGGTTTGAAGTTTGGGCACAGAGCTGGTTCTTTATTAAAATACAAATGTTTTCTATAGAAGTTAAAGGTGAAACTTAATTATTTTAAAGGCTAATTAAAACTCACCCCTAAAACCCCAAATCTTTCACAAAAGTTCCAGCCACAGAGAAAGTCGATTTCAAAGTTGTGATTAAGGATTACGATGGCATTCTCTTTCCCGTACTTGTGGTAACTCTCTGGGTCAGTGTAGAGGGTGCAATCAGTGCCTGACCACCATTCCAGCAACATCACCAACTCTGGAACAAACAACAACAAATAGATGAATATATAAAATACACATGTGCCCACAGATCACTTATGTGCTGACCGTCACTTGCCTCTTACGGGGCACAGTAAAAGCAATGACTGTGGCTCATCTAGGTTGAATCTTGAAGCATTGGTCAAACACTTGGCATAGGGTGGGGAAGCAGGATTAGATGGAAGGTAAGTTGAATGACATTCTCAACAGTACAGTTGTTGTTTTTAAAGAAAGCTTATTGAAGGAAAGCAAGTGTCTGCTTTTATTTTTGGGGGGGGGGTGAGGCCTGCCAATGGGAAAGGGGGAAGGAAATGGAAGGGGGGCAGTTGCTCCCAGGACCAGAGTTTCAAAGGAGCCTGAAGCTCCAGACACCACTGTTGCTATTTTCGCCCCTTTGAAATGCTGTGGCAGTGCTACTCTAGCTGTGCATGGCTGGCAGGGAGTGGGGCGGTAGGACAACAATGACAGCTGACTGGTCTTGGCCCACTCCTTTCTGCTCCTGGCCCCGCCCCTTCCAAGGCATGGCACCAGGGTCCCCTCTCACTTTTCTCTGTGGCCTCTGGCAGCTGTTAGCATTGCTGATGGGGATCTTGCTAGGGCTCTAAGAACTTCAAAGGCTGGGGTCAACGAAAAACGTTAGCTAGGCTTGGAAGGATTAGAATTTTATCAGGAAATGTCCATTTCCCTGTACACATGCAACCCAATGAAGAATAATATTTCTATCAACAGCAATTAAAACTTACAAATAGTCAAATGCTGCTGGAGAACTTAAAAAGAGATTGATGTAAGTATACTTACTTTGTTTGTTTTGACAAATTGCATTTTAATAGTCAAAGTTTTAACCTTTTGAATCTCAAATGCCTGTCATTAAACAATTGTCTCAACTTGCCGTCATTTGACCCTCCCCTCCAAACATTTCCTACAACTGTAAAAATTTAAAAATACAACATAGCCATTATATTCTTCATCAAAATTATAAAAATAAAGACAAAAATCATATTTGGCCAAGTCTACCAATAGCCCATAGAACCTGACCTCAGCAGCCTTATGCTCAGAACATTGCTAGCTCAAGCACAAACATTAGGGCTCCTTGTCTCATCTGCAATATGAAAAATAGAATGGCTTTGCAGTTGTTAGGTACTAGGGTGTTCATAAGGCATCATACATCAAGACCACTCATCATAGCCACCTCCCAGCCCTCTGTCTCTTCAGATACACGGAGGGCAGCTCATATCCCTATAAATAGCAACTAAGGATTGTTTGGTAACAGGTGGCTTCTGAGCACACAACTGTCCTCTTCAGGCAGGCCCATCAAGAGTGCAGGGCAAAGACACAACCATTTTCTCTGGGGGTTTGTAATGGGCTCAAGTGCCCATAGCAAAAAAAGAGTGAAATGTGCCTGAAATGACCACGCTAAGCGGCAGTAGTGTTGCCTCCACTCTCTGAATAGGGCCCTGCCTGATGCTGATAGGTGGCAATCCTTCTGGATGTGCTAACACAGCACAGGGAAGGGCCAGTCAGCCAGCACGGTAGCAGCTACATGTCACGTGTTTGACACACCAGAAGAGCTGTTTCTTGTGTATCCCTAAGGGTGCATGCATGACCATTAGAGGTCTTGACACAAATGCCGGATTACTATACCCTTTTTAGGGGTCAGATTTGTTTTGAATTACACCAAGTTACACCTCACTTAAAAACTACTTACTTGTAAAAACATGCAAAAATATCACAGAAGACCACTCCTGAAAACTTGCTGACTTTCTACTATCTTATTATCAAATAAATGAATTGGAGTAGAAATATTGTACTTAGAGTAAGGCATATGAAACAGCAGAAAGAAGTGATTGTCTGAATGAACTTTTAGATTGCACTGACTTTCGTGGTTTTTTTATGTAGCCTGATGTAAAACTAGGCAAATATCTAAATGAGTTGATGTGCCCCCTGGAAGACCTCGGTGTACCCTCCAGGGTACACATACTCCTGATTGAGGAATACTGATCTAGACCATCCCTGACTAGTGCTTGTCTAACCCGCCCTTAAAAATCTCGAATGATGGAGAGATCCCACATCCTCGAGCAATTTATTCCTGCGCTCAACCACCCTGACAGTTAGCAAGTTTTTCTAATATCCAAGCTAAACCTCCCTTGTTGCAATTTACACCCTCGTCCTAGCGTCAGTGGTTAAAGAGAACCATTCCACCCCCATCCCCTTGTTGTAACAACCTTTTAGGTACTTTAAAGCTGTTCTCCCCTCACACGGTCTTTTCCAGACTAAAGAAACCCAATTCTTTCAATCTTCCCTCATAGGACATGTTTTCTAGACCTTCAAATCTTTTTTCTTGCTCTTCTCTGGACTTTCTTCAATGTACATCTTTCCTGAACTGTGGTGCCCTGAACTGGACACAATACTCTAGCTGATGCCTGATCAGCTCACAGTAGAACAGAAACATTGCTTCTCATGCGGTTTCTTTTTTTTTTTTTCTTTTTAAAAAACAACACTCCTGTAAATACATCCCAGAACGATTTGCAAACAGTGTCATACTGTTGATTCACATTTAACTTGTGGTTCACTGTGACCCTCAGAGCCCTCTCTACAAACTCCTTCCTAAGCAGCCATTTCCCATGTTGCGCGCGTGGGAAGCTGACTGCTCCTTCCTAAGTGGAGTACTTTGACTTTATCCTTATTGAACATCATCCTGTTTACCTCAGATCATTTCTCCAGATGATTTCAAATTATTCTCCTATCCTCCAAAACACTTGCAGTCCCTCCCAGATTAGTACCCACAGGCTTTACAAGTGCCCTCTCTGTACCATTGTAGAAATCACTGATGAAGCTATTGAAGAGAACCAGTCCCAAAACTGATCCCTGTGGAATCCCACTTGTTATGCCCTTCCAGCATGACTGTGAATCAATAATAATTCTGGAAATGGTTTTCCAACCAGATCTGCATCCATATTATGGTAGCTCCATCTTGGCTGTATTTCCCTAGTTTATTAAGGAAAAGGTCACACAAGACTAAAGTCTAGCTAGATCCACTGCATCCCTCTTATCCACAGGGCCTGTTTGTCTATCACAGAATACTGTCAGGTTGGTTTGACGTGATTTGATCTTTATAAATTCATGCTGACTGCTACTTACCAGCTTATTATCTTCCAGATGTTTGCAAATGGATTATTTAGTTATTTACGGGTACAGAGGTTAAGCTGACTGGCCTGTAATTTCCTGGGTTATTCTTATTTCCCTTTTTAAAGCTGGGCAATATATATGCCCTTTTCCAGTCTTCTGGAATATTTACCATCTTCCATAGTGTTTCAATGATAACAGCTAACGGCTCAGGTGTCTCCTCCAGCTCCCTGAGTATTTCAGGATGCATTTCATGAGGCCCTGCTTACTGGAAGAACTCTAACTTGTCTAAGTAAAAATGAAGGATGATCACTATTTTTGATGTCCCATTTTTCTCTCGCTCCATATTTAAAAAAAATTGACTTTGAGTTGAATTTATAAATACTAAATCAGGATGTTCATTATACAGGCACTTCACGTGCATGCAGCATTCTAGTTAAAGGCTTTCAACCTTAAATATATGCCATAGCTGAAAGACTATCTGTATTAGCTGGTGCGATGCAGTATGATTTTTGCCTGAGAAGAACTGAACATTTACCTCCTGCTTACTTAGTAGTTTATCTTTGATGTGCTAGTTCTGCTGCTGCAGAAAACATTTGCCAGAGTAAAACTGTATGCTTTTTTAAATAATTTAAAAAAACCCATCTCTGAAATTCTTATCCTCTTCTATCCCGCACCCCCATATTAGCCTTCCAATTCCTTTTTTTAAATTCCTCTAGATGTTTATCTCTTTGTGGTTGTCAGGTGACAAACCCTAGTGCCAGTTTGCAAGAAACTAGCATCATGCTACCAGCTTACTGCCACAGTAATTTATTGTTATCTGGCATTTTGTTGGGGCAGCACAACAGCGCAAGGTCATTCATGCACATGTTGCCCTTCTCTTGATCAGTGCAAATAAGCTATCACCATCTTCCACCCTCCCAACCTGCTAGAGGGGGTCCCCACTGTATGTTGCAGGTATATCCCAGGAAACCAGGGCTTAAAACAATGTAAAGCAAGGCACATTCCCCCACAGGGACCAACGTAAATAAGGGGGATGCAGTCCATGAAGTCCTTAAGTTGTCTGTGAGAGAGAGCGAGCACAGGACATTATCCCATAGGAAACAAAGGAATACAGGAGAGTTAGGTTCCTAGACCTCAGAGATGTAACACTGCAGTTCTGAACTCATCATACGGAGCAACACACACACACACACACCTCACATGCTATTTTAAAACATTTCATTCACACGTTAAATTGAACACCGTTTTAACACCACTTATAAACAGCACTTTTTAATACTTTAACGTTCCCATAAATGTATTAACATTTTTAAACAGGGCTTAAAATTGAAAAGCCTATTTATTAGCTTTTTAAACAGCAATTTAAAAAAAAAAATCCTACTTAGGTGGGGGATGAGGATGTCACCTCAACATCAACATTATTAAATTTGGGGAGCTTTGGGTTTCACTTTCTTTTTGAAGGAAGAGAGTCCAGCTTTCTCTCTAAACTGTTTGCCAAGGTTTTTCAGCAAAACGTTACAAAAAGGATAGGATAGGACAGGACAGGGGTCTGCATCCAAAACAGAGAGAAGAGCCATTTTTTAAAAATTCCGTTACAAAATCGATACTTCAAGAGCTGCAGTGCGCGTGAATACAAGACAGTCTTTCATAATGTCAAACTGTACTTTTTGTAACCCCTATTATAAGGACAGCGTACAGAAGGATTTGTACCAGATAGATAGCTTAAGTCACTTTCACCCACCATCCCCAGGCTTAACCCCTCTCAGCCCCAAACCCGCCATCCAACCCCCAGTATAACCACTCTCAGCCCCAAACCTGCCACCCTGCCGCATCTCCAGGATTAATCCCTCTCAGCCCCAAACCCAGGATTAACTTGTCTCAACCGACAATTTCCTCTAGCTGCATGCACACGCACTGCCACTGCTGCTCTCCCCACCCGCCTCCCTCTCAGTGGAAATCCGTGGCTGCAACAGGGGCAGACTCAGCCACTGTGTCCCTCCACCCCACCCCCGCCTCCATCTCAGCACAGTCCTGCAGGAGCAGACTCAGACACCCCTCGCCCCTCATTTCCCCTCTCACTTCTCCCACCTGCAGTGTGGGCAACTCCCTGCCCTGCTGCGCTGAAATAACGGAACTAAGTTCTGTTCGTTTAATGGCCGGGTCCCTTCCACTGCCCTGCCGGCTGATAAACCAATCACATTAAGTTCCGTTATTTCAGTTGCGACAGCGTCTGGAGCCACAAATGACTCCTTACAGAGCCGCACGCGGCTCCAGAGTGGCAGGTTGCCGACCTCTGCAGTACCTCAAAGTAAACCAATTTCAATAGTACTGACTACGTAAACAGGAACTACAGCACTGGGCCCTACGTAGATTCCACGTTTTATAAACCCACCTCTCTCAAGTTCAATATACTTGAATTTGTATCTAAAATGCCTCCAATGACTAAAAATTAGAAAATTTACCGAGCTGTGATCTCAGACTAATCTATCATCTACTTCACTTACTGTACCTTCACTGGACAAAGTTAAACTTGCAACCTCATTTCTGCTGGCTGGGTCTCACATATACTGAGGTAAACATCTTTCCTTTTCAACAGACACTGCAGGAATCTTGCACTCTCCCCCTCTCCACTCAGTGGTTGAATATTCCAGCTGATCTTTGCCAAATTCAAATTCACTGTGGTTCCTCAGCTCATAAACTCTCCTGCCATCACCCTGACATGATGAAAGGAAGGGAAAGAGCAAAGAAAACAAGACACGTTTCTGGGAAAGGAGGAGAGAAAGCAGAACACACCAGCATAGGCAGAGAGTTAGATGGGTCCGCCATGCCCGTGCTCCATCTATATTCACAAAACAGGGGCCTGGCTCCACCAATATTGGGGAACAGGCCTCTCCCCGGCCCCAACCTCCACCTGAGACCTTCCTCCAGAGCACCCCTGCACATTGGGCAGTGGCTAGCAGTCACTCTCCACCCCCTCCCTCAGCCAGGGACAAAAAATCCTCCACCCACAGAAGCCCCACATTCCCCGGCACCTGCATAGAGCAGCCACTGGGCAGCCGCACCATGTCATCCCAGCCTGCTCTGGGGAAAAGCTGCAGTGTCTCTTGACTGAAAGGTGCTTTTGATGTGGCCCATGCAGGTTCCATGGCGGCTAAGGCAGCGAGTGGTCTTTGCTGCTCTACTGCCTCAGCCAGCCCGGAACCTGTATGGGGCATATCAAAAGCATCTTTGACATAAGAGATGCTTTTTCTGCAGAGCTATTCCATGCTGGGGAGAGGGTAGGCCCAGAGGGTCCCCCGGAGCAGGGGCCTTGCCCCCTCCTTTGTCTCTCTCTCTCCCAGCCCAGACTAACTGCTTTCCAACTCCCAGTCCCAATTCAAACTCCTCAGGCTCCACCTCCTCGTTTGTCTGCAGTCCAGAGGTGTCACCTGGTCACCTCGGTTACCCTCAGCAGGAGCCCCACACCCGCAGAGAGCCACTCACGTACACACGTATCCCCCACTACATCACACTCTCATCCTTGGCCCCACACTGCAGTCCTCATCCCTGCATCATCTGACAAGGCAGGTGTGAGGGGGCAGAAGGGCACAGGACTTGTAACCATTCTGGGCACAATGAAAATTATACATACCTGCTGCCTTGCACAAGAGGATCTTTACACGGTGCTGGTAATATTAGCAAGATTCTGATAGTAGAGCGGCAAGCCTTGCATTCATGTGTCTACACAGAGAGATGCTACCTCCACTTTCTCTAGCACTTCATTGCCCTGAACCACAAGGTAACATACAAATTCATGAAGATTCTTGGCCCCTAGACCTTTAAGTATTCCAATCCTAACCTAAGCAACAGTCCTATTTTTGAAGTCTCTAGGCACCTTTACACCTAGAGAAAAGGGGAGGAAAAAAAGTTGTCTGTTGATGCTTGCTCTTATTTCAAAGAATTGCATTTTAACGGATGATCTTATTAAAATAATTGAAAACTATACTGTGTGTGTAGATTACCTTTAGGAAAGCCTTCCACTCCATGAGACAAGCATGATAAATCATAGAAATATTTGCATGCTAGGTTCACCATGTGAAATTGCTTTTACCAACGACAAGAAAAATTGAAAGGTGTGTTATCAGGGACGATAGTGTATTCAACTTTTTAAACAATTATAATTGCAGATTTTGCAAACAGATGGCCGGTTTTAAATCTCTCTACACATTTTAACACTTACTTCCTTTGCAGGGCTTTTTCATACAATCACAGAACACTAGAACTGGAAGTGACCTTGAGAGGACATTGAGTCCAGGTCCCTGCCCTCTCAGCAGGACCAAGCACCATCTAGTCTATCCCTAATAGATACCTATCTAACCTGCTCTGAAATATCTCCAGTGATGGAGATTCCACTTCCTCCCGAGCTAACTTATTCCAGTGTTTAAACACCCTGACAGTTAGGAAGTGTTTTTTCCTAATGTCTAATCTAAACCTCCCTTGCTGCAGTTTAAGCCCATTGCTCCTTGTCCAATCTTCAGAGTCCAAGGAGAATGGCCCACAGACTGAGTCCAGTTTTAAATCTGGTTTTCCATGGGTTTATTGCTAAAAGGAGAAGCTACCGCGCACTCGAACCACAACAAAAATCCAAAACAAAGGAAACCCAGCAGTCAATGCCATAGCAATAGCCACACATAAGGCCTGGGGCTGTGGTAATTCCTCAGGTTACGGACTCACGGCACAAAAAGGACAGAGAAGAAGACTCTACACCCAAAGATCAGCAAGAAGAACATGAAGGACGGCAGCACAGGGTCTGAAGCTTTACGTTTGTGCTCGTGTGTGTTAATAATTAGAAATGAAAATTTCCTGTTCCATGAAAAATTCAGATTTCAAGAAAGATTTTCCCCCTGTAGTAGAATGGAGAGAAAGGCAACAACTACTGCATGCCACTGGTGGTGACTTAGTAGAGAGCAGGCTGTATCCACACTGCAGCGCCTGACTTTACATGGGTGAAGGGCTCTGGCAGCTCCACCAAGGGAAGAAATGCTCCACAGTGGGTGCAATGGAAGGCTAAAATCATGATGTTCTGCCACCAGGTGGCCCTGCATGTAGCATCTTACCTAAGCTGGTAAGAGAGAATCATGCTCGGCAGTACTGTGTCTTAACATGAACACACCTCGTATCTCTGATGGAAGCTGTAACCCCGCAGCCTCCAGGACGCTAGCTGTTCCCCACACGTGGCAAACTGGACGCCGTGGTGCACCGAAACGCAGCTCCATAGAGCCACACTTGGAGCGCCCTCCACCCACTCCACACACGCGCCTCACCACTTGGCGGGACAAGCACATGGAGGTAGCAGCTCCTGTGCCCTTAATTGTTGGAGTAGCTCATCAAAGGAATAAATTGCCTAGAGGAGGTTATGGAATCTCCATCACTGGCAATGTTAAGAGTCATTAGACATACACCTGCCAGGGATGGTCCAGATCAGGATTTCCCAACCTATGGGTCTGGACCCAAACATGAGTTGCGAATATATTTGAAAAGGGTCATGGCTGGGGTAGGCAGCTCCACAGGTGGCTCTTAAGAGCCATTCATGCTCCTGAAATGGTTCTCAACTTCTTAATTGGATTAACAGCTGTCAGGCACTTAAGCCAATAATTACACTGACAACCATTTCAGCTGCAGGGCAGAGAACTGCATACCTGAGGAGCAGCACCCAGCTCAGGTAAGGTGGGGGCCTGGGTCTGAGGTTGGGAGGGAGGGCACAGCTGACCAGCTCCTGGCTTCCAGCCTCTGCAGGAGGTGGGTTGACCCCAGCAGGGATCTTGCAGCTGATGCTGCCGGCTGGGGCACTGACCCAGCCACCTTCAAGCTACAGGGGTCGGGGTTCCCCCTGAGGTTCCCGAGGCTGATGCTGACAGCCAGGACTCTGTGCCCCAGTCAGCTTGCAGATGCGGGGATCTCTGTGCCTCCCCTAGCTCCCTCCAGCCTACGAGTGACTCCCAGCCCAAGTGTGACTCCCCTAGCTCCTGAGTGAGACACCCTTAGCCCCCTTCAGGCTGAGTGTGACTCTCCTAGCCACCTCCAGACCCTGAATGTGACTTTCCTAGCCCCCTGCAGCCCGTGAGTGACTCCTAGCCCCTCAGTGTGACTCCTCTAGCCCCCTCCAGACCCTGAGTGGGACTTCCATAGCTCCTAATCGTGGGGTTTATGCTGGTGGGGGGAAGAGTTTGGGGATGAGTGTCTTTCCACTACCACAACTCTGACCAACCATAGTACACATAGTGTTATTAATATATTTCCTCTTTTCTATGAAGTAACTATTATGAATATATAAACATGAGGAGCACAATTTTATATTCTTGCGTCAGGTGCAAAATTAGCTAGTTACGGCTCTGCTCCCCCCACCCCCATTTTTGAATTGCCTTGGGTCACCAAGTCTTCCTGAATTGTCAGAATGGATCCGTGTCTGGAAAAGGTTGGGAACTGCTGGTCTAGATGGTGCTTGGTCCAGCAAGGAGTGCAGAGGACTGGACTTGAAGTCCTGTTCAGGTTCCTTCCACTTCTAGGATTCTTTGTCTTTATTCACCTAAGCAATGTCTCATTGTGTCTGCTGGTGTTTATAGTCTATTTGTAGGCCATCATGACTTTGGTGCATGATTTGCAAGAATGATTTGTCCTTCTCACACAAGATGAAAAATTGCAGAGATTTACGGATCTTAGCATATTTGATTCATGCCACATAGACGCAAATAAAAATTAACTTCCCCTAAGCTTATAGAAATTTCTAATTGTATAAGTAACTGAACTGTGCACCAGACACTTGGTGGAGTACTATGAAACAACATTACAGTAGGTGACAGCCTTAGAATTTTAACTTAGTCCTTTAGTTCGAAAGGTTGCTTTTCTCACCTTTGCCATCACAAACTGAAGGACAGCATCACTGAGATCCAAAAACTGGCCAGCAACCTTCCCATTAATCTTTTATTCCACACATAGATAGAAAGGGTTTGTTTTTACGTGCACATGTGTGAATGTGAACCACCCACAGAAACAAAACCTAGCTGTGGGCATTCTGCTAATCAACTGGGCAGCATTTGAATCTCCTGCCATCCTACACTCCTGACTCTCTTCTGAACAGCCACACATGCGCTCAACTTACAGGACGCACTGCTGGCTAATGGCATTTTCAAGCAATGAAATAGCAATGGCATTATCTTGCCTCTTGCATACATGCAGTAGCATGGCTGCAAACATTTTAGGAGATTCAAGGAAAATATAGCTCTCAGTATGGGAGGACAAACAAGTTTCTACAAAGGTCCAGAACTTTCTAGGCCATTAATATCTGAAACATTTAATTTTAAAACGTTCCATTTTCCTTTTTTGCTAAAAACAGGAAACACCACCATAACCGAAAGAGCTGCCGGAGTTTGCTTGCCCCTAAATCCAGCCCTGCATGACATTCACAGCCCCAGCAATTCCAAAACTGCTGCTATCCAAGAGTGCGTATGATTCAGAAAACTAGTGCCATGTACGCTAGTAACTGTGTGGTTTTGCACCTGGGAAATGGGTCTATGTCAAGCAAGAATTTAGTATATGTACAATTGTATACACATGACAAATTCTTGAGTAAGAGAAGATTAAAATGTCCAACTGTATTAGGGATTAATGCAATGTATAATGCCTAATTTTCTCAACACTCAAAATAAGCTTCCTGCAATACACTTAAATAAGACATTAAAATGAGTACATTCAGGCGGCATTTTACTGTACAGAAAGTGTGCAGCAGAAGCATGCTAAGTAACATGACTGCACAATATCAAAATTTAAGTGGGCACCCAAATACACAAAGTAAATTCCACTCCACTGATTTTCATCATGGTCTTAAGTAGTTGCTTAATTCAGGTTTCATCATCTCTTAACAAGTTTTCCTAGAAAGTTTATTCAGTGTCCAGTATCATATGGCAGTCAGGTGCACAGAAGTGTACTGCTATACATGCTAATAGGAGCGCATACATAGTACGGTCATTATTATGATTATACACAGCTATAATGCACTCCAGATGTAAGAGAAATGCAGCAAAGAAAAAAAATCCAAGTTAAACATCAGTTATGATCAGTAATATTTCCTGAGCAGTGCCATCAAATCCTGTTTCACTGGTTTCTCTTCAAATATCCAGCTATCTAAAACAGCCAATAACGCTCTCACTGACATTGCAAAACAAAGGCAAGCCTATCTGGAATTAGGCAAAGAGCAATCCAACTCACCGCACTGTTGGAACTCCTCCTTAGACGGCAACTCTCTGCATGACTTTCAACCCAAAGCAGCATGTAAAAAAAACTTGTAGCCTGAGACATGCAGAAGCTCAGGTTCCAACAACAACGTTAACTTGGTCCTATGGCACAGCTGTGATAGTTTCAATTCTTGTTTTTCTGGTCATTGTGCAGCACAATCTATTACTAACATTGAGGCTCTAAAACAGAAGTGCTCAAACTTTTTCTGAAGTGTAGACCTATCTTAACGGGGAGACAGCAGTATTGCAGACCCCAAGGGTTAAACAGTCGTAAATCTGGGCCTAAGAAGTCACGAGGTTGGTATACAAAATTATGAGCTCTCACCCCAAAATTTGCCACTTGTTTTTGGAGATTTTAAGGTTCACCTTTCCAAGTGTTTTTGTGTTACCGTATGAGCTAGAAACTTATTCTTTTGTTTGAAATGAAAACAGAGTGTCACGTAATGACATGACCCTGGGGGATGGGGGCTTCTTAAATAATTCATGATGTACAATATTGTAACGAGAGTGACAACAGTTTGATTTGCAGACCCACCCATAGCTAAGATACATCTGTCCGTGATTACACTGCATCCCTGTGGCAACTATAGCAGTTGTTCCCCAGAAGATGATAGTATCTCCAGACTTACTAGAGCCATCACCATTGTATAACCAAGTTGTCCACAGGCAATATCAACATCGGTTCGTGGCCCACAGCCCAGAGCTTGAAAAACTAGTCTTCTAAAGCGTAGACCACAGAACAAACAAAGTGTGTACTGCGGTCAAATAGAGAGGGCTGTTGGACCCCTAGTTTTTTGTATTTCCCGGTGGATGATTTTGACTGTGCAACCTTAATGCTTATTTTTTTTTGTAGTTCATAACGGTAAGCGAACAAAAACTCAAGGGCGTACTTTAGGGTATGCCTTTGTGGGATGATGTTTTCATGCTTAATTAAATGCTCCTCTAAGAATGCATTAATTATTGGCTAAAACCATATTCAACATCTCCTTTCACTTGGGGCTGATTTTTAAATGCTTCGTTAGTGCTTTAAAACAAAATAGCCTAGGAAGTGAGAACCAGCATTTACAATTTTTTTTTAAACTAGCCTTTATCATCACACCTGATTTTACAAAATACACATTGCTGCTGTGTAAAATTAGGTTGTCCCCTTCAGATTAATCTAAAATTGAGCAAAAATTAGAGAGAGTTTGAACAAGGGAGAACAGCAGGCAGGAACAGTAGCTGTTCCACCTCTTAGCCATTTCCCTCTCCTTTCTCCACATCTTCTGTAACATCAAACCAAGTGCACAGTTTCCTTGCAGGTAATTCCTTTCCCTGCTCCCAAATTGTGCTCAGTTTTCCTCTCATTCACTGACAGGGATGAGATAGTTTAATTCAGCTGGGAGAGGAGGATTGAAGATAAAGAGCAGAACAGAGACTAGGGATTGGCACAGTGAACCCTCAGAAACAGATACCACCCCTGGGAAGACAGAGTTAGTATACTTAGCGAGTGAACTAGGTAAAAAGAACATGAGTGAAAGCCCAGGAAAATGTCTAATATTACAATTTATGTTTCAGGACTTTCTGTGGCAGATGAACTTTATTAATTGGTGCAATACCAAGGGACTGCCTCGATAACCCAGAAAGTCCTTCCCAGTCCTATGTACTTCTAAAAATATATTTAAAGCAGCATGAAATCAGTGATATTAAAAGAATCAGATTATTGCCCATTATCTGAAGGTGCAATGTAAGCATCTTGGAGCTGTCATTAAATCCAGAAATATGAAAATTATTTCTGCTGTGGGATGAATTCAGTATAGGTGAGAAGTGCAGGGTTAGCACATAGAAACCAGTGTCCCATGAATCTGCTGAAGAGGGACAAAGCGGACAGTGGAATCTTCCTTATACTGCCCACATTATTTTGCTGATGCATCATCATTTCTATGTATCCCTAATAAATAATCAAGTGCTGACATAATCAAATGCTGCAAGTAATTTCTTATGAGGAGGCAAGGATAGGCAGGGTTATGATCTGGCTTCTCATGCACAGCATGAGATACCTTGATTTAGGCACTCATCGTAAGAGTACGCTGCAGCATAATATTTTAATCTAAAGCAGTTTACCACCTGCACTGTTTTTGCTTTAAACTGAGTACAATAATTATTGCACCTCTGCCACTCTGAAAACACTGCTCAGAAGACAACCACCCACTTCAAATTGAAAAAAGACTTCTTGGATTCTCATACTGTTTGCTTATGAGTTTACCATTATCACATGACACTTGAGGGACTAGAGCTGTGGTCCAGAGTTTATTTTACTTTCTTGGCATGCTGCTCCTTGCCCCCCAAATCAGGGATCTTTACCAATTTTTTAAAGGGATATTGTCTGGTCAGAACTGACTTCAAACAAAAATGACTTCCATTAATATAAACATACAAGAAGGATTGTTGAGATGCAAAATAAGCAAGTCCTTTTCTACACTTGAAGACTAAAAGTTGAAATTATGTGCATATGTAACCCACACACGTACATGTGGTTAACTATCCCATGTAGTGGGCCACTTCACAGAGAAGGAATAAGTGTCCTCTATAGCCAAAACCAAAAGCCAGCCAACCTCTAGCTCAAGCTGTAGAGATGCCCACACTAAGCTCCTGAACTCCCAGGTTTGAGGCTGCTGGCTGGTGCTCTGCTAATCAGCTGGGCTAGCTGATACCTGAATCTCTCCTGCAGGGCTGCTCAAGTGCTCAGCTTTCAGGTAACTCTTCTGGTTACTCTCTTTCTCCCTTAAGAAATGCACAAAGTAAATGCATAGCAGTAGTGATGCAAAACCAAACATGACATAATATTTTTTAGTTTTACTACAAACTTCTCTTTGTACAATAGGTAAGGACTTTAAAAAAAACCCACAAACAACAAAAACCAGAAAACCAACAACCACACACAGCTTAACCTAACCACATTCCATTAATTCCTCTCCAAAATTTACATAAGTGCAACCAGAAGAGAGAGAGAGACTCTCACACTAATGTGTTTGGAAAAACCTGAAAGCAGGTCACATTAACTCCATTAACTTCTCTAATCTTTACTTTTTACAGATGAGGCTAAAGCCTGCAAAAGAATTTCACCTGCCTCCCACTTTGTATGTCTAAGGATGAAACATAACGAGCTCCAGAAAAAATATGCACAGTAACACCCAGCTGCTTCCTTCTGCAAGATCAAATGAGACACAATGTTGTGTTCTTACCGCAAAAGCACCTGCACTGAAAAGCTTCCACAGCAAATGTTTGTGTTACGTGATGAATTGCAATATGATATAGTCATAATGATCTAAGGTTGCATCCTGTTTAATCACAGTTTCTGAAGAGATAGCGATAGACTTTGCCAGCAAACAGAGGACACGCTGCCTCCTTCTGGGGAACAGGACTCTACTTATCTGCCTGTTACAATTGTAATGGAGTCATCTTTCCACTCAGTGCTAGAAGTGAAGTCAGCTGCCACGGGCCCGTGGGCAAGACAAGAGGGGGCCCAGCTTGTGCCCCAGAAGGGGCGTGGCCAAGGGCACTTGGTCCTCAGCACTGCCTGAACTGTGGCACAGGGCACCTCACCCCCCAGCTGCACGCAGCTGCACTGCTGTGGCAATCCGATGTAGCTGTGGCAACAGCTGGAGCTCCGAGCCCCCTTAAACACCGGGCTGAGGTGCAATTGACCCCTTCCAACCTACTCCACCACCAAGACAGGGCCCTGAATCCACTCAAACATTAGCAACAAGAAAAGCTGTATGGGCAATCAGGAAGCAGACAAAAAAGCAAATATTGTACAGTACAATACAGTGTTAAATGTAAGCTACAGAAAAGAAAGGGAAAGGTTAAAAAAAAGATTTGACGAGATTTGTGTTTGTTTCATCCAAATTAAAATGGCTAAAAAAGCAGTATTTGTTCTGCATGGTAACATTTCAAAGCTGCATTAAAGTCAATGATCAGCTGTAAAAATTTTAAAAGAACAACCACACACACAATTTGATTCAGAGTTATGAACCACCTACATTTCCAAGGTGTTTGAACCTCTGAGGTTTTACTATTATTGGAAAAGATGGATTCCTGCAACACTGTGTGATTACACAGAAATTAAGAGCTCACTGCTATTACTCCTTTAACAAAAGCTTTGAAACATGAATGGCCATTGTACAATCCCTTCCCCCTGCTAAGCTGCTACACTGATCATTTAATGCCATATCATGACTGAGAGGTTAAACACACAGAAAACAGGCAATTTAAAATTGTGATTCCATGGCAACAACAACTTAGGTCTCTGTGAATGTAGTGTTTACTTGAATTTTAATAACCTGAAATTAACGAATTGGTGTTACTTTTAGGCCCATTATACAGAAGCATTTCAGCAGCTTATTCCACATTTACCTATTATACAGTTTTGTGCACCTTCTTCAAAAATATCTTGTACTAATCTTTCACAGAAGACATACGAGACCAGAAAGATGCTCTACATGCAATGCCTATACTCTTGTGATGCAGCCAAAACATAGGTGCACTGTGAATTATAACTGGAGTTATCTGTGGGGACTGAACACGCATGGAGCATTTTAGCTTCAAGTATAGATTTCCGAAAAAGGAGAGAGACTTAAACTGATAAAATCATCTCAGATTACCTTTACATCACTGGCCTAACCAGATGGGCAAAACGCATCAAGTTTGTTCCTCTTTAGGTATGTCTACTTTCCAATTAAAGACCCATGACTGATCCACACGGACTTAGGCTAGGGGGTATTTAACTGCAATGTAGACATTCAGGCGTGGGCTATAGCTTGATCTCTAGGATCCTGCAAAGCAGAAAAAGTTGTAGATCTTGGACTGAAGAACAAGTGTCTACACCTCAAACCTAGAGCCCCAGGAGCCCAACCAAGGCAACCAGCAGGAGCCAGTCACAGGTGTCTTATTTCCAAGAGTGACATTCTCTTTGTAACCACTGCCCCAGTATAAAAGGTCTTGCCCAAAATTATGTTAGATGTGCATTAAATAGCTCTCCCCAAAAGAGCTGGAAGTTCTCAGTCTAAATTTTAACTGCATTTCATTTATTTTTTGCCCTCTCGCACCTTACAAGATTCTCCTATATATCAAAATTTTCTACAATCCCCTGTAATAGTGAAACAAAGCCAGTCTCAGAAGTACATTATGCTATTAAGCACTGGAATAAATTGCCTAGGGAGCTTGTAGAATCTCTCTCACTGGCGGTTTCTAAGAGCGGGTTAGATAAACATCTGTGAGGGATCATCTGGATGGTGTTTGGTCCTGCCAGGAGTGCAGGGGACTGGACTTTACCTCTCGAGGTTCCTTCCAGTTTGAGTGTTCCATCATTCTGTGACATTACACACACAGGCCTACAATAGCACATGGATTTGAACTACCCTGGGGGAATTATTCACATCACAGTTCAGTGCACAAGGCACGTTTATTTCACCTCTGAAGGCTGTCTTCATCTCTCCTCCCCAAGGACTTTAACAATTACCTCAAACTGTTTCAGAGAGGTTGCCATGTCAGTTCGTAGCATCACAAACAACAAGCAGTTCTGTAGCACCTGTTGTCAGCATTTGCACAAGCTAACCATTTCTTCCAAATGGCAATGTGATCTGCTGACAAAGATAAGCATCAAGCCCACAGTTTCTACCTCCCAAGTCATTCACAACCGTCCCTGAAGGCCTACATGTGAATTCTTGTTAAAGAATTAATAAGGCTTCACATGGAGGTATTCCTCATGTTGCAGATGTTCGACAGAAATCAAATCATCAAACACTGTCCCACTAAGATGAAGTAGCCCCCCTAGTTCACCTGTGCTAAGCTAACATCTCATTAATTTCTGCTTGAGTGTCACTTTGGCTACCTGTGACAAGTATTGTCTGTACAGAGTAAGCCACAGTCTCATAACACTTACATTCTAAACAGGCAAGACAAGGAACGGAAGGGGGAAAACCAAGGTACAGAGAGACAGTGTGACTAGTTTGGGGTGCACAGCAGCCCAGTGGCAACAGTGGTGAAAACATCCCTGCTGAGTCCCACCCTTTCATCCTCTCCACTGGACCATGCTCTGCCTCCAGCAATAGATTTCTAAAAAAAGTGTGTTTATACCTACGTATACAGACATGGTACACATAAAATGAAGGCATAAACACAGTCCAACTCTCTTGTCACAGATCTTGTCACACTCTTTGGGTACAAGGAAAATAAGATTCAGGGTCTTCAATAAGTTTATACAATGGGGTTTGTTTAATTTACGAGCGGGGACAACAGTTCCCACTCAAATCAACATGGCAACTCTGGAATCCATCTTTCCTCTACTCCTACTGGTATAGGAATCAGCCTGCCAGCTCCTTGTTACATGCCATAGCACGAGTGGAATTTACAAGTAATAAAAAGATTTTTGTCTTCAAAAAGAATAATGGCAGAAGTCCAACAGATTCACAGGCAAGGTTCCAGCACCCAAATCCTTCTCCAACCTCTCCACCCGAAGGTCAAAGACTGCTATGCAGATGACCCTAAATGGGGGGGATGTACTTCCAATGCAGACCTTAGACCACCATTCTCCCTACAATTGGTGAACCACCCACACACACCACATATAGGGGTAACATACTGCTAGGGACCACCAGAGCCGAGAGCCAGTGCCAGTTCTCTGCCTCAGCAAGAGAGCTTTGTTGGAGACTAGACCGTGTGGAGTTTGATGCCCCACCCAATTCTGTCTTCCTCACCACCCAATTCCTCCAGGCTCTCTCAGCCCAAATCTTGTTTCGCAGGAAACAAATCAGGGAAGTCCAGCCTTTCCCTTCCCCCAAGCTCCTCAGAGAGGTCTCCCTGCAATGCCCAGTCCCTCTCACTGAACAATTACAGAAAATTGCAAGTTCACTGCTCTTTTAATGAGCCAGTACATTAGCGGTTAACAGCATACCTGATCTGTAATAAAGATAAAACCAATTTATTTACAAAATGATATTGGTTAAGGGGAATTAAGCTATAAGGAACAACATTAGAAACTGCTACAAACAAACAAAAAGTAAAAGTGCACATTCTAACGGCTAAGACCTAACTTAACAAGCTACAGCTTTCGTTCAAGTTTGTTCCTTCTCCAATTTTCCTTTTCCAGCAGCAGCAAGCAAATCCTAAGTTAGGATCCCTACAGAATCCAAGACACTAGTTTTTCTTGTCTCCTGGGGTGAGGAAAAATCCAAGTCCTTCCCTAAACCCTTATAGCTCAAAGCCTGCCTTTGTTTCAGGGGGCAAATCAATCCCCTGAGATTTAGTTTCCTGTCGTTCCTGAAGTAACAATGAGAAGCCCTTTGGCACCTTATAGACTAACAGATGTTTTGGAGCATAAGCTTTCGTGGGAAAAGACCCCCCTTCATCAAACCACTGGACACTTCTGAATGAACTGCAAAAATTTATTTACTTATCCTGGTTATTTTTGTATTGTTTTCTTTATAGTCTGGACGTTGGCAAAAATAATTGATTACCTCTGGGCTACAGACAACTCAACCCTCCCGCTATAAAACCAACTAAAACATTTCGCATCTTACTTGTTGTGCATGCTCCAGATGCACTACCACCTCCCCAATCCTTCATTAGGATGTAGGTAAGGGTACTCTGTCTATTCCTAGTGCTCTCCTGCGATGGCTCAGAAAGCTCACCTTCCAGACTTCCACTATTAGTCCGTCTAGTCTCTGCACAATATGGGCAAATCCTGGAATACCTTACACACGACACTTCTGTCTTCTGACACACGAGTGTGGCACAGGAATCAGCCTCACTTCTCCTTCCCTCCGATCATGTCACTAGGCCATGTGATGATGACCTGAAGGAGGTTGAATGCACCTCGTGTAACGGCCGGTATTCTGCTCTCACGTATTTTGCATGGACATTGTCAGCAGGTGGTATATAAATAGTTGCTGAGGGGACAATCTTATGGCCTCTTTCCAGCCTAAGTCTGATTCTGGATAGATAGAACTGCTATTATGCCATCTTCATACCTTCCTTGCTAAGGGCTGAATGTACTTGTAGACGTTCAGGACAATTGCACCTTTATTCCCTCTCTATGGTCCAGCAAGAGCATCCACTCTTTACTCCCAACTCCTCGGCCAGAGCTCTTGGACAGAGCCACATCTCCCTCCTGACGAGCAGTTTTTCCTAGGTGCACTGGTCCCTGCCAAATTCCCAGCAAGATAAGCTACACAAACAGACTAGCATCTGTGCTTTCCTCTTTCTTTGAAGGCTATGAACAATGTAGTTGCCAGGAGGATCAATGCATGGTAGAGCACATGCCCCTCCCAAACATGGGGTTTGGGAGACAAGAGGCCAGCCAGCAGGACAAGGGTCCTTGGGCATCTGCGGGGAGGGGCCTGGGACCTGCAGTAGGGGTCCAGCCTCTTCGCACACAATGAGTTCATGTTCAGACACAGCCACAGCTTGCTCTGCTCTCCCGCACACTGGTTGGGGGATGAGGTGGGACCACCCCAGAACTCACTGGTGGGAAATGGAGCGATGTGGTTGTAGGAGTACAGTGAACTGCAGCCAGGCTAGTCTGTTTCCACCACCACTGCCAGTGCGTGGTGGGGGAGGAGGGCGAACCCCAGCTGCCAGCACTGGCCCCACCAGTCCCCCAGGGTCAAGTGAGGGGGTTGAGGGAAGAGGCAGGGCCAGGTGGAAAACTGGGTTTTGTTTTTTTTAAATAAAAATTCAGTAAGACGGGGTGGGGAAACCATTTTTGTTTCAGTGTCTACTGTCTCTCAGAAAGAAAAAAATATTCAGTCAGGGGAGGCACACACAAGAAAGAAGCATAAGGACTACCAGTACCCACCCACCCACACCTCACTGACCTGGCCCCCAAAGGGGGAGAAAAACCCTCACAGACACGGCTTCCAACTGAGAAAAAACAACCACCACCACCACAAGACGACGCACTCAGCTCACTCCCCTTGCACTCTGCCCCCATGGGATCAAGGCTCTATCCCACGCACCGCCCCCCCCGCCCAGGTTGGATTAGCTTCTGGGGACCTGGGAAAATTTTGTGGGTCCCCTTATACTCTGGGGTGATGCCCAAACGAAGGGTTCGACGTGTGGGATGGGGGTGGGTTGCAGAAGCACAGTAATGACCTGAGCGGGAAGAGGCGCAACTCCTCAAGGGGAGCACAGACTGTTCTGAGCTGCCCTACCCTGCAGGTACTGCCCCCTCCTGCTTCCATTGGCTGAGATCCCCAGCCAGCAAGAATGATGGGGGGTGGAGCCTGCCAAAAAGAGCAGGTTACAGCGCTTCCACGTGCTGCTGTCCCCACATATGTCAGGGGGAGGGGGGGGTGGGAAGAACAGCAGCATGCAGAGCCACTTTCTTCACACCTGCCAGGCAGAGCCCATTGGCCCAATGCAGCCCACAGACTGTAGGTTCCCCGTCCCTGCGATAAGGTCTTGCCAGGATATTGCAGGACATTGCATTATCTATCACAGCACTCAGTAGACACTATAAGCTTCTACCATACAACCAGAATCTGGGAATTCAGTCATCTAGGAGAATCTGAGCTGTGTGCGACAGGCGCAGATCTCCAACACATTCTCTATATTCATTTAGACCCGCGGCATTCAATAGGTTCACCACTCACCACATAAGGCAAATAAGACACTGCATTGTGGCAAATATGGGGGTGGCCAGACCGTGGCACTTGGAGCCTTTAAATGCAGCACCTTCTAGAGCCACACATGGGGAGTGCTGTCCGCCTGCTCCATGTGTGCACCCCACCGCTTGATGGGAGAAGCGAGTGGCAGCCCTGGTGAGCTGCCGGCATTGAATTAGAATGGGAGGGCATTTATTTAGAGCAGGGCCGAATGTGACAAATATGGAAAGACGACAACCACAAGTGTGGTGATCTTTGAATTTCTATTGCACACCACTGATTTAGACTGTGGTTGGCAGAGACTTGGGGAGGACAGAGCTATGGTTGCTTCAGACCACTAATTAGGACTTCACTGAGTTTCTAGCACTTAGGGTATTTAAAATATCTTTAGTATTATATTATCCAAGTGTAACATGTCCCGAACGCAAAGCTACTTTAAATTTGTCTGGAAATCAATCTGAAATTTCACATGCACATGCATGTGTTTGTTCACACTGAAAACGGGAACAGGATATTCATCTCCAAACTGGTGACAGATTTCTTTTGCACCATGAAGGCAATAACCTTTCATCTTAACTGGATGTCAGTATGAAAAACAGTCATTAATGGCATCAACGCAGAGGAGAATTTATATTCAGACAATAATAAACTATATCCACTGATTTGTCAGATATAACACGTCACAAATTGAACTAACACTTCAGAGCAACCTGTGATCAAGCTCTGAAGATGTAGCTGAATTCAGGCAAATAATGAAAGGTTTCTTCTGAATATTGCTGGATTAAAATTTCTCTCCATCCTTTGATCATGTGGAGCTAATACCACCAAGAAATTCAAGGTCAGAAAGACATTTAAGATAAGAATGTATTACAATTTTGTTCCTTCAAACTCAATTAGACAGCTGAAGTTTGCTCTAAAGCCAGTTTTCCAATACAGCAGCTTTCAGTAAGTGCAGGGTATTATAAAAACTTTGTTTAGATAAAATGCCAGAACAATAACAAAAAGGCTGGAAAATGCCATCAGCTTTTGATTATTTTAAAAGCAGCATTACAAGAAGGAACAGAAAAGAGCTGCCTCATAGCAACAGTGAAGTTGAAGAGTGCAGCAATACATTTTAACAAGAGCCAGCGTAAAATTCCTTCTGGTTAAAACCCCTCCAAGCTTCCCAAAACCCAGATAAAACTTATTCACTAGTGACAGCCAGAAATCTCCACATTCCTTCACCTAGCACGGTAAGATATATTCATTCCTCAGAATCTCTCCTCAGTACTGCACATTGATTCCTGAACCTTTGGCTCTTAATTACAAAGACACAAAAGGTCCTCGATGTTCAAAACCTAACTTTTCAAGTTATAAATGCACAGTATTAAGATTCCACTGAAAATTGCTCCAATACAGAATAGACACAAACAGATTTTTTTTTTAAATAGTACTAATCAGATTGAGGCATGCCTTTCCCTCATCTAGCACCATGAACTAAAGGAAATAACTATTTACATCCCACTGTGTTATGCTGGGTCGGGGAAAGAAAGAGAAAGAATACCAAAAAAAAAACAAAAACCCACAACCAGATACTAATTAAAATGGCAGATCAGATGGGAGGAACCATCTACCAGAAGACAGTCCTCCTAGGAGGAATCTCTTATGCTTGCTGGCTTGGTAGATTCCTATTTTAAGTTATAAATGCTATAGCAGTACATAAAACAGATCCTGTAAGACTAACTGCCTCCCAGAAAGCAACTGGCCTGCAGAGCTGTGTGTGTTTCAGTTTATTTTTCCACCCTGTAAGAAACAATTTGTGACACCAATGGGTGGGGGGGGGGGAGAAAGTAGGAAGAGTGAGAAAGAAAAACCTAATTCATATTTACAAACAGTACAACGCAGACAAAATTCAACTAGGCAAGTGCAGCTGTGTAGGATTTTTCAAAGGGGTTTTGTTCCCTACTGCAGCATTCTTCAGAGACAGCCCTGAGTTCCTACATTCCGTTACAGCATGGGTCTTATCCTGAAGGTCATACGCGGGGCCATTGGAGCCAAAGCCATCAACTACCCTCCCCTCTTTATGGACAGATGAGCAGGGTGGAGAGAGAGAGAGAGTCCAGAAACTTGTTGTTCACATGAGTGTTGTGGCATAGACACCACTGAGTGGATGATAAGAAGTAGTAATGGAAGGAGAACGTTACTTCCCATCTCACTTGGGCGACAGCCCTGCAGAAGACATTGCCAAGAAACTTGGGACACAACATGTTAGCCGACTCTGGTATGGGTGCACAAAAACATTACGGATCACAGTTCAGTGCTTGTGTTTGGTGGTGCAGGCTATCCTCAAAAGGGCCGGGAGAGAAAGCTGCACGTGTGCCCACTCTCACCCGCTTCTTTCTCCCACACCCACCACACCGGCCCTGCGAACAGAACCAATTCACAGGGCAGTTTGGCCTACCCCACGCACTCAGGCACTGGAGAACACCAGAATCCTTCCTACAACTTCACATGGGGTGATAGCGCTGCAAAATTCTGCAATGGAATTTGAATTCAATTTGTGTGTGCTTGTCTTATGCCACTAACAAGCAAGGCCATGTTCCCCACTGCCTCATACAACAGCCACACAAGATGTAAAGAGGGTATAAGTAACATGAAATCTCCTCACTTCCTCTTAAAAAATTAAAACTGAGCCCCTTTCCGGAGCATACTGACAAGTTTGTTATTGTATGTACAAAGACATATCCTAGCATAAGATCTAAAATATAGGTAAATAACAGTCAGTAGAAAAGAACAAGTGCCAAATAAATAAATAAATGAATAAACAAACAAACAACCACACAGAAAAGTAAGAAGTTGATTCCATTTCTCAAGTTTAAACAAAAAAGTATAATCTTTTTTTTTATCTAGAAAGTCTTTTATTAAAATCTAAAAGGTGAATTGTGATAACCATTTCAGTAAGACCGACCAGAAATTAAAGACAACTTTTTAGAGGAAAGCTCATTTTAAAGAAAGCTATTTTTCAAGTTCAAATTATTAGAAAAAATTTGTCTAGTTCTACAAAAATCTTCAGCTGGTACTAGATGGTTTCAGGAGAGTGTTTATAGTAAGCATACTCTTGTCCTCCAGCTGCTGTTTTGTGCCTCCTCCATGTACTCTCTCATGTGTGGCTCACTCAGGACAGTGATACATTGCAATAAATTCCACGTGGCTGGGATTTCAGCAAATGTCATGCAAAGGAGACCCATATCAGACATTTTACATCTTTTTTCCTTTCATTGTTGAATATGGTATCTGTACACACTCCTCATTCTACTCCTTTATTACCAGCAGGAAAGCACAGTACCTATTATAAGCACACTAAGCAGTTTGAGAAACAGGGAGTAAATTACTGGCACGGCAATGTCACTATCAGAGCTCAGCCTCTGCAAACAGAATTATGGATATGACTATATTCACCTGGAGATTGATCCATTGAGAGTCTACCTTCCAGAGTTGGATTTTGCATGTCTGGTAAAGACACAGTCAACCCCCGCATACTACATGCTCCTGTCAACCTCCCTCAGCAAGGACAGACCTTACAGTCGACTGCAGGTATGTCGATTCTAGCTATACAATTGCCATAGCCAAAAATTGCTTATCTGCAGCCAACTAAGGTCTAGTGTAGACCAAGCCTTAATTCTTAACCTCTCATTTTGGCAAACAACTCCTAAACCAAATGGTATTTTGGGGTTTCACAGCTACTGGAGATTGAGAACTGTCTACTTTTCTTCTCATTGTTAAGCAAGGTCAGTGAAACCACACTGGTAATGGAGACTACAGAGGCCCAAAGAAACAACACTAACTAGGAAGCAACACTACTGGGACTTCTTGGACTGCCAGAGAAAACCCTGGGCAAAGCCCAGTTGTTCGAATTCTTTGAAAAGCTTCTTATTTGGATGTAAGTAACGGAAGTTTCAGTGAAGAGTTTCTTCTCCATCCCCTAATCCCTTGGCTTCTTCATTTCTGAAGGCACGAGTTACTTACTCTAGAGAAGAATGAGTGTTTGCCTGTCACATTTAAAAAGGTCAGTAGAGTTTATTGGTATGTGGACCTTACACCAATAATGGAAATAGGGGTGGAAAGAGGGGAGAGCATTTGGCTAAAAAATTAAATGGATCTTTCTTTTAGCCCCCCCCCCCGCCCCCCCGCAAAGTCTCATGAGGCCCATATCACTGTGTGCATAATGGCTGATGATAATGACGGAACTCAGCTCCACCTGATGGGGAGTAATATCTAGTAAAGGTTGTTTTTTTCACTCACAGGTGAAATTTAAGTATGATTGCAACACATTTACAAAAAACCCCCTACAAGGCTTTTTGTAAGATGTATTTACATTTTTAAAGGAGTCCAGATATTTTAATTAGTAGAAGGAGGAACTAAAAATCAACAACAGTGCGTTTTAAATTGCTGCCCCCCAAGTTAGGGATATGAGGTCTTTCCCATCACCTAGGTGCTGGAGCAGGGTATCTCCTGACTTGAAGTGGTTTCCATCACATACAGGGTTTATAGATTGGGTTAAGTAGCACTCAGCACCCTCACTATAAAAATTTTTTCACCACCTCTGCTCCCATTTCCCCTATTCTGACAGTGATTAAATCAACACCTCTTTCCCCCAGCTCACTACCTTTGTTCTAAATAAAAAGGTGAGATTTTATAACTTTGCTGATTTGTCGGTAAGTTTTATTGCAATGCAGTGTTTCATGATTCGTACCAGTATGTGACTAGGTTGCTTACGCAGAGGGAACACACGGCAAGTTAGAACATATGAATTATGGCGGTTATGACATATACAACTTTCCTGTTTTGTAGCAAAGCTTTGTGCAATATGGACTCAGTCACTGTAGCACTGCTATAAAATGTATCACTTTAAATCTAGTTCTAAGAAAGGGCTATAGCGAATAATGCACCAGACTCTACCATTTACCATCTGTCTCAGGAGGATGAAATCCAAAATATAACATTCATTAATAAAATTACTGTTCTACTCATGGATGTCAAACAATACTAATCTGTTATATGCACTACAGGCCAGTTCATTCCTTGGGTGTTGAAAGCTCTCATTAAAGCCAATAGCCACTTTGAATATGCTGGACCTAATACGTGTCGTAAGCACAGTCCTGTAGTTAGGATGAGGGCAGGGAGGAGGAGATGTAACAGATGGAGGTTCAAGTTCTAGCTCTCTCCTAAATTTCCCATAGATCTCATGACTTATCCTTCGGCACAGGTCCCTCAAATTTACTTAACCAACCATTTGGGGGTATTATCAGAATACATTCATTGAACAGCACTGGGGTGATGGGAAGATTAAATACATAGCGCATCAAAGAACTGCCATGTCTCATAGTGGTGTGGAAAACAGCTTCCACACCAAGTACTATTCTAGTACAAGACATACTCCATAATAGCTTTTTTTTTCCAATCTATGACATCATTTGAGTTAAAATAAAACCTCTCAGAAGGCTAAAAAGGTACTGCAGTTTATTTTGTAAAAATAATCAACTCTTTGTAATATGATTTCATGGCAGCTGCTAGCTATTAAATTTCTTCTGAAAAGCAGGACAAGAGTATTTGATTCGTTTTGGTGAAAATTAATGAGTTTATGTTTCGTGTACTTTCAATGCCTCCAGCACCATCTCGCTCAATTTACAATGGGCAAACAGCTAAAGGGAAAGTCTTTTGTCTAGGACAACTCTGTTTATCACAACATGCCCCCACAACAGGCTTTAAAAACATATTACCATCATACCTACTGGACTCCTCATACACAACCTGTGCATGCACCACACCACAATATTCATTCCTGGCCTATCACCAGTTATTAAACACGATACCTCAGAAGACACCTTGCGATATAGGATGGTAGGGGAAAACTGGACTAGGGGATCTACTGTTTTTCATTTCTGCTCCCTTCGGCAAATAAGGTGAAAAACCCATTCCCCACTACCCACCCCCCGCCGCACGAGACATCTCGTATTTCTATTCCCCAAACAGTAATTTGTACGTCGTAATTTGCCAAGTAACTTTATCCCGAGGTGTAATAATATCCCTTTGAAAACATACGAGCAGTTATTTAGCATAACCTTAATTTATTTATAAGTTGGGGCAGAAGCCAAGATATTTTACAAATAAGCACTTGTTCACACAGTGGTACCACAGCTTTTAATTCTTCAGCTTCCTTTTGAAAGCCAACTGCACCCACCGTGGGGCAGCACTGTCACCAAATCAGTTAAACTTCACCCCACCCAATGCAGAGAACCTGCAAGAGGCCTGGTCATCACTGATGGAGGCGAGTTAATTCTGCCATGAGCAGAGAGGCCCAACCAGGGCCTACCTCTCACTGAAGACCCTCTGTACAGCACTGAATGACACCTTGAGGAAAAAGGGGATTAACTCAAGCACTGGGGTCACATTCTGGTTTATTTCAACAGAATAGTTTTGAATGCGGAGAAGAATTTCCACTGCAGAGCTACATTCTACAGGGCCACTTCAAAATGTGCACTAGGCAGGGGGCTACTGTGGAGCTGAGCTTCCACATCGACTATGACTCTAAGTTGCCCACAATGCCAACCAACGTTCCCTCCAATTATTCCATCCATGTGCCAAATAAATTTTATTATCTGCACCAAGCCCTGTCACTGTGCACCACCAGTAGAAACACACACTGCTAGCTGCGGGCACTTTGCTAATCAGCTGGGCAATCCCTGCTTCTCTCTTGGGCGGCTGCCCAAGTGCTCAGCTTACAGGGAACATGGATGCCCACTGATATATGGCATTACAAGAAGCCCCAAATGCCAGCCCGCACGTTCTGGTTCCAACAAAGAAGATGAAATGAGATCTTAAACAAAAGCCAGGGTCACAGTGATCAGCATTCACAACGAAACTCGTGTACACATACCATGTAAAAACATCATTAGATATAGAAAATGTTCCTCAAGGCAGAGGTGACAACTAGCTCTCTGCCAGACAACGGATGTTTGTTCACCTGTCTCCCTCAGTTGGAATGTAAGTAAGCTCGTAAGTTACCAAGATGGAGTTAGTCTCAATGAAGTCAACAAGGGGGCAGACAGCACACCAAAGAACCAACTATGAGGTGCAGGAGCAATGAACTTTGGAAAAGGTAAGAGAAGGCAAGGAAGGAAGATACTCCTTTATTCTGCACCTAGGAAGTAATCAGGCAATGCATTTACAGTAAAATATTGGTTATCCAGCACTTTAATTTTTGGAAATCTTGGTTAACCAGCATTTCCCAAAGGCTACAATACAATTCTCCCTTCAGTTAACTGGAAAGAGTCTGATGGCTGTTCTGATGGCCCTAAGGCAGTAAAGAAGCAATAAATCAAAGTCCTGTGTATGGTAACAGCACTAAAAGGTTTAGTAAAATCATTTCATTTTTTAAACATTTTTCCTTTTTTTGAAAAAGCTTGAGTGAACAGCACATTTGATTAACCAGCAACCTCCACTTCCCATGCATGCCAGATTTCAACGCTTGAACCGTACATGAAAACAGGATCACAAATTGCTCTCCTTGACATAATACAAAGGATATTTGGGTGAGAAAAATACTTGGACTGGAAGTTCTAGGAGCCATGTTATGATCTAGGTTTTTATTTAAAAAAAAAAATCTAATCCAATGTTTCCCAATTTTATTTGGCCAGGGAATCCTTTTAAACTCAAAAGAATTTTGCGGAACCCCATTCCCAGGCTCTACCCTCCTCAGCTCCCAAACTCACACCCTATCTCCAGTCTTTACCCAGCTCAGCCCTCCGCCCCCAAATCCACCCCCCTATTCCCAAGCTTTACCCATCATCCCGCAAACCTGCCCCCATGGCCAGGATTAATCCACATCACCCCCAACCAGCACCCGCCCCCCCCAGGACTACTCCATCCATGGTACTGGCTGCGGAGCCTGAGCCGGGCAGCCACATGTGCCCAGTGGAAGAAAAGCTCGTGTGGAGGTGAGCCCAGCCACTCCCACCAGTGGGATGTGTCTGCTTGGATAGCGGGGCAAGTGAGGGACTCTCTGTGGCTCCCTGTTCTGCTGCCACTGAAATAATCAAATTAAATTCAGTTGGGTTAACGGACAGATGCCTCCTACCACCCTGCCAGTCGTTAAATCAATTAAATTTTGTTCTCCTGTTTCTCCAGCTGCAGGGCAGGGAACTGCAGAGGAGTCAGCAGCGGCAGCATCCAGAGTCACAAATGACTCCTTAAAGAGCTGCATGCGGCTCCAGAGCCACGAAAAAATTTTCTTGCAGAACCCTTATTTTCACTTTGCAGAACCCCGGGGTTCCACAGAACACCATTTGGGAAACATTTTCTGCTTGCATTGTGCTCACTCAGTCTCTCTCAAATTTGTTATCAAAGATCAAATGTACGATAGTTATAGTAAAAATAATCTCAGTACTGTGGTATTATATAAGGAGCTGATCTGGAGTTGAATCAAACATGCTGGTGTGTACACTAACCCTCCGGGAACAGCAGGACCTTAGATTTTTTTCTGGAAGTAACCAGTGGACAAGGAGAGTGACACCGCAGAGCTGGGGTCAGCAACCCCTAGCATGGGTGCCGACAGTGGCACACAAGCCGATTTTCATCGGCACATGAGGTGAGAACTCAGCCCCACCCCTCCTCCCCCATGCAGCCAGGAGCTTGCTCAAAGCTGTGCCACCTGTGGCTGAACAAAAGACCAGCTAATGCTACCAACTACCACCTAAAACGGTAAAGCTCTGGGTCTTCATTTATTTGTCAATGAAGCTGCAGTAAGTAGGACTAGTAATGACTTTAAAGAGCATCATCGGCACTCGAGCAGCGCATAGGGGTCAAAAGATCAAGTTGCGGCACTCCACCTTTGGAAAGGTTGCTGACCCCTAATATAGAGGAATGTTTAAAAGGAGCTCAGGGACTGGAGTGCACCTGATGTTAACCTGCGAGGCAACGTAAAAACTGACACAGCCCAGAGGAGATCGTTAGGGTGGCTAACGGGCTGGAGATGTTAAGCAGCTGACACCCATGTAAGTACTTGCAAGTCTCCCTTTCATGGGAGGCAGAGGATGGGGTAACAACATGCCAGTTGGTCCTGAGCACACCCCAGACAACCAGACATCTCTCCCCCAGCTCTCACATTGCTGGGGAAGTACTCAAACTACACCCTACCTTGGGATGGTCTAGACTGCTCCCCCTCATCACAATAGGGCAGATCCACAGACCAGTGCAGGAAGGGGTATGGCTCTGCATCCTCCTCTTTGCAGCCCGCAAGATCAGAGTCAAACACAGAGCTATACGTGCAAGTACTGGGATTGCCCACAAGGGCTCTAGCACATCCCACACTACCAGGGCAAGGGGAGAGATTGAGTGCCTCCCAATCCTGTGCAAAGCCAGAGCACAATCTGTCCCTACAGAGTTTTATAAAAATCCATTTGTGTATCAGACCTATGTTCTAACACCATTTATTTTCAGCTCACATTGTTAAGCTTCAGTGTCTGATTTTATTATACTACAGGAGCATCCAGGAGTTCAGTACAGGGGAGAGTTCGCCGCTGTCACTTAAAAATGGGGAACGAACAAAGATTTGAATCAAATTAACAAAACACACATTTAAAACTCAGCCTCATTGGCACAGAAGTCTTCTCAGCCCAGGAGCAAAGATTTTTGTACCAGTATTCCGTTTCATTTGGGACAGACTGAGTGACTAATCATCACTTCCTGGATTTGAGCCAGAAATAATGCAAACTAGCTGTCTATAGACTTCCTCACAGAACTCATGGGAGACAGATGACACCCTCCGCTCTTGCAACTTTTCCAGCCGGGAGAAGTTATTGGACAAGCCAGGACTAGACTAAGACCAAACTCACTTTTTCAGATCTACATGAGGATTTGACTTGTGGTTTGCAAAGAGATGGCGTGAGCATTAAGGGTCAGCCTGCAGTAACCTAAGTTATTTGCAAACTACTTCTGTCCATTGGAGTTCAAATTAAAAAGGCAACTGCAGCTCCAATAACGTCTTTCAAGTTACAAAGCTTCCCTGAAGCACTGGATAATACTTTAAAAACTGGTCAGTGAAGACTAACCTGCATTATTTCATGGAGGGCAGTGGCTTCCTAAGGCATTAGGCAGGCAATGCAGGAGAACTCTCAAAGCTGCCATTTATAACTCCTCCTGTTTTAAAGATGGGGGCAGTAAAAATAAGTCAGTCATATGACGTTTAATTCTGATAACTGTTTTCTGTTGCAGGAGAGATTAGAATCAGGATGAGAACATATAAATTCATGGATTATTTCAAGAAGCCGGCAGTACTTAGTCATGGTGAGTGACTAACAGAAGATAACTACAATAAAAGCGGATGCTGGAAATGGTAGAGCGAGAATAATGTATGTCAAAAACAGAAAGAAAAAAAAAAAAGCAAAACCAATCTCTAATCACTCTCTGCATTTGTGACTTCATGAGAATTTTTATAGTTTCAAAAGGTGAAACATTCCTCCCCTGAATTTTGTGAAATCATTGTGCCTACACCTTCAAACATCAAGATGGAAGAGTTTGCTTGAACTAATAGAATTTGTTATGCTGCCTTCACTTTGCTCTGGAGTTATGCTAACTATGCCTGCTCTACTTCACTACTGTGGTTGACTGTGATTCATGTTATTGCAACTGCTTAAAGCAATAGGAGATTTATTGCCATTACAAAGTACATTCTTCATTGTTTTCTCCAAGCATAAATCGAGCACCTGGTCCTGCAAGGACTTCAGTCAGATCTACATGTGGAATGACTCAATCTAAACTGTTTTATCAATACCCCCCAATGTGCTGAATGCTTCATGTCATGTATTTTTAAAAAGCACTAATTTTTACTAGTTGGCTGAATGCAGTTTTAACCTTGATACCATCTTCTCCTTGTTCAAACACCAAGAACATACAGATGACTCATTCCAGGCCTGCTGGCCTTTGCTACAACACTCAGGGCAGGGTGGAGGGGAGAGAGGAATAACAATCATTCTTACCTTATAGCTAGTTTTCTCGGGATATCAATGGATGAAATTTCATAACCCCTCTTTCACACAAATCATTGCTATGAGCCAGATACGGAGCAGTGGCTGAAGCACTGCTCTATGTAATTGAGGACAATGAGCAAGAACAGTCACTGTTCCTGATCCCCAGTTTATCCAGGTGCTGAGCCAGCTCCAAGCACAAAACTAGAGAAGTTTGACAGGTGCTCTAAAGTGGAATAACTGCCGGCTTCTAGAGGCCTTGCAACTACTGGGGAACCCCGCTCTAGTCAAAAATGCTGTTGCCCTCAGTAGACAGAATCTTTAACCAACATGCTTGGAGAGAATAAGCAACTCTCCTACTACAAATAAGTCTACACCAGGCTGCAACCGCTTCAGTAACACTCATAAATGGTACAGAAATTGCTACAGCTCACCAGCCACACGAGAATTCCTCTACACCTTGGGGACCTCTCCAGTTGCCAACTAAGCTGACTTCAGTGTATTCTGCCTCACCGTAGACTAGTATCAGGGTCTACGCCTGGAGTCCCTTGTTCACAACTGAATAAAATACATGAGCAAGACACTATTTACACATTCAAAGAGTGCCAATGCAATCTGAGTGTTAAAACACAGTGAAGCAACAAAACTTGTTCCCTGCAATACAAATGGAGGCATCTATGAGACCTGGCACGGCGGGGTATATTCAGCTTTTGTGGCTCCCTGCTGTGGGCTCCTGTGATCCCGTCACATCTCACTCCAAGAAGCAGCAAGCGGAGAGGAACGACTGCCTAGAGAAGACTCTCTCTCTCTCTCTCTTCTATTTTAGAAGCTGGAGACACCTACCTACAATGCAGGGGTGGGCAATCATTTTTGGGGGTGCGGGGGAGTCACTCCAAGATTTTGGAAAGTGGTCAAGGGCCAAGCTTTTCTATAAAAGGGGTGTTTGGTCTGGGATGGAGGTTGGGTTGCAGAAGGGAGCATGGGGTGGGGCCCTGGGGTACAGGAGAGTGGGGAGTCAGGTTGGGGTGCAGGTGCCAGAGAGGCTTCTGGCCTCAGGAAGTGTAAGGTCAGGGCATGAGATGGGGTGCCAGATGTAGGTTCTGGATGGGAGGTGCTTGTCAGAGAAGCTCCTGGCCAACGGTACTCCCAGGCAAGCTTCTGAGTTTGCTCGCTGCCCTAGTTCACATTTTACGTAGTTCTCTGTGCTGTGGGGGAGTCTTTGCATGGTGCCCCCTCCCCCCAGAAAAAAAACTCTGAGCTGGCCAATAAAAGCCAAGAGATTCTGCTGGAAGTAGGGGCAGCCTGCAATGCCTCTCTCACAGCACGAAGAGCCACAGGGAACAGCTAGCTGCTTTGAGCAGCACTGCTCCATGCACTGGAGTGGGCAGGATTAAAAGGCTCAGTGGGCCAGCTCCAGCGTGAGCCATATCTTGCCCGACCGTGCTCCAACAGGTAAAACACAACCAATCTGCACCTGCTGGTCTTAGCAGCTCACTTCCAGGCTGGGAGTGACAGGTGTTCCCCTCTGGCCTCAGGGCCTTGCAATCAGAGTTACACAGCTGGGACTGCAGAGAGGAATCTGGGGACACAGCCCTGAGACAGGGCTGGACAGAGGGCCCGTAAGAAGAGGTCCAGGGAAAGAGCAGTGAAGGACTGAAGCAGAGCAGCATGTGACTGTTACTTATAGGGCCCTGCAGTTAAAACTCAGAATAGAACACAGTCACAGGTTCCCCTGGTTCCCTATTGAGGTTTATCTGGTAACCTCATCAAAGGTTGACATTAAAAGGCCCAGAGCCAAGGCTGACAATCCTAGCAATGGAAAAGAGAGTTAATTAAATACTCAAAACACCCCGATTAGGCTTTTTGAGTAGTTCCAAGAGCCTAGACACTAAAGACTCACCAAGGGCCAGAGTTTACACCAGTGGTACTCCAAGTTATGCTACCACCATTAACCAAAAGAGCCACATGACTAGTATATGACGTGCACACTTATGCCATCAAACACATGTATGCAATAAACTATAAATACAACCCAATACAGTCAAATATTCAACACAACAAAAACTAAAGTTTAGCTAAGTGATATAATGCGCAAAGGGTTCAGAATGCAGAAGGGGGCTCCAACAGGGGTTGCAAGTTCTGGGGGCTGGGGTTGGAGATGGAAGGATTTGGGGTGCAGGAAGGACTCCAGGCTGTGGCCAGGCAGTTTGATGTGCAGGAGGGGGTTCAGGGGGCTTAGGCCTGGGAGCTCCCTTTTGGTGGCACAGCAGGACTGAGGCACACCCCCCTCTGCTCCTGGAAATGGATGGAATGGTGGGAGCAGAGGGCTCCAGCAGCATGCAGAGACACCTTCCCCCACCCTCAACTGCCAGATTAAGGGGTTTTAGTGACTGCAGCCCAGAAGGGGGAGAGGGGAGACCACAAAACGATTTGGACTTTTGGCAGCCAAGAGAGCTTTTTGCTGAGCCCCGGTTGGCTCAGGCCCTGGGCTGCAGTGCCTAACGCCCATGTTCCCTCCAGAAGCAGCACCAATCAACTGTTCATGGTGTTTCAGGGGGAGGGGGAAAAGCAGGGACTCTCTCCTGCAGGGCCACATGTTAGCTGTTTGCAGCGCTTGGGGAGCAAGCCTTGAAGAGCAGTAAGCTACATGGCAAAGAGCCTCATGCCACTCACAAGCCACAGACTAAGCATCACTCGTTGACACCCTATGACTCAGCAAGGCATGCAGATGAATGCCTAGGGAGAGAACCTTTCAATGCCAAGGCCTTTCAAAGACACTGGCTATGAGTTTTTGCTTGAAATAAGGGAAGTACTGGACACATAGCAGAAGAAACTATAAAAGGCAGGTGCATCATCTCCCTTGTCTCTTAATTCCTGCTTCTCACCTCTGGAGGGGCTTTACCATAAACTGAATCTCTGAACAAAGGACTGAATGTTTCATTCAAAACATGGATGTATTCCAGATGAACTAGGAAGACAGCAAACTCACCAATGCGACTATGAACCTGAGACCTAGACCCTGAACCTTTGCATATATGTGACTGCTTTGCCATTTAACAGCTCTTTTCTTCATTAAAAAAGAAAATAAATCCCACACTTCTGTTTTTAAAGGCTAAAGGATTGTTTTGCAGTGCGATATTTTGAGTAAGATCCCAGCCTATATTGACCTGGTGACAGGGCTGACCCTTTAGGGTCAGAACATTGAGTCCATGTACACAGTGGCTACGTCTACACGTGAAGCCAACATCGAAATAGGCTATTTCGATGAATAACGTCTACACGTCCTCCAGGGCTGGCAACGTCGATGTTCAACTTCGACGTTGCGCGGCACCACATCGAAATAGGCGCTGCGAGGGTACGTCTACATGCCAAAGTAGCACACATCGAAATAAGGGTGCCAGGCACAGCTGCAGACAGGGTCACAGGGCGGACTCAACAGCAAGTCGCTCCCTTAAAGGGCCCCTCCCAGACACAGTTGCACTAAACAACACAAGATACACAGAGCTGACAACTGGTTGCAGACCCTGTGCCTGCAGCATGGATCCCCAGCTGCCGCAGCAGCAGCCAGAAGCCCTGGGCTAAGGGCTGCTGCCCACGGTGACCATAGAGCCCCGCAGGGGCTGGACAGAGAGCATCTCTCAACCCCCCAGCTGATGGCCGCCATGGAGGACCCGGCAATTTCGACGTTGCGGGACGCGGATCGTCTACACGGTCCCTACTTCGACGTTGAACGTCGAAGTAGGGCGCTATTCCGATCCCCTCATGAGGTTAGCGACTTCGACGTCTCGCCGCCTAACGTCGAAGTTAACTTCGAAATAGCGCCCAACGCGTGTAGCCGCGACGGGCGCTATTTCAAAGTTAGTGCCGCTACTTTGAAGTAGCGTGCACGTGTAGACACAGCTAGTGTGCTTTAAAATACCTTCTCATTGCATTGGACCTAACTACTGCTTGGGAGACCGAGAACTTGAATGTAGTAAGGAGGCTGCATGATTTTTATTTACTTGGGCACTTCCTTAAAAGCACAGGGAATCAGAAGTCCAGTCTGTGACTGGTTGGGAGTTCGACTTCAGTGTTACCCACCAGGCTTGGGAATATCTGCTCTCCCCTTTACAGCCTGCCCTGACCTTGTCATTTCCAGTGTGGGCTGCCCCAACCACCACTGGACCACAAGGAGGGACTCCATTTTGCCTCCCAACCGGCAATGTGTTCCATCAAATGTTTTGGAAAAGCAGCACTTGCTTATGAGCAGTTAAGCATAGCAGGTTTTCCAAGATGAACAGGGATTCATCGTCTCTTCTCCTGTCTCAGGTTCTTTGTAGTGGGCTAGATACATTGACTCATTGTTTTCAGCATGCACTTAACTGCAAAGCAATTTTTGGAACTCGTGCTAAGGCAGTTTTCTGATACAAGAATATCATAATTATGCTGAGTACCTAACATTTAGAGCACTTGAATGATTTTAGCAGAAGACTGCTCATGTGCTCCAAAAAGGCATGTGCATTTACAATAACCCATAAAAGCCAACCCCTCTGACATCATTCATTGCTAAATGAAACTTTATTTATGGCATCGTGTGATCTAACAGCAATGGGCCAAATCCTTGCTCACTGAGGTCAAAGGAAGTTTTAGCTTAGAACTGAGTGAAACCTAAATACCAAATATAAAGATGTAGCCCAAGGATTGTAGAAACAGTGACAGCTGGAAACACATTTGTATACTACAGTTCACATGTGGCTATTGAAAATGGGAATATGACATGGCTTTCACTTTTAAAATTAAGTTTTTGGGTTTATTCTGATGACTGATCTCACTAGTGTAAATGAAGAATAACTCCACAGAAGTGAAAAGAATTCCACTAGTTTGTTATTTGACTTTTTCTAAACATAAATGAACACTTTGCCTATAGATACTCCAGAAAAATAGAGACCATTTTAACTTATGAGCCAAAGTCTGCCACCCTATTCCCAACTAAATGCTGTCTTACCGTACAAATTAGACTCACAGATGGCAAAGCAATCAGGTGTGCGGTAAGGCTGTACTAAGCCTTAGTAAGAGTGGCAGAATGTGGACTTATGACCTTCTCTCAGTGTTATTCTGAACTTTGTTTTACTCAGTGAAATAAGTGGCCCAAATTTAGGAGGTCATTATTTAAACGAACCACCCATTTGGCTTCAGAGTAGCAGCCGAATATCTGTATTCTGTAGGAATATTCATTAGGACAGGAATAGATAAGATCGAGGCAAGATGATAATTTTCTATTTAAAATAATAGTGTTCCCACACCTTGAATCCTGCAAACAGATCCAGTTGCCCCATATCAAAAAGGGCATTGGAATTGGAAGAAAGTACAAAGAAGAGCATTAAAACAAATAACTCACATACAAGGAGAGATTAATAAGATGGAGACTTTTCATCTCAGAAAAGAGAGACAACTAAAAGGAGGATATAATAAAAGTCTATAAAATCATAGCTGATGTGGAGAAAGCAAGCATCATTTCCTTTTTTACTCCACCTCCTCACAACTAAGGGGTCACCAAATGAAATTAATAAGCAGTGGATTAAAAACAGAAAAAAGTATTTCTTTTCATGACATACAGTCAACCTGTGGAACTCTTTGCCAAAGGATATTGTGAAGGTCAAAAAAGTGTTTAAAGAAAAAAAAAAAGTTAGATAAATTCATGGAGGACAAATCCATTTGGCTATTAACCAGATGCACAGGGATGCAAAACCATGCTCTGCAATGTCCCTAGGCCTGGCTTCCCAGAAGCTGGGAATGGGTGACAGGGGATGGATGACTTCATGATTACCTGTTCTGTTCAGTTCCTCTGATGCACCTGGCATTGGCTACTGTCACAAGACAGGATACTGGGGTAGATGCACCATTGGTCTAGGATGTGGCTATTCTTAGATTATATATGTTATATGCAAATAATGCACATGTACATACACTCAATACCACTAAATGCAGTGTCTTGCATGGTGACAAGTATCAGAGGGTAGCCATGTTAGTCTGTGTCTTCAAAAACAACAAGAAGTTCTGTGGCACCTTATAAACAGATATTTTGGAGCGCAAGCTTTCTCATGCTTCTGATGAAGCGGATCATTGCCCCACGAAAGCTTATGCTCCAAAATATCTGTTAGTCTATAAAGGTGCCACAGGACTTCTTGCTGTTTTTGAAGACACAGACTAACACAGCTACCTCTCTGATACATGAAGATACAGTAGTTCAATATTAACATGTTTACTCAATGAAAAGTAATAATGGATTTGAAAGTATGACCTAATATTGTATATAAGAGTCATATTGTGAGCCAACACTACCTATCATCTTTTCATGTCAATACTACTGAAATCTGAAACATGTACCCCATTTAAAAAAACAATGTCATGTGTGTTCACAAATCTCTTGAGCGCAATGGAGAAATTAGAACACATAAGAGCTGAAACCCATTTAGAATAATATGTAGATATATACATTGTGACATTATATCTAAGATTTTTATTATTCCTTGGTCAATATTTAACTTTTTTGGCCAAACACAACACTAATCACGAGAAGCCAATAGCTCTATTACCTTATCTCAAGTGAATGTTCCAATGAGTGGATGAAAAAGGCATAATCTAGCATATTTTGATAAATAACCTTAAATACATTAGCTAATACACCACCTCTCTGCAACAGTTAGGGATTTATATTCACAAATATGCAAAGAGAGACAAGATTACTAATTAACTAATTCATTGGTCAAGACACGGTCATAAAATTTTTAAGAAATTCTTACGGCTTGAAATGCAGTAAGCCAGTCTGCAATTGACCTTCCTGAAAAGCTGCTTGTTGATTGGCCAGAGGACAAGCGTGAAGAGCTGAATGAAGTTAATTATCAGTCCCGACACTATAAATATGTAGCAGATAAGAAGGTGGCAAATAAACTGAGATTTCAGAAAGCCAATGATGTCCATGGTTCCTTACAAATGGAAGGGAGACTTCCAGAAGAAGAAAAATCCAGGAGTTCAGAAGACAGTCTGCAAAAACAAGTAACAATATTAGCTGTTAGAAAACAAATAAACTGAATATGTAGATAACTAATTGCTAGCATTAATATGAAGTGACTGCCTTCCTACTAAATATCTCATTTTTTATTTTTGAGAAAAAGATTCAGTTACAAACACTTGATGATGGACACTGAAAGAGAGTAACATTTTCAATCAATTTACATCACTTGTGGTGATAAACATTTGTGCCTATGACTAACTCCCATTGACTTCAAGGATTTAGTGCTTTGCTGAAAAGAGATGGATAGAGATTATGCAGGTACTCAATGTCAACTATGTTCAAAGCTTTGCTGAATCAGATCCTTATCAATAAAATATGAAAGAGCTGCACTAAGTGGCGTCTACATCTTTGCACAAGACATCATATTTGAAGTTTACCTTCATGATCAGCCTCAAAATTTACACACAAGAAAAGCAGTAAAACTTGTTCCATGCACTGGGGCAACAATTTTAACCAAGGCACTCTGAAAAAAGATGCATGGTCTGTTAGCCAGTTAGCCTCTGCTGAAGAAAGGTACTACACAAGTGCTTGCATAGGTAATCAATTTTGCTTTTGACATCTCATCCCCCTGTACAACACACCTATCCCAAATTCCTTTTAAAAAATTACTAATCCAAGATTTCTATGTAAACCCTCAAGCTCGGATGATTTAGTTAGGGCTGACCCTACTTCAGACATGGGGCTGAACTGAGGTCCCTTCCAGCCCTACAAGTCTATGACTAATGGGGCCTGGTGCACCATCCTTTTCTCTACAGCCACCGTTTCAGAGTTTCACTTTTGTATAGGTATCAAGGTATACCAGGTCTGTTCAGAAGAGTAAGAGTTTAGACCTTTCAGATTTCTATTCTAATCTGGATTTGCCTTGACTCATCACCTCAGTACCTGGGGGCACTGCATTCCAAGTTTTACCTAAAGGCTACAGATGTTTGGGAACTCACTGCAGTAGAGACATGCTTAAAATTTAAGTGAGCAATTCCAAGGAAACCAATCAAACTACCCATATAAGTACTTTGTTAGATAAAGCAAGCAAGAAGATCATCTTGCAGGAATGAACCTTTATTCAGTAGTACAAATAAACTGAAAAAGTAAACTTGCACAGAACATTGTGCAGTCTTCAAAGAGCCATCAGATCCACTTCAATTTAAAATGACATATTGGAAGCTTAAAAATGAGAAATCTTTCTTTTTCAGAGAAGGACCTATGTGGATTTTCTCCTGCTAGTCCAGTACATTGAAATCATCAAGTTCTTGGTTTACGTCTTTATGCACTGGCATCCTCAATGGGATCTCAGCAGCAAAGCTCTCAGAATAGCATTGGTTAGGCAACTGTTGCTAGAGAGCTAGCAAACAGCATCTCAACAA
The DNA here is from genome assembly GCF_033958435.1 of Carettochelys insculpta. NCBI lineage: Eukaryota > Metazoa > Chordata > Testudines > Carettochelyidae > Carettochelys > Carettochelys insculpta. The sequence goes on along the minus strand of NC_134139.1, from coordinate 87,560,627 downwards.
GATAGCCTGTAGCTCCCTTTTAAGGAAATTATTTTTCATGAGAAACTGGTAAAGTTCAAAAATGTTTTTTCAACATTGGGCAATTTTAAGATAGATGTTCATGCCCCAAAAATTAACCTAAGAATGTTGCCTGCATACACAATATCTCTGCGACAGTTCTTGCTTTATTACTCAAAGTCAGTAACATTAATTAAAAATATTTTTCTTCCTTCTGACATACCTGACAGACTAAATAACCACACTTGACAGATATCATCAGTGGAAGGTCATAGCCATGAAAAGCTATTTATAAATATACCAACCCTAGAGACTCTAGAAACAGCCAAGTTTAAATATTCAATCTTTGTGGGCAGAAAACATGATGGCCATTTGCTTGGAAGCATTCAGTCAGCTGGGGTCATCACAGTAGCTAACATTATCACATTACTACAAGGACCATGGTTTGCAAAGCTGCATTTTGTATAATTAACATACAACTGATTTTAACAAAGCATGCTTCCATGAATAAACAAACCTTCCATTATATTTACACTTTCCAATATTAAAGTAAACAGGTTATGAGGGTTCTGTCACGCTGGAAAAGAAAGTATGTTACCTTAATTTTATGATTGTTAAAAACTCCACTTGTGGCTACATTTACATAAACATACTTTTTAGGGGGTATATTCAAATTAAACCCTCAATCTATCATCGGTATTTTCCTTCCCCACTTGGTCCCCAATCCTGCTTCTGAAGGAAGTCATTCTAGACACAATTTTGTTGGCCTGACATTTAAACTCAGGGAGGGAACTATCAATTTTGGATATAGAATGCGCTTATCGCAGCATTCAATATGTACATTTTGCTCAATTATTTAATGTTTTCACAATTTTCTTGTTGAGCACAGTATCCCCAGAAGCAGTATAAATATTAGTGCCTGGAAATGAAGGACTTAATTCAGTAGTATTCACTTAAACAAAACTCCCACTGAGTCAGGCAGAATTCTCACTGGCATAAGGAATGTAATACAAGTTGAACCTGTCCAATACAGACATCCATCATTACATTAGTTAGATGGATGACTACTTACCAAGGGTGGAGACAAGTTTCCCACAGTCCCATAAAGTTTGTTCACAGTCACCAGTGCTGGCTCTCAATATTCTGTGCTGTTGTTTAGCTGTAATGCACCCCTGAATATCTAAGAGCCTAGTAAGCAGTGGAAGTGTTGGTAACAATGCTAAACAATGATGACCTCCTGGTATTACGGCAAATTCTCTTGTCCAGCACTGGTGAGGTCCTGAGGGTGCCAGACTAGAGAGGTTCAGCTTCTACAGTAAACCCTCCAGTTATGCAAGGGTTGTGTTCTTGCAACCCCCATGTAACTCAGAATTTTCATACAAGTCGAGGGGAGATGGGAACCAGGCTGCCGCCTGGTTCCCATCTCCCTGCCACTTACAGGATGCAGGTAATTGCCCAGGGCAGCAGCATTTGTCAGTTTCCTGGCTCCAGCCAGCGGAGGTGAGCTGGGAACCAGGTGCAGCCTGGCTCCCCTCCATTCCTTGGAGCCAGGAGACTGAATCACGGCTGATGCCCTGGTCAGGTTCCCAGCTCTGCAAGTGGAGGGGAGCTGGAAGCTAGGCAGCCGCCTGGTTCCCAGATCCCCACCACTCCGGGAACCCACCCCTGTCTTTTTACTTCAACACCTAGAATACTGGAACCTTGGGGCGGGGCGGGGAGCACAAATTATACTGTTTTATTGGTATTGTAGACACAACCCAGACTTACATCTCCCAGACTGAATGGCTCATCTGTTTCAGCAAACACTGGATTGATGCCACTGTGAAGCAACTAGGTTTAAAGGAAGATTTTTTTTTTTTTTTTAAACCAAGCTCTGGCTAGAAAAGGCCAATTAAAACACTTGATCTCATTGCTGCTGGTGACTTGCATAAAATGAATTAATGGCGATATTGATGCCCATCTTAGTGTTCAAGATATGCCCTTCGTGTAATGAAGATTTTCTTTCTTCTGCTCATTTACACTCTCTGCTGCCTGAAGACAAGTTGACATTTCTGCACAGACTGGAAAGTGGCAACATGGCATGTGTTTATTGCAAGAATTACAGGGGAGTAGCCACTACCAATAAGGCTGGGAAACAGTTATACTCGTGTAACACTCTCATTAGGCTGCTGTTTTCACGTATCTGATATTTAAAAAACAAAAACAAAACAAAAAAAACAATTTTTGGGATTTCAGGTTTACTAGTTTGGTCAACATACCAAGGGGTTTTTTTTTCTTTTAAAAAAAGACATCACAAAAGCTTATAACATAATGAAATTACTGATCTTTAAAGTGCTGTTAGACTCCTAGTCCATTCCAGCAAAAAACAAACAGGGCTACCTCTGAAATCCAAGCAGGATTTGATATAGTTATAATTCATGAGGTATTCCTTCATCTTAACAGAATCACAAGATAGTACTAGTGCTTTTTTCTTAGTGCTATTTTTAAAAAGTTTGGCCAAAAGTAAACAAGTATATGGAGGAAAAAGTATAGGAACCCTCTCATCCGAAACAAAGCAACTTCTTTAATCCTTTCGTAGGACTATTCACATTTAGAGTTAGGCCAAAGCCACACTACCACAGAAGATTGACTTGCTCAGGGCCCATCTTCCCTCGTTTTGTTCCACACATGCACAAAATGGTGCTTTCTGGGGTCAAAGTCAACCCGAGAACTCATTGTGAGTGGCAAGGATTAAGGAAGATTGATGGGAGAAATGCTCCCATCAACATGCCGTGTAGACAGACGTTTTAGTAGACTGCTGATAAGTCGATATAGCTAAAAATCACACATCAGCGGTCAATTTCTATGTCTAGCAAAGACAAAGCCTTAGACATGGATACCAGGGACTGAAATACAATTGGGTAGGAAACATCAATGCTTGCTGTACATTAACAGAAGCCCCAGCAATTAGGCTGCTCATAAGATCATTCATTAAAACTGATTAAATGCCTTTTGTACTAGCTGGCCTGTTTAATTCCAGGTCACAGAATCACTAATCTAATGTAATCTCCAAAAACCACTGAGAGAGTCTGGCTCAAACAAGGAAGCCATAACGCAAACAGAGGCTGGTATAATCACAGAATAGAATAGAATCACAGAACACTAGGACTGGAAGGGACCTTGAGAGGCCATCGAGTTCAGCCCCCTGCCCCAATGGAGAAGGGAGGGAATTGCTAGCTGGCACAATTAACCAAATCATGTATAAGGGTAGTAGATCAAAAGCCTTAAAAATTATTCTCTGGTGTACTTTTCTTCTTCTCTGGTTCAAGCTTAACGCTTTTAAGGAAACTACTCTATGTTACATTTATGTCCAACATATGCCACGCAACAGGCCTTTTATGCTAAACTTTAAAGAATAAACGTAACAATCACTGATAAAACATAACACGGATGTCAATAACTGATTAAAACAATGGCACAGTCGATAGTTATTCTGTCTGGTTTCATAGCTCAACCACAAAAATTCAACTTTGTGAAGCATTTAATACACTTCTAAGTAGTAGTAGTAGGCATCCTTCAGTCTGCATAGACTATGGATCGCGCCCTTTAAAGTTTCAATTGAGGACTTCATTTACAGCGTCTATTGTGACTATAAAGACCCACACGAGAGTGACAGTCCTTGCTGCATCTTTTGCAGATGTAGTGGGTGTCTGGCAAGTCCTTAGTGTGCTTTCTGTGCGCTCGCTTCTCCTCTGCTAGCTGTCTGATCTTCAACTCACCCTCCTGAAGGCCCTTGTGTAACCCCTGCCTCCATCTGCTGCGGTCGTCTGCTAGTTCTTCCCAGTTGTCCAGCTCGATGTCTACCTCTCTGAGGTCTCTCTTGCAGACATCTTTGTAACGCAACTGGGGGCGTCCGGGAGGTCTTTTGCCAGAGGCTAGCTCACCATACAGGATGTCTTTTGGAATCCTTCCATCAACACACTTCTAAGACACCATACACAAAAGTCTAATAAAAACAGTTAATTTAACTGGAGACAGAACTTTGACAAAGACAAATGTTGATTTAGGCCTCTGCTCATAGCCTGGGTAACACAGTCTAAATAAAAAGGCGTAAATAGCATAAGGAACTGTTTTAATAATCCAAGACATGCTCAACAGAGGCAAGGCCATGTTTTTAAAAAAGACAGAGGGGACAAAGGAGAGGTGACTTAAACCAGGGGTGATCAAAGTAGGGAGCAAGCCCTCTTGAAGGGGCCATGACATTTCATAAAGGGGCTGCAGGGTGTCAGACTCATCCATCTCATTAAAGATGTTGAAATATGTTGCTGTTTTATGTACATGTATTCACATTTACAGACTGATTTAGAACGTTTTTACGTCCTACAGACTTATTTTTCTCACATGCGCTGAAAGGGTTTTGCATATGAGCGTAACCGAAATTTCCGTTGGTTTGGATTACATCGGACAGGTTGGGGAGGCCCTGCTAACAGCAGGGACAAAAAGTGGGGCTTGATGTAAAAAGTTTGCTCACCACTGACTTAAACCAGTGTCATCCCATTGTTTTCAACAATCACCCACCGGTAACCCCAGTGTCATTGAGAAGAGGATCAGGTCATAATTCTTAGTGTGTGATTATTTAACATGCTAGTTTTCTCACAATTGATAGCTGTCTTTTGAAGACAAAGCCCCGATCAATACATTCTCAAAAGACATTAAAATGGGATAGCTGCCAAGAAGCTTCCCCCACCGCCCCTCCCTTTTTTTTAAATAACACCCTTAAAATAATTGGGAGAAGTGGCCAGAGCAGACAGGATGCTTTGTGATGTGCCCCTCCCTTTGGCATGAAAGCGACAGAGGGCTCAGCCCTTGCAAACACTTGTCTAGTGAATAGTAACTATTGATTTCAGTAAGGCTACACACTAAAGGTCTACTCATTTGACTACAGGGTTACAAGGTCAGGACTGCAAGTAGCAGCCACTAATCTGCATTCCTCTGATCAGAGACAGCTAGCTTTGTTCTGAAGCAAGACAGATCAGACACTTCTTCTGTTCACATGGAGATACACGTCCCAGAACTGGAAGGGACCTCAGGAGGTCATTGAGTCCAGTCTCCTGCCGTCTTGGCAGGACCAACCACCATCCCTTTTTTGTTTGTTTTTTAATTAAATCCATTTGTCCCCGATCCCTAAATGGCATCCTCAAGGATTGAGCTCATAACCCCGGCCTTAGCAGGGCAATGCTCAAACTACTGAGCTACCCCTTCCCCATGACTGCCATACACTCTCTTTGTCCCCATGTGCAGCTACAGTCCCTACCCACAGAAGGAAGGAAAGACCCTTTACACTGCAACAGCATGGGAAACAACTCCCATTTGGGAGGAGGGGCTGCTGCCATGAAATGGTACCTGGAGCTTCCCAGTTCCAAACTCCCAAACAGATGCTAACTAATAACCATCCCAATATCCTTGGAAGGTCAGAATTATGCCCACAGACAGGCGGGGCTGTAAGCAGTTCCATTCACAGCTGTAGCGCACCCCCCTCTCACCCAAACATGATGTTGCAGTAGTCTGTCTCCAGTGCCTCCTACTGACCATTTATTTTAAAATAAAATAAAAACGATGTATATATGGAGATATACCTACCTCACAGAACTGGAAGGGACCTTCAGAGGTCCTTGAGTCCAGTCCCCTGCGCATTCAAAGCAGGACCTATCACCCTCCCTGAGGGGCTTTTTTCTTTTAACATGCCTCAGACCTTTGAAAGGCCCTCTCAAGGATTCAGCTCGCAACCCTAAGCTTCTGAGGCCAGTGCTCTGGCCACTGAGCTATTCCACCCCACAACAATGACTCATCCCTGAACATGGGTATCTTTTGTAACCTCAGAAGGGGACAGAAACAGAAGCCCACACCAACCTCATAACAGAAGATTGTTCTGCCCCTCCAATTATACTCAAGTGTCCTACTCTCCCCCCACTACTCCTGGGAGCTGCCAAGTTCCTTCTGAGGCTCAGTCCTACCTCAAGGCTTTCCTTCCCCCAGTCAGGGTCCGCCCTTTCTTACTGACCCTTTCCAGCTTACCTGCAGTAGACCCCTCCCTGAGTGCTCCCTCACTCCTCTTTCCTGAGTCTCCTCCACTACATCTCCTTCCTCTCCATGTAGTCCACCTCGATCCTCTCAGAGCTAGGATCTCTAACTGTAACTGAGGCTTTGTTTACACTGGCAACTGGACTGCGCTAAACACACAGGGCAAAAGCTTGGCAGAAGCAAGCAGACAAAGCAAACACTGCTTGCGGGGCGAAGTTGGGTGTTCGCAAGTAAGGGCTGACGAAGTGTTTAAACGGCCTGACTTTTAGCTCACACAAGCTGGACCAGAGAGTACCACGAACATTAGCGAGTCCATAGCAGCAAATTCAGTCAAACTGCACCATTTCTTTGGGCTCTTGAGTACATTAATGAGACACATTTTGAAATCTCATTCCTGCCTCAGCATTTACATGATATGCTTAAAAGTAGCAAATAAGATTGTGAGCTCTAAGACAAGCAAGAGTTTAAACCAGCCACTTTGTTGCATATGAGGGGAGGGTTGTTGAACAGACTGAACTGACTAAGCCTGGGGTTTAGAAACCTAAGTCCCAGGACTAGGCATCACAAAACCCCATATATAGCAGCCACCTAACCCAGCAGGTACTTAAAAGTCCAGTAGGTGCCTGTGCTTTGTCTCCAGGCATGTACACTCCTTCACTTTAAGCCCCACAAGTTTCCCCCCCATCCAAGTCCAAGCACAACCCTTAAAACAGGTGAAATAAAGGGGGTGGGGCATGCAAGGAAAGGGAGACCCCCACCCAGCCAACTGCTTTGTCTGTGGGGCCTAAGATGGGAAAACTGGGTCCTTTCATAATCCAAAAGAGAAAACTGTCTACTTACAAAACTTTAGTCCAGTGGTTAGAACTCTCATCTGGAATGTGGCATTTAAACCAGTAAGTCTCTCTCAGCCTGGAAGGGGGCTCCATCCAGTGGTCTTAGAGATATAAAAGAAGCAATCCCCACCTCTAGCATTTCTTGCAAGTAGCTGCTTAGGCTCCTGGACCATTTGACTTTAAGTGTGGGTTTCCAGCTGTGGACAGTAGAGCTAGAAGTCATGGCTCCTTGGATTTAGGCATCTAAATCCATGCAGTGTGCAGGGTTGACAAGAGGTGCATCCAAGTATTTCCCATGGGCTAGCTTCAGTGGTTCCCTGCTGAACACACTAGCTTTTGCAAATCCCATTCTTGAGGAATGTCTGTGTCTATGAATTGTATAAAGGAGCCCAGATCTTAATTTGGGGTTTGTGAACGCCATTGTTGTGCCAGTGATATTCCAGACACCTACAAGGTAAGTATTGCAATTCTCAGTAAGGCAAGGTCTAAGCCTCATTGCAGATATTAAATAAATGAATAAAATAATTGGAGATCTGCATCTCCTAGAACAGGAAGGGACTTAGGAGGTCATCTAGTCCAGTCCCCTGCCCTCTCAGCAGGACCAAGCACCATCCCTAACATCTATTTGCCCCAATCCCTAAATGGCCTCCTCAAGGATTGAGCTCACAACCCTGGGTTTAGGAGGCCAAAGCTCAAACCACTGAGCTATCCCTCCCCTCAGACAGCTAGGAAAGACCACCTGAAGGGTTAAGCTTCAACAGGAAATTTAGAACAGCCAGACATTGTACAGGATGCTGCTCACTGCCCCAGTTGCTGGTGAGTAAAATGAACTCTCACAAACAGGAACTGGTTGCAGAGACTACCATAGCCAAACCAGAGTTCCTTCCAATGATAATTCTATAGACAGACACATACAGCAAGTCACAGGAAGTCTTCATGTTTTGCTCTTCTTGCTTGTGGTTAGCAAATGTTTCATGTTTCACACTACAGAGCCTCTCCAACCTAGTAGATCACACGATAACCATCATGGAAGAAGTTTACAGGCAGAATTGTCTCATATTTTCAATTTGTTCTTTTAGGACATGATCCAGGTCCCATTGAAGTCAAATGGCACAATTCAGGGTACAGGATCAGGCCCTGAGGTCTCAGTCGAGGCTTGCATTTAATCCCATGCCTAAACAGCACTGACTTGAACAGCATTTAAGCATAAGTAGTCTGGAAAGAGGAGTAAACGGTGAGGTGGCAAACTTTGCTGAGGATAACAAACTGATGTGTTAGGTGATGAGATTTCGTGGGATAGAAATGAAAATATGGTAGGCAACCAGCTTGGCTTACCAGGGAAATCCTTGGTCATCTTAAACTCAAAAAAAGATGCATATAAGAAATGCAAATGTGGGCAACTGATTAAGGAGTATAAAATATACAGCTGGAAAATAACAGGCAGTAATTGGGAAAGCGAAAGCAGAACTGGAACTGCAGCTGGCAAGGGATATGAAGGGTAACAAGAAGGGTTTCTACAGACACGGTAACAATAAGAGGATTATCAGGGAAGGCGTGGGGCCATTACTGGACGAAAGAGGTAACCTAGTGACAGATGAAGTAAGAAAAGCTGAAGTATTCAATGCTTTTGTTGCCTCAGTCTTCATGGACAAGGACAGCTCCTACACAACAGTACTAGACAATGCAGTATGGTAAGGTGGAGGGCAGCCATTGGTAGGGAAGGAGCGAGTTAAGAGGTACCTAGAAAAACCAGATGTACACAAATCCATGGGCCTGGATTTAATGCACCTAAGGGTACTGAAGGAACTGGCAGATGTCATTGCTGAACCTTTGGCCATTATCTTTGAAGACTCTTGGAGATCTGGAGAGATCCCAGATGACTGGAAAAAGGCAAATGTAGTGCTCATTTTTAAAATAGGAAAGAAGGACAATCCAGGGAACTATAGACTGGTCAGCCTTACCTCAAACCCTGGGAAAATAATGTAGGGGATCCTAAAGGAATCCATTCTGGAGCACTTGGAAGAAGAGAAAGTGATCAAAAGTAGTCGACATGGATTCATCAAAGGCAAGTCATGTCTGACCAATCTAATTAACTTCTATGATGATGTAACAGGCTCTGTGGACATGGGGAAGTCTGTGGATGTGATATACCTTGACTTCAGCAAAGCTTTTGGTACAATCTCCCACAACATTCTTGCCCATAAATTGAGGAAGTATGGATTTGATCCATGGAGTATAAGATGGACAGAAAGCTGGCTCAATGGTCGAGCCCAACAGGAAGTGGTCAGTGGCTCAATATCTGGATGGCTGTCAATTTCAAGTGGAGTGCCCCAAGGCTCAGTTCTGGGGCTGGTGTTGTTCAACATGTTTAGTAATGACCTGGATGAGGGACTGGACAGCACCCTCAGCAAGTTTGCAGATGACACTAAGCTAGGGGGAGATGTAGATATGTTGGAGGGTTGAGACAGGATCCAGAAAGATCTGGATAAATTAGAGGATTGGGCCAAAAGAAAGGTGATGCGGTTCAACAAGGAGAAGTGTAGAGTCCTGCACTTGGGACGGAAGAATCCCAAGCATTGTTACAGGCTGGGGACTGACTGGCTAAGTAGCAGTACTGCGGAAAGGGACCTAGGGGTTATGCTGGATGAAAGGCTGGATATGAGTAAACAGTGTGCCCTTGTAGCCAAGAAGGCTAACAGCATATTAGGGTGCATTAGGAGGAGCACTTTGAGCAGATCTAGAGAAGTGGTTATTCCTCTCTATTCAGCACCAGTGAGGCCACATCTGGAATACTGTGTCCAGTTTTGGGCCCCCCAGGATAAAAAGGATGTGGATGTGCTGGAACAGGCAGGTTCAGCAAAGGGCAACAAAAATGATTAGGGGGCTGGAGCACAAGACCTATGAGAAGAGGCTGAGGGATTTGGGCTTACTTAGTTTACAGAAGAGAAGACTAACGCGTGATTTAACAGCAGCCTTCAGCTTCCTGAAGGGGAGCTCTAAAGAGGATGGAGAGAATTGCTCTCAGTGATGACAGATAGCAGAACAAGGAGCAATGGTCTGAAGTTACAGAATGAGAGTAGGTTAGATAGTAGGAAAAACTATTTTCAGTGCTTCACCCCTGTCCTGGTGAATGTGTTGCCTAGAGAGTGGTGGATTCTCAATCCTTAGAGGTTTTTAAGTCCTGGCTTGACAAGGTCCTGGCTGGGATGACTTAGATGGTGTTGATCCTGCTTGAAGCAGGGGGCTGGACTAGATGACCTCCTGAGGTCCCTTCCTGCCATATGATTCTACAATTCTGTGATTCTAGGACCCATAAGTGAGTCTGTTCCATGAAAGCTCATCACCTAATAAATCATTTTGGTAGTGTTTAAAGTGCTATATGACTGCTGTTTTGTTTTGTTACAGAATAACACAGCTACCTCTCTGTTACTTTGCAGAGGCTATAAAACTACTCAAGATCATGAAGAACAAAGCAGACTACAACAAGTTACAAAGGAATCTCAAAAAACTGAGTGACCAGGCAACAAAATGGCAGATGAAATGTAGTTCTCTGAAAATATCCACTCAATGTACAACAGCAGTCAAAAAGCAAACAAATTTGGGATTTATTAGGAAACTGATAGATACAGGTTGAATCTGCCTAGTCCAGCACCCTTGGGAATGACCCGTGCTCAAAAGAATGTGCCAGGCTGTGGGAGGTCAATATTGTCTCACAGCATTAACACTACTTCCACTTCTTGCTAGACTCTTAGAAAATGTTTAGTGGTAATCTACAGCTAAATAGCAGCACTGAACACTGAGAGACAGGACTGGTGGCTGTAAAACTTAATGGCATCATGGGAATCTTGGCCACACCCATCATAAGCATATATCCAGCTGTGTAACATCATGCCAACCTATGGATGTTGCCAGACAAGAGAGTGCCAGATCAGAGATTCAACCTGTAATATGATATTTTATGTCTCATTGCCTCTGTACAAATCTATGATCCACCCACATCTTGAATACTGCATGCAGATCCAGTCACCCCCATCTACCTCTCTGTCTCTCAGTATTGTTAAAAAGCACCAAAAACAGCAACTATTAGGGCTATTACAGCTTTCATATCAGGACTGATTAATAAAACTGGCTTGGCAACAGATGACTAGTGGGGGATAGAAACTTATAAAATCATGACTGGTGTGGACAAAGTAACTAAGGAAATGTTACCTACTCCTCATAACACACAAGAAGTTGGGATTTCCAAAAAATTAGAACAAATCAATAGTTTCAAAACAAATGGAAGTATTTCTTCACCCAGCACACAGTTAACCTGTAGAACTCTGCCAGAGGATGTTGTGGAGACCAATACTATCAGAGGGTTGAAAAAAGAATTAGATAACTTCATAGAAGATTGGTCCATCAACAGCTGTGTCACCATCTGGAACCCCCCGCTCAGGTATCTGATCTTTGCCTACGAAAGCTTATGCTCCAAAATATCTGTTAGTGTCCCTAGCCTCTATCTGACAGAAGCTGGAAATGGAAGAGGGGATGACTCACTTGATGGTCTGCTCATTCCCTCTGAGGCACCTGAGATTGGCCACTGTCAGAAGACAAGAAGCTGGGCTATGAAGACCTTTGGTTTGATCCAGTGTGACCATTCTTACATGTTAAAATACTTGCCTAAGGAGATCCGCTTTCCTCTAGTGGGGCCTTTGTACATTTGGCAAGATCGAAGAATCTCCCTCTATAGCCAATTCAGCCTTTGTGGAGAGAGCTTTATAGTCATGAGCATGGGAAAAAGAAATCCCCTATACCTTTAAAAGGAATTTACAAATTACTTACCCTTCGCTAACTGGATTTAAAAAAAAAAGTTCGTCTGTTAAAATTACACTGACACTTTCCCACTGGATTTAAGGGAGGTGATGTGTGTGGGGAGGGGGACAATAAGAAGCCCAGAAACAATTATGAGCTAATAAAGCCTTTTGCCCACTTTTTAAAGTAATGGAATGGCACAAGCTCATCCCACATTGCTCTTTGCATATAATTTATACATCTACTATATATTTTAGAGTGCCTCTGTTTGTCAGTGCTACATTTGTTCAAGAACTCCTCTTAAACCTTAAGAGCTACAACCACAAAATGGGGTATGCAGCTTCCTCTTACCCTAGCTTAAACCAAGGTCCGGTTTTGGTTGTGCCTGGAAAGTGGGAAATGCCTGAAATCCCAGGATTTCCCAGAACATGGAAAACAAAGGGCACTGACAGGAGGGACGAACACACTTTGGACTCACCACTGGGGGCCACAAGCACAGGGAACAGCCATACTGCTGAGTGACTACTGGGGCAGCAACAGCAGGAAAACAGTGGCCATGTGGAGACATGGATCTCTATTCTGCTGGGAGAAATAATTGCCCTTTATCCCAACTCTCCTCTCCTGCAGATCGGCCACAGCACCACATGGGGGAGCCCCGCTGCCCCCCCAAAACTCCCTCACACAATTAGCTCTCCACTGGGCTGCTGTGACCACAAAACCTGCCCCGGACCCCCCATCTGCAGCTCATGCTGGGGTTGGAAAAACAGCCCTGTTCCACCCCCACTCACTGCCACTGTGCTGGGTCCATAGCTCTTTTTCACAGCCATGGCCCCCCCATCCCCAATGATCCTGCTGGGCCTTGGGAAAAACAAAACTGTCCCCGTGGGTTCATTCTCCCTGCGCGCCCCCCCCACTTCTGCTGGTCCAGGAAAAAGTGCCACAGCTCGTCCCCTGCAGCTGTGTCAGGGCCAAGGGAAAAAGCCCCAGCTCTGTCCCACCCCACCCCCACACGTGACACTGCGGTCGGGGGGATGGGACCCCCATCAAGGAGCCCAGGTCCAGCTTCCCTTGGAGTGTGGGAAGATGCCTTCCCTGCTAGTAACTACATCTGGGGCTGCAGAAGCCAGCCCGGCCAGGATCAGCCCTCTCCCCCTGGAGACTCTGGGGCCAGAAACCGCGACGCAGACCCCCAAATCAAAACAGAGCACAAGCCCAATGTCAGTTCCTTTTGTAAGTCCCTTTAAGAAAAGTCACACACTGGGTACACAATCACAATTTTTCTGATTTGTCAACCTTGATAACTATTTTTGGTTCTCTGTGCCTTAAATACTGAGTGTGTTCTGGTATGGCTATGGTCGAAGAAGTGGGTCTGTCCCATGAAAGCTTATCACCTAATAAATTATTTGTTAGTCTTTAAAGTGCTACTGGACTGCTTTTTTGTTTGATAGAATATAGACTAACACGGCTTTCTCTCTGTTACTGTTGGGTACACAACTAGCTAGTACTTACATATTTTTGCAGAGGGATGTTGCAGTATGCTCTGCCACCCTGAATGCTACTTCTCTCTGTGCCATAGGAAGGTTGTGCATACATACAGCAAGACAAGTCAATGAAAGTAATAACGGTGTCCTGGCCCAATACATACAGCAAGACAAGTCAATGAAAGTAATAATGGTGTCCTGGCCCATAGCAGGGACTTCCAGGCACTATAACATAAATAGCAACGAATGTGAGCAGCCACCTGAGTTATTATTAACTAGAGCAACCATGCACAAAGCAGCTTCATCTATGCGTTAGAACAGACCAATTATATCTAACTCATTGTTTAGAGCACTGTGACAATGCCAGGGAAGTGGAGAGTAAAACAATGAATGCTGCAGTTTTGGGAAAGAGGACTGGAGTTCTGGGCAGGGAAAGGAAATAATGTAGCAAGTGAGCAGCAGGGGAAGGTATATGTGAAGACCATGGAGATCAGCATTTCTGAAGTGCTGGAAGAAGGCAGTGGAACTGGATAGAGGGCAGGAAGATGATCCAGGTGCACCAAATATCATTGAGTTTATCACACCTCTTTTAAAAGGGCACTGTTTTGAAATGGGGTTATTCATGAGTAAGAAGGCATCAAGTTCTCTTTTGTTCTGTGGGCACAGAAGTTCTTTGGACTGTGCTGAAACTCAGGCCAGTTCTACACTAGACATTAAAGTCGATTGTAGATACACAATTCTAGCTACAGCAGTTGCATTGCTGGAATCAACTTATCTACAACTGACTCACCTGGCTGTCCTCACAGAGGAAGGCTGCCCCCCCGCCCCCAAATCAACCTCTTACTTCTCCCAGGTCCACTTAACCCAAAATTATTTTTGTGCATCCCTACTGGGCTTGTGAAATCGAATCCCAGAAGATTGACCCTATCAGAGCCACTCTTCTGAGTAGTGAAGACATACCCTTAGAGATATATTTTATAGTTGAAAGGAGTTTGCTGAGAGTGCTTGTCAGAGCCTAGAGGACCCAAACATGTTTGTTATCTTGTTTAAAAAAAATCATTAGTGGTGGAATTCACCCTGTGCAGGGGGTTAGCGCAAGTTGCAGGTGCCAATTAAAGCCACTGAACCTCACATAACATAGTGCACGATGTCTTAGACAAGGGTGAAGTCTCATGTTATTTATTCATGGAGCTTAACATTTATTTCCAGACCCTACATATGATGAGCTCTTATTACTCTTAAAGGTTAAAGCCAATATTTACCACAGTTCCACAACAGCAACACGTTACGTGTTGAAAACACTTATACATACATAAACAGCTTTATTGAGGCAACTAGTCTTCTCTGAGTCTACTGGGACTACCAATGTGAGAAAGAAGTGCAGTTACTGACGTGTTTGCAAAATCTGGGGGAATAAAGGCACTTCAAAGTGCCTGTGCCTACATGCATGCCAGCACTTCAGAGTTGCCAGAGGGGAGAATTAGCCTAATGAAGTGCTGCATATTCACCGAAGCACTTCATTAGTAATCACCCACCACCCTGATTAACATGCCCTCTTCAAAGTTGGGGGCAAGTGTAGACAAGGACAACTGGTAGACGTCCAGGCATGAGAGCATGAAGGTCAGCCGGGGTGGTGGGATGGAGGATAAAGCTGAAATAGTTTTAAAAATGCCTCTTTGCAGGCCCCATGCAAATTTCAGTGGTCTGTGAAAGACGAGTTCCAACCACCTGTAAGAGGCTTTAGATCAACCTACAACAGGTTGGAAAACTTGACCACTCAAAATAGCTGAATGCAGACTAACCATCCAACTACAGTAAAAGCTCTATTATCTGGAACTCCCAGAGAAACAGGGGTGCTGGATAATCAAATGTGCTGGATATTGGAGCAGGGCCACCAGCCCTGCTGCCACTGGTTGAGCAGCTGGCTCCCAGCCCCACTACCACTGGCCGGAGGGCTAGCCCCATGGACACCGGCCCCGGAGAAGCAGTCGGCTCCCATCCCTGCTGCTGCTGGTGGCCAGATGGCCACCCCCACAATCACTGGCCCCAGCCACAACAGAGCAACCAGTTTCCAACTGTGCTGCTGCCACTGCCGCCAGCCAGACAGCTGGCCCCCACAGCCCACGAACAGGTGGTCCAGCCACCGTGGCCCACAGCAACTGGCCTCACTCTACCAGCCCTGGCAGAGCAGGTGCTAGTTAACAGGTCGCACCCGTTACCCAAGTACCAGATAACCTGGCTTTTCCTATATTTACACTCTCAGAATGCAAACCAGGAGCAGTTCAAAGCAAAACCCTTCCATTATCGCCTGATTAAAAGTCTGGCTGCCACTGACTTAAATAGGCTTTGAAAGGTATTTAGGCACCTCAAGATGGAGAGTCACATGTGCCAGGATTTGCAAAAGCACCTAGCTCTTTAGACACTTACACTACTCCTTGAAAATCCGGGCTCTGAATAACTTTTCAGCATTTTTTCCATGGTCCTTAGGGCCCAATCAGAAGGCCTAAATGTCAGTGCCTG
This sequence comes from Carettochelys insculpta, assembly GCF_033958435.1. Lineage (NCBI taxonomy): Eukaryota > Metazoa > Chordata > Testudines > Carettochelyidae > Carettochelys > Carettochelys insculpta. Next base: position 87,544,942 of record NC_134139.1, on the reverse strand, counting down.
ACAGCTACACTTGTCCCACTAACAGCAAAGTGGTGGACCCTGTTAAGATGGAGGGCAGGGGGAAAGCCAGAGAGGGAAAGAGAGAATGTAGTACATCCAAGAACTGGTTTATATATAGAAAAACACATCTCAGAGAACTTGAAGGGAACTTGGGTGGTCATCAAGTCCAGTCCCCTACCCTCTTGGCAAGAGCAACACCATCCCTGACAGATTTTTTTTTTTAAACCTATTTGCCCCAGATCCCTAAATGGCCTCCTCAACGACTGAACTTGCAACCCTGGGTTTAGCAGGCCAATGCTCAAACCACTGAGCTAAAAAACTAACCTGCCCTAGAACCTCAGAAGGCCCCCTCAAGGAATGAACTCACAACCCTGGGTTTATAAGGCCAACGCTTTAACTACCAAGCTATACCTCCACCTCTCAAAAAAAAAAAAAAATTGGTGCTATAGCTATCGCACAGAACTAGAAGGCACCTTGAGAGATCACTGAGTCCAGTCCCCTGCGCTCACAGGGGTACCCATCACCATCCCTGACGGATTTTTTTTTAAATCTATTTGCCCCAGACTCCTAAATGGCCCCCTCACGGATTGAATTCACAACCCTGGGCATAGAAGGCCAATGATCTAATTATCCCTCCCACCCTTACTGATGCCATGGGGTTTGTTTGTTTGTTTCTTTAACTATTCAGGGGAATGGTCCAGCATTCCCTTTAATTTGTCCCAGCCATGGGTGGACCACACTTTGTTACGTGCACCCAGGTATGTGCTCATGTGCACCGAACACCTGCTTCCCACCAGTGCTCTCTGTAAACCAAGCACTTGAGAAGCTGCCCGAGAGAGATTCAGGTGTTTCCCAGCTGACTGGCAGAGCACCCACAGCTATCAGCATGTATTCCTATTGCCAGTGCATATAAGATTTATTCTGCCCATGCATGGGGTAAAAAAATGAGAGGAAACACTGCTGCCCACTGCCAATCAGCTGGGCAGCACCTGACTCTCTCCTGGGTGGGCTGCCCCAAGCACACAGGAAACACCAACATAGTCAGTAGCAGGTTCCTGGGAAAAACCAGGAAGAGTGAGGTGTCCCAGCTACATCTGTGATAGTAAAGGGTTTAATGTCTCTCCTCTCACCCCTAAGCACTCAAGTAAATAAAGCTGTAAGCCAGTCTCGGACATCTCGCATGCAGCATTACCTAGCACAGGAACTACAGCAGGAAACTTCACATTACTTTGGTGTCCCACCCACTTCCCCTCACGCAGCTGTAGCTTTGACAGCATTGACTTTTTTTCCTAAGATGGCCCCTGCCCATAGCTGAGAAGCATCTGGCTTTGCAGCTATCTGAGAGAGTATTTCAACATCTGTGTTAGACTTCACTGTCCAACCACAGCTTTAATATTGTATTGATTGGCACGTAGGCCTCAATGTCAGCCCCATAATTCGTAGAAAGCAACTCCCACAGGATCTGCATGCAGATGTCACCCTCTGCGCACAACTGCCTCTTGCCACGTGCAACCCAAACAGTACCAGCTCCCTATCCCTGGATGTCTCCAGACATCAGTGAGTGGAAGGAAGGAACAGGAAGTTTTGGGTGTGGGAAGAAAATGGGTGAGTGTATTTGGGATCATATAGCTACTCCTGGAATTCGCTCTCATGAAACGGGAGTGAGACTAGGAGCAGCTGCACTTCAAGCTTCTCAGGCCTTCTCTTGTCAGCTCATTATTAACCATCTTAAATCAGGTCACCCTGCCTTTCTGACTGTCCTAACAGACTCAAATCCTGCCAACAATCCCTTCCACATGGACCCAAAAGCAGGGTTAGGCTTCAGTTTAACTTTAGCAAGAAAGGGAGTAATTGATTAAGTAAGTAATCTCATTGATTATTACGGCTATTTTCTGCCTTGTACTGTTCACCCTCGTATGTTTATAAAAGCCCTTCAGTTTCTTGGGCTGGTAATAAGTCATTCTGCTCGTTTTCCTCTCCCATTTTCAATGATTCCTATATTACAGAAGCATGTAGCTGAAGCTCATACAAAGGTCAGGGCCTTGCTGTGCTAGGTGCTGTACAGACACATCACTGCCCTCAGGAGCTTACAGTCTAGGCAGCTGCAGCGTTGGGGGGCCTTGGAGGGGAGAGAAAAGAGAAGAACAGAGATCAGGAGTAAATGAGCAGCAGTAAAAGAATCCAGGTCTCCTGACTCCTAATCAAGTGCCCTACCCTCTAGGCAAGACTGCCTGCATTCCAGTATAGAAGGTTTGGTTTCTTTTCTGCAAATTCAGACTCTTGAAAAGCCATTGTGGTCACTGACCATTTCCTTTAATTCTCCCTCCCCGCCCCCGCCCCGGGGCCCCCTGCAAGGTTTTAACCCTGTCAAGCCCAACAATTCCACTTTACTCTATTTCTGTTGATGCTGACATCTCTTTTCTGAGAAGCCAGTGGCTGAGGAAACAAAGCACATGCTGACTCACTAAAGGGGTTTCCTTTCAGCATGGCAGCAGGACACACTTTTTTTTTTTCAGGGGGGAGGGAGGGAAGCACAGCTGCACTTACTACTATCCTGAGACCATGCAGCAAGGAGCTGTGGGATCAAGCCCAGTGTTTCTTCAACTGTTTGAAACCACAGAACACCAAATAATATTTTTAGGTGGAAGACCTATGAAGATTTTTTTCAAAAAAGTTGCCCAACAAAAAAACCCCACCACCCAACAGCAACATATATAGCAAAAACAAAGTGAAGTAATTTAATCCGGTATCATAACAAGGAAGTAGTAAGACTGTCTATGCTTTTAAAAGCATAATACATATACCACCAGTGTCTGACATAAAGAAAAGTGTCAGACACTCACAGCACACCTGTGAGCTGTTCACAGAACACTGGTGGAGAAACACTACTCCAGCCTATCAAAATCCATGTTAAGTCTATCTGCACCACAACTATACCTGAGTAATACCAGGGTGGTACTCAGCATCAAGAAGTCCCACTACAGGCTGGGTTCCCACATATTAAGGTTTCTAGGAGGGGGTGTCTGAAACATCATGCCCCAGCTATATTTTCAAGGTTAAAGTTGTGTGCTGTCTGTGCAACATCCCTGCCAGGCAGTGCACCACTTCAGTAGTCCTGCCTTAATTTCTCCACTGAAATCACCAGTATGTTCAGCAAGTCTTTTACGTATTGAATGCCACCCCACCCCGCAGCCCCTAGGGGTCTGATTTATTAATTTAATTTATTAACAGAAAGCTCAACAAATACCAGAAAGACTTGCACCCAACCTTCCCTCTCAGGAAGGCAGGCACCATTTAATTGTATCAGTTCCACAGCCAACCGGCACTCAATTTTCATACTTTACCTAGAGCCAGGAGATTTCTGGCAGTGGGAGCTCTTTTTTCCCCAAGAAACACCCACCTCCTTGCACGCTAAAGCTCTTACAGCTATGCTGGGAGGTTCCTCTCTGGGTTTGGTTTGGTTCCTTTCCTTTCCTTTCTTTATTCCTTTGGACCTACTCTCCCGAGGAGTTTTGGTAGCCTTTCACTAAGTCCAGCTGCTCGTTAGCTGCATAGGCAATTAGTTACTCGCTCACAGGTGAGCAACAATGGGATTGTTCCCTGTCAGACTAGCCCTTAACTCCCCTTAAAAGGGGCAGCCACCCACAAGACTAGTGTTTCCTCCTATAGGAGCAATGTAAATATAACTAAAACCAAGCAACAACATCCAAAGGACAGGGCTGTCCCTGGGAGCCTTGCTCACTGACTCAGGGAATTCCAGATATTGAGCAGGGCACTACAGAGGAGAGAGGCAAGGTGCCTGACACAAGTTTTCAGTTAATCCAGTGCGGCACGCTGGCCCGTGTGGACGGATGTTGCCCTTCTGGTGCTGACCCAGTGTAAGGGGAGTTGTTCTTTCGCCCAGGTGGCAGAGAACAGTAGTTTTGCATCTGAAGGCGTTATACTTTCAGTCTGAGCTCAGGGGGAGAGAATGTAAAGCACCATAGCACGCGTGTATAATCCCGCCATTAGGCCTTGGCGTAATGAATGAGTCATGATACTGACCTCAGGGGCAGAGATAGAAGGGCTGGTCTGGTGCCCTCCAGGGTTAGAAAGCCTCATCACGATGTGCTGCACACAGTGTTCTACCTTGCCTCTGTCAAGCAGTAAAACCTGGGCACATTACCTGATACTGCACTTGCCTCCCCATTGTAGGGCCCAGGCCAGCCATGTGACTATCATCAGTTACTTGTCACAGAATCCCTACCCTGCTATGAAACCACAACCTGTAATGCAGTGAGAAATTTAAAGTGGTGTGACACAACAATGGTCACTCTACATTTCTACTCCCAAGTGGGACACAGTTTTCCCCACAATAACCACATTCTATTTAAGAGCCTTCTGCAAGCACAGGTTACCTCTGTGTGTACAGCACCCTACAGCTCTGTGATACGCCCAGTCTTGAAATCTTGGTTCACTTTCCAAAGATGTGTTTCAGCCTGCAGAAATCCTTGCGCAGTACCGTCAGCCCCACAGCAGAAAGCAGGGCTGGGGCCTGGTCTACACTACGCCCCAGCAATCTAGGCAAGGCAAATAGCACAGCTGAAGGCGACACATTTAGACCTACCTACCACAGTTTCTTCCATGCATCAAAGTCAGTGGCTGATGCTCTCCCCTCGACACCACCTGCTCTTCTTGTCCCGGTAGAATACCGGAGCCAACAGGAGAGTGCTGAGAGGTCAAATGATCACACCTAAGCAAACTAACGCTGCAGCATCCACCCACCCTGTCATAGAGACGAGCCCTAGATTGTGTTTCTACTTTATCAAAAGCATTGCAGCAGGCACTGATCAGGCTCAGTTCTTCCCTGATGGCTCAGCAGAAGGTAGGTTCTTCCCTACCTCATTGAAAGTCATCTAAAAAGAGGCCTGAAGATTGTCTTCCACCTGAAAACACCTGTGAGCATTAACCAAAGAAAAGTCAGAACGGGTAGCTCCTGTAATGCTGAAGAGCACCACTGTGCCTGGATGACAGCAACGTCACATGTTAGAAGAGGAGAGTGCTCCCACACCCAGCATTTCAGTCATATAATCATAGGTAGGGGAGTCACCCGAAATCCAGGGCTCTTCATCAGAGATAAGAGTCCCCTGCCTCAGTGCCCCCTCCCTCCAATGATATTTCTTTAAGCCAAAAACCAGACTAATTCTACAGGAAATCCTGTTCTTTGCACGGTATGGTCCCAGCCAGACATATGTTTGTTGCTGAATAGGACCTTGTAGCTATGATACAAAGCAGTGTGATTGAAAAGAATGGAATTCTACATCTAGGAGCTTGAAAGATGGATATGAAGGAGTGTGGTATTATGTAGTGGATAAGGCATGGAATGGGGAATCGGGAAACTTGGTTACTTTAGATACACTGTGAATTACTCTAGATACACTGGGCAAGTAACTTCTCCTCTCTGTGCCTCAGTTTTCACACCTGTAAAATACAATCCCCCTACATCTTTTTTATAAAACACTTGGGCTACGTCTACACGTGCACCCAACTTCGAAATAGCTTATTTCGATGTTGCGACATCGAAATAGGCTATTTCGATGAATAACGTCTACACGTCCTCCAGGGCTGGCAACGTCGATGTTCAACTTCGACGTTGCTCAGCCCAACATCGAAATAGGCACAGCGAGGGAACGTCTACACGCCAAAGTAGCACACATCGAAATAAGGGAGCCAGGCACAGCTGCAGACAGGGTCACGGGGCGGACTCAACAGCAAGTCGCTCCCTTAAAGGGCCCCTCCCAGACACACTTTCATTAAACAGTGCAAGATACACAGAGCCAACAACTAGTTGCAGACCCTGTATATGCAGCACGGACCCCCAGCTGCAGCAGCAGCAGCCAGAAGCCCTGGGCTAAGGGCTGCTGCCCACGGTGACCACAGAGCCCCGCAAGGGCTGGAGAGAGAGTATCTCTCAACCCCCCAGCTGATGGCCGCCATGGAGGACCCCGCTATTTCGATGTTGCGGGACGCGGATCGTCTACACGTCCCTACTTCGATGTTGAACGTCGAAGTAGGGCGCTATTCCCATCCCCTCATGGGGTTAGCGACTTCGACGTCTCGCCGCCTAACGTCGATTTCAACTTCGAAATAGCGCCCAACACGTGTAGACGTGACGGGCGCTATTTCGAAGTTACTGCCGCTACTTCGAAGTAGCGTGCACGTGTAGACGCAGCCTTGGAGAGTCTATGGATGGACAGTACCTCTGTAATGAAATTCTTTATGTTCCTTTGAAACCCAGAATCTCTAACCAGTCAGAGTGAAGCAATGAAAGGAGCTACAAGCTTGGCCAATAGCTCTTTATATTCAGAATATCAGCAGGCTGAATTATCACTAGGGTCCATAGTTTGTTACCAGCCATCAAAAAAAAAAAAATCCAGCTATTCTGACTTCATAGATCACTCCCATGGGGCTTACAGCTAAGGAAAAACATGGCATCAGTTATGCGGAGAGTCTTAGACCATCATATCACAGAAGTAGCCGTGTTAGTCTGTAGCTTCGAGAACAACAAGAAGTCTTGTGGCCCCTGATAGACTAACAGATATCTGTTAGTCTATAAGGTGCCACAAGACTTCTTGTTGTTCTCTTAGACCATCGTGATAACAGAGATAACACAAGTCACCATTCTCAGACTAGAGGTAATTTGCATGCATCATTTTCATTGGTTGTATAAGGGAGACTACACAGATAGTGGACTACTTGGCCCAACTGCTATCCACACAAATCAAACAAATCTCTCAGTACACTGCCCCCAAGCACAAATCAACACAAACCAGCCTATGTGATAACCCCAAACATGACTCTGATGCTTAGCGTATCTGTCAAGTCAGTGTGAAGGTAAGCAAACAGTTAAAGGCACAGTTCAGAGTTCTTAACTCCACTTTTCGTCAGAACAACACCAGGATGAACTGGATTTGCAGTCGGCTACCATACAAGTTTTAGGTTCTCAACTATTTTTGACTCTTTACACAAATTACAAGCAACTGTTTTTATTAAAAAGCTGGACAATGGTTTTAGCTATACTGTATACTCACAAAGAGCAATACTCCCCATCCCCCACCAACCAACTGGAATACTTTTTCTCTGTAACACATGCAGTGACCTGAAGAGTGTGATATCCGCTACCGGCCAATGGTAGAATTCCAAACTAGTCCCATACATAGAGCGTTACTACAGATTACACATGCCCCTTTCTGCAGAGCACAGTACCTGTAAGTCTCACTTTTTGTGTATCTTTATTGCAGTTTCTAAAATGTGGTGAACACAAACGTACACACCTAATTTTTTGGTAAACAAGAAAAAAAAACAGCATGGACCTTAGTAAAACACCTCTGTATCAAAGAAGTGAATACACAGACAAATTATATACCTCTGAAGCCAAGTTTCCCTGTCAGTTACAATGGATTAAGCATATGGAACTCAATGGGCTTGCTTTGGTGCCAAACAAAAGATATTTGGGGGTCTTGGTCTCAATTTTTTTTCTTTTGCAGCTCAGGTTGAGGTAACTCACTATGTTCCTTTGGTAAAACTGTCAGTATTAGTTGCACCACAGGTTATAGGGGTATCATATTTGAACTTTCAAAATCTACCAACTCATATCAACGTACTACACATACTGTAACACAATGTAAATTGGTAGATATGAATACAGATATGCTCCCTCTCAGGGTGCCCTCTTTTTTGAAAGTTCAAATATGGCAACCCTACCAAGTTATGAGAAGTGCACACACCATCTTATTAACCATGTACAGGTCTTGGAAATGCAAGACTAATAAATATGATATGAGACAAAATCAAGCACACAGAATAGAAGGTTCTGGGTAGAATGGAACACATCCTCATTTACTGTTTTGTACAAACAAGAATAAACACTCACTTGTTGAACCAAATCCTCTCATGGATCATTTCACAGTGGAAATGTGTTCTATAGTTTAAAGATTCTAGACTAACAAATGTAAAGTTTTCCAGGCTAAGTTGGTCTACTTATATTACTGTAGACGGGCCAAATAGAGTCCTTTTTAACAAAAAACCACAGCTTTCAAACAAAAAAAACCAACAAAACTTCAAATCAAAAATTCAGTACTAAGCCCACAACCTCTTCTTCACTCTTTCTGAACACCGCTCTCAGGTTATTTCCGTTTACGGAATTCTTCTCAGCACAATGGAAAAAATGAATACACTGCATTTATTGCAATACATACCTAGGTTTCATTCAAACCACTAATTATTTAGGCACGATACAGTCCTCTTGATGTAGGAAGCATCTTCATGAAAGCAGCTGTAAATAGATGGCCACAAATGTCTGTTTCCAAGGCAACACGAGCCCTCCCCCTCCCTCTAACCTTTTCTATTGTGAAGGGGGGAAAACCAGAATGAAAGTGGAGAGGAAACAACAAATGCATGCTGCATCCTAGCAGACATCAACACCCCCCCCCCCAAACGTGCAACAAATACCAAACTGTGAAAGAGCTATGGATGTTTATATTTAGGGCACAGCCCATGGTATGTGTAGTTTCCATGGAAACACTGGGGAGAAAAGAAAAAAGCATGTTGCATGACACAAAGGGAGCCAACATGTAGCAGGAAAATTCTGGCCGGCCTCAGCTTTTTTTCAAGTAGTAGGATCCAACGTACAAAAAGAAACCCTGAAACCAAGGCACTCCACACCCGCAGAGAAAATCAGCAGAGTGCTTCTTCGCTACGAGCCTGTAAACCTGCTCCTCGCCTCTAGCCACACAAACACACGCTCGTTTGTAGCCTGCTTCTTTCTGCCCTTTGCTTCTCTGCCCTCGCTCAGAGTCTTCACGCTTTACAACAAATCAAGCCAAGTAGAGAACGCTTCTGCTAACATATCACATACCTTGTGCCTGCCAGACCTTGGCATATGTGCTTAGAAATCAGAGACAGACAAGGGAAAAGAGACACGGGAATTGCCACTAGTTTGCATAAGCTGCCTGTAAGTCAGCCAACAGGGAAAGAAAGCCAGACTCCACCCTGGGGTGGGACCTTCAAAAAAAAAAAAAAAGTCGTTCTCAGCTGACGTTTCTCCCCACCGCATGTCACTTCCTTTTAAAGCTACAATTCAGCAGTTAGGGCGAGATGGCTACTTACTGGAGTTCTATGACTCACCCCCCTTCCCCACCAAGGAGCAGAAGGAAGTGGTTCACGTTTGAGAAAACTGCTACAGAACCCTCCTGCCGGAGCCCAAACAATAGCCGATTGTGTCTCTCTTTTTTCCCTAACCCTGTTGCTTCCATTTCCAAAGAAAGCCGTCATCTTTCTTGCCAGGCTAGCGGTGGTTTTAGTGTCATGCCCTAAATACGTTGGCTAAATTAGATCATTATTAATTTAAAAGGAGTATGATCAATTTGCATTATACAAAGCAAGAGCGGCATCTTTCTCTCCTCTAAGTTCCTCAGGAGAGGCGACCTTGAAGCAGAAATGCAAGTATACAGGTGAATAAGCTGTTATGGGATACTAGTTATTAAGTATAAGCACAGCTGATCTGATCCAGTTCTACTCTTTCAGCACACCAAACATTTTTAACAGTATCATTTAGCATTTTGAGAACAATTGCTTCTAATCTTACTTTGCCTGTTGCAGCTCATATGCTGATTAGGGACAGTGTGCTAGATCCAGAACTTGGGAATTCAGCACTCTGTTAGGAATTCTGCTGAGTCCTTCAATGGGCATACGTGCTCAATGCCACACAGAACAAAGGAGGTAATATTTTATGAGTCCATCACAGACTGAACACGTGGCCATATGATCAATATAAACATTCAGTAGGAAAGACAACATGATGTCCCATAGAGATACTGGGGGAGGACCCCCCCCCCCCGGATTACCTATTACTTGAAAAATGGGGGAGACAAAACTAATCTGGAGATAACAAAAAATATGCAGACATTAGGTTTCCAAATACAGAATATTCTGACACACAATATTCACCATCTGTGAAACCAAAACATTTACTGTCAGTCTTTGACTATTGAGCGGAGAGCAGATTTTATGAATGAACACAATGAGAAATAGCAAGCGCACACAAAAGGGAAGGATGAAAAAGCAAAACACGATTTAACATCAAAGGTCATACAGTCAAATTGTAAAACATATAAATTATTTTTCAGATAAGGAGATGGGTCCACACACTCACTAGGGATGGATTTTTTGAGTCCTCCATACTGCAGAAGGCAGAGGCACTTTTGATTATGATGGATGATTATCCATACCCCTTCCATCAAAGAACACCTCCAGGGAATTAGTTCTGCTAACTGTCATATTTGAATAAACCCCTGTTTCGAAATGCATGCACAATAACAGATAGCACGGCCCAACAGCAACAAGTAGTAACCAGCCTTCAGCAGATCAGTTACACATAGGCTGTGTCTACACTAGCAAGTTCTTGCAAAAGATTTTTCTAAAGACGTGGGCTCTTTCAAAAGAGCCCATGGAGAGTCTACACAAAAAAAAAGCGTTCTTTTGAAAGTAAATCAAAAGAATGTGGTGCTCCTTTCAAAACTCTCTCTTCCTTTACCGTTTAAGGAAGAGCTCCCCCTTTCGAAAGCTTCTTTAGAAAGAAAATGTGTAGATGCTCCACAGGGCCCTTCTTTTGAAAGAACAGTCTTCATTTTCGATCCCTGGCCTGTTCTTTCAAGAGAGTGAGGGCTGTGCGGACGCTCTCTTTCCAAAGAGCAGATCACTCTTTTGATCCGCTTTTTGGTGTGTGGATGAGCTCTTTTGAAAGAAGCTCTTTCAGAAGAGATCTTCTGGAAGAGCTTCTTTCGAAAGACCTCTGTAGTGTAGACAGAGCCATACAAACAGTTTTCCATCAGCTGTCCCTAAAAAGAAAAAAAAACATGCAATATGATTGAAAATTAACTTCCCAAAAGAAGGAAATGAAAAGTAGAGGATGGGATACAGATAGGGACCCATCCTCCTACCAGAACATAAATGTTGAAGTGCGACAAATTTCTCATTCTTCCGGTGGTGGACGGGTCTATAAGTTCCGTAGTGAAGGGTTTGGTTTTTTTTTTGTAGCAGTACCCACCCTCACTTCTTGTTTGGTGGACTCCAGACAAGTCATGCCTTGCAGAACCCTCCTTCTAAAGGCTGCTGCTTTTTACCAAAGTCTATCATTCTTACAGAGTTTAGTGAACAGATATGCAGAGATGGCCGAGTGCACCCTGCAAATTTGTTCATATGATATTGGACCTGTTGGCACAGGAAGACTGCCAGTGTCTTCATAGATTGCCTTTAATCTGGAATGGAGACATTTTCCCCTTGGTTTTATATGTCTCAGAAATTCCCCACCTGAGTATATTTTGCCACAGAGGTTCTGCAACCTGTCAGTCCCCTGGCCTTGTTATGTATCAGACATTATCTGTAAGAGGACTCCAAATCTTTGGGTTTTTTTGACTTTGTGGAGGAATGTCAAACAGCAGAGAGTCACTATAAGCAACTGCTACTCTGGCAAGTAAAAAAGCAGCCTACACTGAAGCTCTGAGGCATTTTCATAACCTCTGTGAGTGGCTGATCCCACCCACCTGTCAATGACAGGCAGGATAGTGTCCCTAAGAAGGGTCGACAAGGCTGCATCCATGTGAGGGAAAGCAATCAAGAATGCCTTTGCCCAATAGACGTTACAGAATTTTTTGGTTCATGTGATCTGGTGCTTGGCCTTCATCGGATAGTCTCAGTCCTTCTTTGCAGCTTTAAGCAGGACCACTTGGATGGGAACATTTTACAGACTGGTGAAAAATATTTTTGGGTGTTGTCTATCGTTTTGACTTTACCCACCCCCACCCAACCTTTTTGGCTGAATTTTCAGGGGAGACAGCAAAGGCAGGTATTGTCTTCATCATCATCTAGGTGGAGACACAGTTCGGGGAACAAGAGTTCTTGGTGAACCTCGTGGGTTTCTCCACCTTGGATTCTGGAAGACTATCCTGTTCTGAGGAGTATTGTCTGGACTTCAACGATTTCTTTGCTTTATGTCTGTATTTGTGACACTTCCTCCACATAAAAGGAGGTCTAGCAGGAGAGAAGGCTGAGGATATGAAGTTGTAAGACTTCAAGGTAAAGCACCCAGGCCTATGCTTTCTATCCTTATGTCTTCCTCTAGGTATGATCGCGTCACAGGGTGAAGAGAAAAAAGATGGCAGCAATGGCAGAAAACAGCTCCTCAGATGAGTTGTTTCTCTTATGCCTGTTTGGGGATCTAGCCGTACATTTTCAGTCCTTTTCCCTGCCTTATCCAAGCTCCAGACAGGAAGGGAGGGAAGTGGCTGAGAAATAGCCTCTATACCCACATTTCTTCCCATGTTGTTTGTCTGTTGGATGCTACTGGGAAGATTGCAAGATGGCTGCAAAGGAGACAGTGCCCTGAGTTGTTCTAAAATGGCTGCTTGGAGAATGCACGCTTTGAGCCCCAAAGTAGCCACCATGATCCTGCTGTGATGGAAAAGGAAGCATTGGCATGGAACTGATTTTTTGGGACACCTGAGGAATGAAGTGGAGTATCCTGACTGCATCATGCCCACTGGCAGGCAGACTCATTGCAGTGCTTGACTGATGGAGGGGAGGAAGGAAAGTGACGGAAGTTTTGGGGAGGTTTAAGCTGTGTTTTTCCTGCTGTGGGTGGGCTCCTGAGCTTTCACAGTTCCACCAGAAATAGGGCCCAACCTGTGTCCATTGCTGCTGCCTGACCTCCCTGCCCCCATTATCCTGTGCATATCCGTCAGCAACTTGACTGGGCCTTTCTTATGTCCACAGCCACCTGTTGAGGGAAGCTGGCAGCCTGCCTTCTAACTACAGTAGCACCACACTGTAAAAGGAATACTTGTTTCCCTTCAATAATTGTGGGTTCCTCATTTTCAGAGAGTCCAAATTTGAGAGCCTACCACTGGATTTTCAGAAATGCTGATGCCTTCACTGGGGTAATTGAAGTTAAAGGACCTGTACATGTTAAATACCTGTGAAAAAAATCAGATCCCAAACCCCAAACCTCAGGATTGGCACTCAATCATTGACAAGTCCTGAACTAATGGAACCTCGCAAGTTTAGCTGTAATCCTGTATGCCTCAGCTTCCCATCTGCAAAATGGAAATAATATACCTCATTCCCTTAAATGGATTTGCAAAGATAAATTCATTAATATATGTACCAGAGGTGTAGCCATGTTAGTCTGTGTCCACAAAAACAATGAGAAATCCTGTGGCACCTTATAGACTAACAGATATATTGGCACATAAGCTTTCATTGGCAAAGACACACTTCATCAGATACATCAGCATGGAAATTCCAGAGGCAGGTATAAATATACAAGCACGTGAAAAGTAGGGAGTACCAATCAAGAGGAGGGCCACAGTTAATGAGGTCAATTCAGTCAGGGAGGATGTGGTCCATTTGCAGCAGTTGATGTGGAGGTGTGGCAGAGCTTTGTGACTTTATCCTCACACACAATTATTTCAGATTTGGGGACAATTTATACCTTCAAATCAGTGGTACTGCTATGGGCACCTGCATAGCCCCACACTATGCCAACATTTTTATGGAACACCACTTCCTCAGCTCTCATCACCTAGCACCCCCCTCTACTTGCACTGCATTGATGACATGTTCATTATTTGGACCCATGGGAAGGAGGATCTTGAAGAATTCCACCATGACATCAGCAGTTTCCACCCCACCATCAACTGCAGCCTGGACCAGCCCACACAAGAGAGCCCCTTTCCAGACACTACAATGCAAGTAAGCGATGGTCACATACACCCCACCCGATATTGGAAACCTACTAACCACTATGCTTACCTACATGCCTCCAGGTTCCATCCAGGGCACACCACACAATCAATTCATTGTCTACAGCCACGCAATTAGGTACCACCACATTTGCTCCAATCCCTTAGACAGAAACAATCACCTAAAAGACCTTTACTAAGCATGCCTAAAACTACCATACCCACCTGAGGAAGTGCGGAAACAGATTGACTGAGCCAGACGTGTCCCCAGAAGCCACCTGATAGTAGCTACAAGACAGGCCCAACAAGGAAAACAACAGAACACCACGGCCATCACCTACAGCCCCCAGCGAAAACTTCCCCAGTGCATCATCAGTGATCTACAATCCATTCTGGACAATGATCCATCACTCTCACAGACCTTGGGAGGCAGGCCTGTCCTCACCCGCAGACAGCCTGCCAACCTGAAGCAAATTTTCACCAGCAACTATGCAATACACCACAGTAACGCTAACTCAGGAACCAATCCCTGCAACAAACCTCAGTGCCAACTCTGCCCACATATCTACACCAGCAATACCATCACAGGCCTAGCCACATCAGCCACAGCATTAGGGGTTCATTCACCTGCACATCTACTAATGTAATATATGCCATCATGTTCCAGGAATGCCCCTCTGCCATATACATTGGGCAAACTGCACAGACTCTGTGTAAAAAGAATAAATTGCCACAAATCAGATATCAGGAATGGTAACATAAAAAAGACTTGAGAACAGGGTTTCCCAAACTTTATATAGTTGAAACCCATTTTTTTCAGTACCTTTTTTTGCTGCCCAAAAATATAAATGCATATAAAAAAAAATGAAAAATGAATAAATTTTCACTGTTTATTATTTATTCACAATAATAAGAGTACATAATAATATAAATCTTGATATAAAATACTTAAGTGCCTAACTTATTGTTACTACCTTAATTACATAGGAAAATACAAAATATACAAAATTAATTAATAGGATCATGAACGATAATTTCTATATTTTCTAAGGCCCGGTATTTTTTTTTTTCTGAGGACAGGTATCGGGCTGCAGACCACACTTTGGGAAACATTGCTGTAGGAGAAGACTTCGATCTCCGAGACACACAGTAGCAGATTTAAAAGTAGCCATCCTGCAAGAAAAACACTTCAAAAACAGACTCCAAAGAGAAACTGCAGAGCTACAATTCATTTGCAAATTTGACACCCTCAGTTTAAAGCGAACAAAGACTGGGAATGGCTGGGCAACTACAAAAGCAGTTTCTCCGCTCTTTGGCTGCGTCTACACTTGCATTCCTCTTTCGAAAGAGGTGCACAAATGTAGGAAATAAAAAATGCAAATGAGGTGCATATTTGGCACCTCATTTGCATAGTCTTATTTCAAAAGAGCTTCTTTCGAAAGAAGAAAACCAGGGTAGCTGCTGCTCTTTCGAAAGTAAACCCCATCTTCAAAAGAATCCTTCTTCCCATTAAATAAAGGGAGAAGGATTCTTTCGAAGATAAGGCTTACTTTCGAAAGAGCAGCGTCTACACTGGCTTTCTTCTTTCAAAATAAGAATATGCAAATGAGGTGCTGACTATGCAAATATGCACCTCAGTTGCATTTTCGATTTCTGGCATTTGCATGTCTCTTTCGAAAGAGGAAGGGAAGTGTAGATGCACCCTTGGTGTTCACACCTCCCCATCAGCTGCTGGAAATGGGTCACATCCTCTCTGACTAAATTGACCTCATTGACTCTGGCCCTCCTCTTGATTAGTACTCCCTTCTTTTCATGTGCATGTATATGTATACCTGCCTCTGGAATTTCCTCTCCACTGCAGCTGATGAAGTGGGTCTTTGCCCATGAAAGCTTATGCTCCAATGTATGTGTTAGTCTATAAGTAGGGCGACCACTTTGCCCTATGGCAAATATGGGACACCAGCCTCTAGGGGATGGGGAGGCTGCTGTCCCATGTCAGGGCTCCTTGGTGATGGGGGGGCTACTGCCCTATGTTGGGGCATTAGAGGGGGGGGGCTTCACAGCCTTCCAATGAGAGGGAGTGAGGATGGGGGCTCCACAAGCTCCATGTGGGGGGGTGCCAAAAATTGGGGCGCTGCAGCCTCCTGGTGGGCGGGGGCAGGGAATGTGGCAGCTGCCTGCAGCGTGGATCCCTAGCAGCAGGGGCTACCATGCTGGGGAACAGGGTAGCTGCCCCACAGAGGAGCTTCCTGGGAGCAGGAGCTGCATTCCCCAAGGCACAGGATGCCGAGGAATGAGGCAGCCACCCTGTGGCAGAGCTCACCAGCAGAGGGGGCTGCTGCCATGGTGTGCCGGGCAATGGGGCAGATGCTGCAAGGAGAAGCTCCTCTGCAGCAGGAGCTGCTGCCCCAAGGCACAAGGGACCAGGGAACTGGGCAGCTGCCTGCAGCGAAGGCTGCTACCCTGAGACACGAGCTGCAGGGGATCAGGAGTCCTGCAAAACACAGGACAATTTGCCCAGTTGCTCAAGGAAGTCAGGACACCTGTGAGACAGCTTAAATAAGGGACTGGCCTGGGAAAAATTGGACAGATGGTCACCCTACCTATAAGGGGCCACAGGACTTCTCATTAATATTTGTGAAACTCTCAACTGCCGTTGTAATAAAGGCCATAGAAACACTCCCGTAGAAATTAACACTTTTGCATTCAAAACAGGGTTTGAACAGAATCAAGTCAATATTCCAGTTCTAGTGTTCTATGATTCTAAATATGGCCTGGGAGCACACTTGGAATGAGCAAGATAAAAGGAATATTCACCATCTACCTGACCACTGAAAGAGGCCGACATCCTGTGGAAAAAAAAAAAATCTGATAATTTAATGAGAATATAATACACAAACATAACCCAATTAAGCCTACACAGTCAGCCCAAATTTTGGCATTTCCTATCTTTTGAGTGCTTGACTTTGCAATATTAATAACATTGTCTAGCGCATGTTTGTTATTTATAAATTTATTATTTGTAGTGAGTATCCTGCAAATTCCCATGCTAGGCTGGAATCGCAGCGTTAGACATACTAAAAACGATACTTGGGTCCTGCTTATCATTTGGTAACTCAATTTACAGTAACAAGCTCTTTGAGCTACTGTAACAAGTGCCTCATAAAAACTATAAAAGCCACCCCCTAATCCTGGCAGCTGGAAACCAACACTGCCTACACATGGTGTGTAATTGCTCTACAGCTCAATGGTCTAAAGTTCAACTACAACCCAAGGATCTGTCTACACTAGAAAGCTTTGCCATTTTAACTCTACCTGTTAAGTTAAAGCAGCAAAATTCCCGTTGTGGGAAAGTAGTTCTATCACTAAAAAGTACCAAAATAAGCAATACTGTGTGCAAGGCACCTTTATAGTGGAATATCGGCATCCATTCTAGACCCACTACCAAGCTTTTGTTTAAGTGTAGGCCATACTATATTTAGCTATTTGTCCTATTTTGAGAGCGCAGTACACACAAACAGAAATGACCTGCTGAAGTCAGACGTCCCATGGGCATAGTTATTTCTGTAATGCTGTTATTTTTGAGGTGTAGCAGAGAAGCTGTGTTGAACAGAGGCATGCTATAAACTAGTGGATGTCCAATTCATTCCTTAACAAAGACTCATACCATATACAGCGAACCCTCAATTTAACAGACTAATGGGAGGGAGTCAGGGGTGTTGGTTAATGCCGAAAGCCCATTAAATTGGAGGGTTTACTTGTACTATTCACCATAGCACAGCCCCCACTGCCAGGTTCCTCTCCTGCCCCCAGATAAATCCTGGTGACTCCACCAAAGCCCCCGGAGCCACTGCCACTGCTGAAGGAGCCATAGGGGCTGGAGCGGCCACCAACAGCTGCAGGGGCTAACGCGACTAGATGAGCTGCCCTGCAGCTAGAGCCACCACGCGCTCATCCCACCAGGGTGGGTGCGTCCGTGAGCACTGCTGGCTCGCATACACGCCGTACCCCTACTGGGAGGAGCGTGTGAGGCTCCTGAGGGGACAGCTGCCCCAGCAGCTCCACAGCGCCCCCAGCCGTTGAGCCAGAGGCCCCAGCTGCGGTGGGTCCTGCTGCCACTCCGACAGCCCCAGCCATGGCAGCAGCCCCACCAGCGGCAGCTCCAGCAGCTCTGGTGAGTTGCCACATTTTCTTTCTTTGGGTGGGAGGGGCACTGACGGACATCTATTGTTCCTGATGGCCACTGACTCGAGGGTTTACTGTATATGACAGATGGTCATTGGAGGAAATAGGAGGAAAAAAAATCAGTTAAACGAGTTTCTTCCTTTGAGTGTGGTTTCATTTTCAGTAACAAATCCAAAAGCACAAGTCAGTGATGAGTACATTTATTCTTTTTATAGAAAACTGTCTTACGCCAAGAAGACACTGAGGATTATATTTTCAAAGGGTCTCCAAAATTGCCCTTTGCAAGAATATGGCCAATGTTTGTATGTTCTTGTTTGCCTGAAATATGTTGCTTTTGCATTTGCAAATATTAATGATGTGTATACTTTAAATACTATGGCTGCTTCTACACTCGCTCCCTCCCATCAGAGGTGGCATGATAATGAGGCAATTTGAAGCAGGCTCATGAGGCGTTAATGTGCATATTCAGTGCCTCATTAGTATAATGGCAGCCACACAAATTTCGAAATGCAGACTTAGAATTGCAGATTGACAGTGTAGATGGGGGCAGCTTTGAAATAAGCCCCCCACTTTGACATTCCCTTACTCCCACAGAACTAGATTGGAGTAAGGGAATGTCGGAGTGCTTATTTCGAAGCTGGCCCATCTACGTTGTCGCTCTGTAATTCAAAGTCTGCACTTGAAAATTTGTGATGAATATGCACAAATATAAACATGCACGTTAGTGCCTCATTAGCCAGCTTCAAATTGCCTCATTACCATGCCCCCTCTGATGGGAGGGGGCGAGTGTAGAAGCAGCCTGTTTGCTCATGCCTAGGGAGAGAGTGTTTTTTTTGGGGAGGAGACGGGTGTTGTTATTTGGTTTTGTTTTCTTTGGTCTCTTATTTGAGATGTGTCTGCTGTAACGTACCATGGATTCTAAAACGCATTAGCATTAGGGAAACTTGGCTCTGTCTCCACATTTCCCAACTGTCCTCTTTCTTGGTCATTGAGTAATCTGAAAACACAGATCTGGACATCTTCAAGCTCTGAGGAAGTTTTAAAGTGGCTCCCATTTTTTGAGGCTCATATGCTTGGTAGCTTTTTTATGTGAAAATTGATGGGCACAAATGAATGAGGCACAGGTCAGGAGTGGCTTGGATGCTATATTTTATTGAAAAATAAAAACATTGGATGACTGTTAATATAAGAATTGAAGCAAAATGTACACAGACTGCAACATCTGAGGAAGTGGGTCTTACCCAGGAAAGCTCATGACCTAATACATTTGTTTGTTTTTATGGTGCCACAGGACTGTTTGTTACTTCTGAAGCTATGGACTAACGTGGTTACCCCTTGAGACGTTTCCTTGACTTTCTCTGACAATTCCTAGAACATCCAAGTCTGATATTTTGACAATAATTTCCTCCTCTTTTGTCTTTGGCCAACTACAGTGATAGGATTATTGAAAAATGCAACAGTTTTTTGCATTAAAAGTCCTAAAAGTAACAAGCAGAAAATGCAAGCAGTTGTGACTGTATGACTTGGGGGCAGCAGGGGAGTGTTAATGAATCACGCAGGGGAAGAAGTTTCTTGCTTGGGGTTGGGGCAGACCCAGATGCAGAGGACATGACCTCAAGCAACTTTTTTCACCTGTTTGATGATTTTGTCTCTTTTCTGTATGGTTTTACAAGAAGCAATTCTATTTCCCTGGCACAACCAAGCCCCTACCTTGCTTTAACAGAGGAAGTTACATTTCAAATTTGGAAGTCCTAGCTCTTACTCTTTCGGAGGAAATCTTAAACAAACATAGACACATACACAAACGCGCTCAAATATATAATAAATAACCAGACGTAAATCCACACAACCATCATTTTTGCCTACCTGGGGACCTTTCTTCATAGACAAACAGAAATGTTTGCACAATCACATTAATATTGCAGTAGTGCCTAGACACCAGCTAGGTACAGGTTCCATTGTGCTAGGAGCTCTACTAATTATAATCCATTCAAAATGTACTTGTTGCTTGAAGTAAATCAGCAATGCCCATTGCATCTGACCACTTAAGCCATAATTTTGGACTCCATAGCTCGTATTTGGCCCTCAGATTCCCTCGGGCCACTCCATGACAAAGTTACAATTAGAGCAATGTTTGATTTGCTGTCTGTGTTTCAACCTACGCTTGCCTAGAAAAATCATTTAAAATGTTTTTTATGTTTTCCTACGGAACACAGGGTGGGGAGGCACACGCTGCACCTACACACTTCTCTCAATCCATATTCCACTTAGTGCAACTGAAAGTGAGAGAATGAAATTCACACCTTGCTCAGCCTTGGACGTTCAGACACAATGCACCTGGGATGACGTTTCAATAAAGATTAATTGATTTGAAAGGTACACCGGAAGCGGTCTTTTTTCCAAAAAGACTTTCTAGGCACAAATTGTCTGGCTTGGGAGCAGCACAATCTGTTCCCATATGGCAGACCTTACAGACATACAATAGCCAAACTCTTAGTTCCATCCTATTCAAAATAATTAAAATCCAGTGCCAGGTCGAGATTTAGTCTATTTCTTTTAAATGACTAGGGATTACATCACATGATATCTCCTTAATCTCAATTAACCTGTGGTAGTTGTAATCCTTTTAACAAAACAGATCCCACGCTCTCAAAAGCCCTCAGCGATATCTGATTCCTGATTACTTAGGGCACAATTCAACAAGATATCTTGCAGCGTACAATACTATGGAATGTGAGCAAAGGTAGCAAAATTGGGCCCTGAAGAATTTACATACCTGTGATGTCCCATTCCTTACACTGTTTAGGGGAGATCATCTTTTAACTAATCCATGTTAACATAACCACCCATTCATTAGTTAAAAGAGGACACAGTGCATGTAAAACCTATAGACTTAAAAATGCCTGATCGTGTCTGTTACAAATCAAGAAAGAAAACAAAACCCTCAAGAAAGGGCATTTTCAATACCCAAAAATTAAAGAAGCAGAACTTGTGTAAGAATCAGCTAACAGGAAGCAGAGCAGCAAAGAGATTTAGAGCAGAAAAGCTTGAATAAAAGAAAGAGGAAGTGAACTAGGACAAAACAGAAGTTACAGAACAAACAGTGACTGGGAAGAAAGGTAGAAAGGAAGTTGAAATATCTGTTTGAGCTGAGAAAAATAGCAAAGATATGGATTATCTGCCTGAGGTTGCCAAATTTCTACTGTACCTTTGGAAAATACCATATGTTGCTAAGTATGGTATTAATAAAAAGAGCGAGAGAAAAGAATCACCTCCACATAAAAGAGTGAGAAGAAAACAAGAGATGTAAATTAAATAAACTGAAATGTGCATAATACAGCCAAAGACACAAAGAAGCTCTAATGTCATAGGATATATCATTTTTTATGTAACCATGATTTTTCTCTTTAATATTTTGGCAGATATTAGCATGCGTTGCTTTAGTGAGACATTTAGCTAATGTGAATTGTTTCCGTAGCAACCCGGAGGATGATTGTCCACTTGCTACACCAGTTTTAAAACTAGCTGAAGTGGTCTTAAACTGGTGTAATATCTCTAAACACTTAAACACTCAAGTTTGTGACAAGTGTGCTGACCTCTGATCAAGTCAGGTAAGTAGTCTTTTAAAATGGGCAGGATTTAATCTTGGCTATAAGGAGGCACGAGTGTTCTAAATATTAACATATAGCTACTGAGCATGCTCAAAATTAATTTTTTACTCACATATTACATTAATATATAACAAAATGTTTTTCTAATGTAAGGTCTGATCCTGCACCCGGGCTCTTCCCTAGAGCTATTTCAGTGGATACAAGATCAAGCTCTTAGTCCTGAACCAAACCAAATTTAACAGAAACTCTTTTTATGCCATTTTTCAAAGCACAGAAAGTTTTGCGTTTTGTGATGAGAGGACAGCTGACAGAGGAAAAATAATTTATTGATCAGGTTCTGCAAAAAAGAAAAGAACTCAAAGCATAACATATATTACATTTTCATCAAGACATATTACCAGGCAGTTTCATCATCTCTTGTCAGCAGACCTTGTAAAGCACTAGCATTTTCCAGTGAAAGATGCAAGAAAAGAAACAAAGGCTGCCTGTGACAAAAACTACTGGGTAACTGGCTGAAGCTGCTGATACCTAATTATTAGACCATTTGAAAAACAACATCGCTCTTAAAACAAATATAACTGAAAAGAGAACCTATCGTTCTCAACGAAGTGGTATACCTGCATAGGGACAGAGTTTCTGGATTAGACTCAGTGCTTCTAACTATTTGTTAGCCAATGGCCAGGTGAGATGCCACTTATGCCCTTGTCTATGGCAGAGCCCACCGGTGACCAGGCTGAAAGCAGCCGGGTTCTTTGTTTTGTGTTCGGTTTGCACAGTAACAGGAGGAGTCAGGTTACCACTTAATCAATTACTTTGTTTATTTATCTAACAAGTTAATCTCTTACTGTTACAATGTTGCTTTGTTTGTTTACCTAGTGAGTTAAGCTCTTGTGGTTACAATTGTTACAAGGTTTTTACTTTGATTACAGATAGCTAGCATACACGCTAATTCATAAATCTATACTTGTTAAATGCGCACAAAAATGAAAAGCAAAAGATAAAATACCTAGCAGGTCTTATTCTGACCCCTGCGTTACCAACGTGGCTTGGCCAGTTTCTCTCTCAATCCCTTGGGAAGAAGTCCTTTGTCCCTTTTTCCTCCAGGAGTCAGGCATCCCCGGGGACCTGGGGAGACCCCCACCATCCTGTCCGGCAGGAAAGATGATTGGAGCTCAAAAAGGGCTCTGCTGGACCCCTCTTTTATACCCATTGGGTCACATACGCTTCTTCCTTGTTTTAAAAAAATGCCAATTGAATTAAACTGTCTGATGCTGGTTCTCACAGGGCGTTGAAGGGCTTAGTTCACACCTGCGAGGTACAAACAATTGAGGGCATTTGTTTCTTAATGGGCCGGAGATTTTCCTCGTGTCTGGGACCAAGTGTGGCGAATCAACTGATGGTAATTAGCCAAGGGCAGTCCTAGACCCGGCTGTTAATTAGCCCATTGTTCTTAGCTTTCCTCCAGAGCTCCAAATACCATGGCTAAAATAAGCCCATCTGCGCTCTCAGGCATTCCAGGGCTGGGCTATTCCTTTTAACCCTTTCATGCTCTGAAGCACCTAGGGAAGGCAAGATGGAGTAGCGCAAAAGGGGAGGGGGAGGGCTCTATCTGGCTACACTATTACTTACTTTTACGCAACTTGCATACTTAACCCAACTATATTCTGATTCTGTTACACATACAGAACCTAGCGCCCTGGAAGAACGGGATGGGGCTGGAACGGAGAAAGCAAATGCTGTCCTGATTCTTGGCTACTTGGGGCTTCCTGCACCCCCCCACCCCCACATATGTCAGAGCAGTTCAGGGGCTGCTTTAAGTCAAGCTTATCTTAAGTTTCCTACAGGCCAGTATTTCCCAAAGTGGGGTCCATGGTCCAGTAGCGGTCCTTGGGAAAAAAACGAAAAAACAAAACCATTCCTTAGAAAATGTGCAAATTATCCCACATGATCCTATTAATTTGGTACGTTTTCTGCTCAATTAAGATAATAACAATAAGTTAGGCACTTAAGTATTTTATATCAAGATTTATATTATTATGTACTATTATTATTGGGAATAAATCATAAACAGTGAAAATGTATTAATTTTTCATTCACTTTTTTTTTTTTTTAATATGCATTTATATTTTTGGGCCATAACAAAAAGGTACTGAAAAAAAATCCAGGTTCTAACTATGTAAAGTTTGGGAAACCCTGCTACAGGCTGTATCCCAGCCCAGATTCTGAATAGTATATGCTATGGAAATATAAGTGCACCTACACTACAGTAGGATGGCATGCAGCGCTTTCAAAGAGGAGACTTTACTATTGCAAACCCTGGAAAGTTTTGTCAGCGTCAAAGGACTATTTGAAACAATGTGAACGTTTAAAGTTAAATGGGGGTTCCCAGAAAATCTCTAGAGGCAGGTCAATACATATGTAACTCTGGCTATGTGAAAATCCAACCTTCTGAAGCTATGGCCTATGGAGAGACATATTGTCTATGAATTACTTATGTCCAGTTCCTTGACACAAACTGTATAAAAGAGTGACTCAGAGATTCAAAGTTGTGTTTGTTCTTAGCCATGGGTGTAAGCCCAGAACATTTTATAAGGTTGATTAACTTGCCAAGTCCTTGTTGGAGATGGCGTGATCTCTGATTACCTGATTAGCACGGGTGTACCGGTTGAACCTCTCCAACCCAGAACTCTCATCCAGCAAACTCCATAGTCCTGAATGATTTTAGTTAGCTGGAAGACCACTTATAATGGGTGTGGTCAATCCCATAAAGTTTGTTTACAGCCACGAGTCCTGGCTCTCAGTGGCCTGTGCTGGTACTTAGCTGTAATTTACCCCTAAATGGCGTCTAAGAGCCTAGTAAGAAATGAAAGTGTACGTAAGGCTGCTAGAAAATATTGACCTTCCACCATCTGCCAAATTCTCTCATCCGGCACTGGTCCGGTCTTGAGGGTGTTTCAAAATGTAGTTTCTTTTATTGTTTTCTCCATAATGCTTTTACATTAAGAAACGCTTTGTAAAACACAGCTGGTAATTTAACTGTGAGCAATTTTGTTTGTCACCTGAGTGAAAGTAACAATTTTCTTACATATACTGTCCTATCACAACCCTCCCCCCTTTGGGTAAAGGGGAGGGGGACACTCAGGGCAAGAGGCAGGGTGTGTGTGATACAACAGTACCTGTAAGAAATTTAAATGGGGGATAGAGTGTTTTGGGCTCTGGGCATGGGGTAGGTGAGTTGGGGAAGTGCAGAAGTCAGGGCAGGGGGCTGGGTGTGGCGGGGAGAGAGGAGGCCCTGGGGCACACCTGGTTGTTTCCAGGTTACCTGTATCTTGTGGGTGGATGGGTCTTTGCCTTGTGGCTACTGGTCACTGTGCTGGCATAAGGGAAGTGGGGGCCAGCCGTGCGGGGGCATGGCTGCAGAGGAACCAGCAGTGATGCAAGAGACCTGCTGGCTTGCCACTGTCTTCCTCCTGCTTCTGCCCACTGGCTGCCTGCAGCGGTGCAGGCCGCAGACAGAACATAAGCTGCTCAGTGTCCAGCAAGACAGCACAGCGGGACAGGCATGGAGGCGCCGGGAAAGCACACTGGGAAAGCACACCACCAACTGCGCCATGCACGTCCTCCCAGCAGCGCACCCCAGCTGGCTCTCAGTGGAGCGTCCCGGCTGGCTCTTGCTGGAGCAGAATACTGCCTTGCTTTCACCTCTGGTTATGAGTATTTCACAAAAGAGCCACTCTCAGTTCAGAGGACTAACCCAAGGGCAGACAACTTGAATTAACTCACCAGTGAGAACAGACCAGCAACATCGCAGGGTTCAGAAAAGGGAGCGTTTACCAAGATTTTAACTCATAAAGGCATCTTTCCAGTTGCATTCAAAGAGAAGATGCTACTAGAAGTACCTTCTTGCCTTGTTGTTCGGGGAGGCAAATAGACAACGTGGTGCTTTTAGTGGTCAAGATATGTCACTGATTTATGACATACTGCCATTAACCAAGCCAGAAGGCTGCGATTCTGCCTGGAAGAAGTTAAAAATGTAGACCGTACCCATGAGCAGTGACTGTTTTACACCTATAGCGAACAAGTTAATGGCTATGGAACTAGCTCATGGCTCCTTGTCCCTGTCTTCCCAGGCAGTCATATAATTGTATTCAAAAGCAAACGTTTAGAATCAGACCAGACAGGAACGTATTTCACCTGACAAGAAGTGAAAAACTGAAGGGGATTTGTAATGTAAAATAATGTGAATGTAAAATATATGTAACTAAAGCAATAAGTCTGATTATCTGCTAATAATGCAGTTTCAGTCCAATTGTGTGTGTGTGTGTGTGTGTATGTAAAAGGGGGCTTACAGCAGGGGCTGGTAGTATGTGGGGGGGGAGGTGAAGGAGTCAGGGCAGGGGGCTGGAATGGGGGTGGGAGGAGTGTGTGTGTGTGTGTGTGGAGCCTCAGGCTGGGGTACCTTACCCGGCTGATCCCCACCCCACTGCTCCTTTTTGTTGCTGCTGCCACAAGGGAGCTGTGGCCAGCTGTGTGTGAGCCCTGAGGAGAAACTAGCAGCACCGCGAGAGACTGCCTGCCACTCCCTTCCCCTGACTTCTTCCCAAGGGCTGCAAGCAACAGCACTCACCACAGACTGTGCTGTCCAGTGAGAAGGGTAGCAGAACAGGGGCACATGCATGAGTAGCCTGGCTGAGAGCACACATGCCTCTCCAACAGCACATCCCCAGCCACCCCCTTCACACCTGCATCTCCTACTTGGCTGTGCACACGGGGTTGTCAGTGCCAACCTGCAGCTGGAGCCTGGCTGGGTGAGCACTGCCAGGTGGCTCTTGCCAGAGTGGCACAGCATGTTACTTTTGCCTCTGGTTTGCAGCCTCTTAAGAGAAAGCAAACCCTGCCTACTTAGGCAAGCTGACTTGGTGGGGAATTCACACGGTAAGCAGGGCACTGTGTGGCCTGCAAATACCCTAGTCTGGAGGAAGAAAGAGCCAGGTCTCAACCCATGAGAGGTGACAGAGAGGAGCAAAGTCTGAAGGTGGGTACCTTGGTCGGACCGTGGAAGGGGAATATAAGGGCCACTGCTCTGAATTGTAACAGGGGAATCCTAACCATTGGAGGTTTCAGAGAACAAGATGGACACACAGCTGTCAGGGACAGATTATGACGAGGTTCACCCGCTCCTGCCTCTGTGCAGGAGGCTGGACTAGATGACCTTTTAGGGATCTTTCCAGTCCTACATTTCTATGATTCTGGGCCAATAACGGCAAAAAGCAAAATACTAGAAATAAAAATATACAGATAAAGGAAGCCAAATCAAACCAACAGGTGAGATCAGCTTTTAAGAATGAAATAGAGCAATGAGGGGTGTTTTAAAGATGGATATTTTAGTAAAGAAAATATTTAGTTAATCTCAGTTTCTCCTGATACCTTGTTAAAGATGTTTCTTTAGGTAAGTCCACAGGAAATTTGCCTGGGTTCTCAGATTCCATTTAAACTCCATTTATTAATTGGAATGAATCTCAGGTATTTTATTTCAGGGATACTTCAGATGGCCTCTAGTGATGCATATTCACATACATTAAAAACATCACGCTTGGCACCCAATTCATATCCTTCACTAATATGTAGCAAATTAGCTTCCAAAAGTGCATCTGGCAGCTTCAGCTAGTGAATCTAGTCCTTTAATCCAATGAATTCAATTAGTATATGCCATGGACTTGGTTTCTAATCTTAGCACCAATTTCTTCCTATGAATTAATTTTGTCTATGAATAGCCACCACTCATAGCCAACAAGGAAATTGGGGGTGCAGCTGTGGTGTTTAATATCTCTTTGTCCCCTTTTGTGCACCTCCTTCAAAATATATTCTATTATTTTCTATAAAAGTCCATTTTTTGTGCAAAGATGATGATGAGTTAGTCAATTTAGCATAAACTCATGCTCAAAATGTGAATCAATTGAATTGTTTTTTTAAAAAATATTTAACATGCTCACGAAAAATCAGATTACGATTTGTACTACACCTAAAAACATCTTGTGCTAAAACATCAGGTATCTTAGAAAACTGGCAGAAGCAGTGGGTGAAATTCTTGGCCCCCCTCCAGTCCCCATAGCAAACAGCGAAACTTTAGTAACTTCAGTGAGGCAGGATTTCACCCAGAATGTGGCTATTCAACTTATAATTTCCATATCACAATTTAAATCAGCATTATCATGTGTATATATGATTTCATGTCAGAAGAGTAAGATACAGTGATCTATGTAAGTATGTATTGATGAAAAAAAATCACACCATCATAAGGATTTAAAGGGATAAAAAAACACAAATTAATCAGGAACACTAGTAGTGAATGCAATAAAACTCAGAGCTTACACACACAGGAATGGAGTGGAAAGCTAGTGTAAAATATCTAGAATCTGAATTTAACATGCAATACGTATCAGAGGGGTAGCTGTGTTAGTCTGTAGCTTCAGAAACAACAAGAAGTCCTGTGGCACCTTATACACAAACAGAAATTTTGGAGCATAAGCTTTTGTGGGCAAGACCCGCTTCGTCACATGTGGGTCTTTGCCCACGAAAGCTTATGCTCCAAAATTTCTGTTAATCTATAAGGTGCCACAGGACTTCTTGTTCTTTTTAACATGCAATAGCAACTTTACACTAACTCCCTGTGTGAACATTCTTATTCAACACTAGAGTATTTGTCTACATGGTGAGGTAACGAACACAATGGGGGTGCGATTGCCAGAGCTCGTTAATGTGTTTTGTGCAAACTGGTCCCCATAGATACTGCTGGTGCGCACTACCAAGCTCCCTGGTTCATTTTAACATAATGTTGCTGTACTTTAAACCACTGCAGAAATTTTAATGCACACCAGCAGGTCTACATGGAACATTCAATGCACAACATGTTGCAACAGAAGTCACACTTCCATAGACCACACTACCACATTGTATAGTCATGATGTCTAAGAGTGCCTTCTTCTGCTTCAGATTACTCTCCAAAGTGGATTCATGTAAGCTGCACAAAGGCACTATTCAGCTGTTCTGCACTAACTACCTTGGGTTCATGTGCTGGTACTGTTACAAAGGATAACAGATGCCCCTTTTTAGCTCCCAAGGGAATGCTGAAGGTAACCCTAACAGACATTTAGCTTTTGAAAAGAGTTCATACTGTATATGACTCGGCTGAAGAGGCCTAACACAAGCTATAACATAGCTATTTTCATATAAGTATTGAATCATTCAGTTTGCATAGTCATGTCCATTTAGTAATATTCGACTATTTTTACAAACCCCATTATATTGTATGTTTTCAATCTGAATAATCTAGCTAATAGCCTTTCCAGGGCTCCACTTCCTAGATTAATAAAAATTCCCAGCACAGAAGATTCAGGACACTGGCCAATCAGTGAATAAATCAATTAATTAGTTACTATTTGTAGGGTGCATTGCTCATGGAATATGCTATTAACCCTCAGGGCCTAATTTTTCTCTCACGTGTTCGATCTGGGTGTGACTCCATTGACATCAAAGAGGTTACTCCTCATTTAAACTGGTGCAAATGAGAGACAAAAACCAGGACTCAATAATTGTTATTCCTATCAACAAGCTTACTGTTTCAAAGGCATGTAAACCAGGCTCAGGAGTCACTTCACCCATATTGATTGGGTGCATGTCACCTCAGGACGGGATTCAGAGATTAAATTTCTTGATGCCTTAAATGACTGCTTCTTGGAGCAGCTAGTACAGGAACCCACAAGGGGAGAGTCAATTCTCGATCTAGTCTTGACTGGAACGCAGGATCTGGTCCAAGAGGTAACTGTTACTGGACCGCTTGGAAATAGTGACCACAATATAACTTTTAATATTCCTGTGTTGGGAAGAACACCGCAGCGGTCAAACACTCTGGCATTTAATTTCAAAAAGGGGAATTACACTAAAATGAGGAAGCTAGTTAAACAGAAACTAAAAGGTAGAGTAACTAAACTAAAATCCCTGGAAGCTGCATGGAAACTGTTTAAAGACACCATACTAGAGGCCCAACTTAAATGTATACCCCAAATAAAAAAACACAGTAAGAGACCTAACAAAGAACCACCATGGCTAAACAGCCATGTTAAAAAGGCAGTGAGAGAGAAAAGGGCAGCTTTTAAAAAGTGGAAGTCAAATCCTAGTGAGGAAAATAGAAAGGAACATAAACACTCCCAAATTAAGTGTCATAATGTAGTAAGAAAAGCCAAAAAAGATTTTGAGGAACAGCTAGCCAAAAATTCAAAAAACGATAGTAAAATGTTTTTTAAATACATTAGAAGCAGGAAGCCCGCTAAATAAGCAGTGGGGCCCTTGGATGATAAAGATATAAAAGTTACGATCAAGGAAGACAGTGCCATTGCGGAGCGATTAAATGATTTCTTTGCTTCAGTCTTCACGGCTGAGGATGTTACAGAGGGTCCTAAATCTGAGCCAGCCTTTTTAGGTGACAAATCTGAGGAACTCACTCAGATTGAAGTGACATTAGAGGAGGTTTTGGAGTTAATTGATAAGCTGAATAGTAACAAGTCTCCAGGACCAGACGGCATTCACCCAAGGGTTCTGAAAGAACTCAAATGTGAAATTGCGGAGTTATTAACAGTGGTTTGTAACCTATCCTTTAAATCCACTTTGGTACCAAATGACTGGAAGACGGCCAATATAACGCCAATATTTAAAAAAGGCTCTAGAGGAGACCCTGGCAATTATAGACCGATAAGTTTAACATCAGTACCAGGCAAATTAGTAGAAACACTAGTAAAGAATAAAATTGCAAGGCACGTAGAAGAGCATGAATTGTTGTGCAAAAGTCAGCATGGTTTCTGCAGAGGGAAGTCGTGTCTAACTAATCTATTAGAATTCTTTGAAGGGGTTAATAAACATGCGGACAAGGGGCACCCAGTGGACATAATATACCTAGATTTCCAGAAAGCCTTTGACACGGTCCCACACCAAAGGCTTTTATGTAAATTAGGTGGTCATGGGATAGGAGGAAAGATCCTTTCATGGATCGGGAATTGGTTAAAAGACAGAAAACAAAGGGTGGGAATAAATGGTAAATTTTCACAATGGGGGAGGGTAACTAGTGGTGTTCCCCAGGGGTCAGTCCTGGGACCGATCCTGTTCAACTTGTTCATCAATGATCTAGAAAAGGAGGTAAGCAGTGAGGTGGCAAAGTTTGCAGATGACACCAAGTTGTTCAGGACAGTCAAAACCAAAACAGATTGTGAAGAACTACAAAAAGATCTCAGCAAACTGAGTGATTGGGCAGCAAAATGGCAAATGAAATTTAATGTGGGTAAGTGTAAGGTAATGCATGTAGGAAAAAATAACCCAAATTACACGTACTACATGATGGGGTCAAATTTAGCTACGACAGATCAGGAAAGGGATCTTGGAGTTATAGTGGATAGTTCTCTGACGACATCCACGCAGCGTGCAGCGGCAGTTAGTAAGGCAAATAGGATGTTAGGAATTATTAAAAAAGGGATCGATAATAAGACAAAAGATATCATACTTCCCCTATATAAAACTATGGTACGCCCACATCTTGAGTACTGCATGCAGATGTGGTCTCCTCACCTCAAAAAAGATATATTGGCATTAGAAAAGGTTCAGAAAAGGGCGACTAAGATGATTAGGGGCTTGGAACGGGTTCCATATGGGGAGAGGCTAGAGAGACTGGGACTTTTCAGTCTGGAAAAGAGGCGATTGAGGGGCGATATGATAGAGGTATATAAAATCATGAATGGTGTGGAGAAAGTGAATATAGAAAAATTATTTACCTTTTCCCATAATACAAGAACTAGGGGACACCAAATGAAATTGATGGGTAGTAGGTTCAAAACTAATAAAAGGAAATTTTTCTTCACACAGCGCACAGTCAAGCTGTGGAACTCCTTGCCGGAGGAGGCTGTGAAGGCCAGGACTCTATTAGGGTTTAAAAAAGAGCTTGATAAATTTTTGCAGGTTAGGTCCATAAATGGCTATTAGCCAGGGATAAAGTATGGTGCCCCTAGCCTTCAGAACAAGGGCAGGAGATGGATGGCAGGAGATAAATCACTTGATTATTGTCTTCTGTTCTCCTTCTCTGGGGCACCTGGCATTGGCCTCCGTCGGCAGATGGGATGCTGGGCTGGATGGACCTTTGGTCTGACCCACTATGGCCATTCTTATGTTCTTATGTAATGGAGTACATCTACAGCACTGAGCACTCCCATTTTATTAGCATCGGCGTCTCCCCACCAGTGGTTGCTTACTTCCATGACACACCTCTCTCCTCTCCTCCCAGGACGAGCAGTAGTATTTGAGATGTGCGTAACACAGCCCAGGTTTGTTTAAACGTTGAAATGGTCTCTTCTTCCTGGCCCTCCTCTCACCCTTCCCTAGCCTCATTTTTTAAATAAGGGGAGCAAAACAAACAAATAAATCTGCATTTATTTTAACAAGGCAATTAGAGTCCCACCAACCCATGGCAGAAAATCTCCATGTTGCTGCAAGATTTGCACCAGCCACAGCAATGTCACTGCGGTAACCTGTTTTAAAAGGTCCTGCTGGAGACAGCTACACAGTTTGGTAGGCATAAAATTGCTCGACAATTAAAATGCAAAATGCGTATGTTGCATTTGCTCCTAAAACTAATCTTCTATATTTTGTGTGGGGGGGGAGGGGTATAATTCTAATCCACGTCCCAAGCCCAATACCTATGCAAAGTCCTACTAACATCAGTGAGACTCCCATGTGGGCACAGGGAACTTCCCGTGCTGAACTCAGTGTAGGGTCAGGGCCATATTTCTCTTACTGGCCACATTCGTCTCCACAAGCACAAGGTTTCAAACTATATCTCTTTGTGCAGCCGCATCAAAGGGCATATTACCCCCTCAGTAAAGGCAGGCAAGGTCGTCCCTAGGAGACAGGGGGTCTGGGGAAACTCCCAGTGCCCCAGACCCTGGCCCCACCCTGCTGCTGCTCCATCCTTGCCTGCTCCACTCCACCCCTTCCCTCAAGCCCCACCCCTGCTCCACCCATGCTGCATCTCTTCCTGCCTCCATGGCATGCCTTCCCAAGAGACATGACCCAGGGGATTACTGGGAGGCCTGGAGTGAAGTGGCGGTAGGGGTGGGGCCCCACTCCCCTCAAACTCACCATGACAGCAGGAAGCAGTGTGCCTTCATCCTAACCCCAGCCAGTTCCGTTCCCCTGAGCCACAGTGCGGGGGTGGAATGGGCCGGGGCCAGGGTACTCCGCAGGGAAATAACACTACCAGCTGCAAGATGGCCACAGAGTGGAACAGGCTGCTGGGATTGTTTTGCTTCCCATGGCTCCTGCTGCTGTATTGAGCATGGGTGCCCAGCCCCTGTTGCTGCCCTTTGCCAGGCTCCCTAGATGATCCCAATGGATCCCTGCAGGTCCCATCTGTAGGATAGGTGAGATGGCCACTGCAGGGCCCCCCACAAGTATAGGGCCTAGGGCAGCCACCCCGAACTGTCATATGGATGGGGCAGCTCTGACGGCAGGTCAAGATACTACAGCTGCTTCCCTCCGTATTTCCACTTAGCAGTCATGGCTTTGTTACAGTAAACGGCAGCTGCCGGGGAAATGTGCTGAATCACATCTCAGAAGCTGGCTGGGCCCAGCTTCCTGCTGGGTTGCCTCACACACTTTGCAGACTTTGCCATTAGGCTCCAAGTCTTCCCCTGATGGAGCAGGAGTTGTAAGAAGTTTGTACTTATGCGGCCTCTGTAGGCCCACTGTTCAGGCAGACTCATAATCTGACTTCTAGCCTTATGTGTTTTGACTGACGATGCATCGCTCTACCTACTTATAAAAGAGATTCCATAACCTTAACGGTAAATTCTCGAAGGCTGGCAGTCTTTTTGCTACATGGGCAGACTGTGCTTAATACAATGGGTCCTTGATCCCTGATTGGAGCCTGAGGGCACCACTATAATAAAATTATCAGTAATCTACTCATTAACAGAAGAAAGAGGTCACAGACTTTGTGTATAAAATATTCTTCTAGGTCATATATACCACTACCCATAAGATGGAATTTGGACAGTAAACCTGTCATACAAACTAAAGAACTGAAGTTAATCCCGTAAGAAAAATGAAGTTTCCTCCGAACATGCCTCCTGAGGGCTTGTTTTGTAGTTATCTAAGCCATTGTTGTTGTTCTTTCATTCCTTGTATATTAAAATTATGCCCACAGTCTGATCATCTCTCATTTTAGAAGCAAGAAAATCAGTATTTTTAAAATAATTTATTAACTAATGCTTTTAAAAGCCGTCAATGGACAACACAAAGGTATCTGCTGAGGGATTGAAGAAACAAATGTAAATGAGACAAAATGAGATGACTAACGTTACAATCATCAGAATTTAAAAATTGACACTAATGATCACTTTCACTCCTGTATCTGGCACTTGGGCTGATTAAAAGTAGAGTAATTAAGAACATTTTAAAGTATTCATGGACCAGTTGATTACATCGTATTAATTAGGCAAGAATGGCATTCATTAATGTTGTATTCAGCCTCGTCTGAACTACTGTAAGTCACTTTGGGCAAGACTGTGGGAGCTTTACATGGCATGTTTTTGGAGTGAAGTTCAAGTGAACTCACTAAGAGAGAATTTTGGGAAGGAAGGTAGCACCAGCTCTGCAGAAGGGTGCATCACAGTGCCCTCTGTGCCTCTGGTCAGTGAGAGGTGGAGCTATGAAGAGAGACTGCTGTTTTGCTATCCAAATTTGAACCAAGGAATGGAAATGAAAATGAAACATGTGCTATGAGTGAAGACTGAAAGAACTGGGTTTTTTTAGTTTAGAAAAGAGAAGACTGAGAGGGGACATGATAGTGGTTTTCAAGTACCTAAAAGAGGGTTACAAGGAGGAGGGAGAAGAAGTGCCCTCCTAGGTCTCTGAGGAGAGGACAAGGAGCAATTGTCTTAAACTGCAGCAAGGGAGGTTTAGCTTGGACATTAGGAAAAACTTCCTGTCAGGATGATTAAACATTGGAATAAATTACCTAGGGAAGTTGTGGAATCTTCATCACTGGAGATATTTATGAGCAAGTTAGATAAATATCTAAAAGGGATGATATAGATGGTGCTTGGTCCTCCTTGAGGGCAGGGGACTGGACTTGATGACCTCTCAAGGTCTCTTCAGTTCTAAAGTTCTATGAGTCTATGAAACTCCTGGGTCCAGATGCTCAGCTGGTGTAAACTAACGTTGCTCCATTAGTTTCAATGGAACAACACTAATTTACATCAGTTAAGACTCTAGCCAATTAACTGTAATTTATGTACTTGTATACCTGAAAGTGGACATGACTGAACTGGTATTGAAAATATAGTAATTTGCTTTTTCTTAATCCCATAGACTGCTCTCACATAGAAACGAGGAGTGCACTCAGCCCGAACAATAGAACTAGAGTTGGTGCTGAGCACCAAATCATGGATCCAGATTTACATTTCAAATACCTTCGAGCTGAGAGGACTTGAGATCCAGGGTTTTAGTTCAGATTTATATAGCACACAAAAAACCTACCACGGAAGATTCAAAAGTTAGGAAATGCCAGGACTACGGTTGCCTATACAACCTACCTCAATCCCTTGTGTATACGTATTACGATATTCTTTAATTTCATGACAGTGCAAGTTGTCATGCTTTATGCAAAGCCACACTGGAGGAAGAGACTGAAGTATAGAGAGGTAACCTGAATCGGTGGTAGGGCACAGAGGACTTGTCTTATCACCCTAGTTAATGATTTCCTGAGTGCTGGAAGAAAAAATCTTATAATGCTGTTTTTTGTAGGCACAGGGTCAATATAGTGTCATTTAGATAGGGTAGCTCTGAGGGTTATTAGTGAAAGTTATCTCTTATGGTGAGAGTAAACAGAAACTAGGACAGTTAAAGCTGACAAAGGATTTCCTTTACAATTCACTATTTCAGTAACTTGCAATTCTACAAAACTTTCACTTTTTCTGTTGGAATTGTATTCTTCGGCTCTCCATCCAAAAGACAATATTTGGGACAAAAGGAGCAAAAATGATTCAGTCACTTTTTTTTAGTAGAGAGGATTTTATTTAAAAAAAAGACTGCCACATTTTCACCATTACAAAAATAATCTGTACAAAATATTTGAAAGTTTGGTCTCCTCAGTTTGTGGGGAAAAGCTGATGTCTGATAGAAATGGACCCCAATCCTGCAATGATCTCTACATAGGCAAACCCACATTAAAATTTTTTCAAGACCACACAGGAGCTGGGTTGAGAATTTAAGGGTTTTTGGTTCCCAGTTCCATGATCAGACATTCAGGCCACACTTCTCTGATATTCATTAAAGCTAGTAGGTCACTCTGTAATGTTTTAGAAAAGAATCATGGCTAAGAATCTGATCCTGCACTGTGAATTCAATGCAGATTTACATGGGCACAGAACTTAGACTACACTGCAGAATCAGGGTAGTCACAATTCATTATTATGAACTACAAGTATTTGTAACCAAGTCACTGCTTAGATAAAATGTTGCATTTTCATGTAGATTTTTATTATTATTATTATATTTGCTCCCCCCCACATGAGCTAAACAAGTGAATCAGTTACAAAGGATCAGTGCTCAAATGAAAAGGCTTAATATTATGTTTGCTCTCTAAGGCTGCGTCTACACGTGCACGCTACTTCGAAGTAGCGGCACCAACTTCGAAATAGCGCCCGTCGCGTCTACACGCGTCGGGCGCTATTTCGAAGTTGACATCGACGTTAGGCGGCGAGACGTCGAAGTCGCTAACCCCATGAGGGGATGGGAATAGCGCCCTACTTCGACGTTCAACATCGAAGTAGGGACGTGTAGACGATCCGCGTCCCGCAACATCGAAATAGCGGGGTCCTCCATGGCGGCCATCAGCTGGGGGGTTGAGAGATACTCTCTCTCCAGCCCTTGCGGGGCTCTGTGGTCACCGTGGGCAGCAGCCCTTAGCCCAGGGCTTCTGGCTGCTGCTGCTGCAGCTGGGGGTCCGTGCTGCATATACAGGGTCTGCAACTAGTTGTTGGCTCTGTGTATCTTGCACTGTTTAATGAAAGTGTGTCTGGGAGGGGCCCTTTAAGGGAGCGACTTGCTGTTGAGTCCGCCCCGTGACCCTGTCTGCAGCTGTGCCTGGCTCCCTTATTTCGATGTGTGCTACTTTGGCGTGTAGACGTTCTCTCGCTGTGCCTATTTCGATGTTGGGCTGAGCAACGTCGAAGTTGAACATCGACGTTGCCAGCCCTGGAGGACGTGTAGACGTTATTCATCGAAATAGTCTATTTCGATGTCGCAACATCGAAATAAGCTATTTCGAAGTTGGGTGCACGTGTAGACGTAGCCTAAGTATGAAAGTCATGATACCTCTAGAAACATTAAATCAGATCTTGGTGGATGATCACTGACAAGTCCTTCCTCTCTGCAAAGAGGACGCCTGAAGGACACTTACCTGATGATGCTGACATTTGCTGCTAGATATTTCACTGAACAATTTGCTAAGATGCTATGTGTGTGTTCGAAATGAGTGTTAAGTATTTTGTTAGCAGCCAGCTTGCAGTACTTTAAAATTACTGTGTCTTATTAAACCATCCTATAGAAATTGGTTATTTGTCTGGAGATTTAGTGAACCCTCCTCTCAATCTCCTATCAATGAAAATTATACCCCGGTGCATATACCCTGTACATATTTTTTGTATATAAACAAAAATCACTATCTTTTAAGTGGCAAAAGGTTTTTAGAATAATTTCTACAGCATCCTATTAAATTTCTAACCTCCCTCAATTTCATTCTTATTAGAGTCTATAGGACTCTAGTGCATAAGTGGTAATTTACATCATTCATTTAAAAAGGAATTAAGGATAAAATTTCAAAAGCATCTAGGTGATTTAGCCCATTTTCTAAAGGGGTTTAGGAGCCTAAATCTCACTGAGTTTCAATTATACTGAAGCCCAGCCGCTTTTGAAAACTGGAGGTAGGCTCCTAAGTCACTTAGGCCTTTCTGAAATTTTACCTTAGCTGCCTGTCTTTCCTTATTTTTATACCAGGCCAATCATCGCACCCCACAAATGCATTAAAAAAAGAATAAAATAATACTTTAAAATGTTTAACTCTGAGAAACTATCAAGGTGACAAGGCTTGGGAGGACTGAGGCTTCAGCCCCCCCTCTCTTGGAGTCATGCTGTAATTTTTGTGTCAGCAGTAGGTCAAAGAGCAGTGAAGCCTGAGAACCTGTGAGGGACTTGCCTGATGGAGAGAACCATGACTGCAGATGTCATTGCACATGCATTTAAGTAAAGTAACATAGGCCATATTCTGCTCTGGGTTCTGAGACTTTGAAGATTCTTGTACCTGAAAACCTCAGCACAGAACTCAGTTTGGGGTGTTAAGTTTCACTTTATCCTTCCATGGATATTGGTGCAGATTTGGCCTCCTCATTGTCATTTTCTGGGAGAAATAAAAACTGAACTATTAACAGCCTAATGCTCCGTTTTATTCACTATTTGAAAAATAAAAGAGGAAGCTGATAAGTCTGCCAAACCACATCTTGTTTGCTTCACGCTATGTTTCCTTATCATTTTGCCCAAGCACCCTTGTTCTTCTTGCCTAGTCGAGCTGATCCCGAGTGCAGATTTTAATGTACTCACCTCTGTTTTTATTGTTTATGCCCACAGACCATTGCCCATAACAATTTCTGCTCTTTGCTTGTGACTGTACGGAGAGTTTCTCTAGGTTTTCTCTCCTCTCCCCCATTACCTTCATGATAGCAATTATTTGTTATGGCCAAAAGGTTGCATGAAGACATCTAGCAAATTCCTCTTGGTGAATATGAAATTTGCTTCAATAATAATACTAACGTAGACTCCAAGGCCAGAAGGGACTGTGATTATCTAGTCTGGCCTTCTGTATAACATAGGCCATAGACCTTCCTCAAAAGAATTTCCAGAACGTATCTTTTAAAAAGAGTCCAAACTTGATTATAAAATGGTCAGCGATGGAGAATCCATCATGACCAGTGTTCTCCATAAGCTGTGCGCTGATGTGGGTACTCAGGAGAAATTTAAATGCTGCCCTGCTGATTAGCAGAGTTTCACAGCTAGGTTTTGTGTTTCTGTTGATGGTGCACATTTGCACATGCCTCAGTGCACATGGATGGAAAAGATCAGAGGAAACATTGACCGTGACTCTCGGTAAATTGCTCCAAAGCTTAGTTTCTCTCACCTTTAAAAACTTACTCCTTATTTCCAGCCTGAACTAGCTTAAACTTTCACCCACTGTATTGTTATGCCTTCCCCTGCTAGACTGAAGACTCGCTGTTAAATATTTGTTCCCTGTATAGATACTTATACAGCTCTAGTCAGTCTGTGTGTGTGACCACAACATTGCCAGCTGCTTTTTAGAGAAGTGACTCATACCAAGTTTTCTGGCATACCTACCAAAACTAAACACATCAGTACCCCAGGCAACCTTCTTGTTCCAATGCTTTCTGACAGTTCAAATGTACATGTTTTAACACGTATAGCATTCAAGTAAACATTTCACAACCTGACAAAAGGCATTGCAGGGGACAGGACGGTGACAGGGCAGAACTCATGCATAACTCAGCCAAAATAGAATTCAGCTCTGGCTTTGGCTGTGAGATCCAGAAGTGATGGTTGTTTTAGTGTGAAAGAGACCAACAGAAACTTCTGACAGACTCTATATAAAACAGCTCTTTGCACTTATGTTCCCCTGAGGATTTCAATGCATGTTAAGAAGGTAGATAAGTTATATTGCCCAGTAGGACCAGAAGCAGCCAAAGCCTGGACTTAGTGAGGGGGACAAAAATGCAGCCCAGCTTGGACCCAGAACTGTGCAGGGGAGACCCCACCACAACTCAGGGAACACTAAATCCCCGCTTCCTCTGCCCTCCACCCTACAGCCCTGGGCAAGAACGGCAGTGATCAGCCAGCCAGAGACTCCATCTTCTATGAGCAGAAGCAGCCAAAGCTGAAAGCTCTGAACATGCAAAACTGGGGAAAGTTCTGATTTTCTCCACTCCATGCTGATGGGCTGTAAATTCCAACCCTCACCCTACTACCTAATCTCTCCGCCTCAGCTTCCCTGCTCCTATCCTCTCCTCTCCATCCCCTTCACCACACTTCCCTTTTTTAGATTTCTAAGTTCAGACCCTGGGGGTTGGATGACCCGGGAGACCAAGCTGTCACTCCACACGCAACATTCACATTGCAAGTTTTGGTTCTGAAGTTAACCCTGAAGCCAAGGGGTTGAAGACAAAGGCCTTTCCCCTTTCAGCACCAAGAGATGAGAGGAGCTGTGCCCTGTGTTGGACAGAGGAACTGCTTTTTGTCTGGTATCTTTCACAAATGTTATGTGGTGGAAGAATATAACCATGCTCAAAAGAGACTTAGGCATGGGAACGAGGCTTTCCTAGGCTGCAGAAACAGGTTAGCAAGCCCGGCTAAAGGGTATCACTGATACCAGCAAAAACCATTTCTTTGCCAATATTATCTCTGTCTCTACAGGAGAAGTGTTTGTCAGCATAGCTAGTGCAGAGCCGCCAGAATATTTTTACTTAAAGAAACTCTACCACAGAGTTCATAACTGAAATTAAACACCAGCTTTAGTTTTGACCCATATGCATTGTAAATGTCATCTCTTTTATCCGGAGGGCATGATATTTAGACACTGCTACTACAGTGGACAATGTCTTTCCACAAAAGGGCTTATTGCTGATCCTATTTTAAAAGCTGTATTTGCTTTCCATTGCCCTCCCTTCCCTCCTGGCCTGAATAATTAAACACAGCTTTGATCTCTGTACTTTTGAAATATTATAAAGACCCCAGTGATTGCAGCTTATACATGCCCTTATCATTGCTAAATGAATCCTGACACTAACATTTTGGCAAACATTAAGATTTAGATTTAGTAAGGCCATTTATAGAACTTACCAACTCAGATCAAAACACTTTCATCCCTGATCAATCAACTAATCGGAATTTATGTACCACGGTCTTTTTTGATTTGGACAGCAAATGGAATCTATTACATATTGCAGCCACGTGGGCAGCTGAGATGTCTTTTCAACACTTCAAGTCAGGAACTCTGAATATAAGTTTATTTCCCAAATTTATTTACCACAGCATGATTGCCTTGCCCTTACAAGAAAACACTTTAGAGCTCCCCCTGAAATAAATTAGTTTGGGATTTTACACCAAGGCAACCTATTACTGAGACTTTTTCTTCTGTTCTATATAATAATCTGTTTTGGACACAGTTTTGAAGGTGTCTGAATTCTGTTTCTTTTGCTCTACTGCTGTTTTTCCTTTTTAAAAATATACAGAATATCCTGAATTCCTCACTCATTGCTTAAGATAAAGGGGAAAAAAATTCAGTATATTGAATACAGTTTTTAACAGTGGAGGCAATGTAAACAGGTACCAAATAAGAACAGGAATAAAAGGTTGCGTAATATCAGCTGTATGTAAATTAGGAAGACTTTCAATGGTGCACTCATATTAGTTGATGGCGTGTCACAATGTACAAGAAAAGAAGAGAGAGAAAAGATTGTCTTGTGATTCAAGCATCAAACTGAGATGCAGGAAACAGAGTTCCTGCTCTGCCGGTGACTTCTTGTGCCGAAGTAGGTGGGATTTTCAAAAGTGCAGGAAACTGGCCCAACTTTGCTCCCATTGACTCCAACAGCAGCCAATTAAGTGTGCTACAGTGCTGCAAGCTATTCATCAGTAGCCCAGGGTGCAAGGGGATCATACAGGATGCTGAAGCTTTTAATATGATTGTTCTGATGGGACCATCCAACTTTATGGGCTGTTGGGGAGATGGGGAATTGCACGGCATTACCACTTCTCCCCATCTTTGTGGGGGACCTCTGCTCCCAAGGCTGTGTTCAGGGAACACTCTTTATGCAAATGACAAGGGGATCCATACATTCCTCATGGGCTCTGTGCACCTGAATAAGGGTGTTCACAAACTGGCCTTAAAGAGAAATCCTTTAGCTCCTGTGGCAGCAGCCATTGTTTCAGAAGGAGTATGACTTTGGCTGAACTAACTAGGATTTGCATAGAAACTGTTTCTTGTTTTGAGGACTCATCAGTTTATTACGGTGGGTGATATTACAGCAGGATCTTCCAGGCGCCTTGGAAGGCCCACATGGGGGCAGAAAGGAATTAAGTGTTTCGCAAGATAGAAAAGTGACTGGAAGAATTAAAATAAAATAAAACCTTACCAACCCCCTCCAGAAACATCCGATGAAAGCAGAAATGGAGAGAAAAAGCAAATTATTATGAGAAAAAACAAAGAATAGGCATATGCACCTAGAAGAAACATGCCTGAGAATATATAAATGGTAACGTAAGATCATTTCATGGCTAACAATCATTTCATAGGACATGTTAGTATGAGTACTTTATAAAATACCGATGGGCAGACATGCATTACCTTTCGACCTGGCAGCCCAGAGTGTGGGTTTTTTTCACATGCTGCATTACACCAACTCACAACAACAAGATGATGTTGCCATAGGAAACAACGCCAGCTGGAAGAGATGAGAACTTGTAACAGATCTCAGTGGCATTCTCTCTCAGTAATATGGAAGATAAAACACAACCATTAACTATTCAGTTTAGGAGATGCTAACTCAATTTTGCAATTTTACAATCTAGGGATTTCAGGACTATTTAAATATGATCCCTCGTATTGGCTGAATCAAATTAACAAATTCATATGTGGTGTAAATGAATATTACTTCACTAGCCTATAAATACCGCCCAAGTTTAGAATGGAGACAGGAGAACATGAATGCTCTTAGCATATCCCCACCTAAGAACCTAAACCAGGGGTCAGCAACCATTCTGAGACAGCGTGCCGAAATTTGACTTTTGGACCTCTATGTACGGTCTGAGTACCGGTGATATTTTCTAAAGTCACTACTAGTCCTACTTACAATAGCTTCTTTAATAAATAAATTAAGGTTCAGAGCTTTATTGTTTAGGTGGTGGTGGGAAGTGTTAGCTGGTCTTTT
Source organism: Carettochelys insculpta (assembly GCF_033958435.1). NCBI lineage: Eukaryota > Metazoa > Chordata > Testudines > Carettochelyidae > Carettochelys > Carettochelys insculpta. The sequence continues at coordinate 87,502,276 of NC_134139.1, read as the reverse complement.
GCTAATTCACAGGCAGCATGGCTTTGAGCAAGCTTCCTGTTGCCTGCGAGAAGAGTGACTGGGCTGAGCTCCTTCCTTGTGTGCTGATGACAATTGGCTTGTGTGCCACTCTTGGCACCCGTGTGGGGGGTTGCTGACTCCTGATCTAACGTATACTCACAAGTCTGCACTTCTCCTTTTCCCAACAGAGGCAATTAAATAAACAAAAATCATCACCACTGAAGCGACACAGAGCCTTGGTTTTCTTCAATTTTTTATGCCTAAAAGGAGAGGGTTGAAAAAGACCTGATTTTCACAAGAGTTGAATGTCCATCCTCTGAAAGTCAGGGCCTTGTAACATGTCTACAGTTGGACACCCACAAAAAAAAAAAAAAAGGCACTAAAATAATTTAGTCAATTTGAAACCTAGATTGTAAATGTTACCTGAAAACTAGAAAAAAAAATATCATCCATCTACCCAGCCCCATTTGTACTGGGGTAATATCCATCTTCTAGCAAAAGTACAATCCACATTTTGAAAGCTGCTGGCTAGTAAACTAGTAGTAGTAGTTTTACACTAGTAAAAGCACACCTGCATATATAGGTATAAAGAGGTGGAGCGGGAAGTGATGGACAAGCACATGTGAAAGAAAAGGAGGTACTTTCTCTTAAATTTGGTAAACAGAGATACAACATTTTTGGCTTACATTTTGAAAAGAAATAAACACAAATTGTATTACAATACAATAGAATCAGTACAATATTTATGTCCTATATATAAACAGTGTCTCTAGTGGTCTGAGCAGTAAACTGGGAATGAGGACATATTGGTTCCGTTCCTGGCTTTGATGCTGACTTGCAGTGTGTTCCTACATAAGGCACAAGGGTTCTGAACCTGCAAATCACCTGCTCCTTTTAAAAAATACAAAGCCATTTACTGAGGCAATGTGCAGGCTCTCCTTACATGGGCTTGGCAGGAGGTCTGGGGGCAGCGCCAGCAGGCCTAATCCTGGGCGGAGGGGTATGGTCTTTCTGGGGCCCAGGAATGGTTCCTCACCACCTTGCTGTGGATGGCACCGCTGACACAGCAGTGCAGCTTCACGTACAGCTTGGGCAGCACATACAAATCGAAGCCAATGGCTTTGGAGATGTTGCGCACAGTGGCTACCTCCACCATGTTGTGGATGATGAACTCCTTTGATAGCCTTGTCCTTGGGGAAGTAGCGGGTGCAGCAGATTAATAAGTGAAAGTGAATAATTTCAATATGATCCCAGGGTTTCATTAAATAAGTATTCTCTGTATGACTGTAATAAAGTGCAACACATTGAATTAAGAGTTACAGGTAGTTCAAAATAGGATTGTTCTGCAACATGTGGGGCAGGAACCTTTACTTATAAACACAATTTTTAGGCAAAATCATGGAACCCAAAAAACTATTTATGCTAAGATCTGAGAAGTACTTTGTCTTTAAGGACACTAACTTTTGGATTTTTAACTACCAAGTGTTCAGATTTCATTGCTAATTGACTGGAATTAAGTATTAGAGATTTTCTTCTTTGTTGTAGGGTTATCCATTCTGTATATAATCCACTTAACACAAACTAAATTACATCCAGACTGCTCTACAATAATAAATCTCTTGTCACTTTAATTTGAAAGATGAAGACTTGAAATAAAGAATTCAATTTAAAAGAACAAACTAGTAGTTATAAAAGAGAGAACATACAGTTCTTTCCTTTATGTCAGTATGATACTCAGCTGTCTTTTTGATACACACACTGTATTAGGGACAGCTTGTGACACTTCTAACCAAACTAATTCTTTTAATTACATTTTTATGAGAATTTAGCACTGTGAAGAACATAGAACAGATAGCTCTGGAAACAAAATGTGCATAGGAAGTAGCAGTGCATGCTTGCCAAGACTTTTCTGTCAGTGTCCTAAATTCTGTCCTAACAGCACAGAAGCCAGGGAGTCTTTTCATTGACTTCGGCAGGTTTTGGACTGGATCTGAAATATTACTTTACAACTGAGGAGCTCTGTTAGTCTGAAGGAATGGAAAGAATGCTATTGTCTTCTCTTTATTTTAAGCAAGCTTTTTACCATTACAAACAGGCACAGAATTGGTGGTTTCTCCATCCATTTGTAGTACCCAGAGGCACTGAGAACTCATAGTAGGGTGAGTGAAGTCTGTGCTCTACAGCCTCAGCTGAGCACCAGCTGGCCTTTCCCTCATGTGGCAGAGTGCAGGGCTTTAGCCCTTATGATTGCAGGTTCTATCCCTGGTGCCGGCAATCGGGGTCTGTTGTTGTTACACATTGTTACGTTAATGTTGACAGAATAGTAAGGAAAACATTAGGCCTCATTCTAATGACCTATTATATTAACGTGGGTATAAATGCAGAGTCATGGCACTGAAGCCCACCAAGCTATACTAACATAAGTGACATCCATTATGTTTAAACCGTAAAGTTCAATGGAGTTGCAGGGTATATATTATCTGTTCACTGGGTTACAATAAATATCCACTCACCTAAATCTGGGGCACTACACTCTCCCTTGTACTGTGCACACATATCAGTAAACTGCCTGCTGTAACTCTCCCACTTCCTTCCCTCCCACTCTCCACCTGAATTTACATATGTTCCTCACCAGCTATATACAGGGCACAACTTATATTCTAGGTGATGAGGGCTTATTGTATGCATGGGTACATAAAGTAATGTGGCATAGGGACATACAATCAATGCACCAGGCTCCAGTGCCTCATTAACCTAATGTAAAGTGTATGTCCACCCTCCCCCACAACCCAAAAATCTGCCCCCAGATACCCTATTAACTCCACTACTACTAAACCTGTACAGGTTGAACCTATCTCATTCAGCACCCTCAGGACCAGAATGGTGACAGATGAGAGAATTTGCTGGCTCTTGGGAGATCATTATTTTCTAACACTTTACTACCACTTCCAATGCTTACTGGGCTCTTAAAAAACATTTAGAGCTAAATTACAGCTAAATAACAACACAGAACTCTGAGGGCCAGGACTGGTGGCTGTAAACAAACTTTATGGGACCAAGGGAAAGTTGGCCACATGAATGATAACTGATTGTCTGACTAACTAAAATCATGCCAGACTATGGAGCTTGCCAGATGAGAGTGTTCAGGATAACAGAAGTTCAACCTGTAGGTTAAACTTATTTGCAAACTTTCACTTAATAAACTTGTCAATCTGTTCATAAAGGACTATATCATTAATAATTTCTCCCAGCCCATCTTAAAGTAACGGAGGGGTTACAGATTCTGAGCTAGATAGCTATTAAAACTCACTCTGCTGTTATGACTATGATGAGCAAATCTAAAAAGACAGAGAACCATACTTCACTCTATTTCCTTTCAATAATGCTCAAGTTTCAGAACAGCACTGTCAAATTGGAAGAGAAATTAGTCTAAAATATGGTGAGTAATTGCTGTGTTAATCCAATTTGAACATCTGTTTACTGGCAGTAATATTTGTAATGAATTGTACTTCTAATATTTTCCAAAAATTCACATAAAATGTAAATAATTTTTCCCAAATGCTTTCAACTGATTTCCAAATATGTGAAAATACTGCAAGGATGAGAAGGTTAGAGAGCCAGAACAATACTGAAAATGGGTGACAAAAATAAAACAGTAGTTAGCAGTTAACATACAGTGATTTTTAATCTGGGTATTTAAAAAGCACTTTACAAAGTGTGGTGAAGGGGCAGCGGGGGAGAAATAATTAGGTCCATCTTACAGATGGGAAAACTGAGGGCAACAGTATTTCTTGACAGCAGGTCCTCCCAAACTTTTGGAAGCTGAAATCATCTTTCCAAGATATGAAATTACTTCTGCTTTCCCATCTCCATCCTTAGTACTTTCTCCCACTGTGGAACATGCAAATGTAGATCTACACAATATCCTTCCTTCCGAGTTAAAGCATCCCTGCTGGAATCCAAGTTAGAATCCACTGAAAGTAATGGAATTCTCACCTCAGAGTCATTTTTCCAGGACCTCTGCAGATTCAGGCAACTGCTCTGTATCAGCTGAACGACTTGTTTTGAAGACTTCCCTTGCCACTTTCACAGACAGAAACTTACTTTTAAAAAATAAAATAAAAGGTGATGGGTTGGAGAACAATGGAGAAATCTGTCCAGAATCCCCTTCCACGGGCACAGCCAGCTCTTCAGGAAACAATGGTATATAGAATAATTCATTTTACCCAAATCCTGTATATTCAGAGATGAGATAATCTACTTGAGGATTGTTATTTCAGTCCTGACAATCAAGGTGGTTCATATAAATGGTGGCGAGTGAAGGTGCCACAGTTTCCAGGAGGCTCATATAAATACTGTCTCACCTGCAAATGGACTCCAGAAGAGAAAATGGTGTGAAGACCTTCTGTTTGAAGTACAGGTTGAACCCCTCTCATCCAGCACTGGACTAAAGAATTTACTGGACCACAAGAGGTCCATATTGTCTAGCAGCATTACCAACACTTTCACTGCTTACCGGGCTCTTAGAAAACATGTAAATTACAGCTAAATAACAGCACAGAACACTTAGAGCCAGGACTGGTGGCTGTAAACAAACCTTACGGGACCACGGGAAACCTGATCACACCCACGATAAGTGTCGTCTGACTAACTAAAATCATGCCAGATTATAGATGTTGCCAGACTAGAGAGTTCTGGATGAGAGGTTCAACCTGTAATAGTTTAGATCCCAAATGAAACAGCAACACAGAAATCACCTCTTCTTTACAAAGTATAAAATAGAGGCCCCCTGCTGTGGATGGGAGGGGCCACGTGAATGGTGAGTTGCGGGAAGCAACCTCTTCTGCACTAGGCACCATAACTTATGGGCAGCATTGTTCAGTGGAGAAGGTGGAGCAGGAGTGAGGCTGAAGAAGGGGCAGAGCCTATGGTTTTGCAGGGGTAGGCTTCCCTAGGCCTCACCTCTGGCACAGGTGTGGGGGATGAGAAATACGATTTTCCCGGGCCCCACCCTCCCACCCCCCCAAGACATTCCTATCCAGTACATTCCCTGCCACTCCTCCCTTACGGGGGTAAGATTAAGTACATTTAGAGCACCTCTGACGAGTGTTTGTCTACCTTGTTCTTAAAAACCTCCAAGTCAGAAGGCAAGCAGAATTAATTCCTGAGGCCTAATTCTACAGCTGTGATGCATGCATAGGGCTTATTGATTTCAATGAGAGTTATGCATGAGGAACAGTTAGAGAGTCAGGCCCCCAAAACAAGTCCCAATCCCCTTTTGTAATCTTCTTTCCTTCATTGATTACACCTTGGACAACATTCATAATCCCAAGCCTCCGACAAGTCTTTTTTCTAGATAACATATTTTTAATCTTATTACTCAGAACCTTCCTCTACTGGGACCCCAAAAAGGCAATCCAAACCCCACTGGATTTCAATAGGTTTTGGATCAGGGAAATAAATTGCACATTCCTATGCTTTATAACTGAGACATTAACTCCTGAGAGAGAAAGCTATCCTGGTGAAACTCTTTATGTTGTCCTTCCACTGTAAGAAATACATTACGCTAACGTGGGAAAGAGTCAGCCCTCAGCTTGATGCAAATATCTATTGATATGAAATGCAGCAGGACAGTGCTTAATTTGTAATTAAAGAGGTGCCAACTTTTTTTTTTTTTTAAACTTTTGTAACTGATGCTGCAAGTCCAGAGGTGCCAGGGCTAGGAACTGCCAAGCCCAGAGGCGGTGAAGCTTAGCTGGGACAAACCCTGGCACAAATGAAGCACTGCTGACTTCCCAACTCACACAGCATAAAAGTAAGAATTACTGTTACTGGATGAAGTATGATTACCATTAGCCAGTTAACAACAGGTTATGTAAATTATAAAATACGCCCTGTTTTATGCAAAATGAAATCCTGCGATACAGATCTTAACAATAAAATACTTGTGAAGACAATACATTTGGAATGTGCTAGGCTGAATTACACTACTGCAATCTGTAATACAGCTAGTTTCACACAAATTCTGGTTTGCTATAGCCCTAGGGGACAATGGATCTGAAACAATTAATCTTTTGCTCTCTTCTCGTAAACATTTTCTTCTCTTTCTTTTTCTCACACTTTCTGTTCCTCTGTCTTTTCTCTCTTTCTGTCCTCTACATTCACTTAGTTTTATCAGCTCCACGTCCTTGTATATCATGTAGGTGACCATCCATCCCGTATTGGGTGGGACGGTCCCATATTTGGGACGCCAAAAAGGCATCCCAACTTATTTTTTTAAAGGGACTCATTGTCCTGTGTTTGGGCCCTCCCATCCCCCACCTTTTCTGCCAGCAACTGCTGGTGGGAGTCACTTTCCTGCGCCTTGGGGAAGTGGGGGAGTGTGCGCAGCTGCTGCTTCCCCAGGGCTTGGGGATTGCCAGCGGCTGCTGCTTCCCCAGGCTCACAGGGAACACTGGTAGCTGCCACCTCCTTCCTGGCTCCCTGGGGCATGGAGAAGCCACCCTTCCCCACCTTATCTCCCTGTCCCGTATTTGGGACAAGGAGATATGGTCGCCCTATATATAATAACCCTCCACCATCCTGAGATGACTGAATGGTCTCCTGTTTTACCTCAGTTGAGGATGTAGGAACCCCCAATTCCTGGATCTACATGAATTGGTAACAGTAACACTTACTTTCAAAGACTTAATAAAGGCAAGCAACACACACAAACAAATCCCCTTGATTCAGATTTGGAACATGAAGTGCTTAGCCTTGGAATTTATCTTCTTCTAAAAGAGTTTTGAATCAAAGGGCCAGATTATCAAGTAATACAAAGCAATCTACACCAGCTAAGCATTATATCCAAACTAGAGTAAGCTCTTTCATATCCGGCATTCTATCATCCGGAACTCTCAAATAACTGGCATTTTACCCATAAGTAAGTTTTAGTTATGTTTTCCATAAGTTCCATACAGCGAAAGTTTAAAAAGAAACAACCATAAATACAGCACATACAGTATAAATTTAGTGTCCAATATTGTTGTTGGTAAGTTAAGTACTCTGCATACATTTTTGTTTGTTTCTTAATATCTAATTTTGTTTTTCTTTAGTGTTTTGCATTACTAGGTATGCCTCTCTGTTATCCAGAACATTTGAGTGTCCAGGGGCCATTAGACATGAAAGAGTTTACTGTACTCATTTATGTTACATTCAAGTACAAAAAATACAAAAAGGAGCACAGAAGTCAACTCATTTCAACTGCTTTATTCCTCTGCAATTTAAGTGATTTTTGCAAATTCTTATATAGCCTATGATCGACCTCTTTGTACTTAAAAAATAAAACCAAAATAATTCAAAGCAGGTTAGATAGTCAGGATGTTTGGATTTTGAGGTGCAGGAAATAGCATGCACACTCCTATTAACATACACTCACCAGAATAAATGCAGGTGCCTTGATTGTTTATGCAATGAACACATTTTCAGACTTACACCCAAATCCTAATAAATCTCTATAGAAGCACCATTGTGATAATAAACCCGCAAAAGATGCCCCAGTACTATGTCAAAAACATTGCTGTAAGCAAAACGAAAAACAAAATCTTGGGACTCACGCTCCCATAACACCATTACTCTAACTTGCAGCCACCACAGCAAAAACATTGTTTGTGTCTACACTAGCACAAATCTTCAAAATGGTCATTTTGAAGATTACTAATGAGGCGCTGAAATGCATATTCAGCGCCTAATTAGCATGCTGCCAGCCACGGCTCTTCGAAATTGCAGCGTTTCGCTCCCACGCAGCTCGTCCACCTGGGGCTCCTTTTCGAAAGGACCCCGGGAATTTTAAAATTCCCTTATTCCTATCTGTTGATGGAATCTGCTGACAGGAATAAGGGGATTTCCAAGTTCCTGGGGTCCTTTCAAAAAGGACCCCCTTCCAGACGAGCTACGCGGGAGTGAAACATGGCAATTTCGAAGAGCCATGGCTGGAGGCATGCTAATGAGGTGCTGAATATGCATTTCAGCGCCTCATTAGTAATCTTCAAAATGGCCATTTCGAAGATTTGTGCTAGTGTCGATGTAGCCCCAGTGTTCAGGCTGAAACTACATCTTTTACTAATGCTAGCAGCATAAGAGCGGCATATGATATGAATCTGTAAGTCATATAGTTAATGATCTTTTATATGTTTCAAATACACACGCACAAATAGGGTATCTAGGTCTGCAATTTCTGCTGTGCCTCTGGGTCAGAGAAAGGGCCCTGTCTAACAATCTGTCTGGGAAGAATAATGAAAAGGCAGAAAACTATCACAGCCTCCCCTCCACCAGGGGAGGGACGAAGAGACAGAATGTTCCCAAAATTGGATTGTACTGAAAAGGGGCGGGGTGAGGGCAGCTTTGATTCAGTGCATATCCTCATTCCTGCTTTTGATCATACCTGAAAGACAGAAACCCAATGGCTAACATTGCCTGCTTTATATACCTGGAGGGCTCTCTAGTGCAGGGAGAATGTAATTTATCTCTCCTGCGCAAGTAGTGTACTAGTGAGCTGAACCATCTGAATGTTTGCCACCTTTGTGGGTTTAAAGCTCCTAAGATGACTTGAACTCAGTTTTTGGTGTGCTCTAACATACAAGGCAATACAACAAACAGTAGGCCTGATTCTGAACTCCTTGATCCAGAAGGGAGTTATGCTGAAAAAAAGAGGTCAGGATTTGGCCCAAACAACAATCAAGTGGTTGGCTGCTCTTCACACTACTGAACTACTAGTCAAACCAGTGGTCTCCCATGCAGGTCCTGTTCCACTCTAAACCACAGTTCCAGCACCATTCAAATTTGCAGTGAGTTCGAGGACATTTCATGTGCATGCATCCACCTGCAAAAAAGCAAAGACAGAATTGTCTTTGGAACTTGGCAAACAATTTAATGAAGTATGTATCTTGGTTAGTTAACCTAAAGTAATTGAAAGTAATTCCTAAATACTAGATTATGCTCATCTGTAGAGTAAGTGACTGCAGAATCACTTCCTGGAGCACTCCAATACAGGTCACTGTACCCATTTAATGGATGTGACTTGTTCCTTCCAGCAAGCTGGTCTTGCTCCACACATTGGAGGAGTAAGGACTGCACCTCTGCCTGACCCTTAAAAAACCCGCAAAGTACTGAAGAGGAGAGAAGGGGTCTTCTACCCCCTTCAACTAATCTTGCAAGGACTAAGTGAAATCTGGTCCTTACAGACAGTTCCTTATTTAACTGTGAGATGATAGAGTGGATGAAAATTCAGTTTTTTTTTAACTGGAGTTTAGTATTTAACATCTGTGAGACTGCAAACAGACTATACCCAGGTGTGCAGATTTTATAAATACCAGTGAGGTGCTGGTACTTCTCTTAGAATGGCACAAGCAGTCAAAGTTGAATAGCCTTCTTAACATCTGGAACATTCTTTTAATCATGTTGGTATGTTTACGGTGGTAAGTGTTTTCCGAGATTCTCCTGTACTTTGAGTCATTTAATTCCCATGCCCCCACCTGCAACCATTATTTTTTAAGAGTAGTCAACAGTCTTTAGAGCAATGTACTTCAAATGGTAACTATGCCAAATATAAAACAAAAACTTCAGCAAACTCAGACATAAATGTACAATATAAACATATATTGAAATTAAGAGTCCTGACAAAAGATTACGATCTCTTTCTTAAGCTGGAATTGTACCAGTGCCATAACAAGGATTTGGTGAGTGAGGCACATAGTTGGTGGGGGTGGGAGAAGCAGAAAAATAATATAGAAAATTGATTATTTTATGATAGCTACTGAGCTATCTTCTCTTGTACCTCACATCACATCAGCAGCCCTTTCCGCACCAAGGACGGTCAACGGCTCCTGAGGGGCGCTGTTTCCTCAGAGGCTCAACTTTTTCAAACTGTTTTTGTAAAATAATATGCTTTGGAACAAAGATTTTGTCTGATTTCTGAAAAGATGTTTCCTTGATGAGACCCAAAGTACAGTCAATGTGGTGATGTCTTAAACATGTTTCCAATTTGCAAGATAACTATTTTAACCTTGAGTGTGAGCCATTGATTAGAGGCGATTGTATTTAAGAATTGAAGTGGGAGAAAGTTGTTCTTATCAGTTGTGTATTGTGTTAGATGGTAGCAAGACGTTCTTTTGTTAAAATGGATACTGGCAATCTTCAAAAATCAGCAGTAGATTTAAGTTTTAAATACGATAGCAATTTGAATACCTTGGAAATTTCTTCAGGGATTCAGAGTTTTAAACATTAGGCATCAGCGCTGTTGCCAAATGTTTCATCTGCACCTAGTTTGGACCTTCAGTAGTTAATTCATGAATCTCACTGAATCTTATCCAAATTTGGAATATTTCTCTGCTTGCCAGTGAATGCAGTTTCTTGTGAAAGATGTTTTAGTAAACTAAAATTAATTAAGAACTATCTTTGAACATCCATGGGTCAGGAGAGATTATGAAATGTGTCTATATTATGAATAGAACACAAGGTAGCGAATAATATTAATTTCAATGCAATTATTGATGAGTTTGTCTCATGAAAAGAGCACAAAGTACAATTATAAACAAATACCTAATAGTACCCGACATGGTGATATTTTATAATTATATGTATAGATTATATTATATTATATGTATTAAGACATATATGTTTTAATTGTTTGTGTAAATCTCATAACTAATAAATAAATATTGTGTTATTACTACTATTTTGTTATTTATGTATTTCCCTTTTCCTACAAAGTAACTACTATGAATATATAAACATGAGGGAGCCCAGTGGGAATAGCCAGACTCCTGCCTCAGAAAATAACTGCTAGCCTGACCCCTGATTAAGGAAGAGGGCCACTGGCCCTCAGGACTGAGATGGGGAAGAGGGGCCCTTGCCACAATATAAGCAAGTTCATGCTGTTCATGTTCGGGTGGTAGGTGGGTTGGTCTGTCTCTTTCCACCCTCTAATTGAGGCAGCTTTTAAAAGGCCAGCAACAGGCAGCTCATCTGCCTGGGCCAGTTCCCTGCCAGCTGCTCCTGGCTGCCCCTGCGGCAATCCACCTCTCATTAGCAAGGGAGTTGGCCCTTCTCTCCCACTTCTTGACTGCTTTCCCCTTTGCTGTGGCAGCCCCTGTTCTGACCCAGTCACAATATTTAAGTGGAAAAAAATTACTAGTATTTTTTTCAGGACAACCGACAGTTCTACAGGAAAACCATGTTCATGATCACCTGAGAGCAGAGCTATGCAAAGAATGAAAATGTTATCATGCGGAAGATTTCAGAATTCTAACTCTTACTTGCATTCCAATTCAAAATGAAATCCAAACATACTGAAATTCTCTGCAAAAGAAAATTCCAGAAAAGACATTTTGGATTGATTGAAACATCTTGTTCAAGTAAATCAAAACAATTCACTTTTTACTTTCTTATTTTGTAATACACAACCAAATAAAATCTGAAATGACAAGTCAGAGAGAAAAGTCAAAATCATAAACTTTTGTTTGGACAATGTCAAATTTGTAGGTGGTAAATTGGATTATTTCCCCCCCAAAAAGAAATTTCAGAGAAATTGATAGGATTTCTCAAAGGCTGCATCTACACTTCAGCGAACTTTCAAAAGATGATCTTCCAGAAGATCATCTTTTGAAAGCGCATGGCCACACACAAAAAAGTGGATTGAAGGATCCACTCTTTCAACAGAGGGTGTCCATAAAGCCTCTGCTCTTTCAAAAGAAAAGGCTAGGGATTGAAAAAATCCAGCACGAGGACTGCTTTTTCAAAAAAAGGGCCAATGGAGTGTCTACATTTACTTTCTTTCAAGAACAACAAAAAGTCTTGTGGCACCTTATAGACTAACAGATATTTTGAAGCATAAGCTTTCATGGGCAAAGACCCACTTCATCAGTGCATGAATGGTGGGGTGGATTTCAGAGGGGTATTTAAAGAGTGGGGTCCCAGTAAAGGGGGAGGGCCAGAGCTGACAAGGTCTATTCAGCAAGGTGGAAATGGCCCAGTATCACGAGTACTTATCAAAAGAGGAAAACACAAGTCAGATCATTCAGGGGGTTGTGAGCCATTGTCAGTGTCTATCCCCATCTGATCTTACTTGTTTTTTCCTCTGTTGATAAATACCCCTCTGAACCCACCCCCAACTCATGCATCTGACAAAGCAGGTCTTTGCCCATGAAAGCTTATGCTCCAAAATATCTGTTAGTCTATAAGAAGCCGCAAGACTTTTTGTTGTTCTCGAAGCTACAGACTAACACGGCTACCTCTCAGATACTTGATTTCTTTCAAGAGAGCTTTTGCAAGGAGGCACTCCTGCTGGTCCAGGAGCAGAAGATGGCTTCCAGAAGAAAAACCACATGCTTTTGATTTTGGATTGAAAGTGCACATTTTCTGTGTGGATCTTCCATGTGTTCTTTTGAAAAAGGGCCTGATTTTGTGAAAGAACTTGCTAATGTGGACACAAAGTGTTTTTGCTCCCAACCAAACTGCATTTTCAAATGGGAAAAAACTCTCCCATCAAAGCTTTACTGGCTAGTGCTAACTGTGAGGCTTCTATTTGCCAGGCCTGTATATCCAGTGTCTGGGAGTTTTCCTGATTTCACTGCTGTTTAAAGGTGTGTGTGTGTATAAGTACCATGGGGAGGGATAACGCTGCTTAGAGATAACGGACATAATTTAAACAATAGACTAACACAGTGTTTCTTAAACTATGTTTCCTGGAACACTGGTGTTCTGTGAACAATGTGCAGGTGTGCCATATGCATTTGACACTTTTTTATTTCACACTGATAGTATATATTTTCTGTTATTAAAACCAGATACAATGTTATTCCTTCATTGCCATGATACCTGATTAAATCACTTCATTTTGTGTTTTGCTGTATGTGTTGCTGTTTGGTTTTTTTTTTTTTTTTGAAGAAAATTTTCATAGGTGTTCCTCATAAAAATATTATAGTTTGGTGTTCTGTGGTCTCAAAAAATTTAAGAAACATTGGACTAAAGTCTTTTGGTTTTGTTTAAACAAACACAATCTGAAATCACTTGCCTAGGAGAAAATACAGAATTGTATTTATTTTTCAGTTTATTTTAGGATTTCTTATCCTGCCCATGATTGTCGAGCCAAAGCATTTTCTCGATACAATATTTTAGACTTGCAGGTTTTTTTAATGGACTCCTGGGAATCTTCTGCTCTTCCTCACTGTGAACTGCTTGGGGTCTACGTCTATGCTCTGTGAGATATTGTATATAAATGCTACAAATCATCCCAGTTACACTGGGAAAGCTTTTCTGAATAGGAGAGTCTTACAGCACATCTTGAAGATGATCTGGCTCCACATTAGACTAATCTCTGGAAGCTCATTTCATAGCAGAACCTGTGCTGTATAAATCTCATTGTCGCAGAGTAATGCAACTGTCCTGACAGATTATAGATTGAAGTGATAGAGATGGATCTTGACCTGTTCATGGCTACAAAGGTAAAGACCCAGTCCTTGAACTGACAAGCAGAGTTGGAGCAAATGGAGGGATTTGATCACAGGAATGATATGTTCAGTACAACAAGTCCTGATTCTTCTTAAGATTAGAGAGATTATTCTTTTGTTTTGTTTTGTTTTTTTTTTTACTCAAGACCAATAAATTTGCTTTGTCCAAGGATCAGTTTTGTTAGAAGTGGACACAGTTGTTTTCTGGTCTTCACCAGGCAGTAAGGAAACAGATCTAATTTGTAGGTGTTAGTTTGCATCTTTCTCAATCATGTAGAATAGAGAAATTTAACAAATTTCTTCATGCCAAAAGAGATATATTTTCCTGCAAAATAATTTGTGAAGAAACAGAATAAACTGCAGAACTCTGCTGGGATGTCACCATTTTTAAATTTAAACGATTCCATACTTTGACATGATATAACAGAATGTCCTAAACGAGGCTGTAGTGTTAAAGGATACATTAGCAGCCTTTTGATTCCATACCAAGAAAAACTGAAATCCGTGCATTATGGGAAACATTACACTGGGAACAATGGGTTGTAAGCAGTCAGCAAATATCTGTACAGGAGTTGGAACATACTGTACCTGTTATCAGAGCAGGAAGCAAGCATGGTACTTTTTTATACTTTACTCCTCAGTTCCAATATATCTAAGAATTCCCAACTTGCTACTATTGCTTGGAGATTTTGCATTCTGACACATCCCTTGACATGAGTTGGGTTAGAAACAAGGTATAGTCTTGTTCTGTTTTTAGCCATTTTGTGTAACAATTCCCTTTACAGTAATGCACAAACACAAAAGAATACAGTGAGGCCTATTCTTTGCTTGATCTTAGTGCTGTAAGCAAGACACATCCATAATCATTAGTTGAAGAGATACACATAGATGAAGTTAACAGAAAAAAGAACATGATGTAGTTTTCAGTAGATTAAAACAGATTCTGTTGCACACTTTGGCTAGAGACAGTAATGGCTTCAGCATTGTTTTCAGTATGGTCAATATTTTATGGTGTTGATTTCTATCTTTTTAATACCTATGCAATATCTATATTTTGAAGACTAATTTTTAAGATTCTAAATAATTAAAGACTCTTCTACCTCTTTTTCCTCCTGGCCCATTTACTCACAAATTGCCTCCAACTTTGATATCCTCTTACCACCCTTGAGTTTGTCCATTCCTTCCTGCCACTCTTTGCGCTTGGATAAATCTCTTGCCGTCTCCCAAGTGACCTGTGCATTTCTTCCTCAAAAGCCCTTCTTTCTACTTCCTCCCTGATCATCTCTCCACTCCTTTCCCTATCTGCAGCATTAGTTTCTTGAGGTCAGCATCTTGTCTGACTCTGATTGCAAAGCCCCATGTGAATAACTGGTGCCATTAATTAGTAGCAGCAGTAGTAATTCGTAGTCATATTGTTGCTCCTTTTTGACCCGAGCAGCTAAGCAAAGTTCAGGGCTCTGGAGATGTTCCTGCTGGAAGCAGAAATGGATGGAGTCTGGCATGTTCTTTGATGCAGTCCTGTTCATTTAAGAGTAATATATCTCTGAGTGCAGAGGTCATCAAGAGCAACAACAACAACAACAGAGTAGCTTCTTAGTTTTCAGCCTCAAGCCTCTGCAGCCAACAACAGTCAAAAGTCTCACTTCAGCTTTTTCCTGAAGGTCCTACTGTGACAACTGGCCTTTGCTTGGCTTTTCTCCTGTTTACCTCTGCCTTCTTCTCTGTTCTTGTCTGCTCTATTGCTGGGTTCTGCCTACCTTTTCCCTCCCACCCAAAACTACTAATGTCCCAATAGTTAGCAAAAAGCTAACTGCAATATTAATTTTAAAAGGGTAGTTAATGACAGCATTAGTCACTTTCCAATAAACTCACCATTTTTTTCTACTGGTACATGGCAACTAGGACATGGTTTGGTTGTTTTCATGATTGTTTCTCTGGATGCCTCTTCCCATCGCGCTTGCATGGCTGCATGCTCATCAATCTCATATCCCTGCAACGAGAGCGGCAACTGTGTGAAGCATAGTCATTGTTATTTACGAGAGTGATACAGACAGGAGGGACCGAAAGTTCAATGAAAGTGAAGTCTGCTGGAAATTCTGCTCCTGCTGCCTCACCATTTAACTCATTTTGATATAATGGAGAAAAATATTAAGATGGTGGAAAAGTGTTGTGTACAGTGGCAGGATGGTGGCCGCCCAGTCCCCATGCAGGAAGCTGTTTTCCTCTGCTTTGCAGATGGAAGATGTTCCTTTGTTTTTCAGTTTTAGATCTTACTCAGATGGATTGTATTTCTGGTTATGTGCACAAGCTAACGTAACAGAACTTAGAGAACAGTCACACAACTACTGGAGAGGATCTTGAAACTCCTGAATAATAAAAAAAGCAAACATCTCCCAAAACAGTCAAAATTGATTCATGTGTATGTCCCATTTAGGATTAATATGAAATTACCTAATCTACAGAAACAAGAAGAAGTCCTGTGGGACTTTATAGACTGACAGAGATTTTGTAGGCAAAGACCCACCTCATCCGGTTACACAGGTGCCCTACATGTGGATGCTTTAGCAATCACTGACCTAAAATGATAATACAAGGACAAAAGAAATGGTAAAACTATAGTTTTCTACTATATATTTAAGAGAGTTTGTGTTTCTGTCTGTGTTTGTCCATTGGTGAATCCATTTGTTCAAGGACTCCACTTAAGTGGTAAGAGCTAGGACAACCAAATTTGATATGAAGCACCCTCTTGACCCACTTTTGTGCTGTATTGTTAAAAAAGAGACTCCAGATATTGAACCTGGCCCTGGTTACTGCAGCCACCACCTGGTGGAAGGGTTACATTAAGTATACTGCAGAAATACTTGATTTTCTATCCTCTAGGACTATCTACTGCCAACAGATGGATGCCCCTTTTATCAGTTTCAAAACTGACTTCAGTGTAATGAGTGCACAACAGAAGAAGTGTTTTGTATTATGGGTCTTTGAAATGGTGTTAAATGCTGCCGTTTCTGAAACTCATATAGCTTTTAATTGAGAAAGAGAGAGCAAATGCATCAAATCCCTGTTCTCCTAGTACACCAAATGGTATGCCTAATTAGAACTGGATCTTCCCTGAATGTGTGGGGAAGAGCCAAAGTTGCTGCCAATTGGCATAGTTCCACTGATTTAAGAAAAGTTGTGCTGAGTTACACCAGCTGAGGATTTGACCCAGAAAGCCCAACCTGCTATGGAGCCACAGAATGGTGCTATGTGGCTAACCTGATTGGAGATGGAGCCAGTAGAGGGGGAAAAAAGTCAGACAATATTTATACTAAGTTTTAGGTTAGATGAGAGTTCATTTCTCCTTTTAAGTGTTAGCAAAAAAACCACACCCATACAAATGCTCTGTAATGATAAAAATATGTGTTGCTAAGCACTGGTTTCCACAGAACTTCCTTTCAGTTCTGCTCACAATATTAATGTACAGATGGCATTTTTCACAATTTTACAACAAGCTGAAACCAATGATGGGCTAAAGCAACTGGGAAGAAGAATTTAAAATGAAAAATGTGAATAGTAATTCAAGTTGTATAAGAAGGCTTTACGGGATGCTCCAAAAGCTACAATCATGACAGGAAGCCATTCTGGCTTTTTTTTTTTCTTTTTTTTTTTTTTTTAAAGAAAACACAATAAAATTAAAAAACCCAACCTTTCTTAAATGGAAAGTAAACACAGCTATAAAATAGATGTAACAAATGGGAGAAAGGCAAAATTGATAGCAATAAATATAAAAATCAGAAGCTAACATTTTAGAAAACTGGTAAGAGAAGCAAAAGAAAAAAATGAAGAAATCTATGGCCAGTAGTATGAAGGACAATAAGAAGAAGGTGAAATATATTAGAAACAAACAACTCCACAATTAGTGGTATTGATCCATTACTACATGACATTGGTAAAAGTCGGACATGAAACAGATGATGTGGTGTATCATGATGTAGTCATGATAACAAAACACTTCCCATTCCAATGGTACATCATGAAGATGTTAAATCAGCAGGTCCAGATAACTATCAAGAATCTCACAGTAAAGGACAGTGGAGCTTGTGAGCAATTAATGCTGATATTCAGTATCTCATGGAACACTGGGGAGGTTCTTGAAGGCTGAAAGAAAACTAATGTGCCAAAATTTAAAAAGGGTAAACAGGGTGACCTAGGTAAAAGACAGGCGTATCAGCCTGCCATCCATCCTGGTGGGGACAATATGGGATGGCTAATACAGGACTTGATAAAAGAAAAGGATTAAAGAAAGAAAAAATAATTAATACTTGTCAACACTGGTTTTTGGAGACAAATCATGCCAAACAACTTTTTGAGGAGCTTACAAGTTCGGCTGACAAAGACAATCATGTTGACTATTATATATTTACACTTAAGGCATTTGCCTTCATATCACATGGCATTTTTGTTAAATATACATAATGTCCAGGTGAAATACTGTAGCAAAAAAAGACTAATGCACTCTTTGGGTTTATGAAGAGGAGACTCTCAACAAGGAATGGCAAAGATATATTAGCTCTGTATTTGGCATTGGTGCAACCACTTTTGGGGTTCTGGTGTCCAGAATAGAAGAAGGATGTTGATAAAGTGAGCCAGGAGAATGGTTAAAGGCATATAACAAAGAAAACGTTAAGGAGTGATTTGATCACACTTTAGGGCTGTGTCTACACGTGCCCCAAACTTCGAAATGGCCATGCAAATGGCCATTTCGAAGTTTACTAATGAAGCGCTGAAATGCATATTCAGCGCTTCATTAGCATGCGGGCGGCAGCCGCGCTTCGAAATTGATGCTCCTTGCCGCCGCGCGGCGCGTCCAAACGGGGCTCCTCTTCGAAAGGACGCCGCCTACTTCGAAGTCCCCTTATTCCAATGAGCTCATGGGAATAAGGGGACTTCGAAGTAGGCGGCATCCTTTCGAAAAGGAGCCCCGTCTGGACGCGCCGCGCGGCGGCAAGGAGCGTCAATTTCGAAGCGCAGCTGCTGCCCGCATGCTAATGAAGCTCTGAATATGCATTTCAGCGCTTCATTAGTAAACTTCGAAATGGCCAT
This sequence comes from Carettochelys insculpta, assembly GCF_033958435.1. Lineage (NCBI taxonomy): Eukaryota > Metazoa > Chordata > Testudines > Carettochelyidae > Carettochelys > Carettochelys insculpta. Next base: position 87,483,704 of record NC_134139.1, on the reverse strand, counting down.
TTGCATGGCCATTTCGAAGTTTGGGGCACGTGTAGACATAGCCTAGAAGTACCTACAGATGGAACAGAAATGTAAGAGGATTCTTCAATTTAGCTGGCAAAGTGATGACAGTCAGAAAAGAACTTGCTGGAATACTGTGGTCACTTTGAAGCACCGAGGACTGTAGCATACTTACTAGGGCACAGCACTTGCCTTAGTTTACAGGTGCTTCAGAGAGCCACATGCCTTGAGAGCTGGAGGAACTTCTTGAATTACTTCTACTGAAGAAACAAAACTCAAGAGCGAAAGTTCTGCACTGCTTCCAAAAAGCACCTTCTACCATCTTCAGTTAGCAGGACAAACCTACACGTACCTCCTATGACCTGGCTACAGTAGTCCATGAATGTCATCTCCAAGCTGCACTAGCGTTATTTGCTCTACCTGTAGATGGATAAGAAGTTCAGAGAGTCTCCAGTTGGTGCTCCACATGGCAGACTGTCTTCTGAGGCCAGCCACCAGAAGATTCAGAGAAGTATTCAAAAAGGAAAGGGCAAACCAAGAATATATGGAGCACTGTAATTTACCATGATAGTGTTTGCCCAACTGATGTGGAAGTGGAAAGGAAACACTAGTTATACATGGGCAACACTGAGCAGCTTTGCCATGAAATGTGAATGTCAAAATTGAGCACTACTTTACATTTAAGTTCTCTTTAATGTACTTCACAAAATCAATATAATTCTGCCTTGAACATTCTATATCTACATCATGACAGTGCCTTAGAACATCCAGGTAATTTGAAATGTTTCTATAGCCTGATTTGGAGCATTTATCTTATGAACTGCAAGCTGCAGTAAAAACTGAATGCACTAATGGAACTGTGAGCCAATATACCTTTTCTAATGATTTCTAAAATTTGCAATAAAGGTGACATATGCAGTGTTCTCCATTTTTTTTAACCCTCTTGGTACTAACATCCCGAGGAAGGGAAGAATGTAGCGAAATCCACGGTGGTTGGAGGTGAGAAAAGAGAACAGGCATAGCTCAATAAGGGGGAGGTGTGGATGAGGAAAGTGTAGACAATGGTTGTGGGAGTTTGCAATGAGGAGGAATAACATGTAAAAGTTGGAGGGTCTGGCATGCATACATTTTGAGTGAGGAAGGGCGCTCACAGTGAATGAGGAAGCAACCTGGTAAGGAGTGAGTGGGTTTGGATGTGGACAGGGTGGCCAGATCCTGTGGAGAAATAAAAATAAAAGTTTTTAAAAGTCTCTGGTATGGACGCCATGTGCAGCATATTAGGTGAGAGAGTGTTAATTGCTGAGTGGACAGAGAGAGGCTTATAGCTCTTGCCAGCTATCTAGAGTTAGTGTGATGGAATATCCCCAGGTAGACAAGTCCCTAGGACAGTGATTCTCAGCCAGGAGTCCAGGGCTCTCTGAAGGCCATCACCAGGTTTCAGGGAGGCCACCAAGAAGGGTCAGCACTAGACTCAGCAGAACCCAGGGCAGAAAGCCAAAGCCTCACCACCACATGAGGCGGAAGCTCAGGGCCCTGAGCCTCACTAAATGGGGTTGATGAGCCCCACTAAATGGGGTTGAAGCCAAAACCTCAGCAGCTTAGCTTCATAATGGCCCCTGTGGGGCATGAGGGCCTGTGCAATTGCCCTTCTTCCTACCCCCCTAAAACTACCAGTGTTTCCTGTAAAACATGCACTTGTGCAGCAGTTCAGGAGAGATTGAAATGTCGCCCAGTTGATTAGCAGAACACCCACAGCTAGAAATTATATTTTTACTGGAGGTGCACACTCCCATATGCCTCACAGAACATAAGACTGATTCCACACACAGATGGAAAGAATCTGCAGCTGGACAGAAAAGATTAGAGGGAATACTGAATGCTAGGGCTGGCTTTTACAGACAGGCAACCAGCTGTGGTGGCAAAGCTGGGGCTGTGAAATTTTTATGATATGTGGGGAAGTGGGGAGGCTCAGAAAAAAAAAAGTTGTGAACCCCTGCCTGAGAACGTTGCAATCAACAAAAGGTCAAAGAAAACTTTATGATGCAAGAAATTACAACATTAAGAGTCCAGAGTTGTAATGCTGCATGCCAAGGCTCTGAATCTGCATGTTAGGGCTGTGCAAAGCAGTTGAATTAGAGTTTGATAGCCAGATATCATTAAACACACACACGCACAAGCCAATCTAATTTGTCTCAATTTTTACATTATTCATTTGCACCTGTGGAATGAAGAGCGTCGTAGCATCTAGTGAGTGGCAAGGAAGCTGTACAGCTCAGTTTAACGTTTGCATACACAGAACCAGCCTGGAACAGAAATCTTTTTAATTGCTGACCAAAATAACACAGCAACCATTTTTTCCATATTACAATGTTAAGATTCCTTTGGTAGCTCCCATATGTTTCTCATTATATATCATGCAAAGAATTTCCACGTTTCCTTCGGCTCATCTTTATTTATATAAAATATAAGTTAATTTTACACTGACAGTTCCAGGGATAGAGTTATTTTTGCTGTTCCCTGAATCTCCCCTCTTGAATTGTGAGTACACTACATACTGAAAATACTAGACTTTACGTCCAATTTCCATTGTTTATGGTCATCTAAAGCTCTTGTTAAGCTGTCCTTTTTATGTGGATACGTTAAAATATATCAGACAGAAAAAGGAAGGCCCATTGTAAAATGTTGCGTCTGATGTTCCCCTTTACAATAGGTTGAACCTCTCTAGTCTGGCACCTTCAGGACCTAGCCAGTGTTGAATAAGAAAATTTGCCAGACCATGGAAGATCAATATTGTTCAGCACATTACCAACACGTCCACTGCTTACTGGGCTCTTAGAAGACATTGAAGGATAACTTAAAGCTAAAGCATGGAACACAGAGCCACGACTGGTGGCTGAAAACAAACTTTATGGGACTGCTGGGAACTTGTCCACATCCACGGTAAGTGGACATCCAGCTTACTGAAATCATGCTGGACCCTGGATGTTGCTGGACCCAAGAGTGCAGCACTAGAGAGGTTCAACATGTAAACCCGTCCTTCATTAGAAATCACTTCAGTGACTCACATCTTTTCTGGGCAACATCGGATGTTTTACATTTTGATTAAGCTTTCTTCCCCCAAAACATAAATGGTTTTAAATAGGACAACTTTTTTTTTTTTTTTTTTTTAAAACTTCTGATTTCCTCTGCAATACACAGTCCCAAACATTTCAACCCTTTGTTTTGGGAAGGTAATAAACTTTTCCTGAAAAAAATGATCAAAAACTCTCTGAAGTCACACACTTCCTGTTTGGGGAGGCCACCCTCCTGCTCCGCCTCTTCTGCATGAGACCCTGCCCCACTCTAGCCCTTCACACCCCCCTGCTCTCACTGGCCAACCTGCTGGCACAGCCCCAAAGTCCAGCTGGTCTGCTGGTGCCCCAAACAGCACCAAACCCTGGCCAACCTGCTGGCACCTGAAACAGTCTAGAGGAGCCTTCTACCCTGACCAGCCAGAATCCAGGATGCCCAGAACTCCACTATGGCTTGACCCCAGAACTGGAGGAGGAAACTTAGTGGAGGTTTGGGGAAGCTTGTCTTTCCCCCATCTCCATTAACCATCGACCACATCTAAAGTTGCATTTGCAATGTTTTTCAGCATAGAAATTAAGTCAGGAATTAAGCTAGCATGAAAAAGAGCCTTTCTGGAAGGTCATAATATTGTGGAATCCAACAGTATATTCATGGCTCACTTGAAGATTGAAGCAAAAAGCCCATGTGTCGCCTCCTTGCATATTAATAAATCACTATACACGTGCAATCACAACATTTTGTCATGACAGCTTCATGTATTGCAATATTTTATATTATACAAGCTGCTCTATGCCACTGCAGGTTGGATTGCATTGTGCTTGGGACTATATAAACAGCAGCTGTTACTCCAAAGAGCTAATGGCTTCTTTTTCACTGATTGACCTGGCCAATACTATACCTGACCTTTGTCTTCTCCTCTTCCTCATATTCCCCAGAACTACATATTATAGCCTCAACAATATTTTGACACGGGTATTTATTGCCATTATTACATGTGAAAAGAGACTTAAAAGCCAAATTGCCTCTGCACACTGGATATGCATTATCATGGGCCAATATATTCACCGGGGCTGCATCTACACCAGCAAGTTCTTTCCAAAAGAAAGGGGCTCTTTCGAAAGAGCCCATGGAGCATCTATACACAAAAAGCATTCTTTCAAAAGTGAATCGAAAAAACGTGGTGCTCCTTTTGAAAGTACTCTTCCTTTCCTGTTTCAGGAAGAGCGCCCCCTTTTGAAAGCTTCGTTCGAAAGAAAAGTGTGTAGACGTCTGCAGGGCCCTTCTCTTGAAAGAACAGTCTTCATTTTTGATCCCTGGCCTCTTTTTTCGAAAGAGCAGGGGCTGTGTGGACACTCTCTTTCAAAAAAGCACTCTTTTGAACCACTTTTTGGTGTGTGGATGCACTCTTTTGAAAGAAGCTCTTCTGGAAGATCTCTTCCGAAAGAGTTTCTTTCAAAAGATCCCTGTCGTGAAGAAGTAGCCCACGTGTTTTTGCAGAAAAAAGCACTACTACAAGATGAGCACTGAAGGGACAATATATAGCCGAGTGTAAGCAACAAAGTAATGTGGAACTCTATTAGGAATAATATTTTCATATTGGTTACCTTGACAATCATTAATACAGTAACAAACTAAAATATTAACATTCACAGGGAACCAACTTCTAAGAAGGTGCTTCGATTTATATCACTTTCTATTTTACTCCTCTCCCTCTGTGTAAAGGGAACCTCCTAAATTGAAATCTAGATCCCCTAGAATTTTTTTCTTATTTCTCCAGCCTCATAGTGACATCACCCTTTTTTGGCATCAAAGTTAGCACATGCTTATGGATGGCAGTGACATACAATTATTGCAAATTATCTCCAACACAAAGATCTTGCATGCCTGTTGGATTCAACAGCTAGAACAGATTAAACAGATGCTGTTCACTGGATATGAAGGGCAGTCTGGTGAGTACTATCTGTGAATTTCATGACACCTACTGGTGACTTTTAAAAATTCTAAGAAACCAAGCCGTGCAGGCTAGTTTGCAGCTCAGTGAACATCATTGTACAGCCTTTCCAGGAAATGATTTACAAAACATTTCAGAAGAATGCCTGATGACAGACACTCACTTCCTTGGTAACCATCATTCATGTCGAGTAAGACAACAAAATGTTTTGCTCTCACTTTCTTTGAGTTATAAAGAGCAGACCTTTAGCTCAAATATTTTATGTTCCCTAAAATAGTGGGTATTTGTGATCCCCTTTAATATTAAACATCTGTTCAATTTTGACTTTGCTTCTTAATTTAATCACTGAACTTACAGTAAATTTAGAGAAGCATTTGGTACACACAGCATAATGTATGGATTGACAAGGAGGGCCAAATGGCTCAAATGACTCAGGGGAAACTCAATACACATAAGCCAGTCAGTGGACACTTCAATGGAGTGGGCCATTCTGTTAATGACCTGAGAGTGTGGGTCCTCGAACACAGAGAATTTAACAACAGATTAGAGCGAGAGATTTGTGAGTTAGAGTACATGTTTAAATTCAACACATTAACATGTGGTATGAACAGAGACATCAACTTCCTCATGCATAACAAGGATTGCTTCCTTTCCTTTGATGCTCATAATTATCTCAGACAGGACAATTAACATCCCCTCCCCCCGGCCTCTCTCCCCCTTCCTTCAATCCTATTTGATTTGTCAGTTTTTACTGCAATTTTGTTTTTTGGTCCTCTGTACTTATAAATGTCAGTCTGTATTAGAAATGAAATTGATCTGGTGAAGTGGGTCTATCCCATGAAAGCTCATCACCGAATAAAACATTTTGTTAGTCTTTAAAGTGCTATATTTCTGCTGCTTTGTTTTGTCAGAGGTAAATTAAATTTAAAAAATTCTTACAGGCACTATCCTATTGCAACCCGGGTCTTGTCAGCTCTTGAAACAGGTACCGGATGACTTTTGCAGCAGCTCAGCTAGCTCTTGCGGGGGCTGCACACCAGGGTGCATCCGCCTTACTTTCACCTCTACTAATAACAAAACATGGGGCTTTTCACTCGAGGTCCAGATGTATCTCTCCCATGTTGACGGTACTTGAACATCGTTAACATATGACAGTTGATGGGTAACCCAACTGAAATGAGTTCACAATTTAATTTCATTCCAGGTTATAGTGGACATATATTAAAGTCACACACACACAAAAAAAAATCACAGTGGTTTCTAACTGATCTCTCAACAGACCACAGTCAGAGGAGACAGAACTATCATCTTGCACCAGAAATGGGGTCAGGTCACACTATATTGGGGTACAAGGAAATGCTAAAAACGACATGATCTGCCCCCACTCATTTTGCTTTCATCCTTTGCCTATCTCCAGTCAAGTATTTCATACCTAGTACACGTGAGTGTTGTATTGCACAGTAGCCTGGGATGGAAAAGAAAAAAACCCCAATCTTAACACTCACACTGTATTGCTTTACTTTTCTTTAATTCCTTTGTTTTACCATGATCCAGATAGCCTGAAGATAATGTGAATGATGACATACATATGTTCCCCCCCCCCCCCCCCCCCGTGGGGTACAATAGCCTGCACTTCACTTCCTGTATGGCATACTGCAAAAAGACAAAGAAGCCATTTTCTCAGTAGTATACCACCACCTTGTGGAAAAAATATAATACTGCTGGTTCTCGTCCTGTTCCTCAATTCTCAAGAGAAAACAAGCAATGGGAACATACTGTGATCGAAGCTGGGTTTACACTCGCCACAGAAGATCGAACACTTAAGTTCAATCTTACCAGGTGCCCTTTCATGCATCCAGAGTCAATGTCGACCCCAGAACTCCTTGTGAGCCAGCAAGGATTAGGAATGCCAATGGGAGGAGCGCTCCCATCAGCATTCTGCTGTAAGGACAGGGATGAATATTGACAGCTACTAAACTGATTTTTGGTACGCAATTGGTGTACCTAAAGTTGTGTAGCAGCCATTGATATTCAAGGTAAGTGTAGACCCAGCCTGAGGTTTTACGAGATTCAAGGCAGACAAATTCCAAATAGGTGTATTTGTGTGGCCTGCGTGCTAGAGCAAGAGACTGAGCCCAGCTTTACTAAGACGGGGCGGTACACAGGCCTCATGCTGGTAGCATCTCTCCTGTCCATACTGGATAGTGCTGTGCTGACTTTTGAAAGTTCCCTCACAACAAATGTTCAGTAAAGACTCAGATGCAGAGGGGACAGAAAGTGGGTTGTGGAATACATGTCTACATGACATCTTGAAGATCAATAGTTACAGCAAGTGACCATTTCTTCTTCTTCTTCAAGTAAATGCAGACATGTCTAAGCAGGTGACTAAGAAGTAGCATCCTCATCTGAAGGTGGAGGTCAGAGTCTACCTGAGTAAGGATTACAATACTGCTCTTCTGATATTAGTGTCCAGTCTAGAAGAAGCAGTTGTCATTCAATTGTCTTTAAATGTACGTACAGACAGCTATGTGGCTTCCCTATACACATCCACTATGGAAATGGCTTTGAGGAATATCAGCAACAGAAGTGGGAAAAGTACCCCAAAAGCTACTTGAGTAAAAGTGCTGCTGCTTGGGGGGCGGGAGAGGGATGTACACATGTATAAGTCATTGGTGTCCGTCTGGAAAACTACTTGAGTAAAAGCAAACATGCACACATTACATCTAGATTGCACTCAAGTGCCCAGAAATGAAAGCAGCGGCACTTTTACTCAAGTAACTTTGTGGGTACTTTTTGTACCTCCATTCTCTATCTGCTGAAGAGGCACATAGCCAAAGCTACCTCATATGCAGTTTGATACAAGAGATTATCCATCTAGTGATGACCTGTGCAGAGACTGCTTGACGCTTCATGCAGACCACATATGATGCAAACTGGTGAGGAGAAGCACAAAACTGTTCTGTCCTATTCAGATAACAGGCCAGACAGCTAACACTTAGCTATGTCTAGATTGAAGAGATCTGTTGACAAAAGATATGCAAATTGGGCAACGGGAGAGGCTGTCCCATCTACGCAGGGCCAAATATCAGGAAAAGCCCCGCTGCTGACATATCGCTTCTTCCTCGTGGAACGAGGATGACTGGGATTGGCAGAAGGCTCCTGGAGTGGCAGACTTGTGTTGGGAGACCTCTGGGCTGCGATCTAGACATTGCCTCAGTGTCTGGAACCATTTCTCTCTGGGGAGCAATGCAGGTTGGGGAAAATAAGCCATCTGGTGCAAATGAAACTGAGATGACCTTGAATACACACTTTGGGTGGGGTGGGGGAAGCATAAGCTTTTCCATGAGGAACTGCCTACAAGGAGGTCCAGCCAGGGAGGGTCTGCAACTCAAACAGCCTCCTGGCAGAGGCCATGGCAACTAAAAATGCAGCTTTCTGCATCAGAAGGGGTAGTGGACATTAAGCAAGGGCATTAAACAGAAGCACCATTAGAGAGGCTAAACCTACGTTCAGTTCCCCAAAGGTGACCAGCTCTTCAACTGGAGTATGTAGGCTAGGAAATCCTTTCAGAAAGCTCCTCACCACGACATTGATGAAAACCAGTTTCCTTTGGATAAGTGGATGAAAGGCTGATATTGCTGCCAAATGCACTCTCAGAGAGCTGAGAGCTAGGCCTGTTTACCGAAGGTGCAGCACATATTCCAAATTGTCCGAAATAGAAGCCTCTTCTGTTTCAGTCCCAAGGGCTAAGGACACAAGGAAAATCTCTTCTACTTTGCCATCTAGGCTGCACTGGTTGAAGGACTCCTATTGTTAAGTAGGACTCATTGGACAGCCTCCAAGCAATGTTTTCCTTTCTTGTTCAGACATGCAGTTGCCATGCTGTAAGCTGCAGAGAGCTGGTGACTGGATGCATGGTGCAGCCACAGTCATGTGAGGATGTTGGGAAGGAGAAAAAATGGCATGGGAGCCTGACCCAATAGAGTGAAGAGGTCCAAGATCCAGTTCTGCCTACATCACAGTAGGGCAATCAGGAGTCTGGTTTAATTTTCTTAGAGCTTGGCAATGACTTGGAAATGGACTGGGATCATAGAATCATAGAATTCTATCACTGGAAGGGATCTCAGGAGGTCACCTAGTCCAGCCCCCTGCCTAAAGCAGGATCAACACCATCTAAATCTTTCCCAGCTGTGACTATGTCAAGCCACGACTTAAAAACCTCAAGGGATGGAGATTCCACCACCTCTCTTAGTAACGCATTCCAGCCCTTCACTACCCTCCTGGTAAAACAGTTTTTCCTAACATCCAACCTACACCTCTCCTTCTGTAACTTCAGACCATTGCTCCTTGTTCAGTAATGTGTCTCCTTTGAGAACAGTCTCTCTCCATCCTCTTTAGAGCCCCCTTTCAGAAATATGAAGATTGGTATCAAATTGCCCCTCAGTATTCTCTTCTGAGAACTAAATAAGCCCAAATCTCTCAGCTTCTTCTCATAGGTCATATCCTCCAGACCCCTAATCATTTTCATTGCCCCCCATTGAACCCTCTCCAATGCATCTACCTCCTACTGGGGGTGAGGGGGTGCAGAACTTGATGCAATACTCCAGATGAGGCCTCACCAGAGCTGAGTAGAGGGGAATAATAACTTCTCTAGATCTGCTGGAAATGCTTCTCCTAATGCACCCCAACATATGTTTAGCCTTCTTGGGTACAAAGGTACACCGTTGACTCATATCCAGCCTCTCATCCCCTGCAATCCCCAGGTCCTTTTCTGCTGCACTGCTACTTAGCCAGTCGGTCCCCAGCCTGTACCAGTGCTTGGGATTCTTCTGTCCGAAGTGCAGGACTCTGCACTTCTCCTTGCTGAACCTCATCAAGTTTCTTTTGGCCCAATCCTCCAATTTGTCTAGGACACTCTGGACCCTATCCCTACCCTCCAACGTATCTACCTGACCCTCTAGCTTAGTGTCATCTGTAAATCTGCTGAGGGTGCAATCAATCCCCTCATCCAGGTCATTAATAAAGATGTTGAACAGTACTGGCCCTAGAACTGATCCTTGGGGCACTCCACTTGAAACCGACCGCCAACCAGACACTGAGCTATCGACCACTATCTGTTGGGCCCATCTGTCAAGCCAGTTTTCTGTCCATCCTACACTTCATTTATCCACTCCATACGTCCTTAACTTATGGGCAAGAATATTGTGGGAGACTGTATCAGAAGCTTTGCTAAAGTCAAGGTATATCACATCCATTGACTTCCCCATGTCCTCAGAACCAGTTATCTCATCATAGAAACTAATCAGACTAATCAGAAACTAAATCAAACTAATCAGGCATGACTTGCCCTTGGTGAATCCATGCTGACTACTCTCAATCACTTTCCCCTCTTCCAATGGATATGAAGGAATTCATACAATACAGTGACCATTGGCTGCAATGGAAAGTGCTGGAGAGGAAACAAAGTTGAGACCCTCCTGAGAGAAGAACAGGCAACATTTTCTATTTTTACTTACCACAAAGAGGTCAACCATGGGGCTGTTCCATGTAGTGAACACCATCGGAAAGACCTCTTACTTCAGGGATACTCTTGGCATGGGGAGAAAATTCTACTGAGGTGATCTCTGAGACCCTAGTTAGCAGACAAATATGAGGGCAATGTCCTATTCAGTGCAAGACTACAACATGGTGATCACATCCAAATAGTGATCTGGAGTGAGTTCCCCCTTGTTTGTTCACATAATACATTGTGATCATATTGTCTGAGAGTATGTGAACCACTGAATGCCTGATAAAGTCCCAGGAGGCACGATGCAGTGAGACCTGTCTGAAGTTCATCATGGTGTTGTGGCATGAGAACTTCTCTTCCAGTTACAGACCCTACATCCTCAACGAGTCCAGATGTACAATCTAAACCCAAAGAGAGACAGCAGAAACAACTGATCCGGTAAGAGAGGATTGTGTAAAATGGATCCCTTATTGCACATTGTGTGATGACTTTCACTAGCTCAAGGACACCAGGACTAAAGGAGGAAACACTCCCAAATTAACTGTCATAATGTAGTAAGAAAAGCCAAAAAAGAGTTTGAGGAACAGCTAGCCAAAAATTCAAAAAACAATAGTAAAATGTTTTTTAAATACATTAGAAGCAGGAAGCCTGCTAAAAAAGCAGTGGGGCCCTTGGATGATAAAGATATAAAAGGAGCGATCAAGGAAGACAGTGCCATTGCGGAGCGATTAAATGATTTCTTTGCTTCAGTCTTCACGGCTGAAGATGTTACAGAGGTTCCTAAATCTGAGCCAGCCTTTTTAGGCGACAAATCTGAGGAACTCACTCAGATTGAAGTGACATTAGAGGAGGTTTTGGAATTAATTGATAAGCTGAATAGTAACAAGTCTCCAGGACCAGATGGCATTCACCCAAGTGTTCTGAAAGAACTCAAATGTGAAATTGCGGAGTTATTAACAGTGGTTTGTAACCTATCCTTTAAATCCACTTTGGTACCAAATGACTGGAAGACGGCCAATATAACACCAATATTTAAAAAAGGCTCTAGAGGAGATCCTGGCAATTATAGACCGATAAGTTTAACATCAGTACCAGGTAAATTAGTAGAAACACTAGTAAAGAGTAAAATTGCAAGGCACATAGAAGAGCACGAATTGTTGGGCAAAAGTCAGCATGGTTTCTGCAGAGGGAAGTCATGTCTGTCAAATCTATTAGAATTCTTTGAAGGGGTTAATAAACATGCGGACAAGGGGCACCCAGTGGACATAATATACCTAGATTTCCAGAAAGCCTTTGACACGGTCCCACACCAAAGGCTTTTATGTAAATTAGGTGGTCATGGGATAGGAGGAAAGGTCCTTTCATGGATCGGGAATTGGTTAAAAGACAGAAAACAAAGGGTTGGAATAAATGGTAAATTTTCACAATGGAGGGGGGTAACTAGTGGTGTTCCCCAGGGCTCAGTCCTGGGACCGATCCTGTTCAACTTGTTCATCAATGATCTAGAAAATGAGGTAAGCAGTGAGGTGGCAAAGTTTGCAGATGACACCAAGTTGTTCAGGACAGTCAAAAGCAAAAGGGATTGTGAAGAACTACAAAAAGATCTCAGCAAACTGAGTGATTGGGCAGCAAAGTGGCAAATGAAATTTAATGTGGGTAAGTGTAAGGTAATGCATGTTGGAAAAAATAACCCAAATTACACGTACTACATGATGGGGTCAAATTTAGCTACGACAGATCAGGAAAGGGATCTTGGAGTTATAGTGGATAGTTCTCTGAAGACATCCACGCAGTGTGCAGCGGCAGTTAGTAAGGCAAATAGGATGTTAGGAATTATTAAAAAAGGGATCGATAATAAGACAAAAGATATCATACTTCCCCTATATAAAACTATGGTACGCCCACATCTCGAGTACTGCGTGCAGATGTGGTCTCCTCACCTCAAAAAAGATATATTGGCATTAGAAAAGGTTCAGAAAAGGGCGACTAAGATGATTAGGGGCTTGGAAAGGGTCCCATATGGGGAGAGGCTAGAGAGACTGGGACTTTTCAGTTTGGAAAAGAGGCGATTGAGGGGCGATATGACAGAGGTATATAAAATCATGAATGGTGTGGAGAAAGTGAATATAGAAAAATTATTTACCTTTTCCCATAATACAAGAACTAGGGGACACCAAATGAAATTGATGGGTAGTAGGTTCAAAACTAATAAAAGGAAATTTTTCTTCACACAGCGCACAGTCAACCTGTGGAACTCCTTGCCCGAGGAGGCTGTGAAGGCCAGGACTCTATTAGGGTTTAAAAAAGAGCTTGATAAATTTTTGCAGGTCAGGTCCATAAATGGCTATTAGCCAGGGATAAAGTATGGTGCCCTAGCCTTCATAACAAGGGCAGGAGATGGATGGCAGGAGATAAATCACTTGTCTTCTGTTCTCCTCTCTGGGGCACCTGGCATTGGCCACCGTCGGCAGATGGGATGCTGGGCTTGATGGACCTTTGGTCTGACCCAGTATGGCCATTCTTATGTTCTTATGTTCTTATGTTAAGGTATACCAACCTGTCCAGAGAAGGCAGGGCAGGGAAATAACCATGATGGCCGTGTCTACACTAGCCCCAAACTTCGAAATGGCCACACAAATGGCCATTTCGAAGTTTACTAATGAAGCGCTTCATTAGCATGCGGGAGGCTGCGGCGCCCTTATTGCACATTGTGTGATGACTTCCACTAGCTCAAGGACACCAGGACTAAAGGAGGAAGGTATACCAACCTGTCCAGAGAAGGCAGGGCAGGGAAATAACCATGATGGCCGTGTCTACACTAGCCCCAAACTTCAAAATGGCCACACAAATGGCCATTTCAAAGTTTACTAATGAAGCGCTTCATTAGCATGCGGGCGGCCGCGGCACTTCAAAATTGATGCGGCTCGCCACCATGCGACTTATCCAGATGGGGCTCCTTTTCGAAAGGACCCCGCCTATTTTGAAGTCCCCTTATTCCCATCTGCTCATGGGACTCATCTGCATTTCAGCGCTTCATTAGTAAACTTCGAAATGGCCATTTGCGTGGCCATTTCAAAGTTTGGGGCTAGTGTAGACGTAGCCAATGAGTCACATCTGAAGAAGAATAAAGAACAATGTGGTGAATTGGGTGCGAGCAGGCTGCCATGGAGGGTGTGATTCAAAACTGAGGCACAACTGTCAAATTACTTGGAATCAGTTAGTTGACAGGAACATCTTAGACTTTGTGGAACCTAACAGGCCCCCAGTGAGATCTATTTGGTGAATGGGGGCAAAGGTTGACCTCACTGTTTATGAGGAGGCCCAAATGGCTCAATAAGTGTAGCTTGGTGTCAACTGATTGAGCATCTCCTCTCTGAATCTGACTTTCAGCTACCAGTCATCGAGAAAGGGGAGATACGGATTTCCTTCCGTCTGAGTTACACCATGACTACTGCCATGCATTTGGTGAAGACCCAGGGGAGACAAAAGAAGTCACGGGAGACAATGGTATATTGAAAGTGGTGATCTCCAACTATGAAACGAAAATACATCCTCAATTCTGGCTCAGGCCTCATGGCTTGTTGAAGCAGGTGCTGCTCAGGGCAAAGTTCCTGCACCATCTGAGTCTTCTTGAACAATCTATAGATCTGACATCACTCCTAAAGGTAGGCTTCCCCTATACAGAGCAAGCAGTGGAAGAAGTAATATTAGGAATCACCACACCACACAAAGGGTGGGCTTGAAAATCAGTAACAGCATCCTTGGAGAGCACTACCACTAGTGCGATATTGAAGGTTATAGCTTTTAACTAACATCACAAACTATTAACAACGTACAATAAAAATTAGGCTAAACAACAGCTACATAGAGCTCTGACTCCACCACTCAGGTGAGGAGAAGGAACTGAGAGGTGTTGGCGCACCACTGCCTCATATAGCTGGGGATGGGGCTTCTGGCAGCCTCTCTGGGTACTGTTCTGGCTCCAATACATGGGGCATGCACACACCTACTTTGAATACACATCTGCATCTACTTGAAGGAGAACAGAGAGTTGACTGAAGTAAAATAAATAAATTCAGAGTCAAGTCTAAATGAATTACCATAGCCTAAGGCTTTGTTTCTGTGGGACACTGACTTACACAGCTCTTGCAAAATAAACTCTTTCAGACTACCTCTCCTTATGAATGCTATTCTGATGTAAAAGTGACATTATTTTGGTATAATTACTCAGCTCACAAACTAGAGTAAATATTTCAGAATAAAGTAAGTTTATTGTGGAACAGACTATCTACCTAAGTTACTTGGGAAGAGTTACTTGGAAGTAGCTAAATTATATCAGAATAGCTATTCTGGAGGATTTATATTGGAATAGATTCACAGATTACGAAGTCAAAAGCACTGTTGTAATCATCTAGTCTGACCTCTGTATATCACCGGCTATAAAATTTCCCTGAATTAATTCTGCTTTGAATTAGAGCATATCTTTTTGGGGAAAAAAAAGCTGTTTAAAATTTTCCAGTGACAGAGAATCCCAACCAACCTTGACAAATTGTTTCAATAGTTAATTATCCTCATTGATAAATATATGTGCCGCCTTTGACTTCCTCTAGATCACTGTTTCTTAAACTTTTTGAGACCACGGAACACCAAACAAATATTTTTATGTGGAACACTTACAAAAATTTTCTTCAAAATATTGTTGTCAGACCATAAAAAACAAAAACAAAAGCACACCACCACACACAAAAAACACCCCGCCCCCAAAAAACCAAAACAGCAACATACGCAACAAAAACGAAATGAAGTAATTTAAGCAGGTACCATGGTAATGAAGAAGTAATGCCATATCTGGTTTTAATAACATATAATTTGATAATATACCTGCACCACACACAATTGCCAGTTTCTACACCGCTATGGTGTACCTGCAAGTTGTTCAGGCAACGCCAGTGTTCTGCGGAACATAGTTTAAGAAACACTGCACTAGATTCAATTTCCAGACATTATATCTTGTCCTTCTTTTGTCTGTGAGAGTAAAGAATCCTCTATTATCAAATTTCTGTTCCCCATGTAGGGGTTTACAGTATGTGATCGAGTCACCTCAAGTTTCTTTTTATTATCACTATAAAGTATGTTGTTTATCATTACAAGGCCTTTTTCCAACCTTTGCTCATTCTCACGGCTCATCTCTGAACCATTCCCTCTCAATTTATGAACAACCTTTTTATATTCTGGTCACCAGAACTTGCCACAAAATTCCAGCAGTAACTGTTGAAGTGCCAAAACAGAGGTAATGTAACTTCCCTGTTCTACTGGAGGTGCCCTTGTTTATAAATGCAAAGATAACATTAGCCCTTTTGGCCACTGTGTTGCACTGGGAGCTCATGTGCAACTGATAATCCACCTTGACCCAATTAGTTTTCAGTCTCTGCATCCTAGGATAGTTGTCCATCCCATAAGGGACAAAGAATGTAGGCCACCCCAATTGTCTGACTTTATATTCAGCCACATTAAACACAGATTGTTTCTTACACCCAGCTTCTCAAGCAAAGCAGACCACTCCATCAGCAACCTAGCTATCGCATAGAACTGGAAGAGACATTCAGAGGTCACTGAATCCAGTTCCCTGCACTCACAGCAGGACCTATCACCATTCTTGACAGATTTTTTTTAAATCTATTTGTCCCAGATCCCTAAATGGATTGAACTCACAATCCTGGATTTAGCAGGTGAATGCTCAAACCACTGAGCTATCCCTCCCCACATCAGTAGATACTAAGACATGTTGTCTTAATGTATACAGAGCCCCTCAATCTCTTTATCATCTTGCAAACTTTATAAAAATGATCTATCTTTTCCCCACCTCATGGATAAAAATGTTAATCAAAAAACTAGGAGAGGGTCAAAAGCCAATTTCTCTGAAACGTCAGCAGAAACAGTGGCTTGGAGATGAGTCACATCTTTCATTGCGTTTTGAAACCTGACAGTTTCAAATCCATTTAGTATGTACCATGCTAATTTTATTTCCTCATCAAAATGTTGTCTGACAACAAGTCACGTACCTTACAAAAGTTTAACTACAGTATAATTGCTTTAATCTGGCACGTCTGGGACCAGACAGTTGCTGGGTTACCAAATTTTCTGGACTATTGGAAGTCACCATAATCCCCATGCCCTAGTTCAAACCCTGTGTCATGGCTCACTACTCCTGCATGTCCATAGAGTCTTCTCTACCCCACATTGCTGCAGCTTCTTCACCTCCACGTGTCTCCAGCTGCACCATCTCTGTCTCTTACAGTTTCTTCACCCCCATGCTTCTTCAGCTTCTTCAACCACGTGCCCCAGTTCAACCCCCGCCATCATGGCTCACCATCCCCGCACATCCCCAGCTTCTTCTCTACCCTGCACTTCTCAGCTTCACCACCCCCGCAGGCCCCAGCTCCAACCCCCGCATGCCCTAGCTCAACTCCACCCCCTTGCTCTCCTGCAGCCCTAACCCACCCCAGGCTTAACTTCCCTGTCCCCCTCCCATGGCCCCAACCCACCACCCAAGCCCCCCAACTCACGTGAATTTCGAGGTACGTGTATCTCGGGGGACGTCTGTATGCCGGACCATCACATTTTGCCAAATTACCTCCATAAATGGGACTACTTTTGCAAAATGCCAGACCATCAGGATTTCTGGACCATCAGATTCCAAATTAAAGGAATTTTACTGTGCATTACATCAACCCTATTTCATGAAATCAATCAAATCTGTATTCTTCTCCTACACCATTCTCTTCTATCCCTGTAGCATGTAAATTAAACCACTTCTGACTTTCATATACCCAAGCTTAATCTCTACATTACCCTTTTAATGTAGCTCCAAGAATACTGTGAAGGATCATGAAAATCAGAGATAAAAAATATAAAGGAGATCACCAAGTCCATTGCCAGCATATGCAAATACACATAACAGTCTCTGATGAGACACAGCAGATATTAAAATGATGCTTCTCTTAAGCCAATGCACAGAAATAGAAGTAAGGAATAGCAAAAATTTATAAGTAATTTTTCCTTCTTCATGTACTGGAATTTTTGCATACCTGCCTCTGGAAGAAACATAATCTCCTGAAATTTGGCAAAAAGCAAAATTTCAGGGATGTGAAGCCATGCAAAATTAATTATATTCCATTGTCTCTCCTACTATCAAAAACTCTGTGATCTGGGATTCCCATATCTTTCCTTGTTATTCTTTGCCTTACATTTCTCTTGCTCACTGCACTTTTACTTCTACCTTTTGTGCATTTGCCCTTAAGAACAATTATACAGCAATGTCCTGGTCTCTTCCCTCTGGTGCAATGTGATTATCTGGTCACAAAAAAAGGCCATATAATTTACTACCTGTCCTCCATTCCCCAGCAGGGTGACTGATTTGAGGTTAACCTAGGACCATCCATCCCACAACAACCAGTACCAGGCAGCCTGAGGCTCTGATTTTGCAGATTCCTGTGCCTAGCCATTGCTCACTGAATCACTGGGGCCTGTGAACTGTGATAACAACTTAAAAAAAAAAACCCAACCTGATGCTGTTAAACATTTTTTTTTTTTTAAAGGAAGCTGATGAGGTGCGGAAGAATTTGGAAAGTATTAATGAAGTTATGCAGAAAGTGGGGAAAAATGAGCTCCTTGTGGTGGGGGTTATTTTTATGTATTATACAGCACAGAAAATGCCATTGAAGTATATCCAATAAACAACACTAGTAATATAATAGTGTTGTGGGACAACATAGGATAAAACTCTTTTTCAGACCTGTTCCCTTCTGTCCATGCCAGTGTCTCAGCCCCTTTCTCTTGCCTCCTTCTGGACATCTAGTGAACAGTTCAAGATCAGCATGGCTAAAACAAAAACTCTTAGTCTCTCCCCATAGCCTCCTCACTACATCACTGTGAACAACCGCACTATTCTATATGCCAGACAGACCCTTAACCATTACAATCACCTTCAACTCACCCAGTTTCTAGGTCCTCATACCCAGGCTGTATCTTAGTCTTCCAGAATCTTTCTGCCTAATGTCTCTAAGTTGAGACCTTTCCTATCCATCCACACAGCTCCAACTCTCACGTAAGCTCTCATCACTGTCTTCTTCACTACTGTGATATCCTTTTCCCCAGACTTGACAAACGCAATCTTGCCCTGTTCAGATCCTTTCAGACTGCTAGTGCCCAGACTGTCACTCTGACTGTGTCACCCCCTTAGCATCCTTCCCCTGACTTCTCCTCCTCTATCACACCAAGCAGGAGCTACTTGCCTTTATTTTCTCAGCCCTTCAGACTAATCCCAAAGTGGCCCTGCCTAACAGCTCTCATTCATTGGCAAGAGATTGACTCCTGTCTCTGACTGGCCACTGCAAACCTGTTAAATTTTCAAACACCTTTGGGCTTTCTTCCATGCTGTTTCTTACTCTTGAGAGGAGCAACTCATAAGCACCTGCAGAATGAACTCATCATTCTTTAAAACACATCCTAGATGAGAGACCTGCAAAAATGAAAACGTAACAGTGGTTCAGCTGTTCGTTTGCTGAGACTGTCATGCTACACAGTATTGTTTAATTGC
Organism: Carettochelys insculpta; assembly: GCF_033958435.1. Taxonomy (NCBI): domain Eukaryota; kingdom Metazoa; phylum Chordata; order Testudines; family Carettochelyidae; genus Carettochelys; species Carettochelys insculpta. The sequence continues at coordinate 87,464,573 of NC_134139.1, read as the reverse complement.
TTCCTTGTTCTCTCCCATCTGTCGGCTCATCTTATAGTTGGATTGTAAGCTCTTAGGAGCACAGACTAGGTTTCCGCTCTATACTTGTACAGCACATCGCACAGAGGTGACCTGGGCCATGACTAGGGCTCTTAGATGTGATGATGATGACCATTGAAAAGAGATGGGGGAGGGGGGGACCAGCTGCTGTTCACATTCGGGGGGACAGGAATGTTTGGGCCAATATTATCATGGGGAGAGAATAATTTTCAGGCAACGGCCTAACAGAATGGCTCTGAGAAGGGTGGTGCAGCACCCAAACACCTCACACAACCACTGCAAAATAAGCCTCCTAATGGTATGTTGCTTGAATACCAGTAGCTCACCATAGGCTGAGCCAGAGAGATCTTGCCCACTAAGGCCTACTCATTACTCTGGGTCCTTGCCTGGGGAGCCTACAGATAACTGCCTGCTCTGTGCATTTATTCACATCCCACCCACTATTCTAATTCCCTGGGTCACTTCCCCATGGCCCTGCACCATCTTCACCCTTTAACTCAGGGCTTTGTCCAAAAGAAAGTTCCAGCACACAACTCAGGGCTCCTTCTCATTCTCTCTAGCTCCACAAGCTATGGAACTTGAAACAAATATAAAAACCTGGCCTGGAGGACCGATGAAAGCATGCTCACTCCCCAGCCCCAAATGGTACCACTGGCCTAAGTGTATTACATGAGACATTAAAATAACCAAAATAATGGCCATTTGGGGGGGACTAAATTTGGCCCTACAGGACACTGAATGAGTCCTATCCTGTGAGTGAAGCAATAAGAGCCTTCACCTTTGACCTTGGAGGATAATTTGAAGTCAGAATGCTTGTATGACAATGGCAATAGTAACAAAGAGATAGTCATGTTAGTCTGTACTCCAACAAAACAAACCAGCAGAAATGTTGAACTTTAAAGACAAATAAAATGATTTATTCGGTGATAAGCTTTCATGGGACAGACCCTCTTCTGAATTAATTGTTTTGTTAGTCTTTAAAGTGCTACATTTTGTCAGGGATTTTTATCTCTAGGACATTATCGCCCCCGTGTGTCAGGGAAAACAAGCCGCTGGCTGTGTTAAAAACAATGCAGGTACATGGAAAATCTAAAGTCTCACAGGCTGCCATTTAGCAGCAGCACCAATGGTCACTTTTTGTCAGGTGGTTTCCCCGGTAACGTGAACTCATAAATAATTCATGATCATGGATTTGAAATCCAGGCTCCTGATTGGGCACAGGTGGGAGTCTCTGGCAACTTCCACACACTGGAGGACCTGGTTGAAAACAGGTGTTCAGAATTTTCAGTATGATAATCATGTCATAAATATTCATGAATCTGTTCTATAAATTCAGGTGCCACCCACCATTTGGTGGCCCTGGGAGCTAGCTATCATAATAGCTGCTGCCGCATAGGGGAGCGCTGGTTGCCGCGGCAACGTCCGCTGACCCTTAGGCCAGCTCGAGAAGAGAGCGAATAGCTGAAATCACAGCAGCGTCTGCCCTTTAGGGGGCGCCGCCCAGAGCTGGAATCACTGCAGCGCCTGCCTCTGGGTGGCGCTGAAGCTCTGCTGAATCACTGGAGCTGCCGCATGTCTCAGGACCAGCGGCTCAGCTCTGAAGCGGCACCGTCGTTCAAGCGCCTCCCTGAGCCCCAGCACTGCGCTTGCATCTAGGAGCAGCAAGTGGGCCTTCAGGCGTACTCACCGGGTGGCGAACTGGCCCATGGCTTCTGCTACGGGTACTGCATACCCCGTGAGGAAACCGGAGGCCCACCAACACCATCTCATCGACGCCGCTCCTACGGCCACGTCATCGCCTGTGTGCTGCGGGTGTGCTGGGGACCATCATTCTTCAACTGTGACTACTGATTGTGACCACTTACCCGGATAAGACATCAAACTGGACAAGACATGTAAACTTACCTAGCCATACACACACTTCTTAACACATATCCACCTGGGACATCGGGACCCCCAGTGGGGGAGTAGGGGTTGCACCCCTACTGTGGGCCTTCCCGGCGGGGGAGGCACAGTACCCAAGGGCTTGACCCCAGGGCCAGGCCTATAAGCCCAGGTTGGGTTCTTACATTTATATAAACACACATAGAAAACACATTTAATTAATAATCTTTATTGTTAACAGTGTTGTATATTTAAAGAACACTTAGCATTGTTAGTAACAGATAATATTGTTAGTAATAGATAAGTAAACGGGAAGGTTCAACCTCTCTTAACCTTGTTCCTTTAATACCCCTTTCCAAATTACTGCAGGTGTAGGCAAAGCCTCCCTGCCTCCCGTCTCCGCTTACCTGATGTGACTCAGGAAAGAGCACACTGCCTCCTGGGATCACATATGTAGTTGGGCCACAAACGGAGTAACAGAAGGCCTCCCAAAGAGAGGAACAGCCTTGACTGGCTCCAGGGTCCAACCATTAGGGGCAGGTTAGCACCCCGCCCCCGGTAAGGAGTGAAGCTAGCAACTTCACTCCACCCTTTTAATAGGAAGCGGAAGGCATTTGCGTACCCTTACCTATTCCCACTTACCTACATTAACTAACCTCTCCTATACTGATTTTTACCTTCTGGTTAAACAAAGTTCAGTCCATTTAGCAGAAGACAACAAGGAAACAATGTTTACTGTAAGTTTATAAGTTAGTCAGCTAAGAGTTGATACTTTTTAAATTTGATGGTGTTCCTCAAATAAAAATTTCAGTTACTTTGTTTTAACTTTAACCCTCGTCCTGGTCTCGTTGTCTCTGCCAGCCACTTCTTTCCAGGAGGCCTTAGCGGGGACCAGAGTGTACCGGGGTGGCACTCTCCTGTCTTGGGGTTGCAGCAGGGTTCTGGTTCGGGTGCTGGGATCTGTGCATAGGAGGTTCACGCACCTCCGTGTTCAGGGACTCATTTAAATACCCATATTAATAACCTGTCCGTCAAGAGAGTCCCGTCACATTTCTGCTGGTTTTTCATGGCAATAGTAGTCAAACACTTTCATCTTGGAACTACTGCAAAGGCCCAAGTATATCGCTGTTCAATCAGTGCTTGCAATTTTGAGGAACACAGAAGAAGCAGGGATTTGGTACCAAAATTGTTTTGATGGGGGGTAAGGGGAGGTGGGATTAATGTGTGTGTTGATGTAGCTACTGCCATTTTCTGATTCAAAATGCTACGTAAATTTCTAAGATTGGACATTTTGTTCCCAAGAAGTTAGTGTCACAATAAATTCATTCAGCAAACAATGAGCAAGTGTCTTTAACGTTCACTGTGAGCAAAAGAATATCATTGACAGCCTCAAACTCATTTGATTATTTTCTTTACTCCATACACTGTTCATCGCGCTGAACTTTGGTTTCACTGGGCTCTGTGTTCCTGGGAAACGCATACCACTTTGACTCATGGGAGACAAATATTCTGAAGGGACATTTTGTAGTTATAAGAACCCCAAACATTTTGATGAATGAAGTGAAAAACTGGACCATTTCAGGGGCCTGAAAAGAAGTTCCCGGGACACCAGGACATTATATGAGAAAATGGTATTATCTCAGTTTAACTGGGACATCTATTTTCTTTATCAACTGAGTTTCAGCTATGGCTGAAACTCTGCTTCCTTTTAGTGTGGTAACGCTTAAGTACATTACTGGTTTGAAAAACAGTGTGGTCTTGTAGTCTAAATTCTTCCCTATATTAAGTCCTAATTTCCTTCCGTTTACTTCACTTCCATCCTCTTCTGTAATTCATCTGCTCAAATAAACCAATTAATTAGTTAATGTTTACATTAAAGTGTCCTCACTAAATCGAAGGATAAAACCTCAACGAGTTTGTTGATGGTGGAGCAGGGGAGTGCAGACCTCTGAGGGTCACTGTTTGACTGTCTGGGAAAATGATATTACACTCGTTACATTCAGTAAAGAACTGACTCAGCCCAGCACCATTTGCCTTACTAACCGGTCAGCTGAGTATAAGCTGATGGGCAAGCAAGAGTTCCCAAAAGTATTTCAAATATATTGAGCTGACACAATCCCAAAAGCCCATCAGGAAGGCCATTTCTTTATTGATTGACAGCCAGGCTCAACATGTTTCCAACAAAATTCGAAGACTGTATGAATTAAAGAGACTGAAACCCAGGATGAAGCCAGTTCAGCAGTTCCAGTGATTGGAGTGATTCAATACACACAGGGTTGCTTTTACTTAACAATAATTATAATTGAGATCCATTCTACAAAGCACGTCTACATGGCCCCTGCCTTTCAGAAGGGGCATGCAAATGAAGCTGATTGGAAATGCAAAGGAGGCACAGATTTAAATATCTCACACTTCATTTGCATATTCTCGTGTGACCTGGCTTCCGGAAGAGACATTTCTGGAAGCCAAACCAGCTGTGTGGACAGGGTTCCTTCAAAAGGAAAACACCCTTTCAAAAGCACCTTTCTTCCTAATTTTTTCCAGGATGAAAGGTGCTTTCAAAAGAGGGGTTTCCTTTTGAAGGAACCCCGTCCACACGGCAGCTTTGGCTTCCAGAAATGTCTGTTCTGGAAGCCAGATCACCTCGGAATATGCAAATGAGACACAACATATTTAAATCTTCATTTGCGTGTGAAATGGGCCATATTTGCATGTCCCCTCCGAAAGGGAGGGCTGTGTAGATGCAGCTCAAATATTGCTCTAACTGAGCAAAACTACTGACAGGAGTCCTGAGGTTCCCTACCTTCCGGGCTATGGCTTCCTGCGTACTGCGGAGGGTGCTACATTCTCCTTCATGGTATTCTTCTTTACATTCACGACAAAACACAAACTGGAAAAAACAAAAAAAAACCACCCACAAGTCACAAAACAAGTTAGGGATAAAACTAGCAGATTACAGCCACAGAATAAAATACAATAAAATTTGATTATTCAAATGAGCTTTTCCTGTGTGGTACACAAGGTAGATTTTTCTTTCACAGTGCACATCTGTTTATACCAAAAGAGGACAACCTGAATTTAGGGGTTTTTACATTGTTTAATTTTAGAAATTGTCTATATGCAAAGTACTAAGTCATACACATTCCGTTATGGAAAACTAATATTTAGTAGAAGACAACTTTCTACATGGCTTATGAACCACTACCCAGACTCTAAAATTATATTCTTTAATAAGTTTCTGCAGAATGGTTTAAAAAGTAAACATAACCAAAAAAATGCAATCCACAGCACTGGAGAGATGGTGATTCTCTATTAAGTTGTATAGGCTCTTAGAGGAATTGCTATAGATTTTTTTTATTATTATTATTAGCTTTTAGAATTGTATTGCTTCATCCCTGTTGAATTCTAGAACAATTTTCATAAGAGTTCAGCCACACAGAATGTCCTTTACAGACTGGTGACACGTCATCTGTGGCATTGCTTGAGCTGCAACTGCTATCTAAAATGGTTCCTATGAAGCCGGCTTGTTCCATTTTTACACTTCAAAATGAAGATATCTGTCTTGACATGTGTCAAAATCTTTGACCCATCAATTCTACATTAATTTCTGTGTCCTTGTGGATATGAGGAAAAGTCAATAATGTAAAATGGGTCTCTCATGCTGTGCTACAGCCATGCTGCCTTGACCCACCTTCAGACTCTGCAGGATCTCTCAGCAGTTAGCTGTTCTGACTGGCATTATAAGCAAGACTGATAAAGTAGCCTTGATTTTTAGAAACAGCTGCATTCAGATGTAATGAATAAGGATATCAGGGGGACTTGACACTGGGACTTTTATCTGACACAAATTCCATCTACACAATCCCATTTTGAACTCTTTTGAGCTTCTGTTGTCAATTGTATAAGTACTATAGAAAATCATATTTTATTACCATACTGAACAAACTACATTTTTATGCAATGAGGCACTGTGAAAGAAAACAAGACCAGCTGAGCTGATTCTCTTATTTGAAATCACCATGGAACAGTGGTGACAAAGGAATGGAATGAAATGAATGTTTTTTTATTTTGTCCTGATCAAACAAAGCTATGACCTTTCCTTGTCTGTCAGTTTTCTTTGGCTAACATGTCTATTATTTCCAATTCCTTATTTTTCCTTTAATTGTCATTTACCTTAATTCAGATGTACTCATTAGTAATCAGTTATCTTTGCCAGGCACAATGTATGACAGACTGCAGTGCTGTTGTTAATAAACATTTTGATTATCATAGTACCCAAAGGTTCCCTATTAAGACTGCTCCTCAGTGTGGGCATTCTAAGGATATTAGTATCTAAGACTGATTATCACTAGAAGATAGTATTATGGTTATGATCATGCTTAATTGTACTTCCCACTCTTTCTCCTTTCTCCTTTCTCCTTGTCTGTTTGTGACCTCTATGTTTCTTTGTCCCAACTTTTATCTCTCTGAAATGTTTTGTGATTTTTATTGCCAGACCTACTGCTTTGCCATAAAGAGACGCAATTTCCTGGTTTCTCTTGTCTCACTTTAATTCAGTTTTATGAAAAATTCAAAAATCTTAAAAAGACAGCAATTATGCAAAAAAAAAAGTCTCCTCTCCCTTTCACAGCAATATTTGGCTTACCTCATATTGCAGCTTGCATAATACAAATATCTGTTAGAACAATGCTATTCAAAAATCCGTGCTGTATTACAATTTTGCATGGTCCCGTCCATGGTAATTTTATATGCTATAGGTAACTCCATAAATGATTTCATCCCATTACTATAGAAATGAGTAAGATTTTTTGGTGAGTCAGAAACTCCCTTTAAAACTTAGTAGATAATGGATGTGATGTAAAATCAATTATACCACAGAAAGAAACCCTGTTGATTGGTTTATCAGAATGAATATGCCTTCCCTGACTGAAATGCTTTAAGTACTCCCTTGTCACAGCATAGCCCAAGCAATTAAAAAATGCTCATCAGTTTCAATAAAAGAATGCTTAGTGACACAGATCTATTTTAATTTCCGGATAAGAAAAAAACGTGGAAATGATATATGGAAAAAAAAACCAACCTCCAGTTAATCTGAATAGTATGGCGTCTTTATTAATATTAATAGTAGTTATTTTGCTTCAGGAAAGAAAAAAGAATGTAAGTTGTTTAATTAGGATTTAGCACTTTTGCATAATTTTGTTTACTAATGAGTGTTTACAAATCATGTTGCTTGCTAATTGAAATCATACTTTCCCTCCTTATTTCTTTAAAAAAAGAAAAAGAAAAAAATTGAGAGAGACAGAGAGTTCAATATGATAAGTAATACTGGCCAAAAAGTTACTACTCAAGTCTATTAATCAGTAGACACCCTCATGAAAGACACTAGTCTTGGGAAAAATGAAAACAAAACAAAAAAGCATAAAAGTCTCAAATTTATCCTTCAAGGTGCATACACAAAATTAGGGTTAAAGGGGAAATTTTCTGAAGGTAGCAACGGCTTTAGGCAACACATCTAATTGAAAACCAGTAAGACTAGTGAGTGCTTAAATGTATTTAGGTGCTTCTGAAAATCTCCTCTTCAAAGCATAAAGAACTAGGAAGTACAAGTGAAAAAAAATGAAAATCTCCAAATAATCAAAGATGGGTCTCAGCAAAAATTCCAGATCCAAATAACCTCAAACTAAAGTGATGTTAGAAGTATGGCTCTTTAAGGACTTCTTTGTGACTCCCGATGCTATAATTGCAAAATAGAAAAAGTGTGAAGAAATAGAATACTTAAAAGGTTTGTGAATGCCCTTCAGTAAACATGTATTGCATTACAAGTCTATGTGTGTATGTTTTCTTATAACAGGGGTTATAAAAAGTAATGACTGACATTATTTATTAAGACCATTAACATTTCATATTCACATGCTTTGCGGCTCTTGAATTATTGAGGTTTTTATAGAATCCAACAAAGAGGGCTCTTTTTGCTATTTTGGTTGCCAACCACCAAAATAGACTATAAGACCAGAAGGGATCATTGTGATAATCCAGTGTGTCCCTCTGTGTAATGCAGGTCATAGGACATCCCTGAACTTCTTCTAGTATGAACTAGAGCTTATCTTTATTTGGAAAATCTACACAGTCTTGACTTAAAAATTTCCAGTGTTGGAGACTCTACCAGAACCCTGGATAATTTGTCCAAATGGTTAATTACCTTTACTATTTTCCGGTCTATTTGAATACATGCAAAGATCACACATTAGCTCATTTTGCTAGAGCATCACATTGGAAGTGCATGTGCAGTTCCTTATCCACTATGGCTCTTAAAACTTTTTCAGATTTCAGACTCAGCTTTCCAGAATACAGTCACCCATGCTTTAGACCTGGCTTGCATTCTTTGTTCCTAGATGGAAAATTTTGCGTTTGGCTGAATTGTTTGAATGGGTACAGATCACAAAGTGATCCAGACTGTTTATGACTGCTCTGACCTCCTCATATGTACCCCTTTCTCAATTTTTGTGTCAGCTACACATTTATCAGCACTGATTTTATATTTGCTTCTAGATTGCTGATGAAATATTGTATAGCATCAGTCCTGGTACTGCACCCTGTGGAATCCTACTAGAAACACTTCTTTTTTTGATGTTTCTACATTGACATCTAAGTCAGCTCTTAATCTATATTGTCTAGTGCTATTTTTTTTAATCAGAATGTCTTGCAGTACTAAATAAAACTCCTTAGAAAAGTCTTACATTTACGCAGTTATCTTTATCAACCAAAGTTGTAAATATGAGAGAGTAGGATTAGGTTTGATTAACACAACCTATTTCCCCTACCTCTACACTGACTGTCACTTTCATTGAAGGTATGCAAGTTTAAGGCTACATCTACACTATGAAACAAAGCTGAATTTATTAAAGTTGGCTTTGTAAGACTGGGTTTTATAAAGTCATGGTTGAGTATCCACACCTCCCCATAACGTTGACTTTGCACACCCCCATTAAATCATCAAAGTTCAACTGTCGCAGCAGTGCATTGTGGGAATTTATCCCAGAGTTCCCACAGCCCTGTTGCACTCTGCGTTTTTTTTTGCTGGTGCTCTATGGGAAAAAATGCACTGCAAGTGGCTGTGGGTGTGCGATGTCATCTCCCCACACTACGTTGTCCTCATTCTCCTCCCTTTGAAAACACCCGACTCTCCTGATGGCTCCATCCTGGGGCTGTCTTTCATGGCTAGATTCGGTCGCCATGCTGATCTAAAGAAATGAATTCAAAATGCCGGCATTCCTGTTTCCTACTTCTTGTACACCTGGAGAGCACAGGAGGTGAAAGCAGACAGTATGTACACATTCTGGGCACCGTGGGATACCTGTGGAGGCTAATAAAATTGATTTAAAGTAAAGCTGTTTCCACACTGGCATTAATCTGACCTTTTAAATGGAATTTGGCATTACACCGCATTGGATGGTCGATGCAAGAACATCGACCTTAGAGCTCCTTAAATTCGACCTAATGATATTTGCAGTGAAGAGAGTTACATCGTAAAATTGAGCTAAGTGCCTTAAAAGCAACTTTCTGCTCCAGTGAAGACACAGCCTAAAAGAGCTGCATTTGGCCCACTGAAAGCTTCAGTAAAATACATCCTAAAAGAAGAGACTTAGTCACTCTGCCCAGTTTCTGATCCTCTACTTTGTTCCTTTTTACTTCACTGCATTTGCAGGTGTTCAGAGCCATCTATTTAGAACTAACACTACAGATAGAACATACCAAAGAAAACTAAAGCTTCAAGGTGAAGAGCATGGTCATCAGTTCTGCATCTCAAGTATAATGGAACCTCCTGGGTAAGACCCATCTGTGCAGGAGACAGAGCTTTCTTAGGGGCCTGTCTAAAACAGTGGCATGATCTTCCACAGGAACTAAAGACAATCAAACCTCACCACTTTCCACCCCAAATGATGAACATTGAGCAGCACATAGATTTAAAAAGCCCACCAAACCAAACAAAATAGCACTGGACTGCTCACACAACTCACGTTGGGAAAAGGATGAGACAGAGAGGAAAGAATGAACCAGATGTGAGAGATTTTAGTTGCGTTGCTCAATATATTCAGGGAACACACTCAAATACTATAGCAGAAGAACCTATAGGGAACAGAGTGGAAGCCTAACTATGGTCTAATACAAAGAGAACCAAAGAGAGTCTTGTTGAATCCTAAAGCTATTGGCTGTCTAGTGCACATCAATTAAATATGTCAAGAGTTACTGGTTCACTGTAAAGTACTTTTATAGACTCCTGCTCACCACAGTATCTGACTGTCTCGTAAGCTATAACATATTTATCCATGCAAGAGCCAAGTAAATATGCAAGTATTAGCTTCACTGTATGGGTAGGGACTTGAGGCACAGAGAGGCTCTGACTTTTATAAGGTTACCTAGGAAGCCTGTGGTGGAGCAGGGCACTGAACAAGTCTCAGGCTACACAAATACCAAGTAATCCTGTAGCATCTTAAAGACTAACAAATTTATTAGGTCATGAGCTTCTGTGGGTGAGACACACTTCTTCAGATGAATGGAGTGCGCACTTAGAATCCAGGGTTTATGTAGCAGGCGGGGGTGTGGGTAGAGAAAGGAAGAAGGGAAAAAAGGGTGAAAGGGGGTTTTCACTAGTAGGAGTAGCAGATGATGCAAAATAAAGTTAAGTAGGATGTGTCCCATTCCTGAGAACATCAAAGGTGAAGAAATTGCCCTTGTAATGCAGCGGATAGTTGAGATCTCTGTTAACGCCTAATTTAAATGTGTCATATTTGCAAATGAATTCCAATTCAGATGTTGCCCTCTGTAATTTTGTGGCAAAATTCTGTGGAAGAATGGCTACTTTTAAATCCATTATTAAATGTCCAGGGAGGTTAAAGTGTTCCCCCTATGGGTTTGTGTGTGCTCTCATTTCTGATATCAGATTTATGTCCAGTGCAGAGACTGTCCAACCCAGCCAATGAACATGGCATGATGGCATATATCACACTAGTGTTTCCGCAGGTGCATGTGCCCCGATAGTGTGGCTGATGTGGCCTAAGGCTAGTTCTTTAAGTACCGAGCAAACCTTCTGCTTCACTCATTTAAAAATCACTAATTATCTAGTACATACACACATGCATTTGTGTGTGTGTATGTACTAAAAAGTCTTCAAATCACAAGCTACAGACATGCATAAACAGATGCCTGAGGTACACCTTTGCATCAAATGGCAAGACGTTGTCACAAATGAGCAGCTTTGGAACAGAGCACCACTTGATGCTCAAATCAAGCGAAGAAAGTGGGGATGGTCAGGCCACACTCAGAAAACCACCATCCAGCATGGTTTGTCAAGCTCGCACTTGGAACCCACAAGGCAAACGCAAAAGAGTAACATCTTGGACAATATGACGATGATCTACCGAGACTGAAGGACAACAACTGGGGTACTCTTGTAGCCAGCGGGAGGTTTTGTCCCAAGACAGAGTGAAGTGGAGAGGACTTGTCAATGACCTATGATACACTCAGAGTACAAGTGTTTAAGTAGTAGTACATATTTATATATTGTATTTATCTATAGCAAAAATGCCTAAACACCTCTTGAACACAATGGATTGGCAACTATTTATTTATTTATTTATTTATTCATTTACTTATTTAATTTTTTAAACAGGATGATCAATGAGTTTAAGCCACAACAAATGGTTTTGTAATGAAAAAAGTGGTTGCCACAGCTTAATGTAAGTACATAGAGTTTCACAATTTATTTTTATAGTCAATGAAACATTATTTGTGTGTGTGTGGGTGGAGGGAAAACTATTTAAAGATCTCCCACAGATGATAAAACACCCAAGTACAATTATCTGCTAGTGCATTAGAGACATGGGATGAAACTTAGAAGTCTATTTGCACTGTTCATGCTGACTAAACAAACCACAAGTATGTTGGAAAACCCATCGGAGTACTAAATTCAATTTCTCTAATGTATAGTGGTTTTTGTCAGAGTGGTGAGGATTTTTACAAGTATAGTTTTTATTTAAAAAGCAGCCCTTTAAATAACACCACAAATACAGCATCAAATAAGCAAAAGTCTGTTGTGTTAGTTTTTGCATTTTGTTTCCCTATAAAATGAACAATTGGTCAAAAATAAAGTTATGGCTTGAAAATGTATGAACAACATAAAATAAGACACCAAGTTTTAACACAAAGTGAATTTTTATAGTCAAGCACTAAACTGTGGATTGACATAGGGATTTACAATGAAAACACAGACGAGACCTGAAGCAAATCAGCTGTTAGGCAATATTGTTATATACAAAACCACTAACCTTACTATTCAGTGTATTATACCTAGACATAGCACATTTCTGTTTAGTAAAATAAAAGTAACAGCTTTTTTCTAGTTCATAGCAAAATATATACAGCATTGCTGAATACAGAAAACATTTACAGTGAAGTTGGTCTATTAAAAAAAAACAAAACAAAAAACCCCAAAACCACAACAACCCAACTCCCTTCCCCCAAACTTCCTTCATTATAAAGGATTCCATTATACATTACTTATCTTTAAGAAACGGGCAGGCATACAAGAGCAGTAGGATTGCTTAGTTAGAGTTCAATCTGTGTCATTAGGACACAACCACCTCACATGCTTGTAACTACTGCATGTACCTCACTATTTATTTCCATTCAAAGCCAATGTAACTGGGGGAGGGGGGGCACTTACACTATGTCTACACTGCAAAGATATTTCAAAACAGCTATTCCAAAATATCGTATTTCAAAGTGACACAACTTCACACAACATGCATTTTGAAAAAGTCCTCAGCTATTTTGAAATAGCATTTCCAGATACATAGCGCTATTTCAACATAGTACCATTGGACACCATTGTGGCTTATTTCAAAACAGCGCTATTCCAAGTCTTAGGCTGCGTCTACGTTGCCCCTCCCTTTCGAAAGGGGCATGAAACCCTGGGCAATCAAAATGCAAATGTGCACTAATTTGCATTTTTATTACCTCATTTGCATAATGCCAACCACTCGCCCTTCCAGAAGTGCTGTTTTTCGAACTGCAAAACAGCTGTGTAGAAAGGGCTTCTTTGAAAGCATCCTTCTTCCTAAATTTTTTCAGGAGAAAGGGTGCTTTTGAAAAGGGGTTCTTCCTTTCTAAGGAACTTCATCTACACGGCTCTTTTGCATTTCAAAAACAGTATATCTGGAACAGCAAGTGGCTGCCATTATGTAAATGAGGCACATAATATGTAAATCAGCACCTCATTTGTATTTTCGATCGGCCGCACTTTCATAGCCCTTTCAAAAGGGAGGGGCAGTGTAGATGTGGCCTTAATGGTGCCTATTTCAAAACAGCTATTTTGAAATAGCCATCATTCCTTCTGCCATGAAGTGTACTGATTTTGAAATAATGCATCCGCTATTTCAAATTTATTTCCAAAGAACATATGCTTAGTGTAGATGATAGCAAAAGTTATTTCAAAATAACAGCTGTTATTTCGAAATACCTCTGTAGTGTAAATGTGCCCCTTTTGGTCAGGGATCACTTTGCAGCCATCTTGCCAACTTAGTCTCTTCATGACAACCTCTTCAATGCTCTGGTGTCACTTCTAGCACTCCTGTCTGAGGCTGGTTTAATTGCAAATGAAGTTCACATGGTCCTCAGAGTCCTTAATCACAAAATAATCTGAACAATGATAAGTGAGTCCCATTCATAAGGTCCATAATCATAATTCAACTTAGCACTGGTTCTTCTGCCAAGCCCAGTAGTCTTCCTTCATCCATCTGTTCCACTCAAAGTTCTTTCTGGCTCAAGCTCTGGCCCTCACTCTCTTTGTCTTCAGTGTCTCCCATGTTCTGTGGCAGAAAGAAGTCTCTATGTTGCCTTCTCCTCCTCCTCGTTGGCTGAAAGTGAGGGGATCCCTGTTCCACCCCAGACCACATGATTATGGGCCCTTAAAAAACAGTGTCTTGGGTTCTCTGCCAACTACTAATTCTCCTGGACCACTTCCTCTCTTCTGCTACCAGGCCCTTTTTCTGGGCCTTTGCTCATTCGAACACCTGAGAACAGGGTCTTCTGGCTCTCTTTGTTCTTAAAGAGCCAGTATAGCCCATTGCAACCAAATATATCTTTTACTAAAATAGGAAATCACATTCCTTTGCTATACTCCTGTTATAAACCATATTGCTGGAGTGTTTGGTTAATTTTGCTTTTGACATCTTGTTACACCATGCACCAAAGTGTCAGGTTTGCAACCACATGCCCTGTTCGTTATGTTTGTTTACAGTGAAGAAACTTCACCCAGTGTACAGACAGCCTGTAGAATTTGTTGACATGGACTGTTACAAAGGTCAAAAGTATAAGTGAGTTAAAAGAACTAGATACGTTCATGAAGGTTAAGTTTATTCGTGTCTATTAGCCAAGGTAATGAAGGATGTTACTCTACATTCTGAGTATACCTAAACCTCCAACTGCCAGAAGCATCAGGCACTGGCTGCTGTCAGAGACAGAACAGATGGCCCATTACTATAACCCAGTGTGGCCCCGCTTACAAGTGCCTTCAAAAACTGGTCAGCTGCTATGTCCGGTACCTATATTTACTGCAGTATTTGTCTCACTGTCATTCTCAGTACAGATAACGCTGCGGATACCCCAACAAAGGTTACCACATTAAAGTGACTAATTTTTTAATGAGCCCAGTTTTTGCAGAGCTTAAAGTAATCATAAGAACACTAATGTTCATGGAATAATTTTGGCCTTTTCCCTAAAAATACAGCATGCATATTTATTAATCATACAGCAGCTAAAATCTAACTTTTGTGAGGAACAAGACAATCTGTCAAAACAGTGTCAGAAATATAGTAGCGTTCTCTGTGCAGCTCCTGCAATCTGAGGGCAATTTGTCATCAATATTAGAAGTGGCAATTTTCTATAAACATTAAAAGCTTTAAGTGTATGACAGCATCAAATGTCTTTGAGAGTTCTCTGCTATCCTATAAAACGTACAAATGAAAGTCTCCCTCCTGAATTATACAAATTAAGATGTATGTATACTCCTCCCAAAGGCCTAGGTCTTGGCATTCATACCACAGTTCTCTGCAAGGGGTACTGGGAAGTATTGAGGATCTGAGCAGGTGATCTCTTTCAGTGTGTCTGCTATTGCTTGGAAGATAGATACAATCTGTATCTGATAGTTATTTACAACAATGCTATGTCAAGTCCTGCCTTTCAATTCAATTCCATTTTTCACTGGCTTTCTACCTGACCAGGGCACGTGTGCGCACATGGTGGAGGGCGTGGGGGGGCAGGATAGGGGCATTTGAGTGGAGCAGCACTATTGAGCAATCCCTCAGTTCAGGGGAAGACAGATTGCTATCATGAAGGTGACCTTGGAAAGTGCTATCATGAGGTTACCTCGGAAAGTGCCTCCTCCACAGCTCTGCCCATACATGCAAGGAGAACAATTTAGTTCTTAACATACCGATGAATGTCTGAGAACATATTAGCACACTCCCCAATGTGACGCTGTATGATTGAAACAGGGCCTTTATATCATTAATACCGCAACTGTTGGATAACTGCAACTAGTCTTGTACAAAGTATATCGGGTAAAGCATCAATAGTAAAGTTATGATTTGCCAAGCATGATTATCATGCTTGCATGAATATCTAGAGTTTTGCATGTAAAGTTATGAATATTTACTCAGTGCCAGTATTTCAAATGTGTTTGTTCATGAGGTAACACCCACCAGATAATTTACAGCTAACACATTGTGAATGAACTATTCAAGCTGATGACCCATCAAAGAATACTTAGCTTTCACAGTGGCTCATAGAAGAAGCTTGTTTCCATCTGATGAACCTTACCACGCATGCATTAGCCAGAATATGGGTAATGGCTTCTATGAGTCATCAAAACATGCAAAGGCATGTGACTCATTCGTGCAACTCTGAACTCCATCTTGTTCCTGTAATTTTCGACAAACTAAAGGCTACATCTACACTACTAGATAAATGCAAATTTAAAGCAGTTAGTGCAATATTGCAATGTCACTGTCCTCACTGTAAATACCATTATCTCCATTTAGGGAGCACTAAAATCGATATCATAAGATTGCCGAAAATGGCTGGCTGTAGCATCAAGTTCAAATTTAAAAATTCAAATGAAGGCTAGTGGGGAAGCACCATGTCTCTGAATCGAATTTATGAGTATTCAGAGGTGTCCTGTACGTATCCCAAAATGCCCCACAGGGCTCCACTCTGGCCGCTTCCATCTCCGCTACTCTCCAGGTACACAGGAATTAGGTAACAAGAAGCCCACAAATTTGAATTCAGGACCAGGATGCCTGTGGCTGTGGGGTCATGCTTGCATGAGAAGCTGAGAAACATCTTTCTTTCTTTGCTAACCGCACAGTGAGCGCATCTACCCATTAAAAATAGCCTCAGTAGCATGGAGTTCATGTTTCTGTCTCTACTTCTGCTAGCTGAGCACTTAGTTTTTTTTTTTCCCTGAACTGGTACTAGCCCCCGCCCAACTGCACCACATGGCAGCTAGGCTGTTTTGGGAGTGGGGGCGGACGGGACGGTCATGCTTGTATGAGAGGTTGAGAAAGTTCTCTTCTGTGGTTTACATTAGTATAGCCCCCCTGCAAGAGGCACCAGGCAGTCCAGGTCTTTCATGTGCCCAACCACATCATGTGGCTAGTCCCTGACCCAATCAAAGGACGTGCCTGCTGTACAGTGTGGACCATGCTGCCAGACAGCACCATGTCCTAGCTTGCAGGCAGTGAGGGCTCCAAGAGCAGGAATGATTTTGGGGCTTACTCCTGCTCAGGGGAAGGCTCCCCCAGCGGCTAAGATTTTTGGGGGCTTGCAACTGCTGGGGGGACCATTTCAACTGGCCCTTGAGCCACAGACCCCACACCCCCACCCACAAAGATTTTCGGAGACCACGTAAAATGGCCCTTCATCCTCCAATCCACCCAACCCCCCCACATGGGATGAGGGGGTCTGGCACCCTATCAGTCAGTTGGGGCTGGACCCCCCACCTGAGCACCACCACATGTTGACATTTGGTGAGCCCCATCCACCATGCTGGACAACTCTGGGAAGCCCAATATCTTTTTCCTAATCTTTTCTATCCTTTTTCTTCAAGCTTTAGTCCCCTTAACACAGGGAAGAGAGGGTGGAGGGCCAGTTGAGAAGACACAACTTCTGGGTGATCCCATGGCACAGAAATCGTGCAATGGATTGGGAATCCAAAAACCTTCCCTCACCAATTCTTTGTTTTCAAAACCTTTACTATCCTACTCTTTCTTCAAGCTTTGCATTGTTACTGTATTATTTTCAGGGGTGATATGTTATCAAGGGATGGGGGACAATGGCTGCAGCATCAGCTGAGAAGACTCAGACACCTGCTGCTTTCTGTAAAATCTTTGATAATTCAGTTACAGCTACAGTTATAAAAAGCAATTCATTTACAGAAGCAAGGAAGTTCAGTTAATTTGGCAATCTTTGTTGGTGCCCTACTTTCCCTTTCTTCCTCCTGGAAAAATGGGGGTTTGCTTTCCACAGGAGGGGAATGAGGGCAATGCAATGTGGGAAGATGATATCACATACCACAACCACTTGTGAGGCATTTTTTCCCCATGCTGCACCAGCAATATTACCAAGAATGCTACAGGGAGAAGGGAACTGTGGGATAGGTTTTTACCATGCACTGCTGCAACAGTCGATATTTGGTGATTAAATATGGCAGCAATAAATCAACTTTGTGGGGAGCCTGTGGGGAGGGGAGGATAATGAAATTTGGATTTATAAAACCCAGCATTACAAAATCGATTTAATAAATTCAAATTTATCTCATAGTGTAAACATGGGCTAAACTCAAAGCATTCCTTCCAAATGGAAAAAGGTATAAAGGACTCTGGAAACATCTCCATTTTCGCCTCTTTCCTGCTTTGATCTCTGGACTATGGACTTACATTAAAGTCCAACTAAAGGACTAAGAACCTTGCAATATTTTGGAAGTTCCCAGAGATCCTACAAGACACCAGTTTATTCTACGAGTCCTGCAACCTGATCCAACAGCTTTGCAGAGCTTATATGTATCTGATCTCATTGATCATTTTAACTCTCTTCTTTCTTTTTTCGTAAATAAAGCTTTGGACATTGGATACTACAGGACTGCCACTAGCATGATTATTGGGTAAGATCTAAGTTACATATTGATTTGGCTATGTGGGATTAGAAGGAGCCTCTGTTTGATTAAATTGATTTTAAATAACTACTCATCATAAAGTCTAGTGCCTGGAAGATGAAATAAAGGCAGAGATGTGTCAGGAGACTGCAGTTTGGACTTCTTGTTAACCAATGTGATGAGACAGAAATTATTTTGTTTCTGGGGTGGTTTGGTATATTGTACAATAAAACAACCACCTGCTTGGGATCAGTCTGTCCTATTTCTCTGCAGTTTGTACTGAATCTGATATTCTTGGCTGTGACCCACTGAGGCAAGGTGACAGCCTCTTCTTAGACTCATCCTGCTCACTTCTCCAAACGCATCCCTTCCCAGCTTTTGCCTCTTACTGCCTCCAGTCCACTCCTCCTTCCAGTGCTACTTTCCTGCCACTGAACAGCTGCTCCTCAGTGCACAGGAGGTGCTGGTGGGAGAGGGAGGAACTGATCGGCAGGGTCCACCTATGCACGCTAAGCACCAATTCTACTTAAACCTCCATACTCCTGGTGTCCCTAACCCAGGAACTCCTGTAATACAGACCCTCACAGGCAGAGAAGGAAGTTGCTCTGTGTGTTATTGCTCCCCTTCCCCTGTGGGGCGGGGATAGAACAACACACGCTTCCTCTGAGGTTTTTCCTTGCTACTCCCATAGTGGCAAGTGGAGGTGCCTGAGAGTGGCTGGGAGCATGGAGCAATGTGTGACTCGAAGAGCAGGGCACCAGGTAAGTGACCCACCACCACTCCTCTCATCCCCAGACCCCACACAGCTCTCAGTGACCTGGCAAATTCTTTAATCCGGCAAACCCTGTTCCCCACAGTTGCCAGATTAAAGAGGTTTGAGTGTATTTTTTTCAGTGGTTACTCCAGCTCTGGAGCACTGCCAGGACTGGTACCTATAGAGGCAGCAGAGTTGCACGGTTTGCCCTTGTGTGTCTCAAATCAGTGTCATACTGCTGCTGGCATCACAGGAAGAAAGAACTATTGTATAACGACTTGATCGTGTTCCCTTTGGAGTCAATGGCAGCTGAAGTCAGTGCTGCAGGATGAGGCTCTGGAATCACAGACAATCTATCTAGTATGTAATTGTGAGCAATTTTATGCCTAGGTGACTAGGAAAATACAAGAGGATGCTGGTAAATTTCAGTTCCCCACAAATAATTTCTATAATAATGGCATGGTATTTCTTTGGGAAAGCTTTGAACAAAAATTATTATCCTCTTCCTACCATTACTGAATTATTATAGGCACTCAAAATGAGCAGTAAAGGAATCAGAAGGAAAACATGATTTAGGACAGTAAGGAATATTTTGAAGGGAATCCCAATTTTAGTGTGTCTAAATTTGACATTCCTTAAAGCTATTGATGAATGTGATATAGATTTGAAATATTTACTTAAACGAGTATTCTGCTTCTTAGAACTGGTGAACAAACCAATCAACCAGCCCCACCTAAAGACACAGCTACTATTGAGAACTTACCGTTAACCTAATCTAGTTTCCGGGGTTGAGTTTTACAGCTGGGGAATCACAAACGGAGTGGCTAAGAGCTGCATACAGATGCTGTTTAATTCATCACTTCTCCCAAGTTAAAAACACACAACAGTTTTTGTTGAATGCATACAACTAGTAATAAGATGCATCCCCAGTGAGGAATTTGGCTGTCTTTGTTTCCTGTTCTAGCTCTAGCAGTTTCCTACGATCTATGACTGCAAGGGCTACAATTTCAAATTACTTTCAATTAATAAACCCAGCAATTTATTGTGACAGGTCAATCTGCATGTAAAACCACCCCTATTTAGGGATCTGAGCATCCAGCTGTATATTTACATGTAAATAGACCTGGAAATCTGGTGGTGCATTAACAGAGCTATGTGAAAATACATTTGGAAACCATTCAGTCTGGGATTTTGAAAGGCGCCTCAAAGAGTTAGGTACCTAACTGGAACCAAATTTCATCAAAAACCGGACACTTAAATTCCCTGCACTCCTTTGAAAAATCTCTACCACAATAAAAACTTTTCTTACGTATGAGTCTTTACTCCATGATGCTCAGATTCTTGTCATTGTTACCCTCTCTAGTAAGTACATTTGTTATTCTACCTGGCTGCCAAATTCAATTTTAACAAAGAAAACAACATTAAAAAACTTTCCATAAGATGGCAGTAGTGACACAGAAATGAACATGCTTGAGAGCGCTAAGCTTTTGTAACTGAATAAATTCTTTCAAGAATTTACATTGAACAGCCAGGACCCAGTCTAGGGTTACTAAAAGCTGATACATACAAAACTAGTCCTGACAAGACAGTCTCATAAAGAAGAAATGGAATTCAGATGCACAGAAACACAGAGAAAGATGGAAGATATGGCTCTCTTTATTTCAAGGATATTGCATCATAAGACCCCTGAATATGGCAAGTTCAATCCTTATAACCCCCCAACCTTCTATGTATCATCATCCAGCAATTAAAACAACATAAATAATACATTACAGAAAATAGGATACTGTGGTACTTTCTAAGGAGTTTTGTTTTGTTCATATCTCCTAAGCAGAGTTCTTGCTATACCTCTGTGTGTGTGTTGGGGGGCGGGGGCGGGGGGAAGAGAGAGAGAGAGAGAGAGAGAGAGGGGATTATCTTCAAGATTAACTCTGTAGGAAAGCATGTTTTTTAACACCTTCAGATTGGACATATATAAAGTACATTATATGAGTACATTATAAGGAAAAAAATGTTCATTATTGTATGAATGGTTTTGTGGGTCTCTTCTGCCTCTAATTAACCTGGAGGCTATGAACATGAGAAACAATTTAAAAATAAATAAGAGTGACTATCGAGTAATCAGACCTGATCAGAGCTCTCTTCAAAGCCTTGTATCATCCTGTGCTACAGCTGACCAAGAGGATGAAGGATTTAACGGTGCAAATTCCAGATGTGGGATAGTCATTTAATTGCGGGCAAGTAGTCACATTAGATGACTCTGGCTGGAGGTTGTGCTGAACCAAAACTATAAATTTTATACAACCCTGTCTTTGTGGTGTTTGGAACTAGGTCAGAACTCTGTCCCGGCCCAGGCTCTACAATGGGCTAGCAAAATCATGGATCTAAATGTCTCCAAGTTCTGAGAAGGTATGGATCCATATCCAACACCTAGAGATTAAATTAACCTCTACTGAAAGGATGATGGAGGAGGGATAGCTTAGTAGTTTGAGCATTGACTCGCTATACCCAGGGTTGTGATCTCAATCCTTGAGGGGGCCATTTAGGGACCTGGGGGAAATTAAAAAAAAAGGGGGGACTTGGGACATGGTGCTTGGTTCTGCCAAAAGGGCAGTGAACTGGATGACCTCCCAAGGCCCCTTCTAGTTCTATGAAACGTGTATCTCCACATGCTATTTTGGGGGAGGGATAGCTGGGTGGTTTGAGCATTGGCCTGCTAAACCCAAAATTGTGAGTTCAATCCTTGAGGAGGCCACTTAGGTGTTGGGGCAAATAGATGTCAGGGATGGTGCTTTGTCCTTCCAAGAAGGGCAGGGGACTGAACTAGATGACCTCCCAAGGTCCCTTCCAGCTCTAGGAGATGTGTGTGTGTGTAAGACAGAAAAGGTGGGTGATATAACAGTTTATTGGACCGACTCCTGTTGGTGAAAGAGGCAAGTGTTCAAGCTACAAAGAGCTCTTCTTCAGGCCCAGGAAAGATAATCAGGGTGTCACTACTAAATAGGAGATTGAACAGTTAAGAATATGTGGTACCTACTAATGCTAAACTGCCTGTTCAATCTTCTGTTTGGCAGTGACACACTATCTTACACAGACCTGAAGTGGAAGCCTGCATGGCTTGAAAGCTTGTCTGCCACACCAACAAATGTTGGTCCAATAAAAGATATTATGTCACCCAGCTTCTCTAACATCCTTGGGACTGAAAGACCACAAAAACATTGCATACAGTCTTATATAAGTGAGCTAGAGGAAAGCAGGAAAAAGAAATCATGGGATGTATAGGAACTCTGTAGTAGTACTGCTGACCTATTACTAAGAGGCTGGGCATCATGTTAAGTAAACATTCTTTAAACTCTGTAGGAGAAAGTGTTTGGCCTGAAGCTGAAAACGTCTAATTTTACCTTTAAGAAGAAGGTTCTGCCTCCTGAATGAGCAGGAAATTTTTATTATGATTTTAAGCAATAAAAGCCTGATCCAAAGTCTATCGAAGACAGTGAAAATCTTCACAGAATCATAGACTCCTATGGCTAGAAGGGACCTTAGAAGGTCATCTAGTCCTGTCCCCTACCCCATCTAAATCATCACAGCCAGGACTTTGGCAAGCTGGAACTTAAAAACCTCTAGGGATGGAGATTCCACCACCACTCTTGTTAATGCATTCCAGTGCTACACCACCGTCCTGGTGAAATATTTTTTCCTAATATCCAGCCTACACCTCCCCCTCTGTAAATTCAGACCATTGCTCCTTGTTCTGCCATCTGTCACTACTGAGAACAGCCTCTCTCCATCCACATCAGTGAATAGAATCAACAAATACTGACAATGGCCAAAATATATTGACAGGTCACAAGGCTGACTAAGAAATCCCAGAAATTTTGCATATCTTTCAAAAATAGATTTTGTAACTCATCACTTTCTTATTTTACCTTTATATTTCTGACATTGTCTACAGTAGTAGTAGGCAACCTGCAGCATGAGGACTACAAGTGGTTCATTGGGGTTCCACCTATGGTCCATGAGACATTTTATTCACCATTGCCCGTGCATGGGATTGCCATAGTCTGCTGGTTTTTGTCTGTGTAGTTTTTTCCTTACAGGTATTACTATTGTGACATGTACTTAAAGCAAGTGCATGTGAAATGAGGTACATGCTGATTACACACAACTCTGTAAGAGCCAGGTGCTCCCTCTGCATCCAATGCTGCTATAGTTCAATCAGCAAATTCTAGGTATGCAAGCAGAGTTAGCAAAACCACCTTATCCTGGAAAATTGCCTTGGGTTATGACAGTCTTGATGTCCACTGAGATGAAGAAGGGCTACTCATGTGGCCCACTCACTAGCCTACATTGCTCTCAATGGTCTACAGCATAGACAATCCAATATCACTGGACATTCCTGTATTGCCACTAATTAGCAAGGCAAGAGGGATATGATTTTGAAATTTTTCACCAGGCTTTAACCTTGTTGAAACAATTTTCTTTTGCCAGTTTAAGACCTGACCCTGTGTGGTGCTCAGAACCCACAAGGCCCATCAGTTCATAGACTTTAAGGTCAGAAGGGGCTTTTAGAGCATGCAATTTGACATTCTGTATTACACAGGCCATAACCAGCTTACTCCTGGAGTCATCTGTGGTTGGCTAAAGCCCATTTTCCTGACAAGCAGCCTTGTTTTGAATTACCGTGAATTTAGCCACTGGTGTCAGAAGAAGAAAAGGTGCTTTTCTCCCCACAGGACTTGGTATTTGGCCTCCTACACCTGCAAATAAATGTGCTACCACTGATCCTTGTGCCCACAGAGCACCACACTGATTTCAAAAGGACTCTGAACTAATATATTTCCTTCAGGATCTTAGTAATCACTGATGATTGTGGACAAATACATATGCCTGATAAACTGCTGTCTTATTAATTATTGCTTAGAAGCTCAGTTAAGACAAAGCTTATTGTTTGTTTGGTTTTAATAAATAGGGGTATTTAAGAGTTCATACAATATGAAAATTAGGTCTTGTTCTCATTATCGGATTCTATGCAAAGCTGTATGCTATACTGGGCAGATCCTCAGCTGGTATAAACTGGAATAACTCCAATTTTCTTCAGTGATGTGGCTGTATGTTTGTATTTCTACCTTCTATTATATGAATTCATTCAGAACTTGGCATCAGCAATTACTGCAAAAATATAACAACTAAACATCCAGCATTCAAGACATTCAACTAGTCTCTCATATTGCTCTTCCCATGCAGCCCATCCGAAACAGTAACTCCAAAGTAATATTTTGTTCCCACTGCTATAAGTAGCTTTTGACTCTCTTTACCTGGCTTCCTCTTTGCTTAAAGCTTCTCCTGCCATAAAGCGCTTACAACCTTCTACAGCTATGTGCCTTCATCTCTTATACTTTCTCTCTGTTCACAAACTGTCCAAATATCTCTCTGGAAATTCTGATTACTCTGCACCTCAGTGCCTTTACATTTCCCTTTACTCACTCCTGATATCATGCTTTGCTTTCATGTTGCTTATGACATGTTGAACACTCTTTACAGTTGGGCTGACAGCCACTGTGAGCCTCGGGGCAAGGTGTGGGGGCCCCTCACTCCACACCCCCAGAAGGGACAGAGCCTCAGGAGAAGGTGTGGGGCCAAGGGCAGTCAGGTCTTACCATTGCCCAGAGTATGACACAGCCCCTGCGTAGCAGTGGAGTGATGCTCCTGAGGTGTTTCAAAGGGGTCCAGAGCTCTCAGCCACTGCCACTGTGCCCGTGATGGCAGCTGGGTGCTCTGGGCCCATTTGAAATGCTGGGCTCCTGTGTATTTGTCCCCCTTGCCCTACCCCCGTCAGTGAGCCTGACTTTCCTAGTTACTGTGCATTATTGCTTCCCAATAAAATAAGACTTAGGAACACACAACTGTGCTGTGAGTCATTACATTGATAAAGATGCATGACTCTTGACTGTCCTTGAGACAGAAACTTTGTTATTTGTTTGGTGCCATTTGCCTACTGTACCTCAACCGTTTATCATGTCGTAAGTATATAAACAGGTTAGACAATCAGATTTTTGAAAAAAGGACTACTAAAGTTGTGTAACTGTAGATAATAAACGAAGAAAAAATAAGACATAAAGCCTCTAGCTAGCATCATTCAGACAGAATCCTGCTGGAGGAAACTACCAGTAGTCACTAATCCTACTACATGAGCATGAATTCCTGTGGTTTTTTTTTTTTTTTTTGCTGGTGATATTGTTCACAGTATCTGTCCCCTTTATGCATAATTTAAAGGAGAATGATACATATAAAAGGGTCACTGATAAATAGTTTAGCCCAGCCTTTCCTCTACCTTGAAATAATTATAATCTAGTAGGAAATACCATTTTTTTTCTTCTCTTTTTTCTTCATCAAAGTTCCACTCCTTCTGCCAGAAGGAATTTAAAGCCAAGAAAAACAAAAATAGCCACTGTTAGTATATGACCCTGGAATATTTTTGTTCTACAGCTTTAAAGGCAATATGTCAGCATACTCAGAAAACACACAAAGGTCACCCTTCCCAAATACATTAAAAGTATTCAACAGGAATGGTCAAATCAGCTGTGACTCACAATTGTGTTATTGCACTACTGACTATTTGGAGCTCTTACTATGTAATGCTGTTAATATTTTATTTAAAAAAACCTAACTAATATACCCTGTTGTGAGACTTGTGTTGGACCACCTACATGAAGTTTATTTTTTACACTAAGAATTTGCTGATTGTCCCCAACTCCCTCTACTTCAATATGAGTTTTGGGAGAACATGAAGGCAGGTTCTGTAAGTAGCAAAAGTAAGCAGAATCATGTTTATTTGATTTATATTGGGAAAATGAGTGTTTGCCAAATAGAAAATGACTTTACTATACCCCAATATATTACAATACATTGCTACTTTCCCACTGGAAAACCATGTGTGCATCAATTTTCACAGCTGCTATATGAGAAAACTGTAAGCTAATGGAAAACTGGTAGGGCTTCAAGGACAGAGGGGACAAGTTGGAGAACTGTGCGAGTCATAATTATTCTCTGTCCACAGAATGTTTTTAAGATAGTCCCAAACTACAGAATTTTGATCTGTATCTAGCTTTTGAGCCCTTTCAAATTTAAGTTGACGAGTTGGGGATGAATCCCTGACTTACGATCCGTCCATCTTACAAATACAATTTCCAGCCTTCCTCCTTTAAGCTACAAAAAATTTTTTTAGGGGAGGGGATGACAGTTTCACCTCTAGTTAATTAACATTAGAAAGAACCAACATGAGTTTCCTTGGATTTGTGCACTGATCCTGGGTATCTGTTCACCTACCTTTCACTGTGCCAAAACATGTCAAATAGAGCCACATAAGCATTTTTTGGCAACAAACACAACCACACACACTCAATGAGTAAAGACTTTTCAGGACAAATGACTTATTTCCTTATAATCCAAATCAGTAAATATGTACAATGATTTCACTATATTGATTGCCCATAAAAATCAATGAATGCTGGGCACATTCCCCATTTTTGGGCACATTATGACAGCACATTTTTGTTTGAAAAGGAGTTTGACTTTTGATAGGCGTTACTGACTACAAAATCCAGTTAGAGACTTTTGCTTGCATAATGATTCCTCAGGCTATATTTGCATTGCAATATATGAGAAACCAAGACATTCAACTCCTAAATCCCAGTGGATTGAATTGAAGGATTAGGTCCCAACAAGCAAACTATTTAAAAACGTGTGCTTACTTTGAACAATGTGCGTAGTCTCACAGATAGAAGAAATACTTAAATTTAATCAGATATGTAAGTGCTTTCCTGCATCATTGCATAAGTTTCTAGCCTATATTTACACATGTTGCACAAAACACAGAAGTGAAGGTTCATCTGCAAAACTCTGTACTGGAGACATGGAGTCATGCAACTAAAACACAAGCTTTGTGTTGCCTATAGGAGGCCTTTCCAAGATCTGATTTCTTCAGCCTGAAGATTGATGAATTGAGCTAAAAATCACTCTGTAAATTTGTCTCTTCCCCTGAAGGCTGTTCTTCAGCAGGTAAATGCGATGAATGATTGGCGGCGTTTTCAATGTAGTTAATGGACATCAAGCCCTTGAACTAGCCCCTTTGGCAGCTACATTAAAACTGCTACTGCTCTTGTTTTTTCAATTCTTTAAAGAAGGAGAGCTCCCGTGCACCTCACCCTTTCGTGACACTGGTCTAACATTTACCATTATACCTATCTGATATATGAAGGCTGTGCATCTTAGCATTGAACTGTAGACAATGGGTAAGCTATAAACATTTAAAGTAGCATTCTGTTGAGACCCTAACTGCAACCTCGTCCATCAAACGCAGAAACATTAAAACTTGACAAGACGTGTGTTATTCTGAGATAACACATGCCTTGCGGATGTTGTGAAATATGAGGGAAAACCAAATGCCTTCAGTGACCTTCAAGTGTTATCTTGCAGTAACATACACACTTTGGTGTATCTTACCAAATTAAAAAATAGCCCCAAACTTGCAAAAAATTGAATGCTTTTTAAAAATTTAACTACAAAACAAAAGAAATAGGGTGCATAATAATTACATGGCCAGTAAAAAGCAATAGTTTTTTAAATGTTTCATTTCTGGATTGCTGAGAAAAATAATAGGTAGGTTACAGGTGAGTGAAAGGAAATGTCATGTGCATTTTTCACACTATTCTAGCCTAGCAGTTTTTTCACAAGGCTCTTCATTAAAACTTTTTTTAAATGGCAGAAGAGATACATTAGAAGACTTCATTTATTTTTTTTTCTTTTTCAGGCACCTTACTATCTCAAAGTTAATCCAAAGATATATTATGTAATCTAATCTAAGATACTCTAGT
Source organism: Carettochelys insculpta (assembly GCF_033958435.1). Classification (NCBI taxonomy): domain Eukaryota; kingdom Metazoa; phylum Chordata; order Testudines; family Carettochelyidae; genus Carettochelys; species Carettochelys insculpta. The sequence goes on along the minus strand of NC_134139.1, from coordinate 87,436,813 downwards.
TTAGTCTGTCTGCATTACTGTATGTCTACACAGCAAAGTTATTTTGAACTAAACCATTGTTATTTCAAAATAACTATTCTAGGCTGTGTCTATACTAGCAAGTTCTTTCAAAAGAGTTTTCAAAAGAAGGGAGCTCTTTTAAAAGATACTGTGGAGCATCTACACACAAAAAGCGTTCTTTCAAAAATAAATCAAAAGAATACAGCATCCCTTTCAAAAGCACTATTGCACCCCGTTTCAGGAAGAACGCCTTTTTTTGAAAGCTTACTTGCTTTTAGGAAGAAGGGGCTTTCGAAGCCTGGGGGGATCCTTTTGAAAGGCCCCCATCTACCTGGGCAGCGCGGCATTCGAAAGCGGCACTTTTGAATCACACACGGCCACCATTATGCTAATGGAGTACTGCATATTCATGGAAGTGCCTCATTAGCACCATCCCAACTTGCTCATTACCATGCCCCTTCTGAAAGGAAGGGGCTAGCGTAGACGTAGCCACAATGAGGTTTGCGTATTTCAAAATAAGCCAAATGCTATTTCAAAATAGCGGTTGGGTTTTGTAGACACTAAGGCTATATCTACACTACAGAGAAAAGGAAGCCCTTCCAGAAGATCTCTTCTGAAAGAACTTCTTTCAAAAGAGGGTGTCCACATACAAAAGAGCAGATGAAAAGAGCGATCTGATCTTTCAAACAAGAGCGTCCGCACAGCCCCTTCTCTTTCAAAAGAACAGGCCAGGGATCGAAAAATCAGGTGCCACGAGGACTGCTCTTTCGAAAGAAGTGCCCTGTGGAGTGTCTATGCATTTTTTTCTTTTGAAATAAGCTTTCAAAAGAAGGCGTTCTTCCTGAAACGGGAGTGGAATAGCGCTTTCAAAAGGTGGACCGCTTTCTTTCAAATTTTTTTTTTTGCAAGAATGCTTTGGGTGTGTAGATGCTCTGGAGGATCTTTAAAAAGAGCTCCCTTCTTTCGAAAACTCTTTTGAAAGAACTTGCTAGTGTACATACAGCCACAGGGATCAAAGTCTATTTCAAAACAAGCCATAGTGGATACAATCACTCTATTTCAAAATAGGCTCTATTGTGTGTAGACACTGTATTTTGAAATATCTAAGTGTTACTTCAAAATACATTTTGGCCGTTTCTACACAGACCACTTCCTTTGGAAGTGGCATACTAATACATGGAGAGAAAGATGCTAATGAGGCGCGGATGCAAATTCCCTGTGCCTCATTAGCATAGCGTCACGTGACTTGGAGTCCAGAAGACCGTTCTTCCAGACTCCAAAACACCATGTAGAAGGGGCCTCTGGAAGAAGCACGTCCTTCTGGAAGCCCCCCTGGGGCCACGCTTCGACACAGCATTTTGGAGTCCGGAAGAACAGTCTTCTAGACTCCAAATCACATGAGATTATGCTAATGAGGCGTGGGGAATTTGCATGCATGCCTCATCAGCATCTTTTGTTCCATGTATTAGCATGCCACTTCCAAAGGAAGTGGCCTGTGTAGAAACGGCCTTTGTGTGTAGCAGCATTATTTCAAAATAAGCTATTTCAGAACATCTCTTCAGAATTGCTTATTTTGGTATAACGCTCCTGTGTAGACATACCCTTAGATTCTGATTGGCATTTAGCATGCAAGAGTTACCATACTGCATCAAACCACAGTTCTATCTAGGCTGGTACTCTGCATTGAGATTGTTTCTGAGGAGAGTGATAACTATGACCATGCAAAAGTTTTCTGCTAAGCTACAGCATTCCCAAAAAATAGGGTTAGGTTTTGAAAGAAAGTTAAAACTCAGACCAATTCCTGAGAAAATTCCTTTCAAGTTGAAAATCATCATGGATCTAACTGGTCATTTTAAAAATGAACTGTGTCTAATTTGTTATATTTCAATAAAATCTTGTTAATGGCGTATTTTCTATGTAGTACCAGGTACACTTTAGCAGTTTTGAGTAAGTTACTATTTAGCTTTTTTGTTACTCAACAGATCTAAAGCTCATATGTCCAGAATTCTACTCTGTAGAAAACTGCAGCACTGAAGTAACACTATTCAATTGGGTTACGTTTACACTGTGCCCTTAGCTTGACACATGATACATAATTTGTGCTATGCAAATTGCATACCCTATTTCAAACTAATTCTGAAATAGGCTATTTCAACATTTGGTGCTGTGCAGACAACGCTAAATGTTGAAATATTGTGCTATTTTGAGGCTTCCCGTGGGATGCCAAAATAGTATGCCCGGTATTTTGAAAAATATTTTGAAATACTGGTGCATTTCAGAGGTGCAGAGTAGCTATTTCAGGATACCTTGGTGTAGCTCTGAAGTGCAAACATAGCCTTGCAAGAAATTATTTCAGATTTACAACAGTGTTATTGAGAACAGGATTTGGCTTTGTGTGTTTGCGTATACAAAGGCATGCTCACTGATATGGAAGAAAATAAGAAGATGAATCCATTGCAAACAAAACCAGCAAGTAATACACAGTTTTAGCACTAACCCCTGCATAACGCATTTAGCAAGTTCTCTCAATTTAGCTCTTGGTATAAAAAATCCCTTCATGATTCTTTTGGGCAATCAACTGATGCCCTAAGTAATGAGATTTGAACTTTTTATCCAGACCATCCAACTGCAAAACCAAAACCTGGCCTCCCTGACCCATCTGTAAGTAAATATTATCTTCAGCTGGCAGAGCAGCAAGAGTTATTGATCGTTACTTAGACATTTTAAATTATCTTGCCAGACTACTTGTCTTAATGTCCTCCTGCAGCCAGCTTCATAGCTGTACATAAGTCTGCATAAATAAATGTTTTCTTCTTATTTTATCTGGAGTGATCATAGTATACTATTTGTACCAAATTCTAAAATAAAGAAGTGCACATGACTATAGGCCTAGTAAATACCACAACCATCAAAGAGTTCAAGGAAAAAACACATTTCATGAGAATTAAGTTTATTTTACACAGAACAAAGAACTCACAGCTGAATGAATTTTGATTGCTCAACATTCACAGGAATTAAACAAAGTGGAGCTCGTTTTAAAGAAGTTCTGGTTGAACAGAGCTGCTGATGGTATTAGGGGACAAGCAAGTACATGGAATTACTTGCCCATTGTTATATTTGTTCCTTGTTTTGCTCTTTTCACCATTTGCTTTTGTGCTTCTCGAGCTCTCTAACCTCCTGCAGTTCTTCATTCTGAATGGTAGAAAGATATTTTTGAACTCATGACCGTTTCCTCACCTTCATTTGTTTGCACTGGAAACCTAGTCTGTGACATCATTCCCATCCAGATTATTCCATAATCTTCTCTATTACATTTCATTTTTTTTTAATTCTTGTACTACTGAACTTTGTTTGCTGTATTTGCGAGTGTGATGAAAAGCACACCTAGATCAAGTTTAGCCATTTGTATATCAAACCAAAACACATAAGATAGATTACTGTAAAAGTCTTTTTCTTCAGTAAGATGAAAGCCCAATATTTCCAAACTATGTGTATAACACCCCAGAAGATCGACCTTCTCAAGGTCGATCTTCTGGGGTTCAGTTTTGCATGTCTAGTATGGATGTGCAAAACTGACCTTTCAGGGGGTCACAATGCACCTTACGAGATGTGACGAGTAAGGGAGTTTGATGGGAGAAACTCCCCCCTTGACATTTCCCTGTATAGACAGACAAGTTAGTCAAGAACAAATACGTCAATTTTAGCTACTCAATTTGCGTAGCTAGAATTGTGTATCTGCGGTCCGCTTTCTTAGTCTAGTATAAACATAACCCCGGTCATATTAGCACTTAAATAGTTTGCACTTGTTGTCATGTTAGCTGCTCCAGTCTGCTCCTTTCCAAGAGCAACATTACCCTAAGGTATAGCCCACAATACTAGTATAGCATTTTTTGATGCAATGTTACTGGTGTCTTATATAACCGTAACACCTCCTTCCAGGCTCTGAGTCACATTATTTGCTCTCACAATACAAATCATGCATCTGATTTGCTTTCACCACTGAAGCTGTACTTTACTTCAAAGGCTTTAGGGACTCTTCTATGAAAACAACTCTCCAAATCTCTCCCACATTTATTCATTCCCATTATGTTCTAGTAAAGATCTTTTTTCCCCCATCTGCTGGCAAGCAAGGTACCAGAGTATAAATACTAGCTTATTCCTTTCAATCTCCTATGCAGCTGATTAATTCATAGTAATGCCAAAACACACCATCACAAGTACAGGATGGACTTCCCTGGTCCAGCATCCTGGGGATCTGACTGGTCCTGCACAAGGGAGTTTGCTAGGCTAGGAGAGGTCAGTTTCGCCCCCCACTCCCCGTTCTGCTCCCAACCACAGCTGCCAGCCCCGGCCTCTCCCCCTGGCCTCAGCTGCTGGCCCCCTGGGCTGGCTTCACTTCCAGTCCTGGCTGGCTGGGCTGTCAGGCCCACTGACACAAGCTGTGGTCAGGCTGCTGGCCCAGCTGCCACCAGCCCTGCTTGGGCTGACAGCCCTGCTGCCACCAGCCCCAACTGGACTCCTGACTCTGACAGGGCGCCTGGTTGCAGGCCCTTCTGCCACCCCACTTCCAGCTGCTGGGGCTCTCTGGTCCAGGAATATCCATGGTCCTGCCAGACCACAGGTGATGCCAGACCAGGGTGTCCCAGTTTATAGCATATCGGAGGGGTAGCCATGTTAGTCTGGACCTGTAACAGCAACGAAGGGTCCTGTGGCACCTTATAGACTAACAGAAAAGTTTTGAGCATGAGCTTTCGTGAGCACAGACTCACTTCATCAGATGCTGGTCTAAAAAAGACCAGCATCTGATGAAGTGAGTCTGTGCTCACGAAAGCTCATGCTCAAAACTTTTCTGTTAGTCTATAAGGTGCCACAGAACACTTCGTTTCAGTTTATAGAGGTTCAACTTGTACTTCCAAGAGAACAATGCTGTCACAGACAACTGTAATTTTTCTGAGACAAGCAACCAATAGGAAGCCACTCATAGGGAAGAAAGCTTACAATGAATATGACTGCTTTGTACCTATTCACATAATTAACAACTAGCAGTAAGCCACGAACCATGTAATGGTATTAAAGCTTATAACCTACATATCCTGCAACAACTAGATGACAAAATAATCAAACGTTAGAGGTGCCAGTAATGTGATTTGCTTATTTAGCCATTTGAGGGCCAAATGACCAAATACACTTGAACAAGTGAGAGTATTATTACCTGTGGAGGACAAAGAGGGATTCAAATGTAGCCTATTAATGTGTACATATGTACATACAATGCTTTTATACAACAGGTACACAGCAAAGCCTAAAATAGTTGAACTGAAGAGAATCATTTACTGTTCACTCCCATTGCATGTTTTAATGGCTCACCAATGTACTTTTATGATATTTGTGGTCATGTAACACAGGGAATAAAAAGACCACTTCAATTATGAAACACTTCTTGTAATTACTATTTTATAATGATTATCCCATTGACTGTCTTGTAATGGCCTGCTAGGTGTGTGTGTCATAAATTAGTATAAAAGATTGAAAGTTAAACCAGCCCAACCTTTGGGGGATAGTTTCTTCTAAAATGAAAAATACATGCCTCCTGAGTTTTGTTTCAAAACGGAACCTTCTGGGTTGTGTGTGGGAAAGAATTTGTGAACAGAATCCTGCAGTCCATGGATGGAGGCTAAGCAAACTCCAGAGGCTCGAGTACAACTCAAATTTCAAAGAGAAATTCCCTCTGGGAGGTTCCTTTCTCTGTCCTATGCATTCTCATTTCCTCTTCCACAAGAGCCCACAGATTCTCCCCTTAACATCTACAGACATCTTCAGAGGTCCAAGGACTTACTGGTGGGAAGGAAATAAGACAGGCCCGCTGGCATGAGGATTTACCAGCCACCCAGCTGTGCCAGCAACCTGAGCCCATGTTTGACAATCTTTGGTGGGCATGAGTGAAGTTCCTGAATAAAGGATGAATCAAAACAAAACAAGATCCTTCAAGTTGTTTTCTGACATGAGCTTAACACTCTCAAAAGATCTATGCTGCAACCTCTATTAGACGAAAAATAAGTTTGGCTGCTAGGTACTTAAAGTCAATAAAATTATTACATCTAGGGAGTGAAACTGTCCACGAGCCTGGTTGCTTATACAACTCACAAACCAGTGGTGCGCAACCTGCAGCCCCAGGCCACATAAGCTTCATCAGGTTCCTTGTATGACCCATGAGACATTTTGTTTACTGTTGCCCATGTGCAAGGTTGCCATATTCTGCTGATTTCTGTCCACATAGGTTTTTCCCTACCAGTCTTACGTGTAAAGCCAGGGCATGTGAAGTGAAGCATGTGCTGATTGCACACAACATTAACTGGGAGAGCCATATACAGTTTCTGCCTCTAATCAAAGCATGGCTACTGTTCAACTGGCACATCTCTCAAATGAAGGTATGCAAGTGCTGTTAGCAAAACCACCCTATTCCAGCAGACCGTTTTGGTTACAACAAATTTGCAGCCCACTGAGATGAAGGAGGGCCACTCAGGCAGTCCTTCCACTAGCCTAGATTGCCCATCGCTGTTGTAAACAGATCTTGAAGGGTGGAGGTAGAATTCCCTGGTGCAGGCAGTGTGTTGTGCCAACACAGGCGCTCTAGGGTGCCCGCTCCTGCCTCGCAGCAAGCTCTGGCATACAGGGCACAATGAGGGGTGAATCTAGATGTAAGACTTGTACACGCACATTGATATTTTCCTTCTGCATTTCATCACAAGCGGAAGGCAATGGAAGCTGTCAGCTACAACTTAGATCAATCTCTGGGACTACTGAAGTTCTGCAGGACACCATTTCAGCTCCTAGAGGACACTAGAATTGAGAGGATTACTATAACCTTCCCCCATCATCACTCTTGGGCTACATCTTTTGTGCTAACCCTCTTGAAAGAGCAGCTCAGAATGCAAGTCATTGTCTATTAAAGAAAAAGAAGTCTGGCATAACACAGAGCAGTAAATAGCAATATGTGTTACAGGAATTTAAAACTAGATTTAAAATCAAGTGCTTCGACCCAATTCCCTTTCCCCGTCAGTTGCAAATGAAACAACCTTCAGCTATAGGTTTAAAGTAGCAGCAGTTTTGGATAGCAGTTTGCCTTTTTTTCCCCATTACTAGGGCTCTTATAGTTTCTTCAGATCAATAGAACTGCTATGTTTCTTTATACATCTAAGCAGTAAATCCATTCTCATAACGTTGACCCCATCCTGCCTTTCAGCTGAAAAGTTGAAGTGAAAAGTATTTTAGGGAATATCTGAAACAGGGAGACTAAATTCTTTCTTAGTCATACCAGGAACAAAGGCCAAACTAGTGCCACATATTTTAGTACAGCTTTCCCCTGGACCCTACTAAGTTCCAGGCAGCATTGTGTTGCTTTTTCAAATCTTCTGTCTTTCATATTTTTGCCATCATAAAAGTTCATTAAAGTGAAGTGCTTGAGTGAAAGCACACATGTGTACAGAAGCACACTTCTCCTAATTCATGTCACAAAAATCACCTTACACCACAAAACTGAAAAATTTAAAAATAAACTTTATCTTTACGTATTATCCTGTTTCCCTTTAAAATTTAGCTTGGATGGAGTATGCCACAGTTGTTGAGTTGTAAACTCTACAATGGAATATTTCTGGTTTTTTTCCTAAACCAAAAATATTACACTGAAAATTAAAAGAAAAAAATACCAAGGGAACATTTCTGTTGCTTTAAAATTTCTATTGCGAATTATTTTACAAACCCTACATTTTGAAGCAAATTTGACCCGAGAATGCACTGTTAGTATGTAGCTAATATTATTATTATTGTTCTCTTATCTGGATATTTATTTCTCAAATGGATGAATCCATGACATGTATCTAAATATGGCCTTTTGTATGAGGTTTATAGATTATTTCACTTTATAGGATGAAACGAAAAACCTTGTCTGGTGATTTAGAGGCCCCAAATAGTAATGCCTGTGTTTAAGCATGTGAGTATTGCTATTGAATTAAATAGGATTGCTCACTTGCGTAAAGCAAAGCATGTGTATGTTTGCAAGGTCAGGGTCTTATAAGCAATTGAGCAAAATAACGACATCTTCCCTGGAATACAAACAAACCAAATCCCCCAAAACCGATTGGAAAATAAACAAGCTTTGTGATACAGCTTTGTGGGAACTAGGAGGCTGGAATAAATGTGGTAAAAACAGGGATGAGCAGTGGCTGTTACCACAGTAATAAACTGCAGAACAAGGGAGTCAAGAGATACTCAGCTACTACATTTCTGGGTGATACTGGTAGCATAAAATCCTGAAACAGACAGAATTAACAAATAATTTACTAAGCAATTGTGTGCAGAAATTAACGTTGCTTGTAAAATATATTTCATGCTAGCAATTTTGGCCTATGCAATAATAGTGAAGCGTAGCTTGTTTTTCTGTTAGCAGATCTGAATACAGTGCATGCACAGAGAATCCAAAAATGCAGAAGTATGCATGGTAGTATGGTCTGAATGCACTTCTTTGGGAAGCATGTCCAGAAAGCCAAGGAAATATAAGAAAAAAGGAAATGAGTGAATTCATAACACAGAAAATAGAAAATTAGGAGTGGTGGTAACTCAACAAGATACAACCTTCTGTTTGCTGGGGTCTGCTGTTATTAGTTTGTTGTAACAGAATAATTCATTTCTCAGTTATTAACTAGAAGCTGACAAGCAAACAAATTTAGGGCACATCTGCACTGTCCTTATGCTGTGCTCTGTATACACTGCACACGCACAAGCATGTATATAAACCACAGTGTAGATGGGACAATTTTTGCCTTTGTCCCCCCTCTGCCTCCATCCCCACATTATTTTGATAATCTTCTCTATCAAGTTATTTCCACATGCACCTGGTATCAATTCCATGTCCCCAATATTCAACTGAAAGTTTCAAAAACTCAAATTTATTTTGATGTACTATCAGTTCAAGGTCTCCCAAATGCTGAAAGACAGTGTCTAAATCTCAAAGATGATTCTCCTGATCTTCTCCTCTAAAAAGGATGTCATTAAAATATCACTGAACTCTGCTCAGTACTTACTAGATCTCACAGGTGGCTTTTTGGAACAGAGCAAGTGCCAATGTGATACAAAATGGCAACCTGTTGCAATAAAATAAGCCTTTTGCCAGTTGATTGTGAGATATATGTCAGAAGCCACATTAGTCACTATTTGTAGGTGTGAACTGAGCCAATCCCAGTCATAGAAACACTATCTCTACTGACAGGAACAAACAATCTTCAATAAGGGGTAGTACAGACCAGTCTGCATGTAAAACTACATACACTGCCACACGTTCAGATGAACTCATCCTCCTTGATCGCTGGTATGGCCCACTCACTGAATGAAACTGGTCTAAAACACTAATGGTCACTCATTGGTCCAAATCAGCCTCTGCCAGAGGCTTTGGAGCCTAAGCTGGGTTTGCAATATTTTGACTGCCTATCATACATAACAGTGAGCTTCACTGACATGTAAAGCTTAGACATAGGAGCATTTTCAAAACCTTTGGAGTGTTTGTCCTGTATTTTTGAAGGGTTTGAGGTACTTTTTTGATGGCCTTGATCTTGAGCCAATTCATCTTGAGCTTCTCAAGCCAAGTTCTGCCAAATAATGGTGGCAACTTTCCCTCAATCACATGAAAGAGCAAAATGACAATGTCCATCTAGATGAAATTTTCACACATAATATCCTTTTCGGGACTAACTTTTCTCCATTGTAAATCTTCAAAAGAGTGGTGGAAGTGTCTTCTAGAGCAAACTGTGGTGAAAGTGTGGTGATAAGCAGATGCTGAAATCAGTGAAATACCAGCTCGATCATGAAGCTCCATTGCTTCAGGAATTACTTCAGTCAAGGAGTTGACACAAATACCACCTCTGACTCCAGTTTCTGATAACATGAGCACTGCTAAGTTTTGTTCAGTGTTGCTAAAACACTTGCCTTTTTCCACATTATGAAATTCCAACCTGTGTTGTTTCTGATGCTCAGCCTTCACTGGTGTATTCTTGGATGGTAAGTTACTTTGTGTTGCTGGTCACTGAATGGTACAAGTCATGGCTTTGTGACCCCCCTTTTTCTCTGGCACTTCTTGTAAGTGACCTGGTATGCCCAGCACTCCAACATCCACAGTTTGTGCACAATGGCCATACAGAAATTCCCTATTATGGTCCTTACTGTCCTGTGTCTCACTGATCCAGAATTTGTATTCCTTGGTTCATGCTACATTCCAGAGCATCCTTTTCTGTGGTTTCCATGGCAATGGATACTTCAACACCCTTTTTGAATGCAAGCACTGAGACAGTCACTATCCTTTTCTGGATCTGATCATAGCATAATCCAGAGACAAACTGGTTGTGAAATACACCACTTACATTTTGTCCAAACTGATAACTCCCTCACAACAGCAATAAAATGTGCTCTGCACTCTCTACTCCCCTCCTGTCACTGATGGAATCCATATTGTTCTGCTATCACTAATGAGATAAGGAAGGAACAGTTTTTGGATTGCCATAATACGTATAATATATATGGTGTTTCAGGGCACAGTTAGAGAAAAGAGATCACACAGCTGTCCATATGCTTTTAGCTTCATCACTGTCAGCTACATTGAAACTTGCAGTCTGCCTGGAACCGAACTGTGGATAGATATTGATCAAAATTTTTGAGGTACATTACCCATGATTTGCATTGTTTCTTTAACTAAAAATTCACAAAAGTTATGATTTCACTTCTTTGCTGTTCAATTTTCTACCATCCGAGACATCTTCTCTTTTATAGGGTAATTCATCTTTCCTCTCCCCTGAACTTTCTTTGGTCTTACAGTTTCTCTGCTAGGCTATTGATTATTCTGGACTGGGTGGCTCTCTGTCCAGAAATTCTATCTTGGACCCAAGAAACCTCTGCAATGAAAATTTTGTCTACACACGTGTTTCCCTGAAAAGTGAGAGTTTTGACAAATCAGTACTTACTGATGAAAAACGTTCAGCTGAAAATTTCCTGACCACATCTAGATTCCTGGTGTGGTTAATTGCATGGATGTTTCAACTAGTAAGAAGAATACAGACCAAATGAAAAGCTAAATGAGCTGGGCTGTTTAAGATTATTCCTTTCCTGAAACAGCATTCACTCTGTATTGCAAAAGTGCCACATGGTGTTTAAATAAAGGTTTTTTTTATATATCAAGGTAATATTTTTTTAGATGAAGCTCAAGGCTGAGAAAGCATGAAAGGCAAATTACTCTCTCATCCACCAGAGGATTGCTTCTGTAGATCAGAATATCCGCAGAGTACTGTAGTAAAATTCTTTAGTTGCCAAAGACTACATTATGCATAGGCTGTAAATTGATGGATTTTAGTTTTAAATATTAACTCTCTTACCATTCACAGAAAATTAAACTCACTGAGTTTATCTAAGGAGATATATAAAGGGATTCACTTTCTTTTGTATAAAAATATCAGACAGCTTCGCTAAGTTAATGACACAGCTTGTCATTCCACATAACAATTGCAAATGCTACAACTGCCATGTCATCAGCATGTCATATAATGCACTCTTCACACAATTAATAAAACATTATGGACAGACTGGGCTTTAATTGCAAGAACACTACTATATGAAAAGACTTTTATCCCGTTCTCTTAAGACACATTGCTACCCACTGCGACCAAGACAAATGCGTATAGTTGTTATAACCAGACACGAATTAAGGTCATGTTAGCAATTTTAAAAGACTTTTTTTTTTTACCTTGCTTAACCATAATATTGTCTTAGCATATCTTTTTAAATATGGAAATTATCTATAGAAAACAAATTTGGGCAATTTTTAAAGATTTCAAAAGTTTGTTATTTGTTCTTGGTGAGAACTCAATAATTGAAGATTAGTACTAAGATAGCTTGGCCACAATAGTGAACCAACACCAACAAAATTAAAAAAAAAAGATCTTCTCTAAAATAGAAGCAGGAGACAAGAACCCTTAGCTCTCTGCTTGAATTCTGCAGGGCCTCCAGCTGGCACAAATGCCTCAGAAGGGGAAGCAAAATTGATAGGATAATATAATGAATGGCCACCACAGCCCTGGGATTTGGCTGGAAGAGACATTAATGAGCATAAATGTTACTCAATAATTTGAAGCAAAGGGATTGGAATTTTCCTCAGAAAAGCTTTTTGTCCAGGGAGGGGAGGCAATTGCTGAGCCATAGGCCTCTGGGGAAGCAGGAAAAACTTGAAGGAACTTCAGTGGACAAGCCATTTTCCTACTGCCAGTGAGTAACATGTCTGGTAGTGCCCCAGCTACTAAACTATTCTAGCAGAAATGTGGATCTTATCAAGATGATGAAAAGGCATTGACCAAATTAATCTCTGGGGGGAACTCCACTGACTAGTCCAGTTCTCTCAGAGATGAGTCTGGCGCACCAAATGAAAATATTTTATTTAAACAAGGGAAGAAGATACATATTCTAGTCTAGAACTACAGGTTCTAACCTGAAACATAGCTCATTAAATACACAGACAAAAACTGTTGACTAAGATTTGACATCAAGTCCAGCAACTACTTTGAAGATAAAGAAAAGAGGCAGCTCATTTAGCTTCTGCTGGCAGCATTTTTTGAAGGAACCACCACATTACATGCTTTGGTTAAATTTTCAGCATGCCCTTAACAAAGCCATCCAATACAGGGGGAAGAAAAAAAAACCCCAAACCCTAACCAACACTATAACATTTATTCACTCAAAAATATTAAGAAATCATAAAAATTAATTCTGAGAAGGCTGTGTTGGCTCACACGATCTCTGCTCAGGCAGTGTGCAATCTATGTCTCTTTTTACAATTTTTGACAGCAGAGAAGAAGAAAATGAGGGAAATTACTTCTGAAATAGAAAAAAATAAATTAGGGGTCTTGAGTCACCAAACAAAAGCAATTTTTTCAGAGATGAAACACACAGGCCATGTTTACACTAGCCCAAAACTTCAAAATGGCCACGAAAAATTGACGCGGCTCGCCGCCATGCGGCTCATTCAGACAAGGCTCCTTTTTGAAAGGACCCTGGCTACTTCACAGTCCCCTTATTCCTATGAGCACATAGGAATAAGGGGACTTCGAAGTTGCCGGAGTCCTTTCGAAAAGGAGCCCTGTCTGGACCAGCCATGTCAATTTCGAAGTGCCGCGGCCACCCGCATGCTAATGGGGTGCTGAATATGTATTTCAGCGCTTCATTAGTAAACTCAAAATGGCCATTTGCATGGCAATTTCGAAGTTTTTGGCTAGTGTAGACGTAGCCACAATCACACTGACAAGCAAAACATAGTTGGGTTTTTGTGAGTAATTTGACTTTTTTGATTTTGTTTTTTACAGACTCCTTTTCCTGCCCAAAAGGGCAACTGCAAACCTATCTTTCTCCAGTTAAGACATCTCATGTGTTTCCATTTGCAATCAAGATACAGGAAAAAATTGCAGTGTTTTTCAATTTTCAGGGGCTGAATAATGTTATAGTCTCTACTGGTAGGTGGTGTTTCTCAGTTGTAGTATGTAATAATAGAAGAGAGATGGAAGAAATAATCTTTACCTGATATGTAACAACAAATATCTTCTCTGGAACTAAAATAACCAGTAAGCACTGGTAAATGATTAATTTTGTAGTATAATGTGCTTCCACTTAGGATGGAACGTGGAACAATTATGACTACCTAGAGTTTCTGACAGTAATTAAAATAAATATTTCCCAACAGATTTATCTGACGAATTTAGCCTTAAGGAATATCCACAAGTAGAGTGTGTGTATGCATTATTCAAGATGAATGTATTATTTTGCATTTTATTTTTATTTTTAAAGATCAGAGCAAACAGTTCCTGCCAAGTATTCTTTATGTACATTTTACTTTTCATTCTGTTTTGGTTATTTCAGATTGATCAGTAAGTCACATGGTATGTTTCTGTTTCCTGACTGGATGAACATGCAAGCATGTCTAACACAGAATACTCCCTCACTTACCTGTGTTTAAAATTCAGGTTCTATAAAATACTCAGGCACATGAGTAATTTTCCATGAACATCTGTAAGTAAAATTGTGAACACAACCATAATAGATTCTTTTAAAAATTCAACAAAAATTGTGTAAAGTATTTTGCAGATTCATCAGCTCTAAATAAAATTTTGATGTATTACATTAAAATACCTTTCAAAATTGGCAGCCAAGTAAGTAACCAATTTGTTGGAGCTTGACTGTCCTTATAAACATACGCATTTGAAAAGCATTTTTCTTTTTTACTTTGATACAACATTTGGCATCCAATACTGTCATCATGGAATTATATATAATGTATAATAATCAGTAAACATTAACTTTAAAGCAGCTCTAACAGTGTACTTTTCTTACAAGTACATTTACGTAATACTCACTTATACTCATATGTAAACATGTATAAATATATTGAAAATTACCTAAAATAAATTTATTTTCAAATCAGGCAAATGTATTTTAAGGCTTATTCCCTTCCTATGATGTGCAATCTACTATCTATATAAGCATAATCACAAAGTTTTATGGTATCAAGTATCGGAGGGGTAGCCGTGTTAGTCTGGATCTGTAACAGCAACGAAGGGTCCTGTGGCACCTTATAGACTAACAGAAAAGTTTTGAGCATGAGCTTTCGTGAGCACAGACTCACTTCGTCAGATGCTGGTCTTGGAAATCTGCAGGGCCAGGTATAAAAAAGCCAGAGCAAGGGTGGGGATAACAAGGTTATCAAGATTACCTTGTTATCCCCACCCTCGCTCTGGCTTATTTATACCTGGCCCTGCAGATTTCCAAGACCAGCATCTGACGAAGTGAGCCTGTGCTCACGAAAGCTCATGCTCAAAACTTTTTCTGTTAGTCTATAAGGTGCCACAGGACCCTTCGTTGCTGTTAAAGTTTTATGGGTACATATAATACGCTCAGGAACAAGCCTTGTGTCTTTGGTCTGTGTAGGATTCTTGTATTTACTGACACATAACCACTAGTTGCCATTTTATAGAATTCCCAAGACAATCCCCACCACCAACAGCTTTTTACTAATCCTTAACTGCACTGGTTTCTCCCTTAGGCCCTCCTACTTCAGTCTTTCTTGGGTTTCTGTGAAGGATTTAAATCCTGCATGAGCTATTGGTGGGGCAGGTGTGATAGATGTTGAATGATGTGACTGATATTCTGTGTTTAGCCAACCAGTAGCTAGTCTGTGTAATTTATCATTAAGTGTGTGCATGAAGGATAGATTCCTTGTTGTGGAATCCAGCCATATCTACCATTGGCAATGTTTCTATACCCCAGTCCAGCCCCCACACAAACCCCCGCCATTTACATGGAATTAATTACAGAACTCCACTTCAGTCCCTTCACAATACTCTGGCCAAACCACCTGTTGGCATCTCCCATACGCAAATATTTGAAATATAAGTACATAGCCAATACTCACAACATTAAATACAAAAATGATGCATGCACTTGGCATAATCATAACCAGCTTTTCATAGACTCCTTGCTTGGCCCACTTTGTACAATATTTATTGCAAATATACAACAGTAATTGCAACAATGATCTGTATGTTCATAACACAGTCAGCATCTGAAGAAGTGAGTTAACTCACGAAAGCTCATGCTCTAAACTTTGCTGTTAGTCTATAAGGTGCCACAGGACCCTTCGTTGCAACACAGTCAGGTAAATCACATAAACCTGTTACACGACAAGGTTTCTATGTTTCTTTGAGGAGTATTAGCTGTGTAACCACATGAAAGTAGTTAAGAAGCCAACTCAAATAATGAGTTCATCCTACACAAGCATTATGGTCTTGAGCAGTCCAGGCAAACAATGCATCTCTACAACAAAGCTTAAACTTGCTTTTCATAATAATTTTAAAAGCACTAGTAGCCTATTTAATTTTAGAAAGAGATATCCATCACCCTTTCCATTTCTCATAAGGAGTCTTGTCATTTGTATCTCCTCAAGGTGATGGACGCACTTGCTTTGATCTGCATAGTGAAAGTCCAGAACTATTGGAGAAAGACTGAAATCTCAGGTGTGGTTCAACATTGAGTATGTTTCTGCATTTGTTTTTAAAATGTGCATGTGGGGAAAATGTTTTCTCACATAAGTATATTGTTGAAAAGAGTGAAAAAAAACGTTAGTAGCCTGAAACAAAATAGGAAGAAGGGTTCTTTCAAAGACGGGGATTATTTTAGAAGGAAAAAAAAACATCTACACTGCTTTTTTTCTTTTAAAAGGACCTCTTCTGAAAAAAGATTATGCAAATGAAGCATGATATATGCAAATCAGTGCCTCATTTCATTTTCGATGTCCCTCATTTGCATTCTTCTTTTGAAAGAGGAATACAAGTCTAGACACAGCCTATCAGTGCAAATGCCTGGGCAGTGAAACCAGTATATTTCCTTTTCTTGCAAATATACATTAATCAGACTGAAAATATCATCTCCAGGTGTCTGTTCTTTCCACGGTTAGCAAAATAACACGTCTTCTTCAACCATACCTTCATTCACATAACATATAAACAGTAGCAAAATAGATTAGCAACATCAGTTGATTCAGCCAACTGTACAGCATAATATGGACTATTTTTCACTGTGTGTACAATTTTGGTCTCCACATTAGCTGACATGTCATTAGTTCATCATATTATTGGACAGAGGCACCATGTCAATTCTTTTTGCATCCTTTTCTCCAAACATGCAATGAACTACATTTTTTATACATGGCCATTCAAGTTCTCTTCAATGGTATGGGCGTCTGATGCTTTTTCTATTTGGTGGTTCACTTGGTACAATGCTTCAAGTGCATTTTCATGATAAGTATTGCTTTGGATACAACAGTAGCAATGTCACTTTTCCACATAGCTAATTTTCACTTAAAAAAATCAACAGGCTTGTTAAATTACGTGGGAGCCTAGTGAGACAAGGTCAGGCCAAAGGGCTGCTACAGCAGTGTGGGAAAATAGCCCAAAACTGGAGAGAAGGACCAACTCCCTTGTTAAGGAGAGATGGATTGCTGCAGGGCAATCAGAAGGAGGTGTCAGGGAAATGGTCCAGGCAGAAGAGGATGAGTTATCTCCATACAGAGGTCTGTTGAAGGCCTGTAGCAGGCCTTTTAGAAGCTGCCCAAGTTAGAGGGTGGCTCAGGAGAGAAAGAAAGAAGGGAGTGGTAGAGCGTAAGAGAAGAGGCAGAGAGAGAGACAGACAGACTAGTTGCTGTGAGTGAGGGATAGCTGCAGGAGGGAGTCCAGAGAGATTAGCTAGATACACAGCTCATAAAATAGCTGCTAGCTTGACTCTGACAAAGGGAGAGGGCTGCCAGCCCCAAAATTGGCAAGGTGAAAGAGGGGCCCTTGCCACACTAGTTTCTAAGTGGCACCGAGGTAGATAAGGGTTGAAGCTGCTGTTTACTAGAGTATCAACACAAATTATGCACTGTGTTTTTGCACACTCTTGATCACCACTGAATGTAAAACCATATTTTATAAACTCATCATCATATTACTTTTTCTTTATAAGCAACACTCCAGAACTATCACAATCATTTGACTTAGATTTTCCACACTTCGGACTTGACAAACACTACCTCAAGTCACATGTTAATTTTCTCATGTCTTTACATTATACATTTTCAGCTACTTGCCCATTATTGGGTATACAACAGTTCAAATAAAAATAACACTAACCAGTCCTAACAAACAAACAAACAAACCAGTCAATGAGAAGCTTTGCTCACAGTTCACTGAAGAACAGTACTCCACAGTGAATGACTATTGACTATGTGAGGGATGTTACTGCCGCTACACTGGCTACAATGATCTTCTTTACGGCTGCCTTGGCACACGTTTCTTCTTCCTGCTTCAAGGCCATTACGAAGAGGTTACTGGGCCAGGGGAAAAATAGCATGGAAGGCCCTGCCCAGGTACACTGTTGCTTACCCTTCTACTTTGTCTCTCATGGCGCCCAAATTTCTCTGTCTGCCAAGGTTCCAGACGCTGGTTGTGTGCCTGGAATGCCTGCTGCCCACCGCAGAGTCCATGGGCTTCAGCTGCTGCCTACATGCCTGTGGTTTCTAGAGACAGCTCTGTCCCCCATTCCAGGATTTTATTCTGAAAACCCTCTGTAATATTTCATGCACCCCAAAGGGTTCAAGAACCACAGTTTGGAAAGCACTGCCCTAAGGGATAGGGATGTGCCAAGTATTCAAACCCACATCAGAAAACTTCAAAATCTTCAGGCTTCACGTTTCACTTAATTTTAAAAAATATTCCAACAACATGAAAATCCTGTGAAATACTGCAGATTTGGATGGAAAGCAGATACATTTTTAACTGAAAATATCTCAGTATCAGACATAATGCTCAATTTTCAAAAATTTAAAGGCTGAATTGTGTTTTAACAGGGATCAAATTTCACAGCAAAATATACAAGCAGCTCACTGCTCCAGAAAAAGACAAAAACATCGCAAGGCTCCTTCCCAGATGCCCAATGTCTTTTTTGTTACAAATGAGGAACCGGTACTCAAATGGCTCCCCTCCCCTTCCCTCTGCCAATCCTCTGGCTGGGACTGCTGAGGTGCCTGTACTCAGTACAGGAAAGTACCAGCACAAAAAAAAAGCACTGTCTATAACTTATGTGTAAAAAATATCCCTAGTACATTTTATACAATTATCCTGTAATATCTTTGACCAGCATCAGTACTAGACTTGTATCTTCTGTCAATTTTTTTCCAGGTAGGTATTGCAATTTGTTAGGCACAACATTGATTAATGCCAATAACACCCCCAGCTACTTAAACTGTATAATTCTGCCTATGAATTTATTCAAATTTAGTTCTTATTAAGTTAGGTGTCTGCAAGGTGCACTGACAGCTGGAAAGTCCTTGATATAGCAAGAATAGCAGCATGCTCACAAAGGAGTTGATAGTATTCACAGTCATGGGGAATTTGAGCATCTTTAATTTACAGCCACCTCGCATGAGTTTGGTTTTATGTGCTTTACCCCATCCCCCACCCACATCGGACCATTGCTTTATTAAATTCACAGTTTTCCTTGGTAAGTGTCAAGTTGAGATTTTTTAAAACTCCTGAACACCTGTCTAAGAGAATTATCTTGCTCTTGCTATGCTTTCCCATATACCAAGATGCCAGTATTGAAACTGATAGGTGGGATATGATGGGTAAGCCTCTGCTTATGTATGCAGTGAAGATAATGCCCTGTACAGTATCATGAAGTGTGTGCAAAATTCAGATTAGAAAAATAACCTGCTGATCCATTTAAGATGTGTGCCTAGTTTTCTTTAGCACGGTGCTACAAACCTATGCAATTTGGCTATGGTTTTCAGGAAGACGTTTGGTATTCCAGGACTTCATTTTATGGTGAACTACTAACAATATAGCGAAGTACAAGTTCTAAGTCTTTGATGTCTTCTATCCTGTTCCCAACTTAGCACATGCTATTAGAGTTTGAATCTTGCCTTCCACCACTTTCCTTTAATGAAAAGCGTGGCCTATGGTGAAGTTTATTGGTTGCTTTTACAATTCCATCAGCTACCAAGGCCACTTACTGTGTCTGGATCTTTTGAAGAGAGAAGAAAATCCAGAGCTTACTTCTCCTTTCATTTTCATTTATTTGAAAGCTCATATACATTAACCACATGGAGTCTCATCTTCCTTGTCAACCTTTGAAAATTCTGAAAAAGTATTTGGTGACACAAGGATGAAATTCAGTGCTGGAGTTACATCTTTCAACGAGAGCTGATAGGGTTTCACAAAGGGCTATGACTAAAGCATTTTATGGTTTAGATGCTTTATCAGTGGGATATATAAAGTACATCCTTCATATGCAGCAAAGACAAATGAATATAATACCTAACATAAGAGGTTTTCTAGAGGCTGGAAGGAGGATTTATGTGGCAGAAATGGCTGATCAAAATACAGAGACAAGATGACCAAATTTTGGATTATATGTATTTCTATTATGCAGATGAAAATTGTGGCAGATTTGTACGGGACCTTTCTCTGAAAAAGGGCTCATCATCTCTAGCTAGTATTAGCATTCACAAAAAAACCTGAAGAATAAATTTGTAAAGGACATCTTTGGGCTCTCCTGCATCCTCTTAATGAATTGTATATGATCTAGACAAACCTTGGCATTTCATCGTATGCAGGTTACATCACATCATCTGTTAATACTATTCTGTTACTTTCACTGTCCACAGAATCCTTATAGGTATGTAGCAGAAAAGGCAGGCAGAACCCTGCTCCAAGATTTGAGCTTACAGCTTCATCTTTAGAAATGTAACAAGTAAGAATGTTGACAAACAAGCAGTAGACAGGTTACGATAGGAGCAGTTTGTGTGAAATTCTCAATGAATATATATTTTCCCTTTCTAAGTTTTAAGTTTCCTATTCTATGACCTGGCATTGTAAAGGGTTCTACTAATGAAGACCTCTAAGACTGGGGGCTGAATTGTCTTTTTTTTTAGATTTTGCAAAAGAGCTGGATCTTTAGGAAGGATCTGAATGTGAGAAAAGTGGTAGACTGAGAAACAGATTTGAGGGAAGTGTTTTAGGTGTGTGGATCACCATAAGTAAAGCAGAATTACCTGTATGAAGATGTGCAGAAGCACATATCCTTGGGAGAGAGATGAAATGGAAAAGGAAACCAGGCAGAACTGCACGGTGGAGCTGAGTGATGCAGAACCTTGAAGACCGGTGCAAAAAGTTTGAGTGTTGTATGTGGAGTTAACCATTTAAAAGCTTACTTATAGAGCCTATTATATTATCATATGCCATCATGTGGCTGTGCTATTGGTGGCTGTTTGTTAGTTACATAAAAAATAGTTCAATAAAACTGAAAAGCAGAACAGCACAGGTGAAGACCTGACAGATAAACTACATTTTCCAGTAACGTGATTCCATATGTCTCATTTTTCTGTAATTACATCTTTCTGCAGGGTGGTGCGATTTGCAAGTGACACTGCTTTCCATACTAATATTATTTACGAGCTGTTGCACTTGAGATGGTAGTGGGTATTTTATCCCCACTTCTTCTCATTTAGCAGATTTGCATACATTGTGGTTCATCGATTTCTACTTGCCACTTCTGTTATGATTTTTAAATTGTGTAAGGGATGCACAGAGCTTGGGATGAGCACTTTTAGTGCTAAGTGTTCTTTTTAAATCCAAATAATTAATGCCGCAGAATTTTAACTCACAGGTTTTTCATCAATGTTCATCTTCACTTAGCGCGCAAATTACTATAAACTGAGTTTTTTGAATATTAGGATGGGCAATTTCACTTGGGCTTGACACATCCTGGAGAGAGGCAAAAACATCCATCATTTCAAAAGGTAGCTTCTTGGCACCTCTGAATTCATCTCTATCAAACTCCACGTTTGGACACTAGCTCAAATCATGACTGATGTTTTGCAATCATTGCAGTCTTGCACGAATGATTCCTCCAGTGTTTTCTAAATGTCATAAGTCTTCATCCCAGCACCATACAGCAGGAATGCTTTTTCTCTTTTCTTTTGAATCATATATAAAAAGCAGCTAAAACTTTCTCAAAGTGATCTAGCTATTTCTTCCCAAAGTGTGTGCTGAGTTGTTAGTGTCTGATGTGTCAAAAGGTGAAAAATTCATAAAAGCTTCACATTTTCACTTTGTGTGCCAGTGAGAGAGACAGTGAATAGCTGCAAGTGCTGGACGAGCAGAAAGTCCCTTTGTGATTGTGACCCATTTTAACACAGAAGAGATGGGACTCTGGATCGGTAGATTTTCCTATTGTTCAACAGTGATTCTGAATGAATGTGTTCTGTAATGTAGGCTTGATGGTCTTGAATCTGTCATATGCTTCTAAGTGTGCTAAACCGTAGCTAGGTTTTATTGTTTGCAGATTTCTTTCTATTTGTCTGAAGGCAATTTCCTCCTTGAAATGGTAGTTTTCCTAGCAAACAGCCAACAATGCTCTCAAATAATAAACCTAATTCCTGAAAATAAACCGGAACCACTGCATCCCTTTCAAAATCCTAAAACACTGTATTTACCCCTCACTTTACATTTCAGCCATCACAGCCCCATGCCACAGCCAGTGCCCTTCTAACTAAAATAAAAAGAGACTCATTTGGAGGGGGAGTGCTGCTCTTTCGTGGGCCACAAAGCAATGCAAGGCTCTCTCCCTCTTAACCAACAAGAATTGGCTGATTGCATGGCAGTCCCAGTATCCATTGGCCTGTGGAACATCAGTCAGGGATCAAATCCACTGCTTTAACACACGTTTTGGCTGTTGTTGGATAAGAAAAAAACCAGGAAAAGAAAGGAGAGTACCAGGCTCTTGTCTCTGACAGCATGTGGATTTTAAACTTCAGATGGACAATCATGCATTCCTCAAACCTCTGTGTGGATATCACGGTGTGGAGAAAGCTGCTGATACTAAGGCTGACCTACAGTGTGTTAATGAATATGTAATCAGTTGTTTGCCCACTACTCCAAAAGAGCTGCAATTCATATGAGTATGAGACAGTCCTTAAATAACATCAAACCACATTTTTGTAACCCCTATTTTAAGAACAGCACACATACAATGATTTGTAATGTGAGGCATGTTTACTGCAGGATGTTCACAAACTTTTAATATATTCCATTTCCTCACATTTTATGTGTGTACCACTGTCTTTTAACTTTCACTCCCAAACCTTCTCTCTCTGGAGGCTGTTGGGGGAGTCATCCAACATTTTGGGATCACATATTGTTTGCTATTTAGATATGAGTTGTTCATTTTTGGGCTTCTAGACATTCACCATTTATCGAAAATAATCAGGCGGTTTTATTGTGTTTGTTTTTGTTTTTAAAGTTGGCATTTATATCATCATCAGCCAAAAAGAAGTCCTTACAGAGCCGCATGTGGCTCTGGAGCTGCAGATTGCAGACTCCCTGGTCTAGACCATTCCTGATACATATTTGTGCAGTGTGCTCTTAAAAATCTCCAATGATGGAGAATCCACAAGGAATGTAAGCAATTTATTCTAGTGCTTAACCACCTTGATGGTTAGTAAGCTTTTCCTAATGTTCAGCCTAAACCTCCCTTGCTGCAGTTTAAGCCCATTGCTTCTTGTCCTAGCATCTGAGACTGAAGAGAACAATTTTTCCTCCTTTTCCTTGTAACAACCTTTAAAGTGCTTGAAAATGTATGCCCCCCCTCACTCTTTTCTTTTCCAAACTAAACAAACCCAGTTCTTTCAATATTGCTTCATAGGTCATGTTTTCTAAACCTCTAAAAATTTTTGTTGCTCTTCTCTGGTCTTTTCCCAACCTGTTCACACCATGTGGTGCTCAAAACTGAACACAATATTTCAGCCAAGACTTAATTAGCACAGATTAGAATGGAAGCATTACTTTGTGTGTCTTGCTTACTTGTCTCTTGCTCACTAATGTCTTGCTTACTCTCATGCTTTGTCATCTGTTTATATATTCCAGAATGATATGTTTGTTTTTTGCAATGGCGTCATATTATTGACTCATGTTACGACCCATAGATCCCAGTCTGCAGTACGCCTTCCTAGAGAGTCATTTCCCATTTCATATGTATAAAACTGATGGTTCCTTCCTAAGTGGAATACCTTGCATTTGTTTTTATTGAATTTCATCTTATTTTCCTTAAATGGTTTGTCCAGATAATTTTGAATTATATTTCTATCTTCCAAAGTTCTGGTGACCCCTCCCAGCTTGGTATCGTCTGCAAGCTTTATAAGCATACTCTCTATGCCATTATCTAAATTGTTGATGAAGATATTGAACAGAACTGATCCCAAAACTGATCTCTGCAGATCCCCACTCCTTAATGCCCTTCCAGCATGACTGCAAACCATTGATAACTTTTCTCTGTGAATGATTATCCATACAGTTATGCACTCACCTCACAATAGCCCCATCTAGGTCGCATTTCCCTAGTTTATTTACAAGAAGGTCATCTGAGACTATGTCAAATGCTTTACTAAATCTAGGTATACCACATTTACTTCTTTCCCCTTAGCTGCAAAGTTTGTTATCCTAGCAAAGAAAACTAGTAGGTTGGTTTGACGCGATTTGCTTTTCACAAATCTATGCTGGCTGTTACTTATCTTTTTATCTTTCAGATGCTTACAAATGGATTCCTTAATTATTTGCTACAATATTTTTCCTGGTACAGAGGTTAACCTGACTGGTCTGTAGTTTCCTGTGTTGTCCTTATCCATTTCTAGTTTTCTAGAATCTCTCCCATCTTACATACCTTTCCAAAGATGATAGCTAATGTCTCAGATATCTCCTCAATCAGCTCCTTGAGTATTCTAGGATGTAGTTCAAAAGGTCCTGGTGACTTGAAGACATCTACATTTCCTAAGCAACTTTTAACTTGTTCTTTTGCTACTTTAGCTTCCGAACCTCTCTCATTTTTTCTCCAGTATTTGCTATGCAAGGCATCGAATCACCCTAACCTTCTTGGTGAAAACTGAAACAAAGAAATCATGAAGAACCTTTGCCATTGCCACATCTGCAGGTTTTTTTTCTTCTTCTTTATTGAGTAAGAGACTTACTTTCTCCCTGGTCCACTTCTTGCTTCTAATGTATTTGTAGAATGTTTTCTTGCTACCCTTTAGTCCCTAGCTAATTTGAGCACCTTTTGTATCTCTGCCTTTCTAATTTCCAACCTATAAACTTGTGTTAATTTGTAATTATTTGCAATTTGACCTAGCTTCCACTTTCGTAGGACCTCTTTTTGACTTTTATATTATCCAAGGTTTTCTGGTTAAGCCAGGGTGGTCTGTTCCCACACTTTCTATCTTTTCTATGCAGTGGAATACTTTGCTCTTGGACCCTTAATTCTTTTCCTTAAAAAAAACTACCAAGTGTCTTCAAGTATGTTTCCTTTGAGACTCGCTTCGCATGTGGCCATACATATCAACTCCTGAGGAGGCTAAAGTCTGTCTTCTTGAAATCCATTGTCTTTATTTTATCTAGTCTGTGTTCAAATACTTTCTCCTCTTTCCTTGATAGCAGGACCTCATATCTGCTTAGCAGTCCTTATTCCTGGAACAGCATCCCAAGGTCAAGGAAGCCAAAGCCCTCCTGGTGACAGAATCTTTGCAGCCAGGCATTCATCTCCAGGATGCATCTGTCTGTGCCTGGACACCTAGGCTACGTCTACACATGCCCCAAACTTCAAAATGGCCACGCAAATGGCCATTTTGAAGTTTACTAATGAAGCGCTGAAATGCATATTCAGCGCTTCATTAGCATGCAGGCAGCCGCGGCACTTCGAAATTGACACGCCTCGCCGCCGCGCATCTCGTCCAGACAGGGCTCCTTTTCGAAAGGACGCCGCCTACTTCGAAGTTCCCTTATTCCCAGGAGCTGATGGGAATAAGGGGACTTCGAAGTAGGCGGCGTCCTTTCGAAAAGGAGCCCCTTCTGGACGAGACGTGTGGTGGCGAGGCACGTCAATTTCGAAGTGCCGCGGCTGCCCGCATGCTAATGAAGCGCTGAATATGCATTTCAGCGCTTCATTAGTAAACTTCAAAATGGCCATTTGCATGGCCATTTTGAAGTTTGGGGCACGTGTAGACACGGCCCTACTCTTGAATGGAAGGAACAACAAGAACATCATCTGCACTCCAATCTCCCTCACCTCTACTCCCGGAGACCTGTCATTGCTTTTGATCTGCTCAGGGTAATACATCAGAATATCATTAGTGCCTACATGGATGAGTAGCATACGGTACTAGTCAGAGGACTGAGCGATCCATGACAATCCTTCCATAAGGTCTTGGATCGGGGCCCCTGACAAGCAGCATGCCTCCCAACATGTCATGTCAGGGCAACAGATAGGTGCCTCTGTCCACCATCAGAAGACAGCCTCCAACCACTATTACAGTATGTTTACTCTTAGGAGTGGTGGCTTCAGACCTCCCAGCCTCCTGGGTACTGAGCTTCTCCTCCTTGCCTTTAGAGGTACTCTCATCTCATAGCAAATGTGTCACAATGGGAAAAAAGTAATTTAATGCTGAAATTAATCAAAACTAAGTGATTCAAGTCATTTCAACAAGATGAAGCATTTCAATTTCAAGAATGATTAAATGTTTCATTTCAATCAATAATGACAAAATAAAACAGAGACATTTCTGAAAGTGAAATGTTTTAGAATTTCCTTTTGTCAAAAATTTCAACATTTAACCTTTTCATTCCAAAGTGGGACAAAAACAAATGTTAAAATGTATTATACTGGATTTTGATTATCTCTGCTGCTTATGAATAGATGGACATCCTTCCCCAAAGCCATGCTGCTTCTCATTTACGTTTTTGTCGGAGCACATGCATCTCTGCAGTGTACTTGATGCTGCTTCTCAGAGAGAAGGCACCAAAATATTCATGGTCATTTTGGTAACAACGTTGCACAGGCTGGATACCACTGTCAACAGAAAAAATACAACCATTATGTCAGCCTGTTGATATTTATCAGCTGTGGTTCCTTTTTTGCTGTTGGGAATCTAGCTTTTTCCTTTGAGCTCTCTCATGCAACTAATGTCCTCTTATCTGATCCTAACCTATGGAATAATAAAGTGAGCTCTTCCTGTCTTCCTTCTAGTACCATTCTGCCCAAGAGCACTCAAAGATGACCCTCCTTTTTCTGAGGTACAGTTGGCAATATAATAATATTAGTAGTATCTTACTTTTCTCTCTCTGCAGAATTATCCACAATGGATGAACTCCATTTCCTAAATATGCTGATACAAAATGTTCACTACAGTGAACTTTTCATACAGTCATCCCTTGTTTAACGAGTACTTTACTTACAAGTACTCTGTAAAACAAGGGACACACATAGTTACCATTGTTCACTATGTGAGTGAACTTCCCTTGCCTATATGAGCCCGCTGCAGGGTACCCGGCGGGGTGGGAGGTGGTTCCGCTGCAGCAGCGGGGTCCCTGGCCAGGGAGTGTGGAGATCTGCAGCCCTGTGGCTGGAGCTGAGCTGGCCGTGAGGTCTCTGGCTGAAGAATGGGGAGACCCGCAGCCCTGTTGGCTGGCTCCGCTCCAGCCGCAGGGTCCCTGGCCAGGGGGTGGGGAGACCGTAGCCCCATGGCTGGCTCCACTCCAGCCATGGCGTCCCTGGCTGGGGTTCAGGGAGACCCACAGTCCCACGGCTGGAATGGAACCAGCCACAGGGTCCCTGACCTGGGGAGGTGGGGAGACCTGCAGCCCCGCCTGACCCATTTCCAACACTCCCGCAGCAGCAACTCCCCGCGCATCCCCCCATCCCACCCGGTCCAAACATTCCCCCAGCCCACAGGTCCCCACGCAACCCCCCTGACTGCTCCCAACACCCACCTCATCACATTCAGAACCCTTTGGCTTGCCACACTCCCCCCAGGTACATCTGTAGCGGCCCGGAGGAACAAGCTGCCACCTCTTTCACCACAGCTGCCTGCAGGTTTTAACCCTCCCTTCCACTCATGGCCCCAAACTGTCCCTAGCCTTTCGTCCTCCCCAACCCAAGGATCACTTACCTTTCCAAAGCAGCTCCACCTGCTGCCACTCCTTTCCTGAGTTTGGAGCATTAGGAACCAATCAGACACTTTTACATACATATTAATGGTAATTTAATGTCCCTCTGAGGAGTTTTTGCCTATGAGCAGAAATTTGGGAACCAATTGTGCTCGTATAGTGAGGGATGAGTGTATTGGGCAGCCCCAGGACAGGGAGGTTGCCAGCTAGTCAAATATTCTGGATAATAGAGAGGTATACCTAGCAATGCCTAACACTGATGAAAAACAAGATTAGATATTGATAAACAAAAATGTATGCAGAGTACTTTGTTTACCATCAACAGTAGATTGGACACTTTAAACTTACACTGTATTTCCTGTATTTATTTGTATTTACTTTCACTACACTGCACTTACGGAAAACTTGACTAAAATTTATTTACAGTTAAAATGCCGCTTATCTGAGAGTTCCGGATGACAGAATTCTGGTGAAGACAGAGTTTCCTATATATCCTTCATACCGAAAAGCTACTCAAACCAAGTTGCTGGCAGCCTTTCCCAGTCAGATAGTGGAAAATTGATGGATATTTCTTTGGTGGATCAGTGTGGGGTACTTTAAAAAGGACAGACAGTTCAAAATAATGAAGCTTTCAACTTTCATTTAAAAAATGTACTGTATTGATCTTGTATCAATGTCTAGAAATGGCAACACATCTGAACAAAGTACCATTTACAATGCACTAACCTGAATTTTTAAAATTCTATGAGCTGCAATGGTTTGCTCCCTTTCTGAATGTTATTATTTTCGCAGTGTGTAAAAATATGTGGCACAGAAGTACCTGCTTCAATTTCTACATCATTCTTTCTTGTGAAACTAAACAAAACAGCAGAAATGCAGCATTTTAAAGACTAACAACATGATTTGTCCGGTGATGAGCTTCCATGGGACAGGCCCACTTGATCAGATCAATCTCATTTCCAATACAGACTGACATTTATAAGTACAGAGAACACACACAAAAAATTGCAATAAAAACTGACAAATCAAGTACATAGGACTGAAGGAAGGGGATGAAGGGAGGGGGATGTTAAGTGTCCTGCCTCAGAATGCTGAGGTATATGCAATGAAAATAAAATCATATTCATATACTTACAAAATCAACAAACTAAGAAAAAGAAGCTCCATGAATTACAAAACATTTCAGATTCCAACTCTCTCCTTTTAAGGCACTCAGTATAAAAGCCCCTAAAAACAAAACAATAAAACAGCTAGGACCTTGAAATGAATCCTGAAGGTCAATGATCTGGGCTTTGTCAGATTAAATGAGAATTAGTGAAATTCTGATGTACCAATGTAAAATGACAAACAACACAAGGAAATGTGGTCTGGGCTAAAATATCTCCACATTTTTTTTAATAACTCATATTTTGAGCCAGCTAGCTACATCATTTGTGTCCTGAGTATGTAATCCAACCTCATTGTGGCACTGTGAACCTAACATTAAGAGAACCACAATAGTTTTGAGTTGTTTGGCACATCCAAGTACAAAGCTCTTTTTCTTCATCTCCTGTTATCACAAAAACATCTTTAAAAAAAGATGATGACACCTCAAAATAAGAGAAATACTTCTTTGGGTCACTCAATTTTTATTTGCAGCTAATGCCAGCTCTTGATACAATCGCACTGCTGTGGCAGGAAAGAAATGTTATTTTATCCAGTATTACTATTTTACCCAGTATATTACAGTAGAGAAATCAAACTTTTTCCATTATTGGGATTTAAAGAGATATAATCTGACTTGAGAACTATATGGAGAAATAAATATTAAGTATTGCACAACAGCCTATTATGAGATAAAAATGTGCAACCCAGATAAGGATATACAAAAGAAAAGGAAATATTTCATTATGAGAGTATTTTCTGGATAACAATTGACAAAGCAACCTTTATGTTGTGTACTGATTATTAATAAATGGATAGGGCACAGCTTCTTATTTTTACCACTACATTCACTGTAGCTATCACGTAGCCATACAAACAGTTTGTTCTGTAGAAATGTCTTCCCTTCGGACAAAGTTTTGTTTAAAGCATTGTTGGTTTTTATTTTGATTATGAAGAGCAAGGACCTGTACTTTGTTCAGCTGCAATGCCATTCATATCAGTGTTTGGAAGTTTGTTTTGAAGCTAGAGAGAAATATTTTGCAGATTTGTTCTGAATACAGCTCCGAGTATGATTTAAGAGTAATATTTAAAAATGTTCCTATGACAGATTTTCTAGTGGAGTAATAAACAGATGTGTGTACATCTTTACACTCCCCCTCATGCCAATTGTGTTTCATTTGGCCTTGACTGTTGTGAGCCTAGCTTTTTTAGTGAAATAAATTTATATTTCCATACCTCCCAGAGTGCTGCGAGGATAAAACCATTAGTGCGTATGAAATACTATGGTGGTGTCATATAAATACCTCAGTAGATAGAAAGTAAGACGATTTATTGAATTTTTTTCTGTCCCATGTTTAGTAGATGCCATTTGTTTTTTCATGCAAGAAATATACTAGTGCTTGGATCTTCAAAGAAGCTTACAGGAGACTTAGTCTACTTTCTTATTTTGCTTTTCTTCTCAATGAGATTTGTGCTTAATCTTACTGAACAGAGACTGACCAATGTCCTTATGAGTCAACCAGAGTCTGAAAATCTTGGTGTTTCAAAGACTTCCATTACTGGTTAGAAGTGCACTGGTCTGAGTTAAGACTTTTTATTTCACAGGATGTTGGGATTATTTTCTTGTGAGTGAATTCCACCCTCAGATGTGTATATGTGGTTTCCAATAGCTTCATTAACAGCTGTGCAGATATGTATGCAATGGCAGAATTAGCTCTGGGATTGCTTAGGAAAGATGAACTGGGATGGGAAGGCCATGGATTCCCTTATAGAAAAGTAGTACAGTCTTGGAATACACAAACAATTGTAAACATGTTAAATACTGCTTCGTTGATTCTTAGCTCAAATATTGCTTAGCACAGGAGTCTCTAACCTGTGGCTCCAGAGCCACATGTGGTTCTTTAAGGTCTTCTTTGTGGTTCCCAATGCTATAATTACAAAGTTAAAAAAACAAAACTCCCTATTATTTTTGAAAAACACATACATCTCAAAGCCCCAAAATGAATAACTCATATCTAAATAAGAAATAATATGCAATCTTGAAATATTGGATAACTCCCCCAGCATCCTCCTGAGAGAGAGAAGGTTTGGGAGTAAAAGTCAGGAAGACAGTGGTACAAACACACGTCAAGTATGAGGAAATAGAATACGTAAAAACTTTGTGAACATCCTGCAGTAAACATATATCACGTTACAAATCATTGTGCATGCACTGTTCTTATAATGGTGGTTACAAAAAGTATGGTTTGATGTTATTTATTAAGGACCATCTCATATTCACATGCACTGTGGCTCTTGAATTATTTTTTTCTTGCTATTTTGGTTGCCAATCCCCAGCTCAGCAGACAAATGACAATTAATGTTTACATACCATCCTGCACAGAAAAGCTGTGTCTACACGTGCACGCGATTTCGAAGTAGCGGCACTAACATCGAAATAGCGCCCGTCGCGGCTACACGCGTCGGGCGCCATTTCGAAGTTACCTTCGACGTTAGGCGGCGAGACGTCGAAGTCGCTAACCTCATGAGGGGATCGGAATAGCTCCCTACTTCGACGTTGAACGTCGAAGTAGGGACCGTGTAGACGATCCGCGTCCCGCAACGTCGAAATTGTGGGGTCCTCCATGGCAGCCATCAGCTGGGGGGTTGAGAGACGCTGTCTCTCCAGCCCGTGCGGGGCTCTATGGTCACCGTGGGCAGCAGCCCTTAGCCCAGGGCTTCTGGCTGCTGCTGCTGCAGCAGGGGATTCATGCTGCATGCACAGGGTCTGCAACTCGTTGTCGGCTCTGTGTATCTTGTGCTGTTTAGTGCAACTGTGTCTGGGAGGGGCCCTTTAAGGGAGCGGCTGGCTGTTGAGTCCGCCCTGTGACCCTGTCTGCAGCTGTGCCTGGCACCCTTATTTCGATGTGTGCTACTGTGGCATGTAGACGTTCCCTCGCTGTGCCTATTTCGATGTGGTGCTGCGCAACGTCGATGTTGAACATCGACGTTGCCAGCCCTGGAGGACGTGTAGACGTTATTCATCGAAATAGCCTATTTCGATGTCGCCACATCGAAATAGGCTACTTCGAAGTAGGCTTCACGTGTAGACGTAGCCAAAGTATCACTAAACTCTCTGTAGCTGTCATAGGCATTGACTTCTACTCTGAGGTAGTGCTTCTGGGGAGACACAGCTGTTTGCAGGGTTCTGCCAGTCTTGAGGGCAAGTTATTTTTATCATGTTGATACACTTCTTTCACATCCAATTTTCTGAATGTGTGCTTATCATTGTTATTTAAACAATTTAATAATTATTCAAATAGTAATGGACTACATAATTATGTGATCATGAATTAGAGTATACTAAAATCATTTCACTCACCTAGAAGGTGTCATCATTAACATCTTAAATTGAAGATACTGTGCCTCACTTTAGCTTTCTGAATGAAACTTTCAGCAACAATGTCTTGTGGGCACCAGGTTTACAATGGGGCCAGACCCACATGCAGAATGGGTCCTGCCACCCACCTGCAACCCACCCTATGATATGTCTTGAGACCCTGCCGCTGCTCAGACTCCCCCCTCTGCGAGCCTTCTCCCCCAATGAGGCCCTGCCCACTGCTCTCTCCTTGCCATCCCCTTCTGTGCTCACTCCTCCCTGCTCTGTTTTTAATCACACAAATGGCAGGTGGGGCCTCAGGTGGCGGAAGAGGCCTTGTGGGGTGGGACCTTGGAAAAGTGGGGAGCAGAGCCACCATCTCGGCCAAGGAGCCCAAAAAGATTAATTCAATTCTGTGAGTGCTGAGCACCCCATTTTTTTCAGTGGATACTTGAGCCCTGGAGCTCCCACAGAGCAAACCGTGATACCTGTGATTCTCAAAGGTTTTCATACTGTGGTTAATTTTTAACAGTAAAGGTTATCTTGGTGTTAACATTGCTATTATATCTTCCAATCCTATATTTTTTGGTCAGGAATTTACAAAAGTAGGGGTGAAATAAACACTGGAGACAATCATCTTTCAAGGCATTCAGAGACTGATCCTACAAGATGCTGAGCATTCTGGCATGATTCAACATAGCGCTTAAGCATTTGCTTAACTTCAGACCCTTTTCAAGATCAGAACCACAATGCTCAGAAAATTGCAGGAAAAGACCTTAATATCCTCATTGTTATGATGTTAGCTGATGTTAGCTGCCCATTTTAAAATTTTACCCTAAATTCCTAAAAGGTAGGTTTAACAAACACACAGTGCTTGGCTGAATTCAATGTTCATTTTTGATAGTTTCAAAGGATATTAATTCTTAATCATTTTTCAGTTCTTCTTGACTTAAATGTTCTACAGTTCTACAATATTTTTGGCTTTTAAGCATTTCTAAAATGTTTACCAATTAATATTTTTACAGTTGAAGAAAATTATGAGGAGCACAGACAAAAATTATGTAGTGACAGTAAATGTTGGGATTCAAAATGTTAAATTTAATAACCATTAACACACAAACTTTCAGTATCATGTCAACACACACAAAGTACATATCCTTAACCTCTAGCTCTTTCTTACTTTGCCTATCTGTAAATTTCAATCAGCATTTTTTTCAGTTTGTTCATGTATAATGAAATTGACTGTTAGCCACATTTACTGATAAAAATCTAATCTTTTCATGCCCCTCCACCCCAACGTCATTAGCTCACGAGGGAGCAGATATAGAAACTTTCTTCTAAGACTGGAAATGCCACGTGATATCTCCACATCCTTTGACAACCATGGTGTTAACGATGGTGTATGGAAGATCAGCAGGTATCAAACCAAAAACAGTTTTTGATGCATTGACAGCTATTTCATTGAATTTCATGGAAACTCAGAATGCAGCGGTGACAAAAATCAACAAAAACAAAATAGTGACAAATATACTGTCAAATTTCACAGGAAGTATTCACCGATTTGACCCAAATCTAACACTGATTCACATTTGGATTTTGTTTCTAAGATTATTATACAACAAATTAATTGGAGAAGCATCTAGAAACTTAATTTAGGATTGGGGGCATATTATGTGACATGATGGAGAGACAAATGCAAAGACATGGCGGTGGTCCATAAAGAGCTTATAGTTTCATTGATAATTCTGTATAACTATGTTTCTGTGCAATAACTAAAAGCAGTCAAGTAGCACTTTAAAGACTAGCAAAATAGTTTATTAGGTGAGCTTTCATGGGTCTGTCACACAAAAGCTCACCTAATAAACTGTTTTGCTAGTCTTTAAAGTGCTACTTGACTGCTTTTTGTTTTGATAGTGTATAGACTAGCACGGCTCCCTCTCTATTACTATTCTGTGCAATAAGTGTGCTTAGTCTGATATGCTTTGTCACCTAATGCCCACCCTTTCTCCTGACCAACTCTCAGGCTCTTTCTAAACTGCAGACTTCTGTTGAAAGAAGTTTCACTGAAAGAGCGTGCATCCAGGCTGCAGATCTGTCAGTCGGAAGCATTCTGTCAGCATCCTTGTACACTTCATTCCACAAGGAAGAAGGGATGTCTCAAAAGAGGTTTTTTTTCGGACAGAACTCTTGACAAAAGATATGTATTTGCATATCTTTTGCCAACAGTTCTCAGAAATCTAGACATAACCTCAGTAGTTACCTTTACTCCCTATGCAGAACATAAGAACAGCTATGCTGGGTCAGATCAAAGGTCCATCTAGCCCAGTATCCTGTCTTCCGACAATGACCAATGCCAGATGCCCAAGATTTGGATACAAAGACACAGGAACACAAGCAAACAATGGACAATATCAGTTGGCATGATCGTCAGTTGTGTCTGCGTACAAGAGGCCTCTGAGTTATTGGCTCATCATAGCCGCAAAGAGTTTTAATGAGGGATCTGAAGGAAGATTTTTTATTTTTGCAGATGCGAATAGGGAGCACTAATAAACGCTGCACTCTAATAGCCAAATTCGTATTCTTGCACAAGAGAGAAAGTAGGATTACAATCTGATTTTCCGTTTGAAGGGATGAAGAGAGAAAGTATACAGATCTCTTCTATAGTGCACAATAAAGAGAAGTTACTCACCTGTAGTAACGATGGTTCTTCGAGATGTGTCCCCGTGGGTGCTCCACAATAGGTGTCGGGCTCGCCCGGCGCTGCAGATCGGAAATCTTCCAGCAGTTTCTCCTGGATCGCGCATGCTCCGGCGTGCGCCGCCCCACTGCGCGCCCCCGGCCACGTGCACGATCCGGTCCCCGCCAGTTCCTTGACCAACCGCCTCAGATGCTCCTGAAAAACACGAGACAGAGATCCGAAGCGGGGAGGATGGGCGGGTGGTGGAGCACCCACGGGGACACATCTTGAAGAATCATCATTACTACAGGTGAGTAACTTCTCTTTCTTCTTTGAGTGGTCCCCGTGGGTGCTCCACAATAGGTGACTACCCAGCAGTAACCCAGGTAAGGCGGTGGGTAATCAGTTCATGTGCAGCTTGTCCCCAAGAGGACTGCTGTCGACAGATAGGTGTCCTCTTAGAATACCCGAGGCAGGGCATAATGCTTGGCGAAGGTGTCATAGGATGACCAGGTTGCTGCTCTACAGATGTCTGTTAATGCGATGCCCTTGAAGAAGGCTGTTGACGCCACCACTGCCCTGGTGGAGTGAGCCCTGGGCGGGGCCAGCAAATGAGTCTTTCGAAGTTCGAAGCACATTTTTATACAGGACACAATGTGCTTTGAGATTCTCTGGGGAGAGAGACCTTCTCCTTTTGACCCGGGAGCAAGAGAGACTAGAAGCCTGTCCGTTTTCCGGAAGGACTTAGTTCTGTCTGTGTAGAAGGCCAACGCCCTCCTCACATCTAGGAGATGCAGGCGTGCCTCCTTGCCGGAGCTGTGAGGCTTCGGGTAAAACGAGGGTAAAACTATTGGCTTGTTAAGACTGGACTCCGAAGAGACTTTTGGAACAAAGGCTGGGCGCAGCCTTAAGGTTACCGCCTCCTTTGAGAATACTGTGCAGTGCGGCATTGCCATCACTGCCGCGAGCTCACTCACCCTGCGGGCTGACGTAGTTGCAAGGAGGAAGGTTGTTTTTATCGTAAGGAGACATATGGGAACTGTGGCTAATGGGTCAAAAAGGTGGACCCGACAGCGTGCTGAGCACCAAGTCCAAATTCCACGATAGCGGAAGCGGTTTCCGAGGGGGGGTACAGGTTTACCAGCCCCTTCAAGAACCTGGTAACGATTGGATGGACAAATACCATGGGCCCTTCCTCTGTATGCCGAAAGGCTGATATAGCGGTGAGGTGGACCTTTAGCGAGGATAGAGAAAGCCCGCCTCTCTTGAGGTCCAACAAGTATTCTAGTATTACAGGTATAGGAACGTCAAGGGGAGCCAACTGCTTGGCGGAACACCAGGCTGTGAATCGAGTCCATTTTTGCTTGTAAGTCCTCCTGGTGGAGGTCCTTCAGCTACATTCCAGGACTTGTTGTGCTCCCTCCGTACATGTGCTCTTTAAGGAGCTGAGCCATGGATTAGCCATGCTTGTAGGTGCAGACCCTGAGGGTGAGGGTGCACTATGGACCCTTGAGCCTGCGTGAGTAAGTCCAGCGCCACTGGTAGAGGGAGCGGTTGGCGGTCCGACATGCGCAGAAGCAAGGGAACCACTGCTGCCGATCCCAAGCAGGACTATGAGTATCATGCGAGCTCTTTCCCTTCTGGCTTTGTGCAAGACCTTGCGGATAAGCGCTGCAGGGGAAACGCGTAAAGTAGGGAGCCCTTCCACGAAAACATGACCAGGGACCCCCGCCCCACTCCTGCCCTGGAGTAGTACTGGGGACACTTTTTTTTTTTTTTTTTGTTGTACTGGGTGGCAAACAGATCGATCTGGGGAAAACCTCCATGTACGAAAAATGCGCTGTAGCAGATCGGAGTGGATCTGCCATTTGTGCGTGATTGCAAAGCGCCTGCTCAGCTGATCTGCATTCACGTTGTGAGCGCCCGGCAAGTACGAGGCTTTCAACGTTATGTTATTGGCGATGCACCAATTCCACAATCAGAAGTGCTTCCGCACATAGGGCACGGGATCGTGCTCCTCCTTGTCGATTGATGTAGAAACATAGTGGAGGTATTGTCGGTATTGAATCCCGACTACTTTGCCATGTAGGTAATCTCGAAAATGTTTGCAGGAGTTGAACGCTGCTCTGAGCTCCAGTATTGTTATGTGCAGTGTCTGTTCCACAGGGGACCATAGCCCTTGTGTTACCTTGTCGCCGATGTGCGCTCCCCATCCCATGTGGGAGGCGTTGGTAGTAAGAAAAATAGAAATTTGTGGTTGGTGAAAAGGCACCCCCACTAGCAGATTCTCCGGGTTTTCCCACCACACCAGGGATCTGCGCACCTCTGTTGTGGGCGACACCACCCTGTGGACAGTGTGGGATGCCGGTTTGTAAACACTTGCCAGCCAACGCTACAGGCTTGACATGTGCAACCTGGCATTCCGTACCACATACGTCGCTGCCGCCATGTGGCCCAGCAGCCGTAGGCACGTTAAGACCGGCACCGTGGGGCTGTATGTAATGACTTGCACCAGAAAACTGATTGCGCAGAAGCGGGCGTCGGGTAGGTACACCCTTGTTGTGATAGAGTTTATGCGTGCCCCTATGAACTCTGTATGTTGTGTGGGTTCGGACTTTGACTTTGCGACGTTGATGACTAGGCCCAGTGAAGAAACGTGTCCGCTGTGACGCATATCATACGTGAGACCTCTGCCTTCAAGGTCCCCATTTAGCAGGCAGTCACCCAGATATGGGAAAAACAAACACCCCCTGTCTGTGCAGGTAGGCTGACACCACTGCCAGGGTTTTGGTAAAGACTCTGGGGGCCGAGGAGAGGCCAAATGGAAGAACCCTGTGCTGGAAGCGCTCCTGGCCAACTGTGAAGTGGAGGACACGTCTGTGTGCCGGGTGGATTGTTGTATGAAAGTAAGCATCTCGTAAGTTGAGTGCTGCAACCCAGTCTCCATCGTCCAGTGCAGTGAGTATCAAGGCAACTGTGATCATCCGAAACCGTTGCTTGCGCAAGTAACGGTTGAGGCCCTGAAGATCTAAGATGGGCCTCCAGCCTCCTGTTTTCTTCCCTGGTAGGAAGTAGCGTGAATAAAAACCTTCCCCTGGAATTATTCTGGCACTCTTTCCACCGCCCTTATGAACACAAGGTGAGTCACCTTCTGCTTGAGCCTCGCCTCGTGGCAGCGTCCCTGAGGTGAGGCCTGGTGGGAGGCTTCGTCGGTGGAAGCGACTGGGAGGAGATCGCGTAACCCGTGGCTATGATCTCCAGCACCCATATGTCTGTGGTGATCTTTTGCCATTGGGAGTGAAACGGTCTGAGGTGATGATGGAACATGAGATGAGAATGGCATTGAGCGAGGGTATTGATAGTGCAGCCCCCGACATACCCATCCAGCTTATTGCCTTTGGGCCTGACCCGAGGGAGTACGGCTTTGTTGAGAACGTCGCCTAGGAGTTGTGTACTGTTGCCGCTATTGATAGCGCCCTTGGCCGTAGCCCCGTTGATATTGAGCACGCTGTGGTTGTAAGCGTAGCGTCTTTGCTGAGGATAAAATTTTTCTTTCCTGTATGGGGGAGTATAAATGCCCGAGGTTCTCAATGTAGCTCTTGAGTCCTTACTGGAGTGAGGGACCGAGTCGGTTGAGTCTGCAAACAGCTTTTGTGTATCAAAGGGAAGGTCCACGATCTTCGCCTGTAGTTCCCTCGAGATACCCGACGTCTGGGGCCAGGATTCTCTACGCATGACCACTGCTGTAGCCGTTGAACGTGCCACCGTGTCCGCCAAGTCCAGGGCAATCTGGACTCCCGTCCGCGATGCTGCATAGCCCTCTTGAACAATCGCCTTTAACACCGGCTTTTCATCTTCTGGAAGTGGATCCATGAGGGGAGTAAGCCCGGAGTAATTATCAAAATTATGGTTTGCTAGGTGTGCCCATAATTTGCCATTCTCAATAGCAGGATAGGAGAGGAATATATCTTCCTGCCAAACAGCTCTAGCTTCTTAGCATCTTTGTCTGATCCCCCGATTTGTACTGAGAAGCCTTTGACCTCTGCTGTGACGACCCGACCACCAAAGAATTTGGTTGTGGGTGACTGAAGAGGAACTCCATGCCCTTCGCCGGGACGAAGTATTTCTTATCTGCTCTCTTGTTCATAGGCGGAACAGAGGCCAGAGTCTGCCATATAGTAGTGGCTGACTCCAGAATGGCTTCGTCCAGTGGAATAGCAATTTTGGATGAAGCCGGGGGTCTCAAATTTTTCAGGAGTTTGTGATGTTTCTCCTGCACCTCTGCCGTTTGAATGTCTTGCGTGAAAGCCACCCTTTTAAACAGCTCCTGAAACTGTTTAAGGTCATCCGGGGGAGAGACATCCCCGGGGGCCATGGCCTCATCTGGCGAGGATGAGGAGGAACCACTAAGGTAAACCTCCCTCGAACCCTCGGGTTCCTGCGGTCGATGATACACCTGCTCGCTGGAGGATTGTGAAGGAAAGTCTCGGGGTTCTAAAATTAACTCCCCTTGAGACAACTGTGTTTCCGTCCCCGATCGGGAGTGCCCATGGGGGTATTGAGCGGCCGGCGGGGGGGACCTGCTCCTGGGTGTAGGCCTGTGGTTTGTCTGTGTCCAGCATGATAAGGAAGACCATGGCAGCATGGGCAAGGGTCCGGGATGGAGACCTGGACCACTCACGGGGTGTGTACCCCCGATGTCTGGGACAGCGAGACCTCCGCGACGACACAGATAGAGGTGAAACTGGCTTGTGATAGTACTCCAGGGGATCTAATCCCAGAAGTGGTGAAGGTGGCCCAAGCCATGGTGACATTGGTTGGAGGAACGGAGAAGGAGGATTTTTTTTTTTTGTTTCTTTTTTCCAGATGGGCCGGTGGAGACACAGGCCTTCGGTGCGGCCTGTGTATCACAGGGGGAGGGCTTGGTGCTAACAGCAGCGCAGCCGTGTCCAGAGATGGACTGCGGTGCCGGGTTTTTGATGTTGCCTTGCCCCTCTGCTGCGGGGCCGGCACCGCCCCCTCCCGTGCCAGGGATCTCGGCCCCGCTGTCAGTGCCGCGCTCGGCACCGTCAGCTGCGGTGCCACGCGGGTATCCCCCTCCGGTGCCTGCAGGCTCCGTGCCTGGCGCCCCTGCACCGCTGGTGCCGCGGGGGTCTGTGCCGCTTGTGGTGGTGCCGCCGGTTCCGGCGCTTGCCTGGCTGACGCTCTAGGCGCCGCGCATTCCGGCTGTTGTATAACCGGAGGCTCAGCCTCTGCCACGTGCGCTGCCGCGCTGCCGCTTGCCTGAGTATGCGGCTGGTGGCTGTGTGCTCCGCTCGTCCTGCTCGCTGCAAACGCATGGCAAGGATCGAGCCAGGGAGAGTTTCCTCCATTTCTGCACAGAGGGGGTCAGAGAAAAACTGCCCTCCTCTTATGCAACCTAGTGGGCCGTTCTGGGCGAGGCTTCTCCGGCAAGTCTGGCTGGAGAGCCTTTTCAACAAGAGCATTTCACGCCTCATCGCTCTGTCTTTCCTGGCCCTGGCTGTGAGCTTAGCACAGTGAGGACGCATCTGGGTAGCCTGTAATTCCCCCAGGCATCAGATGCCTTCGCTATGTCCCACGGAGGCCGGAACAGCTTCACGGCATGACTCCCGCTTTGTAAAACCTGAAGAGGCCATTGCGGTGAGTCCTGTATTGTTAATAGGGTACTTAGCACTTACTCCGTGCCTTTCCACCCCAAATAGTGATCACCGGCCTGCGGGAGCAGGCGGCCTAAATGGCCTTCACGTCCACTCTTCTCTTCTCCGCTCCTCCCTTTTTCCCTTTTTTTTTTTTTTTGTTGCTGATATTCTCTTTGTCTTTGCCTTTTTAAATAACCAAAAACAACAAATTGCACATGGAACAAAACCACGAAGTAATCTGACTCTGGCCTTAGCCTGAGTGGATTCCGTCTGCAGCCGATGGCGGTTGAGAAGGAACTGGTGGGGACCGGATCATGCACGTGGCCGGGGGCGCGTAGTGGGGCGGCGCACACCGGCGCATGCGCGATCCAGGAGAAACTGCTGGAAGATTTCCGATCTGTGGCGCCGGGCGAGCCCGACACCTATTGTGGAGCACCCACGGGGACCACTCGAAGAAGAAGATAGTATTACCCTCTTTGTACTGCCATACAAATATTGATGCCAACCAACAGTCTATATACTTTGACTTAGTATGATAAACAGATGCTACTTTTATTTTATACTAATGATTATTCAACAGTCAAAAAATCAACAAATAATCACAGTCATTATAATGCAAATAAAACAGAATATCCTTTCAAAGCAGTAAAAATAATTTGCAATTACAAATCAGATACCTGAAGAAAGAGAAAACAAACAACATATGAGAAAGGAAAAAGGGCATATATAAAGATAATTAATGTACAAAGAATTAGAGAGCAGCAGTAAATGATCCTTAACATAGTGATGATGACTGGAGAGCTCTAATGCAGGCTAATTTAGGGGACCTATATTTTTATAATTTGCATTAACAAGGCAAAAGAAAGAATAGGGAAAATAAAAACACATGACTGAGTGCAAGCAACTAGAAAATGGCATATTTTAAATACAAAAAATAATATCACAGTTCATTACATGTACATATTTTGTGTGACACAGACAAAGTGAGGGTACACATATGCACATTATATACGCACACACGATAGCTGCATCTTCATAGTTAAAGCAGAGTCAGAATATAAATACATCAGTGAAGTACTGGCAGAAAATTGTGTCCTGTATGTGCATTTAGATATGTCAGCAGGGTTTTTCATTTAACAGCAGTCTGGTTCACTGCAGCAAGGCATTTAATAAACAAGCTAAAACAGAAACTGCTGCAGGACAAGTTTATTTTATTATGGAATTTGGGGGAACAAGTTACCTACATTCATAGCAGCTCCATTCCATATCTTAAAGTTCATGACTTTAGAGCGCAACACCCCTTCAGGAATTTGACAAAGGGGGGGAAAAAGACCCTACCCAAAATACCAGGGAATATCTAAACCCCCTCCCCCATGGGATCGTTCCAATAGTGTTCACTTAGCAATTGTTAAAGCCATAGGAGACCTTCCTAAAAATTTGTAACTGGATAATTACAAAGTCTAAAATGTTGAAGAAATAAGTTCTTTTACCGGAAATCCAGAGATGAGATTCCTAGGATCTCAACTGGCTAAAGCAGCAGAACCACATGGCATAAACAACCCTTATGATAACATACAAATCCTTTTCTGCATGAACGGTGATTATTGTTACTGAAAACAGAGTTTGGAAATCCTGAACTCTACATGTACAATATTATACTATTATAACCCAGAGCATCAGGAGGCTTATTATTCAGAGACCAACACACACACACACACACACACACACACACACACACACACACACACACACCCCCCCCAAAAAATGTACTCATCTTGTTTCTCCGTTGTAAATCTTTTTTGGAAAAATTATTCAAACACATACAGCAACACTGAGTCAATATTTCAAGGTGCATAAAATCATTATTTGACAAACTGACCTCTTACATGGCTAATGATACCTTCTGTATTACCAGAAAAACTTGGAATCCATTATAGAAAAAATAGGAAGCATCTGATTCTTATTAGCAGGTTCTCAAAAGACATTTTTATAAACACAATATCACCCTCCTGGAGAGAGCAGCAGCACTTTGCTCTCTCGTACGACAAGACTCAGATACCATGGTGACAAGCATGTGTACAGAGACACAAAAACAGACAACACAAAAATCAACATAAAGACCACTAGAAACCATTGTTAACATTTGTAGAGTTTAGTAAAGTGTGGGTTTTAAAAATAATAATTTATGAAGAATAAGACCGAAATTTTAATAGTTAATATTGTTAGAAAGAAATGGAAGACAGCAAGTTCAAATGTACTGCATGGTGTGATATTCTATCACTGCACTTTAATACAATCTTTGAGTTGCAGAAAAGTTATCAGGGCACTGTGACTCTTATCTGCTGAGAAACAGTAACCTACCTATAACCAGAGCCACTTTCTTAAAATGACAGAATATGCCTGATCAGCAAACTTGCTATTGGGCTTCATGAGATCTAAACCAAAAATAATATAGATGGAAAGAGTTTTTGTTTTTTTGTTTTTTTTTAACTTTTCTACATCCAAGTCTATTGTCATAAATTTAACAGAAAGGGAATGTAAAGCAAATGATTGCTTTGTATAGTGCATTTTTAATTGTTTTTCCATCATAAGCAAGCTTTGGATTCCTATGAAAAAGCCTGACAAATTGTCATTACTAACACTTTCTAACTCCTGCCATCTATAGTATCATTTTGAAATTGGTTCACAGCTGTTGAATTTTTGAGATACACTCTATAATGCTCTTTGGAGCCTGATCTACAGAGCACATCCACAGGCAAGCATGCACACATGTACAATCTTTTTGCACCTGTCACAGCTCTGCAAGGACCTAGTATTTAGGTTTTACTCTTACAGGAAAAAAAATGTCCAGATGAAGCAAGAAATTCTTTTTGAACTCTTTTGTTTTCATTTCATAATCTTTGAAATCTCACTTACAGCCCATCTTCGTAGCAGATGATATACTGTAGAACAGGAATGCCAAACTCAAGGGAGAGAGCTAACCTTTATTTTAAGCACATCACAGGCTGGTCTTACACACTCAGGATCATACACTACTCGTGATCCACAGTACATCTTCCACTGATGACAGCAGGAGGCTCTGACTACAGTTACTAAACTTTTAGGAAAG
Organism: Carettochelys insculpta; assembly: GCF_033958435.1. NCBI lineage: Eukaryota > Metazoa > Chordata > Testudines > Carettochelyidae > Carettochelys > Carettochelys insculpta. Next base: position 87,393,264 of record NC_134139.1, on the reverse strand, counting down.
TTACTGTTGTATTTTGCATTCAGATTCATTAAGTGGGGAAAACTATGCAGGGTTATTCCCCTCTCTTGTTTATTGAGACATTTACACATATATTTGTGGTAACTGCACATGCAGGTTAATCATTCAACTCCTGCTACATTGTGCATTAGCATTGCTTAACTAAATTTTTGGAAAATATGGCCCATAAAATGTTGTCATTAAACTTCAATGTAACTCATCGCTGAAGTAAAAGGGGTCAGTTTAGAGCCTGGAACTAGTGTTCCTGTCTGTGTAAGACAGCTATTAAGTCACATTTGGAAAATAAGCTCCACAACTGTATGGGCAAGAAATGTATTTTGTATTTTTATTTGAACGTTCATTGGAAATGTGTTGTATTTGAACCTGTAATGGAAGCTAGATCAATGAACGGCAATTTAACACCTCTGCTTTACATGTTTCACTTCCTATGCTGCCTGTCAAACCTGTTCCCAAATTAACTTGATCTGATGTGGGAAGAGTCAATCTCTCAAAGAAGCTACTAAGAAAATAATAGCAGAATCTTTCAGGCAGATCACTAAATAACATTCGCCCTCTAGCTTGCTTTCTTTATCTGGCACTCAAGAATGTATAGAGTCAACTCACAGAAAAGAGAACACTTGAACTGGAAGGCCATCAATTCTAGTCCCCTGCACTCATGGCAGGACCAAGCACCATCTAGATCATACACGACAGATGCTTGTGTAACCTGATCTTAAATAACTCCTAAATAACTCCCATGATGGAGATTCTGCTACTTCCTTAGGCAATTTATTCCAGTGCTTGACCACCCTGACAGTCAAAATTATTCCCAATGTCCAATCTAAACCTGCCATACTGCAATTTAAGCCCATTGCTTCTTGTCCTGGCATCAGAGGTTAAGTAAAATAATTTTTCCCTCCTCCTTGGAGCACCCTTTTAGGTACTTGAAAACTGCTATCGTGTCCCCTCTCAATCTTCTCTTCTCCAAACTAAACAAACCCAGTTCTTTCAGTCTTCCCTCATAAGTCATTCCTTCCAGATGTTTATTCAATTGTATTGCTCTTCTCTGGACCTTCTCTACTTTGTCCACATCTTTCCTGAAATGTGGTACCCAGAACTGGACACAATATTCCATCTTAGGTCTAATCAATGCAGAGTACAGCAACGAATCACTTGTCTTGTCTTGCTTATGACACTCCTGTTAACACATACCAGAATTATGTTTACTACTTTTTTTTTTTTTGCAACAGCATCACACTGCTGACTCTCATTTAGCTTGTCATCCATTGTGACCCCAAGACCGCTTTCAACAGTATTCCTTCATAAACGATCACCTCACATTTTGTATGTGTGCAACTGATTGTTCCTTCCAAAGCGGAGCTCTTTGCATTTGGCCTTGAATTTCATTCTATTTACATCAGACCATTTTTCCAGTTTCTCCACACATTTTAAATTATATTCCTGTCATACAAGGGACTTGCAACCCCTCCTAGCTTGGCATTATCGGCAAACGTAAGCATCTTCTCTATGCCATTATCCACGTTGTTGATGAAGATATTGAACAGAACCAGTCCCAAAACTGATTGCTGCTGAACCCCCTTGTTAGGGCCCTCCACCAGGACATCTAGCTCTCTGACCATCCTTAGGCATCTCATAGAGCTGGAAGGGACCTTGTGAGGTCATCTAGCCCAGTCCCCTACCCTCTTGGCAGGATCAGACAACATCACCGGAATCTATTTGCCCTGATCCTTAAATTGCCTCTTCAAGGATTGAGGCGACAACCCTGGGTTTAGCAGGCTAATGCTCTAACCCCTGAGCCATGCACACAACACTGCTTCAGCAGGCTCAGCTCTCACCCTGTCTTGGTTTAATGTCACACCTTATTGTTACTAGCACCAGGTGTCATTTTTTTAAATTCATTCTCTGCTGTTAATACTGAGTTAACATATAAATACAGAAACATCTAAATAATCTTGCTATTACTTCATGTGTCCTGAACATAGCAGACCTCATGGGGCTTGACTGGGTGGAAACTGAGCAAGAGTTGATTAAGAGCTTGTGCTCTACAATGTTTCTCTCTGCCTCAGCATGTGAAAGGTGGGGTGTGGGTGCAGGTAAAAGAAGGTGGTGAATCTGCATCAATCTAAATCCCCTTACTTGCCCCTTAGAAGTGGGGCGGGCAGGGGGGAGGGGAGATACATCAAACTCAGGAAGCTGCTTGTGGGGGAATTATAATTAATGTGCCAGACAGACACAAGATTTCATCCCCTCATTCCTGGGAAATATTCTGTGCACAGCTGGTCTACTTCATGGGTAGTCATTTTTCTGTCAATGTTCAAATTTCATGGTCAAAGTTCAGGCTCCAAAGAAAATGAAAAAATGCTTATTTATTATTAACAAAGATTTCAGGCTCCATTCAAAAGTTTCTGGTTGTCCTGATTTGGCCCATGGTCGACCTATTGACTATCCCTGGTCTACTTTCTATGATTATCACTCCTATCATTATTTATTACACTACACCTGGATAGAGTATCAGCTCCTCCTATGAATCCTCTGTATGGCAAGAGATTTTTGCACACAGAGCAGCCATATAATGGGACAATGCTGGATTACTAATGACTTTTTAAAGAGATGTTGTTCATAACAAGGTGAAAGCTTTACTGAGGTCTGTACCAATTCAAATTCCAGCAGCATTCACTACAGATAAATGACTTCCAGGCCTCTACTATACGTATGGATCTTTCACTGAAGAGCTCAGAAATCAAGGCTTCGCCTGGGGAGTTCACTGATATTTGTAAAAAAAAAAAAAAAAAAAAAAAAAAATGTCCTTTATTAGCAGGTTGCAACTCTTTGCTAAAAAGTGCTGACCTATATATGTAGAACGAAATCATCCATTCATGTAAACTGGTGTAGCTCTGTTGACTTTAATGTTAACTAAGTCAGTTTATGCCAGTTGGTGATCACAGCCACAATTTGTAAGGCATTCTGGGACTCACGTTGCATAATATAAATATATAAATAGGGCTACCTGCAAACAGCTGTTGCAGGTAATCAAGCCCTAAAGTCTATCCTTGATCTTTACATGCCAAGTTGAGGAAAATCAATTTCAATTCCACTTTTAATTTGGAACTCATGTTGGACAACAAATTCCACTTGTCTGGGACATTAGACTCTTGGAAAGAAATCCCCACAAAACAGATATATGAATGTATAGTACCAGATTGCTGTCTTAAAATTATGAAAAGATGAGTCAAGTTTTCATGAACTTTGTGATCTGCTTTTACAGTTAGCAAAGCTAGTTCCCGTTCACAAACAGCTACTATGATTCAAACATATCTGCTTTTCAGTCTTATTATTTTTGGTGAAAATTTGTCCCAAAATACTCTACTAACAAAGTTCCAGGAAAGAAAGATAAAGCTTCTTGCTGGACTTCTCATGCACCCACTTTCACAAGATTTCAAATACTGATAAAAGAAAGTGGAATGTGCTTATAGTTTTTCTATGTTCCTCTCATTTTGGTCACCTGAACCTACGCCCATTCATATAGTTGGGAAAATATTCTAAGATACACTTGAACCTCTTCAATATGGCAATTCTGGGAAACAGGGCATGCTGGATTTAAGTTTTGCCAGGCCAGGGACGGTGCTGCCAGGTCTGGACATGAGGGTGGGGCATTTACAGGGCTCCCTGCCTCCCACTCCTCTCAAGCACTGCCTCCTGCTGCTATAAGACAAGTGGGGAAAAGCCTCCAGGTGAGAGCATGCCACTGCATTCCCACAGCTAGTGGGGAGGGGGAGCAGCAGTACGCAGAGCTGCTGTCTCCTTCATACCACACGTATATCCAGATTGGGGCCACCTGGAATATAGAAGTGCAAGTGTATATGATGAATTCCCTCAGGGAATAGGCAGACCTGCAAAACTAAAGAAGAGGACCACAAAGGGCCATTTCTCATTAAAAGCATAGCAAAATCCTCGTCGCACAGCATGGAAAGGAAAAGTTAGAGATCTATCTACAAACAAGTTTTTAAATACTAGGAAAAGGGACTACTGTGGGGGCCGGATAGGAACTTGTCATGGCCTAAATGCAGCACCACACAGCACTGTTCCACATCTCTCAGTGTATAGCGTAAGTAAGAAAGCATGAGAAGTACACTGAGGTTGATATAGCAGAATGTGTCTGGTGCAGTGAAAGTGTATTTTAGCTGAAATCAAATTATCGGCACACCTGGAAGTTTCACATTCAAATTAAATAAATGAACCAAAGAGACTTGGGTGTGATTTTAATCTTTATCATAGATGCTGTTTTAATACATAAAGCTGCTTTTGCCTTGCTATATGTTTATAAATAGATTTAGACATTTTTTGCGGTTTACTGTTGAACTGGAAGCTTCTACCCGATTTTGTAATAAGTGGATAATGTAACACAGGCTTCCCATTTTTGAGTGGCTAATGGCTTTTTAAAATAGTTGGCGGGCACAAGGCAAAGATAGAGTGATATACACATCTGAGCACTCAGAGTATCTATTGCTGGGGGGCAGGGAGGGGGCGCAGGGGACTCTTAACAAAATGACACTGTGGTTTTACATGAGCAGTATATCTAACCCCTAGCAAAGGTGTTTTGTTGCCAAGAATGGGCTTTGTGTTTGTGTGTGTGTGTGTGTGTGTGTGTGTACACACATGCACATGCAAAATGACTAACCTCTACAGTAATTCAATGAAAGAGTTGGGGGTGGGGGAGCCGACTTCTGTCTTTACACATTGTCACCAGAATTTGATACTTGAATCCAAGCTCAGCTCCTTGGTTATTTTAGCAATGGTATTTGTAAAGATCCACTGCTACCCTTGAAAATAAAAATTAATTAAAAACGATTTATGACTCTAAATCAGTAATAAGCTTAACATCTATAATGACTGTTACTTTCCTATCAAGGTCCAAATGCAAGATTCTGCATTTCCCTTATGACAAACTGATGAAACCGAGATTCTTAGAACAGCACTTCATTTCTCCTAAGCAACACAGTTTTTGTATTAAACTGATGAAACTATACTATGGGCAGTGTTTAATTAACTTGTTCTACATAGAAATTTTCAGTGTAAGACAGCTTTATTCCCCAAGGTTGTTTCTACACAGGCCACTTCCTTCAGAAGTGGCATGCTAATACATGGAGCGAAAGATGCTAATGAGGCACGGATGCAAATTCCCCGCACTTCATTAGCATAACGTCACATGATTTGGAGTCCAGAAGACCATTCTTCTGGACTCCAAAATGCCGAGTAGAAGTGTGGCCCTGGGGGGGGAGCTTCTTGAAGGAAGTCCTCCTTTCGGAGGCCCCTTCTTCCCAAAAATTTTTGGGAAGAAAGGGCCTCCAGAAGAAGGACTTCCTTCCAGAAGCCCCCCCGGGGCCATGCTCCTACACGGCATTTTGGAGTCTGGAAGAACGGTCTTCTGGACTTCAAATCACATGATGTTATGCTAATGAGGTACGGGGAATTTGCATCCGTGCCTCATTAGCATCTTTCGCTCCGTGTATTAGCATGCCACTTCCAAAGAAAGTGGCCTGTGTAGGAACAGCCCATGAAACATCACCGCTCCATTTGCAAGAATTTTTATTTTGCCAAATACTCAATGAAGAGGAAAAAAAGGCTTCTGTGGTGAACCAACCAAAACATGATGTTTTTGGCTATCTTCCTAGCCATTGGGCTTTTTTCTGGTTCAAATCCTTTCAACCTACTACAGGAATGTCACACACACACACTCACAAATCCTGTGTGGTTCTTTACCACAATAAGAGGCACAACACAGAACTCATAGCCCTGGAAGATTAGGGACTTCAGCAGCTATAAGCCATCTTTACGCTGTCCTAAACCTTGGATGCTCTGAGAATTGCCTTAGCTTCCGGCACTAAAAGACAAACCAGAGGGCCTAAATTACAGTGTTATGTCCCTGTCTGTGTATAGTCACAGTGCTGCTCAGAATCTCTGCAGTACTCTTTCTCACTGTCTCCAATGTGCCTACATCAGATATGGACTAGCTAGTGAGGTACACATCAGATGTGTTCATCATGAGATGACTTGATGCTCTGCCAGGTTTAGCTTTGATTAGCTTAGATATGGCATTTCTCACAGTGTTGCATAGTGACTGAACAGCACAATACAGTTTAGCATTTCATTACATCTCTCCCTTTCAATGCTACATTCCTGCCATCTACAAAATTTACACTCATGCCATCTTGCAAGTTCAGTCCACACCCATCTGTTCATTGTCTTGAAATCAGACTCTTTTTTTTGGATTACATCAACCAAACACTAGTTTGATCATCTGGCTATTCAGTAGTTGCAATGACTGCCTCTGATTGTGTTGGAATTCTTGAATCTTCCCTTTCATTTTCTGCTATCTGTAGAACTCACGTTGTTGGTTGCTGAATGAACTGTAGATGTCTACCATTTCTATTTTACTCTGCACTCTTGCTCTCAATCACATACAAGCCAGGTGCTGAATTCTCTTACTTTGAGACAGCTGAAGTCGTTAATTCTTTTTACTCAACCAATGAGACATGAACATAATCACGTTTCAACAAAAAAGCAGTCAAACAGCACTTTAAAGGCTAACAAAATAATTTATTAGATGAGCTTTCATGGGACAGACCCACCTCTTCAGACCATAGCCATACCAGAACAGACTCAATATTTAAGGCATAGAGAATCAAAAACAGTATTCAAAGTTGACAAATCAGAAAAAAAATTATCCAGGTGAGCAAATCAGAGAGCAGAGGGGCGGGGGGTAGGGAGTCAAGAATTAGATTAAAGTTTACTGACTGTTGCCTGTGGTAAAAACAGTTGTAAGTGCCTTTTGTCTTTTTATCTGATTTGGCTACTCTCATCATGTCTGGCCACTTTGGAAACAAAGATTCTTTTCTAAAGTTGGAGCTGTAGTTTTAAGATGTCTCCCCATCAGGAGCTGTGCTTGATAACATCCAGTAGCTGCTACTAGTGTTTATGTGGAACTCAGCAAAACAAGGAATCAAAATCACATTTACCTTGGAATCGCTTAAATTCTGATGCAGTGAAGCGTGCTCCATGGCCTATGACTAGTAGTTAAGAACACCAAAATTAGCAAAAGTACATTTGTTTCTCAAAACTGTGCATTGTCCTACGTCTTTCAAGTATCTTGTTTCCTTGTACCTGGAAAAATAGTCCATGACAATGAGTTAATGTCCTCTAACTTTGCATAAAATACACAGCTAGTCTTTCCAAGGTGTGTCTGGTAGAAGTGTTTGTACTGTGTATGGTTTACTATTGTCTCTTAAAATGGATTTGTACTGGCTCTCCTTATAAAGGCCCAATTATCAATCTTTAATCACTCCTCTTACTAGGTCCATCATACACTGCCACACTCAGGCTGCAAAAGTGGCTGTTCTTTGATCACATGTAGTCTGAATTATTCGCTTTTGTTTTTATATGTTATTTCTACATTGAATTGGCCCACCCAGTTCAGAACATTTTCACGGCATAGTCAGATCTGTTAGGTGGGGTGGTTGAAGGCAACTGAAAGTCCCTTCTGAGATGACTGTGATGTCTGCTGCAGAGAGCCAATTTTAAATTGAATAGGCTTTCACGAATATTCAGTTTTACTTTCCAGGAAGGCTGTGTTTCATCACAAGGCATAGGTCTCAGAAACAATGACACTTGGTTATCAGCAATATAAACCAACTGCTGCACCTAAGCAGTCCCACCCTTGGTATGGACCTTACACCAAGGCTTCGTGAGAACCCATAGAAAGACCAGAAAGGTCGTCTTTCCCAGTTTCTGCCCTGGAAGAATTTTCCCCAGGCTGGGTCTAGAGTATGTAGAGACCCTTTATGATCCCCCAGACCCTTTCAGAACAACACAGCAGAAATGTGGCACTTTAAAGACTAACAGAATGATTTATTCGATGATGAGCTTTCATGGGACAGACCCACTTCATCGGATCAATCTCACTTCCAATACAGACTGACATTTACAAGTACAGAGAACCAAAAAAATTGCAATAAAAACTGACAAATCAAGAACATAGGACTGAAGAAGGGGTGTGAAGGGTGTGGGATGTTAAGCATCTTGCCTGAGATAATTAAGAGCATCAAAGAAAGGGAAGCAGTCCTTGTAATACATGAGGTAATTGTTGTCTCTGATCATACCAAGTTTTAATGTGTCGAATTTGAATATGAACTCCAATTCACAACTTTCTCTGTGTAATCTGTTTTTAAAGCCTCTTTGTTCTAAGAGACAAATTCTCAGGTCTTTAGCAGAATGTCCCACTCCATTGAAATGTTCACTGACTGGCTTATGTGTATTGAGATTCCTGATGTCTGCTCTGTGTCCGTTCATTCTTTGGTGAAAGAGTTATGCTGCATAGGAATTTCCACTGTCACAGCACATAGCACAGGGTTCATATCTATTCCAGTATGTTTTCAATAATAGCCAACGCAGGACGCTTCAGAAGGCAGAAACATCCAACAATGCATGTTATTATGATGGCAATACCTACTCTACCCCGAATGTCACTACAACCTCTCAGTTGGGTCACTTCTTTACAGCCCCTGCTGATTCTATCTGTTTCCATTACATTTTCGGCTTCCATCTTCATTTCCTTGCCTAAAAACCATGTATCTTTTCAGCCTGCTCACCTCTTCTTTGCTTACCACCTTAGGATGATAAAAAGTGGAGTTAGAGGTAGGTACCTCATGTTTTGAATTTTATTTTTAACACAAAAAGCCATGCTCTCCTACACTTGGCAAATTTCACTCAACAACTCACTTTTGCAGATAATGGCTGTCACTACTCTTCTTGCCTGGATGTGAACAGAATGATTTACAAAGAGGTCTGTTATTCTGAAATAGTAAGAGCTGCAGATCCTCCTTTCTGTTGCTTTGAAAAGATGAGGCCCTTGGTAGCATCAGAACATGAGCATATAGCTCCAGATCCCATCTCTTGATCTTTGTTTCAGATTTTTATGTTACTACAAAGATGACTGTTAGGTAATTTATCTCCCTTATGTGACTTCCCTTCAGAGGAAAAAACAACATTGTGAAGCATTTTGATGCAGTGACGAAAGTTAGAGTGGCTGGCTACTGTCTCTGTTTTTTGTACTAAACATACTGGAAATTTAATTTAAATAATTTAATTTAAATAATAAATTTTACTGACTTTTGCTAACAAGGAGCATTTGCTGCTCTTTCATAGTGTGCAAAGTTCTTCTAGCCGTGTTTACTATGACATACTAGTTCACTGTAAAAAAAAAAAAAGCAAGCTGTCAAGGTTACTGTGACCTTGATATGACTACTACCTAAATGCCAACTGCCCTAATGTATTTCAAAACTTCTCTCCATGTTTACTGTTAGTTGAAGACAGATCTTATTCTATTTCCTCACTTACTGCTCTTTTGGGATTTACATGGGAAAAACTGCCTAGTGTAAATTGGCATAGTTTCTCTGAAGGTCTGGATCTGGCTGAAAATCACTCCCTCAGCACAGCACACAGAGGAAGAACTTTGTATTGCACAGCAATGTGGTCCACAATATTGTATGCTGACTGCTAGGAAGTTAGATGGAACGTCCAAAGTTAAACATTTGCATTTCCCTTTTGCATGCAGTATTTTACAAGGCACAAATGTGATGGTGAAATCATCATCTCTTGGAACTGTATGTGAGAGATGACTGAAACAATGGTGAAAATTTAAGGTCTAGAAGAAGCTTCATTACACCAGGGCCTTTTCCCACACATCTGCATTCTTCATCAATCGTTTTGATAGAAAATGGCGGGTATTTTTTCAACAGAAATCTTGCAGCTCCACCTATGCTAGAAAGTGAGTAGGAGGACAAGGATTCTGATCTTTCTTATTTGAAAGATGAAAGACAGAAGAGATTAGAATTCTTCCTTCCATGCCTCCAAAAACATTAAGTTCTGTCCTACAAGACTAAGGCATCTACTTATGTGGAGCTATTTTTATTGTGAAATTTAATTCTGGCAGAAGCAGGATTAGCAATCACATACCATTTTAAGCATAGGTACATAACATAGGGACGGGCAGCTGTTGGGATGCGTTCCTTGGCTTAAAACCCTACTGTCCACAGTCACATTTGTTGCTAATAGATGATCTTTTGGCTGTCTCCAAGCATGATTTTCAGTGGAGTTGTGCCATCCGAACACATGTGGCTTCTAAATTACTTGGCTAGCATCACCATGTGTTAGGTGCCAAGCAACCGTATAAGTTTAGACAGGCAGCATTCACAAAATTGCAAATGCTGGCTCCTCTGTAGGAAGCCTGCACTCTGACAATACTGAAAAATTGGCTTCACTTGCCTTCCAACATGTGAGTGCACCTGTTGGTAAAAAACAACCTGTCCCTCGCCCTCCTCACAAAATAAATCCTAATATTCACAACAATAAATGATTGGTGACAGATTAGGAAGACTGCATTTCCAAATGTGCCTTGGAAATGCGAAGAAAAAAACTGTAATATTGCATAACTTCTGAACCAATACAAGTACAGGTAGAGGAGTTCCCCATTCAATGTATGTAGCACAGTTGCTTGCGTCTGTTGTCAAAAACCATGCAGGCCTCTGAATCACAATGGCATCTCTTTGGGACTGTTCACACTGCCACGCCCAACTGTGCAACATCTGACTGGATGGCAATATACATGGTTGAGCTAAGCAGAATTTTTCAAGACACATCTATATGTTGTCAGCTTTGTTTCTGTATCCTTACACACTGCCTGGGTTTCCATTAGTTCTTTATGACAATACCCAGCCAACTATCCTAGAAAGCCTAAGGGCCAGACTATCCAGAAAAGATGCAGAAATATTGACAAACCAGTGGCTGTTGCCTCTTATATTCTGCCATGAGACAGAGAGTTGATAGGAAATAGTTCTGGACCAACTGTCTATGCAGGCAAAGTTATAGGCATGTTGTTTTATTTTTTTCTGCACTGCAAATACCATCAGAAGGTTACCAGTTCCACAGCTTCCAGCTAGAGGGAGACATACAGCTAGAGGGATGCTGTAGTTATTACCATGACATCATTCACGTTGTGCATGGACACAATCATGTGTAGCAAAAAAATCAATGGTTGGTAGGGAACCCAGCTGTTAGTCCAAGCTCCTTTTCCAAATAGTCAAGGTCTGCAGCTTTTCTAACATTTTTGTTCTTCTCTTTGGACTACTTTCTACCTTTCTTCAACTTGGTCCAGTCAGACTCCTTTCTCCTAGGGTCCACTAGGTCTCCTTCCCTCAGGGAGAACGACAGCCATCCTTCAGCCCCCTTCTCTGTTGCCAATCTCTCAGCTTTATGAAAGCCCTACCTATTCCCTCACAGGTGAGCTTGCTTCCAGTTAGTGGCCTCCTCATAATCTAAATCTCCCCCCCGCCCCTCATTTGCAGCTTAATTGGCTCATTAGGCCCACTGCATCTAATTCAGCTCTCTCAGTGCTTATCTGGAGAGTACAACCCATCACAGGTCCTGATTCAGTCCATGACCTTCAATACCAGAGGCAGAAGCAGTGAATTTTGAAATGATGAAAGAGATACACTGGCATAGTAGTTACAAGCTGCAGTGAATATAGAGCCTTGAAATTACCTTAGTTACATAGCAAAGAAAAGCCACAGCTGAACTCAGCAGTCTTCCTGAGGAGATGCTGACTGATTGCATAGGCCACCTCCATCACCACGGACCCCACTGTAGATCTGCCCACCCCAAACTGATTTGCCACTGACTGGTAACTGTCTGGGGTTGCAAACTTCCACAGTGCTAGTGCTACTCTCTTCTATACTGTTAAAGCCTACCTCGTTTTGGTGTTGCTGTGCTTCTGTGACCTCAAGATTTGCTCCTCCTGTCTTCAACTGGTAGGAATTCCACAACAACTAAGATGTGAATTTTAGCTTCTCTCACTCTATGGAGGAAAACTGAGAAAGGAAGAGAATTGGGTGGCTGCATCCATGGTAAAGAGAAGTTACTCACCGTAGTAACGATGGTTCTTCGAGATGTGTCCCCGTGGGTGCTCCACAACAGGTGTCGGGCTCGCCCAGCGCCGCAGATCGGAAACTTTGCAGCAGTTTCTCCTGGATCGCGCATGCACCGGCGCGCACCGCTCCCTTGCGCGTCCCCGGCCACGTGCGCGATCTGGTCCCTGCCAATTCCCTGACCAACCGCCTCGGATGCTCCTGCAAAACACTAAACAGAGATCCGAAGCGGGGAGGACGGGCGGGTGGTGGGGCACCCACGGGGACACATCTCGAAGAACCATCGTTACTACGGTGAGTAACTTCTCTTTCTTCATCGAGTGTCCCCGTGGGTGCTCCTCAATAGGTGACTACCCAGCAGTAACCCAAGTAAGGAGCTGGGTAATCGGTTTATGTGCAGCTTGCCCCCGAGAGGACCGCTGTCGAGAGGCGGGTATCCTCTTGGAATACCCTATGTAGGGCATAATGCTTGGTGAAGGTGTCATAGGATGACCAGGTCGCCGCTCTACAGATGTCCTTTAACGTGATGCCCTTGAAAAAGGCTGTTGATGCCGCCACCGCCCTGGTGGAGTGAGCCCTAGACGGGGCCAGCAAAGGAGTCTTTCGAAGTTCGTAGCACATTTTTATACAGGACACTGTGTGCTTTGAGATTCTCTGTGAAGAGAGACCTTCTCCTTTTAACCTGGGAGCGAGAGAGACTAGAAGTCTGTCCGTTTCCTGGAAGGACTCAGTTCTGTCTATGTAGAAGGCCAACGCCCTACTCATGTGCAGGAGATGTAGGCGTGCCTCCTTGCTGGAGGTGTGAGGCTTCAGGTAAAACGAGGGTAAAACTATGGGTTCGTTAAGGTGGAACTCTGAAGAAACTTTTGGAACAAAGGCTGGGTGCAGCCGTAAAGTTACCGCCTCCTTTGAGAATACTGTGCAGGGCGGCGTTGCCATAACTGCTGCGAGCTCACTCACCCTGCGAGCTGACGTAATTGCAAGGAGGAAGGTTGTTTTTATCGTAAGGAGACGTAGGGGAACCGTGGCTGAGGGTTCAAATGGTGGGCCCGTTAGTGCGCTGAGCACCAGGTACAAGTTCCACGATGGTGGAAGTGGTTTCCGAGGGGGGTACAGGTTTACCAGCCCCTTCAGGAACCTGGTAACAATAGGATGGGCAAATACCGTGGGCCCCTCCTCTTCATGCCGAAAAGTAGATATAGCAGCAAGGTGGACCTTTAGTGAGGATAGGGAAAGCCCGCCCCTCTTGAGGTCCAATAAGTATTCTAGTATTACAGGTATAGGAACGTCAAGGGGAGCTAGCTGCTTGGCAGAACACCATGCAGTGAATCGAGTCCATTTCTGCTTGTAGGTCTTCCTGGTGGAGGTCCTTCAGCTACTCTCCAGGACTTGTTGTACTCCCTCCATACATGTGCTTTCTAGGGAGCTGAGCCATGGATTAGCCATGCTTGTAAGCGCAGGCCTTGAGGGTGTGGGTGCACTATGGACCCCTGGGCCTGCGTGAGTAGGTCCGGCGCCACCGGAAGGGGGAGCGGTGGGCGGTCCGACATGTGCAGAAGCAAGGGGAACCATTGCTGTCGATCCCACGTTGGGACTATTAGAATCACGCGGGCTCTCTCCCTTCTGGCCCTCTGCAAGACCTTGTGGATGAGCACTGTGGGGGGAAACGCGTAAAGTAGGGAGCCCTTCCATGAAATCGCGAATGCGTCCCCCAGGGACCCCCGCCCCAATCCTGCCCTGGAGCAGTACTGGGGGCACTTCTTGTTGTGCTGAGTGGCAAACAGATCTATCTGAGGAAACCCCCAAGTGTGAAAGATCGGTTGTAGCAGATCGGAGTGGATCTGCCATTCTTGCGTGAGTGCAAAGCGCCTGCTCAGCTGGTCTGCTTTCACGTTGTGAGCGCCCGGCAAATACGAGGCTTTCAATGTTATATTGTTGGCAATGCACCAGTTCCACAGCTGGACTGCTTCCGCACATAGGGCATGGGATCGAGCTCCTCCTTGTCGATTTATATAAAACATGGTGGAGGTATTGTCTGTATTGATCCCGACTACTTTGCCTTGGATGTGGTCTCGAAAGTGTTTGCAGGCGTTGAACACTGCTCTGAGCTCCAGTATATGTATGTGCAGTGACTGTTCCGTAGGGGACCATAGTCCTTGCGTCACCTTGTCGCCGATGTGTGGTCCCCATCCTATGTGGGAAGCGTCGATAGTAAGAAAAATAGAGATTTGTGGTTGGTGGAAGGGTACCCCGTTAGCATGTTCTTGGGGTTTACCCACCACTGCAGGGATCTGCACACCTCTGTCATGGGCGACACCACCCTGCGGAATGTGTGGGATGCTGGCTTGTAGACGCTTGCCAGCCAATGTTGCAGGCTGCGCATATGCAATCTGGTGTTCTGCACCACAAACGTTGCCACTGCCATGTGGCCTAGCAGCTGCAAGCACGTTAAGACTGGCACCGTGGGGCTGTATGTAATGACTTGCACCAGCGAACTGATGGCGCGAAAGCGGGCGTCGGGTAGATAGACCCTTGCTGTAATAGAGTTTATACGTGCCCCTATAAACTCTATGTCTTGTGTGGGGTCAGTCTTTGACTTCGCAAGGTTGATGACCAGGCCCAGCGAAGAAAACATGTCTGCTGTTACGCGTATCATGCGTAGCACCTCTGCCTTCGAGGGCCCTTTCAATAGGCAGTCATCCAGGTATGGGAATATAAATACCCGCTGTCTGTGCAGGTAGGCTGACACCACTGCCAGGGTTTTGGTAAAGACTCTGGGGGCCGAGGAGAGGCCGAACGGAAGAACCTTGTACTGGAAATGCTCCTTGCTGACCATAAAACGGAGGAAGCGTCTGTGTGCCGGGTGGATCGTTATATGAAAATACGCATCTTGTAAGTCAAGGGCTGCAAACCAATCTCCATCGTCCAGTGCCGTGAGTATAGAGGCGACTGTGATCATCCGAAAACACTGTTTGCGCAAGTACCGGTTGAGGCCCCGAAGATCTAAGATGGGCCTCCAGCCTCCTGTTTTCTTCTCCGTAAGGAAGTAGCGTGAATAAAAACCTTTCCCCTGGAATCGCTCCGGCACTCTTTCCACCGACCCTATGAACATAAGATGGTCCACCTCCTGTTTGAGTCTTGCCTCGTGGGAAGTGTCCCTGAGGTGGGGCCTGGGCGGAGGTTTTGGCGGTGGGAGCGACTGGAAGGGGATTGCGTAACCCGTGGCTATGATCTCCAGTACCCATTTGTCTGTGGTGATCTTTTGCCATTGGGGGTGGAATGGTCAGAGGCGATGATGGAACATTAGCTGGGAATGGCATTGCGCGATGGTAGTGGTAGTGCAGTCCTCGATCTGCCCGTCAAACTTGTTGCCTTTGGGCCTGCCCAGAGGGTGTGCGGCTTTGTTGAGAATGTCGCCTGGGAGTTCTATACTGTTGCTGCTGTTGATGTCGCCCTTGGTCGTAACCCCGTTGGTACTGAGCACGCTGTGGTTGGTACGGGTATCATCTTTGCTGAGGGTAATACTTTTTCTTCCTATATGGAGGGGTATAAATACCCAGGGTTCTAAGTGTAGCTCTGGAGTCCTTACTGGAGTGGAGGACCGAGTCGGTTGAGTCTGCAAACAACTTCTGCGTGTCAAAGGGAAGATCAACAATCTTCGCCTGCAGATCCCTCGGGATACCCGATGTCTGGAGCCAGGATTCTCTACGCATGACCACTGCTGTAGCCGTTGAGCGTGCCGCCGTGTCTGCCACGTCCAGGGCGATCTGGACTCCCATCCTCGAAGCCGCGTAGCCCTCTTGCACAATCGCCTTTAGCACCAGCTTCTTATCTTCTGGAAGCGAATCCATGAGAGAAGTAAGCCTGGAGTAATTGTCAAAATTATGGTTCGCTAGATGTGCTGCATAATTTGCCATTCTCAACAGCAGGGTGGAGGAGGAATATACCTTTCTGCCAAACAGCTCTAGCTTCTTGGCATCTTTGTCTAAACCCCACAATTTGTACTGAGAAGTCTTTGATCTCTGCTGAGACGATTCTACCACCAATTAATTTGGTTGCGGGTGACTAAAGAGGAACTCCATGCCCTTCGCCGGGACGAAGTATTCCTTATCCGCTCTCTTGTTTATAGGTGGAGCGGAAGCCGGGGCCTGCCATATGGTGGTGGCTGACTCCATGATGGCTTCGTCGAGTGGGATAGCGATTTTGGAAGAAGCCGGGGGTCTCAAATTTTTCAGGAGTTTGTGATGCTTCTCCTGTACCTCTGCTGTTTGGACGCCTTGCGTGAAAGCCACCCTTTTAAACAGCTCCTGAAACTGCTTGAGGTTGTCCGGGGGAGCAACGTCCCCGGGGGCCGTAGCCTCATCGGGGGAGGACAAGGAAGAACCACTAGGGTAAGCCTCCCTCGAACTCTCAGGTTCCTGCGGTCGATGGTACACCTGCTCACTAGAGGCTTGCGAAGGAAAGTCTCGGGGTTCCAAAATTAACTCCCCTTGAGACAGCCGTGTTTCCGTCCACGGCCGGGAGTGTCCATGGGGGTATTGGACGGCCGGAGGGGACCTGCCCCTAGGTGTATGCCTGGGGTGTCTGTGTCCAGCATGGTAAGAGTGACCATGGCAGCACGGGCACGGGTCCGGGGATGGAGACCTGGACCACTCTCGGGGTGCATACCCCCGATGTCTGGGAGAGCGAGATCTCCGCGATGATTCAGACAGTGGTGAAACTGGTTTGTGATAGTACTCCAAGGGATCCAATCCCAGAAAGGGCGAAGGTGGCCCAAGCCATGGTGACACTGGTTGGAGAAACGGAGAAGGAGGCTCTGGATAGGCTGGAAGAGACCCAGATCTTCTGGGTGGCGTGCGCAGCATAAGGGGAGGGCTTGTTGACAGTAGCATTGCAGCCCTGTCCGGAGAGGGCCTGCGGTGCTGGGTTTTTGCTCTCACCTTTCCCTTCCCCTGTGGGGCTGGCACCGCCCGCTCCCGTGCCAGGGATCTCGGCCCTGCTGTTGGCGCCGCACTTGGCACACTCAGCTGCGGTGCCACGCGGATAATGTCCTCCGGTGCCTGCAGGCTGCGTGCCTGATGGCCCTGCACTGCTGGTGCCGCAGGGGTCGGTGTCGCCTGTGGTGGTGCCGCCGGTTCTGGCGCTTGCCTGGCCGCTGCTCTGAGTGCTGCGCGTGCCGGCTGTTTAGTAATCAGAGGCTCAGCCTCTGCCACGTGTGCTGCTGCGCTGCCGCTTGTTTGGGTATGCGGCTGGGGGCTGTATGCTATGCCCATCCCGCTCGCTGTGACTGCCAGCAGGGATCGGGCTGGAGAGAGCTTCCTCCGTTTCTGCACCGAGGGGGTGAGGGAAACCGCCTTCCTTTTATGGAGCCCAGGGGGTCCCTCCGGTTGAGGCCTGCCCGGCACGTCGGGCTGGACAGCCTTATCAAACAACAGCATTTTCAGCCGCATTTCTCTGTCTTTCCTGGCCCTGGCTGTGAGCTTAGCACAATTGGAACACTTCTGGGTAACATGTGATTCCCCCAGGCACCTAATGCATTGACTATGCCCATCGGAGGCTGGCATAGCTTCGCGGCAGGACTCACACTTTTTGAATCCTGAAGAGGACATCGCGGTGAGTCTTTTGAGCTGTTAATAGGGTACTTAGCACTAGATTCGTGCCTGTTCCCCTTTCGTGGACCCCAGCCTGCCGCGGCAGGAGGCCTACTGGCCTTCACGTCCCCGCACCTTCTCCGCTCCTCTCTCTCTTTTTACTCTCTCTCTCTATATATATTTTTTTTTTTGTAAGAAAAAAACCCCAACAATTTACACGAAAAAACTCTAACTAAGCTGACTCTGGCCGTAGCCTGAGCAGATTCCGTCTGCAGCTGATGGCGGTTGAGAAGGAACTGGCGGGGACCAGATCACGCATGTGGCCGGGGATATGCAAGGGAGCGGCGCGTGCTGGTGCACGCGCGATCCAGGAGAAACTGCTGGAAAGTTTCCGATCTGTGGTGCCAGGCGAGCCCGACACCTATTGTGGAGCACCCACGGGGACACTCGATGAAGAACAAGGGTTACCAGTCATGTGTTCTAGCAAAGCAGGGGCAGCCACCAGGTGTCCTGGCCAAAATGTCCTGTGGCAGTGACAAATAGATGGCTGCATGTGGTGCTTTGATGCACAATAAAAATAACGTAAAGAAAAGAATATCCAAAGAAAGGCTGGATATAAAGGGACACGGGAGAGTAAAAGCACAGAAGAGGATTCCCCTGTATGGCACAGGGGGATTCCTGAGAACTAAAAACAAATGGTGCTTGGTAAGGGACATGGGAGGGGACACACCCAGCAGAGCCCAGCTGCTGTGTGGTGCCTGGGAGTTCTGCAAAATCAAAAGAAATGCGGGAGGAAGGGGGATTGTGAGGGGAAAAGCCCAGTAGAGCCCAGCAGCAGTGTGGTGCAGGGTGTGGGGTGGGGTCACGAAAAATGAAAAGAAATACTGGTTGAAAAGGGACATGTGGGGGACGGAGCCTCCCAGAGCCTGCAAATCATGTTGTAGGATGGGGAATGGAGCACCCACCAGCTGCTGCTGCTCCAGGCCAATGTAAAGGGGCAGGAACCATGTTAAAAAAACAAAACAAAAACAAAAACAAAACAGATGCGAATTCCTGTGGTTCTGCAGGTTGCCAAAGATGACATCACCTTCCTAAAACTAACAGATGTGGAGAAAGAACAGCTACTCCTGCTGTGTGACCAAAAGCCTGGAAATTTTACTAAAATGCTGCATGGCATCATGATACCAGGTCGCTATCTGGTTGCCTGGGGTGGCAAGGTGTGCTACTGTGGAAGCCACAGCAAGTTAGGCCTGCCCAAGAATCTCATGAAAAAAATACAAGAGCGCCTGGATAAGGCCTTCGAGGAGATATCCAAAAAGGAGAAGTGCTCCATCCCAAGAAACACTAACACGCTGTTCTGAGGGGCACAGAAGCACAGCTAGCAAACCGGTATCTATGCAAAACCCTATAGCTATACTCACCCCCAATCTGCTTCTAGCATGCAGAATAAAGACTCACCCAAACCACTTGCTCCAGAGGGCTCAGGGACTGGCGTGGAGGAGACTGCTTCCAGGACTATGGTGAAGAGCTCTGGGCTGTCCAGAACAATGTCCTCTATTCCCTGCTCATTGCTCCCTTCCTCCTCTCCATTGCCCTCTTCCTCTGGGCCACACTGCTCCTCTGTGCTCATCCCAGAATCCATCCCAGGGCCTCCACAAGTATCGTAATTCAGTCTTGGCTCCATGGTGGGATCACTCCCCACACGCATTAGGAGCTGTTGATAATGGTGGCAGGTCCATGGAACCGCCCTAACCGCTGGTTGGCTTTCCAGACTTTTTGATAGGCCTAACAGAGTTTTTTAACCTTCACCTGGCACGGCATAGAGTCCTGGTAGTAACCTCAGGCTGCCATCTTGCGTGCCATCTGATCATAGATGACTGCGTTTCTCTTGGCCACCCGAAGTCTCTTCACCACCGATTGGTCTCCCTAAATGGCAATGAGATCCAGAATCTCTTGGTGGGTCCAAGCTGGGGCTCACTTGCAAGCCTGAGAAGTGCTAGTCAGAACACTATCCGAGTGCTCATGACTGCCGCACATGGCTACCGATAATTGCTACCAATGCTGTGCAACGGCTACTGATGTGGTGCAACGCGATAGGCAAAGGGATTTTTTCATAACGGACGGCCTTGTTTATTTGCAGGGCTGGACCAAATTCAAATTCAAACCAAACTTCGCGGGCTTACTTTGACCTTCTCCCTGCACACCTGACAGCAGTGCACAACAAAGCGACCATAGTTCGATGGTCCGGTCACCGCGTGGCTTTGTGGGATGTATAAGGGACTCTTCTAGAGGCTAACAAATTTGAATTAAGGACATGGTGCTTCCACACTAAAGCCTTGAATCGAGATTTTTATAATTTGAGATAGACAATATCAATCCCATTATATCAATATTCTGTAATCAGCATTATGGCTCAATAAATCGAGTTAACAGTGTTACATGTGAAGAGAGTCATGTTTTAATATTGAGCTAAAGCTTTGAAATTTGAATTTATCACATAGGCTACAAGTACACTAGCCCAAATCTTCAAAATGGCCATGCAAATACATATTCAGTGCCTCATTAGCATGCCAGCAGCCAAGGCTCTTTGAAAATGCCGTGGCTCGCTGCCATGCAGCTCGTCCAGATGGGGCTCCTTTTCGAAAGGACCCCGGGAACTTCGAAATCTCCTTATTTCTATCTGCTGGTAGGATGCAGAGAAGGAAGAGACCTAGGCAGACACTGTCGCGGTACTGCCAACCCCATGAGCTGAAAAATCATAACTCAGACCTTCAGAGTCATGACTGAAAAAAAAGCTGGCATGTTTCATAGATAATGGTGTGATCATTCCCCTCAACACTCAGAGGCTACGTCTACATGTGAAGCCAACATCAAAATAGCTTATTTCGATGTAGCAACATCGAAATAGGCTATTTCGATGTATAACGTCTACACGTCCTCCAGGGCTGGCAATGTCGATGTTCAACTTCGACGTTGCGCGGCACCACATCGAAATAGGCGCTGCGAGGGTATGTCTACACGCCAAAGTAGCACACATCGAAATAAGGGTGCCAGGCACAGCTGCAGACAAGGTCACAGGGCGGACTCAACAGCAAGCCGCTCCCTTAAAGGGCCCCTCCCAGACACAGTTGCACTAAACAACACAAGATACACAGAGCTGA
Organism: Carettochelys insculpta; assembly: GCF_033958435.1. Taxonomy (NCBI): domain Eukaryota; kingdom Metazoa; phylum Chordata; order Testudines; family Carettochelyidae; genus Carettochelys; species Carettochelys insculpta. Next base: position 87,372,516 of record NC_134139.1, on the reverse strand, counting down.
GAACTGGTTGCAGACCCTGTGCCTGCAGCATGGATCCCCAGCTGCCGCAGCAGCAGCCAGAAGCCCTGGGCTAAGGGCTGCTGCCCCCGGTGACCATAGAGCCCCGCAGGGGCTGGAGAGAGAGCATCTCTCAACCCCCCAGCTGATGGCCGCCATGGAGGACCCGGCAATTTCGACGTTGCGGGACGCGGATCGTCTACACGGTCCCTACTTCGACGTTGAACGTTGAAGTAGGGCGCTATTCCGATCCCCTCATGAGGTTAGCGACTTCGACGTCTCGCCGCCTAACATCAAAGTTAACTTCGAAATAGCGCCCGACACGTGTAGCCGCGACGGGCGCTATTTCAAAGTTAGTGCCGCTACTTCGAAGTAGCGTGCACGTGTAGACACAGCTAGAGTAAGAGAAACATTGGGCTCAGACAGGACCAAGTTAACTTACACTGATTGGTGTTTGTCCAAACTGTTCTTAAAAAAAATGCAGGCTACGTCTACACTACTGCAATCTTTTGAAAGCAGCTCTTTCGGAAGATCTCTTCTGAAAGAGCTTCTTTTGAAAGAGTGCATCTTTTATCATGTTTGTTCTTCTCTGGACTGTCTCCTACTTCTTTATATCCTTCCTTAAATGTGGCTCACAGTATTCCAGGTGATGCCTTAACAATGCTGAGGAGAGCAAGACAACTACTTCCTATGTCTTATACATGATAGTCCAGTTAATACACCCCAAAATTATGGCAGCCTTTTTTGGCAGCTGCATCACATTGCTGAGTTAAATTCAATGTGATTTATTATAATCCACACATCTTTTTCAGCACTAATACCACCTAGCCAGTTCTTCCCCATTTTGTTGTGCATTTGATTTTTTCCTACCTATGGCTGTGTCTACACTGGCCCCCAACTTTGAAGGGGTCATGGTAATTAGGGTGTTGGGAGATTACTAATGAAGTGCTACGCTGCATATGCAGCACTTCATTAGGCTAAACCTCTCCCGTGGCAACTTCTAAGTGTAAGTGCTGGCTTGCGTGTAGCTGCGGGTCAGTACTTCTAAGTGCCCGTGCTACTTCAAAGTGCCTTTAATCCAGCTACTCACAAGCCGGTACTTTGAAGTTTCACACTTCAAATTTGCAGCAGGGGAGATTTAGCCTAATGAAGCGCTGCATATACACCGCAGCACTTCATTAGTAATCTCCCAAAACCCTATTTACCATGTCCCCTTTGAAGGTGGGGGCTAGTCTAGACATAGCCTAAGTGAAGTAGTTTGCACTTTTCTGTACTAAATTTAATCTTGTACACTTCACCCTACTTCTTCATTTTTAAGGTTGCTTTAAATTTTAACTTTTTCCTCCAAAGTGTTTGCAACTTCTTCCAGCATGGTACTATCTGCAAATTTTATAAGTGTATTTTCTACTCCATTTTCTAAGCCATTAGTGAAAATATTGAATAGTTATGGACCCAACACTGACTCCCATGAGACCCCAAAAGAGATGCCCTCCCAGTTTGAAAGCAAACCATTGATAACTACTGTTTGAGTATGGTCTTTCAATTAGCTGTGCAGCCATCTTATAATAATTTCATCTAGAACACATTTCCCCTGTTTGCTTATGAGACTCTCATGTGGGACTATGTCATAACTAAGGTGACCAACCGTCCTGTATTGGGCAGGACAGTCCTGTATCTGAGATGCCAAAAAGGCATCCTGACTTAGTTTCTAAAAGGAATGAATGGTCCCATATTTAGGCACTCAGGAGCTAGGGGTGGGGACAGGCGCACCTGTGGCTGCCATTTCCCTGGAGCTCTGGGTGGGGAGCACCCGTGGCTGCCACTTTTCCGGGGCTCTGGGTGGGGAGCACCCATGGCTGCCACTTTTCCGGGGCTCTGGGCGGGGAGTGCCCATGGCTACCACTTCCCTGGAGCTTGGGGGAGGCGGAGCACCAGCTCCCTGGGGCTTGGTGCAGCCAGAAGGAACTGCCCCTCCCCCACATATCCCCATCCTGTATTTGGGACAGGGAGATATGGTCACCCTAGTCATAAGCCTTAATAAAGGCCAGGTGTATCGCATCTACTACATTCCTCCTATCTGTTAAGATAGTCACCCTGTAAAGAAGACAATTATTTTGATTGGGCGTGGATTGTTTTTGACAAATCTATTCTAGCTATTCCCTACAACTCCATTGTTTACTAGACACACACAAATCGATTGTTTAATAAATTTGTTCCAGTACCTTTCCGGGCACTGAATTTATGTTGACTGGTCTATAATCCCTCACATCCTCTTTGCTCCCCTTTTAAAAGAACCTGCTGATGCAACCAAGAAGAAAATTAAACTGAATTTAAAAATTTATAAACGCAGAGATCATTGCTGGCATTTCCTCTTTAGGGTTCTGCTCGTGAAACTAGATTCTTTCAAGCGGTCATGTGTGGTTTCTTCAAATCTCCTAAAGAAGAGACTGCCAATTCGTGTACTCACTAAAATCTGATGGCTGTTCTACAGCACTGGAATGAGATTATAGAGGAGCCCCTAAGCAATGTATAAGGTATAAAAAGAAAATTCCATACTACACTACTAGTGGAGACACTAAAAGGGACATAGGCGAAATCAAATGTAAAACAGAGATAAGCCTTGAAGAAATGCGTTGAAACAATAAACAATATACACAGACTGAGATGATGTGAATGCTTAATGTTGAAGGAAAATACATGTGTCTGATACACTGAAGACATTTTTCAAGAACATTTCATCCTTGTGAAACTATTAGCTCTGTGAGGCTGCCAAAGTCAGCCTACTTTGACTTGTGCAGCCAACTTCTCAAAAAAAAAAAAGTGTTTGCATTCATGAATCTGCATATTTTACTCATTCAAGCCGAAGCCCCGTCATTATCACCACAGTCCATATGCTTTGCAATGGATATTTCTTAAGTACAGTGCTTGCAGAATGCCTTATTGAAGGCTGAGATTCCTTGTGCTGACAGATACTCGTTTTGCGTAAGTCAGACCATTGAGAAGCATAGCATACATATGTCAAATAACTTACAAAACAATCTTCTAAAGGGCCTAAATCATTCCTGGCTGGTGCAAATAATATTGGCACTATAATTACAGGTCAACATCCCCTGTTATGAGTGTTCTCCACACAGCAGAAAACACTGTCATCTCAACAGCTTTAGTTTAAGCTACCATATTACTGTGAGCAAACAAATGTGGGAAAGCATTTACATATTGAGCTTTTCAAGGTATCGTGCAAATAATGCCATAGATAATCTAAAACTTTAGAAAGAAGAGAGAAATGAAAACAAAGAAGTGTACCCTATCAGCTCACTGGCAGTGTTCTACGCTATAGCGGTATTGACATGGGAATGTGAACAAGACGGAGAACTGGATCCACACACTACCTCACCACCACCGATGGGCAACGCCAAAGGAAACACAGTAAATGATAAGTCTGACATCTAAAGAGACAGTCTTCTCTTGCAATTTCCAGCATTTTAGCATTTTCATCTCCACTGGGTAATAACATGAGTATAGCCCTGCTTAGTATATTTTGTTAGCATCAGAGATAAACTGTGCTCATATTACATTTTGCAATTTGAACCTGAATAGGCTGGGCATTGAGAAAATTGGGTTTTAGAATTTGTAAAATTGGGAGAGGTGAGATCTAAGGTCATAGCTCTGTCCATAAGATGAGTTTGCATCCAAATGTGAAGCTTGGATCTTTGGATTTGGTTCGGACCCATCTCTACTTGTGTCAAATTTCTGTCACAGTTGGAAATGGGGGGTAAAATCTTGGGCCCAATGAAGTCAATGGGAGCTTTTTCCTTAGCAGCAAAATCTTAGACCTTCTCGACATTTTAAAAATTGCCTGGGATAGTTCAAGTATAGCAGCGGTGAAAAATCATACAAACAATTATTTAAGAATAAACTAAACATAAATCATAAGAACCTTGGTTCAGCTCTAAACTAGCCACACAATTACAGATGAGGCAGTGAGGTTCCAAAGCTGCTTGTATTGGCAGGAAGAAGACCAAAGAGAACAGCTGGAAAATCGGTTGGCTGGGCCTAATACAATCCTGTTTGGAACGTCTAACCTGATGAGAATGGGCCCCCTAATGATTTTATTTCCATTACAAGGGCCCTAGGACCACAACACACAAATCTTAAACTGGAGGCAGGCCACTTCATGAAGGTGAATCTTATTTATTTTATGATATTAGAACATATAAACAAAGACCTACAAAGTACAATGCAAACGTGCTTTCCCACAGTTTTCCGTTATGTTCAGACAATCAGTCCATAGTCGTTACGGCCGAGTGGTTAAGAGCTGATCTACACAAAAAATACTGCTCGTACTCAGAAGCCTACCACCACGTTTTGTTTTGAGCTTCTGATCTTTGTGTACCGGGAGGATCTGTACTAACAGGTTTTCTTCTCTCCATGGATAACTAGAAATAGGTGGGCCAATAAGATTCATTCAAAGTTGTAAATTAACCCTGGCTTATTTGACCCAGGACAAACCTCCAAGTTTGTCAGATGGATCTGATTTTGATCAGGTCTGAAGGTTTCTGAGATAAGGACAAGACCCTAACAGAAAAAACTGAAAAGTGACATGAAATTAGTGAAAACTCCATTAATTGTATATAAAATATTTCTCTTGGATGGCAAAAGGTGTAATTAGGAATTTAGTTCCCTGCATCAGCTGGTGTTGAAGAGTAACATTAAAAGTGAGCAGGCACAACTTCTAATTTCCATGCAACCATTAATTAGCATTTTAAGAACAGTCTTTATAAACAGAGAGAAATATATCCTGGTGAAACAGAAATGCAAAGACTATTCATCATTTATAGAAAAGAAAGCAAAAATTGATCTGGTAGCCCAAAAATTAAGCATCCCAAACACTTTATATCACAATTAGATTGGATTCATCCTCTTGTTGCAATTTGTTTTAACTTTGACTGTGAGCTCTTTGGAACCAGAACAGTCCTTATTGTGTGTATGTATACAGCAAACTGCACCCAATGGGCCTCAATTTGATTTGATAATTTCTGTAATACAAATAACAATTTTTAAGAAGTGTTAAGGTTCTGGCAATTATATAAACAAGCCAAATGCTACTTATTAGGGGATGGGGATGTAAAGGAAGGTAAGTGTACAAACATTAAATGAGCCCCAGCCATCTCTGAATTGTAATAGTTACTCCTGTATATTAGCTAGATTTGCCATTATCCTTCATTGTTGCCATAATTCTCTGGGGGCACGTCTACACAGCAGCCCTATTTCAAAATAAGCTATTCCATGAGATCTAGTCTGACGTAGCTTATTTCAAAAGAACACAGACACAAAATCCATTTCGGAATTGCACTTAGCTATTTCAAAATACAGCATCTACACACAATACAGCCTATTTCGAAACAGAGCTATTGGCTGCACTGCGGCTCATTTCAAAATAGGCTCCATTCCCTGTCTTAACAGCCCCTATTTCAAAATACCTATTTTGAAATAGGTGCTATTCCTCATAAGCTGTATCTACACTATGAGATATATTCAAATTTATTTATATTTTCTAATTTTGGAATTTATAAGTTTGATTTTGACTATCTTCACTTCCACCATGCTCCCCACAAAGTCGAGTCATTGCTGACACACACATATTGGCTAACATCAACTGTTGTAGTAGTGCATTGTGGGAAGCTATCCCGCAGTTCCCTTAACCCCATAGCATTCTGGGTATGCTCGCTGGTCTCAATGTCATCTTCCCCCATTGAATCTTCATCTTTCCCTTCCTGATCCCTAAAAATATGTTGATCCATTGGAAATAACACAGATGGCACTCAAAATTAGAAGAAAGAATGTTTGGTTTCCCCACACATTACATTGCCTACACGGGTGCAGTGACTGTATTCTCAACTGGCCATTCATCCCACCTCCCATCATTGCTGAAATGTGATCCCTGAAAATAATGCAGGGAGAAGAATGTAGGAAGAAAAGAATAATTTTTGGTTTCCCCATACGTTATTGTTAATGGAAAGGAGTTTTGGCTTTCCAGTACACGATAAGGCTTCTGTTTAATGACCGTGTTCTCAACTGGCCGTCCATCCCACTTCCCATCATTGCTGAAATGGTTTTACCCTAGCAGCAGCAAGCCCAGGTCTGAGCCAAGACGGGGAGCAGTGTCACCGACTGACCAGTTGAAGTATTCTCCTATGTCGGCAGCAAGCCCCTTAACTGACAGAAGAGACTCTTCCCCGGATAGGTAAAGGCCAAGCGGGGGTGTGTGTATGTGGGTGTGGGGGTATGTGTGTGTGTGTGTGTGAGAGAGAGAGAGACTAGACGACCAGCTGAGCTGTTCCTTCCCCATGGCAGCAGCAAAGCAACCCATATCTTAAATGCTGGGGGAAACTTCCCAATGGCGGCAGCAAAGCCCCCAGAATCTTAATCACTGGGTGAGACTTCCCCATGGCAGCAGCAAAGCCTTCACTTTCCTGTGCAACTGGCAACATTGCCAGCACTGAATGGCAGGCACATCCTTTTGTTGAGTTGAACTGGGGGCTACCCACGTGATGTAGCTGAACACGGAAAAGACCCAGACTGTGTGGCACTTGTCAGGGAGGGAAGGGGGTTCGCACACAAATGCAAACTGCTGAGAAGTTTCTTGGCATGTTATGCAAGTACACAGCCCTGTTGACACATGGTACAGCAGGGCAGCGGATGGTGCCGGACAGTGCAGAAAAAAAAAAGCAAGTATACGGAGAGCTGTGAACTCCCTGCAGGGGCTATTTGAATGGGTAGGGGCATGCACCCCACTAACATAGAGAGAAAGAAGCCATTTCTCCGTCTGTCATAAACTAACATGAGCCCACAGCTAAAGGCTCGCTGTTCTCACTTGGAAAATCAGGAACTTACTGTTACTGGAGAACAGCGGCCAGAGCACAACAGTGAGAGGGGCATTGTGGATTACACGCAGGACGCCTCTGGAGAATAATAAATTTGATTTTAAGACATGGTGCTTCCACTGTGGCCTTTAAGCAAACCTCTGAAATTGAGCTTGACGTTATACCCATCAGGTAACTGCAATCTTGTAATCTCGAGATTAGTGTACCCAAAATTGAGCTAATAGTCTTTACAGTGAAGACAGTCATGTGATAAAATCTAGCTAACTGAATTAAATTCAAATTTATCTCACAGTATAGATGCAGCCACAGAATAAAGTTTACCATTTTTGAAATAAGTCAAATGTTATTTCAAAATTATTTGAAATAGCAGTTGCACTGTGCAGAACCCTAGGATAGTTATTTCAAAATAATGAAATACTTCAAAATAATTTGCTGTGTAGACTTACCCTTGGATTTTTACAAGCAACACTGTTTGGTTATTTTTTAACACATTTTCTTCCATGCTTCTAATGATCTGGAACATGTCTTTTTTAATTTGCCTGATTTGAACACCATACAGCTCAGCCACACATATTTAGAATCTGAGAAAACTCTTTGTAAACTCTTTTTGCCTTTACTCTTTTTATTTACAAATAAGCCATTTTAAACTTCAGTAAGCACCAGTAGGTCAATGGTTCAAATCCAGCCTAGTGCTTATCATCTAATTGCTGCTAGTGAGAATATGTGAAATAAATTTTGTGGTCTGAGTTTTACTCATAGGCTATGTCTATACTACAGCAATCTGTCGACAGATGTCACTGTTGGAAGATATCTTCCAATAAAACTTCTGTCAACAGATTGCATCCAAATACAAAAGCAGAACAAAAGAGCGATCCACTCTGTTGACAGAAAGTGGCCAAATGCCCTGGCTGCTTTCTCGACAGAACCAACCTCCAAGCACCAGAAGGCAGGATTGCATGGATGGCAAGCCCTTCTGGGAACCCCTGCCAGGTTCTCAATGAAAACGCCAAGTTTTGTTGACATACTGTCAGCAAAACACATTTTGTGTGTGGATGCACCCCAAGCTTTGTTGACAAAACCCGTTTTGTTGTAAAAACTTGCTAGCATAAATGTAGGCATAGAGGATAAGCGTTCACTTCCTATCATTAGTACTCAGCAGAGACATAAAAACATAAGCTTGAGGACTTAACTGCACTCACCCTAGAGATGGTCTTTCAGCTCAGAGAAGACGCATCTTAGCATGGCGTTGTGGGAGAAGCCTGCAGGTCTGTGGGCAAACAACAGAGGACACTCCTTTCCACATCTATCACTTGGACATCTTTCACCCTCATGCTTATACAAGAAAACAATTTTTAAGTGGGGTTAACTCATTGCTGTTGAATAAGTAGCTCAAAGGGCATTAGAATGTCTGATGAACCAAATAACATGATTCTAAAAGTAACACAGTTTTCAGTGATGATGCAGTATAAAAATGCTATTATTTTGTTAGTGCACCTACTTTCTAATACAGAACAACATGCTATCAGTCCTAGTGCAATTCCTACTGGACTCTGCTCTCTATCACAAAATTGCTTCTAAGGCTGGTGCAAAAGGGACCAAACATCCAATTTTGTTCATTGCCAACTAACGCATCACAGAATAACGAAACACTCTCCTTGCTATGTAGATTCTTACCTCTACAGTTCAAGGTTACAGTCCTCTCTTTTATCAGTGAACAGTACAAAGCTTATCTGATTACTTCTGTTTTTTGCCCTTATTTTCTTTCTCCTCCAAAACTCCAAGATTCATAATGAATGTTTAAAACTAGACAAATGAGAAAGTTTGAAAAGTGTTTCATTGTATTGACAAAACTAATATGAATGCAGTACAGCTAAGTATTACATTTTGAGCATCTGACTCAAACAATGGTTCCATTAAGTTTATGAAGCTAAGTGGACAGTCTCTGAGTTTGCCTGTGGTGCACTGTTTAATATGTCCCATCAACAGTGAAAAAGTGGACAATAAGCGTTTCCATCTTCTTTCTTCCAAGGAGAAAACCAGTCTAACCAGGCTCTCAGGGCTTCCAGGTGTCCTGCTGAGTATCAAGTAGTCTGTAAACCCTAAGGGCTCTCACAGTTTCCAGATTCCCACCTGTAGAGCTGAGAGCCTTGGCAGCCCTAGGTCTAACTGGGCTTTCCAGAGTCTAAGCTGCCTCCTCCACAGCAGAGAGCCAGGAAACCCTTGGAATCCCATCTAAAACCAGGACTGCCAGCATTTTCACCTCCTGGAGGTGCAGTTGGGAACCTGAAAGTCCTGAGATGGGCTTCCAGAGTCAGCAGGTCCATCACATGGATTGCCCTGGGATAGGGACTCAAGACTTCAAGACTCTCAGGCCACCTGGCTCCTGACTGGGCAGCCTGAGAGTCTAGAAGTCCTGGCATCCTTCCACCAGGGCAGTCTACATCAGAACAGCCATATTGGGTCAGACCAAAGGTCCATCCTGCCCAGTATCCTATCTGCTGACAGTGGCCAATACCAGGTGCCCCAGAGGGAGTGGACCGAAAAGGTAGCGATCAAGTGATCTTTCTCCTGCTAACCATCTCCAGCTTCTGACAAACAGAGATGAGGGACACCATTCCTTACCCATCCTGGCTAACAGCCATTAATGGACCTAACCTCCATGAATTTATCCAGCTCTTTTTTCAAACTGTCCTGGCCTTCACAGCCTCCTCTGGCAAGGAGTTCCACAGCTTGGCTGTGTGCTGTGTAAAGAAGAACATCCTTTTATTTGGGTTAAACCTGCTGCCCATTAATTTCATTTGGTGTCCTCTAGTTCTGATATTATGGGAACAAGTAAATATTTTTTCCTTGTTCGCTTTCCCCACACCGCACATCACTTTATATATCTCTATTATACCCCCCCTTAGTCTCCTCTTTTCTAAGCTGAAGAGTGCTAGTCTCTTTAATCTCTCTTCATATGGGACCCATTCCAAATGCCTAATTATTTTAGTTGCCCTTTTTTTGAACCTTTTCTAATGGAAATATATATATATATATATATAGGGAGAGAGAGAGAGATCAGGAGACCACATCTGTATGTAGTATTCAAGATGTGGGCCTACCATGGTTTTATATAAGGGCAATAAGACATTCTCTGTCTTATTCTGTGCCCCTTTTTAAATGATTCTTAACATCCTGTTTGCTTTTTTTGACTGCTGCTGCACACTGCATGAATGTTTTCAGAGAACTATCTATGAAGACTGCAAGATCTCTTTCCTAATGAGTTGTAGCTAAATTACCCCTCATCATACTGTATATATAGTTGGGGTTATTTTTTTTCAATGTGCATTACTTTACATTTATCCACATTAAATTTAATTTGCTATTTTGTTGCCCAATCACTCAAGTTTGTGAGATCCTTTTGAAGTTCTTCACACTCTGCTTTGGTCTTAATTATCTGCAGCAGTTTAGTGTCATCTGCGAACTTTGCCACCTCACAGTTTACCCCTTTCTCCAAATCATTTATGAATAAATTGAATAGGATTGGTCCTAAGATTGACCATTGGGGAACATCACTCGTTTCCCCTCTCCATTCTGAAAATTTACCATTTATTCCTACCCTCTGTTTCCTGTCTTTTAACCAGTTCTCAGTCCATGAAAGAATCTTCCCTCTTATCCCATGATCTTAATTTACATAAGAGCCTTTGGTAAGGGACCTTGTCAAAGGCGTTCTGGAAATCTAAGCACACTATATCTACTGGATCCTCCTTATCCACGTTTGTTGACCCCTTCAAAGAACTCTAGTAGATTAGTAAGACATGATTTCCCTTTACAGAAACCATGCTTTCTCCCAACAAATTATGTTCTTCTATGTGTCTGACAATTTTATTCTTTACTATGGTTTCAATTAATTCGCCCTGTACTGATGTTAGACTTACTGGTCTGTAATTGCTGGGATTGCCACAGTTAAGAGTTCTGCAATGTCACGTTTGAGTTCTTTCATAACTATTCAGTGAATGCTATCTAGTCCCGGTGACTTGTTACTGTTAAGTTTAGCAATCATTAGCAAAACATCCTCTAACGACACCTCAGTGTTGGACAATTCCTCAGATTTGTCACCTACAAAGGACAGCTCAGGTTTGGGAATCTCCCTAACAACCTCAGCCATGAAGACCGAAGCAAAGAATTCATTGAATTTCTCTGCAATGACTTTGGCTATGTCTACACTATGAGATAAATACAAATTTAAGTCAGTTAGCTTGATATTACCACGTGACTGTCTTCACTGTAAACACCATTAGCTTGATTCAGGGAGCACTAATATCAAGATTACAATACTGCAGTTACCTGACAGGTGTAGTGTCAAGCTTGAATTCAGAAGTCTGATTAAAGGCCAGTGTGGACGTGCTATGTCTTAAAATCAAATTTATTAGCCTCCAGAGGTGTCCCATATGTAACACACAATGCTCCTCAATGCTCCGCTCTGGACGCTGCTCTCCAGAAACAGGATGACTATGAATTTCAAAATGAGGATAGCAACACTTATTTTTTTCTGCACTTTGTGGCACCAGACCGCTGCCCCACTGCACCATGTGGCAACAAGACTATTGTGGGGGTTGTGCTTGCATAAGACGATGAGAAACTTCTTCTCAGCAGTTTAAATTTGTATGCAAACCCCCTCCCTCCCTCACAACTGCCACACAGTCTGGGTCTTTTCCGCACTCTGACACATTACGTGGGTAGCCCCCAACACAATAAAAGGATGTGCCTGCCATTCAGTGCAGCACCATATAATAGATTGCATGTATTTAGGGCTCCAAGGGCAGATAAGATATGCCCTTGCGGGGGGAAGTCTCCCCCAGTGGCTAAGATATTCGGGGGTTTGCTGTTGCTGTGCAGAAGGCTTCCCCGGTGGCTAAGATACTTGAGGAGGACCACTTCAACTGGCCTCCACTGAACCCCCACTATGACCATGGCATGGGACACTGGGGCTTACTGCCACTGGGAGAAAGGCTCCTTGAGCGGCTAAGATACAGTGGGGTTTGCTGCCACTGGGGTTGGGGGAAATCTCCCCCGGCAGCTAAGATACTCAGGGGGACTACTTCAGCAGCTGTAGACCACTGGCAAGAATGTGAATTTCAGTCAACAGCTACCAGTGGCAGAAAGCATATTTCATTTCAAAACCACCATGGTTCTGTGTTTTCTAAACAGATCTTTTTTTAATTTCTAATTCACAACTAATGTTGAAAAATCTGGTTTTGTTCTAAATTGAAATTTCTTGCAAACCAGAAATACCAGGTTTTGGCCTGCTCTATTTTGCATAAGAACCTCTAAACTTCAGCCGCAGCTCTGTCTGGACATCAATATCTGATCACTTTTTCTAGTTGATTTTTTGATTTTTTTAATACAAGAATTTCAGAACAAAATTATCTGACTTATTATTTCATTTCTGTGCTCACAAGTTGTCTGGGTGTGAAAGAACTTATTTTTAGTTTACATTTCTATACCCCACATCTCAACCTTTTCTAGACTATAGCATAAACAAACATTTTTGCATGTACACAAACATATTCTGTAAGCCACTCAGGCTGTTAATTTACTGGATAACTATATTATCTAACAGAGATTCATTTTCCTAGCAAAAGGGAGATAAAGGACACTAAGACTACGTCTACACTCGCAAGCTATTTTGAAAATGCAGAGACTCTTTCAAAAAATCCCATGGAGCAACTATACACAAAATGCATTGTTTTGATATTAAATCAGAAGAACACAGCACTTTTTCTAGTCACCCTCTTCCTCTCCTAGATGAGAAGGAGCACCTATTTCCAAAAGGAAAAACATGTGGCCCTTTTTTTGAAAAGAGCAGTCCTCATTGTGCCAATTTTTGTGATCTCTGGCTCATTCTTTAAAAAGAGCAGGAGTTGTGTGGACACACTCTGTTGAAAGATAGGATCAATTCTTTCCATCCACCTTTTTGAGTGTGGACATGCTCTTTGGAAAGAAGTTTTTTCAGAAGAGATCTTCCAGAAGAACTACTTTTGAAGGATTGCGGTAGTGTACATGTAGCCCAAGTGTAAGTGAGAATCATACTCTGAAAATAAAGGTATAGTTTCTCATGGAAATTTCAGCAGCTGGCTGGAGAATCAGTTATTGCCAATCTCTAAACTTAAGCAGTTGAGGTAATTTAAGTCAATCACATATATTAGTGAAAGGGATACGTGACCAACCATTATTCCCAAGAAGAAATGGTCCTACAATTGCATTAACAATATAGCCCATACAGGTTGCTCTTACTCCTGCATTCCAGTTACCAGGCTCATCAGGGACAGAAGTCTAGTTTAGCTGTCCATACTAATAGACCAAATTCAGACTTCTGGAGAGTGGGAACAACAAGCTGCACCTGCTTTTTCTAGGTTACATAGAATACAAGTTTTAATAGTTTAATAAGAGGTAAAACCTCTTCCTTTATGAGCTTTCCGGTGCATTACCACAACGATCTAAGCTAATTTTCAGCAATGCATTTTCAAAATAATCCTCTTTTATTTTATGTGTCCTCTACTATGTTTTATATTTTGACTTTATACATCAAATAAATAAATCCTTTAACTCTAATCCTCTGTAAAATTTAAAGTGCTTTTGTACTCTGAATAGTGATGCTGAAAAAACAGAACTGTCTTATTCAACAGGCCTGTTCCTTGTGTGTATTCAGTCCTATCTGCTGACTTTAGTAGCAAAATATGTTTTTAACTGGTTTTTACTGCTTTTAGCACTGCAGGGGCCAAGGCAGCTAAGCAACAGTGATCTCAATTTTATTGCTTCTTGTGCCTCATCAACAGAATTGTTTGTGGCATTCTTATTAGTTACAACTGTGCATTCACATTTAAGGCAACAGGGTTCCACAAGTGTCACTAAGGCCTCTTTTGAAGACACTGGGGCTTCTCTGATGAAAAACAAGGTCTGATTTGTCCTTGCAGAACCTTGGTTACCAGGACTGATGTGTGGGGAGGGAGCTCAGCTTGACACTAACTAGGCTCGGTTTGCAGAGCAAAAATCTTTTAGTTGCAAAGGAAGCATATCAGATATGGAAATCATTTGTTGTTATTGCCATTACAGTAGGGCCCAGGGGCAACCAATAAGAGCTGGAAGGCTCATTGTGCTCGGCACCAGACTAACTCTCAGTAAAAACACAATCCTTTTCTCCAAAGAGCTCAAAGACACAATAGCCAAGAAATCTTCAAGTGCTGTTCCGAGTCCAGCAACATCATAGGTGAGTTCATTGATGGCACTTCTGCAGAAGGATCAGTAGCTTAATGTACGTGCTATACAGAGACCTGCAAGTCTTTAATAGTTATCAGATACATAGGAGAGCATTCAATCAGTGAAATGTCAATGCCTAAAGGATCCTCATCATTTATATTTGTGATAAGCCAGGATTTTTGAGTATAGGCATCCAAGTAATAGTTTAGATTGCTTCATGAGGACGAGCCCTTAATGCAACCTGCCCTGAACCTTGGGCACCTTATTGGTATGCTGCTCTGAGAGCCCTCACACTGGTAGCCAGCCTGCAAGCACAAAGGCCTCTTGCTGGCTTCCATTAGCCTAGTACTCCTTGTAGGTTGCTCTTCTGGTACTGATCTTGCCAATTCTGTCTGCCCCACATTCTTAGCTATCCGAGACTCGTACTTTTCCCCTCTGGTTTGTTCATTTAGAGAAGGAGTGAAATCTACATCCCAGTTATCAAGTCAGTTTGGTACTCCACACAGTTTTCACAAGAGAATCCTGACTGGGGTAAAAATAAAGAAAGGGCTGATTTAATAGAATATCACAGATGCAAAGATGAAATAGAAAGGGGAAGCAAACAGATGCAAGTTACATGGAAAATAAACTTCTAACCTCAGGTTTTACATTATAAATTAGATTTTCAAAATCCCCTTTTGTGATACAAGTTACTTATTGTCCTTGCTCAGTCTTCCAGCATGCCTTCTGTCATAGAGATGGCCCAGGATTATTTAATGGAAGTAACCTATCTAGATGTACACCCTCAGTTTCGGGATAATTTCAAATGCTTTTTCTTTTTGACATGGTTAGTTAGGGGTGAGGAAAAGTCCTTTGCCTGTTCATATTCTGAGACTGGGATATTATTTTTAGTTCCAATGGCTAGAGAGAGCCCCATGTAAGTAACTCAGACAGCCCAATGGGCTGATCTAACTTAGAGCAGCTTCTTAGGGCTGCCCTATGGGCTCCAGGACTGTCTGGACTCTCTGCAGTCTTGTACGCTATGGCTCTACCCTCCCACATACCACACCCAACCCTCCACACACTCTACGCTAGTTTTGAGAGGTGTCCTCAGAGGCAATCTTGCAGCTCTCTGCTATGCTGGCTTCACCAGATAAATTCTCCCCAGCAGGAAATCAGGTTTTTAGTTGGATTCCCTTATGTCACCCTGGCATAACAGAATCAAAGCAGGGGAGAGCAATTTGCTCAGAGTGCCCTGTAAATGCTATATATTATTTTAATGTATGGGGCAAATAGTTCAATAGTTATATGCAGAAAAGCTTTCCTTAAAATTGCAAAAATCAAAGGGATACGGAAAACAACATTTGCCTGCACACTCTTGATAAAAATGTTTCAGTTGTTAGCTTGAAGAATAATGCTTTGTTGTTAGATTCACAGGGGAGTCATCTCAGCAAAAAGCAAAATAGCCCATGGCTGTTCTCCACAAACTCCTGTCAGACTCCGTCTGTACTTAGGTCAAGGTAGCCCGTAAAAGCAATCAGCATTTGGAGTTTCATTAATCTTCTTCACCTTACAAACAACAAGTGATTCCCTTGGAATGCAGTAACACTAACAGCCTGCTACTCGTTTAACCTGGCTTAAGTGCTTTGGCTTTGAGAATTACTCTCTTGTTGATTGGTGTCTGAATGATACTACAATAACAGCTCAAATACATCATTCTACATTGTTACCCATCTATTCGGTGACCATCCATCCTGTTTTTGGCAGGACAGCCCCATATTTCAGGCACCATTCTGGCATCCTGATTTATTTTGCAAAAGGGGCTAATTGCCCCGTATTTCACAGTGGTTCACTGGTTTCCCCCACCTGTGGGAGCCGGGAGCTGGACTGCACAGCAGCTCAGCTGCTGCCTGGCTTCCCCCAGAGGGGGTTGGAGCTGAACCAGGGCTGCAGAGGTTGGAGTGGAAGCCCAGGGGGCTGAGCGGGGCCATGGGGGTTCAGGCCAGAGCCACGGGGGGTGTTGAACTGGGGCTTCAGTGGAGCTGGAGCTGGGGCTGGGGCTGCGGGGTTGGGAGCAGGAGCCAGGATTGGAGACGGAGCTGCAGGGGGTAAAGCCAGGGCACAGAGATGGGACCGGGGGACTGGGGGTTGAAGCAGGGCCACTAGAGCTGGAGGTGCGGGGGGTTTCCCACATCCTATATTTTTGCCAGGGGAGATATAGTTACCCTATGCATCTACTCCACAGAAGGAAAGAAACCTAACTGGGCCTATTGGTTCCTGAACAAACAAAACCTTTCTGTATATACTAGAACCCACTTTATCCCAAACCTCCATTACCTGAATCTTCAGATTAATCAATCCAGGTAGCAAGCCCCACATCCCTGGGGCTGACAGCACAAGTCCAAACCCCATGCCTCTGATTATACAGATTTTTGATTATCTGCCCTGGTTCTGGTACTGATTAGATCACATAAATGGGGTTCCAATGTACTTTCAAGCTCACAGTCTACAGTTTGTGCCATGAGGTTTGCAGCTGGTTTTCTTCTGCCAAAGTAAAACTCATAGTTCAGACATTCAGATATATGTAGCGTGTTTGCACATGCGCAAAAAGCTACAACAGGTTGAACCTCTCTAATTTGGAATTCTCTCTTCTGGCAACATCCACAAGCTGGTATGATTTCAGTTAGCCAGATGATCACATATGATGGGTGTGGCTACTTCTCCCGGGCACTTTTTAAACTGCAGAATGTGGGGAAATAGTCTCAGGAGAGTAGAAAAGTGGTCCAAAAAGTGGGAGAAGAATATCATTAACTACAATATGTACTCTGCAACCACTATGTACAATTCTATACAACCATCTACAAGAACAAAGTCACTCTCTGAGGCTGCATCTACACTGCGAGCTAAAATCATATTTATTAAAATCAATTTATTAACTTGATTTTATCAATTCAGTTTTGAGCATCCTCACATTCCCACATGCTCCCCATAAAATCGACTTATTGCTGCCACACACAAGAAGCTTAAATCGACTGCTCAAGCAGTGTAGTGTGGGGACCTATCCCACAGTTCCCTGAGGCCCACAGCATTCTGGCTATTTTCACTGGTGCAGCATAGGGAAAAAATGCCCTGCATGTGGATGAGAATATCTGACGACATCTTCCCACATTTCATTTCCTACTTTTCATTTCCCTCATTCTCCTGCCGTGTTAAACAAACATTCCCTTTCCCAGATGGGCACCTGGCTTGCCTGTATAAGAGATGTACTTTTTATAATTGAGGGGAGGAGTAGTAAAGATCTGAGGGAAGGTTGGAAAAATGATTTTGGGTTTCCCAACTGGCAGGTTTCAAAACGGGATGCAAAAGCACTGGATCTTAGCAGGCTTGGATCTGGATTTAGATCTCCTGGCAAAGATGACCCTCAGATCAATAATGTTGTCTGAAAGGCCCAAGAGCCAGCCCAGGGAACCAAGAAGAGGATCCCTCCTGGACTGGGCAAAAGGTGCAGACCCTCCTGGAACTGCAAGCCTTACTTCGAGAACTGTGGCAATTGTAGAGCTACTACACTGCCTTCAATGGCCTTTGTAAAAAGACCACAACTATAGCCAGCCCCGAAAATCGTAACCAACCAGGGAGATGTCCCCCAGGTGAATAAGAGACCCCAACTGAAGCCAGCCCCCTGGCCTCAGGGCCAGACCCACCACCTGCATCTGGATTTAGACCTCCTGGAAAAGAAGACTCGTAGAACAAGAATTAGTTTAACAGACACAGGTGCCACACTGAAACTGCAATGAATCTTTGGAACAGTTATGGCTCAGGGCAGGTAAAAGACACCCAACTACAGCCAGTCCTGAAAATCGTGACCGCGCAGGTAGACTTCCCCTGGCTGGCTACAGGACACTCACCATGTGCAGGCTGCCTGGCACCTTGCACAGCACATCCTTTTATTGGTTCGGGGCAAGCCACTTGATGCAGCTGGGCACGGAAAAATTCCCAAGTGCATGGCGATTCTGGTGGGAAGGGATGTGAGGCTCAGGACCAAATGTAAGTGGCTGAAAAGAAGTTTCTCATCCAAGCATGACTCCCCACCCACAGACAAGCTGCCACGTGATACAGGCAAGGGAAAGTTCCAGAATAATTGGTGCCTCTCAGGGAGGGAAGGAAGGGGAGGTGGGGTGGGGTGGGGGCAAGACAACTTATAAATGGCTGAAAAGTTTCTCATCCTGTCATATAAGCACGACCTCCACCCACAACCTAGCCGCTACATGGTGCAAGGGGGCAGTGGCTGGCACCAGGCAGCGCAGAATAAAAAGGCAGCTAGCAGAAGTAGACACAGAACCACAGACCCCACAGCCATGCCAACAGGAAAGAAAAAGAGAGAAATTTTTTCAGCCGCTCATGACCCTACAGCCACAGTCTTCCAGGTGCTGAATTGAAATGGTATTCCTATTGCCTAATTCCTCCGCACCTAGAGCTGTGGAGATGAGAGAGGCCAGATCGGAGAACTGTGGGGCATTGTGGGGCACATATGGAACATCTCTGGAGGCTAATGAATTCAATTTAAAGACACAGTGCTTCCTCACTACCCTTCATTTGGGATTTTAAATTCAAACTGAATGCTACACCCGTCAGCTTACTACAAGATTATATCAATATTATGTCAATTTTAGTGGACCATAAATTAAGCTAAT
The DNA here is from genome assembly GCF_033958435.1 of Carettochelys insculpta. Taxonomy (NCBI): domain Eukaryota; kingdom Metazoa; phylum Chordata; order Testudines; family Carettochelyidae; genus Carettochelys; species Carettochelys insculpta. The sequence continues at coordinate 87,353,726 of NC_134139.1, read as the reverse complement.
GGAACTTACAGTGGAGACAGACACATGGTAAAAATCAGGCTAAATGATTTAAAATTGACATTATCTCGTAGAGTTCACATGGCCTTAGTCAAAACTAAGAGCACAAAGGAACAAATGGTTCTGACTCAGGCCATACAGCGTTAAGGGGCATCAACCTCCATGACCCCTACTACACTCTTGGCTGTGTGCATCAGGAGATGTACCACACAAGTGTGGGTCAACGTACAACACTAAGCTACACTTTTGAACTCAGGTGCATGGCGCACATGTGCAGCCCCATGTACAGAATACAGATGGGGCCATCACTCAAAGAATGATTCATTGTCTCTTTCAAAAACGAATGAATGGCTTGTGATACCAAACTTCCTTTGTTTTTGTCAGCAACAAGATAGGAAATAAAATATATTTTGAGAAGTAATAAATGCGAGTTTGTTTTTTTTCCCTGAAGCTCTGCATTCACCACAGAACAGTTTTAAGACTAAAATTCATGCGCCTCCCCGATTGTGGAGTGATTCCTATATAATACAACTACCAGATATTTTACACACTATTTGTAGAGTACTGCCCATTTCTATAACTCTTGCTCTATGTGGTTCTAGCTGCTGTTCCCTGTTCTTCCTCTTTCAATTTACAGCTGACCCCATTCGCCCTATTTCATTTGAGAGAGCAGTCACATCAAATGCTGAAGACAGGGGGGCTGGCATTTCTGGGTGAGATGGGAGGGAAACAGCACAATGGAAACAAGAATTTATACACAGTAGCCAGTATTGCTTCCTCCTTTCCCAAGGTTAAATTTTTTCAAGGTCCCATAAAAATCTGAAGCTGTGATTATTCACAGCATCTTCCAATTAGTCTCATTTAAAAGAAGTAGTTAACACATTCACATTGAATAGTAGTAATTCTTTTTTCATGCAGATAAAAGAACAAAATTAGGGAAATATTTGTTTATATTGGACTAATATTTTGTTCATTGACTGTACATAATCCATGTAGAGATCTCATATCATCAGTAGAATCTATCTTTTTCATTTAGAAAATTACAAAGCACTAATCAGGAATAAGAGATTTATATACAAAGTAGTATGGAGAGGCAAGAGATAAATTATAGTTAAACAGATTATAATCTAACCTGGCCAATGTTTACATAGGTAAGGAACTATATTTGACCTGTATGATTAAAGTTTGATTGCACATTCCTGCAACTGTACTGATTTTACAGAGTGATGAAACAACAGCAACTAATTGCTTTCAGAGCTCTAATATTATTCACTGTAATGACTACCTGTACTTTCGAGGGCACATCTGTAAACTTATTATGTTATGACTATTATTTTATTTGCACCAAAAGCATAGTAGGCACTTTGGACAAAGAAAGTGCCTCAGAGAGCTTCCAAGTTATATTTTAGATCAGACGTAATGAATGAGGGGTGGTGGTTGTTGAACAGAAGGGAGGGAGTGAGGAGAAGTGATTAGAACAATAATAAGTGTTTGCAGTCACTCAGATTAGTAGCTCAGTTCCTTCTTCTCCTTATTGGCGATTTCTAATTTATGGGGTACATAGTTCTTGGTATGCTTACCGGAAAGCCTTTTAACTATCATATCATATAAAATGTGTTAGAAAATACTTTTTAAATAGATAGAGGCAAGATCCTCAGCTCCTGACTGTTTTGCCCAGGCAATGTGAAATATCTGGGAAACTTCCATTCCCCCCTCACTTTGGCTGATCCTCCCTGGCATAATTTCTCAGTGTGAGTTAGTGTTCTAACTGACAGTAAAGGCCAGTTTAGCCCCAGAAAAATCTCAGGATCAGAGAATGCAAAAAAACATAGCTCAGGACCACATTTGACTCCCTGTTAAGCATTGAGCCTTAGAATATTAAATTATTAACAACAATAATAAACTGTGAATGAAGTACTGAGCCTGCTTAGTTAAAAATACAGAGACAGGAAAATCAAGAGTCATTAGCCAGGACCCACATGTAGTATTTTATCTTGCTTGAATATGCAGGGTTAAATTTATTGCCCTGTAAATTTGGTTTGGGGGGGTGGGGCAGAGAAACCTACCAATCTTCTTGTTGTAACTGATTTTGCCTTCTGAACTGCTGGGCTGTAATTATCCACTGCAATCAAGATCTGTCTCCACCACAATCAACATTTCAGTGATTGTAGAAAGGCACTGATGGCACTCCAGTTATTCTAGTCACCCTTTATCCAGAAAATATGAGATCATCTTCAATGTGGCGATCCCAGAATGCACGGTGCTCCCAGTTTGGGACTGGGCACAACACATGAATGAGGCTGAAGCAGTCCAGCCACTGCGGGGTGGGTGTGACGGGCTCTTAAGCCAAAGTTTCCTGCTGTTTGAAAATAACCTGCTCCTCAGATCTGATCAACTCACTAAACCAAATGTATATCATCAGTGGGGCTGACAGCCACTGTGGGCCAGAGCATAGGGCGGCTATGTTCTGCTCTGCTATGTTCTGAAGGGGAAGAAGAAGATAAATATTCTTACAGCAGAGGAGCAACCTCTTTTAGGTGTCCTAGGGTCTCCTTTACACCTAGTCTCAGATTTAATAGGAGAGCTCGTCGGTACCGTGGCAACACTAGTAATCTAATGGCAGACGAGGACAGCAGGGGTGACTCTGGCTGCATGTTCATGGTGAGATCACTTGCTGCTCAGAATGCCTTTGTCAATAAAAACCTCTGCATCGTGGAGGTCCATGCTGGAGTGATGGAAACTGTAGTTACTGGCACAAACTGTTCACGTGCTGAGGTCAACATAGATGAGTCAATAGAAAGGACAGTGTGGATCATGGTTTCAGATAGGTGAATACTTGGTGGACAACTAGTGCCAATTCACCAGAGAGACCTGATGTGGGTCATGAGCTGCCTTTTGACAGAGGCACAGGAGCTGCTTCAAAGACCTGGTGGGTCGTCTGTCTCACCTTAAAAAGCACCAATGTAGGTAACTCTTTTTTGTGGTTATTGTGACACTGATTCTCCTCACTACTCCTTTCTGATAACAGGGAGACAGAGGAGTTCTTGATACCTCTGGTGCAGGCAGCAGTGGAGGTGTCTGATCTGCTTGATGAAGAATGAGCCTGGGAACTCTGTACAGTTGTGGCTCTGGGAGAAAGCTTAGCAGAGTGTTTAGTCAGTGGGGTAAGTTACAACTCTTAACTGAGTACACTAAGGAACCATACTACTTATCTAAAGAACAGTGTACAAAGTACATGAATGCTGCAAGGATTAAATCCTGACAATTTAGTCAAAATTTGTACACAATTCTACAGCACAGCCATTTACATAACCAGCTAGTCATTCTGGTGAATGTAATTGTTCAGGATCAAACACATATTGTTGACACGAAAAATATTTGAAGTCTAATAATTTCTCGATCACATTTTAAGTACTAGTGACAGATCTACTTTTTTTATGGTCTTTTTAAACAGCATGCATCAGACTTTTTCTTTTTAAAATCCTATCAGGAATACAAGCTAATATTTGCCAAACAAAAGAATTGCCAGGAAATCCTTGCATATATTGTTGGCATGAGAAATAAGCAACATCAGTTTCCATATAAAGTGTTATCAAAGAGATCACATTATCTATTTCAAAAAAATCCATCCCTCTTCTAGGTCTGCCATTGGGGGTGGGGTGGGGCAAAGGGGGCAATTGCCCTGGGGGCCTGTGGATCCTGTAGTAGCATCCGGAGCCTTGGGCCCCTGAAATTGCTGCCGGAGACAGAACCACAGTCCATGGGGCTGGCTGCTCCGACACTGCCCCACAGCCTAAGGCCATGCCTCTTCCAGGGGCATGGAGCCACCCCTCCCACACCTTGCCAGGGGGCCTGTGGAAGCCATCATCCCCTCTACCCTATATTTTGTTTATAATGACTATTGTACTTGTAGTTTTTGTAATGGAATTTAATTTTAAACATTCATTCATTTTATCCATCACCTTCACTAATGCTCTTCATTTTTCCTCTCACAGATTTTCATTTAATTCCAAGGAATAGAGCCCACTTTATTACCACCTTGACCCATAAATCTGTTAATGATTAGTTAGATTATCAGTCACACCACTCCATATGCTTCATAAATGTGGGTGATTAACATCAGTGCCAAATTGGTCCAAAATATTTGAGAGTAGCTCCCAAGCAGCTGGTTAATGTGAACCAAATGGGCTTTATTTCTGGACAGTTTTCTCCCAGTAACATATACCCTTCGTTAAATGCAATGATTTCCTCATTCACACAAAAATGGAAGGAGAAATACTGACTGATGCACTGAGGGCCTCTGAATAACATAAGCAGCATTTTTTGTTTGTCGTTCAGTGCCAGATTGGCTTTGTTGGTAGGTTCCAAGTTATCTTAAAACTATTATTTCTTCTCATTCTGCCCTTTCAATGGAGACACAGCAAACATTACAGCTGACTGAGAGAATAAGATCTTTCTTTGTTGATGCCAGCTGTCTGGATGCAACAAGTGTGCCTTCTTTCTTGTTTGATCTTCCTCCTTTGAATTTCTTACACTCCATTGGGATACTCATTAGACACAAGATCTATGCCTGCAAGTCAGTTTTTTGTGCTTGGCGGAGCTGCAGGGGAGGTAGTTATATTGCTGTGCTTTGCTTTGCGAAGCTGAATGTGGCTGGGTCAGAGAGCCCAGATTTTTCTGTTGTGGACTGAAGGGGGAATCCAGAGAAGAGAGGAGAGAGAAGCACTAGTGTCCCACACCATGCTCGAACACACCTTTTAGAAAAGTGAGTCAATCACTGGCATTTGGAGGAACTGAAACAGATTTCAGGATCATTTGATCTGATTTCTCACACACAAACTGACTACCCTGATGCAGAAGTAGGGGATGGGGCAGGGGACACACACATGGCCTTTCCCAAGAGGAAGGAGTAACAAGAATATAAGAAATGGTTGGACTTCCCACTTAGATGCTGGGGATGATTACATCAGCTTTCAGATCTTTCACAAGCAGATTAAAAAGTGTTCTCTTATAAGGACAATGCTTGGTCTTGAGAGTCCAGACAAATCATTCTTAGCTCTTAATAAAAGTGGGCACTACAGTGTTCCTAACACACAAGAAATATCATCACAGGAAGGAAGAATGAACCCCAGCTCCTTAACGTCAAACAACCTGTTCTCCCATCAATAAGGTGTTTCCCTTTCTAAACGTTATTGCTGTCAAAATTTCACAGCTGAGATCTAAATAGCAGTTACATTAAGAAAAAAGATGAAAAGTTACCAATATTTGGGTGAAATGTTAACAGAGCAAATTCCTCAGGGATGAGTTAACCTCTGGAACACCACAAAGTTATCTGAAGATTTCTAGAGATGTGTCACCAGTTGAAATTCATGGGGTTTCACCCTGTTCAAAAAAAAGTCTGATTGGGCCAGATGGGTAAATTGTGATATACAGCTAATAACTTTATATACTAAATAAACAAACAAACATTGACAGGCCTGTGTTTACTGTGCTTAGGGACAATGCAAATGAATCACAGCATCCTTTGGTCACAGATAAAGATTCAAAACACCAGCAACAAGCAGTGCATTGAGAAGTTCTTACGTAGCTCAAGTGGCATGTGGGTTGTTCTTGGGGAAAAAAATATTGCCAATTGGCAGAAGATTGGTCAGAGTGAAAGAAAATATCAGTTTGAAGGAGCTATCTCCTACAGCTGTAGTCATTACTATCACTGGAAGGGCTTAGACTTCTGTTGGGAGACTACAGAGCCTACTTTTCTTTTCTTTCGCCTTCGCTCTCTCACACACATACACCTATACTTTAAATGCCACTAAAGCAATTTTTTAACAGTAATTAGAGCTACAAAGTAAGACAGAAGGGGTCAGAAAGACACAAAATTACAAAAGAATATTCACATTTCTAAAGCAAGTAAATAGTTACATGATAGTGGCAACAAAAGCAGTCATTTTTATTTCTGAATGTGCATAAACCTTGAAGTATGCAAGGGCTGAATGAAAATCCACAATGAGCTTAAACAGACACCATCAGGGTCCATTGCTATATATTACGGCAGCATCTACACTAGTAAGTTCTTTCAAAAGAGTTTTTGAATGAAGGGGTCTCTTTCAAAAGATCCCACAGAGTGTCTACTCACAAAAAGTGTTCTTTCAAAAATAAATCAAAAGAATGCAGTGCTCCTTTTGAAATCTCTCTTCTTTTCCCATTTCAGGAAGAGTGCCCCCTTTCAAAAGCAAGTGTGTGTAGACACTCTGCAGGGGTCTTCTTTCAAAAGAGCAGTCCTCATGGGGCCTTCGATCCCTGCCCTGTTCTTTTGAAAAAGCAGGGGCAGCATGGACGCTCTCTTTCAAAAGAGCAGATCACTCTTTTGATCTGCTTTTTGGTGTGTGGATGAACGCTTTCTTTTGGAAGAGATCTTCCAGAAGCGCTTCTTTCAAAAGATCTCTGTAGTGTAGACGTAGTCTATGTGTGATTCAGCAGAAAGAATCCTAAAAACTAGCTCATTTTTAAAAATGAGAAACAAACCTCATAAAAGGAAGTAACCACACTTGTCCAAGCCCTTGTGAAAAGGTGCCTCTCAGTTTGCCTCTGACACTCATGAGGGCATATATCCTAATATGTGATGAATTTACCCGACCAATTCACCTTACAAATACAGCTAACGAATCTAAGACTTGGCATTATTTGACAAATGATTATGAGATTTTTTTCCCCCTCACACATGAATGGAATTTAGAGGCATACAAGTTGTTGACTTGAGAAAGAGCCCATGAGGTGTCCTACTTTCATCATTTCCTATTTGTCATGCTATTACGTGAAATCTCTAAAATAGAATGTTAAACTTACTCTGTGCTTTACAAAGAATAAAAATTTGTCCGGTCCTAAACCATTTTCATTTTAAGGATTTCCACTGAAGGTAACAGTAGGACATACACTGACTCTGATGGGATCAGATCCTTAGACAAAACAAGTGCACACATAACAATCTTCTCATTGTGGCTCGGGTCCTGAGCTGCACAGTAGATGAAAAGATTATTTTTCCTTCCCCCAGTTCTAGAGCCATTCATCTGTGGGCCAGTCCTGGGTGTAAATCCGGGGAGCATCAGAAGTACTTTAATTTACATTGCTTCTCCAAACCCACCTCACTGGTTAAACCAGTTTTACTCCTGTTGGGTGCAAAGTGCCATAAACACATTGCTCTGGTCTAATATATGTAAGATGCTTTTCTTTTTGTTCTTTGCACTATTTTGTATGGTCTAATAGTAAATCAGGAGTAACTCCTCTAAAGCCAACAGAAAAACAAACAAACAAACAAAAAAAGTCAAGTAGAGTTATACCAGCGTATCACCTCTGTGAAAACAGAACTGGAAGGATACTCATCATGGAGAATACACCCTGTCAAACTAACCTATGTTTTTTTTTCTTACTATGATTACAAGTCTGATTGATAAAGGTAATAGTGCTGATGTAATATACTTGGACTTTTTGTAAAGAATCTGATTTGGTGCTGCACAATATTTGGTTAAAAAGCTAGAACAAAAAATATTAACATGGCAGACATTAAATGGATTAAAAAGCTGGCTAACCAATAGATCTTAAAATATCCCTAAACAGGAAATCATCATCAAGTGAGTTCATGTCTTGGAAGTGGGCCCACAGAGATATGACCCACTTTTATCTCTGACCTGGAAGAAATAAAAATCATTGCTGATAAAGTCTAGAGCTGACACAAAAATTAGATCAGTCGGTGAACTGGGGTCATGCAAATTTTATGCATTTTAAATTCAGCTAAATATAAATGTATACATCTAGGAACAAAGGAAGTAGGTCATTCTTCCATGAAGCAGTGACTCTGAAAAAGAATTGTGGATGATGGTGGACAACCAGCTGAACGTGAACTTCCAGTATGCTGCTGTGATCAAAAGGGCTAATGCAATCCTTGAACATGGAAACACTACTCAGATAAGCATAGAGGTTACTTTACCTCTGTATTTGGAACAGGTAAGGCTGCTGTTCAAATACTGTGTCCAGTTCTGGTATCCACAATTCAAGGAGGATTGGTGAAGGTTCACAGAAGAACCACAAGAATGATTAAAGGATTAGAAAACATGCCTTGTAGTGACAGACACCTGTAGCTATATAGCTTCAGAAAAGGACGGTCAAGAGGCAACTTGATTAAAGTCTCTATGTACATACATGGAGAACAAATATTTGATAATGGAGACAATTTGTGCATGTTCTGCATTCTGGAGTTACGATTCCGCACATGAAAATGAATAAACAAGCACATGCACACAACCAGTGTCTGAAACCTGCTGTGTCCAGCCCTAATGTCTGACTTGCCACCTCCAGTGACTTTCTGGTAAGGTAGGACTCACCTTGAGAGGCCTTGTAACAGTTCCTCTGGCAATCCCCACAACAGACATCACAGTGTATGACAAGCAAAACAACCCTCCAATTTTCATTATTAAGGCAAAATGGACAGAATATCACTTTTAAAAATAACATTTGATAAGAATGTAATACCTGAAATGATGGTAAGATGCCTCCTATCCACGCACCCCTCCAGATCTTATGGTACAAAAGGTCCGTGGGTTGTGATTTATTCCTTACTTGTACAGAACTGAATAAACTGTGTATGAGTAAAAGGCTTATTTTAAGTCAGTTGGTTATTACAGTATTTCTACCACTATGTCCCTAAATCTATTATATATACAATTCTTTAAAACCAGAATACACTAAAGCTGACATTGTGAAAATAAAAACAGCAAAGTGTGAGCCTTGGCTGTACTGAAGTCTGTGCAAATGCATTCATTATGTCAGGGTATGCAAACCTTTTACGTTGGGCCAGACTTTTCATCCCTGCACTGAGCAGCCCCCCGACCCCTATCCCATCTAACGTAATCTAAACTGACAGAAATTTTGATTATATTTATATGAAAAAAAAGCCTTTTGGCATGTGTATGAAAATGACTGTGTAGAGTGCAAAAACATTATTAATCAGTATGTAAATATAAATACACATACATAAAACAGTAACATATTACCACATATTTAATGAGATGGATGAGCCTAAGATCCATGGTGCGCCCCCCACTGAAATTTCATGTCCTGCCCCTGCAAGGAGGCCTGCCCCCCACTTTGCTCACCCCCACATTAAGTAATATAGTAGATATAATCTGTGCTGGAGTTGGAACCCTGGCCAATGGAAGCTGCTGGGATGGCACCTGTGGGCTAGAGCCGCATGCAGGGCTACCCTAGCTACCATCCACCTAGGCCTCTGAGGGGCAGGCTGCCTGCTTCCCAAGAGCCATCTGAGGTAAGCACCACCTGTTGTAAGCCTGCACTCCAATCTCCTGCCACAGCCCTGAGCCCTCTACTGCACCCACAAGTCCCTCCCAGTGCTCACACCCCTTCTTCCTACTGCACCCTACTTGTCCTGCCCCAGCCTAGAGCCCGCACCTATACTCTGAAACTCTTGGTCCCAACTTGGATCCTCTTCTGAATCCCAAACACTTCATCCCTGGCTGGAGAGCCCCCCACTTCCCCAGCTGGAACCTCATCTCTCACACTCCAACCCTCCCTGCTCCAGCCTGGAGCCCCCTCCCACACTCTGAACCCCTTGCCCCCACTTCCCAGCCCAAAGCCACCTCCTCTTCCCCAAACCTCTCATCTCTGGCCCTACCCCAGGGCCCATATCCCCAGCCAGAGCCATCATTCCCAACTCACCTGAACTATCTACCTCAGCCCAGTGCAAAGTGAATGAGTAAGAGAGGGAGGGGAAGAGTTAGGGACTGAGGGAGCGGCAATGGCGTGAGAAGAAGGGCAGAGCCTCAGAGAAAGGGAAGGTCAGGTGGGGCCTTGGTAAAGGGGCAGGGCAGGGCAGGGCAAGGGTGTTTGGTTTTCTGCAACCAGAAAGTTGGCAATCCTACTCGAAACTCCTGGACCATCCCTGTGATAATTTTTTACTTCCTGCTCCAAAGCATCTAGGTGTCATTGTTCTTAAAAGAAATAAATTCAGGTGAAAAGTTTAACATTAGCAAAACTACTTATTTTTCCTGATCTCATTCTCAGAAAAGGCTAAACTGTTATGACTGAATGTAAAAACAAAACAAAATACCACCTGAGGCCAAGAACACATGGAAATTTTAAGCCTGAGTGGTGTAAGTTTGGCAAAACTATAAATAACTAAATACAGGGGCTTATAATGGGAAGTGGCAGGCAACCTTAACTATGGGCATTGCTACAAGTGCTGCTTATAAAAATAAACTACATTAAACGAGTGTTAAGATTGCCTGGCTAAGCTCTCAGAAGTCAAGAAATGTCAGAGTTAAGGCTGCACTGCTGCGCAAATGAATACTGAAACAGGTTAATTGTATATTATTTCTAAAATAATATAATATAATGGTTTTTCTGCAACCTTAGATACATGTGGGACATCCGTGTGTATACTACACATACAAACAATGAAAGTAAATTTAGACAGAATGTGTCCTGTGATGTATTTGTGTGATTCACTTTGCTACTTCTGTGATGCACTTACAGGGACGTAGAAAAGGTGTGATATATTTGAGAAAATGTACGTGATTATGTAAATGAAGACAATCACAATGCATTCACATGAGGGGGCTGAACGTTAAAATTCATGGGCATACATTTAAAGTGAACTGGTCTGAAGGCTTGAGCAAGGCAAAGAACTTGTTCACTCAGAAATTATGCAGCATGGGAAAAAAAACATCCTGAAGACAGCTTATTGCTCAGGGCAGTATTGATTTCAAGATCACAAATTGAGAAAGATGTCTTTTGAACAATAAAATGGAATGAAGGGATAGTGTAAGATAAATGCAGGTAATTTTGGATATGCCTCCTTAAAGCCGCGTCTACACGTGCATGCTACTTCGAAGTAGCGGCGCCAACTTCGAAAAAGCACCCGTTACAGCTACACGTGTTGGGCGCTATTTCGAAGTTGAAATCGACATTAGGCGGCGAGACGTCGAAGTCGCTAACCCCATGAGGGGATGGGAATAGCGCCCTACTTCGAAGTTGAACGTCAAAGTAGGGCACGTGTAGATGATCTGCGTCCCACAACATCGAAATAGCAGGGTCCACCATGGCAGCCATCAGCTGAGGGGTTGAGAGACGCTCTCTCTCCAGCCCCTGTGGGGCTCTATGGTCACCGTGTGCAGCAGCCCTTAGCCCAGGGCTTCTGGCTGCTGCTGCTGCAGCTGGGGATCCATGCTGCATGCACAGGGTCTGCAACTAGTTGTCGGCTCTGTGGATCTTGTGTTGGTTAGTGCAACTGTATCTGGGAGAGGCCCTTTAAGGGAGCGGCTTGCTGTTGAGTCCGCCCTGTGACCCTGTCTGCAGCTGTTCCTGGCACCCTTATTTCTATGTGTGCTACTTTGGCGTGTAAATGTTCCCTCGCAGCGCCTATTTCGATGTGGTGCTGCCCAACGTCGAAGCTGAACGTCGACGTTGCCAGCCCTAGAGGACGTGTAGACGTTATTCATTGAAATAGACTATTTCGATGTAGCATGCTCGTGTAGACGTAGCCTAAGAGAGTCAACCCACAAAATTGAGTATAAATTCTAAGTTGCACTCTCCTATCTACCTTAGCAAACTTCAGTTTCTGCTGTTGGCTCTCTCAAACAGAGTTTGAATCTGATCTAAGTGAAGTCAATCACAGTTTGGTCAATGATGGCATGTGAAGAAGGGTCTGAGTTTAGGTACACAATACAATTTTTAATGAAGTATGTCAGGTACACAGTTTACAAGTGCCTCGAGCAACTTCAATTTAAGTAATCTGTTCCAGAATAGAACATTGTTCCAATGGACTTTAAAAACGGAACTACCAGGGACAAATTCAGCAATGACAAATTGGGTGGTAAATAAGGCAGTCAAAGTCAGTCATAAAAATGGGTAATGTAACATGCACAAATATGGCAGTCAGCAGGTGAGACAAACAAGAATAACTTATAGTAGTTTAATAGTTGGTGGGGATGAAGTTCACCCATGAAGTGACTGTGCAGAATTCCTGACAGGCTACATTCTGACCTGATGCAGAACAGTGCACCTAACTTCAGAGGACGTTGCTCCAATTGATCAGACTTGATTTTAGTCCAAAGAATACCATACTAAAGTATGCTTCACTTAGTACATGTGTAAATTAACACCAAAATACAGTTAAAGCTTGGTTATCTGACATCCAGAGAAGCAGCATATTTGGTTAAGCAGCATGCCATGAGACAGGTGACTGGCCAGGGATGGCTGCCAGCCACAAGGCTGGTTACCCAGCTGGGGCTGGCTGCAGACGGGGCCGAATGACTAGCTGGGACTGGCTGCTGTGGGGCCAGTTGAAAGGCTGCTGTGGGGCTGGTTGACTGGCTGGGGCTGGCACAGCAGGCCAGCTGGGGCTGTTGGAGCAGGGCTGGATGCTGGCCCCAGCTTAAATATCTGGCACTTTTTATTTTCTGGGATCCCCAGGTGCCTGGGTATGGTGGATAATAAAGCTTTTACTGTATTAAAGTAATATTAAAAGATCAGATTACAATCAGTTAAGTGGGGATTCAAAGTTGAGTCTAAAAATCCATTGCACAGTTGCACTTTACCTCTTAGAACCCCACATGGGGGAGGTGCTGCACACCATCCTGCAGCTCCCGCAAGCACTTCCTCTAACGCCGCCTACCCAGCACCCACAGCAGTGCTTTGATAGGATGCAGAAGGAGAGCATGGATCTCCCACTCAATTTGCTTGCAATCAGCATGCACCTCACTTCATAAGTACTTGCTTTATGCGTGTGTCACTTCACTAATACCAGAGAGAAAAAAAACTATGCAGACCAAAACCAGAAGAATCCAGCAACCCTGTGTATGGGCAACGGTAAACAAAATGTCTCGTGGGCCACACGTAGAACCCCAATAGGCTGCATGTGGTCTGCAAGCTGCAGGCTTCCCACCACTGCCTTAATGCATGGATCATTGACAGGACTGTCAGTCATGGTGGTTTGCCAGGCAAATGCTAACTTAGGTACTGTTTAAACTATATATTAGTATAACAGTGACTACAAATCTGGAGCCCTCAGACTCATAAATACAGTTCTAATTAAGAAGCATTGTTTAATATGCACATGCTTGATTCCTTAATTAACAGATTATATTGATACCCCCACAGCCATAAAAGTCTATCATATCAAAACCTACTTGTGCACCACTTGTGCAGAACTCTAAGAGCCTCTGCTATATACGCTAACTCTGCTTACGAAGGCTTCTCCTGACTGTTCAACTGAAAAGTAGTTAATGAACACTTTAACACAAGCACATCACCAAACCAGATTTAATAACTGCAACACCATCCTTTAGCACATCGTGTACAATAAAACTTGGGATTTAGATAGGAAAAGCTTACGGATAAAACTTCCTAGTAGTCTGCTCCACAAGTTACCCAACAAGTTAAAAATACGTAGTGTGTGTGAGGATAAATTTTGGCTTAGAGATGAGGAGGTTTTAAAATGTATATTTAGCAAAAAAAATATATATATATAAAATTGTGCTCTCCCTCTATGGCATTTTTTTAAAAAAAAATCCATTAATAGTATGTTCGTCATTGTTGGAGTGTCTGTTATGAGGCTCAGACTGTGTGAAAGCTTGTCTCGCCATGAGAGATATGACAGGCCTTGGGGATGGAGAGGAGGAGGCTGAAGATGGATACATGCTCCCTTCTTGACAAGTGGGGCAACAGGCATGGAGAAAGACCAGTAAATTTTTTCATTAAATCAAGAAAATACGCAACTTGCCCCTAACATCACCTCTGATGTCTTCTTAGACCAGCTGCTTCTCTGGCACCCAACTGAGGAACAAATTGCTTTCCTAGCAGGACATCTGGACACTCCTGCATTACTAGATATGGATCTCAGCATGCCAAGCCAAGCAAGAAGGAAATTTAATATGAGCAATACTGTCATCTCAATTTAGGACAACAGCTAGGATGCCCTACAGGGCATTGCAACAGCTTCTAGAAGTACATGACATAAGACAGTCTTGCAGGCTTAAGGCTATGGAAAGCTGGTATTTCTAGTAAATAGCCAGATCAAGGAGAAAGAAAAATGTAAATGCATATATGACAACAGCATTGTACTGTCTGTGAACATCAGTTTCAATTCAAAAGGCTTTCATTTCTGTAACAAACTGCAGCAAAGTTTACAGGAAAAATAAAGAGACATGAATAACACTGGGTGGCAGGCATTTCATTTTCAGGGAGAGGGAGATTTCAAGAAAGAGCATGTACGTAACTTTGATCATGACAGCTTAAACATAACTAAGTAGTACTAGTTATGTTTAAGCTGTCACGATCATTGGTTCCTCATATTGTCTTCTTCTGGGAAACTAATGTGTGGGGCTTGCTACAACTTTTGTATTTTTTTCCCCCTGATGGACACAGATCTCTTCCAGACTATGTCTTAAAGAAGCCACCAGGAATGATCACCACTTCCCTTACTCTTGTATAGTCTTCAGAAATGCTTACCACAAACACACTCCACAATGGGAAGGAACACAGAACACTCTCGTCTAGAATGCTATTGACCACTTTTCTGACTGATATAAAATAGAGAGAATGAAGCCACTCTGAGACTGTCAAAATGGATGGTGGTTATTTTCCCAAGCCCATGCAGCAGACTCAGTAATGAAGGAAACAGACAAAATATTATGCTACTAATGTTTAACTTTCAAAACCAGCTTGAAATTTTAAAAAAATAATATGAAAATTGTAACTTCATTACATTCCCAATAAGTAAATCATTTCAATTTTGCTAAACTGCTCAAATTTTGTGAATATTTTAGAAACTTTAAATTTCAGTAACATTTAATATCTGATGGGATCTAATCCCTCTTTGTATATCTTCAGAGACAGACGTACACAGAAAGAACAGAACAAAAATTCTAACTGGTGATACAGATTAATTTTCCCATATTTCTCCTTTAATTGTGCAGATAATAAACTAACTTGATCACTTACTTGAATGCTTCAGTCCACAACCATGTACTCTAGAAGAGTGGCTATCAGCCTTTCCAGACTATGGTGCCCTTTTGCTGAAGTCTCTTTTGTCTTTCATACTCCGAAGTTACACCTCACTTAAAAACTACTTGTTTCCAAAATCACACATACAAATACAAATGTATCATAGCTCACTATTGCTGAAAGTTGCTTTCTTTCTCATTTTACTATATAATTATAAAAGAAACCCACTAGAATATAAATATTGTAATTACATTTCAATGTGTTGTATATAGAGCAGTATAAAGAAATCATTGTGCGTATGAAACTTTTGTGCCTACTGACTTTGCTAAAGCTTTTTATGTAGCCTGTTGTAAAATGAGGCCAATATCCAGCTGGGTCAACGTGTCCCTCCCCGACACTGGAAGACCTCTGCGTACTCCCAGTGGTATACATACTCCTGTCTGAGAACCTCTGTTGTACAGTGTGCAAGAAGTCCTGACCTTCCTGCAACTACAATTAAAATGTGCCAGATGGACATACCGCATGCTGATACAATTGTGTGCATTTTCTTGATATGTCCTGATGCATCACACTATACTATTTTTTAAAGATTGATTCTAAATAGAAGAGTAACTAAGAAAATAATGTATTTTTTAAACTTTCCTGGTCTAACTTTTCTCTAGTATGTGAACTGTTTTCAAACCCATAACAGTATAAAGAAGAAAAAACATTCTGGCCCCATCTATACTACAGTGATATTTCAAAAGAACAGGCCAGGGATCAAAAAATCTGGCACCATGAGAACCACTCTTTGGAACAAAGGGTCCCCGGAGCATTTATACATGCTTTTTTTTTTTTTTTTTGAAAGAATCTTTTCAGCAAAGGCGTTTTTCCTCATTTAGGAGGGGAACAGGGCCTCTGAAAGAAGCACCACATTTTTTTGAAAGGAATTCGAAAGAGCACATTTTGTATGTGGACGCTCTGTTTGCTATTTTGGAAGAAGGCCTGATTTTACTAAAAGACTTGCTCGTGTAGAGGCAGCCTCTGAGAGTAATCACTTAAAATTAGATCTAAAAAGGGCCTCTTCCTAACAGGGTACAATATCCCTAAAGATAGTCTCCCTGCATCAGCAAAAGGAACAGGGCATGAAAGAAAGTTCCGTAACTATGGGTTGAACCTCTCTAATCCAGCACTCTCTTATCCGGCAATATCCATAATCCGTCATGATGTAAGTTAGCTGGATTCTCACTTACAATGTGTGTGGCCAAGTTGCAGCCACCAGTCATGTCTCTCAGTATTCCGTGCTGTTATTTAACTGTAATTTACCCCAAGTACTTCCTACGAGCCCAGTAAGCAGCGGAAATATTGGTAATACTGCTAGACGGTATTGACATCCTATGGTTTGGCAAATTCACTTGTTCAGCACCAGTTAGATCCTGTGGGTGCCAGACTAGAGAGGTTCAACCTGTAGTATGGGTTTTAGTGTGGCATGTAGGGGGAAATCCACCACAGATAACCTTGGACATTGAACAACAGAAATCTATTATCAAACATATGTAAATATCTAATTCCAAAACTACATTAATGCTACAGGCAACTCCTAATAAAGTAACTCTTCCCCTAAGAAAGGACTGCAGCTAGAAGATCAGAAAACAATGCGAGAAATCTCATAATGGTTGCCTCATCCACTAGTAACTAAAATTCAACCTGTTTATAGGCCATGTTGTAAAAGGCATTCCCTAGCATACTTTCATTAAATATAGGTTTGGCTCCATACTAAGAACTAAGACTCTAATTCCAGGCACTTAAACACATGCCTAACTTTAAGCATTTGATTAGTCCTACTGAAGTCAATGAGTCAGGGCCTAAAGAGTCTACTCTACCTTGCACGTCCTTGTACAACTTCCACCAAATAGTTACAGCTATAACCAAACATTATTCCCTGTATAATGTGTGTATGTAACAACATAAGAATATTCCTTAGATTAGTGCAAACATCTCTTAGGATAATGTCATGTCTTACAATCTAAGTAATTTTGGTATTTCTGAACTCTCCATAAGTGCACACTATTTGGCAATAACAGACTTCCCAAGCTCTGCAATCTGTAAGCACACTAGGTAAAAAGTATGACTGTGATCAGTTCCCATGTTTTGATTCCTACCTAGCCATAGGTCACTGTTTTATACCACTCATTGTCCTGAATCTGAATCTTTGGAATGAGTTGCATCCCACTCTTGGGAGAAAATTTAGATTTGCATCAGCTCATACCTCTCTCTAGCATGTCCCCTGCACACATCTTTTCAGACCATTGCAAATTAAGCGCTTGAGTCTGGAGATCAGAAGTGCTGGGTTCGTTAAAAAACCGATTACAGAGCCTCAGCTAAAATGATACTAGTGGGTGCTGCTAAAATAAAATGGAACCCTTTGAAAGGAATAATACTATGCAGACAATAAAAACTTGTGGGACATCACAAGTTAAAACACAATAGAAAACAAAACAGTACTAAAAGAGACCAATTAAATGAATTTGGGTTCTGTACACTATGCAATTGTTCCCAGTGCTATTGTTCGCTGCATTGTATATAACCATACAGTGTTCTCTGTGTAAAATCACTTGAGATTCTCAATGAAAAGATAAAATAGAGAAGCAGTGAATACATCTTCAAAGAATACATGCACCAGAAATAGTTCTATTTAAAACAGAATAAAAATAGTGTTGTGGGTGAATGCTGCATTTTAGAGTTTTCTCTAAGTGAAGAAAAGAAACCATATGAAAAGAAAGGCAGAAGACCACATACACACACAAAAGACAGAAGCACCATGTGAATAGATAACTGCTACAGATTCAATACAAGTAAAAGGTGGAAAGTCATTAGTGAGTCAAACTGCACTCATATATTTCAAGATAAATGTGAAATCCTATACTGCAAAACTGATTTTTAGGACAAAATGAGTGGAAATCATTTTACAAAAGAAAGGCTGTCACTCTTCTATACTTACTTGGTGACAGCTCTATGACTGTTTTGCCTCAAATTGCTGTTCCACACAATGAGGTGGAGAAAGCAGCAATGGTGTAGAAATCCCACAGCAAATTATCAGAAACCTACTAAAGGAGAGGCGCTCACTGGTAAATTCCCCATCTGGGGAATTCTGTGGGAGCATGGTATTCCAGATAGGGGAATAAAGCCAGGGAGTAACAGCTCTGTGCTGCAGGGGCAACTAGACAGATTCCCAGGCAGAAATACAAGCAAACATGGTAAATAAAAATAGCAATTGAGCATTTATTCAATTTCTGTGGTTTTTGCATGGCTGTCCCCATCCCACAAAGTGCAGGTCATGGGGAAGAAAGCTGGGAGCAGTATGATGCCATAGGGCGAGTGAAGGGCTGTCAGAAGAGATGGGAGTCTCAGAAGTAGCATGCAAGGATCAATATGTTGTACAGAGCCTTATAAATCTAAATGATCCAGGGGTCTTATGGCCACCTCTGACCTGCCTTCTCCACCAGACTACAAAATTTTCTCCTCAGGATAGAGATGAGTTTAAATTGATTCTGAATTACTGTCTCCACTCTCTGGGAATTTCTGAGAGATGAGACTGATATGGTTTTTCATTTATTTTTAATGGTCGTGGCCTCCTGTGATTCTATTTGCATTTATTGCTTTGTTAACATGTATATCCATGGAGGTGCCTATAGAGCTATGTTCTTTACAACAATAAGCACACATTGTATATTAAAAACAAAACTAATCAGAGAACTGAAATCCACATTTTGACCTAAATCCTTATCAGAGCAAAAACTGATTTTAGTGCTGGCTTTCGCAGGTAATCTGACAGTTGGTGTGCACCTCCAGTCAGTGGGTTTGAAAAGGATACACACGACTCACTAATTGTTTCCTTGTCAGACTCCATATAGGCTACGTCTACACGAGCTCAAAACTTCAAAATGGCCATGCAAATGGCCATTTCGAAGATTGCTAATGAAGTCCTGAAATACATATTCAGTGCCTCATTAGCATGTGGGCGGCCACAGCACTGTGAAATTGCCACAGCTCGCTGCCGCGCGGCTCATCCAGATGGGGCTCCTTTTCAAAAGGACCCCACCGACTTCGAAATCCCCTTATTCCTATCAGCAGATAGGAATAAGGGGATTTCGAAGTCGGTGGGGTCCTTTTGAAAAGGAGCCCTGTTTGGACGAGCTGCACAGCAATGAGCTGTGGCAATTTCGAAGTGTGGCGGCTGCCCGCATGCTAATGAGGTGCTGAATATGTATTTCAGCACTTCATTAGCAATCTTCGAAATGGTCATTTGCATGGCCATTTCGAAGTTTTGGGCTAGTGTAGACATGGCCTATATAGAGTAGCGAGACTGTCTATTTTACCACAAAAAGGTGTTGCATGCTTATTGAATGTGGTGAAGTGGGGATTGGCTTATTCTGTCACTATGCAGTGGGCAGCTGTCGCATATGTAGAAAAACCTTAAACCTGTTTTGTCCCATAAATAATTCAAATTTCTAAAAGAATTAGAGAGAATTCCATGTCTGGATCAGAATGGATCCACAGCTGGATTTAGTTTGGGTTACTGCCACATGTGCATTATTTGCCATGTGATGTTACCTTGGATGGCCTTAGAGGAATTCTTCATCGCTATTATCATCTCAATGCTTTACCTAAGGTCTTGGTCATAAAAAGTAGATGCCACTTGAGGGCCATGAAAGACTCATATTCAAATATTGTTGATCAAACACACAAGAGAGAAGGCAATGTTATCACAAAGTTTCACACTGGGATATCTGCGTTTACTGCTTGAAGTTATGTGGCAGTATTTAGAAGGCTGCTTTAGAGGTGAACTCTAATTTCATAGATGGATGATTGTTCAATGTCTGCAATATTGCACACAAGACTAGATTTTCAGTCTTGACTTGACTGTATTTGGAATTTATTCTCTCTGCCCCAGGTCACCATGGGAAAGGCAGCTATGGGTCTGAACAGATAAGCCGGAAAAAAAAAATCAGATAAGACAATCAACAAAGTATCTAGTATGGTTATGTGGACCAAAGTAAGCTGGGTAGGTCAAGGTTTGAAAAACAAAAGAAAAATTAATGTGCAAAAGAAAAGGTAAAAACGTTAAAAATAAGCATTATTTATTAAAAAGGACAAGTCAACATTTCTGCCATTTGTTTATTTATAAGTCATGACACAAGAAAACAAGGAGAGCTGTTTGCAGAAATATGTAGACTATGGCTGCACCTGCACTACGAGATAAAAACAGAATGTATTAATATTGCTTTTGTAACTCTGGAATTTATATATTCGATTTTGATTATCCTCAACTCCCAACGTGCTCCTCACAAAGTTGACTCATTGCTGCAACACTCAAATTGGGAAACGTTGACTGCTGCAGTAGTGCATTGCGGGAACCTATCCCACAGTTCCCTCATCCCCATAGCATTCTGGTTATGCTTGGTGGTCTTTGACATCATCTTCCCACATTCCATTTTCCTCATTCCCCTCCTGTGTTAAGCAAATGTCCATTTTTCCCGTTGGAAAGAAGGAAAAGTAGGACATCCACACAGATGGCAAAGTTAACAGAAAACACTTTCTGTAATTGAATTATCTAGGATTTCATAAAAATCAGCAAGTGTGTGTCTTCTCAACTGGCCATCCATCCCTGCGCCCATGATTTCATTCAATCCCTGAAAATAATACCCTGAAAAAATTAGAGTTGGTGAGGGGAGGATATCTGGCTGTCCAGTGCACTATTGGGCTTCTACGTACAGTCTGCATTCTTAACTAGCCATCCACTGACATTATCCTCTTCCGTGATTGCATCCATTCCCTGAAAACACCACAGGGACAGACTGTATTATCAATGGGCCTTCCACCCACTCTTTCCTGCATGATGGGGAGCAAAGTTAGAAGAAAGAGGATAAAAATGTCTAGGAAAAAAGATTTTTGTCCTCCTTCTTCACTACCTGGACTTTACCAACATGGGGGATGGTAGTGAAATCCCATACAGTGAACTTATAATGGAAACAGGAACCTCAAGTGGCTCTCCACCCTGTGCTTTTGGAAGGCCAAAGCTTGAAGAAAGATAGGAGATGTTAGGAAAAAGATTTTATAACAGAAATATCAAAGATTTTGCAAACAGCTGGCGTCTGCAAAGCGCACCAAACCCCCAAAACATTTTTAGCAGGGGGGTGAGGTGGGGTTGTAGTCTGCAGCTGCAGAGCTGGTTGAAATATTCAACTGTACCTGAAAGTCTTAGCCCCTGGGAGAGACTCCCCCCCAGAGGCAGCCATGCCCCAGGGGTCCACTGCTAGGAGCATGGGGGGATTTCAGTGGGGTCAAGTTGAAGTAGTCCCACCAAGTATCTCAGCCACTGAGGAAGACTTCCCCCTGGCAGCAGCGAGCCCTCGAGTATCTGAACCGCTGGGGGAGACTTCCATCCCAAGGCAGAAAGGCCCCAAAAATATTTTTGGTGCAGGGGCCAGTTGAAGTAGTCCCACCTGAATATCTTAGCTGGTGGGGGAGTCTTTGGGAGACCCTCAAAATCTTTCCATCCCTAACCGCTTGCAAGCCAGGACATGGTGCTCTCTGGCAGAAGGGTCAGCACCAAACGGCAGGCGCGTCCTTTTATTGGGTCAGGCGCTACCCACATGATGTGGCTGAGCGCAGGGAAGACCCCAAGACTGTGGCACCTGTGGTGTAGGTAAAGGGAGAGCACACAAATGTAAGCCGCTGAGAGGAAGTTTTTCGTCCTCTTATGCAAGCGTGACCCCCACAAGAAGCTTTCTGCCACATGGTGCGGTGGGGCAGTGGGTGGCTCCAGGCAGTGCAGAAAAAAAATACCAAGTGTAGAGTCAGAACCACCCACTCCCTGCAGGTGCTATCTGTAATGGGTAGGTGCACTCACAGCGCTCATAGCAAATGAAGACATTTCTCAGCCTCTCATACAAACATGAGCCCACAGCCAAAAGCTTGCTGCTCCCGCTTGGAAATTCACGGTCTTCCTGTTACCTAATTAACTGGAGAGCAGCGGCCAGAGCAGAGCAGTGAGAGCCATTGCAAAATTGCACCCCCTCATGTTGCAGGATGTGTGTGTCACATTATTGCCAGCTTTACCTCTGCTCTGACTGCAGAGCTAGGCTTCCAAAGAGTGGTGGCTATTAGCTGAGCACCCAACTCTGAAGGTGGCACCCTTACAGCAGCAGTGCAGAAGTAAGGGTGACAACACAATATCATACCATGCCCTCCGTTAGTCTGCTGTGCTGGTCGCATTGGTTCTGCCTTGAGAATAGGACTCTGGGCCAACACCTGCCACTCTCCAGCTGCTCAGCTCTGAATGCAACAGCAGCGGTGCAGAAAGGTCGCTGTACTACAACTTAAGTTTCTTGTAAGCTGTGCAGCTCCCTCTTAAGCATTGCTCTTGGATTTAGGGCTGTAGTGGGGAGAGATCTCTCTACCTAAGCCCTGAAACTGCCAAGGCTGGTGAAGCCAGGGGGGACACACTGCCTCACCAGTCACAGCTGGTAAGAGGGGAACCCCTCCCTGTCAGCCGCTGCAGAAATCTGCCCAGCTAAACCTGAACCCCAGCCCTTACCCCACCTAGCCCTGAGCACCTTTCTGTACCCCAAAGTCATAATTCTCAGCCCTACCCAAAAGTCCACACCCCAAGCCCAGAGCTCTTCTCCAAAACCAAAGCATCCCAAACTCCTCATCCTCAGACCCACCCCAAAGCCGGCGCTCTCCCAGCCACAGCCCCTGCACCCTAACCCCCTCCCACAACCCTGAGCGACCTCCCACCCTCAGAACCCCTTGGCCTCACTCCTGCCACATGAATTTTGTTATGTGCACCAATATGCAGGTGATGTGTCACCCACCAGCTCCACAATGGAGGTGCAGATACAGAGAATTCACTCTGCTTGGGGTGGGGAAAGTTGGGGCAGGGAACACTGACTGCAACCAGACCCTACAATAACCACGTGACACCTCTCGCCCAACCCCCTTTTTGGTCATACTTCCTACAATTTCAACGCAGTGAAATCTCAGATTTAAGACAGCCAAAATCATGGAATTTACCGGTTTTAAAATCCTATGAGCATGAAATTGATCAAAATGAACCATGGATTTAATAGTGCCCTCGTACTAATACACATGCTAGAGCAGACAGACATCCAGAGTCATCGGCATTTAGTAACTGTAGCGTACACTTCTGATTAGAGCAAATTCTAGTTTAAAACAACAATAAATCAATCCAGTGGCAACCAAAGCCTTTTTCCAGTATGCTCACCAGAGGAGAGGAATGGGTGGCATTAACAGTTAGATCATTTCAACATTAGATAATCCGGATGACATGAAAGATACTGTATGTAAATTGAGAGGGAGTCATTATAGTTATAATACTATCGTAAGACCTCATGGTTTCCTTCTCTTGGGTTAGCACCGGCAGGCAGAGTACTTGGAACGTTACAGGCACAAGATCACACGTGTGTTCTGCTGTTCTTACTACTGTAAGAAGCGATACCTTCCACTTGGTGCTGCTGATTCTGAAACTTTTGTCTTCTTATCCAGGCAAGAAGCACCCACTCTCCTGACCTCCTTTTCAGAGTTACTTTCTTGCTCCAGTAACACCTTCCTTCTGGGAGAAGTCAGACCTTTTAGGGTCTGTTTGTGGATAAGCCACACATACAGAGACGTGGCCAGCACAGTAATTTGGTTACCTTAAGATGGTATTGCATCCCAGACAGTAGGGTTAATAGTCTGGTATAAATGATCACAGATTTAAAGTTTAAGAACTCAATATGTCTGCATGTTCCTCATCTAGTTCTACTATAAGGATTATATGTCTCATACCACAGACATAACTCATAAGAAGCACGGCTGAAATCTGGAGTAAGTCTTCATAAAGGGAATGGGAAGAAAAGCGTTCTGAAGATACTTCTCTGTATTTCACTGCTCCACCTCCCTAAAGCAGTTGACTCAAAGTGATCAAGTGAAACCCAAAGTCACCAGCCAAGTGGTGGGATGTACTACCAAAACTCACTTCTCTCTCTTTGGCTCACTTGCTGACTGAAGGAACCACCGAGTCAAGAAAACTGCAAGTTTGCTTCAATCTCCCATTCTTAATTCAATACAAACTTCAATTTTAGTACACACTGCATCTTTCTCCTCTCCAATATATAGGGTGTGCATACATTTAAACGATTTGTGCCACTGTCTTCTGAAAATTCTACATATCAAGTCTCCTTATGTTGTTAACATAAGTTATACCCCACCCCAACTTCTAGGGAGTTTCCCTCCTGTAAGGACCTTTTATGTAGCATTGAGGCACAGCTGGCGCTTAGGTGGAGCACAGGCAGTGGTTATACAGAGATCCAGCACCAAGATGCCTCTGGCTCGGGGGTAGCGTGTGAGGGCTCATTGTACAGGGACACCTCACCTGGCGTGGAGATGTGTCGGGCTCTGGGGTGGGGCAGGGGCTGGTTACACAGGAACCCCTCAGCTGGCACTAACATGTGGCTGGCGGGGGACACAGGGGACCAGTCACATGCAACCCCTCCCTTGACGCTGAGATACAGCTGGCTCTGGGGTGGGGCACAGAGGGATGGTTATACAGTGACCCCTTGCCCAGATCTGAAATGTGGCTGCTTCTGGTGTGGGGCATGGGGGGTTGTATTTGGTGACTGGGCACTGAGCTGCGGCCTCTCTGAGGTGAGGCCAGTGGAGGGGGGGATGGGGTAGGTTAAATAGGGTCCCAGGGTAAAATGGCTCCTCCACTTTTGGGGGGAGGAGCAAAGGGAGGGGCTGCAGAGCTTTTAGGGACTATAGGGCTGTGGGGGCAGGGTCAAAGTTTGGGACTCCACCACACCTCTAGGGAGTTTCTCACCTGCAAGAACCCCTCATGCAGCACTGAGATGTGGCTGGCTCTGAGGTGAAACACAAATATGGGACAGGGAGATAGAGTGGCAGTTCCTCCAAGCCTCAGGGAGCCAGGAAGGAGGCGGCAGCCGCCAGCACTCCCCGTGAGCCTTGGGAAAGTGGCAGCCGTTGGCTGCCGTTGGCCGAAGCCACAGCTGCCAGCCTCCCTGGGAGCCCTGGGGAAACGGCAGCTGCCCACGCCCTCCCTGCTTCCCCGAGAATGGGGAATGGACAATGAGGTCATTTTAAAAAAAAAGTCTGGACGCCTTTTTGGTGTCACAAATATGGGACCGTCCCGCCCAATACAGGATGGATGGTCACTCTATTACTATGGTGTGTTTTTTGTGGGTGTGGAGAAACCATGTCAAGGTTAACCAAGCAATTTTGCCAGCTGATTCCGTTTGAACAAGTGAGCTGCCAGTATCTTAACACTCTCTACTTTATCTCTTCACTCATGTCTTGTAAGTGTCAACAGAATAGATTTTCTATCACGGCAGTGCATGTCACCCAATTTAACATAAGCGCTCTTTTGGGGGGAAAAGCCAGTGGTATCAATGATTTAATTTCTGAGAAATGTATGGATATAATGGAGTTAACAGAGACATGGTTATCCAGCCATGACACTCTGCCCTTGGTCAAGGCCTCCATTCAGGTATGTATTATATAATCCACAACAGAATTTTCTCTTTTATTTTTTCTTTTTTATTGTGTTCTTTTAAGCACACACCATATTGCAACTATTCTGTCTCATAACACTCACTGAATTCTGAGTGCTCATTCTTCTCCAAATTCAGAGTATTTCTAAACGTGCAAGGATTAGATGGAACACATAATTTTCAGTTTATTTTCTTTTCACTGATCATTCCTGCATTTAGGATATTTTCTTTATTCTCTGCATTATTGCTTTGCAACAGCAATGATGTTAAGACTGAAATGCAGCTTCTGTCCTAAACCTACTTTCACTCACTTGTAGCTTTTCCCAAATGCTCCCTTTTCAAGTGAAGCTTTACATGCTTAGTTTCTTATTCAGAAGTACATTTTTGTTTAACATTTCATAAGCATAATCAATTCATCCACTTTCAGGTTATCCAACATGAAATGGATGCTTTTCAACAATTAAGACATTTAAAGATGTTTCCTTTGGACTTTGATAATTGAAAAACAGCTTTAACACTTCAATTGATGCACACAGGGCCCTGATTATGGAATACCGCATTTGCCATTTATTTAAAATAATTTTAAAATAAAGTTCTGCATGTGACAAACAATAGTTAAACAACTTATTGAAATAGAAGTGATGAGAAAAAATTGTGCACAGTGCAACTGCTCCCTACTTACAAAATTTAAACAGATGATGTTTTCCGTAATTACGTTTACTTAATTGATTTTAAATAAATAAAATTATCTGCAAATCTCTTAATGCTATTTTTGCTGCTCAGTGAGCACACACCTGCCACATTCATGCACACCATCCAGTCTATCTTAATTTTATATAGGATACCTAGAAGTATTATATCGTATTGTATCATGTATTGTAACTTATACACTGAGAATCAAATTTCCTTCTTACCCTGCTGTAAATGCAAAGTAAATTCATTGTCTTCAATTGAGTCCCTTTACCTGCTGCACATAATTTTAGTTGCAAACTGAGGATAGAAGGATGATCCTTTGCTCAAAGACCTTACAAGAAATTGCATAGAGCTGCCACACCCTGGGAAGAAACTGTTATTGCTAAAATCACTGTCACAGTTCCTTGCTTCTGGGAAAAACTGACTGCAATCTTTTACAAGGTGTAAATTATCTCTCTGTCATGCTAACTCAGCTCTGTTCCAGTCAAAGCCCCATATCTGCCCCTCACTGCCTGCTCGTTCACAAGCACGAATAGCCATCCCATGAAGCCTACTTTCCACCTAATGCCTGGACTTGGAATCCAAGCAGACAGCACTGGGGGGGGGGTCATGGAGGGGGACACAAGGGGTCTCCCTTACTTCAGTATGTGACCCAGCGGCCCAGGGTGAAACATGGATCTCTTTTCCTTCACTATGCACTCTCCAATCTGGACAGTAAATGAGAAAATAATGATATGGGACCATGTACAAAAACGTATTGTAACACGTGTGTAAGGTTGCAGAACTAAGATTACACAAGTAACTTTCACTTTAAGTCAGAATCTCAATGTGTTATTGAGGTCTTCATATATTGGGAAACTCTTCTTCCCTCAAATACAATGGGATGCCTGTGTGTCCTTGTCAGCCACCTTAAACTCCTCACGTCATCAAAAAATTTGAGGCAGAAGGATGGATGTGCACCAGTACAGGAAGCCATGGTTACGACACAGATGTTGCTACGTCCGTAATAAGCAACGTACTAGTGTTCAGAGTCAGCAAATAGTATCTGGAAGCTGTACGTGCAGACATGCGACCTGTATGCTGTGGTAGAGTAGACAAAGCATGGTGAAGAGGTCCATAAAGGTTTTATGTTGGGTATCCAGGTTGTTCCTGCTCATTTTTGGATGAGGTTTATATCTATCTGTATTTTCTCAGGGATATTTTTCAGGTGTTAGTGGTTTGTGAGCTTTAATCTAGTGTCACACCAAAAATGGCATATGCAGCTCTAGCCTAGCCTTTTAATTGTGTTGACAGAATGCTGACACAAGAGCATTCATCGGTTTAGTTTTAGCTACTAATATAAGAAGTACATTTCCTTGGTTGTAAAATTGTTGGTTAGTATTTCTGGTGTGGTCAGAGCAAAGGTCAGCATAGATATATAGGTCTGTAATGCTGTTTGGGGAAGTCTGATGACAACTGTCTTGTGGTCTGCTTTATTATGCACCAAGGGACATTCAATGTTATTCATCAAAGTCTTAGATTGAACAGCAACAGAAATAGCTTGCCTACAAAACGTATGCCTTGCAGAGTCACTTTAATAAAATTGTACAGCCAGTGCCCTACGAATCTGTTCAATGAATGCTGCTGAAATTGCATCTCAATCTAAAATGAATACCTACCTCATATTATGATCAACATCCTTTTCTTGGGAAGAAAAAAAAAAACCAACTCACATCAAAGATGGCTATAAAGAATCAGGCTGCTGGAGTGACAACCACACTTTAGTAGTGTACTTGCCATATATTCCTCAAGCAGGACATTAAGAATTATGACATGATAGAGTCCATGAGCAAATGTGGAGCCATATCAATTACCGGCAAGACAAGAATTGCTAATATGTATTAACCACCTAATACAAATTGTTCTCTTCCTTCAACACCTACGTCTTATTTCTTGGCTAAGTACATCCATCATTTCAATAGTTGCCTTGTGATGTCGGGCTATAAAAAGAATGAAAAGGGTGTTGGGGGGTGGGGAGGAGATTCATGCAGAATGATCAAACAAAGACACAAAACTTCTTCTCAACTAAAAAAACAGAGGCACTTCACATTCTGCCCACTATATCAGACTACAATCCAGAACTCTGTTGTCTCACTAAGGACCCAGTTCAGAATCCATCAGAACATGTCTAGAACTATTTGTAGCCCTCAGGAGCTTACCTACAATAATTTCAATGACTTGCCTTTATTACATTTAACTTCTTTCATTAAATTCATCCATAACACAAGAAACCTACAGGCCTGTATTCTGTAAAATGTTAGCTTAAGATTCAAGCATAAATTAGCATAAGTGTTATTAAATAGGCTTTAATCTCTGGCACAGATAAATGCAGTTCCCTCTCTGTTAGATTTTTGGGAACTAAGAGAACCTTGCTCAAGGGTAGGTATTAAAATATACCAGTAAATGGTACTGCAAGGAACATGGAAGTAATAACTACAAATCTGCTTACACAAGGGGTAACAGGTATCATAATGGATTAGGATGGCAGTTACACTTATCAGTATATTAACTTATAGCATAAGTACGCTGCAAACATAAAGCTAAATTTGGACATGGAGGACTGAGCATGAGCAGATGATGTTCACGCCCTAAAATACGGCAGCCACCATATGGTCTGGGGCCAGTTCTTTTCTGAGCTTCTATCACTGTCTTCAACTACTTGCCCCTTCAGCTCAGTGAGGAACTTGATCCGTTGACAAGCCAGAGATAGAGCTGGTCCTTTTTTCTCTAACTACCAGGTCCTCAAGGAAGGGTGAGAGTATACAATTCTAAAAGCTTATGCAAAGAATACTGCCACAGACAACCTTGGTATTGTATTATCTCGCCATTTTTACGCGTTTTGGGCCTTTCTGGTTTGGTTCATTATATTAATAAAGAAATTCTAGAAATTCTAGAAATTCAGAAAAGACAGTGACAAAAGAAGGCTGGCAATGCTGTCCTCCAATAGCCATTCCTCAGAGTTTGTCCAGAGGATCTTTTTTTGGGTCTATGGCTGTTTCCATTGCTAAGACCAAGAGCCCACCAGTAATCCACTCCTGTATTGGCCCATTCTACAAACTCATAGAAAGAATATTACTGTCAAGGATTATGCTGCTTATGGAAGCAACATTACCAGCACTTCACAAAGTTCCATGAAAGTGGCCTCATGCATGCAGAAGTTCTGCAGCCACTGCTGATCGTCCCATGCCTGCAAAATGATGTGGTCCCACCAGTCTAAGCTGGTTTTGAAGGTCCAGAACCTGCGCTCCATGGTGTATGACTCCAGTGCTGCTAGCAGCTTTGCATTTCTCCTCTCCAGATCTTGATGTCCGTTAGTGCCCCCTGCCTCAATCCCCATGGGCAATTAAATTCAGAACATACGGTATTGTAGGGTGGGAAGCCCGCACAAAACACTGAGATATCGCCAGATCTGTGTTATCCTTTGTGCTGGTGGGTGGCAGTCAATATAAAAGTGGTGAGAAAATTCCCTTGCCTGCTTCTTTCCATCAAGAAGCAGGAAGAGAGGAAAATGCAATCTGGAATGATGACATCAGAAACCCAGAACCACTTGCAGCAACTTTTTTTCCCCCACAAGACATTGGTAGAGAATCCCAAAATGCAACAGGGCTGCAGGAACTGCAAGATAGGCACCCACAATGCACTGTTGCCACAGTCAAACTTAGGCAATCTAATGGGGACACACAAAGTCAACTTCATGAGCAGGTTTGGACACTCAACTTTGACATTATAAAATCTAGTGTTCAATAACGCACTTCAATAAATTCAACTTTAATGCCAAGTGTTGACAGACTTTCCAAATCTGTAAAATAAAACCTTGAGCCAATATTCTGGAAGCTACAAACATCATATGTCATATTCGCTTTCACATTTAATCTGCGACAAATGTCATCGTCCCCCCCATTTTACAGGTGGAGATACTGAAGCAGGCTCATTGAGCATCCCAAACTCCTGATTAAAACAGTGACAAATCTGGGTGTTAAGCACCTCCAAAAATCAGATCCAAATGACTTTCTGGGGAGCACTGTGGTCTAATGGCCTAGGTATAGGACTGGCATTCAGGAAACAAGATCTAAACCAAAAATCAAAAGGTGATTTAAATCCAAGCCCTGTTTTATTTCAACTTTCCAACTTAAAAATGGCTCAACACAAGTGGTGCCAATTTTAGTGTACTCTGTTTCATACAGAAATCGATAAAATGGGGGATCCATTTTGCTTTTGCGAAAGCAAAGGGAGGTGGATGCAGAAAGGGGTCCAGTTTTAGTCCATGCCACACCTGCACCTCCATCTTAACAATTAGCTGGTTCCTGTTTTGACTTATTTCCAACAACAATTAGTCTTAACCATGGCTTCTCCCAACACAGTGTGAATATAGTGTTATCCCCTGAGATCCATGTAAGAACTTTGTTGCAAAAGCATGCTACGGATTAGGAAGGTTAGCAGCCTGTATCCATTTGCAATGTTCCCGCTAATCTTTTCCATCCATGTACAGATCTTTTCCATCCATCCAGAATATTTTTCCTGCACCAAGGCATATTGAATGTGCACCACGAATAGGAACACAAAATCTGTCTGTGGGTCCTGTGTTAATCAGCTGGCTAGCATTTGAATCTCTCCTGAGTGTCCACACAAGTGCATGGCTTACAGGAAACACTATACATTTGGCTAGTACAATTCTCAAACAAAGCTCTTCTCCCCAACTCCCCTCCCCTTATAAAGACTTTCCACAGTGTTTAGGGAAACTATCCAAAGCTAGCGCCATGTCCATAACAGTACAAAAAGGGTCACAGACACGCTCACATGCGTGTGACCATTCTGTGCAGTTCAGAGGGAGAAGAAAAAGCAGGTGTTCTTATACATACTGAACACAATATAAACAATTGATTTGTTCTCCTTAGATAAACTATTTGTTTTGCTGTTTTTTTAGTAACAATAAGTAGTAATATGGTCCCTGCTATTAATAATGGAAACCTTCTCCAGATTGCTTTATCTGGTCACTGCTGACATCTGAATTTCATATCTTTCGCAAGATCAATGAATTGCAATATTGCAAGGCACAGCAGCTACTGGAATTTGATGTTCTTTGGCAGCGGGATGGCATGCTAATTGCAGTGTGTTATGATAGGATAAGGGTAGCACTGAAACTCATTAGTATTCTACCACATGTTAAATACTTGTATGTTTTTACAAACCATGTTAGACTTTACCAGAAAAAAACAAACAAAAACAGAATTTCAGTCACTCTATGAAAGCCTGTCATAATTTTTGCAATGAAACAACTTGCTTAGCTACTGAAGCATAATGTGTCAACAAGATGGAATTCCACTTTCTAGAGGCTAGAGTACCCAGTCAATAGAAGAAAGCAATACATGATTACTGCCTAGAGCTTGTGGTATAATGCTAGCAACTCAGCATTTAGCAATAATGGAAAATGTCTGTCTCATTTTCATTCCCCTTGAAAGAAAAAAAAAGTCACAATATGATGTCCTGAAACACTTCTGCTCTGAGGCAGCTCCTTAATCTCAACAATATCCTCAAACATTACCTTGTCCAGAGTAATATATTTATGGTAAGTTTTCTTAAAAGTGCAAATGTAATAAAATGCAGGAAAAGAACAGAAATGTGAACTATAATAATGAAGAGTGGCCTTTCAATTTTAGCAGAGCATATTGGCTGCCTTCCTGATTTCTGCTTTAAAGTTTCAAAAACGGCTTGAGATCTTTTTGCTGTGTCCCCTCACAAACCCAATGTTACTCTCAGATATCACATCCAAGGTAGCAGGCTCTATCATCATTTTTTTCCTCATCTTAAAACTAAGGCAAAATTTCAGATTGTTGCATACATAGTTCTTTGTTACTCATTATCTGGTTATAGATCTTAGGGGTTTGGAAAAAATCCGTTTTATGTGGCTAGCAAATATTTTCCTGAAATACCAATGTACTTGGTGTGACTGGCTCTGTATTTTTAAAATAGCTTTAAACATATCTAATTTTACATATTCACTACTGAAGTACAACAGCACTTGTTATTTAACTGAACAAGTTTATGTAGCTGATTAAAAAGTTAAGTCTTTTCCCTTGGCAGATTTTAAATCATTCTTAGCAATGTACTACATATAAAAAATTGTCCTAAAATCAGATGGCTTAAGAATGGAAAGTTCCCCACTTGAAGGAGCGGGCTGACTAGTGAAAGGCGCTGCACTTGTACTGAACTCTGTCACAGAGAATGTTTATAGGTGACAGCTATGTGAACGCAAAGCTGTTTTCTACAACCTGTGTTTGTATTTTGCTGTTTTGCATGTTATATTTTTACACTAATATGTTTAAGATTACTGAAGGTTGAAAATTTTCCAATGGAACTGTTTTCTGAAAGAAAATGCTAAGAATGTGCTGACCCAGTCAAAACTCTGAAAAGAAATCAGATCGGCCCCAAAGAAGGCTGCTTAGCGGCCTACCAGCAGGGAAGCAAGTTGCCTGGCTCACAGCTCCCAGACTCTCCAGCTGCCTTCCTGGCAAGCTGCCAGGTTTCCCGGGCTCTGAAAGTCCCCCAAAAATATGCTGAAGATGACATGCAGACTATTTTGATCGTTTCTGGTGTATGCTTCCTTAACTATGGAAAAGCAACCAAGAAATGCTTGTAAGAATGTAACAGATATATGCAATACCTAACTTTAGCCATTTTGGTCTATGGAAAAGGAATACTTGAATATAATTTATTCCTCAGTAAATACTTGCAGTCCTGCAGCCTTAAAATTCCACCTGCCCTTCATGAAGGGCACGTCCCCACACCCCAAGAGCTCAGTGAATTTAGTGGGAGTTTCCAAACAGAACAGTAAATCTACTGGTCAATGGGGGGGGGGGGGGTTAAAATTTGATTTTTATATAGTCATTCTCAGCCTTCATGGCTAAGGTCCCAGGTTTTCTCATGCCACTAGGAATGCATGTCACAAAGTAACGTTGAGATTTGCACTTGTGGATTCTGTAATTAACAGAGGAGGGCAGAAAGAAGGGGTACAAAGATACCCCTTATGATTCCCTCATCCTATACCATTTATACTGACATCTCAGTCCTCAACATCATTTAGAACAGTTTAGGGCTGGCTGGCTCTGGCCACACATAGAAAAGTCAGCTACCAAAGATTGTTAGAGCATAGTAGTACTCTGGCTCTTACACCCTTGCTCTTAGCTGTGCCCCCAACATGCATATTATGCCAAGATGAAGGTGAAAAGAAAGTCTTAAATTATAGCTAAATTGGTTCTACACTATCCAGGATTACCCCTCCATTCTAAACGATTCCCTGTCTGCTGGATCTGCTGGCACAACACACGTTTCTTTACTGCTAAAGTAATGTGAAGGGACCACACCTGAGGAGAGACACTGCATCTAAAATGTCTCTTCTACTTCTCACTATAATAATTTAAGATTATTTGTATGAATTCTTCAGGTGTGTGAAATGTATGTGTACACTACAGCATCCATTTTAATAAGTAATATACTTTTCCTAGGAGTTCAGTCCTAACCTCATCAGGTTCTCTGTTTTAAACTTGAAGTTTTTCTTTGATAATACAGGAAGGAAGGAATATTCTAGAATAGCATAAAACAAGACAGAGATGTTTTATTTACAGAGCTTTCATGGTCTTTGATTACTTCAGCTTCTCCTATACCTAGGCCAGTTGGTACAGTCTATAAGGTCTTTGATATTTTGTTGCTATTTTCTTGCATTAAGCATGTCAACATTTTACATCTGAGCTATAAAAGTAGAGAGCTAGGTCTGCTGAATAGCAGAACAACAGTGCATAATAATGCTAATACCTTTGGAAATTAATTAATATTTTACGAGTAATAAAAAAGTGTGAACGATTAGCCAAGACTGATAGCCAGTCTGTAGCAACACTACATATGGGCGACTGTTCATAACTGAGAAAAAAAGATTTCTCCATATTGTTCCATCAGTTGAAAATAAACATCGCCAGATTCACATTTTCTTTAAAAGGATCACAGCTGGATTGCAACGGACATTAAACAGAAGCATATAAATAAAACCCAGCTAATTCCTTCTCTTAGAATGCACAATGCATTTGTCTGATGGCCCCTTTTGAAACTTGTAAATTGTTTTACATATGGTATACTATAACCTGCAAGAGAGACTTGTGCCAGACTTTGTCCTTTTTCTCACCATGATAAAGAGAACTCACTTGTAACCCTGATTCTGAAATCAGGAAGTCTGTACAGAGGTAGACTACTCCCCAAGGTGCCTGTAACTAGTTGTGACTCTCTGCTGTGGCTCCCCCTCTGCTGGTCACATGGGAATTAGCTCTTCCAGCCTCTCGAATGCCCTCTTCCAGGTCTCCCTAACCAGGTGAGCTTGCCCAGGGTCTTGCTCATTTCCCTTTGCTGGGTGAGGCTTCCTGCCCTCATCCCGGTAGGCAGAAACCCTCCTCAAATGTCCACACCTCCCGCAAGTTCTCACCTCTGTCGCTAGCCTCCTCGTTCTGAGATTCTCCCTCTGCCCTCGAAGAACGTTTCTGTATTCTCTCTACAGAAGTCTTACAAGGGTCCTCTGTTCCTTGACCACCTGCCCCAACTGTTCAGGAAGGGTCCACTGCCCCTCCCATTGCCTCTGCTCATTCTCCGCTAAGTCCTGCAGCAGGCTTTCCAGCTTTTCCTGCTCTGGTCAATCCCCTTCTGCTGGGATCCTGACACAGGGACTGCCCACGAGCCCTCTGCAAAGAAGGAATCCACACACCTGGGGTCCATCATCCTTGCCATCCTCACTTTCAGTACTTCTTCAGGTACAGTTCAATCAGTCCTTGTTCACTTCCCCTTGTACCGGGGTGGATCACAACTGCCCACATTTGCCACTAAATGTTACCTGATGTGACTCGCTACTGTGGCACTTCCTGCTGGTCACATGGGAATGAACTCTTCCAACCTCCAGACCACCCTCTTCAGGCCTGTGTCACACAGGCTGTTGCCTATCAATTTGTTCTCTCACCTTATATCAGGACCCGAGTCCCTCCCAGATCACAGAACCCTGTGCTGCCCTCCTATAATGCCACACACTGTGGTGTTCTTCCCTCTCAGAGAAACTCAAACCCCTATACCCACCTTGCCACAGTGATCCGCTGCCAGGCTTCATCTAGCCCTTTATCTTAAGGGCAAACTGCTGCCTGAAATGGCCACTCATCATTGGCACAGGGCTAAAATGGCTGCCTTCTGCTGCTGTGGCTGCCTCTCTGCTGCCCTAGTACCCTCAGACCTTGTCTCTGGGGCATGCCTCGCCAGAGCTTCCCTGGCTCACTCTGTCTTTAGTACTCAACTCCAGCAGGCAGCTGGACAAAGAAATCAATTCCAGAATCTGCCAGGCCAACGGGGCACTAGGATGTCTGAGAGCGTTAGTGTTGAATCAGCACAATACCCGACAGTCCACTAAACTGAAAGTGTACAAGGCTGTAGTCCTGACCAGTCTCCTCTATGGCTGTGAAACCTGGGCCTTGTACAGAAAACAAACTGCTGGAGCGCTTCCACACATGCAGCCTCAGGTCAATACTGCCCATTCAATGGCAGGACAGAGTTATGAACCTGGAAGTCCTGGACAGAGCAGGAACCATGAGCATCAATGCCATGATTCTGAAAGCCCAGCTTCGCTGGACAGGGCACGTCATATGAATGGAGGAGTCAAGAATCCCTAAGCAACTCGTCTATGGTGAACTCTCCCAGGGCAAAAGGAATCAAGGTAGGCCTCGCAAGAAGTACAAAGACTGTGTGAAGGCCAACATTGTTCATGCTGGTTTAAAACCAGATCAGCTAGAGCAGCATGCAAAAGACCGAACAGGCTGGCGTGTTCTTGTACAACACATGTATGACAACTTTGAAGGGCAGCGATGAGTACGCCTCATTGATGCTCGTGAGAGGAAGAAAGCAACAGCAGCAGCTGCACCAACAGAGCCAGGACAATTCCCTTGCCCCCGCTGTGAATGCGCATGCTATTCAAAGCTTGGGCTCTTCAGCCACATGCGAGTCCACAACTGATGAGCCTGTGCAAGCTCAAGACGTCATCGTTGGACACGGACTACCTACTTCCAGCAGGCAGCTAGGTCCCTCTCCCTCCAGGGCTTGAGTCTCCTGACCCTGCCCAGCCATCTCTTCTAAACAGCTCTCCTGGGCTCTGATTGGCTCCCCAGATAAGCCCTCCCCACAGCTGTTTTAACCCTTTCTATACCACTATGGGGCAACTGCTCCACCAAAGTACCTAGTTTATGGCTTAGAATGCATCATATGACTCCTCCATGAGGGTTCTGCAGAAAAATAATCTTCTCTAAGGATAGGTTTTGCAGTGTGTGTGTGTGAGAGAGAGAGATGAATCGGAGCCCTGATTTTTGCCCTGTTCTCTCACACTTTGGGGTAAGATTTTAGGGGACCACCAACAACATGTCTCACAAACGGTGCTAACATTTCCAGTCATTCTGTCTGTGAAGCGTGTCCCTCTTCAACAGCTCTTAACACAAAGAAATGATCAGGTAAAAATCAAACAACATAATTTGGTCAGTAGCTACTTCTGCAGAAACTCCTTAAAAGAAAACACAACAGCTTGCTGAACTGGTCAATATACAAAGCCTTTAAACTAGGTACATTTACAGAGCAATTGCAGACTCACAATGATAAAGTGGGACCTGATTTTTATCCCTTTACAGTAGAGAGTAGAGCAAAAATTATTTGTGATTTTAGCTTTTTATATCAATTCTGAAATTTAATCAGAGGCATTTCTTTTGGTTTAATCACCCTTATGTCTCATTGCTTTTCCACCTCCACTCTTTGTTTTGTAGCCCTAGTACCCATTTAAAAAATCTGAGAAACTCAGTGTTTTACATGCACCGTGGCATGTAAAGATAGAACATTGTACCAAGGTCAACAGAGGCAAACCTACCTATAGAAGATAAGTTACTGTAACTTCCTAGTTCAGCAAACAATTATTTTTCAATGCTATCAATCTGTGCAACAGGAAAACCACAGTACAAAGTACTTTTTCTATCACAAGAAGACAACAGCAACAGCATGCTGCAATTTTATATATAGTGCAATTTTATAAATATATATATATTTTCTCTCCTTCCAGCACTGGCATGGATTTAGTAATAATATCAGGCACAGGAGCACTCCCTTGGTACCAGCATCCGTTAGTCACTTCAAGTTCTCATTTAGTTGGGCTTTTTGCATATATAATGTTTTTCCCTCGCCCTTTTTGTTTTAAGATACAGTGGTAATTTTATTTAAGAAAAACACTGATACACCTGGTCTGACCTCTTAGCATAACATATTTTCCAATGCTGCTTATTTTATTTTACTAAAAATACCATTCATTCTGCACATCCCTAGTTAAAAACACTTTATGAGACAATAAAGCACTGAGGTTTCTGCATTAATATTCATTATGTTTCATAAAATACCCACACAATGTCACCGAGGTATCATTGACTGGTCATTCTCTCTCACCTTATCCCTCTGTCCAATTAAGAAGGGTGGTACTAATACAATAATAAATGGTTTGTACCAGATCTTATTCAGATTTGCTAAGTGCTGGGAATAAAAAGTCAAAGCTCTTGTCTTGTCATTTGCACAGTTCAACTGCTCACTGGAACTGCTTAGATCAGCAACTTCTCAAACCAATTAAGGCAAAGGATTCTGGGATGGACATACTCTACATGACAAAGTAGTGATTTCTACACTCTGGCATGGTATTCAAATTGTTTATTGAAAGCTACTGAATCTCACTGTGGTATGAAGGGTAATTCAGAGTCATCGATGTGAAAGGGAAATCCATTTTTAGCTTCTTTTTTTCAATCCTGCAATCTCAATTGATTCCCAATGAGCTATAACGAAAGTGCAGAGCCTTACCCCACAGCCCAGGCCGTTGCTTGGCTCACATACTATTTTTCTCACTTCTGGTTCAGGAAGCAGCCCAGCTCCACATCCTGGAGTAGGACACAGCACTCCACCCATCTGGAGCAGGCACTCTTCTGCACCATAGCGCTGGTAGCGGTTGTACTGCAAAGCAAAACACATGAACTGTTGTTCAAGGAGCTTGGGCCCAGAGGGAAAAATCCAAATTTTCCTGCTCCCTCTTATCTTGGTCAATGAAGCTAGCAGTTCCCATGCTTCATTTTACACAGTAACTTCAGTTAGGCTGTCAAATATTTGCATCATCTAAGTTTTGCCACATTGTTTCAGTAAACAGGGTAAATGCCACAACGCTTCATTTCACATTTGATACAAGTTGAGGGGAGGAAAGCAAAGAGTTGTAGACAGAAATTAACAGTATAATGTATCAGAGACAAACTATTCTGCAATTACAGAAGACAACTTTCTTTGAAAAGCATATTCTAGGCAGACAAACTGAGCCTCAAAAATCTCTCTCTGGGTAGCTATTTTAATTTCACAAGTAGTTGAGTAACAATTTATTTTAATTTCATGTTGCTCCCTCTGCAGCGTCAGAGTGTTTCACAAACATTGATTTAGTAGCCTCACAACACCCTGGGCAGAAGTATATCCATTTTAAAGATAGAGGCACCAGAAGGCAGTGCTTTTTTTGTGTTGGTACTTGCTGGTACCGAGTACTGGTACTGCTGCAGCCCCTGCCATGGGATTGGCTGGGGGTGGGGAGCCAGCTGAATGATCTATCCAAGTTTGCAGAGGAAGTCTGTGCCAGGGTCAGAAATAAAACCCAGATCCTCTGAGTTC
Organism: Carettochelys insculpta; assembly: GCF_033958435.1. Taxonomy (NCBI): domain Eukaryota; kingdom Metazoa; phylum Chordata; order Testudines; family Carettochelyidae; genus Carettochelys; species Carettochelys insculpta. Next base: position 87,314,697 of record NC_134139.1, on the reverse strand, counting down.
TTAGCCTTAGCCATGACACCATTCTTCTGTCTGTGTAAGGAAGAAGTATAAACTAGACTGTCTTTGCCATTTACTATGTCAGGACTGCTTGCAGAGTACAGGTGGAGTGATAGCAACCAATCCTAAGTAAAGATATCTAAGGATGTCTCTCATTTACCACAAGGGTTAAACACAGCCAGAGAACTTGTGGAAGGTAGGGAAGGAGGAAGAGACAGAAAGGATAGAAATAACAGTGGTCCAAATAGTGGGAATATTTTCCCACTTAATGAGTGAGTCAATTAGTATACAACAAATAACAGCAATTAAAGTTCAGTTATTACATAAAAGCCAATTTCTACCTTTGAACTATGGTACACTTTTCCATGTGCCAGCAAGCCTTCTGCTGAGGTTGGAGTATATGCCATACTAAATTAATCCCTGTGCCCACGGATCAAAACCAAATGTGGAGTTTGGCGCTCCTAAATGAGTTTGCAATTTTGGTCTGGATGGAATCTAAGCTTGTGTAACATCCACATTGCAGGAGCAGGAAGAAGTGTAAATTAAGCCAATGCTAACTTCCTGATCCACCCATTGGACTTTTAATTACTGGTGCAACTGCAAAAATACAAATACCTGGTATAGTCATGACTTCTGCCATGGCAGTAAGTACAGGTTGATTCTCTCTAATCCAGAGCTCTTGAGACCTGATTGATCCAGGACAAGAGAATTTGCCATACCAAGGGAAGTCAATATTGTCTAGCAACATTACCAACACTTCCACTCCTTACTGGGCTCTTAGAAGACATTTAGGGGGTAAATTACAGGTAAATAAGAGAATATCCTTTGGCCCCGGTAGCTGATAGAGGGCCTTGTAGAGGAGGCAGCCAGTGGGCACTACCCCTGAGCATCTGGCTGCATCCTGGGCCTGGATATATGCCTGACGCAGTTCCTTGACTTTACAGCTTACCTAGTCGGCCATGCATGTATGTGTGTGCACGCGCATGCAGCCCTGGGTGGTGAGACCTGCCGACAGCTGGACGAATGTTGCGGCATTCCAGTGCCAGCCACTGGTGTGAAGGAGCATCTCCTTGTCTCCCCACAGTCCTAAAAGGTCTTTAATCTCCCCCTTGCTTCAGTGGGAGGCCTCCTCCTTCATCCCCTGCTGGCCTCCTGGGCTCCCTCTGTTAGGTCAGTCAGGGGACATGGGGCAGGGGCAAGGTGGTCCTTTACACTGGCCATGGGGCCAGTGGGATGCCTCACTGGGCTCTGAGTTGCTGGACAAGCATGCTCCTTGAGGCTCGTGGAGCTCCTGCAGCCAGCATGCTCTCAGTTTCCTGCCATGGGGTTTCAGGGTCCCCGCGTCTTTAAACGTGGCTGGATGCGTTGACCATAGACCCAGCTTGTGCTGGCAGGGGCGTCTCCACATGCAGCTAGCTGGCACCATGGAGGACTGCCACTGGCCCGCAGAGCGTTTTCACACACCTTCTTTCGAAAGGGGATTTCAAAAGAAGGCTGTCTTCCTGAAACCAGAATGGAAGAGCCATTTTGAAAGGAGTACTGCATTCTTTCAAAATTTCTTTTTTGCGTGCAGAAGTTCTGTGGGATCTTTTGAAAGGGATCCTCCTTTTGAAAAGTATTTTGAAAGAATATGCTAGTATAGATACAGCCAAGATGAGTACACAGCTAGCACTCAGCTATTTCAAAATAATGTGTCCACATTGATAGGGTACCCTGGGAGGGATTGAAGCCCCCTATTTCTAAACAGCCCCTATTCCCTGTCTATGCAGCCGCTATTCTGAAATATCTATTTTGGAATATACACTCTTCTTTGTAAAATGAGGTTTACAGAATTCAAAATAAGCCACCCACTATTTCAAACTTATTTCAAAACAAAGGTTTCATTATGTAGACGCTTGCAGAGTTATTTTGGAATAGCAGACATTATTCTGAAATAATTTAGCTGCATAGACACAGCCTTGGCGCTTCTTAACACTTTAACACATGAAAATTTTGGATAACCAAAAATACAATCATACCACAACTATGGAAAAAATGAAATAAGTCCAGCCCCCCAACACAGAGAGGATGCAAATGAGCACTTTAATATAAACAAAGGGGGTCCCCACGCACACTTTGCTGATACAATTTCAGAGGCCCCTTTTCATTTTGCAGGAATTACACGCTACACTAATACATTTTTTCCACTGTATTTTAAAGCCAGTTTGAGAGTTTTCAATGCTACAGCCAAGTTACATAATATCCATGTTAAAAATAATAATCTTATGTCCTGTGTTATAAATCTTTCCCAAACAATTTGCAAAATCCATAAAAATACATCTTTCTGTATTAAACAAAATACAAAAGCTAAGGGGAGACACGCCTTTTAGAGAAGAATCACTCAACGTATAAGGGGCAGGAGCAAATTAGTTGAAAATTGGGGATGGATTTCTTACATGCTTTACAGTCTTCTTTTTAGAAAGGAATGTAAAGACATCAGCATTTAGGGAGGCATATTTGACACATATCTGCAAGGTCCCCTTGAACGTGGGGACTCAATGAGTCAAATGGTGTTTAACATTACTATGCATGAACCCATTTATCCCAGGGTAATGGGATAAATATTTAATGTTGAATCTATCAGTTTTCAACCAAGTCTGTGATCCTTGCAGTAAATATGTTGAGTGCTCAGAGTCATTCTGCTGCCCTGGAACGGAAGTGCTGGTAATCACAGCTGCAAAACTCTCTGAGGACCTCATTTTAGTTCAGAGCACAGAGTGGACCTGAAGGTGAGGAGGGAGATTGTCTTACCCTCTCTCAAAACATAACATTCAATTGTGCTGAATGCTTGATTGTTAATAGCTTCCTAATATAGGCACAAACACCAGCAGCAATACTATAGTTGAGAGTCTGTCACCATTTCTATTACAAATCCTCAGCTGAAAAAAGAAAATGATTTCCAGTCTCAAACGTGGCATAAAAGAAGTCAGCAAGACTTCCCCCCCTTAATAAAGAAAGTTTCATGACAAAAATCATTTTTGTCCTTATAAGTTATAGAAAGGAAAATTGATTTGCAGGAATCAAGTGGAAAAAAATAAGTTATATTTTGCCCAACAAATGACATTTTATACTGGTTCAGCACAGAAATCGTGCCAAATCATTACACAATTATAGCACTGTCAAAAGTGATTTTTATACCATACAAGGCAAAGAAATGGATCAGTTGGAAAACAGAGAAGATCCTACTAAATGCTTTTCACATTCTGCTATCCAGTTACAAGTCTGTCTCCTACCTCTATTGGTCAGATACATTTACAAAGGTGTTATTTTCCAGTATTTTTCTTTTCTGTCTACACTTTGAATCAATTAAAAGGGAGAAGCAGAATCCGTACAAGTCTTTTGTCATAACAAAAATCAGTTATATTAAAATATATGTTCTATTTTATGGTTAAAGAACAAAATACCTTACTTTATATTAAAGGTACATTTATAAATAGCTTACAAAGAGTTAATACACAACAAGTATGTGTTGAAATCATTTTTAATAGAATCCAAGAGGGCAACAGATTGTTGTCAGAGAGCAGCTCCAACAGCAGTGCCCTCTGACAACAGGTCATGGCATGAACGGTGCAGTGATTTCTTCCCTGAAGTAATGCGAAAAAGACTCTTTTTTAGGATGCTTTGCTTCACAATATTACTCCTTGGCGGGTCTGGGTTTATTATAAGAACACGGTGCAAACAGCCCAAAAATGTCAAGTCCCAAAACATGATTTGCACAAGCAACCTTTAAAATCACTCATCCTCAAGGCCATCAATGTGTCACAGATCACATTCCGGTGTCTTCCACCACACTTGGATTCTTTGCTGTTCTTCTTCTGTCCCTATTTCAGGACAGCCTCCACAGCCCTTTCAGCTGGTGTGCAACCTACTCTTTCTAGCAGGAACCCCCACAGCATCTCTGATGAGTGATCTTCCTCACAAAAAAGCATTCCTCAGTCCTCCTCACCTTCTCCTTTGTTCTTCTGGGCCCAGCTCTTCCATACAGAGACGGTAGCTGCTAAACCTTGCCAGTGCTCTCCCTTCCTTCAGCCTTCTCCAGCCTTTGGCACTCTGGCTGAGAGTCTGTCGGCAACTCCTTGGGGCTCCTATTCCCACCTTCTGTCCTTTCCAGCCCTAGCTCTCTATCTTGGGGACACTAGCCAGCAAACCCCTCATTGCTCCGCTTTCCTTCAACCTTCCCCTGAGAAACAACATCTTTATTAGGCACCTCTCGCCTATCTCTCCTTCCACACTCCCATTCAGGCAGCTCTGGTTCACATGGACTCAAATTCTGGATGTGCCAAATGGGCCAATGGACCAAATGGAAGCACCTTTCTAAAAAAGGAGAGCTGGATCCATTTCATATTCTGGAGCCAGCCATCCTGTGACTGTTGCATTCAACCATTGGTTATAACTCTCTAAAACCTTCTACTTAGCAACATGTATAACACACAGAACTCATTTCTGTAACATGTTTATAGCACGTGAAATTTTCATAAGTGCCCAGCCTAATTCATCTTCAGATACAATGAGCAAAACACACATTTGACATAGGTTGCATACGTCTGTATCACCCAGGCATGTTTGAAAATATTACACATCTATTTATCATTTATTAGCACCTTACTAAATATACACCCAGAAATGACATTAAATGGTACTGAAAAAACTATACTTATGATAAAAGTATACTCCATCATTTCAGACAAACTCCTGAATGATCTAACGGATGAGGTACTGGACAAGACAGCTACTCAAGAGATCTTGGCTCAGTTTTAGACTCAGCCACACACTTTGTGGGGAACTTTACATACAACAATTTGTCTGTGTCTAGGTTAGCTCCCACCTTTGAAGGGGGCACGTTAATTCGGGTGTTGGGAGATTATTAACGAAGTGCTGCATATTCACCACAGCACTTCATTAGTAATCTCCCTTGGCCCTGATTACCATGCCCCCTTCAAAGTTGGGGACAAATGTAGACACAGTCTTTATCTATTCAGCACCTCCATCTCTCATCTTTAAAGTGGGGTGATATTTCCCTACCTCACAGGGATATTGAAAGCATAAAAATTGATTAATAATGGAGAGATCATCAGGTATTACAGTTATGAGGACCATATAAGCAAAAAGAAATTAAAGTTTCTGCCAACAAGTTTTTAATATTGACAACTGGCATGAAAAAAAAAATCAACTAATTATCCTTAGAGACTAGTTTAAAAGTAACCCCATTTAAATTTGTGAGGCATTCAGATATCACTGTGATGAAGGCTAAAAAAAATCTATCATTAAAAAGCAGAGACTAGATTTTCACACATAAAAAAGGGAAAACTTGTATAAGTGTAAATTTCCCAATTAACAATATTTAAAAATGCTTAATGTACACTTCCATTTATGATTACTTTTAAGTGACAAGCACTCCATCAACTAAGTCTTTTGCCTGCAACGTATATTAATGCTACAGGAGAACAACTTGCTGAGGAGTTCTGAAAGATCAGGTAATTCTGTGGACTGGAAAGGGAACCATAGTAACCATAATATTATTTTTATGACACAAAATTGAATGTAGCCAGGTTGCTAGTAATCAAACATCACAACATCTGAGGGTGGTGGCAATGTTTGGGTATTCAGTATATTTGGAACTTCAAAGGGTCAATGTACCAAAGCTTAAAGCAATCATTAGCACAGGTGACTGGGAACCCACATTTAAGTAGTGGATGTTTACAAAAGCTATGTATCGTTCAACACCACCCAGCTGGATGCCCCAACAGCTACGTTTCCACAGATATAAAACAGGTATGGTCACCGAAAGCCACGGGCCGCATGTACACTAGCAAGTTCTTTTGGAAAAATCAGACCCTTTTTTGAAAGAACATGCAGACTGTCCACACACAAAATGTGCTCTTCAATCTGGCATCAAAAGAACACAGCTCTTCTCCTGGAAGCCCTCTTCTGCTCTTGGATCAGGAAGAGCACCCCCTTTCGACAGCTTCTTTTGAAAAAGAGCATGTGAAGATGCTCCATGGGCCCTTTGTTGAAAGAGCAGTCCCCATGGCACCAGATTTTTTCGGTCTCTGGTCCGTTATTTTGAAAGAATGGGGGCCATGTACATGATCTCTATAGAAAGAGCAGATCATTCTTTTGATCTGATTTTTTGGCGTTGTTGTATGTGGACGTGCTTGTTTGAAAGATCTTCTGGAAGAAGAACTTTAGAAAGATCGCTGTAGTGATGTGGCCATAGTGTTTAAAAGGAGATTTGGAAATGATGCTAAAACACAATATAAAAGGAGGGAAAAACAGGAAAAATGGCAAGGAATATAAGCTATAAATTAAAAACGTGCATGTCAAAGGAAGCTAAACGAATCAATGAAATATCAATGGCCACTATAAACACAATACTATAGCATTCTAAAAACGTATTAGGAATCATAACCAACAGAAATCTTGAGGTTAGGTGTAAGTCCCTTTCTAGATGTGGATGGTAAATTTATAAATAATGCTGCAGAAAAGGCAGAAATGTATTTGGAAAAAAAAGCAGGAGAAAGTAGCCATCCCATGTGATGCTATGGATGGAATAGAAAGTTTACCATGTGAGAAAAAGGAGGATGTAAGCCAGCATCTGCTCAAATTAAACATTTTCACATCCATAGACCAGGATTACTTCCATCTCAGAATCTTGAAATAACCAACTAAAGAATGCTGCGTTACAATTGTTTTTTTTAAAAATGAATAGTGGAAACCTGGTCTAAGACCAAAGGATTATCAGTCTACCAATGTAGTTCTAATATTTAAAAAAGATTAAAAAGATTAACCTGATGTTGATTCTGGATAAAATACTGCAAGGGTTAATTTGGGACTCTATAGATAACTAATTAGAGGTTAAAACAGAATTCATACCAGACAGCATAATTTCATGGAAGATTACATCTTGTCAAACAAACCAGTTGTCTTACTCCTGCACCCCAAGATAACAGGTCTGACTATGAAAGACAACTGTGGTGAAGTAGCACACCTGGATTTCCCTGGCTTAAGGCATTTGACTTAGGTCAACTGTGGGCAAAAGTTGTGCTGCTGTGATTGATGCAGCTGCATTGATTCAGCAGGCCTCGTGAAGACATAACAAATGGAAGGAGGAGTGCTCCTCAGTTGACTTCACTCCAAAGAAAGATGGAAGTTATGTCAATGGAAGAGTGACTCCCAATGATAAAGAGTGGTGTAGAAACCATGTTAAGTCAATGTGAACTATGTCAACTTAAGTCACACAACTTACATTGGCTTAACCCTCTATTATAAAACAGGACCTTAGTTTCACATGATAGTTTGAGTGAAAAGTTTGCATCATGTGGAATTAAGAGAGCATGTTCAATGGTTTAGAAACTGGCTCACTGACAAATCTCAAAATGTAGCTGTTCATGAGGAGACTCAACAAGTGGAAGATTCCCAACAGGCTTCCAGAGGGATTGGTCCTTGGTTCAACAATTTTTTTTTCTCCTTTTTTAACATTTACCTAGATTAGGGTGAGCAAAGTAAGGCCTATATGCTGCATTTGTCCGCTGAGATTACCAGTCCAGTGGCACAGTGGGGTTAAGGCAGGCACCACGCCAGCTCTGGCCCCTTGACACTCCCACTTGCTGCCCTCATCAGCAGGCATTATTCCCACAGCTCCAAAGCTATGTCTACAGTACAAGATATATTCATTTTTTGTACCTTGTTGTTATAAATTTGAATTAAGTTCCACAAAGCTTCTTAAAATTCAACCCACCTTTTTTCATGTTGAGTTTCTGCGTCCCCATTGCCCTGTGCAAGTTCAACAGCGTGAGCAGTGCATAGTGGGTACCTATCCTACAGTGCCTTAGTCCAAGTTGCTTATGGGCGTTTCATGTTTGAATCCCAGAATTCAAAGCTCTGTCCCAGAATTCAGAGCATCAGTAACCACGCGAAAATGAACTGGAGATCGCACCATTTACTTCTGGGGCATTCCAGCACAAGCATGGATCCCCAAATGCTTCAACTCATAGCACACATTGTTTCAACAACCACACTAGCTGTCGGGCAATTTTGCCTTCAATTACAAAGCCCAGTGATGCTTCAGTATCATAATGATGATGACGACGACTATGATGGTTTGGAAGAGCAAATCTCCGGACTGTGGTCTAAGAACTCAAAGCTGCTGGCTGCCCTGAATGCAATGCTGACAGTGGAGCAGTGGTTTTTGGACTCATGAGAAGCGCGCGAACTGGTGGGATCACATCATTGTGAAGTCCTGGGAGGACCAGCAGTGAGTGCAGAACTTTTGTATGTGTAAGTCCACTTTGTGATGTGCTGATGCCTGCTTTGAAGCGCAGCAACACAAGAATGAGGCTGGCTTTAACAGTGCAGAAGCGAGCGGCAATCTGATGCCACCAACAGAAAGTTGATTTTTTTTTTTGATGGTTCAGATTCTGTAGTTCCCACACTGGAATACTGGTCTTTTAAGATACCTGAAAGTATGCACTAAACCTCATCCCTCTCAGACTTTGGATGGCACTTCAGATTCTTAAATCTTGGGTCAAGTGCAGTAGCTATGTTGGAAAAAAAAACCTTAAGTTGGTACTTTATGTTTTGTCAAATCTGATGTGAAAATATTCTTGAAGTAAATGTGCACTGGGTCATCATCTGAGACTGCTATAACATCAAGTATATGATAGAATGAACTCTACAATATAGCTTATGATATTTTAGTTCTATGTTTTCAAAGTATGCACATCTTTTTCTTTCTATATATCTAAAATATATATGTTTGCTAGTACATCTCCCAATGAATTCAGACAAAAGTTCAATGACAGGTGCAAATTAAGATGTTTAATATACGAACGGTAATTTTGTTACTTTTTAAAACTGCAAGTAAGTGTGTTTCAGAAGGAAGAAATCTATTTGCAAGAGTCAGGTTGTTTTTACTCTTGCCATAAATCAAATAACCACCGATGTATTTTATAATTAACTTTGGAGGCTATGGGTCCACAATGGGGACTTTGCATTATAGGCAATTTTTGTCACATGTTTATAATACATATAAAAAGTACAAAATGAAATTATCGGATACCACAATCCAGCATATACAACTAATGCTAATATAAATATTTTTAAAAACCTATCAGGTAGGTAAGTGTTACACGCACATCATCTAGAACTGGAAGGGACCTTGGGAGGTCATCTAGTCCAGTCCCCTGCCCTCTTGGCAGGACCAAGCAGCATCCCTGACACCTATTTGCCCCAATCCCTAAATGGCCTCCTTGAGAACTGAACTCACATCCCTGGGTTTAGCAGGCCAATGCTCAAACCTGTTGTTATAAACAACAAGGGATAAAGTAATGGACATTCAAACACAGGGAGATGACGGACTAGAATTCATGAGTTCCTGGATCTTCCTCATTTGCACACACCACCATGTCACTTTATATTGCTTATGCTGTTGGCCACCCAATGTTGGCTGGTGCATGGGGGAGAGTGAAACAATGGCACCTCCTCCTCTCTGTTCCCTTTGGGACATCATTAACTCTGGCACAGGGAGCAGGAAAGGAACTGTGCTCTGAATTCATAAGCAGACAACCTGCCTGGGTCCTGAGGGCTATGAAATGCCATCTTGGGCCCTCTGCGCAATTGTGCAAAAGCATAGAGACCAAAACAAGCCCTTAACATCACGAGACTTTTTCAGAAAGAAACGAATGACCAGTCCCTGTGCAGGAGAGATTTATAGATGAAAAAGGCAGCAAAGGAGGAATTTGAACAAGAGGGTACAAGATAAAGAAAAAGGGAAGATTATTCTAAGCTTATGGGGCAGCATAAAAGACAGCATGAGGCTGAGAGTGGAAAAAGGCATTGAAATATAGGTGGTGAGAAGGAGGGTTGGGACATGAAAGCAGACAGAAAAGAGGAACATTAGGCCTTGACAGTGAGGATCAAGAGTTTGGATTTTTTCCTCCCATTTAGAGATGAAAAGCAAGGGAAAGCATTAAAGAACATGGACAGATGAGCAAGATGCCTTTAACTGTGAAATTTTATATAGTGAAAGTGGAGAAGAGAGTAGTGGGAAAAGCAGAGAGGATGAGTTTGGAATAATCAAAGAATGGCAGAAGTGCTGAAAGGTATTCCAGGATGCGTAATTAGTGTGACAGCTAGGAAGTTTTTCCTAACTAGATCCCCCCTTTTTGCACTTTATGTCCATTACTTTTTCTCCTATCCTCAGTGGTTAAGAAGAACATTTTTTTTACTCTCCTTTTTATTACTGTGAGGCTGTGTCTACACTAGCCCCAAACTTCGAAATGGCCACGCAAATGGCCATTTCGAAGTTGACTAATGAAGCGCTGAAATGCATACTCAGCTCCTCATTAGCATGTGGGCGGCCATGGCGCTTCGAAATTGACGCGGCTCGTCGCCGCACAGCTCATCCCGACGGGGCTCCTCTTCGAAAGAACCCCACCTACTTTGAAGTCCCCTGCTCATGGGAATAAGGGGACTTCAAAGTAGGCAGGGTCCTTTTGAAAAGGAGCCCCGTCTAGACGAGCCGCATCAATTTTGAAGCGCCGCGGCCGCCCGCATGCTAATGAAGCACTGAATATGCATTTCAGCGCTTCATTAGTAAACTTCAAAATGGCCATTTGAATGGCCATTTCGAAGTTTGGGGCTAGTGTAGACGTAGCCTGAGAGACAGTGAGCTTTGAACCCAGGCCTATGTGTCCTTTGTAACAACCAGCAGCTCACCTGAGTAACCAGGGGAGAGAACAGGTAAAGTACAGGATTATAGAGGGCCCCAACCCTAAAGCTCTCAATTGCAGGAAACATCCTGCAACACTGATTGGCCAAGGGGCTATACATAAACCAGGAAGTTAACAGAACAATTAGAAAAATCACTGGCACCTAGACAGGTTCAACTCTAACCACTAGGCTTGAGTACCTGGTCATTACAACAGCCATCTTTTACATACTCAATGTAAAATTAATTCAATTTTTAAAAGAGATTTGTCAAAAATGTGTGTGTGCCCTTTTTCTGCTATGTTTCCATCACATACACTATTGAGTGAGTTTGCTAGTATAAATATTTATGGAACCAATGAATTTTAAGTGTATGTTAGAGAATATACACACACAGTAAATTTTGAACTCTTCACATTACAGTCATCCAATCAATAAACAGAAACATATTTGACCAATTTGAAGGAATCAACCCAGTTTGGAGTTTGAATTTCAAACACAGAATACTTACAACAAAGTTGTTGTAACAATTACTTATAAAAATTGTAAGCAAATCATTTCCGTTCTGAAATTGAGAAAGTTGTAAACTGCTCCTAGAGAATTCACAGAGAGAAAGAAACATTATTCTTTAGATAAATTACTCTGGACAATTTGTCTAGGTCATTCCAACTACTAAGTGACTGAGCAAATGGTGGGCTGTTTTATTACTATGGAGATTCATCCTTCAGTTTTCAATGAGATAAAGTCCCTTCCTATCTCATGGCTACCCCATGATCTTCTCCCCTTCTCTTTTCTCTCATTGACTCCATCCATGCCTTTGGCTTCAGCTAATGCTTCTCTATGACTCCTGAATCCACTTCTCAATACTTGTCCTCCAATTATCTATTCATTGTCTGATGTCGATCACCTCAACCTCTGACTATGCCACCCACAGTCCCCAGCTGAGATGTGTGTCTGAACTCCTGGTTTTCTGACCCCCTCCCCACGTCTTTTAAGCTGGTGGAGCTTGTGAAAGTTCTCTCATTTGGGGATTTTAAGAACAGATGAGACAAAGACCTGTCACGGATGGTCCAAAAGAGAGTTTTCTAATTTTTTCCTTCTATGGTTCATCCCACACCTCAACATGCTACGAAAAGCCCACAGACAACCTATGAAACAACTATTTTTGTGCATATAAAAGCCAGGACCAGTGCTAGAAGGAAAGAAGTAGGGTGATTGCCCCAGGCCTCATGCCACAGGGGGGCCCTACAAAGCTGAGTTGCTCAGACTTCAGCTTTCTGCTATGGGCCCTAGCAAGTCTAGCACTGGCCCTGCTTGGCCGCCGGACCCCTGACTGACTGGTCTTGCTTCAGAGCAGAGGACTGGCCTAGATGACATAACATTCCAGTTCCCTTCCAGTCCTAACTTTCTACGATTATTTCTTTCTCCAGCATTCTTTCAGTCCTAGTGTCATACCTCCTAGAACAATAAGAGGTTGCTATTAAAGCTGTCACCCACAGTAAAAGGTTGTGCAGATACACACAGTCCTGGGACACTGGTTCCTCAAAATCCCAGCACTGGGGAGGCTCCTCTGTATGAAATCCCCTATAGCACAAAGGAATTTTGCTGAAGAATGAAGTGCCTCTCTGACGGTTTGCTCTGATTCGAGGGATACAACACCCCAAATGTTTCCACAGACTGCAATGAGTTGCAACAGCAGCTGATGAGAGAGCTGTTAAAATGGATCATTCCCCTGTCAAAATTCTGTACCACTGATGAATGGACAATAGGTGCATTACTGTGCAGCTTCTTTCCTTGTTACCTAGTTTGTGTGCTGCTTTCTGTATGCTCTGTCCTGTTGGGGGCACTCAGGTACAGCAGCAGATTTCTCCTGTGCTATTTGTTTTCTCTTTTGCCCCTCACATATAGCTATTTTATTCATGAATCACAATATTCCATTTAAACAATTAAACACGATGGTTTTTTACCACTCTCAAGGAAAAAAAGAAAAGAGAAAAGTTTCTGCGAGTCATTACAAGGAGTCACTAACAGTTCCATAAAGATTTCCAGTAATCTTGCCGAGTTTGTATACTGTAGTGTTTACGACCGAATCAAAGCAAACCCTCCCTTGTCTCTAGCTTATTGTGGAATTACTTGCCTTATACAATATTTGGACACAGCCCACATTTACATTTGCTGCATCTTTCATACTTTTCGTAGGCAGTTTGTAATATCATTACTTGTGAACTTATTTACATTTAATCAAAGACACCCAGCATGACAGGACAAATAGCTTCTCTGCACGAGACTTACTTATGTTGTTTAATTTTTCAGTGGTTCCTTAGCTAATAAATTTTCCCCCCCAGTATTCTGCATCTGTCATGTACCTATGAAGTGAAGTGGCTAGATAGAGGGCTGGACCTGATCCAAGGGAAAATGAAAGGTTATGAATGATGAGATCAAACTGCAAGGGGCGGGGACCCCACACAGCTAAAATCTCAATTGAGGCAACATGCAAAAGTTTAGATTTTAATCCTGCTGATGCTGTCTGTTTTGGAGATTCTCTTTATGTTCACTAGTTTGTACAGAACAAGAGCTTTGTACATCCAGAGAACTTACACAAAGGCATCCCAAACCAACCGAACCACTCTTGCTACCTTTCCTTCATGTTACAATACTCAAGGAAATCACAAGATGACAGACAATGAAAGAAACTGTTAATTTTGATGGACAAGTTGGAAACAGAATGGCTTTCTACTGTACATATGAATAGAGCACACAATAGACATATTTTTAAAAACTGAAAATAGTAAAATAAGCATTGGATAGTCATGTAGGTAAGAAAATTCCCTGGGTCTTTCTTTTTTTGCCCTTGGTTTTGGTTTGGTATTTTCATTTTCTTCATTTCTTTTCCAAACCAAAGACCTTCTCTCATTAGTTGCTTCTCAACAGTTAATGGTAAGTGTGAGTATTAAATCCAAGCAGTGTTACAAGAGCTGTCATTAGACTTGTTACAATTTCAGTTCTGTGAGTAGATAACATGACTACAGTAATCTCTGTTCTTAGCAGTGTCACAGTTTCACAGTTAACTGTACCCTTCACACACATGGTTTTCCATGGGACAGCATCATAAGGTTGCCAGCTCCCAGCTATCACCTTTCTCAGGTGCAGACCCATATCTCTCAACATCCAGACCAAGAGTTTAGGTGTACAGTCCCTCTACACTTCAAGTGGCTTCCTGAACAGGGCAAACTGATGTCCAGCCAAGTGCACCAGAAGTGGGCAGGTCAAAGGGCCATGCCTCCCACATTTTCAAAAATGGGAGGGCCATGCCCACCCACTTTTTAATATAGATGTAATTTTGGGGTAGAGGACCACTCTGATATCCCCTCCCCAATACAAGCTACAGGTAGGTGCATAGCAGCATCAGCTGGGACTGTGCTACATGACAAAGGAGCTGATATAGTAATCAACTCCCTCCCCACCATGAAGCACAGACAGATGAGCATTGTGAGGCTTAATTTGTTTCATATTTATGAGGTGCTCTCATATACAAAAGCTACATTAAATTAAGGTATTGTTAAAGTTTTGAATAATAAACAGGTTTTTAAAAATACAGAATTCAGTACTACAAAAAGATACAGGTAATTTCAAAGATAGCTTTAACTATCACTCCCTTAGGCAGACTTCATCCTTGTATTTTCTTGTTTGCCTATCTGCCACTTTATAGAGCCTATTTACTGCTGGAGTCCTGAGTTGAAAAGCTGTGGCAGATAGCAGATGTACCAATTAATAACCTGTCAAGGCTGATGGATAGAATAAAAAAAAATATTCTCACACACATCTCCTATGTGTTTTTCTTCCCCATTCCAAGGCACTGAGGGTCATAAGACATACTCAGCTTCCCTGGAGAGAGAAGAAACTGTCTCATTAGTGTCTATCTTTCATGACATGATGACGTTGCCTTTGAGATGTTAACTCACCTGTTCTTCTCCCAGAATTCGGAAGTGATGAAGCTCTTTAATCAAAGAATCTGGACAGCCAGCTGTTGGGAAGAAACAAAGAAATGCATTTTAGAATTCAATGTTCGTGTTTTCTGGGCTGCAATATGCCATAGGTAGAAGCAGAGCGGACAGGATACACAGATTGCATTAGACAAAAAATGATTACATGAAACAGATTAGAAAGATAAGCTACTGTTCTATGGGCATCTGAGCACTAAAAACCATCTATCAAAACACATCCTATCACATTTCAGAACACACTCCCAGAAATGCTGTGAAAGGTTATGTTCTGTATATCTCAGCTCTTACCCCAAAAGACTACGAAGAGGAAAGAGAGAGAGATGAAAAGGGCAGTAACTTCTGCCAGATATTGCCAGCCCCTAAATGTAGGAACCAACCTATTGTAATGAGAGGGATTTATATCAAAACCCTGGAACTGAGCAAAGCTGAATGTGTGTCAGAGAGGTAGCTGAGTTAGTCTGTATCTTCAAAACCGACAAGAAGTCCTGCAGCACCTTATAGACTAATAGATATTTTGGAGAATAAGCTTTCGCGGGCAAAAAGCCTGCTTCATCAGATGCAACTTTCATCTGACAAAGTGGGTCTTTGCCCATGAAAGCTTTTGCTCCAAAATATCTGTAAAGCTGAATATGGATCCAAATAGTGGCTTGGGACCATTTCTAAGCATAACACAAGCGTTCCTTGATTCCCTGCAGGATTGCAGAGTTTCTGCAGGTCCCACATACCACTATACTTTTTGGCTGTCTCCAGCATAATCCATTTACTGTCAGTCTGTGTTGTAACCCATAAAACCTAACATACAGGGAGAGGAGAGATTTACCAGACTTTTGCTACTGGATTAAAGCTAGAGCGTCACAGTCCTTTCGTATTAGCACAGGGAAAAAAGAAGAACTCCTCCACCGTCACCACCACCCCTGCCTTTACTCGCCTGATCAGACTGTGACCCCCATCCACAGTGGGCAGGAGAAAGTCATGCCCTGATATCCCTGTTGTAAGCTTCTGGACAAAGAAGATCAGAGCACAGCAACATGAGGAAGCAGCCTTGTCTTTGCTGCCCCACTCACAAACTAGGGTATGACTGGGCACGTAAGTGAGAGGTATCCAATGACTGGGATGTGGACAGTGAGGCCTAGTAGGTGAAGCAGGTGTCAGAAACCAAGTGTTAGGGTCAGTGCCAGAGACAGGGTGGCTAGACAGAAAGTGTGAAAACCCAGGACAGGAGACAGAGGCTAACAGGCACCTATAAAAGAAAAAACCTTGAATAGTTGGACTGTCCTTATGAAATTGGTATATCTGGTTACCCTAGCCAGGGGCAACAGAAGTTAGATGCAAGAGTCAAGTTTCCAGAACCAAAGCCAGATATAGGAACCAGAGTGCAGAGCCACGGGTCAGACTCTGAATCACCTGGAAAAAGCAGAGTAACAGGCAAGACTGGGTCTCAGGGAGGAATAGGAGTCAGACAAGGAAGAAGTAGCAGGAACAAGGAAACCATGGAGTAGTTACAGCCAGAGAGGTATTGCTGCTGTTGACTTAAGAGCCAGTCTCCTGGCTTTTCCAGGCAATCAGGTGCAATGGTGAAAAAGAGAGCCTGCTATAAGTCAACTGTGCTTCTTAGTTTGACTGGAGACTAGCTTGCTGTAGCCCCCCGTTCCTGAGGCTGGGAAAGGAATGGGGAAAGCTGACCCACATTCATTTTGACAGTTTCTGAATAAAATGTTTAAATGTCATATTTTGAAAACAATAATATGAAATCAATAGAAAACATTTCAGGATGAACAACACGTTTCATTGACTCCAAAGTGAATTTTTCTAGCCAACTTTCAGACAACAAAATTAAAAAAAAAATACAATCATGGATGACCCAAAAATATTTTCCCACTTTTCAAAACAGCCAGGAAACTGGAAAAAAAATCACTTATTCCCACATTTCTACAAATAATCTTGACTAATTTTAAAAAGGAATTTTAGTTCAGCAGTATTTGTAATCATTTCATATTCATTTTGTCCTTCCTATCTCCTGGGCTTGCAATACGAGCATCATCACTGACATCTTTATTTTTATTTTCCCCATACTCATTTTCCATCTACTTCGCTTTGCTTCTTATGTGGTAATATGTGCTTATTATTCCCAAAGCAGAAACACACGGCCTTGTCTTGTTCCCCTATCATAGCTTTCTTGTCTCTAGTCTCACTGCTTTTTAACTCTGCATCCTCCAATTTATTCAAATACTAACCCAACAACTATGCCAGCCATGCCACCACCTTCTTGAATCAGACCTTGACTTAAGTGAATGAAGACTCCCCCGACTTAGGATAAAATCTTACTGCATAAAAGTAAAGCTCCTCTTCCTCATATTCAAGGGTGCACATTAACTTTCCCTAATTTAAATCTCTGTTCTTATTTTTCTTCCTTTAGTGATCCCGATCCAGAACATCTGCACTTTCCATATGGTGCTGTTTGATAGCTAAAGTAGAATTCTTTGGCAATTCTTGGCAAATGTTAACGTTTTAATAATGACTAAAGTATTTCTCACCTCTCATTTGCCCTGTGCTCCTCTCAACCCTCTCCTAATGCACTCACCTCTCTCTCAGCAGCACACAATGTTTCTAGTATCAGTGTTAGTCTCTATCTGCAAAAACAGTGGGAAGTCCTTTGGCACCTTATAGACTAACAGATTTATTGGTGCATAAGCTTTTGTGAACAAAGATCCACTTTGTCAGATGCATGTAGTAGAGATTTCAAAGGCAGCTCTTAAATATACAGACTCATGAAAAGAAGACTTGACCTCATCAACTCTGACCTTCCTCTTGACTGGTACTCCCTTTTTTTCAAGAGCCTGTATATTTGATCTTGCTATTTTTTATTATATGCCATATATTTATTATAAGCTGTTACTTCCTTATTTCCATTCTTCTAAAATAAAACTCCATTTGATTTGTTCACTCTGATACCATGAAGCTCTGATACATTAGAAAGACTTCACCAAGAAATAGCTTTGTTTGAATATAAAGCTTTTCAATGCAAATGTCATTTCTGAAGAGCTGGCTACCGTTTTTGCTTAATTGATGATCTCTTCCTTTTGGTCTTTCTGACAAAGAGATCTGTACTGTAGAATCACCTACCAAAGATCTAATGAAAGCCTGGTTCCTGGACTCAGGCCTGTTTCTGGATGCCTTTATATTATTTCAAATGTCTGCTTCAATTGCTTGTTTTCTGTAACTGGTGTTAGTATACCATGCTCCGATTCTGGGGCCCTTTTCTATATAACACCCATTAATTCTGAAGAACCTTTTGGGGATGATTAGTTACCGCACTGTGACTTACACAGAAGACTAAACTAAAAGGAAAGTTTAAAAAAAAACATTCTACTGAAGAGCATTACAAACACAAGAGTCTTCAAACATTTTCCTTTTAATTTCTCCTCAATTATTTCAGGGCAAGTGCAGTATCCATGAGTTTCACTGGCAAACTGGGACTGCCAAAGCTTAGGGGAAAAGTCAGTGTAATTTCTAGCTCTCTGATGTGCTACTGGAAGCAGCACATGACATAAATAATCTGTACTTCACAGATTTCTGCTGTTTTGTGGGGAACGCTTTGAGGATTATTTTGTTCTGCCCTCCATAGTACAGAATCCCTAATGCACTGTAGCCTCATCAATTACAGTCACTTTCTCTTCTCCTGCTCTTCCTTTGCACTTAACTGACTTTGAAACATTAGCCACAGACATAGAGGAAATGACCACAACACATACAAAAAATATTAAAACCCAGTGTGATCAACACAAAAGAGTCAAAAGCACACAACAAATGCCTTTCATCAGAAGCCAAAACACTGGAGTAAGTTCATTTGTAGGCTTGTAACACAAGTGAAAAAATTTACCAATTCCTTCTTCTAACTAAAGTCAGGCCTATAGGATGGAAGCCTTCATATACTTTGTTTTACTGCAGGTGACTGACAGCGCGGGCAGAATCGCGGGGGAGAAACGACCCCCCGCTGACCCCGCACCAGCAATCCGTCGGATCCCTCACGGGGCTTCGAGTGAGGACACAGAGGAGTCAGCAGCAGGCCCCACCAACTGGCGGTGTGCCGCTCCGCCCCTCTGCAGACCAACCCCACCCACCTCCGGCAGGGGGCCTAGAGCGCACTTCAGTGTAAGTGGGAGAGACTGGGGGAGAAGCTGACCACTGGCAGAGCAAGAGCTGGCAAGGGGTTGCCTGTGGCAAGGGTGAGACGAGGAGGAGAAAGTGGATTTTAAAACAACAACTGTATTTATTAACACTAACAAACAACACAAACAGTATGGTCAATTGGCACAAACAGTATAATTACTATATATCAACTTATCTACTTCTAATTATATTCTAAACTATATGCTAATTTATTTCTTATATATTTAAACACTTACTATAGATAGGGTTAAGGGTTCCATGGGGAAGCCTGGGCAAGGCTCTCCTTGTAAAATACAAGGACAAAGAGTTTTGTGAGTTTTTTGTCTCCGGGCTACAGGGATTAATTTGTATTTACCCCTATATGCCCTGAGTGACTTGCTAGGTCACTCTATTGGGCCCTGAGGTCCACCCTTCAAGGGCCCTTCCCAACTGTTTTTTACAGTGGGGATCGGAGAAAATGGGAGAGGGGAATAAGGGAAGCAACAAAAAGGGTAACAGAACAACAATAACAAACTTAACTACTAAAACCACTAATTAGGGACTTGTTAGTCAGGTGTGCAGTCCCAGGTAGTAATAGATCCCAATTAAGGGTATCTGATTGACAAACGACCCCACACGGCCCAAATTGAGCTGTAAAGTTAGTATTTTAGGGCGTGGGGGGTTTTACGTGTCCGTTTGGTCCTGTCCGGTAGTTGAGTTTGATGAGATGGTCACGTCCGGTGAAGGAAAGTCATGGGTTGGCAGCGAGAGCGTTGATGCTGCAGTGGTGGCAGATCTTAAGCCTCAATCGGAGCGGGCGCAGTACCCCACCCTAGGGATGGGGCCAGTTCGACCCGCTCCAAATCCGCTCTTGATCTTTTCGTTGGCGGCGAGATCGGGGGTGCCGCAGTGGTTTCTGGCAGGCTCTGGGTGCTAAGGGGTGAGGGCGCAGTACCTCACCCTAAGGGTGAGGCCAGTTCGTCCCTCACCCAATTTACCTCAGAGCGGAGACTGCCTTAGCTCTTTTTTTGAGAGTGATTTCAAGTAAAGTGATTCAGCTATGCCCCAGCAGAGCGGACTCTGCTGGGCGGATGCGGAATTGCAGGTTGAAGTCTTCAGGGAACAGGAGCTCTTCACAAAGTCTTCTCTCAGAGGCAGCTGGTACCAAGTTCCCCGAACGCTGCGGGGCGCTGCCTTATATTCCCCGTTCTCATGCATTATTCATTAGTTCATTAGCATATGTATGTTTTTGAGGAGCCTGTTTTCAACCAGGTCCTTCCCCAGGAGCTACCTCACCTCTGTCCAATGAGGAGCCTGGATTTTTAAATTCATAATTTTGAAATGTCTGTGAGTTCAGGTTACCGGTAAAACCAACCGACACAGAGTGACCGTTACAGGGGCTGCTAACTGGCAGCCTATGTACCTTTTAGGATTTACCTGCCCCTGTAATGATATTAATGGCCCAAGGCTTGTTTCCCCTGGCCCACGGGGACGATTATGCCCAAGGGATGAAAAATCCCTGACAGTGACCATGCAGGTTTTTACCTACTGTTGAAACGGAATAGGATCTAATGAGTAAACAATTGGCCTAATACTCCACTATGATGTGTCATTTTCACTCTGTGGTGACACTGTGGATTTCAAAGGAGTTACCCTGTCATAAGTCCATTGTGATAACATGGAGAACCAGGGCCAACATCTCAGCAAGCAAAATAGCTAACATCTGAAGAGATGACCTCGATGCATCTTTTTAAAACAATGCCTTAAAATTTACTAAAAATATCTCTTTGTTTCTATTGCAATGTTCCACCACATCCCAATTTATTTGTTTCAGTAATTTCCTATGTTGCTGCATTCCCACTTCATGTCATTATTTCATTCAAATTAACAGGCGGATAATTGAATTTGTGAGTGAAAGGTAGGTTTGAAAATATGGGGATTTACACCGTCAGAACTGCCATCTCACTCCATTGTAGCATTCACATTATAAGAATACTTTCAATTAGATCACATGGAAGAAATATCTCCAAGAGAAGAGCAAACAAGCAAAATTAAAAAAAAATCCTATTTAAATGACAACCATTATGATTCCTCTGATTAGCACTGGTATGAACAATACACATATTCTGTTGCATTCGTATTAAATAATGATTCCAATTATTACTAATTCAACTCCTCAAATCTTTACCGTTTCTTTGACAGGTGGATACAATTAGCTTCCGCTTTTTATTTTGATTTTATATTACTGCTTCATATAAGCTCCCTGTAAACAGCAGTGGAAAATTAAAACAAAACTCTTTCAACTTAAATATTGCATGAACTGGGAAAAATACACATTAAATTAGTTTTTAAATGATTATCTCCCCAATAAAATAAATGAATGCTCACAGGCACTGGTCCTTAAAGAAAAACTGAGTATTCATAAATGTGAATAATTTTAAAAATATTAATAACAAAGCACTACATTAATGCATTATAAACCATTTAAGCACACACTTGATATTAATCAGATGACTAGTGAAAGAGCTCTTGACATCTAGCAGGATTAAGTCCTTATGTACAACAAATAAAGTAGTCCCTTGAGTTATGCAAGGGTTATGTTCCAACACACCCTCACATATCTCGAATTTCGTGTAAATCAGTGGGGGCTTATTTCCCAGGCAGACTGCACATTCTACAGCTGGAGAAGCAGCAGGAGCCCCCTGGAGCCCCTTTCGAAAGGTAAGTCCTTGGGCTGAGAGAGGGGGGCAGCTGGGGAGGGTTAAGCCTGGTGGTGGGTTAGGGCTGTCAGAGGGAGACAGGGGGATTAAGCCTGGAGTGGGTAAGGACTGCAGAGGGGGCAGGGTGATGGAGTTGAGCTGGGGCCACATGGCTCTGCTAGGGGTTGAGCTGGAGCCAGGAGCAGGAGGGGTGCGCTGGGGACACGTGGGGGGGATGGTGAGCCACAGCAGTGTGGGGGTTGAACTAGGGCCATGCAGGACTGGGAGGACTGAGCCAGGGGCAGTGGGATTTTGAGTTGAACTTAACTCACGCTAATGTGACTTAAGTTCAACTTGAAATCATGCATTTTGAGGGATTACCATACTATTTTTACTTGCTTATAGTTTATTTCTGAACATTTATAACTTTAGATTATACATGATGTTCTTTGAGGACTAAACTCTATGACTAATTCTGGGGAGTAAAGGCACTTCAAAGTGCCTGCAGCTACACGCATGCCAGAATTTCGAAGTTTGCACTTTGGAGTTGCCACGGGGGAGAATTTGCTTAATGAAGTGCTGCATATGCATCGCAGCACTTCATTAGTAATCTCCCATCACCCTGATTACTACGGCCCCTTTGAAGAAAAGGTGAAGCATAGACATAGCCTAGGAGCATTACAATTCCAACTTCCCTGCAGGAAGGAAATATAGGAAATCAATGATATTCAAAGGAATTCCTCCCACATAGCAAAGCTATCTCAGAGAGGGCAGGTAAAATTTTAAGGTTCCAGGTCTCTGCCTACTAAGCTTGCACGTATACAATTTTCTAAAGCTATTAAAATTGCCAAAACTAATGTTATGCTTGGTAAACTAAGAGTGGAATGGACTGTTTTCTAATGTTCTAAATAGAAAGAAAGCATATTTTAGCTGAGTACAAACATGAAAAATATTACATATTTTGAGAAAAAATATATAAATGACTGGAAATTAAGCACAGCTACCATTGTCATGTCATTTTCCTAGTTCTTATCCAAACTACTCAACTATTTAGAATGCTGATATAAAAATACGGCCTTTATCCTGCTCATGTCATTTCCACTGAAGAAGCCTGAGTCTGTGACACTGTAACCACTTCCATGGGAGCAGACAAGCAATGTCAAAGGATTTAATGACTTCATTGTACTGGTGTTATTTAAATGTTTAATGTTTCTAATAAACTCTCCTCGTTCTTGATGTTCATACTTGTATGAAGGAGGAAAGTTAGGGAGAAGGATATTTGCAAAGCCCACTTATGGCATAAGTATCTTCACAGAATCAGAAACAGGAGATATGAAGACGATCAAGTCACAGGTAATCGACGTATAATATGTACTCATTAAGTATAAAAGCGTATCTTCTAAAACTCTGCCTATGTTGAGAGGTCTAAAAATGTATTTGCAGAAAGTCCAAACAAAGAATATAATTAGAATGGTTTTCAAATCTTAACTATAGTTTGCATATGACAAAGCTTTAAAATCACTTTTTAAATGCTGTTTACATAATACATCTCGTAACGTAGCCAATCTTCAAACCGCCTTAATTCATAGACTCATGTTGTATTTACAGATATTACTACTATAACATGGCTTTTTAAAGGCAAATAAACTAACCAGTATTTAAGCCCCAAACAATTTACTGTCTAAGGCTTGCAATCTGCATAAAGCTTTTGAAGTCAATAGATTTCCAGGTAGGCACAAGAATCATCCATGAGAATTCAGCGTTATTAACTACACAAAATGTTCAAAAATCGTGACTAAAACCCTCATGAGATTGGCTTAAATATTAATTTTAAAAAGGGTTCTTCCAATTTGTCTTCCGGTTTCTCACCACTTCAGGTGGACTTTCTTCATGTTATCATACTTTTAACAGGAACCATGAGGTTTAGAAACTCAATGAGGCTGACAGCTCCGTTGGGCCCCTGGGCACCTAAACAGCTCCTGCATGCCCTCCCTTCCAGACCTCACACCCCAAACTCTCCTGAATCCTTTGTCCCACCCAGAACCTGCATCCCCACCCCCTCCTGGTCAGACCCCCACCCTGAGCCTGCTCCTGTACCCCCTCCCACCCAAATCACCCATTCCCAGCCCACTTCTGTATACCACTCCTGCCCAGATTGCCCACCCCAGCCTGCTCCTGCACCTTCCTTCCTGCCCAGACCCCAAGCCTATGTCATGGCAACTCTTTCCCATACTGACCCCCTCATTTTGCCCCCACCAAGAGGGGGCCCACAGAATGTACTAGTTCTGGCCCACTTAGGCTTTGGGGTAGCTGTGTGATGGGAATAAGTGGAGTGTCTTTTTTCTTTTATTCAGTCGGGGACTATATGAGTGAGGATTTTTTTTTGTTTTGTTCTGGTTTTGCTCCTCACTTGCATGACCCCAAACTGATTTGTCAGAGAGTCAGTGGCTCCCAACGCAAAAAAGATTCCTCACCCCACTGTAACAAAACCACTGCATATCATGATTCATAAGAGATGGCAACACGGAGAACTTGTCTGCACGACTAGGTCCTAAAGAAAAAGTGCAGCAATGAAATAAGTCACCAGGGATGCAACAAAAAGCCAAGTGACTAAGAAGCATGTTAGTTCCATTATGCTTATTTTGAAACCAACCTATAGCCCAGGGTCCATTTGTGTCTCTCAGGTCCCTTAAATGAGGCCCTGGAGAGACCATTTTAAGAGGAAACTATGCATGAAAAAAATGAAAAAAAATGTTCCCTGGAAGCTTTTTTTTTTTTTTTCTAGAAGAGAGGACTGAAAACAAAGTACCCTCTCAAATGGAGTGGGCAATGAGGGCTGGAGCCATAGTCTTTCCAAGGGGAGGTAGAGTGGGGGAGCAAACAAGCACCATGATAATTGCTGCAGAAAGGAACTGGGACTTCCAGGGCACAGAGCACTAGGAAAAGGAAGATCACCTCAAATCCCACAGAAACAAGTAGGTGGCAGAAGGGAGCCAATTAAAGAGGTTGTGGAGCCTCACTATTTGGTTTAGGGCAAGGGCAAGTTAGGGAGAGTAGGGCAGCAAGGGAGGAATTTTTGAGGGGAAGCAGTGAGACTGAGGAGTCAGTGGGGAAGGAGAGAAATATTTGGTGGATGTGCCTATGACCACTAGAGATCTGTGGAGGAAGAGATGGGCTGAGTATGTGGGAACTGACTGGAGGACTGTCAGGCTGGAGGTTGTCAGTGGAGGAGACCGAGTATTTATTTCAGACAGGGGGCTGAGTGGGGAGGGCATCAGGTGAAGAAGATAGAGATAGGTGTGTTTCTGAGGGATGGGGCCACTAACAGTAGGATTCAAAAAAGGAACTTACCACTCACCTTCTCCAGGCCCAGCTAACTCTCTGAACACACAGCAGAGTAGCTATGACATCAATATGTAGTGTGAGAGCAGACCTGGGAGCCAGTTTTAGACTCTAAATTCAGCTTCTTTAAAACATGGACCTGAAGAGAGGGCAGGAAGCGGGAAATGTCAACTTTATACTGTCCCTCCCCTCCTAAGAGTGGCTCTCGACAGAAAAAGCAGGATGACAGGGGTTTGGAGATATTTTCCCTGTGTGTGAGTGTGTAGCGAGGGGTAGGGGGAGGTTGGGGAGTTATGCCTGTATTTCATTTAATTACTTTTTGAAGGAAAGACAAGGGTTTTGAAATAAGTGGATTTGGGGCAGGAACTTGAAGGAAGGAAGGTTGGAGGCATGGGTGACCAGAGAGATTTCCAGAACATCCAATTACCCTTAAAGTAAGGGTAACAGAGAGGGAGGCGTGGTAGTCTATATACTATCAAAACAAAAAGCAGTCAACTAGCAATTTAAAGACTAGCAAAATAATTTATTTGGTGAGCTTTCGCGGGACAGACCCACTTCTTCAGACAAGGTCTGAAGAAGTGGGTCTGTCCCGCGAAAGCTCACCAAATAAATTATTTTGCTAGTCTTTAAAGTGCTACTTGAAATGGTCCTGTGAAAGAACAATCTAGTACATGGACAACTTCCTGTTCCTGTGCTTGGGTTAAACAGAGGCTGGAGGCCAGTCAGATTCCAGATGACCTCTTTTAGAGTGAAGCTGCTATTCTAGCAGTAGTTAACAGCATGGGAAGGTGGGACTGCCTAGTGGTTGAATGAAGGTCCACAGGGCTCTTAAGACCCCCAGTTCCTAACAGAGTACTAAGACAATCCCATTCATGTGGTGCCCAGCAAAAGTATAAGACAGACACGCATTCTGCACACAAACTAAATACCTTCTTTATTAAGTTGCAATCTCAATGGAATTAGAAATATTCTAATTAAATAGCAATACTAATTATCAGAGGCTTATTAAAATACACATGTATCCCCTACAAGTAACTGTACAGATAACACTCTGTGTGACATTCAATTAGTCTATCTATTTATTTTTGAGAACAATTACAACATTACACTGGGTCAATTCCTGTGCAATTTTCTTAAATAAAAGATGTGCCGTTTACAAATGCGTGAGTTATAAAAATTATACTGCATCCCCAAAAAAGTCTGCTAGGGGCTGGATTAAATTTTACCTTAACAGCATTTAGCAATAAAACCCACGAAAAACAATACTGTGGGAGACTTCTCCCCTGCCACAACAGAAACAAAGAGAAGATATGTAAAGAACCGAAAAGGAAACAAAGCAGACTTTTAATGAATGCTGTGAACTTTGTTTCTCTTCCAATAATCCTTACTTCTCAGCTTTATTTAATGCCTGGCATATATTGAATTCAGTACAAAGATCAGCAGTGGCACAGCTATCAAGCCGTATACATCTGAAGCAATAGAATAAGAGTCTATATTCGTTAGCTAGCCAACAGCAACTAGATTTCGAGAGAAGAAAGATGTGTATGTTTGAAGCCATTGGCACAATCTCTTTTGATTACAGATTCACTGAATGAAACAAAGCCTCTCTCTGCCTCTCGCTCTGATGCTACTGATGCAAATGGAAAGATTTTAAGATCACCACATGATTTTGTGTTTCCCAGAATCCTTTTTGAGCCAAAGATATGCGAGTTCTATTTTCAAAATTTTCAAGGACATGAATTAAATTAAAATTATCTTCAGGGCTTGTGCTCTCCAGCCTCAAGTCACCCTTGTCCCACACTCAAGTCAAGCAACAGTCTAAAATCCTTTGTCTCAGGGAGGAAAACCAAAGGTCTTCAACTCCTCCTTTTCTTCAAGGAAGGGAGAAATCATAAACCTAGGTTGGTTTTTTTTTCCTGTGCTAAGACTTTGGTCTTAGTCCCTTCTTTTTTCTAAAGAAGCAGAAAAATCCTACCAGGTTTTAAACAGACTCTCAGTTGCCTTAGGAGTGTCCACTCCATGAGACCCCTCTCAGCTTGGCTGTCCAGCCCTCTGAGCACCCAGCAACTAATTTACTCATTGTTTCTCTGCTTTAGGATGGTTTCTTGAGAGCTTAGTAGGCCTCAGCTGCTCCTCCAATTAGCAAATGTAGTATCTACTCTAGGGTTGCCAACTTTATAATATTTAAAAACCGGACACCCTAGCAAGAATGACAGAACCTCCTATGTCCTGACGCTTCCCCCTGAGGACCTGCCCCTGCCCAGCCCCTGCCCCCCCCAGGCCTCACACCTACCCCACATCTTCCCTGAGGCTCTGCTCCTGCCCTTTCTGAGGTCCCATCCCCCCATTTGCCGCTCTTTCCCTTCCCTCTGTTGTTCATGGTTTTCCCCTGTCCCCTCTACCTGCATAAGTCAGGAGCAACTCACCTCAAGAGCTAGGGCTGAGAGCTGCAGCTGGCTGACACAGGTAGGTGGTGGCCCTGGCTGAGTAGGAGCTAGCATGTGTGATGACTGCACCTCCCCACATCCCCCACACACAGTAAGCAGCCTGTGGGATATGTGGTCAGCCTTACTGACATCATCAAGTCCCCTTTCTGACTGGACACTCTGGTCAAAAACCAGACACCTGACCAGCCTAGTCTATGCTGAAGTGCTACAGTGCAGCTGCAGCAGTCTATTGTAGCACTTCAGTATATAACCCTGCAAGTTCTGACTGCTGTCATGGTGATTCCAGGATCCACACTAGTATACCCTATCACAGTGAGTGACTAAGGATGGCAGAACCAGGCACCTGATAAAAAAGCTAGATGTGTGCCAGTTTGGAGTCCTCCCTTCAGTTTGGTGGCCGGGGCTGCAGCCCAGGGCCTCAGACTAAAGGGATCGGAGGAAGAGGCTGCAGCCAATAAAGCCCCTGCGTGCTGTGTTCCTGGATTGCTCTGCCTGGCCAGGGTTGGGGGCAGGGGGAGGTGGCTCCGCATGCTGCCATTCCTCCCCTGCCTTCCCTTCCTTCTTCTCCCACCCTGTGCAGCTCCCACTGGCTTTGACATCTTTATTAATGACCTGGATGAGGGGATAGATTGCACCCTCAGCAAATTTGCAGATGACACTAAGCTAGGGAGACAGGTAGATACATTGGAGGGTAGGGACAGGGTCCAGACTGACCTAGATAAATTGGAGGATTGGGAAGAAAGAAATTTGATGAGGTTCAACAAGGAAAAGTGCAGAGTCCTGCACTTCGGTCAGAAGAATCCCAAGCACTGGTACAGGCTGGGGACTGACTGGCTAAGTAGCAGTGCAGCAGAAAAGGACCTGGGGATTACAGTGGATGAGAAGCTGGATATGAGTCAATGGTGTGCTGTTGTAGTCAAGAAGGCTAATGGCATATTGGGGTGCAGTTGGAGGAGCGTTTTTCCAGCAGATCTAGAGAAGTAGTTATTCCCCTCCACTTGGCACTAGTGATGCCGCATCTGGTATACTTTGCCTAGTTCTGGGTCCCCCAGTAATGAAAGGATGTGGATGTATTGGAGCAGGTCCAGGGGAGGGCAGTAAAAGTGATTTGGGGTCTGGAGCACATGACCTATAAGGGGAGGCTGAGGGATTTGGGCTTATTTAGTTTGCAGAAGAAAAGAGTGAGGAGTGATAATGACAGCAGCCTTCAACTTCCTCAAGGGGAGGCTCTAAAGAGAATGGAGAGAGGCTGTTCTCAGTGGTGACAGGTTGCAGAACAAGGAGCAATGGTCTCAAGTTACAGATGAAGAGGTATAGCTTGGATGTTAGGAAAAACTACTTCCCCAGGAGGGTGGTGAAGCATTGGAATGTGTTGCCTGGAGAGGTGGTGGAATCTCCATCCCTGGAGGTTTTTAAGTCCTGGCTTGACAAAGTGCTGGCTGGGATGATTAGTTGGGGTTGATCCTGCTTTGGGCAGGGGGCTGGAGTCAATGACCTCCTGAGGCCACTTCCAGCTCTATAATTCTATGATTCAATTTTTAGACAATGGGAGCTGCAGGGAGCTGTGCCTACAAGTGAGCATGGGTCACACGGAGCCTCCTGTTCTCCACCTCTCACCATCAAAAGGGACCCAGGTTCCTTTTTCAAAAGAGCCCCATCTACATTGTTGTTTTTCTTTTTGAAAAAGTTTCTTCCGCAAACGCGATCACATGAGATTATGCAAATGAAGCATGAGATTTGTAAATCAGTGCATCATTTGCATTTTCCATTTTCCTCCTTTGCATTCCTTTTTCAAAAGAGGAATGTAGTATAGATATAGGCTTAGTACAGACTGCAGAGCCAACTTATCAGGCTGCATCATCTTGGCTGTGTCTACACATGCTCCTCCCTTCCGGAAGGGGCATTTAAATGACATGGATAGTAACTGGTTAATGAGGCACTGATATGAATATTCAGTGCCTCATTAGCATAATAGCAGCCAGTCACACTTTGAAAGTGTTGCTTTTGAAATACAAATTGGCAGTATAGACATGGTGCTTCAAAATAAATCCTAGACTTCAAAACTCCCTTATTTCCAACACGAATTAGGAAGAAGGGAATTTTGAAGACTGGGGGTTTATTTCGAAGCACCCACATCTACATGGCCAGTTTGCATTTTGAAAGCAGCACTTTCGAAGTGAGACTGGCTGCCATTATGCTAATGCGGTGCTGAATATTCACATCTGCATCTCATTAACCAGTTCTGAGATGTGTCATTTATATGCCCCTTGTATGCTGCATTCTCACATTCCAATTCTACCCTCAGAATACAACCATACAGTTCTTGGTAAAGTCACTGAGCATAGTGCTTACATATCAGAGATCAGAACAGAGTCCAGGCTGTCCATCCACAATGGAACACTGAACCAAGACCCTCAACAACTCTACGAAGTTACTAAACTTGTGTCAACTCAAAGTCATTCTTCACGTTTTACATATTTCACCTATTCTTAAAAGTATGTGGAACTTGGCACCAGCAATACAGGGAAAAAAAAGTAAGAGTAAAATTCATCACAATATTAACTTTTAAACTGGGATATAATAGAGTGGTCAACTTCCTTCAGGTATGTCTAAACAGCAGACTTTTTTCAAAATAAGTTATTTCAGAAGAGATATTCCAATATAGCTTATTTCAAAATAATACAGCTACACACAAAATAGAAACAGAACTTATCTATTTTGAAAGACAGCATCTGCACACACAGAGCATATTTTGAAATAGAGCCATGGGACACACTGGCTGTGTCTACACTACACACAAATCTTGAAAGGCAGAATGTCGAAATCTAAATCAGAACACGGGATTTTGAAATAACGCAGCCACCCACACAAAGTGGACCTCCGCACCTGTCCACTATTTCCAAAGAGCTCCCCAGTCTTTAGAAAGGGAGCATCCACACAGCAACATGAGCACTTTTGAAAGAACAAGCCTGGAAACACCACAAACAGGGTCACGTGGCTGACAAGCCCTTCCTGGTCCCACAGCCAGTAGCTCCCTTAAAAGGCCCCTTCCAAACACTCCCACCCTGCATACACAGAGCACTGCAGAGCTGCAGACAGCACTGTGGGGACCATGCTCTGGGAAAGTCGCTGCTCATGGTGCACCAGCAGCTGTCTGAGGCTGATGCCTCTATGGACATCAGGGCCCAGATGGCCATGGTCATCCTGGCTATGGTGGAAACCCTGAGGCTCATGAACCACCCCTACCATTGTCCTGCAGGCTCTGGCCACAGGGCAACCACTGCACCCTATTCCCCATCCCCTACAGCACCTCTGGAGCCACTGATGAACGCCCCTTTTCACCGAAAACAAATTTCAAAAGAGGCCGTTATGTATGTGGATGCCCTCTTAGGGCCCTCTTTCAAAACTGATTTCGAAACACGGGGCTATTGTAGATGCACCCACTATGGCTTATTTCAAAATAGGCTCTTTTCCCTGTCTTAACAGCACCTAATTCAAAATAGGCACTTTTCTTCATAGGCTGCTTCTACACTCTAACTCTTCCGTTGAAGGTAGCATGTATGAGGCAACTGAAAGCAGGCTAATGAGATGCTAATGTGCATATTCAGTGCCTCATTAGCATAATGGCAGCCACGCAAATTTCAAAGTGCAGACTTCGAATTGCAGATTGACAGTGAAGATGGGGGCAGCTTCAAAATAACTGCCCCACTTTGACATTCCCTTACTCCCACAGACCTACATCGGAGTAAGGGAATGTCGAAGTGGGGTGCTTATTATGAAGCTGTCCCCATCTACACTTTCAGTCTGTAATTCAAAGTCTGCACTTCAAAATTCATGCAGCTGCCAGTATGCTAATGAGGTGCTGAATATGCACATTAGTGCCTTTTTAGCCTGCTTCAAATTACCACGCCACCTCCGATGGGAGGGCACGACTGCAGAAGCAGCCAAAGAATGAGGTTTACTAATTTTGAAATGAGCCAACCACTATTTCGAAATAATTTCAAAACAGTTGTTGCATTGTGTAGTCACTAGGATTGTTATTTTGAAATAACAGCTATTATTCCGAAGTAACTTGGCTTTGTAGACCAACCCTTCCACTCTACGGGCTTCACTTGCATAAACTTTGCTAGAGTGGAAATCTCATTGTAGGAATCCAGGTTGAAAGGAGTTTTGCACTGTTGGTATACTACGTTTTTAGCTCAATCAGCTCAATTCATGAAAGGTTTTTTTCATCTTTTATTCAAAAAGTAGTCAAAATCTCCAAAGCAAACTCTGTTCTTTTGAATTCCCACCTTCATGCTGGCACTGGCCTTTGATGATGATCAGTCCTTTTCAGGAAGCAAGAAAGAGGTCAGGAGCTTTCAGCATGTGGTGAAGACTTTATAGGAGTGGAAATTGTCTTCTCAGAGAAAACCCAACTATTGCTGAATAAAAGTCTACACAGGGCAAACATAACCACCTACAAATTTCATTTCCAGCTATTGAAGGCCATCTCTTGAAAAGATTGTCATTTCTGAATGCAAGAATGAAACAAGGGCAATGTAGAAGGCACTGAAAAGATTATTAAATAGAAATGAATAAATATTCATGTAGTAGTTTTTCTACCAATGGCCTCATAAAACAAGTATATTCACCCAGGATACAGGGAATCAGATTTTGAATGAAAACATTTGTGTTGCACTTGAAGTTTGAATTAAAAACTTCCCTTCTGTAATGAGAGAGAGCGAGTGCACACTGCCTCAGCAGTTCATGTTGCAGTGCAAACCCTTGTCACATGAGCACTTTATATTGTACCAAATAAGGCTACAATGCAGGCTATGCAATGGGGCAGAGCTTCCCAAATGGTGTTCTGTGGAATCCCAGGGTTCCACGAAGTGAAAATAAGGGTTCAGTGAGAAAATTCCTCTGCAACTCCCTGCCCTGTTGCCACTGAAGCAGTAGAATTAAATTTAATTGGTTTAAGGCCAGCAGGGTGGCAGGAGGGATCCAGCCATTAAACCAATTGAATTTAGTTCTGGCATTTTAGCAGTAGCAGGGCAAGGAGCCAGAGAGAGCCTGTCACTCACCCACTCCACAGCCAGTGCCATGGATGTGTTAGTCCCAGGGGCCATTTTGAGGCTGAGGGGTTAAGACGGGGGATGGGGAAGGTGGGTTTGAGGCTTGGAGGGATTAAGCCTGGGGATGATGGGGTGGGTTTGGGGCTGAGAGGGGTTAAGCATGGGGATTGGGAGATGGGTTTGAGGGATGAGGGGGGTAAGGCTTGGGGAGAGGGATGCGGATTTGGGGCTGAGGTGGGTTAAGCCTTGATGTGGAGGGGTGGATTTGGGGGCTGAGTAGCTAAAGCTGCAAAAGTATTTCAAGTTTAAAAGGGTTCGATGGCCAAATAAAATTGGGGAACACTGCAATGGGGAATAACCCATTGTGCCTTCAAGAAAATTGTGGTCAGGTGTCGAAGAATAAACATAGACTTCTACCTCTTCTAATCACAAAACCTGTTGTAAAGGAAATTGATATGGGATATAAAAAGGTCATTTACTGCAACCAGTAGAGAAAACATCAATGTTCACCACAAATCTGAAAGAAGAAAAGAGACACAGATACATAAATACAGGGTGGTTTGAGCGCTGGCCTGTTAAACCTAGGGCTGTTGACTTCAGTCCTTGAGGGGACCATTTAGGGAACTGGGGCTAACAGATTTAAAATCGTCTATCAAAAAAGACGATAGGTCCTGCTGTGAGTGCAGGGGACTGGACTTGATGACCTCTCAAAGTCCCTTCTAGCTCTATACAATAGATAGGCACATCTCCATATGACACAAAATATTACTTTAAAGAATGATTATTGGTGAGTAGAATGGCAAATAAGACTCAATGACAGAGAAAGAGCAAAGCTTTCCCTTGTTATATCTAGATTTTTCCCCCAATATGATGTCACGACATATAAAACAGTGCATAAAACACATGCAATTCCTTTATATCTGAACAGCATTTACGAATCCAACATGAGTCTTCCACAAAGAGCTTAGATAAATATTTAGACTGCTATATTAGTGGTTCAGGCTACCTGAAACAAGCCTATGCTATGCTAAAAACAAATGCTCATGGACAAAAAGCCCATCCAGCCAAGAGTGAAATTTAATAAGCCACAAAATAAGTGGTCTCACAGAAAAGCTCAAAAGTATTTGGACAAAAGACTATGGTTTATTCCTTTTCAAAGAGATCTAATGGCAGATGAACACATCCAAAATATTAGAGAGTGAAGGATTTTGCTTATAAGTGACCTGAATTCTTTTTGTGCTGCTGAATTCTTAAATCTGCTAGCTATTCATAATATACCCCTTCCTCCTCCCTATCAGCAATATATGCCTTCACATTCCTTTGCTCTCTATGATGGAACCTGGTTCCACTCTTTGTGAAATGAGGACAGTTTTGCATTTCACCTTAATCAGATCAAATTAGGGCAGTGGTAACCCTGTAAGCAACATAATTATGAAAAATTCCTGTGTTCAATACAAACTGTCCTTCCAGTATCCAAGCCTAATAGGACATCATAGTCCAATCTTTTTACATGTTACTGGCATCTCAGAACACAAATGCCAACAAAGGCTCAGATTCTGCTCTCATTTATGTAAAATCCAGAGAACCTCCACTCAAGTCCCCCTGTACAACTCCTGGTATGAGAAGAAGCAGAATGTGTCCCTGAGTGCATATACTGATGCGGGGATGAAATCTACAGTTAAATACACTGCAAAAGAAATTCCGTCTCTCTTTACGTAGGAATAATTCTAACAACAATGTGCAAGAAAGGCTGAGCCTATGTTAGATATGGTGAGTCTTGTTTCTGCTATGAAAAAACAGACAGGCAATAATGAATACTGGAGATATTGCAGCGAATTTGAGAAAGAGCAAACTTGGAGGGGAACCAGTGATCCCACAAGCAGATAAGTAGGGATTTTCCAGATTTCACACTGATAAGACAGCCTAACTGTTCTACAGAACGCTAGTGAGTAGCTGGCTGGAAAGAATTGATATAAGCTAACACTGGATGCAGAACTTCACTCTGCATAAAGGGGAATAATACAGCCAGCTTCATTTACAATATTACTCCTCAGAAGACACCTCAAGCATCTTAATAACAAATGTTATATCAAAGACGCACTCAACAACAAATGCAGTATGAGTCTCTGTGAGGCAATTTTTCAGTGTGTCAGAATTATAATACCACTCCATGGGAAAAAAAATTAAGCAGCACAAGCTTTGCTGCTGGGATCAGTTTATTAGCAAGACAATGCTATTTCATAAACAAATGCACTGCTTTAGATCTGTCAGTAAGCATCAAGATGGCCTATCCATTTTTATGGAGCACAACTTATTGTGTATGAAATAAACAAAACACTTTAACATCCGTCTCTCTTTCTGCAAGGGGTTTACTGCTCACCTAGACTACAGCTACACAAGAAGCATCTGTTGACAGAAGTGACTGCTGGAAGGCATTTCCTCGCAAAACTTCTGTTGACAGACTGCGCTTATACATAAAAGCAGATTGACAGAGCAACCTGCTCTGTCAACAGAGAGCAGCCAGATTGCCCAGCCCTCTCTTGACAGAACGGCCAACAGGAAGCTCTGGAAAAAATGCTGCCCAGTCAACTGGAAGCTCTATCTGTTGACAAAAGGGCCCTGGAGCACCTACACAGCTGTTTTGTTGACAGAAAACTGTCAAGAAAGTTGGTATACCTGAATCCGGAGAGGTATAATACCACCAGCAGATGTGCTGGGTTTTATCGGCAAACTGTGGACAAAGCGTATTGTGCATGTAGACACTCCACATCTTTTTCCAACAAAAGCCCAGTTTTGCCAGAAAAAACTTGTGTAGCTGTAGCCCTAGAGTCTGTTCCAGTTTCTGGGTTGGGTGTTTTGCTTTGTTTTGTTTCATTCAATAAGGTGCAACATTTAATAGGCATCCCAAAAACATTAATTAAAGAATACTGAATATTATCTACCAATGGCTGCATATCTGGTTTTGAATGCCTGTTGACATGCCCTGGAAAATTCTGAAAAACAGTCTCTTCCCAAACAATTCCAGTTCAATATATCATAGCATGCATAACGTTAGCTGTGTTCCTCATGCACAACCATTACAGTCCTTGCTATTAACTACCTATGAGTTAGTGATATGAAAAGGTGATTCATATTTCTACTTCCCTGATCCTCAAGTTCTTGGAAGGCTTTATCTTCGGCTCTGTGTTACAACACTCTGGCTGAGTCTACACTAGCCCAAAACTTCGAAATGGCCATGCAAATGGCCATTTCGAAGTTTACTAATGAAGCGCTGAAATACATATTCATTGCCTCATTAGCATGCGGGCAGCCGCAGCACTTTGAAATTGACATGGCTCGCTGCCATGCAGCTTGTCCAGACGGGGCTCCTTTTTGAAAGGACCCCGGCTACTCCCAAGTCCCCTTATTTCTATGAGCAGATAGGAATAAGGAGACTGCGAAGTAGCCGGGGTCCTTTCGAAAAGGAGCCCTGTCTGGACAAGCTGCGCAGCGGCAAGCCGCATGAATTTCGAAGTGCTGCAGCTGCCCGCATTCTAATGAGGCGCTAAACATGTATTTCAGGGCTTCATTAGTAATCTTCGAAATGGCCATTTGCATGGCCATTTGGAAGTTTTGGGCTAGTGTAGACACAGCCTCTGATGACTGCAGTAACTTATGCTTGAACACAATGGCTTCATGGGGACAAAGAGAAATAAAGATTGGCATGATACTACAGGTGGCAATGAGTAAGAACACCTACATCAGCACTATGCCATCAGAGAATCACCCTTACATTGAACAGCAACAAAGGGTCCTGTGGCACCTTATAGACTAACAGAAAAGTTTTGAGCATGAGCTTTCATGAGCACAGAATCACTTCATCAGATGCTGGTCTTGGAAATCTGCAGGGCCAGGTATAAATAAGCCAGAGCAAGGGTGGGGATAACAGGGTTAGCTCAGTCAGCAAGGGTGAAGCTTACTACCAGCAGATGATCTGGAGGTGTGAACACCAAGGGAGGGGAAGCTGCTTCTGTATTTACCCAGCCATTCACAGTCTTTGTTTAAGCCTGAGCTGAGGGCGTCGAATTTGCAGATGAACTGTAGCTCAGAAATTTCTCTTTGGAGTCTGGTCCTGAAATTTCTTTGCTGTAGGATAGCTACTTTTAAGTCTGCTATTGTGTGGCCTGGGAGATTGAAGTGCTCTCTTACAGGTTTTTGTATATTGCCATTTCTGATATCTGATTTGTGTGTGTTTATTCTTTTACATAGAGACTGTCCAGTTTGTCCGATGTAAAAAGCAGAGGAGCATTGCTGGCACATGATGGCATAAATTATATTGGTAGATGTGCAGCTGAATGAACCCACGATGGTGTGGCTGATCTGGTTAGGTACTGTAATGGTGTTGCTGGTGTAGATATGTGGGCAGAGCTGGCAACGAGGTTTGTTGCATGGATGGGTCCCTGAGTTAGAGTGACCATGGTGCGGTGTATAGTTGCTGGTTAGTCCCTGAGCCTGATGAAATGCATCCTAGAATACTCAAGGAGCTGATAGAGGAGGCTTCTGAGCCTTTGTCTATCATCTTTGGAAATTCATGGGAGACAGGAGAGATTCCAGAAGACTGGAAAAAGGCCAATGTAGTGCCCATCTATAAAAAGGGGAATAAGAATAACCCAGGAAACTACAGGCCAGTCAGCTTAACTTCTGTGCCAGGAAAGATAATAGAACAGGTAGTTAAATAAATCATCTGCAAGCACTTGGAAGGTGGTAAGGTGATAGGGAACAGCCAGCATGGATTTGTAAAGAACAAATCGTATCAAACTAATCTGATAGCGTTCTTTGATAGGATAACGAGCCTTGTGGATAGAGGAGAAGCGGTAGATGTGGTATACCTAGACTTTAGTAAAACATTTGATATGGTCTCACATGATATTCTTATCAAAAAACTAGGACAATACAATTTAGATGAGGCTCCTATAAGGTGGGTGCATAACTGGCTGGATAACTGCACTCAGAGAGTAGTTCTTAATGGTTCTCAATTCTGCTGGAAAAGTGTAAAAAGTGGGGTCCTGCAGGGGTCTGTGTTAGGACCTCTTCTGTTCAATATCTTCATCAGCGATTTAGATATTGACATAGAAAGTACGCTTTTTAAGTTTGCAGATGTCACCAAGCTGGGAGGGGTTGCAACTGCTTTGGAGGATAGGGTCATAATTCAAAATGATCTGGATAAATTGGAGAAATGGTCTGAGGTAAACAGGATGAAGTTTAATAAGGACACATGCAAAGTGATCCTCTTGGGAAGGAACAATGTTTCACACATACAGAATGGGGAGAGACTGTCTAGGGACGACTACAGCAGAAAGGGATCTAGGGGTTATAGTGGACCACAAGCT
Organism: Carettochelys insculpta; assembly: GCF_033958435.1. NCBI lineage: Eukaryota > Metazoa > Chordata > Testudines > Carettochelyidae > Carettochelys > Carettochelys insculpta. The sequence goes on along the minus strand of NC_134139.1, from coordinate 87,276,887 downwards.
AAATGAGAGTCAACAGTGTGATGCTGTTGCAAAACAAAGCAAACATGATTCTGGGATGCATTAACAGGTGTGTTGTGAACAAGACATGACAAGTCATTCTTCCACTCTACTCTGCGCTGGTTAGGCCTCACCTGGAGTATTATGTCCAGTTCTGGGCATCACAGTTCAAGAAAGATGTGGAGAAATTAGAGAGGGTCCAGAAAAGAGCATCAAGAATGATTAAAAGTCTAGAGAATGTGACCTATGAAGAAAGGCTGAAAGAATTGGGCTTGTTTAGTTTGGAAAAGAGAAGATTGAGGGGAGACATGATAGCGGTTTTCAGGTATCTAAAAGGGTGTCGTAAGAAGGAGGGAGAAAACTTGTCCTTTTTGGCCTCTGAGGATAGAACAAGAGGCAATGGGCTTAAACTGCAGCAAGGGAGGTTTAGGTTGGATACTAGGAAAAAGCTCCTAACTGTCAGGGTGGTCAAACAGTGGAATAAATTGCCAAGGGAGGTTGTGGAATCTCCATTGCTGGAGATATTTAAGAACAGGTTAGACAGATGTCTATCAGGGATGGTTTAGACAGAATGTGGTCCTGCCATTGGGGCAGGGGGCTGGACTCGATGGCCTCTCAAGGTGCCTTCCAGTCCTAGTAATTTGTCCTTGTTTCCATTTGTTATACAATTCCTTTTTTGTTTTGAGATCGTGCAAGATCTCCTGGTTAAGCCAAGGTGGTCTTTTGCCATATTTTCCATCTTTCCTATGCAGTGGGATAGCTTGCTTTTGGGTCCTTACTAATAATAAAGTAGTTAACTTCAGTCAGATTTCTAATGGACATTCCCATCTAATACCTGTAAAAATCTAGCCCTTATAGAGTATGTCTACATCATCATCAACCACCACCATGGACTCAGTGCACGTTGGTGTCTGATGCCTCTCTCAATATTTCCTTCCATCTTTCCCTGTCCAGCGCGGCGTGGCTTAGTTTCTGTAGATTAGCTCCACACCAATATACTATATCATCTGTGGAGTCTGCCTCTTATTTGAACAATCATTATGCTGAACATCATGGTTTTGATTTTTTGTTTATTGTTCATTCTGCAAATATGTCCAAATAACTGTAAACTTGCGTTGTATAACCTTCTGCAGTAGGTTCTCTTTCAGCTGTATCCTCCTATATAATTCTTCATTGGTGACCTTCTGCATCCATCCTGTTCTCGGGATCTTTCTATAACAACTTCTCTCATATGCCCATATTCCTCTCTTTGAATCTTTCGTTATCACCCATATCTCACATCTGTACAACATGCTGCTGAATACACACATTTTCAAGATGCTCAGTTTCATAAGAACATAAGAACGGCCATACTGGGTCAGACCAAAGGTCCATCTAGCCCAGTATCCTGTCTGCTGACAGTAGCCAATGCCTGGTGTCCCAGAGGAGGTGAACCGAAGACAATGATCAAGCAATTTGTCTCCTGCCATCTATCTCCTGCCTTTGACAAAAAGCTAGGCACCATACCTTACCCCTTGCTAACAGCCATCTATGGACCTAACCTCCAAATATTTATCGAGCTCTTTTTTAAACACCAAAACTTTAAATACATCAGAAGCAGGAACCCTGCCAAACAATCAGTGGTAATGGAGCACTCAAGGAAGATAAGTTAATTGAGGAGAAACTAAATATGTTATTTGCATTGGTCTTCACTGCAGAGGATGTGCACAAGATCCCCGCACCTGAGCCATCTGAAGAGCTGTCCCAAAATGAGATGTTGATAGAGATGGTTTATAAAAGAAAGATAAGTTAAACAGTAATAAGTCACTAGGACCAGAATGTATTCACCAAAAAGTTCTGAAGTCACAAACATGAAACTGCAGAAAAACTGACTTTGCTTTGTATCACTTAAATCTGCCTGACCATGGATGTTTCCACCCAGATCCTGGTGTGGTTCTGCAAGGACTGTGGCTTGCCGTTCCCACTCACTGATACCCAGGCTGAGGGGAATATTCACTGTGGAAGGTGCCTGCTGGTGGAATCTCTCAGGCAGCAGGTGGGGGAGCTACAGGAGGAGGTGGCCAGGTTGAGGAGTATCCAAGTCCATGAGCAGTTCCTGGATAGTATTCAGGTGGAGACTGCAGAGGTAACTGTCCCAGTGCACAGGATGGCTGATAAACCACTGGAGGAGGTGGACCAGGGTGGACGCTGGCAGCTGGTTACTTCTGGCAGCAGGCAGTGTCCTACCCCTGCTCAGAACCCTCTCACCATGGTACTGGAAAACCGTTATGCTGTACTCGATACAGGAGACCAAGAACTACCCCGTACAGAAGAGGAGAAGCCTCGTACCCCCAAGGCTGGGAAGTCTACTGCCACCCCTGCAAGAAGGAAACGTAGAGTAGTGGTGGTTGGAGACTCTCTTCTGAGGGGGACGGAGGCGCCCATCTGTCGCCCTGACATTTCCTCTCAGGAGGTGTGCTGCCTGCCGGGGGCCCGTATCCGAGACATTACGCAGGCATTGTCGAGGATTATCCAGCCCTCTGACTACAATCCCATGCTTCTCATCCATGTTGGCACTAATGATACTGCAAGGTGTGACACTGAGCAGGTCAAGAGTGACTTCAGGGCTCTGGGGGCACGGGTCAGGGAGTTTGGGGCACAGGTGGTATTCTCTTCAATCCTGCCTGTCAGAGGTAGGGGCCCAGGCAGAGACAGGTGTATCCTGGAGGTGAATGCTTGGTTGCGTAGATGGTGTTGCCGGGAAGGCTTTGGTTTCTTTGACCACAGGATCCTTTTCCGGGAAGGACTGCTAGGTAGAGATGGCGTTCACCTTTCAAGGAGGGGGAAGACCATATTTGGACACAGGCTGGCTAACCTAGTGAGGAGGGCTTTAAACTAGGTTCGATGGGGGCAGGGGAGCAAAGCCTGCAGGTAAGTGGACAGCACGGATACCTGGGAGATGAACTTGAAATGGGAGGGAGTATGGGCTACACTGGGAGAGTAAAAAGAGGGCCAGGGCAAAACTGGGAGGCAAGACCAAATCAATGTCTGAGATGCCTATATACAAATGCAAGAAGTATGGGAAATAAACAAGAAGAATTGGAAGCACTAATAAATGGATACAACTATGATATCGTTGGCATCACAGAAACTTGGTGGGATAATACTCATGATTGGAATGTTGGTATTGAAGGGTACAGCCTGCTTAGGAAGGACAGACAGGGAAAGAAGGGAGGAGGTGATGCCTTGTATATTAAAAATGTACACACTTGGACAGAGGTGGAGATGGACGTAGGAGATGGATGGGTTCAAAGTCTCTGGGTTAGACTCAGAGGAGTAAAAAATAAGGATGAGATCCTACTAGGAGTCTACTACAGGCCCTCTAGCCAGGTGGAAGAGGTGGATGAGGCTTTCGTTAAACAGCTAACAAAATCATCCAGGGCCCAGAATTTGGTGGTGATGGGGGACTTCAATTATCCAGGTATATGTTGGGAAACTAATACAGCAGAGTACAGACTGTCCAATAAATTCTTGGATTGCATTGCAGACAACTTTTTATTCCAAATGGTTGAAAAAGCTACTGGGGGGAAGCTGTTCTAGATTTAATTTTAACAAATACAGAGGAAATTATTGAGAATTTGAAAGTGGAAGGATACTTGGGTGAACGTGATCATGAAATCATAGAGTTCACAATTCTAAGGAACGGTAGAAGGGAAAACAGTACAATAGAGATAATGGATCTCAGGAAGGCAGATTTTGGTAAACTCAGACAGTTGGTAGGTAAGGTCCCATGCGAAGCTAAACTGAGGGGAAAAATGGCTGAGGAGAGTTGGCAGTTTTTCAAAGGGACATTATTAAGGGCCCAAAAGCAAGCTATCCTGCTGCATAGGAAAGATAGAAAACATGGCAAAAGACTGCCTTGGCTTAACCAGGAGATCTTGCATGATCTCAAACTAAAAAAGGAATCGTATAAGAAATGGAAACTAGGACAAATTACAAAGGACAAATATAGGCAAACAACACGAGCATGCAGGAGCAAGATTAGAAAGTCTAAGGCACAAAATGAGCTCAAACTAGCTACAAGCGTAAAGGGAAACAAGAAGGCTTTTTACAAATACATTGGTAACAAGAGGAAGACCAAGGAGAGGGTTAGGGCCATTGGTCAGTGACGAAGGAGAAACAGTACCAGGGAATTTGGAAATGGCAGAGATGTTTAATGATTTCTTTGTTTCGGTCTTCACAGAGAAATCTGAAGGAATGCCTGACGTAGAGAATGCTAGTGAAAAAGGGGGGTAGGTTTAGAAGTTGAAATAAGAAAAGAACAAATTAAAATTTACTTAGAAAAATTAGATGTCTGCAAATCACCAGGGCCTGATGAAATGCATCCTAGAATCCTCAAGGAGCTGATAGAAGAGGTATCTGAGACTTTAGCAATCATTTTTGAAAAATCATGGGAGATGGGAGAGATTCCAGAAGACTGGAAAAGGGCAAATATAGTACCCATTTATAAAAAGGGGAAGAAGAATAACCCGGGACACTACAGGCCAGTCAGCTTAACTTGTGTGCCAGGAAAGATAATGGAGCAGGTCATTAAAGAAATCATCTGCAAGCAATTGGAAGGTGGTAAGGTGATAGGGAACAGCCAGCATGGTTTTGTTAAAAACAGATCATGTCAAACCAATCTAATAGCTTTCTTTGATAGAATAACGAGCCTTGTGGATAAGGGAGAAGCGGTGGATGTGGAATACCTAGACTTCAGTAAAGAATTTGACACGGTCTCACATAATATACTTATCAATAAACTACGCAAATACAACTTAGATGAGGCTACTATAAGGTGGGTGAACAACTGGCTGGATAACCATACCCAGAGAGTAGTTATTAATGGTTTTCAATCCTGCTGGAAAAGTATAACTACTGGGGTTCCGCAGGGGTCTGTTTTAGGACCGGTTCTGTTCAACATCTTCATTAACGATTTAGATATTGACATAGAAAGTACACTTATTAACCTTGCAGATGATACCAAGATGGGAGGGGTTGCAACTTCTTTGGAGGATAGGGTCATAATTCAAAAGGATCTGGATAAACTGGAGAAATGGGCTGAGGTAAACAGGATGAAGTTTAATAAGGACAAATGCAAAGTGCTCCACTTAGGAAGGAACAATCAGTGTCACACATACAGAACGGGAAAGGACTGCCTGGGAATGAGTACAGCAGAAAGGGATCTAGGGGTTATAGTGGACCACAAGCTAAATATGAGTCAACAGTGTGATGCTGTTGCAAAAAAAGCAAACATGATTCTAGGATGCATTAACAGGTGTGTTGTGAACAAAACACAAGAAGTCATTCTCCCACTCTACTCTGTGCTGGTTAGGCCTCAGCTGGAGTATTGTGTCCAGTTCTGGGCACCACAGTTCAGGAAGGATGTGGAGAAATTGGAGAGGGTCCAGAGGAGAGCAACGAGAATGATCAAAGGTCTAGAGAACATGACCTGTGGAGAAAGGCTGAAAGAATTGGGCTTGTTTAGTTTGGAAAAGAGAAGATTAAGGGGGGACATGATAGTAGTTTTCAGGTATCTAAAAGGGTGTCATAAGGCAGAGGGAGGGAACTTGTTCTTCCTTGCCTCTGAGGATAGAAAAGAGGCAATGGACTTAAATTGCAGCAGGGGAGGTTCAGGTTGGACATTAGGAAAAAGTTCCTAACCATCAGGGTGATCAAACACTGGAATGAATTGCCAAGGGAGGTGGTAGAATCTCCATCACCGGAGATATTTAAAAAGAAGTTAGATAGATAGCTTTCCGGGGTGGTCTAGAAAGTGCTTAGTCCTGCCATGAGGGCAGGGGGCTGGACTCGATGGCCTCTCGAGGCCCCTTGCAGTCCTACTCTTCTATGATTCTATGAAATCAGTCTCTGTAATAGATGATTGGAAGAAAGTTAAGGTAACACTGATTTTTTTTTGCGGGGGGGCCGGGAGAGGCTCCAGAGATAATGGCAAATATAGTCTAAGAAGTCTAACTTCAGTAACAAGCAAATTGGGTAAAACTATAATCAAAAACAGAATTATCAGACACATAGATGAACATGTGTGGGAGAATAGTCGACATGGCTTTTGCAAAGGAAAACCATGCCTCACCAGCCAATTAGCATTCTTTTGAGGAGGTCAGCATGCATATCAACAAGGGTAATGCAGTTGACACAAAATGTGTGGGCTTTCAGCAATCTTTTGACCACGCCCCCACCAAAACACTTTGTTAAGCAAAGTAAGCAGTCATAAGCTAAGGGGGAAAGTTCTCTCATGAATCAGTAATTAGTTAAAACACAGTAAACAACAGGAATAAATGGTCATTTGCCACAGTGGAGTAAGATAATAGGAGAGTTCCCCAAGGATCTGTACTGGGACCAATACTATTCAACATAGTAATAAGTGATCTGAAAAAGGGGTGAACAGTGAAGTAGCGAAGTCTGCAGACAATACAAAAATCACTCAAAATAGGTAAGTCTGAATTTGACTGTGAAGAGTTACAAAAGGACCTGATAAAAATTGGGTGACAGGATATCAAAATTACAGATGAAACTATATGTTGATAAGTATAAAGTAATGTACTTTGTTAAAAATAATCCCAACTATAAATATAAAATGATGGAGTCTAACTCATAGAGACCCCTTATCTGCCCAGGCCTTTTCAGAGGCAGGAATCTCTGCTTAGCGAGCCATCCTCATCATAGCCAAGTCCCAACTGGGGAGGTCACAAACAGTCCCCTTGCAGGCCCATGCCTGTTGCAGTGTGGTAACCCTCCGGGGAAGGGTGGGGGGAGTCCAGACCCGCCCTCTACCCTAGACTCTAGCTCAGGATCCCTATGATGTCAAGAGGCTGTTGGCAGGGCCTTCATCCCTGCCCTAATGTAGCAACCTTACCCTGGGCCACTTCACCCACCGCTTCCCTGTGGTACCTCCTGGCCCTGCTCCTCAGTGCGCCCTCCAAAACCTCCCCTCCTGCAACCAGCTAGGGGGAACCTTTTTATAGGGAGTGCAGGGCCTTAGCTGACCAGTGAGGGCTCATACCTAATAAGGCCCCAGCTGCCTGTCCTAATTCGGCCTAGTCAGGGAACAAGAACGCATTAGCCCACCAGCCAGCATATGTTCCTTCTAGAAGGTTCCTGCAGCTTCCAGGCAGCAGTCTGCCACAATACTTAAAAAGAGAAATAGGAATCATCCTGGACAGTTCTCAGAAAATGTCTGCCCAATGAGTAGCAGCAGTCAAAAAGGCAAACAGAATGTTAGGAACCCTTAGGAAAAGAACAGCTAATATGATAGAGAATACCATAATTCCACAATATATATTCATGGTATGCTTGCACCTGAAATAGTGTATGTAGTTCTGTCCTGTCTCATAAAAATACATTAAAATGAGAACAAGAACAGAGAAGGGCAACACAAATGATTAGGGCTATGAAACAGCTTCCATGTGAGAAGACATCAAAAAGACTGGAACTATTCATTTTAGAAAAAAGATGATTCATGATTTTATAGGCAATGCATTTAAAACAAACATAAGGAAGTATTTCTTCATACATTGCACTCAGTAGAAACTCACTGCCAAGAAATATTATGAAGGTCAAATCTATAGCTGGGATCGGAAACGACTGATAAAAAGATTAGATAAATTCCTGGAGGATAGGTCAATTGTTAGCTATTAGCCAAGATGGTCAGGGAAAGAACCCTGTGCTCTGGGTGTCCCAGAACTTCTGACTGCCAGAAGCGAGGACTGGATGACAAGGAACTGATCACTTGATAACTACTCTGTTCTGTTTACTCCCTCTCAAATTTCTTGCAGCAGTTCATCAGACAGGATACAGCATTAGATGGACACTTGGCCTGACTCAACAGAAGCTTTTATTCAGGTCCTTTCTAATTTTTAGGATTTTTCAGATTTGAGACCAGAGTCAGATTACATTACAGTAAGGTCTCGGAGTATACAAATCCGGAGTACACAACCCCGTTCTCACTCAGCTGACTCCTGAATAATACTTGATGCAGTAAACCCTCCAGATATGCCCAGATGTGTGGGGTGGGGAGGAAATCCCCTTGTCAAAGGGAAAGAGATCTGGCAGCAGCCAGCTCTTCTGCTGAGTGCTGCCAGCAGGGGCAGGGTGTGGAGACTACATCTACTGCTGTGCGCCCTGGCTCCAGCCTCCACTGCAGTCCTGGCTCCAGCCTCCACCACGGGCCTTGGCTCCAGCCACCACCACAGCCACCAGCTTCAACTGCTGCCATGCACCTTGGCTCCAGCCACCACAGACCCAGCCCGGCTCCACCCCCGCATCCCATCCTGCATCCCTAACCCATCTCACGTTTAACCCTCCCATCCCTCTCCCACATGCCAACCTACTGCCCATGCCTCTGACTTAGTGAATTTCGGGGTATGCAAGGGTTGCGTGGAACACAACCCTTGCATATCTTGGGGAATTACTGTACTAGAATACAAACCACTGATATGAGATCTTGATATTTGTAGAGGCCAACTTAAATAGATACTGGCTCTACACAGTAAACTCTTTCATATCCAGCAGCTCTGGAACCAGAGTTTGCTCAATATTCAGATATTCTGGATAACAAGAGGTATCCCTAGTAATACATAATGCTAAAACAAAAACAAGATTAGATATTAAGAATCAAACAAAAATGTATGAAGATTACTTTACTTCCCAACAACAGCAGTATTGTGCACTGTAAACTTATACTACATTTGCTACATTTATTTGTATTTACTTTCACTACACTGTACTTATGGAAAACATAACTAAAATTTACTTACAGTTAAATGCCGGTTATTTGAGAGTTCTGGATGATAGAATGCTGCACATGAACGAGTTTATTGTAAATATATGTATCATGCAAATAAGTCACTTCAGAACTACAACCTCTAATTTTCACTTTTTTTTCCCCCAATGGGAGGGGTCTTGAAGATGGAAGCTAAACCTCACCTTTCAGTCTGTTTTTTCATTTTGGTCAAAGCAGTGCCAAAGGGAAAATTAGGTTATATAAACTCAAAATAGGGCTGAAAGATGGCTGTCTTCTAAGTGCGGGGATATTTGTTGGCTTTTTGATGATTTAATTACACTTATTAACTATAATGACATCAGTTCTCACATTGTGCAACACTCTGTTTTACCATTTTATGTATTATTTCCAAAGGGTATTTTTGGACTAATGCTTCATACAGCAATGCTGAACCCCAACAACTATTTCCTTTCATTATGCCTTTTATTTGTCATTTATTTTCCATTTTTGTTGGCTTTACGGTGGAACAGAAATTCATCCTTTCTGCAAAAGTGTAAGACTCCAGAATCCCAGTGGATGTGAGTTTCAAAAGAGATGTGAACAATTTTTTATTGCAAATGTTTGCATACACAGATAAAACTGCATGCATAAAAACTGCAAGCCCTGAGAGAAGCTGGGAGAAAAAAACTTTGTACTCTGAAGTGTCAAGTCAGTTAGAGATTCTTCACGTTACTTTCCTGCCTTATGTGTAGGATTTATTTTCTAACTTAACTCAGTCCTGTGTTCTCCTCAACAAAGATTGTCAATTATGATATATTATCCTCTACAGCTGAATTTTTTATTCAGGCTACAGTAAACTATGTAATGAGATTACTGGATTCCTTTTTAAGGATCAATAATTTAATTTCTAAAGAAGGGGACTTAAAGGTTAATTTCTAGTGCTTTAGTCACTAAGCTATCCAGCATGCAGGAGACTTGCAGGTGATATTCAAACATAACTAGTTAATCTAGATCAGTTTGTTTTTAAAAAAAGAAATCAATGATACTTACATACTACAAAATTGGTTTCCACTTAGAAGGCTCTGTTTTGACTAGATTTATATATTTACATGCAATGTAAATCCTGTTCTGGTGTAATTTAGTTTGGATTCAGGGAGAAGTGATTCTCCTGTCTCTCATCATATACTAGACACAAACTGAGCAGCAGAAATCCTATTTCAGTCTGACTGGCGCCTTTTTGAGGAAAATGGTGGATAAAGGAGGGAGCCGGTCTGGTTCTCTTTACGGCTTTACCTACAGATTGCTGTACAGGGCTATTTTCATTCATCTGGTTCAACAGCTAACTGATTTACTATATATAAAGCGTGCATGTTCCCACCTGTTACGGTTGCTGCAAAGGGAACCATCTGCCATGCTGTCACATATCTGATTGGCTGCTCTCTTCCGAAAGAACAGATTGCTTTTTTGATCTGCTTTTTTTGTGTGTGGATGTATTCTTTTGAAAGAAGAGCTTCCAGAAGATCACCCTTCCAAAGATCACTGTGGAATAGACACAGCCCTTGTGTGTAATCTGTGTCCATGAACACACACAAGTTTCCCTGCTTCGCACAAATTGGCTTCTCACTCCTCTGGAATTTCCTGCCCCCAGGTTCTGTGACCTACTGACCTATTGTCAAGGGAATACAAATCTCCGGAGACCAAGGCATTTCAGCCTTCAGAGTCAGACCCAAGTCCACCCATGACCCCAATTGCAGGGATCCAACAAGTATCAGAGAGGTAGCCGTGTTAGTCTGTATCTTCAAAAAAACAAGAAGTCCTGTGGCACCTTACAGACTAACAGAAATTTTGGAGCACAAGCTTTCACGGGCAAAGACCCGCTTTGTCAGAGGCAGGTGCCGATGCATCTGATGAAGCAGGTCTTTGTCCATGAAAGCTTATGCTCCAAAATATCTGTTAGTCTATAGAGATCCAACACATACTCTCAGGACTTGGACCTCCCATCTTCCACACAATCCTGAGGGCTCGAAATTACTGTCCAGCTCCCTACCCACTCCTGGCACAGTGCTGACTCTTCAGATTTCCCCATACGTCAACATACCATGTCACAGAATTCCACCCCAATGTGTGAAGTTTCTGGTTTACAGCTTCTCTCCCTCAGGAGGCACCATGGTAGTTGCAAAGCATTTTACACAGAGACTTACTATGCACAGACTAACGCTATTGTTTTCTTACTAAATCATATAATGCACAAGAGACTAGAGATCATGTAAAACAATCAAATTTATATGTATTTCCCCTCTCTAGCCCACCCTGCCCTCTAGACTCCTTGGCCATGTCTACACGAGCAAGTCCTTTCAGAAAATCAGACCCTCTTCCAAAAGAGCAAGCGGAGCATCCACACACAAAATGCACTTTCGAATTCCTTTTGAAAGAACACAGCGCTTCTTCCAGAAATCATCTTCCTCTCTCAAATGAGGAAGAGTGCATGTGTGTATGCTCTGGGGGCCCCTTGCTCGAAAGAGTAGTCCTCATGCTGGGGGATTTTTTAATCCCTGGCTTGTTCTTTTGAAAGAGCACAGACTGCGTGGATATTCTCTTTTGAAAGAGCAGATTGCTTTTTTGATCTGCTTGTGTGTGTGTAGAAGTATTCTTTTGAAACAAGACCTTCCAGAAGATCATCCTTCAAAAGATCACTGTAGTGTAGGCGCAGCCTTGTGTGTAATCTGTGTCTGTGAACACAGACAAGTTTCCCTGCCTCCCACAAATTGGCTTCTCACTTCTCTGGAAATTCCTGCTCCCAGCTTCCATGACTTAACTATCTCCTACCCAAAGTTTCTCTAATGCATCAGCAGAAAGTCAACTGGTTCTTAGCTAAGACTGTAGAGCAAGCTCATTTTTTTCTCTGTAATTTGTCGTGTTGCCACAAAATGGGATGCTACACCACACCCAGAAGGTGTGAGAGTTACACACTTCCCCTAGCTAAGGAAGCACATCCTGAGCTTCAGATACTTCCCAATTGAAAGGCTGGATGAGACCCCCCCCCACTTGCAATACTGACAGACTCCAATTATCTGCAAATGGAATTGAACCTGGGACCTTTACTGCTCAGTGTATGGGCCTCTAATGCAAGAGCTAAAAGCTTATCAGCAAAAGCACTAGAGCAGGCACATTATTCTCTCTGTAAGTCGTTTTGGTGCTGCTAGACAGGATGGTACACCACACCTAGAATTAAACTGGTTACTCCATTCCTGCATCCCGTCTTTACAACAGGGCATAATGGAGTGCCATTGGGAAGAGTTGAGGGAAAAAAGTGAAGGTGTGGGAGGGTGTATAATGGGAAAAAAACCTGAACACCCAGAGAGACAAGGGGGACCAAATCTGATAATATGAAACCACCAATTGAAAATGGTATTTATATGCAAGTTGAAATAGAGAAATGAAAGATCAGGATAGCAAACAAATGGAAAGAACAAAGCAAGAAACATTCAGCACTCTACTTTTTGTTTTACTAAGAAATAAATAGTCCTCAAAAGACATTATATTTATGCTGTAATGGTTGACCTTGCAATTCTTATTACAAGTATCATGTAATGACTAGAAAATTATATGGATCTTCTATTTTCTGACAGACAGGATGACAGGAGATCTGAAAAATAAATATTAAATGGTGAGAGAGGATTTTCATAACCTTGAGGGTATTATCAAAAATATGGAACTGTAATTAACCTTTACATGCACAATATTTGCCAAAGAACAGACAGAAGCCATAGAATCACTATGTACTGTCAAATAGGATGACTGGCACTTCCCACTCCTTTCATCAAAGCAGAAGAAGATAATATTACTAAAATATTACATATACAAGTGCACCAGATTTGAAAATTACACCTTAGTACAGATCAGGGGTCAACAACCCCCCAGCATGGGTGTGAAGAGTGGCACGCAAGCCAATTTTCATTGGCACTCAGGGCAGGAGCTCAGTCCCACCGTTCTCCCCACATGCAGCCGGGAGCTTGCTCAAAGCCACAATGCCTGTGGATTAACAAAAGACCAGCTAATCCTACCAACCACCACCTAAACTGTAAAGCTCTGCATCTTCATTTATTTATTAATGAAGCTGTTGTAAGTAGGACTTTTAGAGACTTTAAAATGAATCACCGGCACTTGGACAGTACATAGAGGTCAAAAGATCAAAATTCAGCACTCTGCGTCAGAAATGTTGCTGACCCCAATATAGATCTAAGATTCTAGAAAGCAGTCATGGAAACCTAGGCTAGTCAGTGGGCTGCATGAGCGGCCCTTCCTCATCATGGTGGGCTGCAAGATTGTTGTAACCAAGATGGTATGCTGGGATAGGGTAGTTTTGTGACCTGCACTTGCATACCTAGACTTTGTGGAGTGAGCTGAATGAACCACAAATGCGCTTTAATTAGATGCAGAGGGAGTGACTATTAAAGTCAATGTTGTTTATGATCAGCATGCATTTCATTTGATGCGTCCTTGCTTTGTTTGCATGTCACTTTAGTAGTACCACTGGGGGGCGGGGGGAAACAAAAAAAACCCAAAAAACTATCAGGGAGAAAACCAGCAGAATTCGGCAAACCTGTGTACGGTCAATGGTAAACAAAATATCTTGTGGACAACACACAGAATCCTTATGGGCCACATGCAGCCTGGGGGCTGCAGGTTGCCCACCACTGTAAAGCTTTATATGAATATCAGGAAATGCATCAAGCTGTTTTAAAAAATGATATTGTGAATCAAGGCAACCATACTAAAGCACACTGTGCTAATGCACAGTCTGTTTTGCTGTCATTCATTAAGAACTCCTGGGGACGAGACAATTTGCCTCATGCCCTCAGTTTTCTAGCCTTTGTCACATTGAGGAGAAACTAGGACCTCAACTCAGCTACACAAGTAGCTGTTATCATCCGACTCAATAAATAGAAAACGAAACCTCTCTTAGTAGCTTACTTTTTCATCTACAAGTAATTTGGCAGGTTTTTTTCAAGTGTCCCTTTTTATATCTAGTAGCTGTCAGAGAAAGCAAAGAGTTTCTTTGTGACTGACAATTCTAGTTGTACAAAGTATGTCTCATCTAGGTGTTTGAGGGCAATATAAACATGTTATTATTTGTGTTATACGAAGTGCTACAAGCTGCAAACCAAGAGCAGCACCACCATCATGTTAAGCATGGTACAAACATAAAACCTGAGACTGTTCCATGGAGGTTACAGTCTAAACAGATGAAACAGACACAGAATGGAAGAGAAAACAGATATGCAAAGCTCATGCCATGCTTGTCAAATACTCTGGAAATGCTGGAATTTTTCAGCCGCATGAAGTTTTGTGTGCAAAATGTTTGTAAGTCAGACAACCATATCTAAATATCTAAACCACGCTTATAAAGATATTCATTGTGGTTGGCATTATGTCAACATTTTAATGAAGCATTCTGGCATGAGGAATGATGTTGAACTCAGCCTGTAAAAAAGCAAATCTTTTTTTCTGTAATTATCTTAATCTGTGAATGCAATCAGCAGTCTTGTATTCACATGATACCAACCAACAAAAGCTCGGAGTCTCAAATCTACATTTGGCACTGAAGATCCAACAGTGCAATGTCTTTACTCCTAATGAAGCCAATAGCAGCATATAGAATAACTAAAGCAGGCTGGGAATTTTTTGACAAAACAGCTTTTTTCATTGGAAAGGGCTGATTTCTGGCTTGAAAACCGTTCATGGGAAACATGTTGTGTTCAACAAAAGTTTTGTCAGAAGGGGTTCTCAGGGCTCTCATGGAATCATTGTCAAAACCAGAAGACAGCCACTTCTAACCAGCCAAGTACCCAGTGGATAGGTCATTCACAAGGATATGGGAGATGTGGGTTAAAATCCCTCCTTCAAATCAGGAAAAGTGGGATTTGAATCCAGACCTCCCACATTGCAGATGAATGCAAGTCTCCCTCTTTCTCTTTAAAAAGTTTCAGTTTGGTCCCAGGGCAGAAAGGGACACATTTCTAAATTCTTTTGAAAATGTTTGCAAGATGGAAAAACTTCTGTGCACCCTTCTCCAGCAGCATACAAGTCAGTGCCTCACACGGTGAAAACAGATGAACAAAGACACAATTGAGTAACAAAACTCCAACTCTGAGGGGTTTTTGTTGTTCATCTTTGCTATTTATTTTGGTCAGAAACTTCATGATATTTAAATGTAGCTCTTTGCACAGTAATGCCTCTCCTGTGTAAAAGACAGAAGAAAAGATCCTGGCTCCCACAAAGCCTTTCATGGAATATAATAAAGACACTATTTAATCAAGAGTCTGGAATAGAGGTCTCCTTTCACAGCCACTCTGGACTGTTGGGCAAATGTGTATTGGGAAAGGGTTTTATTAAAAAGTGTATGAACTGCCCACAAAACCAGAAGGTGTGAAAGAAGCAATTCAAGTGTATTAGATAAATACGTACCTTACCTTTACGAAAAGGAAAGAAAAAGGAAAGAAAAAGCCGCATGCTTGTTTGCCTGGTATTATTTGGATTGTTTCTCCTTTTATGGGTGCACATAAGCAAGGACTTGGAGGTAACTGTACAGATGCCATCCCTGTTAGAAACAGCATGTAGTGCATAACCACTTGCCTATTTTTAGTGGCTGGTTTAGTCCATCACTAAATCCTCAGGCCAACCAATGACCTCTTTGACTCCCAGTGTGACTGAGAGTCATCTCAAGGCTGCCAGAATTTGTGCCAGCTTTAGTGCCCTCAAGGGGCAGTCTAGAAGCCAGGGACAACAAGAATGCAGCAATGCTCTGATCATGCCACTTGTTTCCTTGCCCCACACTCAAGAGACTCCATACACTGGAGAGCTGCAAGGATGTGTAAAACATGACTAGCTATCACAGCTCCATGCCATTAAAACATGCTAGGGAATTCTGAACTGGCCACTCAGGATATGTCTATACTGAAATTCGACACCTGCAACTAGCCTGTGCCAGATGACTTGGGATCCTAAGGCTCAGCGTAAAGGGCTGTTTAATTGAGAAGTAGATGATGGACCTCGGGGTACAACTCAAACTCTGGCGACCCTTTCATCTTCCAGGGTCCTAGAGCCTGAAACTCCAGGCCAAGCCCATGATCTACATTGCAATTAAAGAGTCCCTTATGCTGAGCCCATAAGCCAACATCAACTGGTGCAGACCATCCACAGATGTCTAACTGCAGCATAGACATGTCCTGTTTTGTGCTGCTGGAGTTCAAATGGATTTACCTGGATTAAGATTCTACTACAAAGGGTAGGTCTACAGAGAAAAGTTATTTTGAAATAGCAGCCACTATTTCAAAATAACTATGCGAGCAACTACACAATGCAGCTGCTATTTTGAAACAGCAGATGCCTTATTTCAAAACTGGTAAAGCTCATTGTACAAGGAATAGCACTTATTTCAAAATAGGAATTTTGAAATAGGGGCTGGGTAGAAAGGGAACAGAGCCTATTTTGAAATAAGCTCTAGTTCATCCCAGGGCTCTATTTCAAAATAGGCTCTGTTGTGTACAGATGATCTATTTTGAAATAGCTGAGCCCTATTTAAAAATGCATTTTGTGTGTAGCTGTGCCATTTTGAAATAAACTCTTCCAGAATAGCTCATTCAGGAATAACACTGCTATGTAGACATAGCCGAAGACACTTACTGCTAGATGAAGAAAAAACATTTCTTCACTTTTACTAAGGGATAAGGGAAGATGAAATATAAAATTTTCTTGACCAGACCAAAATCCTGTAGTTGCTAGGAGCATGTGTAGCATACACAGTTTCTACTGAAGTCAAGCGCAGTTAGATGTGTGTGTCAAAGAATGGGTTATTAACATTTTAGATGACCTCTAAATGAAATTTCCTCTCTAGTTATATATGAAGAAGTAACACACTGCAAAGGGGAAAATATTAACTTTTGGTTAAGAGAAATGGACAATGTGTCAGAATGATGGAAGTGGATTTAACAACAAAAGCTAATAAATTTGTTATTCTCTAAGGTGCCACTGCTTGTTTCAGTAGTACAGCTGTGTGTGGGGAATCTTTTTGTTTCATTTGTAATGAAACCTTATTTTTATTGTTGTAAAACAATACAGAAAACTCTTTTATATCCCACAGCCCTGGAAGCAGGAGGTTGCCAGATACTCAACTATTCTGGATAATAGAAAGCTATACCTAGCAATGCATAACATCAAAGAAAAATTCGATATTAAGAAACAAAAACGTATGCAGAGTACTTCATTTACAAACAACAGTGACATTGGACACTGTAAACCCATACGGTACTTGCTGTATTTATTTTTATTTGTTTGTATTTACTTTCACTATATTTTTATTTATGTATTTATTTGTATTTACTTTCACTATACCGTACTTACCGAAAACACCTAAGATGTACCTATGGCTAAAATGCCAGTTATTTGAGAGTTCTGTATAATAGAATGCTGATATGAAAGTGTTTACTATACTTTAATGAAAGACCATTTTAAAAGAAAGATTATTTTCATGCCAACTAGGAAAGGCTGTAAAAGTAGTCCACTGGGCTAGTAACAAAGTCATGGATCCAGACATTGGACCAATGCCACGACAGTAACAATTCCCTTAGCAGAGTAGTGTACATTAACTCAAAATTTCAAACACTGACCTATTGAAAATCTTTGTCCACAGTGAAAATAAAAGCCCCTTTCCTGTGAAACAGATGTAAAAATATGAACACCTTCAATAACCAAGGACTATACCCACAATTCAGAGAATGTACATGGGATTCAAACAGTGTACAAAAAAGAAAAGTTAAAAATAGAGTAGATGCTATAGAGCCATCCTTAATTGTTCCATGGTCCTTTTATTTTTGCTTAAAGGAAATCAAACGTTTAATACAGAACAAAAATGTTGCTGTGAAATTCCTCTCCTTCGCTCCAAAGGGACAAGAAGAATGGGTAGGAAAAGAAGAGATAATCTCCCATAATAGATTAAGAGGTTTATATAGAGAGGACAATTTGTCTGCCAAAATAAACAGAAGAAGGAACAATGAAAAGTTTCACATCAAAAAATTATTAGGGAACAGGGAAGTCTAGGTGTAACACCGACCCCAGTCTTTAGGAGGTGGGATTGAACCTGGGGTCTCTGAGATAACTGCACGAGTCTCTTCCACACGAGTCTAAAGCCCTCTGGCTCTTAGCTAAGGCTATAGAGCAGACACATAAATCTCTGCCTGTGGTCTCAGTGCCACTGGATCAGTGTGGCTAGCAAACAAAACACCAAAGCAGCCATTTTTTCTGAATTTGGTAAAAAAAAAAAAAAAAAAAAAACACCTTAATAATTCAAGAACTGCAATGCATGTGAATATGAGATGGTCCTTAACATATAACATCAAACCATACTTTTTGTCACCTTATTTTAAGAACAGTACACACACACATCCCACAATGTACTGCACATATTAAAGGGGGAGTGATTCAACATTTTGAGATCACATATCATTTGCTATTTAGATCTTAGTTGTTCACTGTTAGGATTTTAGATGTTCACCAAAATATTTAAAATAATCAGGAGAGAGTTTTTTAAGCTTTGCAGTTATAGTGTCGGGGCCACAAAGAAGTCCTTAAAGAGCTGCATGTGGCTCCGCAGCCACAGGTTTCAGACCCCTGCACTAGATAGGACAGAACGCCATACCCAGGAGCAGTACAGGTTACAGACACAACCCAAACATAATCTGTAACACAGACTAATCTGAATGTGACTTATATCTAGTGTCTGTTTATAACCAATAATTCTTACTGAATATATGTAAAGAACTCTAGGTGGCTGTCTTGCAACCCCCCTGAATGGAAATAGATCAGATGTTTGCCTTACATGAACTGGGTCTTGCAATGACCTTCATGCTGAAGTCCTGCCAAGCTGTTGCAATGACAAACACAAACAGACAGACATTAGATACAGCAAAAGCTATGTCACAGCATCTATGTCAAATGATAGAAAAAGCTGGGCTAGACTATGAAAGGGCTTTAGTACCCTTCAGATAAAACCCAAAGGGCACTGCACTATCAAGTTTTTTGTTAAAGTCCTTTCTGTAATAGGCATGTAAACGTGGGAAATAATCAGCAGGGGTAACTGATTGCTCCTGCAAGCAGAGCTCTGTCAGCACTTTCTGAGGAAATTTAAGATCATCTGCAGCACAGCATTGTCTTTGACATGTTTAAAGTAAGGCAGATAAGTCATACTGGAACTTCATGCACTCTTCTGCACTAACGCCGCTGGCCCCAAGAATATTCCTTTAAAATAAGACTCTAGTTTACATGTACCATGTGGCTCAGGATCATAATCAATGATTAACTACACACAGAGTACTTTAAAGGGAATTTCATATGCAACAAGGCCTAGGCACAGCTGATGACATGGAATTGTTTTAAGGAAGGCTGAAAGAGTTTCTCAATGATCTTCGAAGGAAATTGTTTACAATCAAAATTCAGAGCTACACAGGGAGGCAAGTCTGCATGTGCAGCACGTAAAATTTCCCAACAGACTTCTGAACCTGTTACATATGCTGCCCATTCAGCCCACTTCATGACAGTAGATAGAAGACATTGATTCACCTGCTCAGAAATGCTCAGCCTCTAGGTTTTCACCACCTCAGGAGCCATACTGAAAAGGAAGATGATACTGGTTTTGATGCAAACTGGTAACTTGGCTTTGTCTGATTAGATGTGGCCTTACTTTGTGGTTGGAGGGAAAGGCTATTGCCACCACTAATGAGCTGAAAAATCATTGTTCTTGACAAACGTGGGCGATTAAGACAAAATAGATTTTTCTCTTTCCTCAACATGTTTACCCTCTTTGCTTCCAGAAGCAGAGGATTAAAGGCATACAGGAACTGCCCCTCATATCCCACACTTAATGGATTGAAAGAGACTCACTTTTTAGCACTCTCTTCCTTCTGCAGAACACTGGTATTTCATTGCTCAGAAGTACGGTAATTGCTTTGTGCCTCCTGTCTTCTACTTGAGAAAGATAAGATTCACAAATCAGCCACAAGGGTCAACCAAATATCCCTGCCTGTCCACCACTGTGTTTTATCTTTCTGCCAGGTAGGTGGCCAGCTGGAATTTGTGTGATGCTATCCAGTCTCACACTTGCAGGGCTTCCTGACACAGGAGGAAAAATCCTGTTCCTCTTGGCATGGTAATGTAAAATATACTGACATAACTGGTTTTCTGAAACCTGGTCGCCTAGGGCCTGCTAGGCCTACAAAATGCCTTCAGGATTGATTCTTTCCCCCAGGCATGTATGTGCCTCTGTTGCTGAAGGAATTATCTTGGTAGTACAATCACACATACATGTATCAGCTGTTGTCTACCCCACCTTCCATATTTTTGCCATCAAATCTAATGTATTTCTAATTTAATTGTCAACGTGTGGCTTATTTAATTCACAAAGGTTTCGTTCCAAATGATACCCTAAGTGACCATTTATAAGGAAGCCCTGATGTACCATGTGAATAGTTTCCAGATTATCCTCAATTAATTACACTGTTTTAGAACCAGATATTTTTTGGTCCTATAATTATTATTTCTGTGTGTTCATCACTGGTCTCAAATGTGAATACATCAGTTTTGCTAATAATTCTGGAGGTGAAAGAGCTAAATAACTGGTTCAAAAGATATTTTGGGGATTAGATTCAAATATACTTGCACTGATGGCATGAATTATACCATCACCATTCCAGTGGTGATCACTGTGCACTGAGATAATTCACTTCTATGGTAGGTAATAAAGAGAATGTTTACTTATCATACAATAGCTGTGGTTCTCCAAGATGTATTAAATTCTTAGCATTGACTCACCCTACACATGAGAAATCAGAATCCTTTGATGAGCTAGCTATATCTATTGGAGATACACCCGCCCTATGCGTGTCTTGTGTTAGACCAAGGACAACCATTAATCAGTACCTTCAACAAAACATACTGCAGCTATTGTAGTACTCAAGCTGCAGGGAAGGAGGCTGGGTCATGGAATACAAATAGACAACATATCGTGAGGAATCAGTGTTATTGTAGAGTAAATAACCATTCTCTCTGAGTGTTTTTCCACATGTATTCCACTTTTAAAGGCTTATAAGCAGTTACCTCAAAGAAAGAGATGGGTTCTCACAGTCTAGCTAAAAAACTAACAACGGTAAGTCAGATCTGCCAAAACTGGAATCAGACTCACAGGCATCGTCAAGGGAGTAATGCTTCATAAACCTGTGTACTGACCCCTATTGATTTCAGAGTGGGAAACATTTCCCGTGAAGCACAGAACCTGCCTGAGCTCTACTTGACTGAGCTCTGACCTGCTAAGGACAATCTAAACTGGCTAGTTCATAACAATTTAATACAAAGGCCCATTTAAATAGTTTTGGGAAGATATAGCCTGGCCTTTCCACTCTTCTGCAAAAGCAAGAAACAACCATGGGGAGGCCATGAACAATTCAATTCTATCAAGAAGAATTTGGCTCTGACCATATCCACAGTATGCAATCCAGCTACCTCTTGGTTAGCACATGGCTTAGGGAACAAAACGGGAATAAGGAGCATCTGGTGAATAGAAAAGTTAGAGATCAACTTAGTTAGAAATTTTTGGCAGTGCCTATATATGACTTTATAGAACAAAGTGTATGGAGACCTGGATCTCCACTACCCTGAAGGATGATGCGACTGCCATTGGTAAAAGGAACATGATGTCAAGAGTTCAAGAGGGGGACCTATCAGTCTTATCTAGAACCATAGTTAGCTTCTATGATGTAGGAAAGGAAATACAGGTACTGGAGAAAACACCTGTATTAGCCTTTAAGGGACTCAACAACTAATACTGTGTGATCTTGTACGAGGAGAAGTAGGTAAAATTGACTTAACCCATACGTGCACTCTGAGGCTATGCCTAGTTGTCAGGTGCTATTCCAGGATACAGTGATATCTTGAAATATTTGCCTGCATCTATGCAACATGCCCATTGTCTCAAAACAGTTTTTGAGACAACAGGTGTGCTTTTCTGGCACCCACGTAAACCTCATTGCATGAGGAGTACCGGGATACCTCAAAATAGGGCTTTACTTTGGCATGTTGCATTGTTTAGATAGACCCATATGCCAACATAGCCTATTTTGAAATCTCTTCAAAATAAGATATGCAAAATAAGATAGCCTTACAGAGCTAAGGGAAAATCCTGAGCTTTGCAAGGACAATAGGAAGTCTAAAAAGTGAGGAATTTGAGTCTCTGTGGGAGAGAGAGGACCTGGCAGGTAAGTTAAGCTCATCTTGTTTATTTGGATCAGAATCAAGTTGCATCAATTTGTAAAGAAGAAAAAACCTGAAGTGAGCTTCTCTTGCCTTCTGCAGGGATTTGGAGAATGAACAAGAAATTGAATGTTTTTAGGGTTATGCCCATCACCAAAGCAGAGTAAAGAGCTCATATGTCCATCAGTGAGGTATATAGCCCCACTCACATGAGGGGTAGTATTAAATTCCTGACAATTTGGATTTAGCCATAGGAACTGAAGCCTGATAGCAGTTATCAAAGCAAGCAACAAAACAAACAGAGCCAAACACAAACCTAACAAACCCTAAACTAATGAAGTACTAAATATAGCACTGCAGGAAGATGGAGAATTATAGACCATAAAAATAGTCCAGTACACAAGTGTGCAAGAGATATTGAACACAGCTTGTAGTTTTACCTCAGGGCCATGAATGGAAATGAGGATCTGAGAGCCAAAAGATTCTGATGTGAAGCACATGTACACTAGAAACAGTATGAAAGCCTTGGATGAAAACCTTCAGCTTTTGGATAAAGAGAACTGTGCTGTGTGATCCCTCTGCCCCCCAAGGCATTCTGCCCACTTTCTGGCTGCACTATTTGGCTTAACTGGGGTCAAGTTGGCATATGCTGTCTCCCAGCCCCAATCTGCTTTTTGGCACTGAGGGCCTGTAGCCAGAATTCCAATGTGACAGGCTTTAACTAAGATTGAGAAGAGCAATTTTCAAACGTGATTAGAACTGGCTTATTGCTGCTCCCACTCAGGTCAAGAGGAAATATCTCCTAAACTTCCACTGGAAGCCAAATTAGGCAAAGGCTGGGTGTTTTTGAAAATCGCACCCGAGATTTGCTTTTTGTGGCAAATGAGTAATTTCCTTTATAGAAAATTGGGGCCCACGTCAACACCAGCCAAATAACTTACTATTGCCCACTTACTGACAGTGCTATGTGAGGGCCAATGTTCCCTCTAGCTTCTTCCATCCACACACACAATAATTTTTTTTATGCGCACTAAGGCATGTGCAAAACAAACAAACAAAAAAAAAAAAACCAAAAAAACCCCACCACCAAGCCATGGGTGCTTTCCTAATCAACTGGGCAGCATATGAATCGCTTCTGAGCATTCGCCAAAGCGTACAGCTTACCAGCAACTCTGCTGAGGAGTCACACAACAGCACTTTTGCTGTGGTAAGATTTTCTTTCTGCAGAGAAGAATCCCAAATTGGAGGTCTGATTCTATAGCATGGCCCTGAGGGTTAAAACACTCTAAGATTTACAACAATTGCTAGGGCTGCAGGAAGGAGAAGAACATCAATCATTGGATATAATAAAATTTCATGTGGATGAGCTGCCATACTAATTTGTCATCCAATTGTTGCAACATTCTAACTCTAAGTCTCCTATCAAAGAAATTACTTGCCCTAATAAGAGTGAGAGTTATTGGCAGTTTACAGATTATCCATTTCAATGGACACAAGTTCCCTTTCTTTTGGGACCTTATGAACTTCCATGGCTGCTGATCTATAGAGATACTTTGAAAATAGTTACTTAGATGCACTTAGAACTTATTATCTTCCCTTAAAAAGTGTTAACATTAAATGGTCCATGGTGAAAGAGTTTTATTACAGTGGAGAAATTTACAAGTTTCATATTTAATAAAGGCTTCATGTCTTCTGGACAGGAAATATTCAGCAATACTCGTTTGCCATTTGTCATTGCTCATTCAGCGGTTTAAATAATAGCTAATTTCATAAAACCACCTAAGTTGAAACTTCTATGTCTCCTCCTAAAGCTTTCCCATCTTCCCTTACAGTGTCTAAACGTATATTTAGTGGAGATTTACATGTTGTGTGACATAAAATAAAGACACGCTAGTACACAAACAGAAAGAATGTTTATCCAAGAGACATGGGGAGCTGAAAAAGTTCAGTTAAACACAAAACAATCTCCTGTCACAGGACTGAACTGAAGACCAACCTTCAGCTATTGTTCCCTTACTAAAAGAAATGTAAGATTCAGAAGAACACACAATAAGGGAGAGAATTACAGTCAAGAACATGCATAGTTGGAAAGCAGCAAAATAAAGCAAATGAAGTTTGCTATATATACCTATTTAAAGATACATAAATAAGTGATGGTTTGAGTTGATGTGTCTTTAAGCAATACAGCCGATCTGACCACTATCCAAACAGGCTGAGCACCATCAGTTTCTAACTTTATCTTTTCCCAGTAGGTGTTCTCATGTAAATTCTCTCAAAGCTGAAGATCTGGCTTATTTCTAATTTCCTATTTAACAAATATTTTAAATATATTTTATTGTGCAATTTAAGCTGTTTATACCCCACAGGTTTATCATTCAAAATTCTAAAGAACTATTTGTATATTCCATCTTCCAACTACCTTATGCTACAGTCATGCTTTCACTGTGACAGGATTCTTCCATTACCTTTATTTTGCTATCAAAAATGACTTGACATTATTATATTTTCCTTTTTTTTTTCAAACCAATATCAGTAATTGTTTAAGTGATAATGCAGTTATATTTGGAGTTTCAAATCTGTATAATAGAAGTGCCACTCATAATTCCATAGTCAAGAACGAATTCCATTTTGCACTCAAAGATGAGATTCAACCTGTTTTATATTAAAAAACACAGCATGTATCCTCTCCAAAATTATAGCACTTACTCTTTGAATGTGGAATGAATTTCCCAAGAAGTTACAAATAAAACTGTTAATTCATTTATGAATTAATATTAATTTTTAAAATGGGCCTTTAGACAGTTAGCTCAAGTGTCAATCTTTTCTTTGTTCTAAATGATCTTAACAAAATAACACAGGCACTTCAAACTTCCCATATAGTTAAAAAGCATTGAAAATTTGCATGGGCTCTATTTGAAGTAATGGTAATTAAGCTTAATTATTTTTGATTGAAAGGTGTAATTGTTATGCTTATATAAACTTCAAACAAGCAGGTCTACAGCTCACGCGACAGAAGTGAGGTCTTTGTGACGCAAAAAGTAATTTAAACATTCACCATCCTTCCTCTACAGCAAATTTTCTTTCAACAATTTTACTGGTTATAATGAGCCCGTGGTATGAAAGAAAGTGGAGATGTGTCAAGAGCTTTCAATGACAGATAACTTAGCTAAACAGTCAATGCCTTGGCAACACACTTAATACACTCTCAGGTAGCACACCATAGCAAATGTGGGAGAAGCACAGAGGGACTCTTTAAAGAATAAGCAACTCAAAACTCATGGGCTACCTCTTCTTTTCACACAGCTTTCAACAGTTGGAAAGTGTGAGCCAAATTTGTTGTTCTGACAATACAAAGCCACTGTATTCTGAATGCTTTCCATTGCTATTGTGTAATAACAAACTTATCCTTAGAACATAACTCTCCATGCCCCCCAAAATAACATTTTTAAGAGTGATACAAGGATCTGGAAATCATTAGAAATAATACAGGGTAAGTAGCATTATCTCTGGATTTCTTTATCAGTGTTCATGTAGGGCAATTTTAGCAATTAGAAATCAAAGAAATTTCAAAATAAAAACCTATGTGCAAATGGAGTTAAGATTGAAAGGACTCCTCAGTAATTTAGAGTTTAAACACAACATAATGGTGTTATAATCATCCCCCAAATCAAACACTGAACCAAGAAATTCAGATTTAGTGTTAAGGCTCAGAAAAAAATGCAAATACATTAAGGCATGGGAAAGCACAGTATAGCACCTAGGTAACCTTAGCTGTGCCCTTTAGCAATACCAGGAAGGTGAAAAAAAACCTTTCAAGAATGTTCACTAAAAATTAGTGTAATTTAATCTGACACCACAAACACTAAAATGCCTTTTGACTATTGGAAGCCATTACTACAGAACAGAGTTAAAGTTTTTTGGGTGCCCTAAGTATACATTTTGATACCTTATTTTAGAGTGTAACTTTAATTCTATATTTTCCTGCATTTAGAATACTTGGTTTTAATATAAATATAACATCTTTGTCAATTATTTAGCCATCAAATTACTGAAATGCATTCTTGGCCATCACAGCATCAATTAAAGCTACTTGTATTC
Source organism: Carettochelys insculpta (assembly GCF_033958435.1). NCBI lineage: Eukaryota > Metazoa > Chordata > Testudines > Carettochelyidae > Carettochelys > Carettochelys insculpta. The sequence continues at coordinate 87,250,732 of NC_134139.1, read as the reverse complement.
TGTAAACAACGTATGGACATCACTTTACAAGTTTAATGCATTTTCTAAAGCTCTATTCTTGCCCATTTTATGTTCCCTTTACATGACTATTGCCTGGGTACACAAGAGGACAGGTTGATATAGGTTTTACCCAGGCAACACCTTTATTATACAGATGTCTGGGACTACCTGGCAGATAAAATGTACAGTGCAGGTCAACCCATGTTACTTTAAGATATGGATGAGGCTTTCTTTAAACAGCTAACAAAATCATCCAGGGCCCAGAATTTGGTGGTGATGGGGGACTTCAAATATCCAGGTATATGTTGGGAAACTAATACAGCAGGGGACAAACTGTCCAATAAATTCTTCGATTGCATTGCAGACAACTTTTTATTTCAAAAGGTTGAAAAAGCTACCGGGGGGAAGCTGTTCTAGATTTCATTTTAACAAATAGGGAGGAAATTATTGAGAATTTGAAAGTAGAAGGTTGCTTGGGTGAAAGTGATCATGAAATCACAGAGTTCACAATTCTAAGGAACGGTAGAAGGGAAAACAGTACAATAGAGACAATGGATTTCAGGAAGGCAGATTTTGGTAAACTCAGACAGCTGGTAGGTAAGGTCCCATGCGAAGCTAAACTGAGGGGAAAAACAGCTGAGGAGAGTTGGCAGTTTTTCAAAGGGACATTATTAAGGGCCCAAAAGCAAGCTATCCTGCTGCATAGGAAAGATAGAAAACATGGCAAAAGACTGCCTTGGCTTAACCAGGAGATCTTGCATGATCTCAAAATAAAAAAGGAATCGTATAAGAAATGGAAAGTAGGACGAATTAAAAAGGACGAATATAGGCAAACACCACAAGCATGCAGGAGCAAGATTAGAAAGGCTAAGGCACAAAATGAGCTCAAACTGGCTGAAGGCATAATGGGAAACAAGAAGGCTTTTTACAAATACACTGCTAACAAGAGGAAGACCAAGGAGAGGGTAGGGCCGTTGGTCAGTGATGAGGGAGAAACAGTGACAGGGAATTTGGAAATGGCAGAGATGTTTAATGATTTCTTTGTTTCGGTCTTCACAGAGAAATCTGAAGGAATGCCTGACATAGAGAATGCTAGTGAAAAAGGGGTAGGTTTAGAAGTTGAAATAAGAAAAGAACAAATTAAAATTTACTTAGAAAAATTGGATGTCTGCAAATCACCAGGGCCTGATGAAATGCATCCTAGAATCCGCAAGGAGCTGATGGAAGAGGTATCTGAGCCTTTAGCAATCATTTTTGGAAAATCGTGGGAGACAGGAGAGATTCCAGAAGACTGGAAAAGGGCAAATATAGTACCCATTTATAAAAAGGGGAACGAGAATAACCCGGGACACTATAGGCCAGTCAGCTTAACTTCTGTGCTAGGAAAGATAATGGAGCAGGTCATTAAAGAAATCATCTGCAAGCAATTGGAAGGTGGTAAGGTGATAGGGAACAGCCAGCATGGTTTTGTTAAAAACAGATCATGTCAAACCAATCTAATAGCTTTATTTGATAGAATAACAAGCCTTGCGGATAAGGGAGAAGCAGTGGATGTGGTATACCTAGACTTCAGTAAAGCATTTGACATGGTCTCACATAATATACTTATCAATAAACTACGCAAATACAACTTAGATGGGGCTACCATAAGGCGGGTGAACAACTGGCTGGATAACCGTACCCAGAGAGTAGTTATTAATGGTTTTCAATCCTGCTGGAAAAGTATAACTACTGGGGTTCCGAAGGGGTCGGTTTTAGGACCGGTTCTGTTCAATATCTTCATTAACGATTTAGATATTGACATAGAAAGTACACTTATTAAGTTTGCAGATGATACCAAGCTGGGAGGGGTTGCAACTTCTTTGGAGGATAGGGTCATAATTGAAAAGGATCTGGATCAACTGCAGAAATGGGCTGAGGTAAACAGGATGAAGTTTAATAAGGAGATATGCAAAGTGCTCTACTTAGGAAGGAACAATCAGTGTCACACATACAGAATGGGAAAGGACTGCCTAGGAATGAGTACAGCAGAAAGGGATCTAGGGGTTATAGTGGATCACAAACTAAATATGAGTCAACAGTGTGATGCCGTTGCAAAAAAAGCAAACATGATTCTAGGATGCATTAACAGGTGTGTTGTGAACAAGACACGAGAAGTCATTCTCCCACTCTACTCTGTGCTGGTTAGGCCTCAGCTGGAGTATTGTGTCCAGTTCTGGGCACCACAGTTAGGAAGGATGTGGAGAAACTGGAGAGGGTCCAGAGGAGAGCAACAAGAATGATCAAAGGTCTAGAGAACATGACCTATGAAGACAGGCTGAAAGAATTGGGCTTATTTAGTTTGGAAAAGAGAAGATTGAGGGGGGACATGATAGCAGTTTTCAGGTATCTAAAAGGGTGTCATAAGGCAGAGGGAGGAAACTTGTTCTTCCTTGCCTCTGAGGATAGAACAAGAGGCAATGGACTTAAATTGCAGCAGGGGAGGTTCAGGCTGGACATTAGGAAAAAGTTCCTAACCGTCAGGGTGATCAAACACTGGAACGAATTGCCAAGGGAGGTGGTAGAATCTCCATCACCGGAGATATTTAAAAAGAGGTTAGATAGATGGCTTTCAGGTATGGTCTAGAAAGTGCTTGGTCCTGCCATGAGGGCAGGGGGCTGGACTCGATGGCCTCTCAAGGTCTCTTCCAGTCCTACTCTTCTATGATTCTATGTGGGGCTTCACCAGCCCTCCTCCCTTGATTTCCATCCAGGTCCCTCAGTCAACTCATGGCTTGGACCTTACCATCCACCACCCCGCAGAGGAGGCTTAAAGTGGGCAAGGACAATGGGAAAGTGGGGGCTGGTTTGGCTCCCTGCTGTACCAAACAGTGGAGTCCCCAACCCCCCCGCACCCCTATTCTGTTCCTTTATCCAGTACTGGCTTTTAAGGCCTTACCAGTATATTTATCTGGTCCTTAGACACCTTCCCTTTGGATTACCTGCACTGAACCTCTGCCTAACCTTATGAAATAAGTTCTGACATATAACATACCATCTTTTTTTGTTATACAAAAAGGTGCTCCCTGACCCTTGCTGTGGGGAAGAGGAAAAAACCTCACTCCACCAAAGCCAATCTGGGCATGCTGGGAAAATTCCTTACCAGGCCTCCTTAACAAGGAGTGACTAGCAGGGTGCCCACAGCAGGTCCTAACCCAACCTGATGTTTGCCTCCACTAGGGAAGGTGGGTGGGTTCTGGTTTTGCTTGCTGTGTGTAGGGGCTTCCCCTCCCACTGCTTGTACCTTTATACCTCTTGGACCTCACATTCCTAAGGACATGAGTCAGTGCAGCAAACTGCCTGCTGTCCACCCCTTTGCAGTCAGCTGTGACCTCACTCCCTTCCTTCCAGCCATAAAGTAGAGCTGGAGCCGTTCTTCTCCCATAAAACCCAATCATCTCTCCCCCACTTAATAGTGGTGCAGTCATGCTAGCAAATGCTCTTATAGGTAGGTATGTTTGCAGAAATGTATAATCAATATTAAAAATAAAATATTAAATCATAAACCTTTACAAAATCTGAAAACTTATTTAAGCATTTGATGTTACTGACAGTCAATTTTGTTCATGTATAAATGCACATGTTTGAACTAAATGTCTACCAGGGATGGTGTAGACAGTACTTGGTCCTGCCATGAGGGCAGGGGGCTGCACTTGATGACCTCTCCAGGTCCCTTCCAGTCCTAGTGTTCTATGATTCTATGCACATACATATATGTTTTGTACGTATAAAAATGTATTCCTAGCCAAGTGGATAAAAACAACCATGTGACCTACAGGAATTATCAAAACAGTTCCGTTTCTGAGCATTGAATACCTGTAATGAACTGTTTATAAACCACCAAGAACGAAAACAAAAAGGCAGCCCAGTGCTGCTGGATATAATATGGACTAACACGGCTATCCCTCTGTTACTATTCATCTAGAACTAAAAATCTGTTGTATAATTTATTTGGCATATGAATTCAAACAAAAAAAAAAATCTCAAATAGTTCACAGTCAGGCAGATTGAATGGGGTCTCGCTGGGACTGGTCGTGGATTCAGCTTTGTTCAATATCTATACAAATGATTTAGGTAATGCCACAAAGCCGGTCTGGCCAAACAGCAGCTTCAGAGCCACATGTGGCTCTTTTACCGTTATAAAGGGAACCTTATGCAGTCCACTATGTCCCACTACTTTCTCCATCTATCAAACTGGGGAGGGGAGAGCTCAGGGTGTCTGCCCTGTGTGGGGTGAGGAGGGTCCTGGGACTTTAGCCGTTCATGGGGTGTCAAGGCAGTAGCCCCACACCCTGACAGACACCCCACTGTGAGTGTCTTGTGGCTCTTGAGCTTCTGAAGGATTACTGTATGTGACTTGGAGGGTCAGTAAGTCTGGCCGTGCCTGGCATAAAGCGTACATTTCTGAAGGCTGCAGCACAAGCCGGAAGGGGTTACAAGTGCTTTAGAAAATAGAAGTAAAATTCAAAACGATTTTGACAAACTGGAGAAAAGGTCTGCAATGGTCAGGATGAAATTCAATACGGATAAAAGCAGATCACCATGTAAAAAAGAACAATCAGTTGTTAGGGTGACCATCCGTCCCGCATTGGGCGGGATGGTCCCATATTTGGGAAGCCAAAAAGGCGTCCCCACTTATTTTTTAAAAGGGATGAATTGTCCCATATTGGGACAGCCCTCCTAGCCTCGAGGAAGTGTGGGCAGCTGCAGCTTCCCCGGGGGAGTGCTGGGGGCTGCTGCTTCCTCAGAGCTCCCAAGGAGGCTAACAGCTGCAGCTTCCCTGGAGCTGTGGGGAGTGCCAGCAGCTGCCACCTCCTTCCCCTTCCCACCCCCACACTCATATCTCCCTGTCCCCTATTTGGAATAGGGAGATACGGTTGCCCTATCAGTTGCACACATACAAAATGGGCAATGATTGACCAGGAAGGAGTTCTGTGGAAAGAGATCAGGGGTTATAGTGCATCACAAGCTAAACAGGAGTCAACGGTGTAATGCCACGCAAAAAGAGCAAATATTCTGCAATGTAGCAGCAGGAATATTGTAAGCAAGACATGATAAATAATTCTTCCATTGTACTCTCTGTTGACTCAATTGGAATGGCCAATTCTGAATGCCACATTCAGAAAAGATGTGGACAAATCAGAGAAACACCAGAGGAGAGCAATAAAACATAATTATAGGTCTAGAAAACATGACATATGAGGGAGGACTGAAAAACACTTGGTTTGTTTTGTCTAGAGAAAAGAAGACTGAGTGGGGACATAACAATTTTCAAGTACAAATAAGGTTGTTAAATGGAGGAGAGTGAAAAATTGTTCTTGTTCACCTCTGAGAATAGCAAAGAAGAAATAGACCTTAAATTGCAGCAAGGGAAGTTTACCTTGGATATTAGGGAAAAACACCATCAGGTTAATTAAGGACTGGAATAAATTACCTGGGCAGGCTGTGGAATCACCATCACTGGAGGTTTTTAAGAATGGGTTATATAGATACTGGTCAGGGAGGTCTAGTGATTAATTTTGTCCACCGTGAATGTAGGGAACTCTATATGAGGCAACCTACTGAGGTCTCTTTCCATCCTACACTTCTAGGATTCTACAACACCATCCCTGGAAGTGCAAAGTTGCAGGTATGTTTGTCATTTGATTCAAAATTTTGGCTCTGATCCCTTCTATACTGACACACAAGATTAAATTTAAATTGGAATTGGCTTCAGTGGGGCTACTCACATAGTTAAAATTCAGCTTCCAGGATTTACTAACAAACAAAACAAACATTTTAAGACTTCTTGTAAATAAAATCCACACACTATTATACAAATATTTCTGAATATTCACTTTGATCTTCAAATGCACATAATGACAATGATTTCAGGCTAGAATCAGATTCTTAATTTATTAAATATACATTAAAAACAATAGTGCAGTGTAGAGAGACGCAGATACAACAATTACATCTACTAAGCAGGAATTTCGCATTCAAGTTCCCTAAATGTATACAATAAATAGAATTTTGTGAAACTTAATCCAATTACGTTAACCCAGAAGATGGCCAAAATACGCTATGAGTGACTGACTATATTGTGTCTCTTCCCAACAAGCCAGTTTTTTTCTCTCTTACCTGATCAATTGCTTTTGAAACCCCATTGTCATAAATATTAATAGTACCACTAGTTAAAACCATAACCCACCCCATGACCTCACACAACATTCAGGCTACAAAGTTTAAGCAGCCTTATTACAGATTCCTGAAAAAGATTTACCAATTATTAAAATAAATTGCCTATGTTGTACAGCTGAAGGTGGTTTTCTTTGCATAAGCCAAAGCACATTTTTAATTAGAACTCCTGAAAAGAACATCTCTGTAATGCTGTGATCTTCAAAAGGGCTAATTCAAATATTCTAGGGATTCTTCTACCAATTTAAGATTAGATTATTAAATTGAGAATGTGTATGATTTTACAGCCCAAATAACAAACCTCAGATTAGGGGTTCATTGTGGTAGGTACTGGATATGCACATGATACAGTTTAAGCAGTCAAGGCAGAAAAAGAGCATGGGACTGTGGGAGAAGGAAAAACTTTTCAGGGTGAAGCCTAGGCTCCACTTCAATCATCCAGCATGGGAATGGGCAATAATTTTTGATGGGGAGCCACTCCAAGATTTTGGTAAGTGGTCAACGGCTTCACTTTTCTGTGGAGGGACTGTGGGGTCTGGGATGGAAGCTGGGTACAGAAGAGAGATTGGGGTAGAGAACCAGGTATAGGAGAGGCTGTGGGGTCTGAGAGGGAGTTTGTTTGAAGGAGGTGATTGTGACCTGGGGCAGGGGATTGGGTTGTAGGGTCTGTGAAGGGATATGAGTGCAGGAGAGGATGATGACTTGGGGAAGAGAGATGGGAGGGGGTGCTGGGTCTGGGAGGGAGTTGGGGTGGGGTGTCATAGGTAGGCTCTGGCCAGGAGATGCTTACCAAAGCAGCTTCCAGCCAGCAACACTCTCAGGGAGGCTTCCCTTGGCCTAGTAGCAGCCCCAGCCCACTGGCTGTTCCATGTGGCTGAGTTGGTGAGAGGTGGGGGAGGGCTTCACTCGGTGACTCCATCCCCAGCAAAATCTTCAGCTTCTATGAAACCAGGAAATGGGAGCTGAGAAATTGTGCTTCCGGCCAATAAGAGATGAGAGATTTTGCTGGGGATGGGGGCAGCACAGGGAGCTCTCCCCACAAGCCGTAGGGATGGGCCCAGGTCCAATCAAAAAGCTAATTGGGACAAGTCCAGCCTGCAGGCCACATCTTCAGCACCCCTGACCTAGTACATCTACACTGCCTTGTTCACACTTTGCAGAAGCCTCCCTGGGCCAGAATTTCTGAGCTGTCCCTTTAAATTTGCTCATACCCATCTCCTCTGCCCCCAGAGACTGGCAAGGAGGTCATGCAACATAAAAATTGCAGTGGAACTGCTCTGCCATTGCTCCTGCCACCCACTCCCAGCCTTCCTGATGAGGTGAGGGTTTTCTACCCTTCTCCAGTGTTGGGGAGACAGATTCAAATAAGTCCATCTCATGCTCTATGGCTGAGAGATGTGCGTAAGCAGTAAGAAGAAGGAAGAGGGATAATATAGGTTACCCCTCTTACTAGCTTGTCACACTTAGACTGGACAGAGAAAGCGCCCTGCTCCCCCCCATCTGGAACATGAGGGTCCTGGCCATGTCCCTAAAGAGAATCCCAACTGTCATTTCAGGACCACTTTCTTTCTCTTCGTATCTACCTATTTGGTTCCTTGGGTTTCTGTTGTACCCCAGAACTCCTGCAACATGCTAGACTGACCCTGAGGCCTCCTCCTCCGGCCTTCGGAGGCCAGAAAATACCATGAGACAAATATGCCAGAACTCGTTAGCAATTACATTCTTACTAACAACATAACTTTTCATCCTTCTCAAGATAAACCCAGCTGCCTGCATTCTTTTGGCATACCTACGAGATTCAGAATTGGACCTGTAGCATTTATGATAAAGACCACATCCCAAAGTTTAGCAGCTTGCAAGTAAGTAAATACACAGTGCCAAAAAGATCCTAAAGTGCTTTACAAAGCGGAATCATTTCATCTACCAATAAAACATAAAAAGATCCACAGTAGAACAGGGGATGTGTGTTTTACCGACATGCCCACTCAATACAGAATGTTGAGAAAGGAAGCAAACAAGTCTGGAGACCCTACCACACGCTGATACATGCTGCTGTGCACAGACATTATCATCTAGTGCAGGGGTGGGCAACCACCAATAGTGAATGGGCTGCACAAATGGCTTTCTTCCACCTCAGTGGGCTGAAGAAGCTGGCAGCCCACTGGAGTTCCACCTGTGGCCTTGCAGACCCCCTCTTCCTGCACTCGCCTATTACATATTGAGAAACAGAGCTCCACAAATTCCTGCTGCTCACCCTCCCTCCCAGGACTTTCGGAGCATTCAAATTGCTTGATTTGTGCTCCATCCCACCTCTCCTCCCTTCCTCCGTGTGAGCAGCTGATTCCAGCTCTGGAAGGGATGGAGGGAGAGAGAGAGGGAGAGGGAGAGGAGTTAGGACAGAGCGTGAATCAGGTGATTTGCTGCTCCTCCAACTGTTGTGAAGGAGGTGAGAAGTGTAGGAAGTGTGGGGCTCCAGTGCAAGGGTGCATGAGAGGCGCATGGAGAAGGAGGGCAGCCAGGGGGTCTGCAGGCCACAGTGTTTATACACTGACCTAGTGCACGAACACTTACAACTGTAGCAATAACTATTCTGTGTACTAAGAGAGGGTGCTTTTTAATTTATTTTATTTGGCCCTGAATGGTTGAACAAATATGTACTGGAAATGCTTGGGGTGCTTTACACTCACCGTGAGACTTTGGATACCCTATTAAAGGTGCAGTGCAGGTTTAAAGAGTGTTTTTAAAAAGTCCACTCATGATTTCCCCCATATTAATAACAAGTACTTGGTAACTGACAGTTCTAATGAACATATTTCCAGATAAAACAAAGCAGCAGAAATGTAGTGACTTCAAAGACTAACAAAACGATTTATTCGATGATGAGCTTTCGTGGGACAGACCCACTTCTTCAAAGCTCATCACTAAGTAAATCATTTTGTGAGTCTTTAAAGTGCTACATTTCTGCTGCTTTGTTTTGCTGAAGTACAGATTAACACAGCTACCTCTCTGTTACTGTATTTCCAGATGACATTGCACATATATACAACGTTGACTGGAAAACAAATGTCTGTTTTGTTTAATCACTGTGTGAACTGCTCCCTCATGCAATATGACAGCAGAAGGCACTTTCCTGTCTGACACCAAACTGCAGGACTTTCAACAGTTGTTGTCCTCTGTTCTAGTGGGCCTTATTCTGTATTGTGCTCCACTTTGTCTATACAAAGTGACTATAAAACACTGCCAGCTGGTAACGGGATTCTGATCTAAAGCACTCTGATTTCAACAGAAGTCAGTCCCTCAACTGACTTCTAAGGATTTTTCATCAGGGCTTACATGTATGGAGAATTCTGATTTTCTAGTGTGTGAAACCAGTTTTATATTTTACAGATAGAAATGACTACAAAAGGTGCAAGGCAGTTGAGAATCGGGTCCAGTATTTCCAGGTGAGGTTTAAATCATTATTTTTGTAGTTATTGCTGAATCTATGTTATATGTTCGTAGTTTGTTGCACTGCTGTGAGACTGTACACAATCTCGATAAACGCGAGGTTTATTTAGAATTACAGCTGCATCATCACTATACAACAATAAGAAAATACAATAGAATAATGTACAGTAGTACAAGTTGAACCTCCCTAATCTGGAACACTCTCATCCAGCAACAACTGTAGTCTGCTGTGATTTTAGTTCGCCAGAAGACCACTTATCATGGGTGAGGCCACGTTTCCCATGATCCCATAAAGTTTGTTTACAGACACCACTCCCGGTTCTCAGTGTTTTGTGCTGTTATTTAATTGTAATTCACCTCTAAATGTCTTCTCAGAGTCCAGTCAGCAGTGGAAGTGTTGGTAAAGTGCTAGACAATACTGACCTTTCGTGGTCCAGCAAATTCTCTCATTTGGCACTGGTCAGGTCCTGAGAATGCTGGACTAGAGAGATTCAACCAGTTGTACATATGATTACATGACCAAATGAATTTATAGTAGAAGATATTGTCCCTCAAAATACAGAAAGCATACTGCAAGTCCTGTACCTCCTTAATTCTAATGTCATGCATGTTAACACATTTTAGTGGAATGGGAAGAGATACAGTCTCTCTAGTTACCAAAACCCAACTCCTCTCCACCACAGGTCTTTGAAAATCAAAACCTATGATAAATTCCTTCCAGAAGGCCTCAGAGAGTGGGTTTTCAAAAACAAACCTAAAGGTTTGTAGTTCAAATTCCAATAATATTTGGTGTCAACACTGGAAACAATAAAACTTAAAAAATAGATGCACAGTGTCTTTCCAAGTAAGTCAGGGCTGTAGCAGAATGTTATTCTGGGCTATTAGTGTGGCAAATGAGTTTCCAAAAGATAAAGTAACCTTACTAATTTTACAGGATTATGAGACTTGTTTTTTCCCTTTACTCCAATCTATGATCCACATACTGCCTCTACATTTTTCCACAACTACTATGAAGGAGACTCTGCTCCCATACTTCAAGGCTTCTGAAATTAAAACAAAACCATAAAAATTTTGAATTTTTCCCTTTTTACAAAGAAAAAAAACGAAACAAAACATCCCCACCTAAATACGTGCTGTTTTTCTAGGACTTAACACACTCTGCTTATACACTCTCTGCCCCAGAATGCTGGGGCTATGTCTACACAAGATGTTTTTCCCAGCAAAACTGGGCTTTAGTTGGGGAAAAAATGCAGCACGTATGCATGCAAATTGCATTTTGTCAACTGTTTGGCAAAACAGCTGTGTAGATGCTCCAGGGCCTTGTTGTTGACAGACAGGGCTTCCAATTCACCAGGCAGCCCTGTTTCTAGAGCTTCTGGTCAGCTGTTGTGTAAAGAGAGGACTGGTCCGTCTGGCTGCCCCCTTCGACAGAGTGGATTGCTCTTTCAATCTGCTTTTATCTGTCAACAGAAGTTTTGCCAGGAAATCCTTTCTGACAGTAACTTCTGTCAACAGGCTTCTCACTGAAGATGTAGCTTGGGAGGTGCCAGTATTCACCCATCTGTTCTCAAGCTTCCCTACTTTTTAATTTTTTCTTTTTTTAAAGAATGAGATCTTGATGTACTCTTGCATTTGAGGATATTTGGATTCAAGAAAATTACTTGTTTTGAAATATGTCAATAATGTAGATTTCCTTGTGGCTGCAATTAATTACTCCTTAGGCCTTAGTCTTCCCTGCAAATCTAATATACCCAAAAGACCTATTTTGGCTCACCTTACAGAACAAATCTACTGTGAAACAATACCACATATGGGAACTCAACTTTAGATTTTCCAAAAGATTTTTACCTGACATAACATCAGTATTTCACTGGCAGACAAGAAGTGTTCCCCAGTCAGCTTTCCATTGAAGGCCCTGAGGTAAATATATCCAAGCTAGGAAAACAAAACAGCTACTCTAAATCCAGAAATACTGGCACATTTCCAAGACAGTCAAAGAAATAGTGATGTAAAACTGTATTATGGAAAACACCTCCATTAAATGAAGCATTCCAACATATCTTGTGCAGAAAAAATGCCCCAAAGAACATCATTAATGCAACGTAAAGTGAGTTCTCAGAAGAGATCGGAAAACACAAGTATGACAAATTTGGAGCTGCCTATAACTTATGAATCCTGTATGTTGACCAGGCTGATATGTTGCTGTCTGTATATGTAGTTCATACACACTCTGCAGCTGTTTTATCAGGAAATGCACCCAGTAAAGGGGGTTGGCTCCTGAAATTCATACATCTCTCAGAAAACACTTCAGGGGCTGAGAGACAATGCAGAGCCATTAGCTTTGAAATCCACCTTTTATACCTTTGCTGAGCTGCCAACAGGCTCGGGATATAACAGGAGAAAAGGGCATGCTTGAAAGGAAGGGAAGAAAAGCAGGTGAGCAAACTGACACCTAGACTACAAAAGTTGGGGGTCTGAGTAAGATATGTCTACCTAAACCTCTGGGAAAGAAAAAGTTATGCATATAAACAATTGGTTTTAAAATATCCTTTTATGTTTTGATTGTTCCTGCCCTTAAGATTAAATAATACTTTGTTTTACACAGGCTGATTTGGATAACTATATTCACTACTCATCACATCTCCTGGAAGTACAAACTACAGGTACCAGTAGGACCTGTACGACGAGCACAGTTCATATGCAGAGTGCTGAAGCTCTCAGATTGATTTAGCAATGGAAAAGAAAAATGGGATCCTGTCCCAGAGAGGAAGATTGAAGGCCTAAGACCTGAAGGGCTCCACTCAGAGGAGACCAGAAGAGACGACTATGGGACGGTTAGCCCTGAACCTTGACAAACGCTCCAATATCTGGGATGAAAGAGGATCCTTGACCTAGAACCCTCAACATGTTCCCTAATGAATGACCTTCTCCCTGCATCTCAAAAAGTATTTCACATGACTAGTTACAGGATATTCCCCTTTCTACATTCTTAGCACAAGAAAAAATGTCACAAAAAAGTTTCTAATAAGTCTTTTTTTTTCTTGTTAAATACCTGTGATCCTCAGCAAACAACAAAATACTCATTTTCTCAAGCTGGGAAAAAACAATGATCATAAACAACCCCAATACCATATAACAACAAATAAAAATATTCATTGAAATAGTATCATTTAGAAGAAAAATCAAAGACCCATGAGTAGGCATGTGTAGTAGACGTAAGTATATGACTATGTATTATTTTTATTATACTAGTACCCATGTAACCCCATCAAGGACGAGGGCTGACTGCTACAGGCATTGTGCACATTTGTAACACAAAGATATCCCTGCTCCTACATGCTGACTACATAAAAAAGAGGTACATAAAACAAAGAGATGGCGGGGGCACTAAGTAACAGATTAATCTAATGAGAAGAATGTAAGTAGCAGAACAGGGTGCCTAAGAACTGTCAAGTGTTTTGAAGGCATCACAGCAGAAGCTAGTTTTAAAAATAAATGTGAGTTAAAGAAGAGTCATGTGACTAAACATGAGGTTTAGAGGCAAGAGACTGGCATTCTGATGCTGTCTCCCACTTTTATCCCCTCCCCTCAGCTGAGGAAAAGACAGGCATTTTAAAGTCTCCTGGAGTTATAAGTTCATTTGTGTTGGCTTGAATGATCACTACCTGCTTTACCCAGTTCCCATAAAAGAAAAAAAGAAACTGAATAATTATAAAAGTTAATTATGTGGAAAACTTCAGTGTGTCATACGTAAGCATGTCATTCTGTCATCGTGTCAGCCAGGCAGAAGTGTCAGAAAACACCAACAAATGTCAACAGGCCATGTAAACAAATGCACTCCTCTGTAAGCATTTCATGCCTGCCACTGTGTAGGTGTGATCTGCATGCATAAGTGGATAAATCAATGTTAATAATTTTCTAAGTTAATATTACTAATATTACTGTACAATAGTCAAGCAAATTATTACACAAGGTTTGCTTATTAATACATAATGTGTAGGAATGATATAATATTTTGTGCCCTCAGCTCCAAATCTTTTTTTAAATACCACAATAGTTAGAGGCAAGTGATATAGGGTGGGGTGTGGGGGAGGGAATTAAAATTTAAGAGAGGCCATTAGTGTTGTTCCAAAAGATGGCAATCCCCTACTCTGCTTAGTTTTTGTGTGTGAAAAGCTTTAACTGGAGAAACACGATTAAAGATCAGACAAGTGGATTGGAATTACTAAAATCCTTTCAATGCCTTTAGATCTTATTAGAAATCTGACTGTCATTGCCTAAATTTTACCTACTGTAGTCCCTTTCCTCTCTCCAAACAAAAAGGTACATTAGAGACTTACACTCAGTTTTACTGCCTACACCTACCTACAAACTATACATCAATACAAGGCTAATTGTGCATAAAATTTAAATCCTATTGCACTACTACATAAAAATGCAAAATGCTTCAGTGGTATAATGTCTAGTGCTGAGCTCGATCCAATAAGGGCTGCCCCAAGGCAACTCATACAAATCCAATTATCTCTTACAAACTCATACGGCTTTCTTTCACACCACTACTTGTATTATGCAAATGTATAAATCTAATTTTAATCCACAAGACCATCTAGAAGTTTAAAACACTACTCATGTCTTACCTCCACTAAGTGTAATTAAAGGTATTTTATAATTTACTCTTTGAGAATGATTCCAGTGAAAGCATGAACTTGATATTGTACTCAAATTTTAGGTGATGATACAAACACAGTAAAGAAGCAGCTTTTGCATTCAATAGAATGTCCTGGTTTTAAGGGAATTTTGTTGCCCAAATAAAGAGCAAGTGACATCTGAGGGGAATAAGGGGACCACTGGATGTCAATAAAGAAAGAAGAGGTGCCTAACATTCAGGGCCCAATTCCCTGTTGCCTTGCAATTTGCGTGACATTTACATGAGTACAAAGTGGGTGCATTCTAGTTAGGTAGCACTGAAGTTCACTTTTCACATGTGTAAAGAACTACGTAAGGTGCAGAATAATGATGAGGCAGACCCTCATTCTGAGGCATAACACAATGAGAAGTCAACATGGTTTCTGTGAAGGGAAATCATGTCTTACTGATCTATTAGAGTCCTTTGAAGGGGTCAACAAACATGGAGACATGGGGGCATCCAGTAGATACAGTGTACTCAGATTTCCAGAAAGCCTTTGACAAGATCTCTCATCAAAGGCTCTTAAATAAGTAAATTAAGTTGCTGTGGGATAAGAGGGAAGGATCCTTTCATGGATTAAGGACTGATTAAAAGAGACAGGAAACAAAAGGTAGATTGTAAAATTTTCAGAATGTAGAGCGGTAACTAGTGGTGTTTCCCAAAGGTCAGGCATAGAACCAATTCTGTTCAATTAATTCATTCATAATCTGGAGAAAGGGGTAAACAATGAGGTGGTAAAATTTGCAGATGATACTAAACTGCTCAAGATAGTTAAGGCCAAAGCAGACTGTGAAGAACTTCAACAAATCTCACAAAACTAAGTAATTGAGCAACAAAACAGCAAATGAAATTTAATGTGGATAAATGTAAAGTAATGTAGCTAACTTAGCTACAAATAATAAGGAAAGAGACCTTGGTGTCATCATGGATAGTTCTCTGAAAACATCCATGCAGTGTGCAGTGGCAGTAAAAAAAGCAAACAGGATGTTAGGAACCATTAAAAAAGGGACCGAGAATAATATCTGGTCTACACCAGGGAATAAAGTAAATCTCAGACACACAATTCTACCTACGCCATTAGTGTAGCTAGAATTGACATATCAGGATCAACTTTGTTCCCTGGTATACATCGTGGCTTTCAGGCTCACACTGATGTCCCTTACTTCACGTGACAGTGTGGAGTACCAGGGCTGATGGCAGAATCGATCTCCAGAATATTGGTCACAGTGCATTGAACCTCCCGTAAGAATAGATATACCCTAAGACAGAGAATATTTTATTGCCTTTATATAAAACCATGCAACACCCCATCTTGAATACTGCATACGGAGTTTTCTCCTCATCTCAAAATAAAGATATATTGGCATTAGAAAAGGTTCAGTAAAGGGCAATTAAAATGATTAGGGGTTTTGGAACGGGTTCCATATAAAGAAAGAGATTTAAGAGACTAGCACTTTTCAGCTTAGAAAAGAGGAGACTAAGGGGAGTTATGACAGAGGTATATATAAAATCATGAGTGGTGTGGTGAAAGTGAATAAGGAAAAGTTATTTTTGTGTCCTCATAATATAAGAACTAGGGGACACCAAATGAAATTAATGGGCAGCAGGTTTAAAACAAACAGAAGGAAGTTCTTCACACAGTGCACAGTCAACCTGTGGAACTCCTTGCCTGAGGACGCTGTGACAGCTAGGACTATAACAGGGTTTAAAAAATTGCTAGATATATTCATGGAGGTTAGGTCCATTAATGGCTATTAGCCAAGGGGTAGGAATGGTGTCCCTGGCCTCTGTTTGTCAGGGGCCAGAGATGGATGGCAGCAGAGAGATTGCTTGATCATTACCTGTTCAGTCCTCTCCCTCTGGGGCACCTGACATTGTCCACTGTAAAAAGACAGCATACTGGACTGGATGGACCTTTGGTCTGACCCAGTATGGCCATTCTTATGTCCTTATGAAAAATGAGAATCTGTACAGCACCTCCAGAAGGAACAGCACAACTCATATCCAAGTGGGATCGGAGGGAAAGGTGGCTTTAAGCTACTTGGCTTATCTTCCTGATTCTGTTTTTCACTAGAGGCTGAAGTACTTTGAGGATTAATTCAGGCAGACTTGGGATTCTGCAACTTCAACCAATTCTTCTCCTTCCTTTCATACTACCCTTCTGCCACCAGCTCCTTCCCAGCACATCCGCTGCTTCACAGTTTTCAAGAGGGTCAGTTCCTGGGACTGCGGGAATTTTCACAAAGCTGGAACAGGTAGTTTTTAGAGACCATGTACATTGTTCCAGCCCTTTTATTTAGCATAAAGGGCAAAAAAGCAGCACAAGTATCTCACCCCATTTTGGCATTTAGGCGCCAAAATTTTTTTGTAAAAATAAAAAAATATGCACTCAGGCTTCAAGATTTGGATTCTAAATGTTCTTGAAATCTGCAAGTCACTGGAGGAAGGTGACATTATAGCTTTGTCCTCACTTCTCTTACAACTCACCACCTGGTTATATACCTGGAGAAAAAGATTGAATTGTGAGGTGGTCCTAGTTTGAAGGGATTTCTAACCTGTGTATGGAAGACCTGCCTATATCATCCATCAGGGTTATACATTGCTTCATTGAAATTCACTCTATCCAGATAATTTAGAGTGTATTTTTATTTGTATTTCTTAGGAAAACAATTTTGACTTGTATGTTCTCTAAAAATCTCTCTCTCTCTAGTTAATAAATTTTTTTTTAACCAAAAATACTATGTTGCTTGAAGTACGTAGGAAACCTGCTCCGTCTGATGCCTGTCCACCCCACAGTGAGGGAGGGACAGACTGGGTAATAAACTCACACTAGCCAGGCTTCTGACCAAGGCAGGCTGGTACAGATCTGACATCCTATTCAAGGGAACTGGGGAAGTTGAATGGAGCTTCTTTATTGCCGGTTCTACGGTGGCTGGTGAAAGCATTAATATAACTCAGCTGGTTGTGTCCCTTCCTGGGGGTGGCTGTGTGAGTGCAGAAACTGGGGGGATCTGCAACTTGTCACAGCATTATAGGGTGGGAAGGAATCCGGGCTGTTAAAACAAAGGGCTCAGCAGTACCACAGTTCCAAGCTGTACCTCAACAAACTTCTTAAAACGGTGCACTGTCAATACTGATTTTTATCATGTTTCAGTAGGCTTAATCCACACTTTAAACTATATTTTATACCTCTTTTTCTATTTCAGTAAACTTTAGGGTGTTTTTGCTATTTACACTAGTGAAAGTTAGCTCAATAAAGAGCTAATGTCTTACAGTGCATGCTGTGCTTTGGAATGAGAGTGTATACAAGTTAGGAATATCACAGGTGAGGGAAACACAGAACTATTGATTCTATTCAAGAGCATCTGGCCAGGTTTGCTATAAGCATCTCTAGCAGCCTTCATGAATGTGCAAAACCATCCTTGGCAAAGCAGGTTCTGTGTTTATTTTTCATCACCTTCAAATCTGCAGCAATTTTTCCCTTGTTTGCATCTTACTGTAATTGCCAACCTTCTGGCTTCTCCTCAGATGTAGTGTATATTGCAGTGTATATTGGAGGGATATACAGCAATGTGTCTCTGTAAATATTTAAAAATAATGCAAAATTGGTGGGATTCAAAGTTTTTACCTTGTAGAGCCTATCACAATGTTGTCTCCTCACAGGGGTTACAAAAACACGGATGTATGAAACCAAACCTGATGAAACAGTTATTTAATATGTCCTGTGAGACCTAAACAAATTATTCTCAATATTATCTCTCAACATAATCAGAGGTGGAGAAATGCTGTAACTGGGAAAGAGAAAAAGAAAACATGAGCCAAACTGAATCTTGTTAGAGAAAAACAAATCCACATCAAACCATTGCTATATTTGCTGCAATTTCTACACTGTTGTTGTGGTGTATGATGCTACATTATTTCAATATATGAGCTGGAAAGCCATGTTCTCTCCTTATCTATTAACTATAGTGCTAGCATATACCTTCTAAACATACAGTAGTGTATCCATCCATTATTTCCCTAATGCTTCTGTGAGCTTGTTTTGCTTTTGTATAACAGCCAAAAAGCCTCAACAAAGAAGGAAAAGGCACAAAACAAAGAAATGGTATCTTGCCTTAACACAGATTTTCTGAATTACCCTATTACCTTTCTGGGTAAAATCCAGATCATCATAATCATTGGCTGCTGAGCCCATCAGCCAACAGAAAGAGTTATAATGGTTTCAAAGAAAACTCATTTCTATTGTACTTCATCACAATTCAGCTGCATAGAACAGCTACTCTAACAATATGAGAATTTTCTATCTGAGGGAAATCTTGCCAAACCTCTCACTAACATTGGTACATTAAATCATTTAGGCTTAATGCGGAATCTTATAGACATTAGAATGATTTTTCTTTCACTTGATATTTAATAGGATACAAAAGTGTTAACATTTGACTTGATGGATTTGCTTTTTTGCTTGCAGTAGCAAATAGAAAAAAATTACAGTGGTATATTAGTTACAGCCATTTGGTTTTGGGACACCCACAGAAACAAATAAAATCCATTAACAGAGCCAACAGCTACAGCGAAAGCTAATAAAAAAAGAGCTAAAAGCAATTTATAAGATGAGTCTTAAGATGGTCATGAATAAGAGAATATTGAAATTGCTCTAGTACACTAACTAAAACAATATTGATATTCCAGTATTTTAGTCAACATTTTTCACTCTAACAGTATGCAACATATACAGACAAACTAATACACTTGCCCATTTGTTTTCTCTAATTTCATAAATGTATTTGCTGAAATATTTGTGATTCCTATTGTGAGGCATCTAAGTACAGTACAATAAGCTGATGCACAATATTAAAGATACACCAAAGAAATTACTGGCCTAAACACACAGCTATAGTGAATCAAGAGTCTGAAACAATAGTGAATATGTAAACAAAAAAGCAGTCCAGTTGCGCTTTAAAGACTAACAAAATAATTTATTAGGTGATGAGCTTTCGTGGGACAGACCCACTTCTTCAGATCATAGCCATACCAGAACAGACTCAATATTTAAGGCACAGAGAACCAAAAATAGTAATCAAGGTTAACAAATCAGAAAAAAATTATCATCGAGGTAAGCAAATCAGAGACCAGAGGGGTAGAAGGGGGGGGGGTGGAGTCAAGAATTAGGTAAAGCAAAGTATGCAAAAGAGCCCCTGTCACGAGTAAGAAAATTGTCATCCCAGTTTAAACCACGTATTAATGTGTCAAATTTGAATATAAAAGAGAGTTCAGCAGCCTCTCTTTCCAAAGGCCTGTGAAAATCCCTTTTCAGTACAACACAGACTTTCAGGTCATTAACAGAATGGCCCACTCCATTAAAGTGCTGGCTGACAGGTTTGTGAATCTAGTGTGTTTTTATGTCTGTTTTATGCCCATTAATTCTTTGTCTAAGAGAGAGTTTGAAGTCTGTCCAATACACAAAGCATGTGGGCATTGTTGGCACATGATGGCATATATGATGCTAGATGAGGAACATAAGAATGCGCCTGTGATTCTGTGAATACCTCTCTCCCCTGATCCCACTTTGGAATTCCAAAAGAAATTACAACAACTACTTAAGGAACACCCTGCTGCTACTCGAGACCATATTCACTCAGACACACCATCTGAGCCCAAACCTGGATTATTCTATTTAATTCCCAAAATCCACATACCTGGAAACCCCAGATGCCCTATCATTTTGGCTATTGGCACCCTTACCACTGGACCATCCAGTTATGTGGACTCCCTCCTCAAACCTTATGCCACCAACACTCCCAGCAATCTCTGAGATACCACTGATTTCCAGAGGAAATTACAAAGCATCGGAAAAGTTCCTGACAACACCATACTTGCCACCATGGATGTAGAGGCCCTGTACACTAATATTCCACACGAAGACAGATTACAAGGAATCAGGAATACCATCCCTGATGTCACCACAGCCAGTCTGGTGTCTGACGTCTGTAACTGTGCTCTCACTCACACTTATTTCTGATTTGGGGACAATTTATACCTCCAGAGTAGTGGAACTTCTATGGGCACCCGTACGGCCCCACAATATGCTAATATATTTATGGTGGACCTGGAACAATGATTCATCAGCTCTCGTCCCCTATTACCCCTTCTTTACTTATGATGCATCGATGACATCTTTATGATTTGGACCCATGGTATAGAGACTCTAGAAGAATTCCACAGAGACTTTAACAATCTGCACCCCACCAACAACTTATGCCTCGACTACTCCACGCAAGAGAGACGTTTCCTGGACAATACAGTACAAATCAAGGATGGCCTGATCAGTATTACAACTCTACCGGAAACCCACTGATTTCTATACTCACCTACATGCTTCTAGCTTCCATCCTGCACACATAACTAGATCCATTGTTTACAGTCAAGCCCTTACGTACAATCACATTTGCTCTGATCCTCCTGACAGAGACTGAAAACTACAAGATCTTTACCCAATATTCATTAACCTGAATTACCTACAAGGAGAAATAAAAAAACAAATTGACAGAGCCAGACAAATACCCAGAAACCAACTACTCCAAGATAGGCCCAAAAAAGCCAAGAACAGAATATCACTGGTCATTACCTACAGCCCCCAACTCAAACCACTGCAACGCATTATTAAAGACCTACAACCTATCCTTAATCAGGACGCCACCCTTCAGAATGCCCTAGGTGACATGTCTGTTCTCTCCTACAGACAACCTCCCAACCTTATGAGGATTCTCACCAATAACCACAGTCTATACCACAGGAACTCCAGTCCTGGAACTTTTCCTTGCAACAAGGCCAGTTGCCAGCTTTGTCCACATATCTATTTTGGAGATAACATCACTGGACCTAACCAGGTTATTCACAGAATCACAGGCATATTCTCATGTTCCTCAGCTAACATCATATATGCCATCATGTGCCAACAATGCTCACATGCTTTGTATATTGGACAGACTTCAAAGTCTCTTAGACAAAGAATTAATGGGCATAAAACAGACATAAAAACATTCTAGATTCACAAACCTGTCAGCCAGCACTTTAATGGAGTGGGCCATTCTGTTAATGACCTGAAGTCTGTGTTTTACTGAAAAGGAATTTTCACAGGCCTTTGGAACAACAGGCTCCTGAACACTCTCTTATATTCAAATTCGACACATTAACACGTGGTTTGAACTGGGATGTCAGTTTTCTAACTCATTACAGGGGCTCTTTTACATACTTTGCTTTACCTAATTATTGACTGTCCTCCACCCGCCTTCTGCCCCTCTGCTCTCTGATTTGCTCACCTAGACGATAGTTTTTTCTGATTTGTCAACCTTGATTACTATTTTTGGTTCTCTGTGCCGTAAATATTGAGTCTGTTCTGGTATGGCTATGGTCTGAAGAAGTGGGTCTGCCCCATGAAAGCTCATCATCTAATAAATTATTTTGTTAGTCTTTAAAGTGCTACTGGACTGCTTTTTTGTTTTCATAGTATACAGTCTAGCACAGCTGTCTCTCTGTTACTAGTGAATATGTATAATCTTAAAAGAACTGTTCAGACATCAACTAATAACTCTTCACTTCACTGCCTGAATGCATTTGGGCACCATTATGCTCATCTTACAGATGGAGGAAACTGATGAAGATATCACAATTCATGGCAACTGAATCTTATTTCCATTCACAGTTCAGAAAGGAATCTACTTTACACTCCTGGCTTATCAGCCATCCCCTCTCTAGGATGGAGACTCACCTCTCTCTCCCACCTGACCAGTGTATTTCCAGGTTGCATAGCTCTTTAACAATCCTTCTTGGTCAGGCTGGCTAGACCTGTGCTCTGTCTTTTCTCTTCAGACAAAAATCAACAGTGAATTGCCACAGTTAAACTCCCTCACATTTCTTTCTAAGCAAGCACATTTATAAAGGTAAAAACATCACAGAGGACATGTATTAGAAATAATAAAAATGCCGACATGGATGCTAATAGGTTTACTTAAGATCAAAATTCTAACTGCAACAAAAACTCAAGAACATAAGAACGGCCATACTGGGTCAGACCAAAGGTCCATCCAGCCCAGTATCCTGTCTGCCGACAGTGGCCAGTGCCAGGTGCCCCAGAGGAGGTGAACTCTGGCTAGAGAACAGTCCTCCAAAACACACACAGGAATTTTCCTCGGATTACAGGTTCATCACTTTTTTTGCTCCAAATACGCACCCTCACAATAAGTCAGTTACTTCTTTATACAGTCTCTTTGAACTCTTGTCTGATAACAAGTGACCAACAACAAAAAGGTCATCCATCCTCCCCCACTTAAGGGGTAGCTTCAAAGGCTGAGTCCATAATGGGAGATTGTTATTCCTTTCTCCCAAGTATTTCTAAGAATCACCCTTTGCACATACCACCCCCAAAAGTTTGTTTCTCTTCTACTCGTTTTACACAGCCTTTAGACACTCAGAGTACCTCTCAGAGATTACATTAATCATGTCTCCCTCCTAAAGAAGTTTCATACAATCCCAAGATAGTACACAAAACATTTTCATTTTAATTCAATGCACTCCTGAAATACTTTCATACAGTTTAATTTAATTCAATAAGGTTTGCTCAGGATATTGTGATGCCTGTGATAGAAATGATTTGCCCAGTGCCACACTAGTCAATGGCATAGCCAAGATGAGTGCTCAAGAAGCCCTGACTTTCAACACCATGAATATCACTTAACTCATGAGCAAAATGATGAAACCTCATAACTCTCAGCACCCAAGTTGCAGGAATATGGGAATTCATTTTTGGATTTATCAATGTTAGCTGGGTTTTGCACATTCTTCTAATTTCTGTTGAGAACCTTTACAGCATATGCCGATAACAGCTGCTATAAAGCAGGTTTTGTGCACGTTCTTAGTGTTGAACGATGGAGAACTTCTAGTGGAGTTATGGTGTATGTTATGTTTTTCTGACCAAAAGCCATGTTCCACCTGTTTAAAGGACATCTTAGCAGTGCAGCCACTGAGTCTTTATTGCACAAGAGGCAGGGGTCAGATTTGGGGAAGGGCAGAGGGCATCTCTAAAGGATGACAAGAGAGAGTAAGCAGGCAAAGGCTGGAAGAACCACCACTATCTCATTCCAGCTGTTGTACAGCAGTGGGAATGCAGAGAACTGCTTCAGCCATTTAGCTAAAGCAGCCTCTCTGAAGCAACTGTGAAACCAGGTGGCAGAATTCCTTCCCCATATGCTTTTAAAGAGGAATCCAATGCAGCCTTGACAGCTGGGCACTCAACCTCAGAAAGAGGCTCTTAATATAAAATAACTTAAATAAATTATATTTTAGCAGTAGTAGTTAAGCACTGATTATTTGTGCAGGGCTGCAGAGCACACTCAAAGGCAGTCGCTGCTCTAAGAAGGTCAGAATCCACAACACCAACACAGGTAAAGCAAGTCACACTGAGAGACCCACAGGAGACATTAGCTTAAAAATCTGTTCACACACAGTCTGCTGTTCCTCATCTCTCTCTGACTTTTATATAATAACGGGGTTGAGTGAGCATTTGACTAATGTTGGTTAGTATCTGCATACTCCATCGAAGAATCGAGTCTTTAGGAGAGATCTGAATGATGAGATGACATAACGTCATTCTGCATACATTTTTAGGTCCTGTAGCATGTTGATAATAGCCAATCTTACATTGGAATTGATGGGGATTTTCTTACTGAATATTTTAGTTACCTACTCCTAGGGTTTTATGGAGCATTCATCACTATAATATTTAAAGGTCCTTGTGGTGACACATAGTCATTTTGTCTCTATCACCTCCACCCCTCTATCTTTGGGAGCTTCGTTCGGAACTAAAACTGTTTTATCAAGATAAGTTTCATGAGCTGCATTGTCCCAGAGGACTGCAGCTCCCTGGGATAGAGCATTAGTGGAGATGAAACTGCAAATATAGCTGAGTTCTTTGTGTAAAATCTTCCTCCAGTGACAAAAGGCAGTTTTAATATGTGAAAGCTACATTTTCAACCTGTGAAATTTGCTAACAGAAAAATTAATGCAATCTGAGCTTTAGAGATGAAAGTCTAAAGGGAAAATTTTAACATCCATCTTTCAAGAGCACTATGTGCTTTTGTGAAAGCTGTTAATTGCCAGCCCCCCCTCCTTTTTTTTTTAAAACGTAAGTCATTAGGTTGGCAACTTGAATGATTTTTTGGGTCATCCTTGTAGTTTGCATATCTGCAGCCAGCAAGAGTTATAAACTGAGCCAAGTAACATCCAAAAAGAGATATTTTTGAATTATAGTAGCCACTGAATAGGACCTAAGGGAAGAGAACACAGGGGATTAAAGTGAAGTAATAAAAGAACCTGCAGGGCTCCACAGTGAAAGCAGAGGAGTCCTGTGCATGTGTGTGGGCAGGGGAGGAGTATCTTGGTTCAGTATTGGATGACGTTTAAAAGAGATGGCTATGTCTACACTATCAAGTTTTTTTGAAAAAGCCAGGGCTCTTTCAAAACTTCACACAGATTGTCTGCACACAAAATGCATTTACATTACATTGGAAGAATGCGGCACTTTTTCTAGTGGCACTCTTCCTCTCCCAGATGAGGAAGAGCACCTTTTTCCAAAAGATTCTTTCAGGAAAAAAACATGTGTAGCTGCCCTGGGGGCTCTTTTATCTAAACAGCCGTCCTCATGGCGCCAGATTTTTTCAACCCCTGGCACACTCTTTGAAAAGATCTGAGGCTGCGTGGATGCTCTTTATCAGAAGAGTAGACTGATTTCTTTTTTAAATCTGCTTTCTTGTGTGTGGACACACTCGTTCAAAAGAAGTTTTTTCAGAAGAGATCTTCCAGAAGAACTTCTCTCAAAGGATCATGGTAGTGTAGACATAGACAATGAGAACATGGCACGTACAAAAGCATGATATGTACCTTATGCCTTTTCTGAATTAGATAAGCAAAATTCCAAGACAAGTTGCATTAGATCTTATTTTATGTAAATGTAGTCCAAGGTAGGTAACTGGGAGAAGTACTCAGGGGCATTGGATCCATATCATTAGCAACATGATATATGGCTTTGTATAATACACTTTACCTGGAATTGATTCGAGACACGTCAAATTACAGAAAGCACTCTTATTCTCTAATAACATAAATGGTGCAGCCAATGGAACCAAGCCCATCAGCCACTTAATACTATTGCTACTTGGCTGTGGGAGGGCTACACTGAAGGATTTTCTCTCCTAAGGGAAATAAAGAGCAGTTACTTTTATTGCTCTAAGATGCTGGAACCTGTGGTTGAGAAATTAGAAACAGGTAAAGCTGGACAATGCCATTAATATGGATTATGATTAACAATGATAAAAGGGCTTGGTTTACTCCCCATTCTTGTCATTGAGAGTCAGAAATGCCTGTCCATCTGAGTTAGGTTCCTAGGTACTTCATTTACTAAAGGTAGAAATCCAGACCTGGCCAAGTAAAGATTCCATTTGGAAGTAAAAAGTTTGAGGATATCATCTTCAACTTGGCTCAGGCATAAGATGTTCTGAAGATAGCCTTGTGACATAATTCAAGTTTATTAATTTGTTTGATTCATGTCTATGAAAGTATCTCTGATAGAAGAATGACCTCAACCTAGGGAAACTGGTGATTAAGGGAATGGAAAAGCTCTGATTCAAAGAGATTGAAAAGATTGGGACTGTTTATCGTAGAAGATGAATAAAAGAAGACATGATAAAAGTATACAGAATGTGATGCCTGGTACAGAGAAGGCAATTTGAGAGCATCTTTTCACTTTCTCAAATAAAATGAAAACAAGCTGCATTCATTTAAATTGAAAGGTGACAAAATTAAAAACTGATAAGAGGAAATACTTTTTCACAGCAAGCACAATTTGATATGTTGTGCAACAAGATATCATTGATTCTAAGAGGTGAGCCAAGATTCAAAAACAGATAAGACATTATTATGGATCATGAGGGTATCCAAAGTTATACTAGCAAATATTAAAAATAATAGTTTGGAGAGGGATATAAATCTTCACACTTTAGGGCATAAATTCATCTCTAACAAATAGAATTTAGGACAAATTTCTCTCTGAGGCCAGGTTATTGTGACTGATGTGTCAATGTCCTGCAATATAGTCAGAAGACCTTATGACTTGACATTTATATATTATTATGGACTGAGATTATATGTATTTTTGAAGGTGTGACAAATAATGCAACCCCATATGGCATTGTTGGGGCGGGGGGAATGTTCTAAATGAATGGTTTATGCAGAATTGTGCTCTAAGCCATCAGGGAGGGCTACCACAACTCCTACAAGGACTAAAGCCAGGTGGATGGTGATTAGAGCAAATCAGCCAGGCTAAATAAAACTCTCTTTTGTCCCCTCAAGATGTGCCACAACCTGGGGAGGGTCTCCGACTCATTCACACTAGCTTCTCCAGAGACCAAAAGATTACTAAAGGACTTATGGATAAACAGTCTAGTGTAATCTGCTCCAGGGACTTCTTCCTTATCCAGAAAAGGAGACAGGACTTTTGTCCAAGGAAGGGGGAAAGAAAGCCTTAGGTAAGAGTTGAAAGGACTGACTCCTGCCAGAGCCTGAGGTTGGTGTTGGGTTGATTCCTGGTAAGCTTTTTAGTACGTGTATAGGTTCTTCGGGGGGGGTTAAAATACGTTCTCTCTCTAATGCTTTTACTTTCAGAATACATTTGCTTGCTTATCTAGAGTTGCATGGTGACATGGCTGTGGGGGCATCTCTGTTGTTCAGAAAGCAAAGCACCAATGTTGGCCTATTTAGGCAGCCTGGCTGCTGAATAATACTGTGCAGACAGGGAACCATGCATCTTGGAAAACCTTCAGTTAGGAGGGAAATATTCAGATCTCTGCCCAAAAGAGGTGATGTCTGGGGAGCTGGACACCAAAGAGCAGGTGCCATGGCTGGACGACACAGAGGGGATACAGGTGCAGTATTTCTAAATTGTCACAGATATCACATACCAACATAGTGTAGCATTTTTTAATTTTTCTTCACTTTCCTCTAAAGGCTCTCTGGTACTGGCCAATTTCAGAGATCGGATATTGGACTGGGACCATAACGCTGATGCAGTATGACAATTCCTATATTTCAATCTTACTTTGGACTGCTCAGACACTTGAACTGCTGGCTTCTCTGCATTCCATAATGGACTCACCATGGCAGAATTTTGTAGCATCAGGAGTGATGATCAGTCTCAGGTAACCAGATACCATATAAAGTCCATAAGGTACAGATGGGTCTCTATTTCCATGAACTGACATGATTATGTCTTCACCCAAGACCAGAGCCCCTAGAATGTTGTCTATGCCATATAGCTTCCATACAGATTTTCTGTTCTCAAAAGTTGGTTTAATTTTCTAAACACCTCTGTACACAGACAAAACAAGGAGTTGGGAAACAGAGTCCTGAACTCATGGTCTTTCTAAGTGTAGGCACCCATTACTAGTGAGGCTTCTGAATTTAATTCAGACTGCTCTAGGTGGGAAGATTTTCTGCTGACATCTTGATGGGGCTTTGATTGAATAGGGGGGGTCCAGGGGCCATAGGTTCTGGAAGCTGAGGTGTTCAGGGAGTGGCGGGATCCTCTGGCTTACAGTGATTTCCACTATATACAGTGATTACAGTTTGGTTCAATGGCTCTCAGCACCCACACTTTACAAATTGTTCCAGAACCCCTGCCAGAAGTTAGGGTAGTTTCACTGGAGCCAGACTATTGATATGGCTGGAGCTGGCTGAGATGGAGCTGCAGTTTGGGCAAGTAATTGCAAGGAAAGGGGCACAGCAACGGATCTGAGTCTGAGGAGGGGCAGAGTGATATTCCCAGTAAACCAGGAGTCAGAGCTGCTAACATTTAGTGAGGCCAACTCCAACCTTCAAAGGGGCTGTGTAGCTTGTTGCTCTGGCCAGACTAATACACAGACCCAACAGAGCATTGTCTCCAGATTCAGATCATCAAGGGAACCCATATAAGTATCTTGGAATCGGAAATCCCGAGGAGCGTATACTTCAGGGTGGCAATGTAAGTGCCAGCTGGATAAGTTTATCATCTCACTGTATCCTATATTCAGTGCTTTTTTTCCTAAATTTAAAAAAAAATGTGCTGGAACTCAAGTCCTGCCAGCAGCCTCAGCCCCAGGATCCCTGGAGGCAGGGAACGGTGGAGAGGGACAAGGAACCTCACAGCCCCTTGGGAGGAGCCCTGGCCATCAGCTTCAGCTGCCGGATTCCCAGCTGAGGGCAAGGGGGATCTATCGGGGGACTGCCAGCAGCCTCAGCTGTAGGAACCCTGGCTGGGGAAAAAAAGATGCCAGAATGCAGTTCCATTGGCAGAAAAAAAGTGCTGCCTATATTTATAAATTGATTTTATTCAACCACCCCATGGACTTAAATTATGGGAGATATTTAATCTTAGTTGAATATACACCTTGTTTTTGTCATTATGTAAAGCTGCGCAATTCTAATTTTAGTATCTTGGACGTATATTATTTATAACTGGTATGTTTGAGTTAGACCCAATCCACAGATGATGATGATCAGAACACATTTGCTCCTGAAGTCTCCCAAGGTGCACCACTGAGTGCGTGTATGTGGCCAGCTATGTGGAGGCACCACCAATTTTACATTAATTTAAGAGTAAGGGACTGTAGCAGAGGGTTGGAGAGAGAATTCCCAATCATCTGACATCACTACTGGGATACTCAAGATCTCCTTTAATGCCAGAAACTTCAGCCACACAGGTGAATGCTGCCCGCCCCTAAGAAATCCAGGGCATAAAGGGGGGCTACATATGTTTTTATCAAAAGATGATCATCATCATCATCATCAACCACCACCACCACCGGTTCAGTGCCCGTTGGTGTCTGATGCCTCTCTCGCTATTTCCTTCCATTTTCCCTGTCCAGTATGGAGTGGCTTAGTTTCTGTAGACTAGCTCCGCACCAGTTGACTATGTCATCTACCCATTCTCCGTGGGGTCTGCCTTTCCTATTTGATCCATCCATTATGCTGAATACCAGGGTCTTGATTTTCTATTTGTTGTTCATTCTGCAAATATGCCTGAACAGCTGTAACTTGAGGAGTATAACCTGCAGTAGGTTCTCTTTTGATAGCATCTTCCTGTGTAATTCCTCGCTGGTGATCTTCTGCACATATTCTATTCTCAGGACCTTTCTATAACAACTCCTCTCAAATGCCAATATTCTTCTCTTTGAATATTTCATTGTCACCCATGTCTCACACCCATTCAACATGCTGCTGAATACACATTTTCAGGATGCTCAGCTTCATTTCTAAACTAATTGCTTTGCTTTTCTAGATCTTATCCATCGCTTTCAAACTTGCTATTTTCTTCTTACAGTCCAGATCACAGGTTATGTTGCTCCCCAGACACGTCACCTTCACTACATTCTCTAGTTCAATCCCATCTACACTGATCTTCCTTCCTGTTTCCTTATCTCTAAATACCACTGTTTTTATCAAAATATGAGCTTTTCCATCTCCCAGATTCCATAGAAAAATATCATGCGAGATGCCCACAATATCACAAAATACATGTCCCCATCATTTCTGTGGTGTAAAATACATTTTGATCTCATAGCAACAGATACCATTCTGAGAGGGGGAGCTAGGCATGTCTGTATCCATATCTGGTTTGGCCAGACTGAAGATTACAGCAGGACTCCTTTATGTATATTACAATGAGTGAGGAGTGTCAGGTCTGAACACCACTTATTCATTTAAGAGACTAACCCTTTCTAACATGACGTTCATCCTCCCCATTACTTTATGCTGGATGAAGCAAAGAAGTGAACAGAAGGCCGCTGACAGATTATTTCACAGGCAAGGCAGTTTTTACTGAAGCAGTGGCACCTGAAATAGCAAATCGAGGCTTCATCTAAATCCATTACTGTGTGACTCCACGTACTAGAGTGCATAGATCTAAGTATCCAAGACATCGCCTATCCACACAAGATTTATTTGTTCATGGTCTGATTTTCAGCCACAAGGGTCCATATGCTTATCTGAAATGCATGGAATGTGGGTTTCTTCTGGAATGCACATTTGTGATCCCATCTCCAAAGTGCAGTTAACTTTCAGAAAGAAAACATAACTTCCATATTCAAACTGACCCCCATTTCACTCCTAACCTCTGAAAACCATAGAGATATAAAAGGTAGAAAGCAGCTAGGTTTCTTTATGAGTGTGGTAACGTGGTTCTTTTTCCCCTCGAGAGACGCTAGTAGAACAACCTGACCAAAATTTTCATAAGTACCGCACAAGACAAACAACAGCATATTACTTTAGCCATTCTTCATGTTACCTACCCATTCCAAGTGGCTACTGCCTTCTCCAGGGGTGGAATTAAGTTCAGATTGTGGGTGAAATCGTACCTTAACACTTTATTTCCTGATTTTCAGAGAGAAGGGCACAAGGCACCACTGGGCAACATGTAACTTGGTGCTACTAAAGTGTGTGGTTACTTAATATTTATAACATACCAAAACACACTTTCTCTGGTGCTTGTTCACATCTTATCTAGGATCCTTGCCATTAATGTAAGCCACAACTAATGCAACAACCCTCTAAGCCAGCAGCGGAAAATAAATTGGAGGCGGTTCACAAGGGTTAACCCTTGGCAGACCTCCAGCACTTTATTGGCCTGCACCTACCTTGCAGTTCTCACTGGCCATAGAGCACCAGTCCTGGCCAATGGGAGCTGTGGGAAGTGGTGACCTGGTCTGTGCCACTTCCCACAATTCCCACTGGCCGTGAACAGCGATCTGCAGTCAACAAGAGCTGCAAGCAGCCATACCTGCAGATGTACAGGTAAATAAAGTGCCAGCAGTTTGCCAGGAGCTAACCCTGGTGAACCAACTCCGGCCTGCAGGACACTTATTGCTCACCTTTGCACTAAGCAGTAACCATTCTTTTAGTAAAGTCTGCGTCTTTTCTTTCTGAAACAAAAATATTCTCCTCAGACTGTCAGCACAAACATTTCATGAATGTTAAAATAAAGTAAACCAAGTCTGCATTCTAAAGCATTAGACATGCTTTACCTATTATAGACATTACACACATTGCCACAACCTATGACTTGTGAGATGAGGAAAGAAAGATGGAGAGTTAAAAAAATATTAAATAAAGTTTAACAATAGCTTTTTCTTTCCACATACTGTCCATTAACATACACGAGGCCTAAGGTTATTAAAAACCATTGAAAGAGTAAAGCTTAATTGTGTCTAGACAATATTTCCTGGAAAAAGACCTCATTTTAAAATAAGCATTTTAACTTCTACTTAACATTAGGTGATTGTATGGGTTCTATAAGGTCTTGCCATGCAAAACACCTTAGTTTTCAAAGTCCAAAAATCTTAAAGTCATTTTTATTTTACAGGTAAAGTGGGCAGGACAGAATGTCCCTTACATCCTCTTCAAGGATTTTCCAATTTCTTCTCCCATTGATCCACAGCCAATCCTTGAGATCCCAGTAATACACCTTAAATTGGCCAAATGGGTTATTGTCCCAAGGAATGAGACTTCTTTCTTTTAAGAGACTAAAATTAACATAGATATAGATACCTATTTATGAAAGGTTGGATGACTAAAATTAAGCACACAGCTCCTTAATAGTAGTCCTGAATAAGTGACCTGATTTTTCAGAATATACCACAATTGTTGGAAATGTCCGAGACCCTCTTCCACTCAGTTCTCAAAAACTCAGTCTGAATATGCCATTTGCCACAGGTACCATTATTGTGCATACAGCTGAGCAAAACTATGCCCACGTCCAGTGAAACTTCTCCTTTTGTAACCCTTCTCTCAGATGGAGCTGGTAGCAACGAGGGTCAGGTTCACTATGTAGGGGTTCCTTTTTAGCAGAACACCACAAAACTAGCTTAAGTCTGCATCCAGTAACTTGGGAAAATTACACACCAACCTCTCTCACCAGCAGTGAGCCCATGTGTGGAAAAGACACTTTTAATTAAAATAAAGGGGCAAGTAACTCCACATTTACCCACGAAACACTGCAAGCATGATTCATAAACATAAATCTATGAGCAAATACCCAACTCCCAGTATCCCAGGTTGTGCCCTTTGCCTCAGCTTCTCACCAAAATCAGAAGTTCCTTTAACAGACTCCCTCTCTTCTTCGTACATCATACTCCTCTCGCAATCACCACCCTGGATCTCTGGAGACAGAGTTCAGAGGTGATTTTGCATGAGTTCATCTTCCATCCTGGGAGACTGGAGGAAGGCAGCACCTTGCTTGCTCCTATGGCTCCTCCATATGCCACTCTGACCAGAACTTCTTGGGTCCCCACCACTTAACACAGCATACAGTGATTTCAACTCTCAATTATTTCAGCTATTATTGGGGAAACCTCATTCCTAGTGCAGGCTGGACAGTCTCTTGCATAGAGACACTGTCCCACAGCAGGCCTAACGGTTAGATTTGATTTTCAAGATTTCAGCTCTACTGATCTGCAACAAAAGACTCACAATTGAGTCTTCAGGGGAGGATCAAATGGTGTACAGAACCTTTAGGCAGAGCCCACACCACCAGGCATAAAACAGCTGTCCCCACCCTCCGTCATCTCTACTAGGTTTTGATATTTCTAACTCCTGCTTATCAACCGCAGTTCAGTTAAGGGTGAATCACTCAATCTCGTGCTCATGATTCACACAATGAATCTTTTATTACCCCTGCATCCAATAACAAAGTGACTCACCAGCCAACACCCACCAAAACTGATCATTTGAGCAAAGCAGCTCCACTATGCTGCTCACCTAAGCAAAGTGAGTGCGGTGTTTTGTTCCCAGTAACCCTCAGTACACAGAGTCACCAGGAGGCTAAAAATAGCCCCTTATTTCAAACCTTGGTGTAGTGCAGTCTGCACCAGGTTCAAAATAATTTATGCTTCTCCCTGTCCATCCAAGTCTTTGCTTAACCTCAAGACAGATCTGTTCTGAATATGTTGTAAAAGGAGCCATCATCAGTCCTTCTAACTAGGCATAGCTCCAGTTTCCTTCTATTTGAAGGACTCCCTTTTCTTCCATCACTTCATGAGTGACAGACAGTGTCTTGTTTGGGTAACACATCCCATTGTACAGGCACATACTCCAGCACAGATTATACAAAACAGTGACCTCTTTAAAAATACTTTAATTAGAAACTTTAACACATTAACAAGCAGCAATTATTTTGAGGACTTGAGATGCAGCAAACATTCAGGATGGGATTTTCGCAAGTGATCAGCACTGGCTTAACTCTGCTCCAACTGAAGTTACTCCAATGGCGACCTGTCAATTCAGCTGTTCTTTTTTTCCCTGTAGGTGGCATTAACTACTTCTATGGAAACTCCTGGAAGCTGTTCATAAGTGACATCCTTATAAAAATAGGTTTTTACCCCTCTGGAGATTGAAGCTTTCAGTGAGTGATCTGTACTTCTTACACTTTTCTCTGAGGTATGATGTGAGGCTTAATTACTTAATATTTGAAAAGAGATGAAATCTTTTAGCTATTAGATAAGAAAAAAAGCTATTATGTCCCCTTCAGAACATTATTTTAGATAAGCCCCCAGTTTACCAGCTCTGCATGACAGTACCTGTATCATAAAGCTTTTATATAATTAAGACTACTATAAATAAAATTCAGCTTTGAAAAGGCTATTGTAATTCTTAAGATATTCCCTTAAGTAACATATTCTATTTAAAACATCTGTTAAAATCAGTTGCATTAACTAAATGGGATGATCCGGCTGGGCTCTTTTGAAATTAATCAAACAAATTAGCATTATGGACTTTTAGCAGAGACCGCAGAGAGCTGAAGAGAATACTACTCAGATTAAAAGCAACAGACACATCTGTACTGTGCTTTAGAACAAATTGGAGATAACTGATAGTGAAAAAAGCACATTTAGTGCCACACACTGGCTAAGAGATCAGGAACCAAAAGGAAGAAATCTCTTATTCCAGCAAATAAGGTATGCCCCTTATAAAACAAGCAACAAAATGAACGCGGTCCCTCTTCTCTCCTGACAGCAAGGAAGTAGGATAATAGTGCAAGGACAAGTTACTAAAACACACTTCTCTCAGCTGTTTATAATGGTTAACTACAGTCCTGGTCACATAACATAAAACCATGCCACTATATTCTGTCAATGCAACATGAATGTCAGCCAATGTTAAACCAGGAATTGTTATTATGTTAGGGCAACATCGGACCCACTTGTCAAGAATATCTACTTTCCCCATACATCTGTGGTTTAAAACAAAAATCAGTATTTTATGGTTGAGTCCAAATTACTATTTAATAAAACACAAGTACCCAAACCACACAGTTTAGGAAAAGTGAGGTAATGTTTGTATCTGCCCACTTCTAGCGACGAGAAATCTTACACTGTTAAGAGATTCATTTGATACAGCTACCAAAAGTGCTGGATGTCCAAATGAACCGAACCTCTAGCATGTACAAAATGGATCTGAAAAAATCACAAGCAAGCTTTCTTGTCAGATCCCCAGTACATTTAGATTAACACTTGCTGGCAGTGGGACCCACAGGCTTGCTGAACCACTGAGGAAGGCAGGCGCCCCTAGTTCTGTACCTCCGGCAGGGGTGGGGGCTGGGCTAGGACCTGCTCCTGCTCAAGCAGTCCTCACTACCTCTTGGATTGTGCCACACCTACCCCAGGCTGCCTGAAGCTGGGCCCCATGGCAGTTGCCCCTTTTCCCTCCATCCTGTTCCCTCCCCCTGCACCCTGCGTCAGCTGGCCTGATCGCTGGAAATGCAGTCAGAAAAAGATTCCCTCCCTGGTATTTGTGCATTTCTTCGTCTGGGTCCAAACATAATCAGTACAAAGTTCAAAGATGAAAACCAAGGAGAAAAGAATCAACTTGTACGTTTAATATATGAAAAGAATTGAATGTTGGCTAAATTATCCAAAGTAAATGCCAGCTGAAGCAGTATGAGGCTTCCTAGGTAGCTAAGAAGGCATGACGACTTACAGGATTTGAAATGGGAGTCTAGTCTTGGACTTGCTGAGCAAAGGTAGAAATGATTTTTTACAAAACATGAACCTGGAGATACGTTTTGCTGGTTCTTATTTTCTAATCTTTTTTCCAACTTATACATTTACATACAAGAGAGCTGCTGATTGTTTTCTTTATCCAGCCAATATCAGCCCCTCCTCACTCACCCACTTACATTTGCTAGGTATAAATGCAAAAAGCACATTACTGCCAAGAGCTTTGGGAGGTTACGTAATCTGAATCAATTTCATTACCATAAATAAATGTC
The DNA here is from genome assembly GCF_033958435.1 of Carettochelys insculpta. Classification (NCBI taxonomy): domain Eukaryota; kingdom Metazoa; phylum Chordata; order Testudines; family Carettochelyidae; genus Carettochelys; species Carettochelys insculpta. The sequence goes on along the minus strand of NC_134139.1, from coordinate 87,215,036 downwards.
AAATGGTTGAAATACATTTTCTCTGATTAAACTGTCAAGGGCAAGAACATGCAAGAACAGATTTTTGGTTTTTGTTTTATTCCTCTTACCAAACCCCGCCTCCACCCCCAAAAAAAGCCCCTGAAAAAACAAAAAAAGAAACCACCCTAATAAGAAAGAAAGCTTCTTATTAGCTAACTATCCATAATATCAATCATTTGCTAATACCTTCAGGGTACAAAAAGCAGCTGTCCATACCATGAGCAACAAAGAGTAGCTATTCAAGACAACGAAACAAAACCATTTCCCCAAATCTTTCTATTGCCTTGATTATCCCATAACAATTTACAGAGCACTAATGTCATCTCACCAAAGCATGGGCAGAAAATCCATTACCAGCAACACTAGAACTAGGGAAAACATCTTCTGAAGCTGCTGCTATTGCTAATTGCTTAGTTCTACTGAAGTAGTGCCTAAAAGTTCCAGTCAGGGATCAAGACTCTGTTGCACTAGGGCAAGGGTGGCCAACCAGTTAGGAATTAAGAACCACAGAGTGCAAAGAGCCATGTATTATATGTTTACTTTTATCTGTCTATCTAGATATAGATATAATATATATCTAGATGGATGGATGGATAAAAATAAATATATAATATATGGCTCAATGTCCTCCCCCTCCTCCAGACCCACCCAGTCTAACTTAATGCCCTCTTCCTACCCACCCCAACCCTCTACCCCATGCTCTAAATTCATGCCGGCAACTTACCAGACCAGCCGCTGCTGCAGCCATGTACTTCTTCCACCAAGTGCTGGGGTTCGTGTGAGGAGGAGTGTGGACAGCACTCCTAGTGTGCAGCTCTGAGGAGGAGCCGCAATTAATGGCTCAAAAAGCCGCATGAGGCTCAAGAGCAGCAAGTTGGCCACCCATGCTCGGGACTGAACAAGTATGAGTAAGCCAGATGGATAGAACCTTAAAACAATGGCTTGTGGGGGGACTGCAAGACAGAGGGTTGGTAACAGTGCAAACTTTTCTCTGGATCACCGCACTGAATTCACTACAGACCTGTAGCTACTGAAAACGGTTACTATCAGGAGATGGTTAGGTGACCTGTGCAAAATTAGATCAGGCACTAATTTTTACCTTGTTGGCAGTCTCCAAGTGCACTATGGAGCTCAAGGCTGCCACAGAACAGCAGGACTGTGTAGCAAAATTCATGCTACCATTATGCTCATTATTGTTACTTATTTTGTGCATTATGGTAATACCTAGAAGTCCACCAAAAACTGGAAGCCAGCTGTAGTATACACTATACACATGTACAGTAGAAGACAATCCCACGTTTGGAGACCCTTTAATCTAATGAACATGGCTATGAAACTTTTATGTACACTAGCAAAAAATTAAACACATAAGAAGTCCACTTGGAAGTCAAAGGGACTGCTCAGGCATGCGACTGCTTGCTTGTGCTCACAAGGCAGACAAAGCACAGGAGAACGACAGGTTTATTACCAACATTTTTACAAATGGGGGAGTGACGCACAGAGAGATTAAGTGATTTAGCTGAGGTCGCACAGGAAATCAGTCATAGAAAGCAGAGCTAAGCTCAGTCTAAGTCCAGTGCCTTATTCAGAAGATCATACTTTCCCTTCATGTTGGTGGAAACAGAAAGATTCAAGACTTTGCTTCTGTCCACATAGCTTTTAAACAGCAGTGATTTAAAAAAAATGAAAAGCAAAAACATTTAATAAATTAAGCCCTTTAAATGTTGTAAAGAAATAGGAATCTGTAGATCAAGGCTAGTTTTGGGATTTTTTGCTAGCCAATGTAAAGTACCCGGCTGCTACTATTTATTTGATACATAATGCACATGCTGACAGAAACAGTATTTCCAGTGACATTTCAGCAGGTAAGACATTAAAACTTGGAATTTTTATACTACACATATCTTTCCAAGAATTATTCATTCTTGTAGGTTCAGCTTGCACATAAACTGTGTGTGGAATTTATTCTCAAGGCACAAGTATGAATTATGCATGCTGCTTAGGCACTAGGCAAAAGTCAGAATAACTAGTTGAAATCACAGAGTCTAGGCAGTAATTTGATTTGAAAATAAACATGTGTAAAGTTTATCTAAAGTAGGATAGAGACTTCAAAATGGAACTGACATCAATTAGTCAATTAACACCTTAATGTACATCAAAGGCAATCCCACACAGATTAAACCAAATAACAATCATAGCCAGTCTATCAGAATTATTTACCAAGCACCAGATGTAAGCTAAACCCAAGCCATGAGCCACCTTTAAATAGTTTGTTCTGTGAAGAACATGGCGAACATTTTTGGTTTACTGGGGTCTACTCAGATATAGTCACCGAAACCAAATAAAATAACTTTTATCCAAGTGCAAACAAGCTAGAAAAAAGATCCAGGTTGGTTTGGCTGGGGGGCGGGGGGAGTTGTACTTGTTGCTAGCAGATTAAAAATGATCTAAGCTTGGTTTTGGGTCCTTATGATTAGAGTCCTGCACGGATATAAAATTGGTATCGAGCATCACAAAAATGATCCACAGATCTCTGCATCCACAACTGCAGATACCCACTGATAGAAAGCAGACATCCATGGACTTGCAGGGCTCTTGTTATGATTCAGATTCTGAAATGTAGGGACCAGATTTTGATCCTCACTATTACTTTAACATTATACTCCAGCAGTGTAGAGAGAGCACCTAAGGAAGTCCCTCAACACAGACAGTGTAGAGCAGGGGTCAGCAACCTTTCTGAGGTAGAGTGCCCAAATTTAACCTTCTGACCTCTCTGTATGCTTCAAGTGCTGGTGATGCTCTTTAAAGTTTCTACTAGTCCTACTTACAACAGTTTCATTAATAAATAAATTAGGATGCAGAGCTTTACCGTTTAGGTGGTGGCTGGTAGCATTAGCTGGTCTTTTGTTCATCCCCAGGTGGCAGGGCTTTGAGCAAGCTCTCGGCTGTATGAGGGAGAAGGGGCGGGGCTGAGCTCCCGGCTCATGTGCTGATGAAAATAGGTTTGCGTGCCACTCTTGGCACCTTTGCCAGGGTTTGCTGACTCCTGGTGTAGACCAAGCTCTGTGGCAGAGCTGGGCAGGGGACTGAGGGAAGTAAAGGCTGGAGCTGGAGAGGGAAAATATTGGAAGGGTGGGGGCAGAGAGAGGCAGGGATGGCTGGAAAAAGGATCCAAGCATGGGGGCAGGATGGGACCGCTGTGGGGTAGACCTGGGCTGGGGGTGGGGGAAAAGGAGGAAGGAGCCAAGATGGGCACGGGACCCCTGGGGAGCAGAGCTGAGCTGGCAGTTGCTGAGGGGAAGAAGCCAAGCCTGGCACAGGACCCCTGGCAGGGAGAGCCGTGCAGGTGTGAGTGGGGTCACAGAAATGGGTGGGAGAGCACCTCCAGGGAGATGGTGGATGGGATTGTGGCTGTCCAGGGAGTCCTCTAATTAAAGGGTAACGTACAGGGTTTCCCTGGGCGGGGGTTGAGGGGAGAGGAGGAGCTCTGCCTGAGGGACTGGGGAGTCATTGATTGTGCTGTCTTGAATTCCTGTCATTGGGCCTGCCCACAGGAACCCAGCTGAGGTACAATTTGGACATAGAAGAATTACCAAGCAAAAACCGATCAATTGTTTTGTTACTTGCAACAATTAGTACCTGCTAAAACAAACAGAGAAAAAAACCTTCTTCAGTTAACCAGGTCTGATCTTTAAAAATATACCAGGATGGCAAAGGTGGTTTCTCTTTACCCCAGGTGACAACGATGCCTAGAACCAGGAGCAAAAGCTCTGTAGAGCGATGACAATCTCCACAAGCTATATTGGCATCTGCAACAAAACGCCCACATTTTCTGCATCTGGCGAGGAACTGTGGAAGGGATATTTTCATGATTGTCCTATGTTAGCAATCAGTGGCTCTAAACAAGAGGTACGTGTACCCCACTAGGTTGTCTCCTAGCTTTACAAAACGCTACATAAAAAGGACACATTAAAACAATACAGTAAACACTTGATTTAATGGACCCTGATACAACGGACTTCGCAAATAGATGCTGTCTGCCAGCCCCCTAATAAATGCTGGAGACTCACCAGAGCCACCATTGGGCCTGGAGGAGCTGTCAGAACAGCTGGGGCTGCCAGGGCTGGAGGGACCACTGCAGCAGCTGGGGATGGGGCTGCAGTGGCGCACAGTAGTGCTTCTTCCCCAGCACTTTATGCATGGAGCAGGTGGGCACCTGACTGCCACTCCCTGCAGCTGTGCTGAACAGCAGCCATGGCCTTGGAGGCTGCTGCCCGCTGGCAGACCGGGGGCAGCTATGCCCTACCTTCACGCGAGCAACTCAGAGCTGGGGGCTGGAGGAGCCACAGCACTGACAGCTGCAGGAGGTGGAGGGAGCCAGGCCAGCATTCAGCTCCTCTCCTGGTAACTGGGAGAGGGAGATGGAGGTGTGAGGGGAAGAATGGGGCAGAAGGGGGGAAGGGAAGAGGGGGCAGAGGACAGGCGTGAGCGATGGGGTAGGAAGGTACATGCATCATCACACGGTATAACCATTTGGCTATAAACAGACTTTCGGCATTAACGGACACCCCTCCCCCCCCCGTTAGCCCATTAAATTGAGGCTTTACTGTATAATCTAAAATTTTAAACAGAAAGTGATTTGTTTACATTGCTCTATATATTATCCAGAGAAATGTAAGTACAACAATCACATTCCAACGGATTTATTTGATAATATGGTAAAGTGAGAAAGTAAGTACTTTTTTCAGTCTAGTGTTTTGAGACCCTTTTGCATTATGATGTGTGATTTTTTAAGAAAGTAGCTTTCAAGTGAGGTGAAACATGGGGGTACGCAAGAGAAATCAGACTCCTGAAAGAGGGCCAGTACTCAGGGAAGTTTGAGAGCCGCTGTTACAGATTATGGAAAGCAATTTCCAAAGTGAATGGGGAAATATCCCCATTCTACAAAGGAGGAAATGAGACTGAAGTTGGCATTTTCAAAGCCTTTAAATGACCTAGGAGCACAAATCCTATTGACTTTTTCAGGGTTAGAAGGATGTCTGTGAAATAGTTGTGAACAGTGCCTGCATTTCTCAAACTCTCAGATAAAGCCTTCAAACCACGAGCAACCTTCCCTTTCAAACCACTCATAGCTGTAGATGCTGTTGCAGCCCTCTGACTACCACTGACATTGAAGTCTCTCTCAAGAAAAGCAACAATTTCTGATGATACTGACAAAGATAAGTGTTATTCAGCAATTTAAACTGAAAGTGGGTTTTAAAATTAAGGCACAATTTTACGGATGGGGAACTGTATAACTCTAATATGTGCTAACATTGAGGATATGCATTGAATTTATCTACATGCTACTCGTAAGTGCTGAGAACATTTCTGTCTCATGAAGATTAGTTTAAATATCTTTGGTATAAATCATAACATATTTCCTACACAGAGAATGTATGGCAGGTAAGAAATAAGTAGAGGGACTAGCTGCAGCTTACATCTGATGGCTTGACTCTCCTGTTATTTTCAAGTAATGAAGGTTGCTAATACGACTGCAAATGGTGCAACCTGTTTAGTTCCTGAAAACTAATTTTGTAATGTCACAGGTTTCTGCATAAGCCATACATCAGAGACCTGGGGAAAGAAATTAAGGGCTGGGGTGAGAGAAGAAAACTTGGCTACAAGCTATAATGTACCTAAAAGGATTGGTACAAATCAGGGCTTTTTTTCTGGCAATTCATTCTGGTGCTACGTATCAGCACCTCCTTGCCAGGGTTCCCACAGATGGGGTGCTGGTGGGGCTCAGCGCCCAAGCTGGCTCCCACCTACAGAGCTGCCGCAGCCTTCCTCCCGCTTGACCCCATACCAGCACGGGCGCCAGGAGGCTGCCATGGGGCTGGAGCCAGAGCCCCCATGCCCTATGGCAGAGTGGGGCTGGGAGCTGGGCCCCACCAGCATCCCTCTGGCAGCCCTAGCCATGGGAACCTGGGAGCAGGTTGGAGAGGGGGAAGCAAAGAGCCACACCGGCTCCTCTTTTTTCACAAAAAAAGCACTGGTACAAACAAAATAGAAATTAGTTTTTCCAGCTAAGCTTTCTGCTCACAAAATTAGACATCCTTTCTTTAACTGTGTGCACAATGGGAATGATGATTGAAATAGTAAGGGAAACCATTAAACTCTCCAACAAAACTTGCATTTGAATAGCTTTAAAAAAAGGCAAACTGAAAATTGAGATATAAGTCTCATGGACTTTATGAGGCATTTTAATTGCATACGGTCATGAAGGCATATGAAGTCAATGTACAAATCATTTTATACTCAGCAACACTGCACAAACAGATGTGATTATTAGTGCCAATTAGTCTATATTGGTTTGAAATGAAAAAGGGAATTTTGGCCTGGGTAATGATGCTACCTTTAGTTGCTGAACAAAAACAAAGACTAATTTCTACCTGAACAAAATCTAAATGTATGGGAGAAGCCTCAATTTAAACATAAGCGGAAAACTCCACCCTTTAACAATACAGCAACGTTTTCATGATAAGCTCAGCAACTGGTAGATGGTTATCCATATTTCTCAGCCTTAGACTAAACTATTTCACAGAGATAAAAGGAGAAGCTAAATACTGTGCACAATTAGAATCTGATTTCATGATGACAGCTGAGCTTCCTGATTAATCATTTATTTTCTTGTCGCGTTCCTTATTACAGGAATATAACATCCAAGGATATTTCAAAGCAGAGCTCTGCATGGGCTATTATCTTTCTGTGACAAACTGCTGTGTAAGCAAGTGTGTCAGTAGCTTACCCATTTGTAAAGAATAAAATGGATTCTCTTATACCTACTTGGTATTATTGTTTTAAATATGTAAAATGTTTTTAAAGATTAAGGAGATTTATTACAATAATAGGTAAATTTAACCTTGCAAAATGTGTAAGTACTATAGTTTGTGGTAAATTACACAGGATCCTGAGTTGTGAAACACAAGAAGAAATCACATTTCTACCAGCCACTAAGCTGGGCTAACTATTTGACCTTGCTTTGCAGATGATTTTAAATGACTGTTAAAAAACCTGCATTATTTTCAAGATTCTGGAAATAGTTTATGCTTTGAGCCAAATGCACCTTCTAAACAAATGTCCACAATTATAAAAACCCATGTTAATTTAGATCTAACATATTCAATTAAACTGAACTCTGAGAGCTTGTCAGCAAAAAGGACATATTCACTCACCCACATACTGTTCCCTCAGGGAAAATGTTGTTAGTGACTACCCTATGACTTTTTGTTTTTTCAAAAGACCCTAAATCCATATTTCAGGCACCTACAGAAATGGCCTGATTTTTCAAGGGTGCAGAACATCCAGTAGCTTTCACATAACTCTTTCCTGGTCTTCGAGAATAAATCACAATGCAATTAAATGCCCATAGCCATAGGTGAAGCATGAGGGTGCACCGGGGGCCACATGCTCCCCCCCACCATCTCTCCCTCACATTCAGTGTGAGCGCCACGCTGCTTATGAGTATGGGGATGGCACCCCGAGCCCCAGAGCCGTGAGGGATGAAAGAAGCATAACCTTCCTAGCTCGTACCACTCCTGGGGAAGGTGGGGGGTGGCACTGTTCCTGCACCCACCAAAGTGGTGCAGCACTTCTGTGGGCAGACATAGGCAGGAGCAAGGAGAGGCTGGGCAGGAGGGGCAGGAAAAGGAAGGGGGCTTGGGCAGAGCAGAAAAGAGAGTAGAGTAGGGCAGGGACACAAGGCTGGTGGCCTCTCCTGGGGGGATAAGGGACTGGTGACAGAGGAGGAGTTTAGTCTGCAGAGGCACATCCACATGGCCTCTTTACTGCCAGCAGACCCTCTGCCGAGAGCAAAATCTCACGTGGCTATGCTAATTCGCCACATGAGTATGCAAATAGGAAACCATCTGAAATTTCCAGAAACCGGCTTACCATAGCTCTGCTGGCAGCAAAGCTGAAGACCGGTGCCATGTCGACGTAGGAGTTTTTATTTCAGCATAGGTATTCTCTTAAGTTGTGAAAAAATTCCACACCCTGAGAGATGTAGTTATACTGGCCTAAAACAGGCTGGAGAATTGGCATGGCTAATGTCTATGCTGAAGTGGTACAACTGAGCTGCAGTAGTATTTTCAGTGTAGACATTGCCTTAGCACGAGTTGGCAAACTCCGTCACCTGCACTCGAGGTAGATTAGCTCACATGAGAGCAACCACATCCCAGAACAACTCTGGAGTTATATAGGGTGATACGATAAGCAGCACAAAGAAGCTGAGTGAGCAGTGACTGGATTATCTGATGCTGAGTTGTAACCCTTGTAACCCAACTAACTATTGTATACCCAATGACAACAGGATGCACCTCCTGGTCTGGCACCCTTGGGACCTCACCGGTCCTGAATGAGTTTGCCTGACCAGTGAAGATCAGTTCCGGCTCCTCTGCTGGGCTCATCTCCCAGTTCCACTCCCATCTCAGCTACCTCCATCCCCTGCCTCATCGCCGTCAACCCCTCCCCCGCCCCCCGCCTACCACCACTCCTGGCTCCACCTTCTGGTTCCCATCAGCCCAGCTGCCTGCCATTCTGCTGGGAGCACCACCCGGGGCTGTACTTTTCCCAGAGAATGGTCTCTCCCCTGTGGACAATGATCCATTAACATTTATATAGCTGTTCTCATCTCAGACTGATGTTAATTTTTCAGACCAGTCCAGTGTTTCCCAGAGCACCTCTGTGTTCCCCCGTTTTTAGTGTAGTCAAAGCATGACATTCCTATAAATTCCAATTTTCTCTTACTGTTCATATCCAATATGATTTTCGTTTTGACCGCAATATGGGCTTTGCAAGGGATGATATTATTTGCTTTTGCTTGGTACGAGTCAGACTGCTAAAATCAGGCACAGAAGCAGGAATCAGGTTGCATGAAATAACACAGCAGACAGGATTTTAATTCTATAGCTTGGATTCATGCCACACAGTAGCTATGTTGTAGATCCAGGCAGTGAAGGATTATTCTGCCTCCAACATCTCTGTCTCATTTGCTTTGCTGGTAAATGGCTTCATTTTCTGGACTGCCACAAGGGTTCTACGGACTGCCTGCACTCAAGAGTCCATGGTTTGAGAAACTATGCTACAGCAAAGCAAGAACAGATGTATTTGAAAGAGCATGAAAGTAACTTCACATTTCCTCATTCAATATTCCACAATATCTGTCCACTGCATTGACAGCTCTGCTCACGGTGTCCTTTTAGAATGTTTAAAATGGATGGTAGGACTATCTATAGCTGCCTATCGGTAGCTGCTGACGTCTTTGCTTAACAGATACTTAGATTCTTCTCCACAGATTCAATATTTATGGAACTGCAGATGGTTTTTTGGACTCCTGTTTCTTTTATTAATTATTATTATATACCTTGATAAGGAGGAGTCCCATGGACCTAATGAATCATTGCAGATGAAGTCAGGCTGGAGTTCCATCAATTCAATTGAATTTAGTTGTTTTAAAAACCACCACACCCAAAGCAACCAAATCATAACACACATGAGCTATGTCTACACATGAATGCTACATCGAAATAGCTTATTTCAATGTAGTGACATCGAAATAAGCTATTTCGATGAATAACGTCTACACGTCCTCCAGGGCTGGTGCCGTCGATGTTCAACATCGACGTTGGGCGGCACTACATCGAAGTAGGCTCTGCAGGGGAGTGTCTACACACCAAAGCGGCTCACATCGAAATAAGGGTGCCAGGAACAGCTGCAGACAGGGTCACAGGGCGGACTCAACAGCAAGCCGCTTCCTTAAAGGGCCCCTCCCAGACACACTTGCACTAAACAGCACAAGATCCACAGAGCCGACAACTGCTTGCAGACCCTGTGCATGCAGCATGGATCCCCAGCTGCAGCAGCAGCAGCCAGAAGCCCTGGGCTAAGGGCTGCTGCACACAGTGACCACAGAGCCCCACAGGGGCTGGAGAGAGCGTCTCTCAACCCCTCAGCTGATGGCCGCCATGGCGGATCCCGCTATTTCGATGTTGCGGGATGCAGATCGGCTACACGTGCCCTACTTGGATGTTCATCGTCGAAGTAGGGCGCTATTCCCATCTCCGCATGAGGATAGCAACTTTGACGTCTCACCGCCTTATGTCGATTTCAACTTTGAAATAGTGCTCGCCACGTGTAGATGTGGCGGGCGCTATTTCAAAGTTGGCGTGGCTACTTCGAAGTAGCCGGCACGTGTAGACGCGGCTATGGTGGATCAAAAAGAATCACAACATGAAGCTTTAGATTTATGTTGCTGGTCCATGCTACACCTGAGAGTCACACAATACCATGTTACTGTTTCTAAGGCTACATCTACACTACCAGATAAATCTGAATTTAAGGCAGTTAGCTTGATTGTACCAAGTGACTGTCTTCACTGTAAATACCATTAGCTAAATTTACAGAGCAATAACAACAATATCATAACACTGTTGAAACCACCTGGGTGTACCATCAAGTTCAAATTTAGAAATTTTGAATGAAGGCTGCTGTGGAAGTGCCACGTCTGAATCGAATTCCTTGTCTTGGATGACTGGCACTGCTGTGCCTGACTCCCTCTAGCAAGTCACATGAAGCAGCGATGGTCAGTTTCCCAGCTTCCATAAGCTGCGGGGACCCAGGAATCACGCAGCAGGGAGAGCACTGCTAGTGGTGGGGGTGCAGCAGGGCCTGTAGGGAGGGCACAGAATGCAGGGCTGAGGGAACTTTGGGATAGGTTCCCCCAATGCACCGCTGCAACACTCGACGTCTGGCCATTCAGCGTGGCAGCACTAACTTGAATTTGTGTGTACTTTGTGGGAGAGTGAGGATACTCAAAATAGAATTTATAAAACCCAGCGTTATAAAATTGAATTTAATAAAATTGGATTTATCTGGTAGTGTAGATGTAGCCTAAGGGCAGTCTAAAAAACTTACTTCTAAAGGTTTATCTGCTTCTTATTTACAGCTAAGGACTCTTTAGGCTTAAAACAAAGTTTGTAAACTTGAAGATTAATTAAAATGGGTCCAGCCAGTAGCATTATTCAGGATTTTCTAACTTACGTGCTTTAAAAAATGCCCAACTGACCTACCATTACATGAGATCTAATTTTATTTTGCACTAAACATATATGTCATATACTATAAATATGGAAGCTAAAAGAAGTTTGATCAATAGCAACAGAGATAATGGCACTATAGTCATATTAGTAGCAGTAAAATTGTTACTTAAGCAAGTACCCATTAGTTACATTTGGGAAGACAGGCCATAGCAATCTTTTATAGCTATTGACAGGAGCTTTTCTAATGTATAATCAGCTTTTCTAATGTATAACCATTTTAATCCTTACTGTGATTTCTGAATGCTTATAAATGTTCTTTTGTTAGCTATACTTTATATAATTTCTGAAAACACACAGAACGAGTTTTGAACCGACTTACATCTGTGCAGCCCACAAAGAGTTAATTATTTCGCATGGGATAGAGTTCGGTGTAAAATTGGAACCAAACATACTGGGCTAGTAAGTGGACTCTGAGGTTAACACAAACAGAAAGATCAGAGGCTGCTGTATGTTTTAGAATTATTGTAGCTCAGAAACCACGTGTGCTTAATAGATACCAGTCAATGAAAGGAAAACCTATTACAAGTTACATGGTGATGTATTTAGCTTGTGAATGTGTACTTATTAAGGAAGAAAAAAAAACCAAACCCACCCCCCACGCAAAACCATAATACTGACATTCGGCAGAAAGTCTGGTATTGTCCTTGCTAAAAAGATCAAAGATCTATAAAGAAGAAACATGGAGAGCTGGATCAATATTTTATCATATATTGTGTTCACATAAATTGTCTTGGCCTAACTTGAAAATTCTGTCAAATAGTCATCTTTCTGATCACAATCATCTAGCTTCTTGAAAGAAGAAACTGTTCAAATGTACTTGGGCCAGGGCTTGCAACCTTCAGCTCTGGAGCTGCATGTGGCTCTTTATGAACTTCTTTGTGGTGCCAGATGCTATAATTGCCAAGTTTAAAAAACCCTGTCGATTATTTTCGATATTTGGTGAACATCTAGAAGCTGAACAATGAACAATTCATTTCTAAATAGCAAACGATATGTGATCACAAAATGTTGGCTAAATCCCCCTTTAATATGTGCAGTGCATTGTGGGACATGTGTGTGCACTGGTCTTAAAAGAGGTTACAAAAAGTACAGTATGACATTATTTATTGAGGAATCTCTCGTATTCACATGCATTGCAGTTCTTGAATTACCCCCTTTTTGTTAAAAACCAAATTTGAAAAAAATGTCTCTTCTTGCTCTTTTGGTTGCTGACCACTGTATTAGGGACTGGTGCATGTAAACACACATTTTTACACAGATGGGATCAGAGGTTTTTTGTCAATCATTTGTTAACAGTGAGCAAAATCAATGAATATTTAAAAATAAAAGGCAGTGAACAGAGATTGGCAGTAGGAGCCAAAACGACTATTCAGTCACTGAGTCCTTACCCAGGAACTTATCACCTCAGTTTATAAATGTCAATCATGGATGGGGAACAATGTGGTGGTAGAATGTGCCAACAACAAATAGGTTTTTTTTTTTTTTAAGTCAATATAAATATTAAAGATTTTAAATGTTTGACCTGCTGATTCAGACTTTTTCTTTATTCCTATCAGGTACAGATATTAGCTTCTAGATGAGGGATTTGCTTAATGCTTTTTAATCTTTCAACCTCGGCAAATAAATCTGCTTTGTTTATTCACTGGAGTGTTTAGCACATTTTATTATGGAAATATTTCTTGCGATTTTTATATATTTTGATCCCATTTTCTGGCTTTTTGCTTCATATTTTTGAAAGCAGAGTTAGCATGCAAGAACTGTAATTTAATTGAGCAGCAGACCCTAATATTTTCACATATCTAAAAAATTTAATATAGTTTTCAGCTTACTGAATTACTGAATTAAAATCAATTCAATAATCCCAGCTTCCCACTTGCCAGCCCTCTGCCCCAATAACTTACTTAAGCTTTTACTGCCAATGTGATCCTCATTATGGGTGAAGCACTGACAGTACAGAAGCCTTGAATCTTCTTTCTAAACACCAGCTAAAATCAGTTCAAGTGGAAACAATGCAGAGTTATCTCACCAGGGCAGATTAACTTCACATCTAACCTGTAACATCACCTCCACTCAAGCAAAGCACCCAGTCAAGTTTCAGGTTCACTCCGTTTTTTACCCTCATGTGCACTTCAACTGTGCCAAACATTGTGTGATGGTAAAGTGAGCTACTAGCAACCAATCACCAATAAGTCTCAGTGGGATTTGGACATTCGCTTCCATGTCTACTTAGACAAGCAGTGTTTGATGAACTAGTATCTCCAGCAAAGCCTTCCATTCTGAAGGAAGGGAGGGACAAGAAAATAGTCAAAATACAAGGAAGAACAAAGACATGTCTGTGTACAATGTTTTAACGTTGCTAGAAACATAATCTACTTTTCATATTCTGATTCTGATGTCTAACACGAGTAGCAAGGTATAAACCTTCATCTTCACAGACAAGCTGTTGGGGCAGATTGTTTCCGCAGTTTATGGCACAATACAGTGCCCTATAGCAAAAATCAGAGCTACTACATGATATGTAACTTCTTTGGCATGTTACTCTGCTTCTTGTACGGGCATGGCTTACGTTCTAGAAATGTGGAAAAATGTACTCAAGGAATTGATTTTCTGTCTTACTCGTCTTGCAACAACGTCAGCATATGATTTTACTTCAAGTATGCATAGAATTTATTTGTGATAGCCACATTGACAAAACTATAGTCTGTGAATCCACATTTCACCTGACAGAATAACAGAAATTTTCTAATGCCACCAACACCAGTAGCTTCATTTGTGGTATTCTGAGGCTTATTTGTAAAAGGGAAATCAATCACTGAACATATATACATATCTCCCTTTCTTTCTTTTGAAGCATCTCCCTCCAGGACATCCATTGTGCCAGACTACATCATGCTGAGATGTGAGGCATAGATGTCTACCACAGAGGTAGACTGTCAAATTAAGGAACCATATCAATTTATATTTTGACAATATCTCACAAATCATATGGCACTGACTCGGCCTGTTGTGTTATGAAGACTATTGTGACAGTAGATTCTGAATTAGCAAAACAGTAAATATGTATGTTGTTAACATCATAAGCATCACATGTGACACCCGTATCATTCACCTGTCACACAGTACCATGCACCGAAAAACTTACACGAGCCTATCTATATAACAAACATTCGCCTAAATCTGTGGTGAGGGTCCATCTAAAACAGAAGTGGCCTAAAAGAGTGGAAAAAAGGCAAAATGAATAGCAGTTTGTATTAGTTATATATAATAAAACACAACTTGTAGCTTTCATTTTTTTAGCCGGCCAAAGGAATGAAACATCTGCCAAACTGCAGTGTAATTGAAGTAGTGGAAGCAGCAAGGTATAACTGATAAGAGAACTGAGAATCAGACCACCTGAGAGCCTATTCCTGGCTCCTCCCCCACCACCACCACCACTGCATACTTGATGTGACCTTTTCAAGATCACAGCTTCTTTAAGCTTCAGTTTCCCTCACGGTAAATCGGAAATAATATTTACCCTTCTATGGAAAGCATTTGACATCTATAAATAAGTGCTATACTCTTGCTAAGTATTTTTATTAGTGGTATTAAAAGGCCCAGTTTGCAAAGAGATAGATTAATTGTTCTTGAAATTAAAAACAAACATGATATAGTGGCTTTTGGCAAGAGGAAAATCATGGGCTACTCACTGCCAGTGGTGACTGATTACTATTAGTAATAGTAAACCAAATAAGAGCCCCAGTCACCCCATTGTGCTACGTACCGTAGAAAGGACCCCATTGTGCTAGGTAACATAGAAAGAACAAAAAGATGATCCCCACCCCAAAGAGTTTACAGTCTGAGACAAGAAATCATAAATGAAGACAGACTGGCAGGGGAGCAGAACTAAACAATGATATGATAGTAAAACCTCTATTATCCAGCATCCCTGGGGAACCAGGGACGCCAGATAACAAAATGTGCCAGATATTCAAGTGAGCCCCCACTGAGTAACCAACCTTGCAGCAGCCAGACCCAGACAGTCAGCTGGCCCTGCAGCAACTGGCCCTGGCTGGGTAACTGGTTCCTCGGCATGCTAGTTAACAGAATGTGCCAGTTATCCAGGTTGCCAGATAATCAAGCTTTTACTGTATATTGGTCAGCATGATAGGCTGTGGTCTCAGCAGACCACCACCCTAATTAAACAGTTGGCTAATGCTATAACGGTGAAATTATTTTGAGTGACTGTTCCTGTTCAGTCTTCACTGTCAGTTTTTTTGTAGTAGTTCTCATGGGTATTTTTGTTCTCTAAGTTTTATTTCCACCTATTGAATTACCCATTTTCTGTGACCTGCTGCAACATTTTAAAGGATTTGCTACCTAATGGGCTATTGAGAAGTGCATAAATGCAATACAAAGTCTGTGGGATCTTAGCTACAGCTGAAAAGGAGTTTCCCTCATGACCTATATATTGAAGGGAATTTTATTTTACCTATATAAAGAAATGTGTTGTATCCACTTGTTAAAGAAAATTAAAGAGTTGTGTACTAAAACCTAACAAAAGCAGTAGCCTGAAGAACATGATTTATTTACTATCAAGTCTGTAGAAAGTATAATCCAAGGATAAAAATCTGGCCCCAAAGCAAAAAGAAATTACGAGTGCTATACATACACATATATAGAGTGGCTGCAAGAAGGAAATGTCTCTCCTTTCCAAGCACAGAAGAGACATCCAGTGTTGGGGGGGGAAAAAAAAAAACAGAATAGCAGACAGATTTCATTTTGGACCATACTTTTCCTCAGGAGCTTCTGTGCCAGCAGGCCCCACTGGGCATGGGTCAGTTGAACATATGCCTCTCTCCAAGTCTTCTGCAAAGTCCTCCATAAAAATCCACTGCTAAGTACAGTTTCATAGCACGCAAGGCATTGTAGAATTCCCCCTGCAAAATTTTGGTTTAGCCTGGATTCCCCTCTATGGCAGAAACTGTTTCAACAGCATTTTCCCTGCAGAGTGCTTTTCAGTGAATATATATTCTTGGCTGTTTCTACTCAGCAAAACATAGTATTGCTGCTGTGTTTTGGCTTTTGTATGCAGAAACACCCAGAACTTCACCCTAAATAAGAGTTTTATCCCGCTCATCTAGTGATTTCCCCCTAATTTATAATCTCAGGCCATTTCTTTTTCTCAAATCCAGAGCCATGTCCTTTTGACTCACTGGTATGTATCACATGCTGGAGGACATTCTTTAAATACATTTTTCATTTTAGCATTCTTTTAGGATCTTTGCTACTGAGTAATCAAAAAAGGCAATTTTTCAGCTACCAAATAATTAAGTTGTGTTGAATGAACAACTCATCCTATTCTCCTTAGGTTTCTCTGAAGAGAACATCGTCCACAAATTACAATTCAAAAAGATTCGTTTTAAAATAGATTCTGGCTGTCTAAATCCATGATTACTTTCACCCATTTGACAGCATTCTGCCTATCACCTTCAGCTGTGACTTGGGAATGGTAAAATTCAGTCAGTCCTTTAACTTCTACTTAATACATTCCTAATTAGCAGTATTTCTGTTGTCATTTATACCACAAAATTAGTAACTATACACAAGTTCCTTTCGTTGCCTCTCTGAGCTAGTGTAGTGTGCAACATGTTTTTCACATGATAGCCTCTATATCTTCTTTATACATTCAATTATATACATTTTTTTCAGAAATGCAAGCTCTAAAGATGGACAACTTTAAGTGGGAGCCCTATTCCCCACACCCTTCACTGAACACACACCTTGTTATCATTCTTCTTACTCTGCACAGAAAGCAGGGAGGGATTAAACTAGTCTACTATGTAATTCTAGACCAAATTGGATGTCAAACTGCAGGTTAACAAAAATCAGTCTCATAAGGCAGTTGGGAAGCTGTAATTTAATGCCCTGCTAAAGGGACTTGCTGTATTCATCGAACTAGTGAAGGTTTACAGGTAGGCTCACTATATAAAAAACTTGGCTATCAGACTTTGGTTTAGAGTAATTTATGGCAGTTGACAGTAATAAGAGTCAAAATGTAGGGGTTTGTTTATTATTTTTATTTATTTATTTATTTATTGCTTTCAGTCATGGTAAAGAGCACAGAGGTAATACTGCGAACTATGACGGGGGGCTTCCTCAAAAAGAGATACGCACAGTCACGTTTACACTGGAGGGTGTTAAAATTTTCTGAAACATCTCAAATAAATTTAAATATCCTAATATTTTAAGCTACAAAACATTAGGGAACTGACGGGAACCATGTTAGGGAAAACAAATGAGAAACTACAGAGTAATTCACAGTTTTGAGCCTTGTTTTCCTTTTGAATAAGTTTAATAAAGGGACCATATGCTCAAACTGATAGTACTACAGAATATTTCAGTGGTGAGACTTGTTTTTCTTTTGGCTATGATCAAGATGATATAATATACCAAGCTTTTCAACCGAGGTTAAAGGGTCTTATATAAAAGTGACTAGCATTTCTGTTTGTACCTATGTAATGTGATAACTTTTTTAATGCTGTACCTCCTCCATTTCAAACAATCCTGAATGTTCTAGGCTTCAGTGGGCAGAATCACACTGAATTTTATGAAAAATCAGAAAACTAGAAAGGGGCTTAGGAAAGACACCTGGGGCCCTTTCCTCTGTTTAGCAAAACAAAAGCTTCAAGCACCTCTAAAATGCTATGCCTATCAAAGAACTGATTGATGAAACCTATTAATGCTTTCCAGTATAACTCCCACACTGAAACCTTGTCACACTGCTGTGGGGGGATCCACATGCTGAAACCTACGAGCCCTTAGCTTTCTGCAGCTGGGCAGATTTTAGGTACTCCATAGGGTTCCCCCTGCAGAAGTGTGCCAGCAGGACAAAGAAACACTCTCAATAACTGCCACTAACTGGAATCCTTATCTGCAGTAGCTGGGGAGACAAGTCTGGAGAGGGCAAGTAGACTTAACTATACTTCATAAAGGATGGAATTGAGGAAAGATTATCTAAAGGATGGAACTGAGAAAATGTGGCAGGGTATTGAGGGAAGATTTTTCTGCTATTGTCTGTGCTGTACCTCTTCTGAGGATAAACAGAAGACTTCCATCTCCACAGCTGTCAATCTAGCCCCCTTTCACCAGCACTAAATTCAGTTCCAAACAATTTAAGAAAAGAGAAAGAAAGAGTTAAGTGAAAGGTCAATTTTGCTATCCATGAGCAAAAGCGGAGTTTTTTTGTTTCTCTTTCAATGTCTGTTAAAGGCTAAACAGACACTGGTAGCTATGGTAGCAAAAGATTTTAAGGATCTATATTGTTAACAGCAGAGCAGCAGGTGATGAAGTTAACCCTAAGGAGGGAGAATAACTGGCAGGTGAGTGACATCTCCTATTCCCTATTGCTTTAAGACATGTTCTACCTTACCTAACTTTGCTGAATAATAGTTTGCACATGGCAGTGGATTCAGCGTGGCTCCTCCTTTCTTCCTTCAGCTTGACCGCTTAGTCATTCAGCAATAAGAACCCATAGGAGTACAAAGTTTAGGCATAAGAAATTGCGCAATTTGTATTTTTTCAAAAATATAATATGCCTCCCTCCCATAACTGGAAATGGAGAACAAATGACATGAGTATTAATGACTGCCATTACATTAATTGGCAGCTTTGGCCAATTACTGCGTATTATAGCTTCACATCTCTATGAAAGAACATACTTTTCTTCCTCTTTGTTTCAGTTACAATTACTGAGAACCTAGCTAATTGACTTAAAATGATGCAACAAATTTCATCATTTAAAACTAGAAATTAACCTTGAAAAGTTACTCTGTGGTAACATGTCCCTCATAACAATAACTGTTTGAAAGCCTGCACTTTAGAGGAAACCTTAAGTGCATGTGCAGCTGAATTTAGAAAAAGGTCAGATTTTTAATTACAATAGTTATGAATTTGAACAAATCACAGACTACCTTTGTTCTCAGAGTTGTAAGAAATAACACAGAACAGGCCAAACTAATGTTCTGTTGCTTCAGACCCACCAGCAATATTAGGTCTTTTCCCAGTCCCAGCCCTGGGGCTGCCGGATATGAAAGGGTTTACTGTACTCCTTTCAAGGCTATGTCTACACTAGCCCCAAACTTCGAAATGGCCACGCAAATGGCCATTTCGAAGTTTACTAATGAATATTCAGCACTTCATTAGCA
The DNA here is from genome assembly GCF_033958435.1 of Carettochelys insculpta. NCBI lineage: Eukaryota > Metazoa > Chordata > Testudines > Carettochelyidae > Carettochelys > Carettochelys insculpta. Next base: position 87,195,688 of record NC_134139.1, on the reverse strand, counting down.
TGCCGGCAGCCGCAGCACTTCGAAATTGACGCGCCTCACTGCCACGTGGCTCGTCCCAACGGGGCTCCTTTTTGAAAGGACCCCGCCTACTTTGAAGTCCCCTTATTCCCATGAGCTCATGAGAATAAGGGGACTTCGAAGTAGGCGGGGTCCTTTCGAAAAGGAGCCCCGTCGGGATGAGCTGCACGGCAGCAAGGCACGTCAATTTCAAAGTGCTGTGGCCGCCCGCATGCTAATGAAGTGCTGAATATCCATTTCGGCGCTTCATTAGTAAACTTCGAAATGGCCATTTGCATGGCCATTTCGAAGTTTGGGGCTAGTGTAGACACGGCCAAAGAGAGTGTGCAAGGGAAAAATTCTGTCCTGGAAATATAAAAGGACACCAGAGGTGAAAAATCATCTTAACCAAATCAAGAAAATAAACCAGCAGTCATGTAGCACTTCAAAGACTGACAAAATAACTTATTAGGTGATGAGCTTTCATGGGAGAGACCCACTTCTTCAGATCTATAGCATTTCCAGTACAGACTGACAGTTATATAGCACAGAGGTCTAGTAATAATAATACCCTGACAAATGAGATACATGGAACTGAAGGAGGTGGTGAGGGGGAGAGATACTAATAGTCTTGCCTGGGATCATTACGAATACCAGAGGAATGGAAACAGTCCTTCTAATATGTGAGGTAAAATCAGTTAACCAAAAAAAGAGCAGTAAAATGAAATCCTTGTTCATGAAGAACACCTTAATAGTGTACAAGAAAATAGAGAGCTGAGGAGCAAACATTGAAAGAGGGAAAGCATTTTCCCTCAAAAAGTAGGATACATTTTTTTCTTCTTTCCTCCATGCATTAGTGTCAAATTCTCTGATTTAACTAGCCACAATTAATGGAACTATATCAGCAGAGAATATGGCTGCATAAAAGCAAAAGTGCAGCTTTCAATGTATACATATACAGACTATATTTCTGAGTCAGAAAAGTGATTTCAACTATTAGGTCAACCTAAAATAAGTTCAATCCTTTCTGAATGTTCATTTAATCAACCAGTAGTCTCTGACTTCCATGTATATGTTTATTCATAATTGTTATAGTTATTTAGGCTCATTCCTTTCCTTCTTTCTCCTCCCCACTTCCGCAAGCAAAACAGAGAAAATGATCCAATTAACAGGAACAGTTTGCAAATGGACTGGAACATATGAGGTGCAATGGTAGTGTGGCATGCAGTCTGCCCTCTCTCAGTCCTAAAGAAGCCCTTCCATATCAGCTCCTCAGAGACAGACATTAAAGGTCTGGAAGGAGAGTGACTGGTTATGGAGGGGACAGAATCATGGAGAAAGACCTGTTTACTACAGCAATAACTTCCTTCAAACCTGTAATGATTTCCCATGGAAGAATGTTAACACTTTGACACACAACATAGAAGGTGCACCCAATAACTAAAAACATATTGTTATTTCCCTGTGGACTATGGGAAATGGAGTTGTACATTCCCTTTTGATTCTGATTCTTACAGTCTTCTGTGAATGAATCAATCAGTGAGAGCCAGCTACATACATGACTAACAAATGCCACCTATCAGTGAAATACTCCCAAATCCTTGCTGCTTTCTAAGTTCACACCTATCTTCTGAGAGAAGTCACCGGATAGGAAAGCAGGGCTAGTGGATGATATGGGGTTTTCAGTTGTAGGTTTATATTAGAGTTGGAAAAAAACACTTAAAATCCTTCACAAACATTCACTATATTTTAAATGAACTCAGGTTGATCTTGGCATTTTTTTCAATACCAGCATCATTAGTTTGTTGGCTGGAAATGTTCACCAAAGTGACATGTTCAAACCAACAACTTCCTGTGACCCTGACTGGCTGAGTCTATTCTTTACGAATGGCTGAGTCCATCCTTGGGTCAGCCTCACTCGCCAAAACCAAATTTTACCCAGAAAAAAGGATGACTTGACTTCACATATTATCGGTGTCATGAGTTAAAATTTCAGAATTCAGACGGTCTGTGCTTTTGCTGATTTAATGGGCCTTAGGGGCACTGCCCCATGCATCCAAACTTCTCCTCCAAGCTGAACCAAAGGGATTTTCCATCATAAGCATAGAGTAGCAGTGTATCCTGGTGTCTGGCCAAGGTACCACACCTCTCCTTTTGGCTGGAGGAAGCTAGGCTGCACCTACCTCTGCAGTCTTGGCCAGCTGGTTAGTCCTTTCCCCCTTTTTGTTGCAGTCAGGGATTTGGTCTTTCTGGGGGGGAAGGAAGCCCAGACACTTCTGTGTTAAGCTACTCTCTCTTCCACCTTCTGTCTTTTGTAAACTGCTTGTTCTTTTTATCGGTCTCCTCTCCTCTCCTCTCAGCCTCTTCTGCTAGTCTACCTTGTTCACCTCCTTTCTTACTCCTGCTCCCTCCCCTAACTGGTACAACATTTTTAAAAGGCCTGCTAACATACCAGGAGTGAGATCTGCTGGCCCTCATGGACTGATGGTTGCCACTCCCTCTTGCCCCTACCTTCGAGCCTAACTAGTTCTCTTTCTTCTTCCCCTGGGCCAGGCTGTGTTCTGAGCTTCCTTTCAACCTTCCAAATGGGGTCTGCTGGCCTGACCCTGTCACAATAGCTTCCATTCTTTTGCCTCTATATGCTGCTGTATTAACACAGAGCATGAATAATGGGCTTGTCTCCAATGTCATGAGTCACTGCATCAAACTTTTTGTTTGGAATAAAAGCTTGATCTCCAATTGACAGATACACAACTAGCATTTCTGAACCATGGTTTCAATGATACAGACAGGCTGCAGTTTTGTGCATGCCTGTAGGCCGTATCAATGATATACTGATCACTCTGGAGCATCCATTCCATCCTGTGCCCTTAGAAAAGAGACATATCACCAACTTCCTCCTCATATTGCTGCAGCATCTCCTAAAGACAGCATCATAACAGCTTTGCTATATGTATGCACTAGTGTAGAACTCAGGTATCAAAGAATATTCCCTTGGAAAAATCAGGATATGCATTTTTTGGTCAGGTACAAAAAATAAAACAACAGCACACAAGGAATTGGAGGAAACAGGTTAACGTAACTAACTAATGCATAGCTTAACGAAGCCAGAGTGATGTAGTAAATAAGAAAAAGATAATCTGGAATTTTCCAGCTAGATCAAAGGGTTTGACTAAAAAAAAAAAAAGGCTATGAAATCCAACAAAAATCACTGTTGCTGAGCTGTCCATTTTCTACAAAATACATAAAAATGCAGCAGGTAGGGTTGCTACACACCACCTCAGTGGGGCCAAGGATAGCACTGCAGTTACTCTCTGCCTTATTTTGTTAAGTTTTGACTACCTGCAGGGCAGCTCATGCTAGAAAAGATGCTGTATCAGTTTCTACATAGTTAAATAAAAAAAAAACTCAGAAATCTGAGCATTTAACAAACAAATGTAACTTCAAAGGTCCTCAAGCACCACAACTAGGACTGAGCAGCTCCTCCTCTAACCCAATTTCACCCTGTATGCCCATGAGAAGCAGCAAGCAAGCCAACTTAACTGACTGGCCAGTGTCTTTTATTGTCATTTTTGACCCTCTGGGACTAAGTCTACTTGGTAGCCTGGCTTGAGCAAAGAGATATCAGGGCATCAATACCTTTAAAAGGGGGCAGGAGAAGGCCTGATACATGCCAGCTCAGAAAGACTCAGCCATTCATAAGCATACAAAAATAATATAAGTTCCACCCTGTTATTTGCTTCAGCTAGTCAAATGAATGAGACTTGAACCCAGAATAAATTGCAAATGTAAGTCTGAAATCCGCGGTTATCTGACAGAGCAATAAAGCTCATACAAAATTTCTACAGTCAACTGAGACATAAAGGCAGTTCCTGGTTCACACTGCTGGTGCACAGATGTATTGTAAAAAATCAAGCCAAGAATAATTCTGTGTACTTCTGCAATTCATATCTAAAAAATAGCACAGCTCAATGAGTCCAGTAAATATTCTCTAGGATGTGGGTTTGCTATGAATGACAAACAAACAAAAAACATAACATGGGCACAACTTTTCTGTTGCACTGAAAGTTATACATGTGTAACAGATAAATTCTCATCAGTAGTCATTTAAAAAAACAGGTAGCTTCCGTAACTGTTGTTCTTTGAGATGTGTTGCTCATTTTCATTCCAAGTTAGGTGCTTGAGCGCGTGCATGCACAGCAACTGGAAGACCTTCCCCAAGCAGGATGCCGTAGGGACAGCCCAGACACTCCCTGGAATGGTGCCTTCATGGCACCTGCTATGCAGCCCTGCTGCCTCCACCTTCAGTTCCTTCTTGCCGGCTACTCCAACAGAAGGGATGGAGGAAGGGTGCTGGAACAGACAGGAACAACACATCTCAAACAACAACAGTTACAAGAGGCGAGTAAGAGTTTTTTCTCCTTTGAATGATTGTTCATGTGAATTCCAAAGTTTGGCGAATCATGCCTTAGGTGAAACTAATGTTTTGAGGTGCGGGGGGTGGAGATCTGAACTGACTGAAGCACTGCCCTACCAAGGGCGGCAGCTTGGCAAATATTGTGTATAGGAACCTGGGCCAAAAAGGCCACACAGAACATTTGGGCCCAGGTGGAGTGTGCTCTGATAGGAGGTGGAGACGCACGTACCCCCGTCATCGTCATCATCATCAATAACCATGGGCTCAGCACCCATTGGTGTCTGATACCTCTCTCACTATTTACTTCCATCTTTCCCTGTCCAGTGCAGAGTGGCTTAGTTTCTGTAGCCTAGCTCCACACAAATCTACTATATCATCTATCCATTCTCTGTGGGGTCTGACTCTCCTATTCGAACCACCCATTATGCCGAATACCAGGGTCTTGATCTTTTGTTTATCATTCGTTCTGCACCCTCCACCCCCGCCCCAGTTTATAACATACTTTTCATGCTCTACACAATCCAGGAAGAAATCCTCTGGGAGAAGACAGGCTCATCTTTCATTCTGTCTGCAACAGCAACACACAACTGAGGTGGTAGGCCCAGGGTGTCCTAAAGGGCCATTGTGGGGGTGGCTGCCACTGAACTAGCCACCATACCAGGAGTAAGCATTGGCTGCATCATGAAGAGGACCTCAAACTCCTACTTCTACTCCTACAGGAGTGAAAGGAGTCCATCTCTGATTCCAATGCCTCCAATACCAAGGACCACAGAAGTGCCATGCCTCTCAGTGCCATAGGGCGTTGCCTGTTGTCTGGTGCTGACTGATGAATAGGAAGCTATCACACATGGACAAGTGTTAGCCTCAGCGATCTTGAGAACATAGCCAGCTTCCCCTTGGAAGGGGGCCGACTAACTAGATGGCGCAGAAAAGGTTCCCTTTTTGGTGGGGAGAACAGTGCTGCTGCCTGCATGAGAGTCTCCAGGGTTCAGGGAAGCTGGATCTTCCTGGAATCGTTAGGAGAGAACCAAAAGTGTGGACTCACCCTTCTAGTGGGAGTCACACGATCATCATCGTGTGGTGCCAAGCCAGGGTGGCCCTGCTCATGTCTCACCATTGGTGCCTCCCTATATCAATAAGAAGGAGCTCTGTTCCTTTCCTGCTTCTTGTTTTCACATGGCATGGGGGATTGAGATTTGTGTTGTCTGAGCAACTGGGTCCCCTGGGGTGGTGCATGGCATCTTGGTGCTGTATCCTTGGACAGTGCCAACACCAATCATGGTGCTGGTGCTTTCTGCACTGAGGATGACAAACTCAGTGGCAGGTCCGACCAGACCTCTCAGGCTGGAGTGCTGCCTCCATTAGAAGAACATTTAAGCACTCGATTCTGTATTTTAAGATTCTTGGTTTAAAAGTTTTGCAGATTGACCAACAATCGTTTTGATGAGATTCCCCCAAAACACTTTAAACACAAAGGGTCACTCTTGAAAATACGTTTTCCCATGATCAGTGCAGGTTTTGAAGCCTTGCAACCTAAGCATGCCCTGGCACCAGGACCTCAAGGGAGGGGAGAACAACCCTCCCAAGAGTTCTAATGTAATAAGAAATCTAACTAATTAACACAACTAAAGAATTATTTACATGAAGGCAATGTCTACACTTGCCCCCTTCTTCAAAGAGGGCATGGTAATCAGGCTGATGAGAGATTAGTAATGAAGTGCTGCAATGCATATATAGCACTTGATTAGGTTAATTCTCCCGCACGGCAACGGCAACTTCAACTTCAAAGTGCTGGCACACCATGTAACTGTGGGCACTTTGAAGTGCCCACAGCTACACAGCATGTCGGCACTTTGAAGTTTGCACTTTGAACATGCTGCAGGGGAAAATTGGCCTAATGAAGTGCTGCATATGTATCGCAGCACTTCATTAGTAATCTCCCATCAGCCTGATTACCATGCCCCCTTCCAAGAACGAGGCAAGCGTAGATGTAGCCTAAGATAACTATTTACACTACAGGGAGAACTACTGCTATAGCACTTGCAAATCCAAGCACGAGGAAGTTCTAGCTCACTATTACTGCAGAATGAAGGAAATGAAGGGAGGGGGACTTGGAAGGGCCCTATATTGGGCACGATGAAGGGGAAAAATCTTCTGGCTGCCATGCATGGATGCAGAGAAGTATGTCACTTGGAATGCAATGAGCAATCACTTGAAGGATACATATATTTGTCAAAGACAACTGTCTTGGAGTCATGAAAGGAAGATAAACATCCGAGAAATATGGCAATTCTTTAGTACATTACAAAATCGGTGGATAAAGTTTAAACAGAGGTCATAAATGTATGTTGATTGATCTCTGTCATAAGAAAACAAGCAACTATATAGGCAATAACATTATTCAGAATATTTTCCATCATGGTTTTTCTCATCTAATTCAGAAAATAAGGAATTCTTGTCACTGCAGTAGGGAAGGAATATTTGTTCTTTAACTTCCACATGCATTGTGTTTAATTCACATAGAAATGATTCTCTATTACCACTTCCAATCATTAACAGAGATCTGGAAAGTAAGACTGTACATTAGTTTGATTTTTTCAGGTTGAGATACTTTTTCTAAAGTTTGTTGTTTTTGAAAGACAACATTTGTCTGTCATTGGTTTGACTTTTATAGATCTTTATGTTAACTCAATGGAACAAAATTAAGTCAATTCTCTTAAACAGCAGTTTTAAAAACCCACACACATTTCAACCATAACAATTCACATGTCAATTATTGTTCAGTTTTCTATGAAGCATAACGTCCTCTGGGGAAATTCTCTATAATAAACTTGTCAGCACTGTCTACCTCAGACATAAAAAGATGGATGGGTCTCTCCAAGATAAAATTAGTAGAAGGTGCTGGTGCGGGTCCAAACTTCGACCACAATGGCGAGGGGAAGCTAATCTGCGTAGTCAGTTAAGCTATCTGAAGAGTACAAGGGGTATTAGATATAATTTTTATGACAACAGAAGTCTAAACTTGTCCCTCATGTAAAAATGCCATGAATTTTTGAAGGAGCCTAAAATAATGAGGTACCTATTGATTCTCACAATTGCCAAAGGGAGTAAGTACCTACTGATTTTCAACAGGAATTGAAGATTTAGTACCTCTCAGGTGCTTCTGGAAGTTCCAGCAAATAACAAACTGCAGACAGCTGTCAAGACAGATAATCCTTTGACCAACATGCTGTCTTTAAAATAAGATTATTATATTAAATGCAATCAGCAGTACCTGTTAACATTTTAGGCAACAATATATTTTAAATTTTAGACAATTACTAAATGTTTTCAATGTAACTGAAACAATTTTTCCTGTTGAAAATACTGAGGTAGCACAACTGAACTGGAAAACATGAAGGGCACTTATTAGTGGCACTCCAACAATTAAAACAATTTATCCAAACTTAGCATATGCATTAGGACTCCAACATATTCTGAATTTTAAAATGCCAGCCCTTCACAATTTACAAATGCTAAATTATGCATTTAAAACGTGGGATTGTACGCAGAACACTTGACACCAGCTTATCTTACCATCATGACTGGCAATTTATAATGAAGTTGCTGCTTATGTCTTGAGGGATGCGTGAACTGATAAAATGGAAGCTAATCCATCTCATAAAACAGAAAACAAGAGGAATGGAAGGGATAATTCCCATAAGTAGTGATGGATTTATATATTTTCTGAAGAATTACAAGAATTTCAAAGCAAAAGACTAGGTGGGAGAGATGTGGTTAATTTCTTCAGCTGTTACCCTCCCAATAGAAGGAGTCTATCTCATTCTCATTTGGTATTAACCACTCTCACCCCTGTTAATTTTATTACCCTTTCTTCTCCTCAGTCTCATCACTATAGCCAATAAGGTAATGGGGCACCATGTATTTCTGCACTGTTTATATGGTCACTATATTTTTAGTGGGTATCAAGTTTCAGATTGATAGTTATGCAGAACAACTAGCTATTGCTGTGTTAAGGCATGACCCTTTAGTCTGTTAATTCAATGGGATTTAAAACAAACCATTTTATTTCCCTTGCATTTTGTCTCTTAGAGATTCTGCAAAATGGAATTTAAGCCCTTAGGCACAGAACACATTCCATGGTATGACCCACAGGCCGCTAACCCAATCTTTAGAATGTGGCACAGGTTTCTAACAATTTATACAAATGTTGACCGGTATCTCAAGGCGGCGTGACAGGCTAAGGGGCATAATTATCATACTTCATCTATTAATAATAGATAAAATAGCAAATTTAAATCTCTGTGTAAAACAGTATATACATATACACACACCCACACATATATAATTACTTGTACCCAAACTGTAAGCCCTTCAGGGCAGGGCCTGTGTCTTCATGTGGTTGGGCAATGCTTAATATAATGCAGTCCCTAACTGTGTGGCCTTTCAGCACTACCAGAATAATAATAAAGAATTATAATAATTCTGGTATGAAAGGCTGTGAAAATGAAATGAAATTGTGACAGCACTCAGAACAAAATTATCCTAATGTAAGAGCCTTCCGTGGCTTGGGTTTCAGCGGATAACGACTAGAGCCACAGTTACCTATGATATGGAAAACTAAACACTATTTTTAATATTGAAAACTTTCCCCTATCAATATTTATATTGCATAAGACCCAGAGGCTCTTCCTCAAAGTACTTATGATCTAAGATGTCTGCTTTTGATGGAGACTTGATATCTCAGGGGATCAGTAATGAAAGATAAAGTGGCTTTCCCCTCAAGATCACTAGTTTGAATATAGGCCCAGATGGGCGTAAATTAACTTTCCTCAAATCTACATGATATGAGTCAGTACTCAAGCTATGCATAAACGAATCAATTCTCCGGGTAGCTGCTACTGGTTAGGTGCACCCCCATTACCAATTAAACCTTTCTTGACAGTCTTATGGGGAGGCCCACAACTGGACTCAATGACATCCTGAGGTCCTTTCCAGCCCTATGATTCTATGGCTGCATAAACCTGGCAAATAAATTGAGGTGCACTGGCAAGGCAGAGTGCAGGAACTTGCTCACCCACTGCCAATGCTGTACACATTCAATGGATGAAAATAGCGTTAACACAACTATGTGTGACTGCACTGGGGTTGAAGTGCCCACAGGGAAATATCAGTAGGTGCTCTCACCCACTGGCCTCAAACTCCCCGCATGTCTCTGGCATGCCGGTGGCCCCACACTTATCAACTCTTTCCTCTCTCTCTCTCCCAGTACTTCTTGAGCACCACTAACAGCTGGTTTGTATTGTTCAAACTCCAAAAGGGAAGGAGCAGAGTGCGTATGGAGCATGCTCAGGGAAGGAGGCAGGGCAGGGTTGGGAGATTGGGAGAGGAGTGGAATAGGGGCAGGACCTGCAGTGGAGTTGGGAGAGGGTGTCAAGCACTCAGGTGGCAAAATGAGAGGTCTGTGCCTATGGAACGGGATACTTAAATTTATAATGTCAATCTGTTACTCTTTAGGGACTTAGCGCTGACATTCGTACCCACCCACATACCCCTTAATTTCATGGCGGGACATAGTATCTATAGTGGAGTGAACCAAAACAATCCAAAATACACAATTGGAACAATAAGAAGTCTACTTTGGAGCCAGGCCATCTCTTAAAACAGACAAAGAGCCTTTCATGCCTTCCCCTTCACTTGCCCATTGTTAAGCTACCATATGTACAGTAAAAGCTCTGTTACTTGGCATTCAGTTAACCAGTTAATTAGTCGGCATTTCTGATGTCTCCCAATACAAACTTTCAATTTAGTAACTTTTGGGACTAGTATACTGACCAGCATGTTATGGAGTTGCACATGCTGCACTCTGATTTTATGCAAAAGAGGCAGAAGACAAGCAAGGAAGCTGAAACCAAGGATTTATTTTAGAAAGCAGCTTCCAGAGTATGTAATAGGGTCACTACGCAATCCTGATGCACCTTTTGAATCAGCCAAGAAAGATAAAATTATGTTCAGTACAATTTTGGCTGAAGTATATTTTTTAGTGATCTGGGTGTAGGCCGTGTGCTGTCCACAGTGATATGTAGTGTCATAAAATAACCTACTATATAGAAAACTTTAAACCTTGTACACTAAAGTGCTTCAAGAAACTAACCACTCTTCAGTGCAGTGCAGTTCAACTACTGGCTTGGTGAGTAAAAGTATACTATTTTATATTTTATTCATTGTTTTATATTCTTATTCTTTGATAATTGGTATTCCATTGGTAAGAATACCTCTCAGTTAACCAGACTATTTGAAGAATTGGCGCACTCATGTGCATGCGCACACATGCGCGCGCGCACACACACACACACACACACACACCATTTTCCCAATATGCAGGATAACATAGCTTTTATCATATAATCATTTGATTGTGAGGGGACAATTTAACAATTTTCAGATGCTTTTCTTTTGATATTTGAATATCTGGCCAGTAAGAGAAGTTTTAATTTGTCCCACTGGACAACACAATTTCATAATTTTCAACACTCTACCTGTGGGGAAAAAATACACTCATCTTCATTAGCATGTTTCCATGACAGTCTTTTAATCTGTGACCATACTGCAGTTTCCTGCATTGTACCTTTTCTAGGGTAAAAGTTACTTTTCTTACAAATAATGCACACTTTGTTGTAGATATCCACTTAACAGTGTTTTACTTTTAACACCAAGTGTACCTGAGCTTTGGATTATTCCTATTCACAAGTTCCTGTTCTTGTAGTATTAACATACTAATTAAGAGTTTTGTACTATAAATACTTCGCCTCTTTGGCCTCTGTGGCTTGCAATGTGCAGCAGGTCAGACTAGATGATTATGACAGTCCCTTCTGTGCTTAAGGTCTATCAGTCTTTCTTAGGACCATACCTTGGAGAGACAAAGGAGAATGGAGGGAGGTGGTGAGAATCTATCAGCTTGACCTCATAGTTTCCTTAAGTGACTTGGGATATGGTAGGGGAAGACAGAAGGCCTCGCAACTGCCTGGATTATGATGATTCTCATGAAAGACATCCTAGACTCAGAGGCAGAAGTCACCCAAATGGACAACTGTTCTCTTTGTGACTTCACTGATTCCTCACCTCCACTTGGCAGCAAGACTTCTGAAGTATCTATTCTGCCACTGGGAGAGTCTTCCTGAGGTTACAGGATGGAATGGATGCTTCCCTCAGAATTGACGCAACAAGTTCTGTAGTGGACAATCAGGGGACAATGGCAAGGAGTGCACCCAGACTCCTATGCCTATGGAGTACCAGCAGAAGGGGCACTTGCACGATTCCAGGGAGCACGCTGGTGCCCCACATACAAGACTTTCTGTCAGCTTAGGAAGGGAGAGTTTTGTAGAAGGGGGAATACTTAAACTAGAGCCTTTTCCTTTCAATGCATTGCCTGCCTTTTTTTTTTTCTTGTATGCCTTAGAATTGTGCACATCAAAATGCATTTTACATTTACTGGCTAAGTTGCTGACTCAAATCCCTCTCAGTCAAGGTGTACTATTCCCTTTTTACTATATCATCAGCAAACTCAGTATCTCATGCAAAGTATTCACATCAATTATTAATCTAAGAGGTCCACAAACTGATCCATGGGATACCAACTCAACCTCTACCTGGGGCACTGAATTGCAGCTGCCTCATTTTTAAGGGCATTTTCTAATTGTATCTTTATTTTTTTCCCATTGCCACTGATCTTTATATAGAATACTTTTGAGTACATCTACTTGCCTATTATGCACAGCAGAAGACAATTTTTTTATTTGTAACTCAAGATGACCAGAATGCAGCCAAGCTTCTCAATTTTCAAATAGTACTGGGTATAATTATTTAAGTCTCAGCAGAATGCTGTTCTCATCATTTAAGTGCATCTGATCTTACTAAATATCACACTGTAATAACAGAATATTAAGATCAAAACTTTAAATAGATCAGTTGACCCAGAAAACAAACTATTACTATTGAACCTTAAATAAGGCTCTAACAACATTCAAACATAACATCAGCCTAAGGCATTAACAAGTAATATTTTTTGAAAGTAGCATTTTTACAGTATATATCACTAGGAAAAATCAGGATTATTTATACGTGTTCTATTTTTCGTCCATGTCAATATTTAATCCTGTTAGGATCATCAAGTAAAAAAATAATCTGTAAGTACACAATACACTAAAACAAATCCTTAGGCAATTCTTTTTTGTTGAGCCATTTGAAGATAGACCTTAAAGGCATGCATAACTCTAGAAGTTTGTTGTTACTTGAATGAAAGAAAACAAAAGATTGGGTAGAAAACGTAAGCTAGCAGAGTTTGCTCCTTGTTGCTGTGTGGTTTACAACATTATACTGCACTCCGGCATTCAACATAGCAAAGGTCTCTTTAAATTACCCTTATTTTAATAAGCTCTTATACAACTTAGCACTCTCGCAAATACTTTATAACAGGAAAGTCAGAAACAATCAGACACAGTTTCCTGTGATTTTACATTCAGCAATTCTAGGTATCGGAGGGGTAACCGTGTTAGTCTAGATCCACAAAAACAAGTCCTGTGGCACTTTACAGACTAACAGATTAGTCTGTTAGTTTATAAGGTGCCACAGGAAACCAAGTAAGCAGTACTCCATCAGACTTGTGGTAATTTAAAAATACCTGAAATATCAGACACTGCATATTCAAGGTTTGTGGATCCAAGACCTTTATTTTGTACCCAAAGTATCGTAACTGTAGGTGTGTTTTATTTGACACAGTAACGGTCACCAGAAAACGCAATCCTCTCTTTATTATGTTCTTTATCTCTCCTTACAGTAAATAGAGCTACATATTACTGAGACGTCCCCAAATAATTCTTCAGAAAGTAACTCATTAAATGTACAAAACGGGACAACTGAGAGACTCATAGAAGGGGCTGTTCATATGTGATAAGACTGTGAGAACTAAAGGTCTTCTCTGATAGACACATTGTGGGGTTTAGTACTATTACTGTGAATAGTCTCACTAAGGTCAAAGATAATATGTTGTGAAATATCAGTCCCTAAATAAACAATCATATGGAAGTATACTTGTAGCTAAAGTCATTTCTGTTTCAGAAACTGAAGCCCAATAAAAAGCAGAAAAAGACATCTAGGGAGATGCATAAAAGGCTTCCTTTTCAGAGGATTTTGAAAGTTTCTAAGTTAGAAAACATTTTTCCATGGATTGCACTTCCAAAGACTTTTATCTGAATGCAGAAACTATCCATTATACTTCACATGTCCCAAATACAGCTAATTTTTACAACACTAAGGGCTTGTCTACACTTACCCCCAACTTTGAAGGGGGCATATTAATCAGGGTGATGGGAGATCACTAAAGAAGTGCTGTGGTGAATATGCAGCACTTCATTAGACTAATTCTCCCCTGCAGCATCTTTGAAGTGCCGGCATGCACATAGCCATGGGTACTTCGAAGTGCCTTTACTTCCCAAAATTTTGAGGGGTAAAGGCACTTCGAGGTAGTGTGGGCACTTTGACATGCCTGCCGCTACACACATGCGAGCACTTCAATGTTTGACACTTCGAAGCTGCTGCTGGGGAGAATAAGCCTAATGAAGTGCTGCACGTTTACTGTAGCACTTCATTAGTAACCTCCCATCACCCTGATTAACATGTCCCCTTTGAAATTGGGGGCAAGTGTAGACCCAGCCTAAGTCTTTGAAATACACTTTCAGATTTCAACTGCAAACCCATTTACCTCTCTCGTCTACCACACTCTGGTCAGGCAATATCTGTGATCTGGAATGATTTTAGTTAGCCATATGTCCACTTATTATGGATGTGACCAAGTGTCCTGCAGTACCATAAAATTTGTTTACAGCCACCAGCCTGGCTCTCAGAGTTCTTATTTAGCTCTAATTTACCCCTAAATGTCTTCTCAGAGCTCAGTGAGCTGAGGAAGTGAGGTAATGCTGCTAAACAGCATTGACTTTCCGTGGTTCAGCAAATTCCCTGGTTTGGCCCCACTCAGGCCCCAAGGGTGCCAGACTAGAGAGGTTCAACCTGTACTTAACAAATTTAAAGGCAATTTGCGTTTTCTGAATTACCACAATCTCTGACTGAAGGCTATTCATTCTTACAGTACTCAATTTCCTCTGCCTGTTTCCTCTGTCTCCCATGATTTTAGAGGGCCTGCTAAATCTGAATGTTCTCTACCACATAGAAAAGCCACCTTTTTCTGCTATTAGAGGAGTAAGAGAGAAATCAACCATCAGCAAAACTCTCTTGTATCTATGCATTTATTCCTATTTTGACTGTCACTAACCCATCAGCACACCCATTTCACTGCTGTAAATCATGCTCACTCATTTGAGAAAAATACTAAAGTACTGTATACCAGCAGTTATGACACTATAATATGTCAAGATGAAAGAACGATGCTAAATTACTCATCCCTATGATTCCTAAAATGGCTGGTACTTATCCTTGCTTCTGTTGGTCCCTCTAATCATTCTCCTAAGTCACTAAATTTATCCCCATATTTTGAAAAAAACCTAATTCCTGCTCTTCTCTTTTTCCTCTGCATTTTCTGCCCTCCCCATAGTTCTGTACTTTTCCTGGAATAGTACGGAACCACTGCCTTCTGGCCTCTCAAGTAGCTGCCATGCCAAGACCACCTGACCATGACTGTATACCCTGAAACAAAGAAGCTGCTGCTAACTTGGAGAGGTCAGCTGTTGAGCCAACCACCACCACATATTTACACAGGCCACAGCAGGGACCATCACAACATGGGTGCACAAGAACACAGGATGAGGTTTCTGAGGATCATACACAACCCATGCACAGCACAGCAACTTTTCTGTACAAGCTACATGCTTGCGTAAAGAAGGTGTACCTCTGTTGCGGCAGAGTATTGTTTTTCAGTTTACAGACAATATGCCCATTAACAGTAATTGTTCTGTCTGTTGGGACATTAACACGTGAAGTCACCAACTAAAAGGAAAACATATATTCATTCTTAAAAATAGTGATATAGTTATGCCATAGGGGACCCATCTACATGAACCAGAGGCCCTAAAACTGGGGTAGGACTGTGTGAGAGTAGTTTTTCCAGTTCTTCCAGCTCTAGAGTTAGAGGAGTTATAAAGCTGATATACAAAAGATTAACACCCTTTATCACTAAAAATAGACCTGAGGGTCTAACTGTGATGGCATGATGTGGATGAGGTGATTTTTTTTTAACTGGGTCTGGACCAGCTTTTACAGGTGAAAGACAGAAGATGTTGAGAATACACTTTTTGTAAGCACTAACACTTGTCTCTTTCACCAACAGAAGCTGGTTCAAAAAACAAAAATCATTACTTTACCCTTGCCATCTCTTTAGTATCCTGAGACCCACAAGCCTAGAACACACTGTAAACTAAATTATTTTAAAGTTAGCATGGAGACAAACTCCTCAGAAGGCATAATGACTTATCAGCTCCCTCAGTACAGACCACCTCTTCATGGAATTCATCATTGATGAGCTGGAGACCTTGTAAGAAACTAACAGTCCCAAACTCCTGTCAATTACAGCAATATGGGAAAAAGTGAAAGCTCATCAGTGCAGAATCATAGCATACTCCTCACCACAAAAGATTCCATAATTAGTTAAAAGTTAAAAATTTAAACCTATAATAGCCAAAAGAATTTACTTTGACAAACAAAAGATTCTGATACAAATGAGATATAAACAAAAATATTCAAAATGCAAAACATTGCTATTCCACCTCGAACAAGATCACTGGGAACCAGGAGAAAGCTCAGTCAAACTTCTTGCATACAGGCTGAAAAAGAAATCAATAGAAATAAGATACCCTCAATATGCAATGTCCAAAGAAAAATGCATGATGCAAAAGAATATTAATAACTAGTGCCAGCTGTCTTCAGCACTCTACCAAGCAGATCTCCAGCACCTATTGCAGCCTTGATAGGACTTGGTTGCCATGTAGCTCAGAAGGCTGGGAATTCTTGGAAGCCCTCTACAGCTTTGGGAGAAATAAATCTAGCAGTGAAGAATAAATAAAACATGATAAATCCCTAGGCAGACAGATTTCTGACTCAGTTTTATAAAACAATTTCAGAATAAACATCGGTTACTCCCAAGTTAGGTGTGATCTGGCTAACTGCAAGATATGGGCACGTCAGTGATAAATTGAAATGTGAAGATTATTGTCTTAGTCTTTGCTTGTAGGTTAGAAAATATCTCTTGAATTATACATGTAAATCAGGTTGGATTTATTAAAACTAAGCTTGGATCCATTCATGGTCAACTCACTGATACAATTACAACAGCACAGCCTTTGAGTGAACCTTTGGTTACACTACCCCCAGATGTTCAATATGCAAGGCACTACATTTAGCCATTTGGAATGGAGATCCATCAACTACATGGAAAAAAACTCACCCAGATCCAGACAGACATCATTTTTCTCTCCAAATGCAAGAAAATGGACATTGTACCCAAGGAACTGACAGTGAAAAACCCATTACAATCAACGTACTACACTGACTGGAGCGAGCATCTATGCCACACGCTCTGTAAGAAACCGAGGAGCCACTTGATCAAAATCCTTTACAATAAACAAAAGATGATTAAAAATTAACTGTCTGAACTTGAAATTCTATCAACAATCAGTCATCCACACAAGACCCCACAGAACGAGGCTTTACTCGTACTAGACAAGAAATTTATAAAACACACTTCCACCTCCTACAAAAAAGAAAAGAGAATAAATTTTCTAAATTACTTCAGACCTCAGGATATTTCCAGATGTTGTTTAAAAAAAGTTTCAATAGAATTTTCTTCACAGTTCTGGTAACCAGTTTATCAATTAAAGTAAGCTGTTCTACACTAACTCTCCTCCAGGATGATCATCAATAACTATACTTCTGAAGCATTCACATTACATAGGAACAAGGCAGTAATACGTGCTCTCCCTGCTACTCTTTGGATGCGTCTACACTAGCTGGCTACTTCGAAGTAGCCGGCACAACGTCGAAATAGCACGCATCGTGTCTACATGCGCTGTGTGCTATTTCGACATTGAAATCGATGTTAGGTGGCTAGACATTGAAATCGCTATTCCTATTCGAAGATGGGAATAGCGCCCTACTTTGACGTTGAACATCAAAGTAGTGTGTGTGTAGATGATCCATGTCCCTCTACTTCGAAATAGTGGGGTCCTCCATGGTGGCCATCAGCTGAGGGGTTGTGAGACACTCTGCCCAGCCCCTGTGGGCCTCTATGGTCATTGTGCACAGCAGCCCTTAGCCCAGGGCTTCTGGCTGCTGCTGCTGCAGGTGGGGGTCCATGTTGTGTGCACAGGGTCTGCAACTGGTTGTCAGTTCTGTGGATCTTGTGCTGTGCAGGCCGAGTGTGTCTGGGAGTGGCCTTTTAAGGGAGTGACTTGGGGCTTTGCTGGCCCCTTATTTCGACGGGGAGTTCTTGTGTGTGTGTGGAAGCTCCGTATTTCTTTCCAGGGTGGCTCCTTTTGACGCTCTCCGTCGCTACTTCGACGTTGAACATTGACGGCACCAGCCCTGGAGGACGTGTAGACAATACGTGTTGAAGTAGCCTATTTTGATGTCCTTAAGTCGAAACAGGCTACTTCAATGTAGTGTGCTAGTGTAGACATAGCCTTTGATGCACAATGTGGGATTTTTTGGATATAAAGAGAATTTAAGATTGATATGCAGACAATGCTCTGGTTCTACTCTTTCACACACAAATATTAAAACCCAAACTATTAGAATTTATCAAAAGGTTGGGAAACTTGTCCAGAAATGAGATTTGGAATAAATTTGAGGCATTAGATTTCAAATAAACACACATTGAACCTTACATGGTCATTACTGATTCCAGTGGCAGCCAATGGCATTAAAATATTCAGGCTTTCTCATCCACAGACATTTAAAGCAGACAATTAAAATCAATTTAAACACAAAAATCACTAATGCCCTCATGTAAAGGGAAGCTCTCCCTCTCAGGCTCTGAAGAAAAATAAGCAAAAGAATGAATATGCTTCCCAGAAAAATGAGAATTCAGATGATTCTCTCTCCAAATGTTCCCATATATTTTTTCTCCATGAAATCACATATAGTCTTAAAATTCTGTTGTGAGAAATGGGGAACAATCCATCCTTTTATTTTAAGAGATTTCAGCTTCACCCAAACTATGGTATTTAGAATCTGAAATCTGGGGAAATACCAAATCTTTATAATAAGCCAAGCCACATAATGCATGTATGATATCACAAATAAAATGAATACATGATTGATTACAAAAAAGTTGCTGTGCCACCTGCGGTTATATCAGGCTCCCGATACAAGATCCACCTGTATAAGCCAATTCATCAACAAATTCCAACATTCATATCATGCAAAAGTCCCAATCTAAGGGATTGATATACAAAACTTGGAAGCTAATAATAATGTGAAACTCTTCGATTGCATGAGGTTTGATTTTTATATATATATGTAAACACACACACACTTTACATATTTATATATTTCTCTCCAAATACAATGCAAATCACCCACTTACTGCAATAAGGTAACATATTCAAATTTGTTACCTATGCACACTAGAATTCAGACAGAAACTACTTACACTGTTAAAAAAGCAAAACTCCTCAAATTTTGTAGAGTTACACTACGATAATTGAACACTGAACTGCTGATGAATTTAACCAAAAAAAAAAAAATCTGAAGGGTACATTGACCTCTCCCCAAAGCCTTGAAAATATTAGAACTATTACCAGAGACTGATATTAGAGGTCTGGGGACAAAGGAGTGGCACTTGAAGATGTTCTGCAAATGTTTTATTGTTTCAAACGTCTGGGTTTGTATTAAAACCACATAACGGCTGTGTCTACACTAGCCCCAAATTTCGAAATGGCCATGCAAATGGCCATTTCGAAGTTTACTAATGAAGCGCTGAAATGCATATTCAGCGCTTCATTAGCATGCGGGTGGCTGCGGCACTTCGAAATTGATGCGCCTCGCCGCCATGCGGCTCATCCCAACAGGGCTCCTTTTCAAAAGGATCCCGCCTACTTCGAAGTCCCCTTATTGCCATCAGCTCAGCGCTTCATTAGTAAACTTTGAAATGGCCATTTGCGTGGCCATTTCCAAGTTTGGGGCTAGTGTAGATGTAGCCAACATGATCCTAGAGACTCCACTCAACCTCATATTACAGATGTTGCCAGATGAGTGTGCTGGACTACAGAGGTTCAACCTGTAGAGGCTATCACCATACTATCTTCAGCTCTACTTATTCCAAGATATATATTTTGCTGAATTGGAAGTCAGTTCCACTCCATCAAGGCACAGAGCTGAGTACAATGGACTAGTGGACCTGGTTGAGAAAGAAGCAATTACATATAATAGACAGGAAATCTTGGAAAAAAAATTAGTCATCTTGGTATAGTTTCTTAGAACTGACTGAGTGAAGTTCCCTGCAAAGGGTCTGGAAGAAAAGACAAAAAATAAATGACACAATTCTTCCTAATCCCTTTTTCTTTTATGTCACTGTCCTGCCTCCCTCATATTTTTCTCTCAGTTTTGATTTTTAGTTTGTCTTGATGCATGCTAAAAACTTGTGGGCTGGGGCCAATGTGGTTAAATTATGGGAATCTAAGAACTATGCAAATATCTTGGCCTTATCACTTTTCCTGATGTGTAACATATTCTTGTTCTATATGTTGGCCTCTACAATTTGTTTGGCTACAAGAAAAAGATTTAAAAAAATGTAATCAAAACAGGTCTGACATTTTTGACTGAGTGTATCCTAAGGAGCCCAGCCTCCTGAGGGCAGGAATTTCCTCTCACAGTGCCAGCTTCTCTCTCCAAGAAAGTCAAACAGTAAAGTTTACCATTGCACTGGAATCAGAAGGAAAAGTTGGCTGGATTTTGAGAAGAAGTAACACAAACTTCTCACTACTCATGCTAAGGGGAGGATCCTGAAATCTCTGTCTGATCACTTGGAAGGGGGTCAGGATGGGATTCAACCCTACACTCCTACGCCATTGTTTTGAAAAATTATGTGTGAACTGCCTAACCAGTCAGGCACGGTATGTGTATATAATACAATAGGGGTGAGTTCAACTGCCCTTGAAACATCAGTCAGTGCTGGAAGATGAATGTCAGACTAGCTGTACTAAGTCTGGTATGACAAATTCTTGTGTTTTTATAAATTTCAAGCACCTGACAGTGAAATAATAATTGGCACATTTCATTATTCATCACTCTTTAATAGCTTAGATATGGGTTTATTTTACAATACACATTTTAGTTTGGGTACACAAAAACTCATGTAAGGAGGAAAGATACAGTTGGGACCCACAGTGTCATCCTAACTTCAACATATCCACAAACATCTACTAGCAAAACCATTTTAAGTTTACCATAGGGTTACAGTTTTTCATAACAAGCATGGTTTAAGTCTCTACCTTTTGTCATTCTCTTTACAATGATTGTCACAAGTATAGATTTATGTTGCAGTATTTTTGTTCTTGTTACATTCTATACCACAGGAATGAGCTACCAGAATATTAATGGTTCATATATTCCATAAGTTAAGCACAGTTCTGTATGACTTTGACCTTTTCAATATTCTATAATTTGATTGACTTACTCCAGTTTTTCCCATTTACAGTCTTCTACACAGTATACTGAGAAGTGAAATGGCCAGCCAATCCAAACACAGAATATTGAAAAGATCAAAGTAGTAAAACAGACAACAGTCTTTCACAGAATATATCAGGCATTAAAATTTTGATATCTCACTATAAAAATATTTAACCCCCGTATTTTGAGATATCATAAAGTGAGGTAAAGGATGGTGGTCTCACGTCACTAAAGAATATATTGTATGGCATTTAGGTATATTCTTGTTTTAGGATATTATTCATTTGCTCAAATACACATTTCAGGCTGCTTAGGAATTGTTCTATAAACTCATGATATTTTAAAATGCATCCCACATTTCTGGAAACTGCAGTGCCAACGCAGTTTCCAATTTTGCTAGAACCACTTCACATGATGCCTTCACTAAGAGTCCTCTGATGTGGCACAGTTTGGTGATTTTAATTTCTTTTTGTGACTTTGAGGCACAGGGAGATTTTACCAATACGTTATTCAAATACAGAGGTTAATTTTATATGATTATTAGCAAACCAATCACATTAGTTGCACTGTTCTGATACAGGTTGAATCTCTCTAGTCTGGCAATCTCTTGTCCAGCAAAATCCATAATTCAGCATGCTTTTAGTTAGCCAGACAACCACATATCATGGATGTAGCCAAGTTTCCTGTGGTCCCATAAAGTTTGTTTACAGCCACATTGTTTACAACCCTGGCTCTCTGTGTTCTGTGCTGTTGTTTTGCAGTAATTTTCCCCAAATGTCAAAGAGCTTAATAAGCAGTGGAAATGTTTGTGATGCTGCTAGAGAACACTGGCCTCCGTGGTCCGGCAAATTTTCTCATCCGGCACCAGTCAGGACCCAAGCGTGCCAGATTAGAGAGGTTCCATCTTACTGACTATAAAGTATGAGATGGCAACAGACAATACCTGGGATTCTGCTGGTGAAGAGAATGATCAGCCATTAGCCCATTTTAAAGAAGTTAATAGGACATGATAAACAAAAGAGTTTAAACCTCAAATATAAACAATCATTTACAGATTTATTTGTAAATAACCACTGAAACTTATTTGTAAATAACCACTGAAACTTATTTGTATTATGGAACTATATCATATTAGCCAGTTACCACAATGCACGTTGCTGTGTCAAATTGCTAATGGAAGAGGCTAATGCAAATGAAGATCACTAATATGATTTATAATTTGTCCACTGAAAATTCACAAACAGTAGCAGCTGTTATTATTGCTGCTGCTGTTAGCAAATTAGGTGTCCAATTAGCTATATTCTAAATGCAGGTTGCTACTGTATATCATTAACAAGTTTAAAATGAAGTTTACAGTTAATTACAAAAGATGTCCCCATAACATAGATTAGTTTACAGAGGCACTATCGCTTTTCTGATAGTAGGCAGGTAACATTTAGGACATTCACATTCCACACAGGTTACTTATACTGCACGCAAGTCTATTGTCTGATATGATCAGATAGTAGGATCCTGTCCTCAAGGAAACAAAGAGTGCACTACCGAACCATCAACCTTCATAATGGAATAACAAATCTATCCCATAGGATAATAAATTATAATATTTGCAAATAGGCTAATAACATATAAAATCTACAATTTAATAACTGTAGCTGGTAAAAAGGAAAAAGACATGGGATCCAATATAGTCTGTATTAGTGTACTGGTGATCACGGTTCATAGGCAATGGTGCAGAGCAGCTAGAATGAATCTTCTTCATCTGCTAGTCTCCCCCATTATGTGATCTCATGCTGCTTACCATGCAGTTCTGTTTTTCTCCTCTTCATACTGCATTATCGTGCTGATGTATCCTACTGTATTAGTCTATTTATTTTTTCTTACTGTCAAATGACCTTCTGCATCTTGTATTCGCTTACAAAACTCCAAAAGAAATTGCCAAATAATTGTATAGAAAGGTATAAATATTTTATCATTTCTGCAGAACTTATTTTTGTGCAAGTTGCACTTTATGTGGATTTAAAAAGAAATACCTGTAAGAGAAGGTATGAAAACAAAAGTAAAGTAAAACAAATTAAATTCACAGATGCCGTGTGGTACTCCTCAAGGGCTGAATATTATTACAGGATGCCTACTTTTTGTCTCTTTTTATACTTCTCACTCTACAGTCCTACACTCAGTGGGTCTTAAGTGTTAATACTGAAGTTCCAGCTATCATCACTTGGATCTACCACCTTATTATTCCAAGAATACTCTGAAAGGGACCTGATCTGCCGGTGTAACTTTGAATAGTGCTAAATGAATCCATTCTCATCTGGAAGGAAATGGATAGCACAAGAGCTGATATAATCAACAATATCTTGGGACCCAAAGAAGAAACCAGAAGTCCTGTTTCTTCTTTCACACTAGTTTTGTCTTTGTAATTCCGCTAATTTTACATTCCCAAACCACATAAGCATGAGGAGAAAGGCAGGACCAAAATATGCTTGACAAAGCCCTACCTAGGATGATTTAGCAGAAACTGGTCCTGCTTTGAGCAGTGGGCTGGAGCTGATGCTCTCCTGCTGAGATCTCTTCCTACCCTATGTTTCTATGAACCAACAAGAGTGAGATCCCTGGACCACCACAAGTGGATTATGGACTGAACCACCCACTAATCCATACGCATGTAAGTTCTTTAGAGTCTTAATAGCCCCTTAATAAACACAATAGGAACAGGGTAGAGAAAAGGGATCTAGCATATTACTGCTTCAAGGCACCAACAAATGCCCATGAGACAAAAGAGGCAGTATGATTTTTCCTGTCTTGAATACTGAACAAAAGAGACGGCAGACAGAACACATCTGACCTCTCTGACAGTAAGCGTTTGAAGTGTCCTACATCTTGGCAAATTCTGAACTATTACCATTGCATTTAGTTCCCTCATTTCCAAAAATGCAAGCAAAAGATTCAAAATTACTAAATTATAAGAACTATACTCAAAGGGAGAGCAGTAGAAAGGAAGCTGCCAATTTTCCAGCATTATCATCTGGCACATAGCCTAGCACAAACCAATTGATTTCTAAAGGAGACAAAAAACTCTTACAGATGAAGTAAAGTCTTAAAGCAATATGGCAAGTATAAAAAAATATTCTGTTCCCAGGCAGAGCTGCTAAGATATTCAGGCCATGTCTACACAGGCAGCTTCTGACGACAGAAGTCACAGTCGACAGAGAAATCTCGACAGAACCTCTGTTGACAGAGTGCATCTGCACACAAACACGCTTCGACAGAGTGAGCCTCTCACTTGGCAGGGAGCGTCCACACATGCTGGCCACTCTGTTGACAGAGATGGCCCTGCAACCCACAAGGCAGGCAGGCATGGAGAAAAAGCCCTTCCTGGAGCAGCGGCCCTGCGTGCCCTTTACAGGGTCCCCCCGGCCCATGCCTCCACCCACGCTGAAGCTTGACTGCCTCCTGGAGGGAAAGCAAAGCTGTTGCAGGGCTCCCTCCTGTTTGAGAGAGACACTGATTTTTCCAAACTGCTCTCTACTTACCTGACATCCTACCCCTCCCGACACCCACTGCCCCTCACTCAACCCTCCCATCCTCACCCACAGCCCCAACCCAACACCCTTCCCCCTCGACTCCCCTCCAACCTTCCCAACACCAACCATGGCACAGCAGCCCTCGGGCATGCTCAGGACTGTGGACCAGCTTCTGCTGGCTCTGCCACTGGCCAGCATTAGTCTCCATGAGCACATCTGGGGACCAAACCCTGAGAACTGGCCTGCAGAGCAAACCCCCCAACATCATCGTGCCCTGGCTGCAGACACCCCCTTGGGTGCCCGGGCAGATCTGGTGGTATCCCATGAGCACCAAGTGGTGGGACCAGGTCGCCATGCAGCAATGAGGTGATGAGCAATGGACAGTGAGCTTCAGGATGAGCAAGGACACATTCCTCCAACTGTGCACCTGGCTCGACCCTGCCCTTCGCCACCGCGACACCAACATGAGGACCGCCATCCACAGTGAAGAGGGTCGCAATTGCCCTCTGGAAGTTGGCCACCCCCAACAGCTTCCGCTCCGTGGATCACCAATTTGGCATTGGGACATCCACCGTCAGGGCCATCTTGATGCAGGTAAGGGAGCCAGCCAGCTGCTGGCTGAACACAGTGGGATGGGGAATGGAGTGGGGAAAGGGGAGAGGGGCATCGAGGGGCAGGAATGCAGGGCCTGCTGCAGCCCTGGGGCCTAACACCACCGCAACCCTCATGGGCACCTCTGCTCTCCACTCCCAGACCCCCACTGGTAGTGCAAGCCATCAACACTGTCCTGCTGTGGAGGCTGGTGCAGCTCATTGATGTAGACACACTCACTCATCGGCTCTCCTGTCTGCTTGGGGTCACTGTATGGGACCCATATACCCATCTGGGCCTCGGAATACAGTGCAGGATGCTACATCAATTGGAAGGGCTACCATTCCATGGAGATGCAGGCCCTAGCAGGCCATCGGGGCAATTCCTAGATGTGTACTTTGGGTGGTCGGGCTGCAGCCACAATGCAAGGGTGTTCTGCAACTCCAGCCTGTTCAGGCAGATGGTGGTGAGGAAGCGCGTCCTCCATCAGGAGCTGGCCATGGAGGACATGCACATGCCCCTCTGTATTATGGCTGATGCAGCTTACCCGCTCCTGCGGCCCTACACTGGGCACCTGGACCCTAGCCAAGAGCAAATTCAATGCCCATCTGGCATGGGCCCATAACTGCGTTGAGCTCGCCTTTGGATGATTGAAGGGGAAATTCAGGTGCCTCCTGAATTTGCTCGATGTGGAGGAACAAAACGGCCCCCAAGTTGGGGCCACCTGTTCTGCCCCCCGACAACCTGGAGAAGAGGAAGGAGACAGGGGACCCCTATGAACAGTCGAGTGCCATGCCTAGTTGCTTGGTGCACAACAATGAGGTCCACATCCTGGAAGCCCTGTGGGAGCAGCTCACCCAGGACCTGCTATGACCTCACACAGGTCGTCTCTGGGGGATGCCTCATGCCTGCGGCTCTTCCACTCCCCACTGTAGCCCCTATGGTCTCCCCACATCCCCTCCCAACCCACACCCAAAAGGAAGGATGTGAGTACAGGCTTCAGAGAGCAAACTTTACCAAGGAAACCTAAACTTTTCACAAACAATATGGAGATGTGAACTAACCAAAGCAATAACATACAAAAATAGAGCACCCTGTATGACCTACTGACCTGTCAACTATTTAGATTACCAGGAGAGGGAGGGTGGCATGGGGGACAGCTGAACTGGGTGGGGGCGCTATTCTAAGGAGGGGGTGGATGGCCTTGAGCCACGTCAGCCAAGGCTGTCCCATCTGCCCCGGGACTGTGTTGGAGGCAGGAGTGTGGGAGGTATGGCTGGGGAAAAGAGGCTCTTGCAGGGTGGGGTTTGGCATGTGGGCCAGGGAGACCCGGGGTGCCTGTGGGGCATGGGGTCTTCCAAATGCTCTACACAGGGCCTGGCCCAACACTTGGGCTATGGGCACAGGGGTGGGAGGGAGGACGTTGACGGAGGGATGGGGGTGGCCCTGGGGATGTCAGCAGCAGGGGAAGGAAGCCTCAGGGCCCCAGGGTGCTGCATCCTGAGCCAGACAGGTGGCAACCAGGTCCAGACCACTATCCACCCAGAAACCAGAGGCCTACACCTGTTCCTGCTGCCATTCCTGCTCTGTCTGCAGCCGCTCCCAGCTGGCAGCTGCCATGGCCCAGTAACCATCATCCGATGGCAGGCGAAAGACCCATGGGCCACCAGCACACCTTGGGGGCTGTGGTGTATCCTCCCTGGGCAGTGCTGGTCTGGGTCCTGCTGGCTCAGCTTCCTCACTGGGACTACCCAGCTGGGCATCCAGGCTGTCCTGTGTCTCAGATGATGCAACTGAGGGGTGGGATGGGGGAGCATCACTTGTGGCTAGACCCAGAGCTGATGCCATGGAGAGCTGAAATCACCAACAGCTGAAACACTAGAGAGTTGGAATCACCGGGGTTTGCTACAGCAAAACCTACAATGCAGGGGGCAAGTGGCCAGCAGGGCAGCCAGCAGACCACAGCTGACAGGCAACAGCTACTGGTGAGCAGCGAGCAGCCAGCAGGGTGGCTGGCAGGAGCAAGTGGACCACAGGACCAGCACAATGGTGGCATTGCCTCAGGCTCAATGGGGAAAGTCATCAGGGTGATGTGCTGGGGTCTGCATTGAGTGGACAGAGTTGTAAGTGGAATATGGAGAATATGTGGGTATGTGAATCATTGGACTGGTGAGCCTGAGAAACAAAGGACATTGCTCAATCCATTTGAGCTGGGACAGTTACTTGTGGGTTGGTTATGAACTCTGGGTGTGGTATTTTCCCAACCTAATGCATTGTAACTTCTCTGCCTCTTTCATTACAAGTTTCTTTTCTACACTCAGACTCTGTGCTCGTGACTGGGAAAGCACTGCCTCTCCGAGATGCTCAGAAGTGTGTGAATTTCCCAGGCTACTGGGTGGGAAGTCAAGCTGGTTCTGTGAGAGATGGACGAAAAGGAATTCCTAGATATGGAACCTGGCCTTGGCTGCTGCCGACTACTACCGACAGAAGGGTTACACTATGAAACTAATGCATGCATCTGACAACCTTAATTCCTTAACAGTGAAGTTCTGTTTTTAATTATTTGACTTCAACTCTCTGATTTCTTCTTGTCTGTTATTCTAACTTCCCCTTATCAGCACATTATCCTAATCTTTCCCTCTACTCATTTGTCTGTGTTTTAATCCACTTGTATCTTACAGCGCCATCTACATATCTAATATATCTTAGGGGATAGCAAGATGGAGTTAGAAGGAGGGGGTTACTTT
Source organism: Carettochelys insculpta (assembly GCF_033958435.1). NCBI lineage: Eukaryota > Metazoa > Chordata > Testudines > Carettochelyidae > Carettochelys > Carettochelys insculpta. The sequence goes on along the minus strand of NC_134139.1, from coordinate 87,167,738 downwards.
ACCTAAAGTTTTCCCAGGCAGACAGACAGACAGACTAGCCTCAGTAGCATTGGAGATACTAAAGATACCCATTATTTTCTATATTCACAGTATTATTACACAGAACTGACTACAAAATAGTTCTGGTATGCATCACAGATAGGCATAAGAAATAAGTCTCATACATAAATTCCAAATCAGGCACTTATATTGTGCCTACATTAATTCCCCCAAGAGTTCCCACAGTACAGTGTATTATTCATTTCTTCACATAAGCTATTTCCACTGTGGTTAAAACATGGTTAATTATCTTAATAATGATTAAGAAATCACATGACACTAGATGATAAAAAGATCCTATTAGGAAATAAGCAAGTTCAGCAAGAATCTGACCCAAGACCTTTTCTGCTCTTTTGTTTGGTGCAACATATGCATAAAAATAATTTAAGATCAAGAAAACTAATTAAATTCCAACTGTTGGGTACTGTTGCTGGCAATCATTTTCTTAATGAATCCTAGAATTTAAATATGAATTTCTGGTAGTGACATTATTAGAACTTCTGTAGCCATTATTCTTACTCTGAACAATTTATTACTACTACTTTATAACACCCATAACTGTCTTATGTGCAAAAAGAACACTTAAAATATAACTCTCTGATGGGAATGATGCATTTGAAAAAATAAGCAAGCCTATTACATGCACTAGGAACAGAGAGAAGAAGGAAGAAAAATTACTGAGATACAATTATGCCATTACTCAGCCATCTGTCAGGCTTAATCAGATTTGATCAAAACTCACATTTCAAAATGTGTTTTAATTCTGTGTCAAAGCATTAAACTGTTCCATCACAGCAAAAAACAGTAGATATTTTGATCTCAAAAAGACAACATTTCAGGCAGTACCCCATTGTAGCTGTCCTTAATGATTGTTAAAGTAAAATACTTCAACTAGTATGTGATATTATGACAGGTCAGTAGAAGTAGGGTGTAAGCAATTTTATTATGGAGGTACATTTATACCATGCTAAAGCAATGAAGACCATTCTCTAGGCTACCTGTTAGCATACACATTTTCACTTCCAAAATTATTTAACAAACCAAAGAAAAATGTTTGGGGTAATTCTTAAATTTGGAATGCAAAGTGAGAAATAAATATAATAATTTGGGTTGCCTTCTGAGGCTCTTGAAGAGGAGGTAAAATTCACAGCAGAAACTGCCTTAGTACAGGGAAACTGCACCTGTATTTCCCATAGGTCATCCATCAGTCTTATGGGACCTCCATAGAGCAAAATCCCTCCAACTCCTCCCAGGAAAGACTGGGGCCTCCCTTGGACAGAATATTCTGTCCCTTATGCTGGACAAGAAAAAAGAAAAACAGAAAAGTACCCTGTATCCATTTAAATTCAGGCTACTTATCCATTTTTTTTTCCTGGTGTTCTCTGGAGAATCTAGTTTGAATCAGTATAGTTGAGCCTCTCTCTAAGAGGTGGGACCTCACTGGAAGTGGATTTCAAGAGGGATGATTTGCATTAATAACTACCTGCTTTTTTAACTCCCCCATGAGTTGTAGTAGCTCCCCCCCCTTGAAGTAGTATATAATAATACCGATACAATCATATAAAAAGTGACCCCAATGATACTTAAACTTAACCCAAAATGATCTCCCAAAGATACTGAAACTGACAAATCAGTCACAGGGATGTTGGAATCCCAGATTATTTTATAATCCTGATATGTCTGAAATCAATTTTGTAGCATAGACCCTTGTAGGAAGATGATGTCATTTCCATCCTTAAGACACAACAGAAGAATTGTTCTCAATGGCTACATCTACACTGGAAGCATCTGTCTACAGAAATTACTGTTGGAAGAGATATTCTGACAAAGTTTCTGTAGACAGATAGTGTCTACACATAAAAGCGGATTGATCTTTTGATCCACTCTGTCGACAAAAGGGGACCCTGAAGCATTACTGCTCAGTCATTTTCCTCAAGTGACTCCCTCTTGCTTAGCTGCATTCATTCAAAAACCTTTTCTATTTAATTCTAATGACTGATATTTGTGATTGGATTGATACAGGCAACGACAGTCAATACGTTTGCTTTACTCCTCTATTTTAAAAACTGCAGGAAAGATTAACAAGCTTTATTAAACAGATAGCTCCAGGTGTACTGTAATATAAATCTATTCCAGTTTCTCCAGGCACTGGACAAAAACATGTAAATGGCCTTCATTACACCGGAAGCTTAGATCTTGTCTCAAGTGGCCATTCTAGCAATTGCTTAACTGAAGGGATGCCCTTCACTGATGGGAATAAGGTGACATTTTGATTAATGCAATGAATGTGCCACAGAACACAACAGTATTAAAATGACACATGCTAATTTAGAACCTCAGATTCATTAGACCTGAGAGCAAAGGGGAATCACTGTCTCTCAGTATATTCCTGCTGGGGAAAGCAAAGAGATGTAACAGCTCTGTATACGTCAGGATGTTTACAATAACTGGATTACTATGATTTGCAAAGCTAATATGGAAAGGGATTAGAATACCAAAATGCATCTAAGTCCATTTTTCCTCTTGGTGGCGGGGGGGAGACTGTAATGAAGATCATCTTAATATATCCACAGATTGTGAATGTTCACAATTGTTTTTTGAAATACGGAAACAAGAATATATTGAGGGTTATGAAAAAACTGACACCTTGGGATATTCAGCAACAATAAAGCTGGTATTACATTAAAAAAAAAAGACCAACATGCTACTCTTAAACTGATACAGTTACAGAGGAGCACATGGTCTGCAGAGAGACATCCTGTAGGGGTGAGCTTGTTTAAGTGGATACTCTCTTTCTCAGTAAAGAACAGAGGCTAAAAGTTGGTAAAGCACAGGTTCATAAAGTACAGGTGCAGACAACTAAATACGAACTAATTTTACAAACACTTGTATATAAATGCTAGAAGTCTAAATACTATGAGGGGTGAACTTGAGTGCCTGGTATTAAATTAAGATACCAATATGAGCGTGGCCATCACAGAAAGCTGGTGGAACAACAAAAATCGATGGTATGTGGTAATACCAGAGTACAAAATACAGCGGAATGACAGAGTACTTAACATTATGGCCCTTCATCCCCCTGCTTCAATGGCATTATTGCTATTGAGCCTAATGCACAAAAAATTTGGCTTCAAATAGATTCTGATAGGGCCTTCTCCCTATACGTCCATGCTCACTTCAATTTGTACCTAATATTCCTCCCAATCACACAGAATTTTTTTCAAAGCTCATCAAAGTCAAGGGAAGCATTTCCACTGACTTTCATGTTCTCTGAGTCAGACCTTTGCATGCTGTGTACCCCTGGGGCTTGTTGACAATTCATTTAGTTGAAGGAGATTGTTTTTAAAAGGTTTGCTATTTTCTTTATATAGCATTATAAGATCCTGAGTTAAACAAAAATTATTGACCATAAATTGCACATTTCCCCCTCTTAAAAATGTGATAAAAATGTCATGATACAGAATTACAGCTAGTTAAACAAAGATGTACCTGTAAAACTGTTTCGTAATAAGGTATTCTTTACTAGCTGTGTTAAAATGTTTAAAAAGCAGTTCAGCTTTAGTAGTCTGAAGCATCAAGGTGCTTGCTTTATTGCTTTGTTGCTGCTTAGTCAAGTCTTAAAGATTCAGTGCTATTCTGAAAACAGAGTCGGTGCTAAAGCCATAAAGCTGCACAATGGTTTAAAGGAAAAAAACAGTTAATTGGAAGTTCAGTTGATCAGATATTGTTTTGTGTGTTGATCAATGGAACTAGATCAGGTTCTACAATTGTAGCAGTGGAACAGTGCAAAAATTTCTCATTTGTTTGCAAAATTTCCTATTTTGATGCCATGGGAAATACATTTGTTTTCAAGCAGCTACAACCACTACCAAATTGAGAGAGGTTGTGTATCTGCCTCTGTGATCATCTGCCTGGGAATCCATTTGTGAAAGAACTCCTCCTAAATGGTAAGAACTAGATCTACCAATTTTGGTACAGAGATTCCTGTTTTCATAACTCAAAAGGAAAGTTACATGCTGGTTAAGCCAGGGCAATGGGATGTGCTTGGGATTCAACTGTTTCTCATTAAATGGAAAAGGAAAGGTCTAGTAAGGTCTGCAACCTGTGGCTCTGGAGCAACTTGCAGCTCTTTAAGGACTTCTTTGTGGCTCCTAACACTATAATTGCAAAGTGTAAAAAACAAACAAAAAATAACCAAAACAAAACAAAAACCTCCTGATTATTTTCAACAGACAGTGACTGTCTAAAAGCCTCAAAATGAACAACTCATATCTTAATAGCAGATGATACCCAGTCTCAAAATTTTAGATAACTCCCCCTAGAATAGTAGAGAGAGCGATAAAATTCAGGAGTGAAAGTCAGGAAGACAGTGGTACAAACACACATGTAAAGTATGAGGAAATAGGATATGTATAAAGTTTGTGAGTGTCCTGCAGTAAACATGTATTGCACTACGAATCTTAAAATAGGGGTCACAAAAAGTATGGGTTGATGTTATTTATGAAGGACCATCTCATATTCACATGCATTGCAGCTCTTGAATTATTTTTTTACTGAATTGTAAAAAATGTCTGTTCTTGCTATTTTGGTTGCTGACCCTTGGTCTAGTAGGAGGGACAGTTATCCTGTAGAATGACCTCAGCATGGGGCAGCACTGGGCCACAGATGGGGAGTGGGACGCCTATAACCCCATTGGCACATACAGGGGTAGGGGTGGAGAAAGGGACAACTATACACTATATATTTCAGTGAGTTTGTTTGTGTGTCTCTCCCCCAGCTGTGCCCACTGCAGCTGCAGTGGCCATGGAAAGGCACTTTTCACCTGGCCTCAAGCTGTTGCAGCAAGAGAGGGCTGGGGTTGTGCCCTTTCCCCGGGGCAGCCCACCTACTGAATTCTTCACCCCCAGCCCTACTCCAAAGCTTTATTTAAGTGAGCAAAACCAAAATTTATTTGAGTTAAGGACCGAAGCAATGATGGAGAAATTTTCTAGTATCTCAGTAAAGCAAAAATGAATGAGAAATAATTATTGCATCTACAGTAACTTTATTTTCACTCATTTCATTCTGGGCCCTTTCCTATTTCCACCTAAGTAAACAGTAAATAGGCTGACTAGAACAGAAGGATCACGCCATGTGCGTGTGTATGCTGTGGAGCTCTTTTCGATGCCCAAATTAGAATGCTTTTCAGCACCATGCCATCCACCTATGTGAAAACAGTTCCAGTTATGAACTGTTTCATGAACAAAGAAAAAACTAATTTTATGTAATCAATATAATATAATATATTCAAGTCATTAGTGGATTCTGAGAGAGAAACAGACAAACAACAACTGACTCATCCCTGTGAGTCACAGGTGATCCCTTGGAGGGTAATAACCAGGGCCCCGAGGAGATGTAGACAAACCAACTGCCTGCCTGTGAACTTTCAAAACATTTCTCTGACATAATACTAGTACAAAACTAAACCCAACACTCAATTTTCTGCGAAGAAACCGAGTTCTTTAACATGTAATTTGAAGTCCACACAACTTCCCTTAACACACCGCAGACAAACAATATTCTTAATATTTTCAATGGTTTATAAAACTGCAGCAGTCTGTGTTCTGCCATCATTTGAAACACTGAAGAAGCTGAAGTACACTAACATTCTTCTACCTTTTTTCTTTTCTTGGTTTTTAATTTATCTAAAACACTGATTGAAATATTGACAAACAAATATTTAAATCATTCTGTAAAGCTGTATTTTAGGTTACAAAAATAATGTCCTGAGCTATCTAAATTGCAGTTGTACAGTACAGAACAGATTTCTTACTCCCTATCCCCGTGGAAAAAAAACAAACAAAAAAAACCACCCCAGTATGTCAGCCCTTTACAATTAAGCAATGTAAAATGAATTCTTTTTCTCAGCAGAAGGGCCATCCATCACTTATGTAGTATCTGCATTCAGATGCTTAGCAAGTGAGTTGCAAGCACTCATACAAAGTAAAATTCATCACTGAAAATCAGAGGAATCTGGGAATTAGAAACATGCAGTGATCTCTAAATGGGTGGTAAAAGAGGCTAAAAAAAGCTGACTTGCTGCTTACTCTTGTTTTCAAAAGCAATTTGAAAGATTCATTCAGACAGACGTATGCACAAACAACTCCCCCCTCATCCAACAAATCAGCTTCACTAACTAACCTACACTTGAGAGGTTGATCTCCTGTGCAGTTTTTCAGAAAGCAGTATCCAAAGAAGATTCCCACTTTTGTTAAGAGAACTCTCCAGGCTCCCAAGAAATGCCTCCATAGTGAACATACTGTTAAGCTGGAGGAAGATAAACTATAACACTACCCCTTATCAAGAATCTGCAGTACTAAACAGAAAAATAAAATGGACTTGTTACAATTCACAGGGTAGGTTCAATCAGAACTCATTCCCTAAACCTTAGAAAAATACTTTATAGGATCTGTCCCAAAGCAGATGGTGCAGTCCTCATCCCTACACTGGCCTCTTTATACCAGGCAAAAAGACCAGAACATGGTAAAGGGGCCCTAAAAATCCCTTTTTTCTGGCCTGGTGCAGGCACCGTGAAAGATAGCTGTAAAGCTGCTCACCAAGGACCCCCTTGTAAGCCTGGGCATAGCATGTGTAGTGGGGTGTCAGAATGAAGCTTGCAGCATGCCTAACTGTGTGGAACAAGGTTAGGATCTTTCAAATTGCACAGAACTGAGTACCTTTCTCTGTCCCTTCTCCATTGCTCTGCCCCTATTCACTCCATTCCCCCTTCCCTCTGTCACTCATTCTCTCATGCCCTCACTCACTTATGCATTTTCACCTGGCAGGCACAGGGGGAGAGTGCTATGTGGTGGGGCTGAGGATGAGGGATTTGGAGTATAGAAGGGGTCTCTGGGCTGAGGTAAAGTGTTCGAAGTGTGGGGAGGGCTTCAGCCTGAAGCAGAGGGTAGGATGAAGGGATGGTGAGGGCTCTGGTGTGCAGCCAAGGATGAGAGGTTCGGGGTGTAGGAGGGAGCTCCAGGCTGGGGTATGGGGTGAGAACTCTAGGAGGGAGTTTGGGTATGGAAGAAGGTTACGGTGCAGGCTCCAGGGGGTACTTACCTCAGGTGGCTCCTGGGAATCTGCAATATGTCCCTCTAGCTCCTAAGCCAAGGAGTGGCCATATGGCTCATACTCAGCCCCCGTATTCAGACACCTTCCCACAGCACCCATTGGCCATGGCTCCCGAGCTGTGGAGCCAGTGCTCAGGATGGGCACAGCACACTGAGCCTCATGGTCACCCTTATGCCTAGGAGCCTGATGGAGATGTTCAAAAAGAACAAGAAGTCCTGTGGTACCTTATAGACTAGGAGATATTTTGGAGCATAAGCTTTTGTGGGCAAAGACCCGCTTCGGCAGATGCATGAGTGGGGGCTCCAGAGGAGGGTTTAAATTTATAGGCTCATGAAAAGCAGGGAGCCCCAGTCAAGTGGAGATCCAGAGCTGACAAGGTCAGTTCAGTCACAGAGCATGTGGCCCATTATCAGCAGCTAATGTGAAGTTGTGAACTGCTGATAATGGGCTACATGCTCCACACTCTAGCTGTGTTCCCAATGGTGTTCTGATAGAAAAGGATTGCTGGGTAACAGAGATACTCCGACCACACTTGTGCTGTCTGGACACATTTCTGCATGGGTGTGTGCAAGACAGTCCCCGGTTATTTGCTCAGTTTAACAGCTTCCAGCTCACAATAGAGCACAATCCACTTGTGCTTTTGACAAACTGTAAAGACAGAGATAAGGTGTTCCTAACATTTCAAAGAATCACTCATTTGAAGTGAATAACAAGAAGTCCTGTGGCACCTCACAGACTAACAGATAGCTGTTGGTCTATAAGGTGCCCCTGGATGACTTGTTGTTCTCAAAGATACAGACTAACATGGCTACCTCTGATATACTTGTCATTTGAAGTGATTTAAACTTAAAAATATCTGTCAGAAAGAGAAGGGGAGCTGGTGACTGAGGGGTTTTGAGGAGAGCAGCTCCCTACCCCACTGTGGCTGTTTCCTTAGCTTGTCACGGTAGAGCAGAAAGGAGTCTTGGAAACGTACTCCAGAGAGCGCTGGAGCTAACAAACCATGGAGAGGTTGCTATTGGCAACTAGAATGATAAGGGGCTTGGAACAGGTCCCATATGGGGAGAGACTAAAAAGATTGGGACTTTTCAGTGTAAAAAAGAGGAGGATTGGGGGGACGTGATAGAGGTATATAAAATTACGACAGGTGTGGAGTGGGTGAATAAGGAGAAGTTATTTACTTGTGCCCATAATACAAGAACTAGAGGACACCAAATGAAATTAATGGGTAGCAGGTTTAAAACTAATAAAAGGAAGTTCTTCTTTACCCAGCGCAGAGTTAACCTGTGGAACTCCTTGCCAGAGGAGACTGTGAAGGTTAAGACTATAACAGAATTTAAGAAAGAGCTAGATAAATTCATGGAGGTTAGGGCCATAAAAGGCTATTTGCCAAGGGTAGGAATGGTGCCCCTGGCCTCTGATTGTCAGAGGCTGGAGATGGATGTCAGGAGAAACATCGCTTGATCATTGTCTTCGGTCCACCCCCTCTCTCCACGCCCCCACTGGCCACTGTTGGCAGACAGGCTACTGGGCTGGATGGACCTTTGGTCTGACCCAGTATGGCTGTTCTTATGTATATGCAGACAGAATTGTTCTGTTCTCCACAGACTTCCCTCAGGTTTACTGAGGTTCCCCTCATCATCTTCCCCATCCTATAGGGAAGTGATGGCTGAGTATTTTCTGTTAGAAATGAGCTCCAACTAGCCTAGATGCAACCCGTCAATGCCCCTGAAAAATACAATAGGAAGCGACCATAGTGAGGCACTGGAGGAGTCTTGAAAAACAAAGGGGAGGGGAATAAGTGGGAACATTTGACGTCATGGATACCCTCCAGTTGCTGCCCAAAATAGTGTCTGCAAGAGCCAGAGGGTGTTTGGAAAAGGGAGAACAGAAGGTCCCTGAATGTTCCACTTCCTTCAGAAGTAAGCCCCTCTGAAGTTCTGGGGGAAGGTGCACGTAAGAGTCTGATGGAGAGTTGGATCCTTTGATTAGAATGTCTCTCTTTCCTGTACAGAATCAACTTAAGTCTGTAGTTTTGAAAACCAGGTTTTTAAGTTAGACTTTGAAAAAGGAACTGGGTTTTCAGGAAGAATATTCCAATGATCCTTTAGATGATTCCTCCCCATCCTTCACTCCTCTAAAAATAGCAGCAGCTGAGACTGCTCTTCTTTTTGCTGGCTCTCTGAACCCTCAAAAACATCAACAGTAGTAGCTGCTTTAACTCCCTTTTCTACCATCCCTTGCTAAGCATCAGTTGACTCCTGACCCCACGCCTTCTTTTGAGTTATCAGGGCCGCAGCTTTCCTCCAAGCCACCACCTTCCCAGCACTGTCCATGGAAGGAAATGAGCAGACTATGACACACAACTTTACCCTTCAATAAACTAGTTAAGCCTTACTGAATTAAGTTTGGGGACCACTGTATTAAAAAGCAACTGTTTAGGTGACAGAGAGATACCTGTGTTCGTCTGTATTCTATGAAAACAAAAAAGTAGACGTATTTTGAATAGTAACAGAGAGGAAGCCGTGCTAGTCTATACACTATCAAAACAAAAAGCAGTCAAGTAGCACTTTAAAGACTAGCAAAACAGTTCATTAGGTGAGCTTTCGTGGGACAGACCCACTTCTTCTGTCCCACGAAAGCTCACCTAATGAACTATTTTGCTAGTCTTTAAAGTGCTACATGACTGCTTTTTGTTTTGATAGACATATTTTGTTAGTCTTTAAAGTGCTAAGTGACTGCTTTTTTGTTTTAATTGTTCAGGTGTTATTGTGAGATTACATGTAACACCTCTAGGAGGAGGGGGTTATGAGAAAGTAATTCCTCTGGTTATCAACTGTTTCTATCTTTGCCCTAAGGGGGAACCTAATGTCTGGCTGATGACCTATTCACTCTTTGTTTTGTTTTTTCAAAAGGATCATACTAGATTCCTTAGAGATTAGCGTACAAAGGGAGGATTTGGGATGAATAACCTGAGTTGTTCCTGACTTAGGGCATTTGTTCTAATCCAGTGAACAGGCAGGGCCTTTGTCTAACAGGAGTACCCCAATCCTTGGAAAAGGGTTGAAAGCAAGGACCCTGCCCAGAGCCCTTGTGGAGATGGTGGGGGAAGGATGGAGAAGTGATCTCGATGAAGCTTATCAGCAGGCACATTTTGCTCTTTTCATGGGTTTTCTCTGTAATGCTGTCACACAAAGGATAAATAAGCTTGTACATAAATTGCTACATGGGATCTTAATTGTGGGTATCGGAGGGGTAGCCGTGTTAGTCTGGATCTGTAACAGCAATGAAGGGTCCTGTGGCACCTTATAGACTAACAGAAAAGTTTTGAGCATGAGCTTTCGTGAGCACAGACTCATTTCATCAGATAATTGTGGGTAGTTACACTATTAGGCTCTGAAGAGAACCAAAGCAGGTCTGCTTAGGCAGAGTGCCCTTTTCTAGTAATAATTTGATGAAGGCAGGAAACTGTTCAGCCTAGAAATAACTTAGAAGAGGGAGAGATGTGAGTTTCCTAGAGGTGATGGCTGAAGACTCCAGAAGCCTGAGAGTGGATGCTCTGGCTGTTCCAGCAGAGGCAAACAATGGCACAGTTGCCCTGAACTGATGTAGAGGATGCAGGATTTTAGGGAAACTGGGACAAAAACTTGAATTCACAAGAACTAAAGGGATGGATTTCACCCGCAACAAATTTGCAGATGACACTAGGATGGGTGGTCAGGTAGATATGTTGGAGGGTAGGGATAGGGTCCAGAGTGACCCAGATAAATTGGAGGATTGGACCAAAAGAGATCCGAGGAGGCTCAACAAGGACAAGTGCAGAGTTCTATACTTGGGACAAAAGAATCTCAAGCATTGTTACAGGGTGGGGACGGACTGGTTAAGTAGCAGTGCAGCAGAAAAGGACCCAGGGATTGTGGTGAATGAGAGGCTGAATATGAGTTGTCAGTGTGCCTTTGTAGCCGAGAAGGCTAATGGCATATTGGGGTGCATTAGGAGTAGCATTTCCAGCAGATCTAGAGAAGTTATTATTCCCCTCTATTTGGCACTGGTGAGGCCTCATCTGGACTACTGCATCCATTTCTGCCCCCCCCCCCAGTACAGAAAGGATGTGGATGCACTACAGAAGGTCCAGTGGAGGGCATTGAAAATGATTAGGGGGCAGGAGCACATGACCTCTGAGAAGAGGCTGAGGGACATGGGCATATTTAGTTTGCAGAAGAGAAGACGGAAGGGCGATTTGATAGCAGCCTTCAACTTCCTGAAAGGGGCTCTAAAGAGAATGGAGAAAGGCTGTTCTCAGTAGTGACAGATAGCAAAACAAGGAGCAGTGGTCTGAAGTTACAGAAGAGGAGGTGCAGGTTGGATATTAGGAATAACTACTTCACCAGGAGAGTGGTGAAGCACTGGAATGCGTCACCAAGACAGGTGGTGGATTCTCCATCCCTCAAGGTTTTTAAGTCCTGCTTGACAAAGTCATGGCTGAGATGATTTAGTTGGGGTTGACCCTTCTTCAGACAGGGGACTGGACTAGATAACCTCCTAAGGCTCCCTCCAGCTCTAGAATTCAATGATTCTATAATTGAGCTAAACAGAGACAATACCTCAGCAGCAGGGCAGTCCTGATAGAATAGGATGCCCAGTCATGCCACTTATGGCTATTATACCATAGTGCCACAATCCATGCAAGATAGCATTCATAGTAAAACACACAAGGGAAGATGCCAGGGCCTCATAAAATGTTGGGAACAAGCCTGAACTTGGGAATGAAATATTTTATTATTTTCTTTAAAAATTCCCTCAAATAAGACCCCAATTTACATACATTTTCAACACATCCATAACGATGGCCCATGACCAGTACCGCCATAATACTGCAGAGAAGTAACCATCCCATAACACTGCAAATGTTTACATATTTATGGTATCAGCTAGAATTTACAGATAGTAATACTGATCTGGATTCACTGAATAGAAGACAATGGTACCCAATGTGTTCAAATCTGAAAGTTAAAGGAACTAAAAATCACCTTACAACATAAATTAATTGTGAAATATATTTGAAAATAAAAGTTAATAACCATGGGGATTTCTGCATTACCCTCTGGTGACATCCATCTTCCTGAAAATGATATCAGTTGTGACATTGGCTGCACTGTTGCAAAATATGAGCTACTTCTAAATGTCTCCATCCTGATTTAATATCGGTTTATCAATCACCAAACATTCCATTCTTTAAATATTTATAATATTGTTTAAATATTAAACATTAAGTTTTTCTTCTGATTTTTAAACAGGTACTGTTCAGGGTAGACATTTGTTTACAGTCTCTTACAATGGGCTTGCTACCTGTCATTGTCATATGATGTCATTTTCAAGCCTCTGGCTGGTGACAGCTTTCTTGCTGTGAAATGACAAGCGTAATTAAAACTTTGGTTTCAAACATACTTTGCATCTTATTCATGGTGAGACGAGCTCCTTCCTTTATGAATTTTCATACTGCTGGGTTTACTAAAAACACTACAGATGAAGTTTTCCTAAAAATCTGTTTTTAAGTCTTGGAGACTGAAATGTGCTGCCCTTGCTTGTACCACAACATAATTAAAAATTTAAATTTCTGGAAAAGTATAAAGCAAGAAAGAGGCACAAATCTGCCAGGGGCAAATCCACATCAAGAACTATCTTCTCTGCTTCATTATGCAGTTGCCATGAGATATAAATATCAGCAAATCCTGAGAAAATTCCTTAAAACGATATTTACGGAAAACAATTAGATGTGTGTTAAAAGCAGAATATAACTAACAAAATGTGTGTAAGTCAAGGGAGCAGAGCAATTGCTGTGCTATAGTTTCATGCATATCATATCTGATAGCACTAATGTCAGATGCTAATATATTTAAAAACAATCACCGACCCATAAAAATAGAGATGGCCTGAACCAGATTCTTAGAGCCAAAGAATTAAATGTTTAAGGAACTTCATACTGAGATTCAAACTTCATGTTGGTCTCTATTTCTGTGGTGTACTGAACTAAATCCACAGCTCCAGTGCTGCTGAGAGTCGCAGTGGGCACCAGAACAAGGTGGTAGGGGCGGGGCCAATGGCAGAAGGGTTGGGGCCTAGGGCATTTGGCCCTCAGCACCACCAGGACCATGGAGCTGGGCTCCTCCCCAGCTTCCTCCCAATTGCACACACTTGGCAGGCCCCCTTAAAAGGATGTGCCCCCGGCAAGTGCCTCCTTTGGCTTCCCCCGCTTCCCTTGTAGGCAGGCCTGCACAGCTCTGAACACTTCCCAACAGTGAATTCTGATCTGGTTCTGAAACTGGCAGATCAGGTAGCTCTGTGGCTTTTTTTTTTTTTTTTTTTTTTTTTTAAAAGGAACTAGGTGCTTCAGAGATGTTCTCACTAAGGAGGCATAACCAGCAAGTACATCAGAAAATGATGCTTTATAGCAAATGAAGTAGGAAAGAAGGCAAGTTTCAATTCCACCAGTCGTTCCTGAACATCTGTGACTTTAACTTCCCAGAGCAAAGAAGCCTGAAGAGAACATTCCAAGCTTGCTGTTCAGTAGAGGCCCAAGCATGAATATTATTCAATGAAAAGTGGCACCCAATCTCAATGAGAGCCACAAGGCTAAGCCACGTTCCAAGTCTTCTATTTGTCTCCAAATCACCAACTGCAAGAGTCTGGCCACGCTATTTCTGTAACAAAAGTGCTCAATAAACAAAACTGAATAGAAACGTCTTCACACCCAGAGACACATTAACCTTTTGTGATGAGGATTTTGCACACTCCAATATTAAAGCGAGAAAGCAATGGCGTCAATTCCAAATGCCTAATTTAGTGCTTAAATATGTTAACTCAAGACACTACACCATTAAAATATTCCTCACTGAACAGGTTTTGAGCAATGGTGAACACCCATTTACTAAGGACAGGTCTACATTAAGGGGAAAAACTGATTTAAGATACACAGCTACGTGAACTGAGGAGCTACAGATGGACATATTTTAAATAGATTTTTCCTGTCACCCCCATAGCGAGGAGGTTGACAGGAGAAACTCTCCTATCGACTTCTCTTTCTCCTCGTGACTGTGAGGAGTACTAGGGTCGATAGTGAAGCAATGATCATTCAATGCATAGATCTTCCAGTAAGGGTAGATGTGCCCTCAGCCACAGCTACTTGCTACCGTTCCTGCCAAAGGATTTACACCTCATTTCATATCTCCTGCAAGAATTGCAGGTTACTGAGAAAAAAGTGATGCTCAAGTGCTGCCTTCAGAGTAATGTGAGGACACTGATCCTTCCTCACTTCTATGCCCCTAAACATGAGATACTAGGTATGAGAGTCACCATGCGGCACAGGTGGAGAACAGATTATGCTGACTTCATGCCACTTTTATGATCTTCTGATCCTGGGATATGTGATCGGCTGGAGTGCCCCTTGGTATACTGCATACACCACTCAGGTCCTCTCTAAGTTACAGCAACCCATCATTGGCAGCACTACCCGGAATTTCTGCAATGTGGTATGAAGCAGCTGTGGTCTCCTTTATATCACTCCCACCCCCAGCATGCACCTGTACCAGAAGGCAAGCTCAGGGCTGTCTTGAAGAGTCCCAGCGTATGGGAAATCTTCTTCCCAACTAGAACAGCAAAAAGGGGCTTTTATGGCTCCTTCACACCACTCCTGGACCAGATGCCAGGCTAGAAGATCTCATCCCATATCTCCAAACTTCCTCCTCCCATCAACAGGAGCAGATGCCACCTGAAATCAACAATCTGCTCAGAATCCTCTCCTCCACCAAATGGAACTTTCACCTCATCTGCAGGAAAGGGATGTGACAATAGAATCTCCCTGTATATAGGAGGGAAGTGACTTCAGAGCATTCACCCATGCAGATACACATCCTACCACAAAGGATGTCTGCACTTAGAAAAAAAATCACTTGTACAAAATACAAATTTAGATTTTGGAAAAACTGAAATGGAATAAACTGGCAACACTACAATACAGAGTCACTATGGAAAGTTGAACTGAACTATAAACAATAATATAAAGATTGTCTAGACAGTAAAGAATTAAAAAAAATCAGTTGTGGAAGTACAGATCATTCTGTCATATGTTGTCCAAGTGCTGTAATTACAACTTAGCATTCAGTCTGCACTGAAAGCTAATGAGATAAAATAGCAAAATAATTAAGTTACTGTCTAACATCATGGCAAGTAATAAATAATACATGTTCTCCATTTGGTAGGGCGTACGAAAGGGCAAACATTTAAACTTTGTGCCACTGCAGCAGAGACAATTTTGCCCAACAAGCAGATATTGAGCAAATGGATCATACTTAAGATTGGTGCACATGCTAGAAGTCAATTTAATTATATTATGCAGGTATATGGTTCACTATATTTACAGCTTTAACAACAGTTGCAAGCAATTGACCTGAATACTTCCATGAACCTCCACCAAGGCTTCCTGTTACATATCTTCATAGTTTATCACCATGGCAGTACTGTTTGGGTTTACACGTGAAAACCCTGACTTCAAATTTCATCCTTAATTGAACAAAAAGTCCATTGAACTAGTCGCTAAAGTATGAAGTGTTGCTTTAGCCAGAAGTTTAGGAGAGGTATTATCTTTTACTGGACCAATTTCTGTTGGTGAGAAAAAAGCTTAAATTTTTGTATTTTTTATCCATGGAAGTTGGTCCAGTAGAAGATATTACATCACACAGATTGTTATTGACTGAAGTGGCAGTTTCACTCCACTGAGGACCACAGAATTTGGCCCTTTGGAACATGCAGCACAAGATCATCTTTCAAAGACAAACACATCATTGTCATTTTGAAAAAATGATTCAGTCACACAGAACCGGACTGGCTAATGGTCTTGAAGCAACCACCTTCTATTTAGTGGAAAGAGGTTAGGGTGGTCTGGTTGAGCGGAGCATGTTCTTAATAAGAACAAGATCTTCAGATTGTGAGAAAGAACATCCCTCCAGGGAGATAGAGAAAAGGGGACATTATTGTTTCAAAACAGAATCTATTTTGGAAAAAAAAAGTTCACTATGGCAAATCATATAAGGTCAGGATCAAGAGCTCTCTCAAGCCCAATTAAAAAGGGAAAGTTCAAGTGCTCTGAAAAAATAAATTATACTAAACTGTAATTTTTAAAAATTTGCTCAGGTTGAGTAGTGAATCCAAAGCTCACAAATCATTAGCCTGTACAACAAAGAAACAAAATCTATTGACATAAAGCACTCAGAGGCCACATGTCTAGAGTTCTAGTGACATTGAATGGATTAAAATGAGAAGTCCTATTTACATGTAATAATCAGTGAGACACATGCCTTTTAAAATTAATAGGAAGCATTATGAACAACTCTAGCCTTCCCAGATTTAATCACCATTAAACCATTTATGATGGTTCCTACACCAGAGACTTAATATTCTTTGATATTCTTATGTATAATTACTTCTTATAATCAGTGCATACCTATTAAGTGATGTACTGCTAAATCTCCAGGTTTCAAATGGATAAATATTAGCCTAATGTGCTCAATCAATGCATAGAAATAGCTTTAAGCACTTTTCCTGCAAGGGAAAATATTTACCATATATCACAGTTAGATTAGCCTGAGGCACTGAGGAGCTGATAGAGGAGGATTGAAAGCCTGGAAATCACTTTAAAAGTCCTTGTGTTTCTGTGAAGGACATCATCAATAGACAGTAGGGGAAAAGGGAAGTGAGTGGTGTTACCTTGAGCATCCTATTAAACATAGTACTTAGGATCAGAACCATGTCAGAATATTTGCTGCTTAAGACACAAATTGTTCCTTTCTATTGAAGAAAAGCAATAAAGATTAAAAAAAAAAGCTTCTAATCTGCTTAGTTGACCAAATTCATCATTCTAAATGACAGTTAATATCTCTAGAATTGGCTGATGATAAATAAAAGCCCTTTACTCTAGAATATATGGTCATGCCTAAGATAATGTGTGATGATAAATAATTACACCTAAAGCAACAATTTGAAAACAAAACTGCTTTTAATAATAACCAAATACATGGGCCAATATAGTATCCACAAGATTCCCACGTATGAATCTCTTTGAAAATTAAAACTAGTCTGACTTCTACGTAACTTATGAAAACTACAGCATCATGCTCAGGCTGACTGAAATGCTTAACTTTCATTTCTTTTCCACAAAATAAGTGAAAGTAGCTGCATCAAGAATTCTTAACTGCATGTCATGTTAGCTGTGCCAGTGGTTGTTTTTCTTTCTGAGAAGGGTAAATTTGTGTTTAGTTACTTAATATTTTTCTGCTGCTGTTATATTGGCTAAGATTAGATGAGTAAGGGAAAACAAAGAACAAATCGAAAGCCCACTTTTTCCTCACTCATCCTACTGCATAAAAATGAATTACCCTTTGAGCCAGAGTGCTACATTGCAGTTATTGTCCTGTTCAGAATTCCAACTAAACAGTACACCTGTTAGCCGATGGCCAAGTAATGAATGGTCTGTGAGCCTAATTACATCTGAGTCTTTAACTGCTAGGACCGGCAGTCCCTTTGCAGCAGGCAGCCAGAATGGCTGACAGGTACCCCAAATGTTGGTGCAGAGAGCTTATTCCACCCGAGTCTTTAACTGCTAGGACCAGCAGTCCCTTCACAGCAGGCAGCCAGAATGGCTGACGGAGGCCCCAAACATCCACCCGAGTCTTTAAGTACTAGGACAGGCAGTCCCTTCGCAGTGGGCAGCCAGGGAGGCTGACTGGTGCCCCAGGAGTCTGTCCCATGGAGGCAACATGACTCAGCGCTCAGTTTTTACTGCACCTTACCACTGACCAGTCTGATATAGCCAAACGGCTAAGGTTCTTTGTTTGCGTTCGACTGAGTTACAGTAAATGGAAGGAGTCAGGCTGAAAGCTTAAATGGTTGCTATTTATTAGAAGCGGAAATAAGAATCTTAACGGTTACAAGGTTATTGCTCTATTTTCTTAACTACTAGTAGGATGATACATATGACATGTCAATTAGATTACAAGTGAAAAAAGTTACCCATTTGAGGACCAGACGCCTCAGCCTAAAGAGCTCTTGCTATTAAATGTGCACAAAAGTACATTGCAGGTATAATTCTCACCCCTGCGTCCTTTGACTCCAGCATAGCCAATGTCATTAACTGAGTCCCTCAGGAAGAACAGTATGAGGAGGACATCCCCTGGGACCTTGGGAGGCAATAACCTTACCCGACCAGCAGGTACAGAACATTGGAGCTCAGAGTGGTTTGCCAGGCACTTCTTTATACCCCTTGTGTCACGTACACTCTTCCTTATCTAGAGGTACTAACTGTACTGGTTCGTCTTTGTGACGCCAGTTCTTACAAGAGAGTCATAACTTAATTTACACTTGTAAGATACAGATAACTAAATCATCAAGACAGGACATTCTTTTCGTATGGGTTGGAGGTTCCTCTTCCGGGATGATGTGTGGGCATATCAATTATCAGCACCAGCCAAGGGCAGTTTGAGGCCCTGTGGTCATTGGCTGGACTGTTCGCCCTCTTATCTGTGTTCTGTTCAGGGTCACGATGAGACGGCACATCTGGGCTCTGAAGCATCAAAAGACTGTGCTTGAGATAAGCGCATCTGTGCTCCCAGGCCTCTAGGACTGTGCTGCTTCTTTGTTCTTTGTGCTCTGAGGCACCTAAGAGGGGCAAGGTGGAGGAGAGCAGGGGGATTCTGTCTGGCTACAACACCGTAACAGGAAAAACACAGTACCGCAAACATGGAAGCTGCTTTGAAGACAACAGTTTCATATGCAGAACTCTTTTCTTTAAATTTTTTCACATCTAAGTAATTAAAACTGGGCAGAAAGTCAATTACTTCTTAGAGATGGACAGTATTCCTTACTATGGGTTATTTGCAAACTGTGTGATTTGACTACGCACTGTACATGTGCAACTGGTAATCTAAGTTGCATTATGTTGTTTCTTCTTTTTCAGCAAGAGCAAATGATTAAAAATTACTGGAAGTGAGCTGTAAAACAAATAACTTAAGAATAAAACCTGTGAAACTTTTCAGATTTGCAAACATTTTTTTCCATGAATTTCTGAAAGTTTTTCAAATATTTGCATGTAGTGAATAATGTAAGCCCATGAATCATATTCAGATGATTACAATTTCGCACTATTTCTGCCCTGCCAATTTCAATACACTCATCCCTTGCTGTACGAGCACAATTGGTTCCTGACTTTCTGATCATAGGTGAAAACTCATAAGAGGGACACTAAATTCCTATTAAAATACACGTAAAAGTCTCCGATTAGTTCCTAGGGCTCCTAACTTGGGGAAGGAGTGGCAGCAGGTGGCGCTGCTTTTGAAAGGTGAGTGAACTTTCAGGGTGGGGAGTGTTAAAGGCTGAGGGTAGTTTGGGACCATGAGCTGGAGGGAGGGTTAAAATCCAGTGGTGGGTTCGGTCCATGGTCGGGGGGGATGTTCAGGCTGCTGTGGTTTGGGGCCGCAGGGGGATGCGTGTTACAGGTGGCAGCGGGGTCTGCTGTGGGGCCAGCAAGGAGATCTGGCTGCCGTGGTTTGGGGTGGCAGGGCCGGCGCGAGAGGGTGGTCAGGCTGCAGGGCCGCGGAGCTTTCAGGCTGCTGCAGTACCATGCCGCGGGGCTGGCAAGCGTGTCAGGCTGCTGTGGTACGGGGCCGCCAGGGGGATCTGGCTGTGGGACTGGTCAGGCTGCCATGGTCTGGGGCTGGGGAGCTGGTGGGGGGGTCTGGCTGCAGGGCTGATCAGGCTGCCATGGTTTGGGACCGCAGGGCTGATCAGGTTACCATGGTTTGGGGGCATGGGGCCAGTGGTGGGGGGGTCCATGCTGCAGCGGGTTGGGGGGTCAGACTAAGGGGGTTGGAGCTGCAGGGAGGGAGTTACACTCATATTATTGGGCAGAGTTCACTCGTAGAGTGAACTAAGGGAGGTATGTGTGTCCCTTGTTTCAGCAAATATTCATAAAGTACTCATTTAACAAGGGATGAGCGTATTCTGTACAATGCACTGTTTGATTTGTCCATTCAGTATTTATATATTTTTAAATTCTTTTTATATTCTGCTGTTAAATTACTTACCTTTTAGAAAATCAGTACAATAGACCTAAATGAAATAGTAGAAAAAACAGATCTTATTTTTAATTTAAATTAGTTTATGTCTAAAATGTGAGCATTTGAACTGTATAAATTAATCGTCATTTATATTTAGTCCTGCCGTGAGTGCAGGGGATTGGACCAGATGACCTCATCGGGTCCCATCCAATCCTGGGATTCTGTGATCCTTCTTTTGTTTAGAAGAGAATCATATACTTTTGAAGTGGATGTGATATAATCCTCTATGCAAAGCAAATTATGTTTTCCATGGGCCTAACCCAACTGTACTGAAATCACTGGAAGACTATTAATACAATGGACCAAGTAGAATAGTTTTTAAGAAAGAACAATTATTAGAAATTTGTGTTTTCTTATAGTTTCAGAGGACTGGTGAAATGAACTCAACTTTGGCCTGGACTTAACTCTGCTTGTAGGTCCTTGTTAAGGAATTTTAAAAACACAGAACTCTGTTCCTCTTCAGTTCAAGCCCTGGTTTCATAAACAATTCTGGATTTGTTTCTGCTCATACTATGGAATCATTGTCACCTTGAGCCATGCACAATATTAATTTCTTGTCTTTCTCATTAAATTTTAACTATTAAATTAAGCTCTTATAAAAATTTATTTCTACTTTATAAGCAAATTTGGTGCTGCTGAAAACTGCCGGATTCAAAATCACAATGACTGAAATTATTTATTTATTCACAGATGTACAGAATTGAGAGGGATTGTAGGACATGCTCTCACACCATTGTGCTTCAAAACTTGGGGTTGTGGGAGAAGGAACAGGTCAGTATCCTGTGATCCAAATCAGCTGCTGGAACTCCAGGGTCTGGTGAATCTAAAAGTCAAAACATGCTCATTTTCCAATTCAGCAGCTGCCAAAATCTCCTGAGAACCAGGAGGTATCATGACATTTCAACCTGATATAGCAGGATCATTTGAGGGCAATAGTTCAATTGCACATCACAATCCCTAACTTGGTTTATCCTGAAGTCTGAATGGAAAATTCTCACAGTGATAGCCTGAACCCCACTTCCTCATTCAACTTCTGCTCCCAATGTCTAAACTAGGAAATCTCACCAACAAAGTTGACTATGGAATGTGCGGAGACTGGTCGAGTCTCTCATCAAAAGAGACATTTCTTCTCACTCAGAGTTGACATACATTGTCTTTGTGGTGTGGACAGAGACTGCAATGGACTTGCAATATTGTATCTGTTTTGTAGACGGATTCAGGTCTCATATCAAATAATACTTATTCTAGTCTGACTGGTTTCCCTTTATTCCCAGGGAATTCTATAATTGTATCACGGAATCATTGAGTGTTATATGACTACAACTTGATTTCTGAACCCATCTTTTCTTTTCAATGTACCTTAAACTGACAAAATATTCTGTCGCTGTCATCCCACAATATTAGTAAGTAATATTTGATTGGAAGACTATTTTCCTGTATGTTTTTCATTCAACTCCAGTGCAATTTCTCTGAATTCCGATAGAAGTAGGGTCAGTAATTTTTAATCCAGTTGTTTAGAATAACTGTCAATAATGATTACTACTTTTATGTTTTCAAAAAGAGGTTTTAATATTTTAAAATATGAAACTGCATCAGTTTTTAGTAAAGTAAAATACAACAGACTGAGAGATTTTAATTTTCCACAATGCAATACTTACTGAGCTAGTAACGTACTCCATAGTTTATTATATCCTAATATATTCTCATTGACTCATAGACTTTAAGGCCAGAAGGGACCATGATTATCATCTACAAGTCTAATATGATGCACACTGCAGGCCACAAAACTTTGTCCTCCTAGTCCTGTAATATATGCATAAGCTCTGGCTGAGTTACTGAAGCCGTCAAAAAATAATCTAATGACTTGAGTTAGAGACACTTCCATTTACATTAGTTAAAACCTGCAAGTGACCTGCACACTTTGCTGCACAGCTTGGAAAACTGCACCCCCCCCAAAGGATATGCACATTCAGAAGACTAACATTAAAATTGATACATTACATGAGAAAGCATCTTTGAGTTATGCATATTCATAAGCCAATTTTCATAAAATGTGGGAGCATGACAGTGGTATATGAAACCTTCAGAAAAAAGAAGTTTTTCATGAACTGCTGCATAGAAGTTTCTGGTAATCCTATGTTAAATAAAATTTATATAAAATAATCAAGAAGCAAAAGCTTCAAAAGTGCTTACCGCCCAACTCCCAACAGAAACTGCTGGGAGCAGAGCACTTTTGAAAATTTATTCTCTTATTTAGGTAGGCGAACAGCTGTTGTTGGATATGAAGCTATTTTTAAAATCTGGTCCAAGATTTTAATTAATATATTATAAAGCACTGCAATACAATGCTTTGAATAATATTGCATACTATAGATTTGTACAGTACTATAATGAATTACAGGAGAATGCAGCAGAGATAAAATGTGCACTTAAGAATGTGGTTACCATACCCAATTAACACTATGCATGTCAGTGTGTTATTTATTTGTTATTGCATTATAAAAGACAGAATATATGCCTGCTCAGTTTACTTCACACAAAAGCATCTACTGATTGATTCTATTCACAGACGAGGACAGCTCCTACACTACAGTACTAGACAATGCAGTATGGGAAGGTGGAGGGCAGCCATCAGTGCAGAAGGAGTGAGTTAAGAGCTACTTAGGAAAACTAGATGTACAGAGATCCATGGGTCTGGATTTAATGCACCCAAGGGTACTGAGGGAATCTGCACTTACCAGTCAGCCTTACCTCAGTTCCTGGGAAAATAATCGAGGGATCCTCAAGGGATCTATTCTGGAGCACTTGGAAGAGGGGAAGAAAGTGATCAAAAGTAGTCAACATGGATTAACCAAGGGCAAGTCATGCCTGACCAATCTGATTAAATTCTATGATGAGGTAACAGGCTCTGTGGACATGGGGAAGTCAGTGGATGTCATATACCTTGACTTCAGCAAAACTTTTGATACAGTCTCCCACAACATTCTTGCCCGTAAGTTAAGGAAGCATGGACTGGATCCATGGACTATAAAATGGACAGAAAGCTCAATATCTGGATGGCAGTCAGTTTCTAGTGGAGTGCCCCAAGGCTCAGTTCTGGGGCCAGTGTTGTTCAACATCTTTAGTAATGATCTGGATGAGGGACTGGATTGCACCCTCAGAAAGTTTGCAGACAACACTAAGCTAGGAGGAGAAGCAGATACGTTGGAGGGTAGAGATAGGATCCAGACTGACTTGGATAAATTGGAGGATTGGGCCAAAAGAAATCTGATGCAGTTCAACAAGAAGAAGTGTAGAGTCCTGCACTTGGGACAGAAGAATCCTAAGCATTATTACAGGCTGGGGACCAACTGGCTAAGCAGCAGTACAGTGGAGAGGGACTTAGGGGTAATGGTGGATGAAAGGCTGGATATGAGTAAACAGTGTGCCCTTGTAGCCAAGAAGGCTAACAGCATATAAGGGTGCATTGCGAGCAGATCTAGAGAAGAGGTTATTCCCCTCTACTCGGCACTGGTGAGGCCACATCTGGAGTATTGTGTCCAGTTTTGGGTGCCCCAGGATAAAAAGGATGTGGATGTGCTGGAGGAGGTTCAGCAGAGGGCAACAAAAATGATTAAGGGGCTGGAGCACAAGACCTATGAGGACAGGCTGAGGGATTTGGGCTTATTTAGCTTGCAGAAGAGAAGCGTGAGGGGGTGATTTAATAACAGCCTTCAGCCTCCTGAAGGGGTGCTCTAAAAAGGATGGAGAGAAACTGTTCTCAGTGGTAACAGACAGCAGAACAAGGAGCAATGGTCTGACATTACAGAATGAGACGAGTAGGTTGGATATTAGGAAAAACTACTTCACCAGGAGGGTGGTGAAGCACTGCAATGTGTTGCCTAGAGAGGTGGTGGATTGTCCGTCCCTAGAGATTTTTAAGTCCTGGCTGGACAAGGTCCTGGCTGGGATGACTTAGATGGGGTTGATCCTGCTGGAAGCAGGAGGCTGAACTAGATGACCTCCTGAGGTCCTTTCCAGCCCTATGATTCTATGATACACTATTGGTAGAAATGTGCATGTGAAAACGATAGCTAAATTATATGTGCAAACCCTTTCCTTCTTTAATTGTAATAGTTTCTTTGCCTAGTGAAGTGCACAAATACAATTTACGCATTCAATCTAATTTTAGCAGGTGTCTATTAAACTGAATCTGGCTTTATTACATGCACTTCAAGAGCATTTAGATAAGATTTTTTAAAGTGCAATCCTACTCTGAAAATGATTAACAAAAAACAACACTTTACTTTCTTCCTCAACAGACCTGCATAGTGTACATTCAGAATCCTCTCTCTTTTAGTTATATAATGTGAGTCTGCTACATTTTCTCTCTTTTCAGGAAACACAAATCTCAAAAAATGAATGAGCTGGATTTAATTATTTGCTGTGGATCATAAACAGATTGTTTACTACAATCCTGCTACAAGACAAATCACTTAAACCTGTGCAACTCCACCGAAGGTAGCAAGGTTATAATTTGAAGGGATTGGGGTTGCACAAAGATACATGACACTTTGATTTGGTCTGGCGAACTGGTGGAGATCAACGAAAAGGAAAAAGACTCCTGCTCAACTTTCAGATTATAAACTAAATTTAGATTCTAAGCTAAAATATACCTTGTAAACAGAATAAATCTGATATGTAGTTATGAGACACAATGAACCTAGTGCCCCAGAATGCTATATTGAAAGAGTCAGCAACCATTTTGAGGAGGAGTGCCAAAATTTGACGTTTTGACTTCTATGTACTGTCTGAGTGACATTAGATATATTTTAAAGTCACTAAGGCCGTGTCTACACTAGCCAAAAACTTCAAAATGGACATTCAAATGGCCATTTCAAAGTTTACTAATGAAGCGCTGAAATACATATTCAGTGCCTCACTAGCATGGGGGTGGCTGCGGCACTTCGAAATTGACGCGGCTTGCTGCTGCACAACTCGTCCAGATGGGGCTCCTCTTCGAAAGGACCCCGCCTACGTCAAAGTCCCCTTATTCCCATCTGCTCATAGGAATAAGGGGACTTTGAAATTGACGTGGCTCGCTGCCGCACAGCTCGTCCAGACAGGGCTGCTTTTCAAAAAGACCCCGCCTACTTCGAAGTGCCGCGGCCGCCCACATGCTAATGAGGTGCTGAATATGTATTTCAGCGCTTCATTAGTAAACTTCGAAATGGTCATTTGCATGGCCATTTCGAAGTTTTTGGCTAGTGCAGACATAGCCTAATAGTCCTACTTCCAACAGTGTAATAAATAAATAAATACAGATGCAGAGCTTTGTGGCTGGTCTTTTGTTAATCCACAGCTGGCATGGCTTTCAGCAAGCTCTCAGCTGAACGGGGGAGGAGAGGTGGGTCTGGATTCCCGCCTCATGTTCTGATGAAAATTGGATCATGTGCCACTCTTGGCTCTCGTGTTGGGGGTTGCTGACCCCTGCTGTACTGTATTGCCAGTTTTCAGAGTAGAAGCACACTTTAAGGGATGCTGCCCAGGTACGATATATTTTGTATGCGATTCCGTATCAGATAGGGTGTTAATAGCTCAGTGTCTTAATATGAATGAATACTTACATGAACTTCAGAGCTAAGCAACAATTCTGCACCTGGCATGACACATGACCTGCTTACTGAGGGATCTGGATGTTTTGTATTCCATACCCTTACTGCATTATGCGGTGGTGAACTAATAGCCATGTTGTGTACAGTCTCCGGTTCCTTAGACAGATGGAGAGCCAGCAATATCATAGAAGGCATATGTTAAAATCCTTGCTGAATCCAAAACTAAATGTACAAAAAGCAATTTGCTTTTCTGAGGACTACATCTAGGACATCAACAAGGATATAAGGATACTAGAAGAGTTCCTACTGCCATGCCTATCTTCACTAAGGCATTGAAAAGCCTGAAATCTTAACCTCTACCGGCTGCCCTCCCCATCCACTGTGGGTCTAATATTCTTCTTTACTATGTGATAAACAACAAAAAATAGTATGAAGAAGTTCACTTTTAGAAATCATGGAGCTAATATGCTCCCCTACTTCGAAGGGCTCTAGGCAACTGTGGATCTCAAGAACCACCTTCTTCCAAACTGCCTAATCAGCACCCATCTCCCTACAATGTGTCTATTCTATTCAATGTCAGTTTCAAAGCTGTAGCATTGAAAGTCCTGAGATTTCAAAGGGTGGTCTCAGAAATTCCTGCTTTTCCTCAGAACAGTGCAAAATGGATAATTCTATAGGGGTAAGCACACTTAAAAAAAAAAAAAAAACAAAAAACCACAACCCTACATGCTAAGGGAAGTCAGCTCATTTTGGCTACGCCTCCACGAGAATACTCTGTCGATGCAAGTGACTGTCAGAAGGAATTTCCAGCTGAACTTCTGCTGACAGATTGCATCTACACATACAAGTAGATGGATATTTTGATCAGCTCTGTCAACAGAAAGCGTCCTTAGAGGGCCTCCCCTCAACTCATGCTCCCTGCTCATCCTGAGGCTTGCATACCTCCTGGTGGGAAAAGAAAGCTCCCGCGCTGTTTGTGTGAGAAGTTCTGCCATGCCAGAGCAGCCGCCTGGCTTGCACTGGACCAAGGACCAACTGCTGCAGGCCCTGCCTCTAATCTTGATCAGTGCATTCCACAGCATCTAGGGGAATGACAAATCTCATAGAGCATGCCTGCAGTGCCCCAGTGCCCAACCTGCCCTTTCCCTCTTGGGAGCTCAGGCAGGCCTGGCAGTACCCCACCAGCTCTGACTGGAGGGACCGGCTGGTCATGGGGCGATAGGGCAACCAACAGTGGATGCAGAACTTCAGGATGTGTAAGGAGACCTTCCTCGAGCTGTGCACCTGGCTCGACCCTGCCCTTTGACAACAGGACACCAACATCCAGCCTGCCATCCCCCTCGGGAAGCAGGTCTCCCTTGCTTTGTGGAAGGTGGCCAACCCTGACAGCTACAGCTCTGTGGGACACCAATTAGGTGTCAGAAGGTCCCCCCGTAGGGGCTGTAATAATGCAGGTAAGGCACCCTTGGGCCATAGGCCCTACACGAGAGGAGGGTGCTGTGGAGCTCACCAGGGCCCAGGGGTGCTATTCACCCAGTCCCTCACAGGTGGTGTGGGCCATCAGCAAGATCCTGCTCTGGAGGCTCATCCGCATCACCGACATGGACACCCTCATGGCTGGCTTCGATGCCCTCTGCTTCCCCAGTTTCAGGGTGCTGGATGGGACCCACATCTCCATCCGGGCCCAAGAACTTAGCTTCCACATGCTATGTCAATAGGAAGGTCTATCACCCTGTGGTCATACAAGCCCTGGTGGACCACCATAGACAATTCCTGGACGTCTATGTTGGGTGGTTAGGCAGACACATGATGCCAGGGTGTTCCAGAACTCCAGCCTCTTCTGGAGGAAGGAGGTGGGCACCTTTGTGCGGGGTGGTGGATGTGGCCTACCCACTCCTGCCCTGGCTCATGAGGCCCTACACCAGGCACCTGGACCCCACAAAGGACCCATTCAATGCCCGCCTCACCCAGGTAAAGAGCCCAGTGGAGTGCACCCTCAGGCATTTGAAAGGGAGGTTCTGTTGCCTCCTAACCTGGCTGAACATGGGGGAGCAGAATGTCCTGTGTATCGTGCCCACCTGGTACACCCTCCACAACCTGGTGGAGCAGAATGGTTAGGACTTCCTCCAGAGGTGGGTGGGTCCCTAAGAACAATTGGGTGTGGCCCCCCAGCCAACAAGCTCACGGGGGTTGGGTGTGCATCTAGGAGGCCCTGCAGGAGAGCTTTGCCCACGATCCCCAATGCCCTTCCCCAGGGCATCCCTGGAGGATGCCCCGGGCCCGCACCCCTCTCCACCACCAGCCCTCCTTCACCCATCTCTGAACTCCACCCAACCAGGAAGGACACAGGGGTTGTGCTTAAAATTAAACTTTCACTTTACAAAATATACTTGTTAAAAATAAACATTTGTGCAACAACTATTTACAAAGGGCAACATGCCATGAGATCCCCTCCTGCTCCAGGGTTGGGGTCCCTCTCGGGGCTGCGTTGGGGCCATGATTACAGGGAGGTATGGAAGAGGGTGGGCTGCTGCAGGGCTGGGCTCAGTGGGAGGAGTTACGGGAACAGAGGATAAGGGGGCCTGGGCACTGGCCATGTCCATGGCCCACTGCAGGACCTGGAGGAGGACATGGGGCACGAGGTCAGGGGGAGCACTGGTGGTGGTGGGAAGAGGAGCTTCAGGGGCCATGGTGCTGTGGTCCATGAGGTCCAGCAGGCGGTCAACGTGGGACAGCTACTGTTCCAAGGCCTGTGCCCGCTCCCAATGTCACTCCTCACCGTAGCTGCTGCTCCATGTTGTTATTTTGCCACCATGGGTAGGCCATGTTAGCACAGAAGCTGACATCCTCTGTGTGGTGACATCCCCTCCTGCCACAGGCACACCCTGCTGGTGGGGCCTGCCATCTCACAGGGATGCTAGTCCAGGTTCCGCTGGCTCAGGCACCCCTGGGGCTGGTTGTCTGTGCAGAGCAGCTGGCCTGGCCCTTGGACGGTGCAGCTGTAAGGGGGGAGGGAGAGACTGAGTCTCTCCTGTAGTACAACCCCCACCAGACCCCACCCCCTGCTCCCCATCAGCAGCAGCCCCCACCCCAGGCCATGAGATGGGGCTGTCCTGGGTGCACATGCCCATGCCCCCAAACCCCGGCTGGACAAGGTCCTGGCTGGGATGACTTAGTTGGGGTTGATCCTGCTTGAAGCAGGGGGCTGGACTAGATGACCTCCTGAGGTCCTTTCCAGCCCTATGATTCTGTGATGCCACAGAGACCAGCCTTATCACAGCCTCTCTTCCCCTGGCCCAACAGGCTGGCAGCCCATGGGGGGGCTGGGCCCAGAGGAATCCCTGCATGGGTAGCAGGCGGCTGGGCACAGCCATGCCCTCCTCAATGGCCCCCCACATGCATGCAGCTTGCAGCACTGTCTGGAGATGTATGTTCTGCCTGTTGCCTACAGCTGTGCCCATGAGGTGAGAGCCACAGTCCCCAGTGGTGTGTCTGGGGTTGTACCATCACCTGTGCGGCTGTCCCACTCCCAGCTGTTGCAGGGCAGGCTGGCCCCTCCTCCTCCGGGGCCCCTGGGGCTTGTAGCAGGCCAGCTGCTGTGCCTGGTGGCTGCCTGCTGGTTCTGGGTGAGATGCACTGCCATGTGCATGGTTGCATGTGCTGGGCCTGTGGCATGGGTTCCTACCCGAGCCATCCTGGAAAACCCCTTAGCACGCCTCGCCTACCCACCCCCCAGACTTGGGGCGTGCGACCCATGGGGTACTCACCACTTGTGAAGAGGTCCAGAGACACCCATGTTGAGGCAGTGGCACTGGTGGGGCCTGAGTCCAGGGGTATGATGAGCATTCCCTGGCTAGACTCGGGGGTGGAGGATGAGCCCTGGGCTGTCTCTGGTGGGGTTCCCAGCTCCTCTGCCACTTGCTGCATTGTGGAGCCTCCTCCCCAGTATCCACCATTGCATGGCTGGGTGTGCCGTCATCGTGCCCGAGCAGGTGGCTGGCCCTGCCTCCAACTTCCACTGTGTGTCCTAGGTCCACATGTAGCTCTTTCTCCTGTGCCTGTACCTACTCGAGGGTGCAAGTGGGGTGGGCTGCGGTAGCCGTCCTCTACCAAGGCTCTCGCCATGCAGGCGTGACCCAGGACATTGATGCGCTTGGCACACAGATCCAGGAGGACCATCTCATCAGCTCACAGGACCAGCAGGATCCCTGAACTTGGGGATGAACCAGGAAGGGGCCCGCTTCCTGGGTGCATCCTGAAAGCCTTTTCCTGTATCCTGTTAGGGGCCAGGGGGTCTCGGGCAGCCTGGGACACTGTGCCACGTGTAGGGAATAGCTCCTGGGGCATGGTATTGGGATATGTTGCTGGCCTGAAGCCATGCCTCCAGCATCCTGCATGGGGCTTCTGGGGCTCCCTATACCTTTAAACACAGCCAGAGGCACAGACCACAGAGCCCTACTGTGGTGGAGAGGGTGTTTCCCAGATGCAGCTGGCTGGTGCCATGGAGGACAGCTCTGTTGACAAAAGGGGTCCTGAAGCAGCTACACAGCTCTTCTCAACAGAATATTGTCAGGGGGGCGGTATACCTCAATGGGCAGAGGAATAAATACTGCCAGCGGATGTGCCAAGTTTTGTCGACAATTTGTCAACAAAAAGCATTTTGCATCTAGACGGTCTGGTTTTTCCTGACAAAAGCCCAGTTTTGGTGGGAAAGCCTCTTGTGTAGACATAGCCTTTGGGTTTTATTATTCAGATGAAGATCAATGAAAGGTCCCTTAGGGTTTGCAAAACTTGTAACCAACCTTTGGCCAATTCACAGCTTTGCAAAGAAACCACTGGAAAAATCATAAATTTTTCAGAGCTCAAATATTAAAGCACAGGACACAACAGTTTTGACTGAGTTATTTTCATGTTTGGGGCTGGCTCAAAGCAGAAAGAAACAACCAAAAATAATGTGGGTTGAGGATTTTGTGACTATGAACATCACAAGAGATTATTGGCCTGATTCTTCTCTCTCAGTTGTATTTGTTTTAGCATATGGTTCAACCGTGGTAACTTCAGTGGAGTGCAAGATCAAATTAGGCCCAATGTTCACATGATCTGAGGAGCAGAACTACCATCTAATGACAAGAACTTTGCTTTGAGCCAAATGTCACTTTACTGGCCTGCCTGAGGTTAGCTTCCCTCCTCATTAGTTAGAAGGCCACTGATGGGACATAAGTGTCAAGGGGGAGCAGCTCTGAAATCCCCATCACCTGGTGGTTCTTATTTTTCCAGACTCTTCCCTCACCTTTCAAGCTCAGTACTTTGACAGGTACCAACTGGGGGCTAGCTTGTGTGTTTGGACTGAGTCTGGGTTTTCTGCCATATGCATTACAGTGAAACCTCAATTTAACAGTCCCTGATTTAACGGACTTTGAAAATAACGGACACTGTCTGACACCCTTGCCCCGACAAGGGGTGCCAGTGACTCACCACAGCCACTGCTGCCGCTGGAGCTGCCAGGGCTGGAGGGGCTGCCGGGGCAGTTAGAGCTGGAATTGGAGCACATAAAGGAGGGGAGCCGCGACAGGGCACAGGAGCTCTCCTCTCTGGTCTGCGTGTGCTGACCATGTCGGCATCTGGCCACCACTGCCTGCAATGGTGCTGAGCAGCAGCAGCAGTGTCTGTGGCTGGCACGCTGGGGGCGGCAACCACACTCTGCCATCGCGCAGGTGGCTGGAGAAGTCGCAGTGCTGAGTATGCTGAGAGCCACGGAAGGTGGAAGGAGCCAGGCTGGGATGCAGCTACTCTTCCGATAATTGGGAGATGGAGATGTGAAGAAGAATGGGGCAGGAGGGGGGAAGGGAAGAGGGGGCAAAGGACAAGTGAGTGATGGGCTGGGAAGGTCTGTGCATCCTCATACTGTATCACCATTTGGATTTAATGTCCTTTCAGTATTAATGGACATGCCTTCCCCTCTAGTAATCCATTAAATTGAGGGTTTACCGTATTAGGTTTAGTATTTGGGAAAGGAACATGAAAGAATTTTCCCACCTGGACAGAAGGAGCCCAGCTGGTTGGGAAAAAAGGATGTTTCTCTTTCCTCGGTGCAGTGGCAAAGCCCTTTTTGGGATCAAACTTCAGCAGGGATCTTCAAAAACATCTAAGTGAGGTAGATGCATAATTCCCACTGACTGACATTCAATATAAGCTAGGTGTCTAAATCCTTCTGATGTTTTTGAAAGTATCATCCTTAAATAAGAAGGTAAACTATTGGGATGACCTAATAAGGGACAGATATGGCTGAAGATTAGTAAGAAGTAACTGGGATGCTGCAATAGATTAGTGAGAACTGGATTAGTAAAAGTTCTGCCCATGGTTGGAATAACAGGGTCACTCAATACCCATCTCCCACCATCTGGGAGAATTAAGTGAGCAGAGTTGATGGTAAGGGCACAAGTCGGTGTTTAATCCTGAGATGATTTGACGAATCCAGTAAATGTTTAGGCCACAAGATCTGGGCATACAGATATGTAAGTAGAAAGGAAATGTTTAGTCTGACATGATCAGGGGTTTTTTTTTTGGGGGTGGGGTGGGGAGGAGGGGTTGGTGCGGGACTTCTTAGGCTGGCTGATGTACCCAACTGTACATTCTATCTTTGAAATTGAATCCCAGGGAAGTAATTCTCTTTGCTTTAACATACCTTTTTAAAAGTTGCTTTATAACACCGAGCAACCAAATATGCTTTATCACTTTATTTGTATACTTTAATCTTATGTTTTTTTACTAAATCACCTGTTTTGTTTAAAGGCAATTATTTGATTCCTGTGTCCTAGAGAAGAGTCCGTGTATATCCACATCTAAGACTGAAAGGTCAGCTATCAGATTGCAGCTTAATTTCTTCCTCTTTGTTTCCAAGCTCTCTCTCCTCTGAGAGTTAAGAGCTTGGGGTTACCACATTGGCAGACATCCCAAGTGTGTTGTTCTGGGTTTTAAAGGGGATTTTCTCATTTGGGTGGTGGCAGTTACCTCCCAGGGTCAGGAAATCTGTGACCTTGGGAAGTCCTGATAACTGTAAATAGATAATTGCCATTTTCTAACTGAAAACCAATTTTCAATGTTAGGGTCTATGTGCATGCCCATCTGCTGTATCTGTTTTGGCTCCATATTTTCATAATTTAACCCATATGAACATGTGAAATTCTTAAATAAATTTCAAAAAATTAAAGACTGCACTCCTAAATTCTCTGGCTAGATACACGAGTTACCAGTTTCAGCACCATGTCTACAACCTACATATTTCAGATTATAGAATTAGGGGGCTAAAACCCACCTCCACTCTAACATCTGACTGATGTATCAGCATAACTGGTTTCTTTCACATTCTTCAGGTGGAAGATACACTATGTATTTAATTTTGTATTTAATAAACCCATATTAGGATAAGCTTATAAATCTGGGACATTTCTCCCTATTTGTTTCTAGAATAAATCAACGTTTAGGTCTGTTACCAACTGCATCCTAGCCCAAAACACATATGATATAAACTCAAATTAAAGTACACATACCTACATTATCTCAGCCAAAAACACCACTGAATCAAACGATAATGAACAGTAGCACAACACACACAAGAATCATTGGCCAGCAAGCTTTCTCCACGTTTGAAGGTTCTCACACAGCCTTGAGAAGCATGCCATGCTACTTGATGTCAAATCAGCTAACTACACTTTTGAACCAAACTCACAAGGTGTGCCCACAGCCCTGGGCACCTGTCCCTACAAAACTTGCTTCTTCAATCTTCCTTTGCCCCTCCAAACCAACCCATTTGTATTAGCTGGAGGTAAGCTGTTTTCAAGACAACAGTATTGCACACAGCAATGAAAACATTTGCTTGACTAATTTAAGTACCTTGAATTCCAGTTACTCCTCCCTGAATGCACATCTGTAATTACCTAATACAAACATCTTGGGTTCCCCCAAAACCAGTAGCCACATACTGGAATGTCATCATGATGGGTTACAACCAATGGTGTTAGCATCCATATCTTCTTTGGCCTCCACTGCTATTGTCATCCAAAAATGATTATGTGATGCAAGGGTGCTGAATCCCTGGTTTGAACTCTGAGTTTCTTTTTCTAAGCAGACTGCTTTCCAAGGCTGAAGAGACTCACCTGACCATAGATGCATCTGACAAAGTGGGTCTTTGCCCATGAAAACTTATGCTCCAATAGATCTGTTAGTCTATAAGGTGCCACACAACTTTTTTTTAAACCTACCCTAAGCAGCCTCTTTTTTTTAAAGGTAGCAGGTGCCTGATTTTTATACCCTCCCTTCTAATAGAAACAATTCTGCTGCATGAAGACAAGTGAAATGGAGTCTGGCTGTCAGAGACAGTAGGTTCTGCCAGCCATTTGGGACATTTTATAGAATCTGGGAGCTTGTCTCCAACCCCAACCCAGCCATAACCGCCAGGAATGGCTCGTAACAGTACTTTTTAAATTATAGATACAGGCGGCCTAACTATTCAGGTCAGAAAAGCAAAAAGACACAAGGGAGGGAACTGCCAACATTCAAACAGACTTTTGTTCAAACTGATGGGTGTGCAACAAGATTGTGTATCTGTTACTTACAGTACAGACTCAAAGGGGTCGTTTGAGGTTCTGCAATGTTGGTAAAAGGAAATTGAAATATATGGGATTTCTCTTAAAATGAGCTAATTTTATATTGGACGAGAGAAGGCTAAGTTCACTCAGAAAGGTGCTAAAATGGAGAAATAATATTGCCTGTATACAAACAGAAAGGTAACAATGGCTAGAAGAGTGATGAAGAGCATGTCCTTAATTTCCAAGACCATCAGGTGTATAAACCAACAGGATAAGGCAAAAACAGAGAGTTTGACAGACACACAGAAGTGTGACTCAAGCCCCAAGATGTTAACAGAAGGGGAAAATGGCTTTCCCTGGGACAGAGACAGTCACGTACTAACCTGAAGAACACAGACGTATCCTTTTACCAAAATCAACTTGTAGCTATGAGATTTTCCATATCTAGCAGCCTACTGCTGGGATCACAGACAATTTAAGATTGTATATTGCTCAATTTTGGATTTAATTGATTTTCTCCCAGTCTAACAAAAACTGGCCTAATTAAGTTTGCCTGCATGCTGTTATTGGGAAAACCATTGTGAATTGTTTTCAGAAATAACAAAAAATCTTCTGAACAGTAGTGATAGGCAGAAAATATCTTGCCTGAAATATATAGTTAAAAGGTGAAGGGCTGGGGAGGGCTTATTTCTAAAACATCATGGCTACGTCTGCACTAGAAGAATTTTGTCAACAAAACTGGTGTTTGCCAACAATACTTGCAGAGCGTCCACATTACAAAGGCATTCTGTTGACAGCAAATCGACCGAAGGCAGCACTTTTGTCGACAGCATTCTGCCATTCCCCCAGGAGGCAGAATGCCTTTCTCGACAGACTCTGTCAAGAGAAAGGAAGTGCGGACACTAGGGCGGTGGGGTGGGGAGGGGAGGACTTCCGTCAACAGACAGGGCTTCCAGGACACCAGGCAGCTCTGTCTGCTGTACTTCTGGTTGGGTGTTCTGTCAAGAGAGTAGACAGGCAGTCTACCCACTCTCTGTTGACAGAGCAGATTGCAGCCAAGCTCTGTCAATCTGTTGACAGCAGATATGTCAGCAGATGTCTTCCAACAGTAACTTCTGCCTAAAGATTGCTGTAGTGTAGACATAGCTCATGACTGTGGTCAGGTCGTGACTGCAAGGAGCAGCAGGAATGGTGACACACAGGCAACAAGTTGAACAAATACAATATTCCTGAGAGACAGATTTCTACTTGTAAGTGGTTCCCCCGATGGCAGGGTGGCCTAGTGGCTAGGCCCCTTGCGGAGTCTAGAGGCCTGGGGTGTAGGTCTGAAGCCCACCTCTAAGGGCTGTAGTCTTAGTTTGGGGCGTGGCCCCGAGAGTCTAGCTTTCCCTCTACAGGGGGGTGGTTCTGTGTCATTCTTCCCCCTCTCTGCCTGGGGAAGGGTTCGGAGGCTCCTTCCTCTGACGGCCAACCTGGTGGTAGCTCTGACTCTGGCCCTTCATGCGCCAGAGCCAGCTCCTGCCTCTTGGCTGGTCAGCCCTGAACTGGGCTAGCTTCTCCTCTTTTATACCACCTCCAAGCCTGACACCGGCTGCAGGTGAACCGGGGTGGGGCTAATTGGGTAAACAGGCTCTGTTTAACACCTGCCTTGCCCAGCTTTCCTCTTACCCTTCATAGGGGGATCGCCTCCCCCACACCCCCCCAGTGGCAGTGGCTGCTGTGGCTGAGTTGGTTCACAGCCAGCCAGCCAGCAGCCTTTTAACACAGGGATCCCTGTTAACAAAGGGATCCCCATCCCTGCCTCCCCCGGGTGGCACCTCAGGGCAGAACTGGCTGAGCAAAGTGCTCTGCCAGCTCTCTTCCCCCATAACAGGAGGATCCCCTGCTCCTGGCTGCAGCAGTGGCTGCTGGTGCTGAGCTGGTGGCCCCGCTCCACATCCTCGATTTGTGCAAATTTTGAGTTATGCTTCGTTTCCAGGAACGTAACTCTCGCGCAAATCGAGGATCTGCTGTACCATTGAAAAGGATTGTAACTCTAAAGCAAAAAAACAGTAAGGATCAACATGATTAACGGCGATTAGTCCTGTTTTCATGCAAATACTGTTTTCTTAGTAACAAGGACTACCAGAAAGTGATTAAGACATACTACCCATTACATGTTGTATGATTATTTGTGCTGAAGGTAGCAAGCAATATGAGAGAGCCAATATCGAAGCCATGGAACTTATGTTATTTACATAAATGCAGCAATTTTTTCAGTAAGAGAATAAAGGGACCATAGGATATCCAGCAGTTTCCTACACTCCCACATGAAAAGTTTGAGAAATATTTTAACAGTGCCACATAAACTTAATGCTCTGGCAATCATATGACAGTCTCAAAGTGGCTAGTAAAGTGATGGGAGCAGAACTCATCCAACCAGAAACAAATGTGACAATGTCTAAAAGTGACACTGTAACAGAAAGAGTGACTTTCCAATTTTCCTTTTACAGCAAAGGGAATTTACTCCCATAAGTTAAATTACTACACAATTCAATATCATGCAGAAATGAACATTTTGACCAATACAGGAGAATTTGTTTGCATAGTTTCGTTATTTGCATTCATTTCTTGAAGTTGCTCTTTGAGCAATCTACTTCATATCCATTTATATTTTTCTCTTTATTTTAATAAAGCAAACTAAAAAGGAGAATGAAGCTGAAAGCATCACACAGGCTGAGGTTCTTTGCCAACTAACACACCTTTTCCGAATTAAATCTGAAATGATTCTGTACATTACCTATAAATATTTTCTTTGATGATATACATCTCTTTTTCTTAGTGGAATCTTGATGAATGAAAGGAATACAAACATTTGGCTCCACTGGATGATATGACTTACTTATAATCATCAGAATTTTAATCTATCATTTGGAAAATATGCTTGAGAGGCAGCTTGTTGCAATGGTTAAGACTCTTGGCTGGCAATAGAGAGATTCTAGACTACATGGAATATTGACCCTGACCCTTCCAGAGTTCAATTTTGCACGTCTGGTAGAGATGCACAAAATCGAACTATCTGGGTGTTAGCAGTCAACCTCTGTACTCAATATCGCAAGGAGTAAAGGAGGTTGATAGGAGATTTTTGATGGGAGATTTAGCACAGCTGTGGGGTCTGTGGTTCTGTTTCTACCTCTGCTAGCTGCCTTTTTTTCCTGCACTACCTGGCACCAGCCACTGCCCCCCTGCATCATGTGAGTGGGGGTCATGCTTCTATGATAGGATGAGAAATGTCTTTTTCAGCCATTTATATGTTGTCCTGCTCCTTACATCCCCTTCCTTCTCTTCCTGAGAGGGGCCATGCATTCTGGAACTTTCCCTTGCCCGCATCACGTGGCAGGGAGCCTGTGGGTGGGGGTTGTGCGTGGACAAGAAACTTCTTTTCAGCTGCTCACATTTTGTCCTGACCCCACGTCCCCTCCCTTTCCTCCCCCCTGGAGGTACCATGCAGTCTGGAATTTTCCCATGCCCAGCCGCATCACATTGCTTGACCCCGAAACAATAAAAGAATGTGCTGTGCAAGGTGCCAGGCAGCTTGCACACGGTGTGGGTCCTGTAGCCAGCCAGGGGAAGTCTCCCCTGGATGGTCACTATTTTTGGGGACCAGAAGAAAAATACTTTGTCACTAGAGTGGCTGTCCTTTCAGAGGAAATACCTGTATGGACTTTATCCAAAGGCCAAGAGGCTGGTTATAATTGTGGGTCTTTTAGCCACCTGGGGGAAGTCTCCCTCATTGGTCACACTTTTGGGGGCTGGCTATAGTCCTGAGCCGTAACTGTTTCAATGGCTCATTGCCGTTTCAATGCAGCACCCAGTTCTACTTAAAACAAATTCTTGTTCTAAGTGTCTTCCTTTCCAGGGGGTCTGAACTTAGATGCGGGTGGTGGGCCCTGCCCCGAGGCCAGGGGGCTAGCTGTAGTCAGGGGTCTTTTATCTGTCTGGGGGAAGTCTCCCTGGGTGGTCACAATTTTTGGGTGCTGGCTGTAGACTGGGGTCTTTTATCCACCCAGAGAAAGTCTCCCTGGGTGGTCACGATTTTTGGTTCTGGCTGTAATCTGGGGTATTTTACCTGCCTGGGGGAAGTCTTCATGGGCAGTCATGATTTTCTGGGTTGGCCTTTGTTGTGTTCTTTTAACAAAGGCCATTAAAGGCAATGTAGTAGCTCTACAATTATGACAGTTCTCAAAGTAAGGCTTGCAGCAAGGAAAATTCTTGTTCTAAGGGTTGTCTTTGCCAGGTTCAAACCTAGATCCAAGCCTGGGCACACTGGTATTTGGGGTGGGTCTCCCTGGGTGGTCATGATTTTCTGGACTAGTAGTTGGGGCTCTTTTAGCAACCCAGGAGAAGTCCCCATTAGCGGCCATGATTTTCAGGGGCTGGCAGTTGCCCAGGGAAAGTCTCTGGCAGCTGATATATTCGGGGGTTGCAGGCCCCAGTGGATCATTGTTAAAGGATTTAAACTGTACTCATTCCAACTGGGCAGCCATTTCTCAGGCTCGCGCTCTCTCTCTCTGTAGTTAACCGCTGGTTCCCCATCACCCACAGGCACAGTAAGTGCCATCTGAAGTTGATTGGGTGGACGTTCAGTGTAACACCTGTGTACTTAGATGTACAGTCCTAGATTATGGATTGGGTGCAAGGGCAGAAATTATTGCTCTTAGGATCTTCTTTGCCAGGAGGTTTAAATACAGATCCAAGACTTTCCTCTGGGCATGCAGAGGGGCAGATGGTGGGTCCTGCCACAAAGTTTCATGGTGTCCCAGTGGCTTTAAGAAGGGCCAGCGGCAGACACTGTACAGCATTGATTACTGTGGCCAGGGAGTCTCGTGGGGCACCAGAGCAATTTTTTGTATGGTTTGATCGAAAGGCCATTGAATGGATCTACAATTATCACCGATCTCAAAGTAAGGCGTGCAGCAACCAAGTGAGCCATAACTGATTTTATGATACATTGCATTTTCAGTGCAGTGCTCATGTTTACTACTTACCCATGCATTTCCAGGTTTTGCAGTGGTTGCAAGGATGAAAATTCTTGTTTGGAAAGTCTCTTTTCCCAGGAGTCGAGAGACCTAGATCCAAGCCTGGGCCTGCGAGTCATAAGGGCAGGTGGTGGTTCCTGCCCCAGAGTATCGGCAGGCAACCAAAACAGCCATAACTGATTCAATGATCCACTGCATTTCAGTGTAGCACACGTGTCTACTTAAACATACATTCCAAGTGCAAATTCTCATTCTGAGGGTCTTCTTTGCCAGGAGGTGTAAATCCAGATGCAGTTAGTGGTTCGTGCCCCAGAGTGTTGGCCAGCATCCGGGGCACAGATGTAGCACTGATGGACCACCTTCACCTGGACTTCCTCCATGCTGCAGTGGGGGGTGGCCTTGTTCTCCCAGGGTGGTGGCCATCCAATGAAGGCTTGGGCATTATGGCGCTTAAGCTTGGGATTTTGGAGTAGATCCTCCTCGCCCCACAGGTCCACATTGGTCTGCAGCTTTTGCCCAGTCCAGGAGGGCCCACCTCTCAATACCTCAGGCTGGCTCTTGGGACTTTGAGACAAAATTTTTATCTGAGGGTCGTCTTTGCCAGGAGGTCTAACTCCAGATCCCAGCCTCCAAAGATCCAGTGCTTTTGCATCCCATTTTGAAACTTGTCAGTTGGGAAACCCAACATCTTTTTTCTAACCTTTCCTAAGTGCTTTACTACCCCTCCCCTCCCCTCAATTATAAAAAGCACATCTCATACAGGCAAACCAGACCTCACATGGAAAATGGGATGTTTGTTAAACATGGTAGGGGAATGAGGCAAATGAAATGTAGGAAATGAAATGTGGGAAGATGTCAGATACCCACAGCCACTTGCCGTGCATTTTTTCCCCCATGCTGCACCTGTGAAAATAGCCGGAATGCTCTGGGGCTCAGGGAACTGTGGGATAGGTCCCCACAATACACTGCTTGAGCAGTCAGTTTAAGTTACTGGTGTGTGCCAGCAAGAAGTCGATTTTGTGGGGAACTTGTGGGAATGTGAGGATGCTCAAAATTGAAATGATAAACCTCAGCATTAATGAATCAATTTTAATACATTTGATTTTAGCTAGTAGTGTATATGCAGCCTTAGATGTCTCTTGTGTTTTAAAACAAACAAGCAGTCCAGTGGCACTTTAAAGACTAACAAAATAATTTATTAGGTGATGAGCTTTCGTGGGACAGACCCACTTCTTCAGACCATAGCCAGACCAGAACAGACTCAATATTTAAGGATGACTGAAGAGAGCAGTCCCTGAACTCCAGCAGAGGTATTTCACTTGAGCGCCACTTCAAAACCAGGGTAAACACCCTGTAGGTAGAGGGCTGCAAAAATGAAACTGAGGCCATCTGTCATAGGGTGTGGCTGCCCCCATGCACTCCCTGCTCCACAAGGGGGAGACGGGACACTCATTGCCTCAGTTTCCTTCCTGAAGCTGGCTCTCCTTAGCTCCCCACATATGAGTCTGTACAGATGTGGCTGAGCCCTCCAGCCAAGTCACACACAAAACTTAATCTCCAGTGAGATAACAAGAGTCCAATCTAAAACATCCCAAACGAGTGATCAGCTTTGGCTGGCATTTTCCCAAATTAGTGCTGTATCCCCTCTCCCTTCTAATAAAAGTTTGCTGGTGCGTGCACTTGCTGGGGGTTGGGCAGGAATAAGCAGAGACTCAGCAGCAAAGTACTGACTTTTTTAAGTGCGCAGAGATGGTGACTAGTTTTCCCTTATTTCTGGGGAAGAACAGGGATAGGTTGGTTCTATTTTGTCAAGCTAAGAGGAACCCCTAGATACCGAACTCATCTCAAGCTGCTATGGAAACTAGCTGGCAGGAGCGTTACAAATGGAAAGCGTAAGACTGATTTCTTAAAATAATTGATATTAGTATTGCATTTGCAGCGTGTTACACTATTACTTAAAATGAAATTCGTTTATAAGACTTTATAAGAACCAGTGGTCATTCATACACTTAGGGTACATTTTCAACATAGAGCATAGGAATGAACATTAATGGGATTTACGCAGCAAAGTCCCTGGGTACCACTTCAAATCTTTTCCCACTTTGCTAGTAATTCAATGGGTTGAAGAGCGTAAATGAACACAGAATCTGAAGTAAAAATGTATATGGTTCCCTGTTTGCATAAACTGGCTAGCTTCACTGAAGTCATTAATATGGGAGTCAAATTTTCTCATTTGCTATTTTAAGCTAGAAAAATATATCTATTTTATGTATTTTTTTAAATAAATAAGATACAGACAGGGTAAGAGGACATGTATCAAGTATAACTCAAACAGTGTTCTGAGGCTATTTATAAGTGGGCTCATGACACAAAGTTCAGATCTAGGGACAAAGTTTTTCCGTGTTCGTAACGTTCAAATCCAAATTTCTGGTTTTCTACCATCTTTACTACTATCGCTTACAATAACAATATTACTGAACCAAATGCAGTCTGATTATGGAGAGGGTCTAAAATTTTACTGTCAATTTCTACATTAATTTTGCTATCAGCATTTGTTGATTCGGCATATGTTAAGCAGATCTTATTGATTTTGGGTGAAATTCACAAGACAAGTCATTGCTCTTATATGATTTTATGATTTAAAGGAAGAACCTGATTTTTAAACAAAGAAAAGAAGTCTTGAAAACATTAAGGAAAAAATGCCTGTGTCAAAAGTCAAATCATAATCCTTAAAAATTTGTGCACACATTTTATCTTTTTAACTGCATGTTCTAGTTTCCAAGAAACAATATTTGTATCTGCAGGAGAAAGGAAAAGGCATTAGTTAAAAGAAGGAAGAAAAACAAAAACAAAAAAGGCTGGAAGATTTCCACATATTGGTATTACAGTACAGTACAGTACAGTACAGTCTAACTTTGGGATCCATTAATATTCCATGGTTCTTGGTTCTTTAGATTATTTATTTCTCATCATATCTTATTATTCTGTACTGTGCCATATGCTTTGTAGTGGTGGGCAAAACCAACAGAAACTGCTTACATTTTAAATACATTTTAGCATTAAGAGCTCATTTAAATGTATTGTATGATACAGTACTCAATATCCATTTCATAAAAAGTTATCAACCACCCTCAAGTTTTATTTTCTGCATCAAAACTCAACAATTAATAGTTTAATAAATTGGGATGGTCATCATTCATACAATCACAATTGATTTTGAATGACTCCCTTCTGTTATAATTAACAGGGTATAATAACACACAGAAAATGTCAGTTCCTGTAGGCTAGCTGAACAATGGGAACTGAAACTGAGTCATGCTTTAGTGGTTAATGAACTTTTTTTTTTAAAGCTAATCAAAAGGAAATGTATTCTTAATTTATAATACCATACAGTTATCAGGACACATGGATGGTTCATAAATACTCTATATTAAATTGTTATTTTTACATTTTCAGTGTAACAAAACATGTAACAGGTGTTTTTAAATGTCATATTTTGAACAACTAGCAGTTTCATTAACATACAAAATTCATTATTCACAGTTTTATCAGTGAAATATTCATCCAGAAGAGAGATTTTATCTGTAATGTGAGTTGGTATTTTAAATCTCTTTCCCATTCATATGTGCAAGTACACACGCTCTCCCTTTTTGGCCACAGTGGTATTTATTTTCAGTACTGAAATGACAATATTTGCTTGTAAACTCATGAATTTGCTCTCACTCCATTCTTATCACCCACTGATCTGGGCTCTGGTGCTGCTGCTTTCTGTTTTCCTACAATAGGATGTCTTCACAGTACACCATATACACATAATTTATCTATGAAGCAGCTTAACACTTCTCCTTGCATTTGCAATGGGAGATAATTTCATAATTTTCATAATTTTGCTATCTATTGGTTTTGGGTTATTTTTTCGAAGCATTTAATGACGTGCAAATTAGAAAACAATCAAGAAACCTAATGATTTCTGTAATGCGGCTTCAATCTTGGCATACAAGAAATATTACAAAAGAACAAATCATTAAAATGCAGATTCCCATATCTGTTGTTGTTTAATACACTAAATAAATACTCACCATTACCAAGATTTTTTATCTAGAATGAGCAAGGCATTCCAAACAAAAAAAGGATCTACGATTTCATCCATGAGTGCCAAAGTGTGTAATACCAAACTGTGTTTCTAATGATGCAGTTGAAGACAGGTAAGTTCCCTTTCTGAACTCTGTTTCTTTGAAGGCTGTAGCTCAGTTTAGTGACCATTGGTTTACAACTTGGTATATAAGACATCAGCCAGAACGTGGCTCCCCCATCACCTGTCCACCAAATATTTTCAGATAATTCAGCCATTTTAAAAAACTGGTTTGCAAGCTAGTTCTCTAACATGGAAAGTGTTTTCATTATCCTTTTTTCCTGAAACAGGTTATGTGACATAAAATTGACAGTCTATAAAACCCTAACTTTCTGCTATCGAGCTATAAACCTACACATACATGAAACTGCCAAAACACCAATGATATGTCCCTGTATGCTCTCAGGCAGCAACTCCAGAAATACAGTCACAGAAATTATTTCCCGCGGAAGCATGGGAGGTGGGTAATAGAGGCAAGGGAAGAGTCCTTCTCTAAAAGACCTGGATGGCCCTGCCTGCAGCTGGCTGGGAAGGCTGGGGCACCGGCTGCAGTGCAGCTGCCTCCTGACTAGTGCTCCAGCCATCTCAAAAGGCTTTGGGGCTGCAGTGCAGCCACCCAGCCGCTCTCCAGGCCGCGGTAGAGACAGGGCTGTGGTTCTGTGACTGCCCAGCTGCTCTCGAGGGCCAGAGCTGGAGCCACAGCTGCACGGCTGTGCAGCTGCTCCCAGGGGTGGGGTTGGGACTGGGCTTTGGGCAGGTGCCTGTTCAGCCCCTCCTGGGACCAGTGCAATTTGGCTGCCCAGCTGCTCTGGGGAACATGGCTGCATAGCTGTCCAGCTCTTCCCATGGCCAGGGCTGGGGTAAATGAGGGATGCCCCACTCTGGCAGCTGGGTGGGGGGACGGGGCTACACAGCACTGAGTTTGGGGAGCAGGAGAGACAGGCTTAGGTGAGGGCACAAAACTGGAGGCCAGTGGGCACGGAAGGGGTAGGGCTGGGGTTTGCATCCCCAAGCCTGTTCTTCATCCACTGTCCATGAGTGGAAGTGTGAATAACTTCAAAATGCCACTGTCAGATCTGGACAGAAAGGAGGTTCTAGTGA
Organism: Carettochelys insculpta; assembly: GCF_033958435.1. NCBI lineage: Eukaryota > Metazoa > Chordata > Testudines > Carettochelyidae > Carettochelys > Carettochelys insculpta. Next base: position 87,122,990 of record NC_134139.1, on the reverse strand, counting down.
CTGGACACTTACATATGACTTGGCGCAAGTTCTTTGCCACAGATTTCCTGTGTTACCTTGGGCATGTCACTATTTTCTACTCTGCAAAAGATTTTCTGGCATGTTCCTGTGAGCAAAATGTGGACAGAATCTGTCCTCTGATTAGTCTGAACAACATAGCTAGCATGGCACTACAAAACTATGACAGTCCGTTTACATTTTGTGTTATCATAAATACAATGACTAAATAAAGAAGAAACCCTCCAAGCATGGATGACATAATTGAAGCATCCTTCCCGCAGGGACAAGCTTATTAGTAGGTGGTGAGATTACAGTATAATCAGTAAAAACAGAATCACAGTCATGATGAATCAGTTTATCAAATCAATTTCCCTGGCTAAGGCAAGACAGACACAACAAGTATTTACCTGATCTTGAGTCACACTCTTAAGTTACTTTAGTATTTTAGAACAATATCCTCTTATTGATTATAAATTAAGCAAGATTAGCAGCTTTATCACGCTCATTTGGTGTATTTCTAAACATATATGGTCCTCAAAATATAGGCATGGTTCTACCTTCTTTTTAAATGTGCACAGGTAGTGAAGCAGATGTACTGTTGCCCATTTATTTTTGTAGTAGTAAATTTATCCACTATTGCTTGGGTCCTTCAGGACAGGGGGCAGGGACTGTGAGGGGTGCAGGAGTCAGGGGTGTAAGTCGAGACTCTCTGGGGATCTTGGGACAGCAGGAACCACTCCCTGTGCTGGCAGGGGTCATGCTGCCCAGCTGATGGCAGCTCCATGGCTCTCTAGGATTGGTGGGGTGGCAGGGACCGTGCTTATTTCCTGCTGCTGCCCCCCATTGTCATTCTAGAGTATAACTCAATCTGCTATTAGAAACACACCACCATCTTTCTGTTTGATGAGAATCAGCAGCATTCCAGGCACTTCCCATTGTTCTGGCACAACCAAACCCTTGACCATGCTTTAAGTTACAATAAGAGGAAGTTAAAACAAAAAGCAGTCAAGTAGCACTTTAAAGACTAGCAAAATAGTTTATTAGGTGAGCTTTCGTGGGACAGACCCACTTCTTCAGACCATAGCCAGACCAGAACAGACTCAATATTTAAGGCACAGAGAACCAAAAACAGTAAGCAAGGAGGACATATCAGAAAAAGATAATCAAGGTGAGCAAATCAGAGAGTGGAGGGGCGGGGGGGAAGATCAAGAATTAGATTGAGTTAAATGTGCAGATGAGCCCCTATAGTGACTCAGAAAGTTCCCATCACGATTTAAACCATGTGTTAATGTTCCAAATTTGAATATAAATGTCATATATATATATATATATCATATATGACATCATGTGCCAACAACGCCCAGATGCTTTGTATATTGGACAGACTTCTAACTCCCTTAGACAAAGGGTCAACGGGCACAAAACAGACATCAAAACACTCCAGATCCACAAACCAGTTAGTCAACATTTTAATGGAATGGGGCATTCTGTCAACGACCTCAAGGTATGTGTGTTACTGAAGAGAAATTATCGCTCCGTTTTAGAAAGAGAAGTGGACGAACTGACATTTATATTCAAATTTGGAACATTAACACATGGTTTAAATCGTGATGGGAACTTTCTGAGTCACTATAGGGGCTCGTCTGCACACTTAACTCAATCTAATTCTCGACCGTCCCCCCCGCCCCTCCACTCTCTGATTTGCTCACCTTAATTATCTTTTTCTGATTTGTCCTCCTTGCTTACTGTTTTTGGTTCTCTGTGCCTTAAATATTGAGTCTGTTCTGGTCTGGCTATGGTCTGAAGAAGTGGGTCTGTCCCACGAAAGCTCACCTAATAAACTATTTTGCTAGTCTTTAAAGTGCTACTTGACTGCTTTTTGCTTTGATAGTGTATAGACTAGCACGGCTTACTCTCTGTTACTATTCAACATAAGAGGAAGTTGTATGCCAAAATTTGGTGGTCCTAACTCTTACCATTTAGTAGGAGCTCGTGAACAAACAGACTCACAGATGGACTCACAAATGCTCTCAAATATATGGTAGATACCATAAGAACTCTTTCTCCTTGCTAGGCCCATCTTAGGAAAAATAGTATAAACCAACATCTGCTAAAAGCTGATAGCAAAACATAATAAAGTAGTAAAGTCAAAGAAATAACTATTGGCCACACAGAGGAAACAAACACAAAATCCACATAACCCAGGAATGTAATAACTGGTAAAGAGAAGATATTGGAGCAGTAAATAAAATGAATTCTTATAAACAGAAACAAAGTGAATGGCCAAAAGTAACTATATTGCAAGGAAGTCTTTCAGAATGAAACACCATTAACATCTTCAAGATACTTTTTCTGCCCAATTTTCACACGTACATATCAAGGAAAAAAACGAGAACTGCGCAAAATATACAGCAAAATGGATACCATCCCACAGTGTTTTACTGACTAACACACACACACACACACACTTATATCACAGTGTCTAGTCCTTCGGATGACACCTCTTAAAAAACAAACTTTTTTCCCCAGATGAAGTACTTTTTAATAGTTCTAGGCTGTGATTTTTTCCTTTAAAAAAACATTATTCATCCCTGACTGGGTGCAGGGAACCCTGCAGCTCAATGGCTGACAGCTGGTTGAAGTGTGGAGCCCTGCTAGCTGCACCAGCCACAGCAACCCCAGCTGGGGGGTGGGAGGGGAGACCCCACAGCCTCATGGCTGGGAGCCAGACTGGCAGTCCCAGACATGGGAACCACAGCTGGGGGCACATTAATGTGGGGGTGCTGGTCAGCAGTATCAGAACATACTATCACAAAAAAAAAAATCCTGGATCTAGGTAACATCACACTTGCCACCAAACAAGGAATACCACATAAAATACACCCTATAGCCATCATGAAATTAGATCACTTTGAATCTATTTTGGACAAACTATAAAGCATTTCAAAACAGAATGACAGCTCTACAGTGGTAAGCAGGAATTCAATCAAGAATCTAAGCAGCAGCTAAAATAAGCAGTCCTGTCCCATCTTAAGGGCCCAACAAATTTCAGGTATCTGAAAATCTGAAGAAGTGGGTCTTACCCATGAAAGTTCATTACCTAATAAATACATTTGTTAGTCTTTAAGATGCCACAGGACTGCTTGTTCTTTGTGAAGCTACAGGTTAAAACAGCTACCCCTCAGCAACTAAAATAGTCTTTCACTCTCTTGATACAATACACATGACCACTAAGCCAGAATGAATGCTCATGTGCTGACTGCACGCTCACAGATTTGCAGAGCCAGGCTAACTGCACACATTTGGTTAAGAATCTCAGCTCTCCTCCCATTGCAGCTATTCTATGTACTGTACACTACAGATTTCCATCTTCCCTTAGGACTGAGCCTCTGAATGCCAGCGCTGACACATTTTACTTTTTAAAAATAACATCTCCTGTCGCCTGCACCAATTTCTGTTCCTTTGTGAAACTACCTAATAACTGAATCTAGTCAGATAGCAGTACTGCTCCGGTGAGCAATTATACATCTGCTCACTTTATCACAAGGGTTCCATCATTAAAATAAACACACAAACATTAGGCACTTTATGGGTTTTTATTAAGTTCTCATGATTTTGAATTTAAAACCTCCTGTAATGAACTTCGGTTTTGTGCTGTTACAACTGTCTGCGTAATGTAGTTACTATACCTAGATTATGTTGCTGAGTTCAAAAGCAGAAACCACAGCTGTTTTAAAAATATTTGCAATTAGGCAACTTGATGAAATGCTACAATTCTGCTTCCTTGAACAAGTGCCACAAGACATTTATCTGTTGCTTTGATACCCTTAGTTCTGATATTTGATAGCTGCTCAAAGAACAGCCAAGGTATCAAGCGCTTAGCAATACAGACATTATGTGCCAGCAGAATATACTGCCAAAGCCACTGCCATCCTCAATTTTGAAAGACTGACTTTATTCAGGAAGACTGAGACAGACTAGCAACAATTCAAAGCTTGGTGGCCATTCATTTTTCAAATAATTACTGCATCCAGAATTGAAATTACAATTGGCCACTAGATCCTCGTTTACTCGCTAAACTGAGGAAGTCTTGTGGCCAAACCTGCTGTGAAGTAGCTGAAGGGACCCCAATGGTAGACAGCATCAGAGAGAAGTCAACAGTTTAAAAACAAGTTCAGCTGACAACAGAAAAGTGAATTACATGTGAAGGAAGCTTTCTATGAATGACAAAACTGGGAACAATGGAACCATTGAACAGAAACTGCAACAAAATACTAAAACTATGTTAAGTTATTCTGCCTACACATACATTAGTAGAGTGAAGGTCACTGCTGTAATTATAGACAGCCCTGAAGAAAGAATACAGTACACATACTTTAAAAAGAAAAATAATATATAAATTTAATGTTTATTTAAAGCTCTGGACAGATAGCCCACCAGACTGTAGCCTATTTATCTTCAAAATTACAGAATGAACAGTCTTGTAAACCCCTCTCATTCCTGACTTCAGATCTTGGGAGACTACAATTCACTTTCTTTCTCCATTCCATCTTTGCAATCTCTCCTTTTGAAAATATCAGCATCCTGGTAGTAATCTGCTGTTCTATTATTAATAAACATTTTTCAAGTATCGTAACTCTTCCAAGTACTTTACAGAGACAAAAGTGAGATTCAAGTTGGGATGCAACAGAGGAAAGAAACTTGGCTCAAATGAAGATGATTGGATTCCAGACAGAGAGAGCAGCATGAAAAAAGGCACAAAAGTCACAGTAAGGCTATGTCTAAATTATAGCAATTTGTCAACAGAAGTTTTTGTCAGAAGATATCTTCTGACAAACCTTTTGTTGACAGATTGCAGTCAAACTACCAAGCAGATCACAAGAGCAATCCACCCTGTCTACAGAGAGAGGCCAGACCGCCCAGCCACTCTATCAGCAAAATGGCCAACCAGAACAGTAGCAGACAGGGCTGCCCAGTGACACGGCAGCCCTGCCTATCAACAGAGGGCCCACCGGAACATCCAGACGGGCTTTCTGTCAAAAAAGATGTTCTGCCCCATGGGGAGCGGGAAACGACTGTCAATAAAAGTTCTGTGTTCTGTTGATTGACTGTCGACAGAACGCCTCGGGAATCTGGGAACTCCCCCAGTTTTGCTGACAAAACAAAACACTCTAGCATAAACATAGCCTAGGAGAATACCAAGGGACAGATCTTTGGCATGCATATAAGTTCTCCATGCTGCAGCTACAATTTCACCTGAAGGAGGTACTTAGCAGATGAGGCTGAGAGAAAGATGATGTTACGGAGGTGCCACCAGCGATCCCCAGATGCCAAGTGGATCTCTTTGGGCTGTGGACAATCAGTGTAATGTGATGCAAGTTTCAGGGGACTGATGTTATAGCCTTGAGATGGGTGGAGATCAAAAGTGACTCTCAGCCACTTTTTCAGCCTATCCTGAGTTGCATGAGACCCATAAAGGGTGTTTCAAAGAATCCAGCAAGGAGACAAGGTGATGAGAGATCAGAGGCAGAATTGTTAAAAGCCATAAACTAAAGGTGAAGACGACAATCTTTTTGCACGGACATGGAGCCACATAAAGATATAGGAATTTGATTGGAGTGTGGGAGTGAGTTGGCAAGAGGATAATTATTTTGGTCACAGTGATGGGGAGGTGGAAGAGGTCAGACTCAGAGACTGAGGTTTTAGTACTTCAGATGCCAGCAACAGTAGTGTCAAAGTGTGATGATCTGTGTAACAGACACAAAGAGGAGTGAAAGGCTGGATACAAGACAGAAAAGTCATAAGTATCTCCACATTATTGTGTTTGAGTAAAGGGGAGGACAGTGAATTTGCCAGCAATAATGGAGACTGGGAGAAGAGAGAGGGTGCAAAAGATGAAAATCAAATATTGCTGTGTATATTATAAGTGATGGGACAGCCATAGGAAGAGATCCAAATGGAATCTTTCCATCACTTCTTTTTATTCTACCCATCCTTCATCAAGCCCATTAACTACAAACACTCATTTGTACTTGGTTTTAGCCTTAACTTCCTGTCTCTCCCTGCTGCTTATGTAACATTCAACATGGCTGGGGGTCACTACCAACTGGAGGAGCACAGGAAACACTAAGCCATCTTCTGTCTTGATCATGTTAGCTTGTCTTCACAAAGCCTCAAGTCTGCTGTGGTCTCAGGCTCATGAACTAGTCAGTCTTAGTTTCCCTTTGTATACATTTTTGCCTCAAAGATCTGTCTTGCTAGACAACAGAAATTATCCAGTGGTGCTCGTTTCTTCAAATAGAGAGCCTGTAGCAGAGGACGGTATACTACAGGAAGGAACTGGCAGATTAACTTTTGTAGGAGGTTGGAGTCTGTATTTTTGTGCTTCATTTTGTGTCAAGAGAGGCTGTTGCTTTGCTACTGCTGTATATTAAATCATTTGGTAAGGAATGTAGAGCCTAGAGTAGAATTACTTTTTTATGTTCATATGGGAAAATGGAAATAAAGAACATAAACCCAATAAAAAACAAACAAACAGAAACGTAGGTCTCAATTCTGCACACAGTCCCATTGCAGTCAACGTTAAGGTTACAGAAAGGGGCCCAAATATTTGAAAGGCTACACCAAGGAAAACAACAAAGTGGGTCTTTGACCACAGAAGCTCATGCTCCAAAATATCTGTTAGTCTATAAGGTACCACAGGACTTCTTGTCATTCAAGGAAAACAAGTTTATGTTTGGAGTACGTTTTTATCCATCATGTGCCAATCAATCCGTGCGCTGCAGGTGGAACACAGGCCTTTGGGATCCAAAGGGAAAACCTCATGTTCATAGTACCTTCCTTTCCCAGGTTTCTTAATGAAGGCAGGCAACATCTGCCAAGGTGTTGGCATGCTAGGACCCATAGTAGATCTGTCAGGAGTTCCAAGGCAGCAATGAAGACTTATTTGCCTAGTTTTTAAAAGCTTATCTAATGATGGCAGGCTCCTAAGACGCCGCTGCTAGAAGGGAAGTATTCTCCTATTCTCCATTACCTGCCTGAAAAATCACTACACATATGTTTTGAAAACTAGGTGTGGTTTTCTTGCTACTCTTCCTTTTTGATCTGGAGGAAACTGCCTGAGGGTCTAGCTTCCTCCCCAATGTGCATGTCAGAAGCTGGGATGTAGTGTATTGTGACCAGTGTTCCCAGTAATTTTTTGCCATCTCTGGGTGGAACACATTTTGTCATGTGCACCAAAACATATGCACATGTGCACATGGACAAAAACACAGGTTACTGGCTGTGGATGGCTGCGGTCACTCTGCTAATCAGCTGAGCAGCACCTGAATCTCTCCTGGACAGCCACCCAAGTGCTCAGCTTACAGGGAACAGATTGTGATTATTAGGGCCCCACTTTTAGGTCCCGAAGGGTCTGTATTGCCCATCACTTCTTAACTATTAGTCCTTTAATTTCATGACTGTTTTATTTACTCTTTTTAAAAGACTGCATCATAATAATCTACATCTTGTATAAAAGAGCATCATCTCTCTCTAAGATAAGGGGTCCCATCATCCAGCAGAAACAGACAATGAGATCCAATGGTTGGAAGCTGAAGCTAGACAAATTCAGACTAGAATGAGATGCACTTTTTTCTCCAGTGAGGGTAATTAATCATTGCAATCAGAGACAAGGGTGACCAGGGGAGCGAAGCAGACAGGGAGCTGCAGACAGGGAAGTTTAAGAGGGAGAGCAAATGATCCTGCCGCTGCAGACGCTACCAGGTGAGAGTGCTGGCTTTTTGGGGTGAGTGAGTGTGCTTAACTGTTTGAATTTGAACCGCCATTTTGATTTCAGGTGGGTGAGTTTCAGTTTCAGTTTCTAGGGCAGTTGGGACTGCATGCCTGACCTTTGTTCCCTTGATTAGCCTTCCCCTGTGTGACTCACGGGGGTAGGGCCTGACCCAGGCCAGTAGGCTTTAAAAGCCAGAGGCAAGGGCGACCAGGGGAGCGAAGTGGACAGGGAACTGCAGACAGGGGAGTTTAAGAGGGAGTTTGGGAGCAAGTTTGACAGAGGTAGGCCTACGATGGTTAGGAAGACCCACACCACCTGTGTCAGCACTACTACTGTCTCCTCCACCTGTGCCTGTAGCCAGACAGACTGCCTGACCATGAATGCCTCTACCCAGATCCTGGTGGGGCTTTGCAGGGACTGTGGCTTGCAATTCCCACTCACTGATACCCAGGCTAGGGGGCGGGCTTCCAGTGTGAAAGGTGCCTGCTGGTGGAATCTCTCAGGCAGCAGGTGGGAGAGCTACAGGAGGAGGTAGCCAGGTTGAGGAGTATCCAACTCCATGAGCAGTCCCTGGCTAGTATTCATGTGGAGACAGCTGAGGTAACTGTCCCAGTACACAGGACAGCTGATAAACCACTGGTGGAGGAGGAGATAGATCAGGGTGGACACTGGCAGCTTGTTACTTCTGGCAGCAGGCAGTGTTCCACCCCTGCTCAGAACCCTCCCACTGTGGTACTAGGAAACCGTTATGCTGTACTTGATACAGGAGACAAAGAATCGCCCCGTACAGCAGAGGAGAAGCCTCGTACCCCCAAGGCTGGGAAGTTTGCTGCCACCACTGCAAGGAGGAAACGTAGAGTAGTGGTGGTTGGGGACTCTCTTCTGAGGGGGATGGAGGCACCCATCTGTCGCCCTGACATTTCATCTCGGGAGGTATGCTGCCTGCCTCGGGCCTGTATTCAAGATGTTATAGAGGCATTGTCAAGGATTATCCAGCCCTCTGACTACTATCTCAAGCTTCTCATCCATGTGGGCACTAATGATACTGCAAGGTGTGACGCTGAGCAGGTCAAGAGTGACTTCAGGGCTCTGGGGGCACGGGTGAGGGAGTTTGGGGCACAGGTGGTATTCTCCTCAATCCTGCCTGTTAGTTGTAGGGTCCCAGGCAGAGACAGGTGCATCCAAGAGGTGAATGCCTGGCTTTAAAGATGGTGTCGCCAGGAAGGCTTTGGCTTCCTCGACCACGGGATGCTATTCCAGGAAGGACTGCTAGGCAGAGATGGCGCTCACCTTTCGAGGAGGGGAAAAAACGTATTTGGACACAGACTGGCTAACCTAGTGAGGAGGGCTTTAAACTAGGTTCAACGGGGTCAGGGGAGCAAAGCCCGCAGGTAAGTGGAGAACATGGAAACCTGGGAGATGGGACGGAAATGGCAGGCAGCATGGGCAACAATGTCAGTAAAAAGAGGGTCAGGGCAAAACAGGGAGGCAAGATCAAATCAATATCTTAGATGCCTATATACAAATGCAAAAAAGAAGTATGGGTAATAAGCAGGAAGAACTGGAAGTGCTAATAAATAAATACAACTATGACATCATTGGCATCACGGAAGCTTGGTGGGATAACAACAATTGGAACGTTGCTACTGAAGGGTACAGCCTGCTTAGGAAGGATAGACAGGGAAGAAAGGGGGGAGGTGTTGCCTTATGTATTAAAAATGTACACACTTGGACTCAGGTGGAGATGGATGTAGGAGATGGATGTGTTGACAGTCTCTGGGTTAGACTAAGAGGGGTAAAAAACAAGGGCAATGTCCTGCTCGGAGTCTACTACAGGCCACCTACCCAGGGGGAAGAGGTGGATGAAGTTTTTTTTAAACAACTAACAAAGTCATGCAGGGCCTCGGATTTGATGGTGATGGGGGACTTCAACTATCCAGATATATTTTGGGAAACTAATACAGCAGGGCACAGACTATCCAGTAAGTTCTTGGATTATATTGGAGACCATTTTTTACTCCAAAAGTTTGAAATAGCTACCAGTGGAAAGCTGTTCTAGATTTGATTTTAACAAATAGGGAGGAAATGGTAGAAAACTTGAAAGTGGAATGCAGCTTGGGTGAAAGTGATCATGAAATCATACGGTTCACAATTCTAAGGTGGGGAAGAAGGGAAAAACAGCAAAATAGAGATAATGGATTTCAGGAGGGGCAGATTTTGGTGAACTCAGAGAGCTGGTAGATAAGGTCCCATGGGAAGCAATAATTCACCAAAGGATGTGGTGGATTCTGCATCACTTGAAGTCTTTAAATCAAATTGGATATATTTCTAAAAGCTATGATTATTGCACAAAAAAATTATGAGCATGATGCAGAAATGATGGGATGAAATTCTACAACCTATGTTAGGCAAAGGGTCAGATCAGATTAGATCATCATAAATGGAACCTTTTTCTACATTTAAATGAATCTGTGAAAAGTGCACTGGCATTTACCAGCGCAATGAGGGATGGTCCCAAGTTTGCAAAAATTGTAATCCACTTTTCTTTGTAGAACCACTCCTATGCTATTTTGATTCTTATTTTTTCCTGAACCAAATTACTGTCACTGTTTAACTTCTTTTGCACTGGGGGACTGTAGTAGGCAATGAAGATAAGATACACTTTTTCCTGGGATTCCTATTTAGTTTCAGGAATAAGGGGCTTTTGAAGACTGGGGGCTTTTTTCAAAAGGCCCCCATCTCAATGGGCAGTGTGTGATTTGAAAGCAGCACTTTTGAATTGCTGTGGCTGCAATTATGCTAATGAAGTGCTGCATATTCATTGAAGTGCCTCATTAGCATATCCTGAAGTGTCTCATTAGCATCCCCCTTTTGAAAGGTGAGGGCTAGCATAGATATAGCCAAAGAGAAGCTTTGAACAATGGACTATGGCCCACCAATTTTTTTGGGTGAGCCTGAGAGACAACAAACTCACAGATTTAGCATCACTGGTAAATTTACAAACTCTGAATTCAATTGTAACATATATGACTCATTTTAATAACTCTTCTTTTTCTAGATTAATAAAACTTCTGTTTTTAGTTTACTAAAGAACTGGCTCTCTTAGCATTTTGAGGTTAAGAACTGAAGTCTATTTAGACCTGGGAAGTGTGTCTCGTTCTTTGGAGCAAGAAGAACCGAACATACATGATTTCTAGTTTGAATAATCATTTAACACAGAAATCTGATTTGTCTGGATGATGCAGATGGGGCTAACAGGCCTCAAAGGGACTGTGTGTGGTTCCACAATAACTGGTGAGGTATTTTGGAAGCACTCATTTGTTGCTGGCTTGATGAAACCTAGAGTTTACCACCAGTCTGGGATATAAACCCTCTATTCTGGCAGTCTGAGCTGTGATTGGCACTCTTAGCTGCAGCCCATACCAGGCAGCATGGCAACTACCATAAATATCTATATCTTTAATGCACATAGCAACAATTGTCCATACTGACAAAATATCAGCACTTCTATAAAAAAAAAATCTTCATTCAAGACGAAACAGCAGCAAAACCTTAACACACAAGTCCCGCAAAAGCCTAGTACTGCCAGCTTTCTAGAAAGCTTATTTCAAACGGAAAGCTTGCTATGGCAATTTCTGTCTCTGATGTCTCAGGATCAGGCTACTGTGATGCATTTTACTTGGGGCTACATGTTAAATACAGTCAGAGGCAAAAGTTAATATAGAATCTACAGCTTACTTTTTGAACGGAGCATATAGCAAGCATATTAAACCAGTACTACTTTAGTGCATTTGCTACCTATAAGTCTCTGGACAGAGTTCCTGGTATTGGCAATAACCTGGAGACTTGATTTCCTGAACGGCTGCCTCTTGCCTCATGACCTACTGCCACACCTGGGATCTCTGATGGTGCTTCCAGTGAGCAGAAACTGTTATCAGATATTGGACAGAAAATCAAATAAAGTTGTGTTTCAAACCAATTTACACCAGTGATATGAATCTCATTCCACACAGGGTTGGCAATGTCTGTTCTGAAGAGATTCACGCTATATTGGAGGAAAGATAAACAAAACATGACAGCAACTCACTGAGCAAAAAACTCTCCACCAGACTGGCAGGCATTCACTACACCACCACCACTGATGGCAGATGAACTTCTCTGGACTGGTACTTCTCCCAAATCCCCAAACAAAGTTACTCAAGATTTGTGATAAAGCATTCTCAGTGAAGGGATCTGGGAAAGAATGAGCTTCTTAAGCTCAAGCTAATGCATCATCTTGTAGATTATGTTGAGAAAGTTCTTCCATCATAACCAGAAAGAAGGGGGGAGACCACTAAGACATACATTGACATATATACCCCAAGAAACCTGGCTGTTGTAGGAAAGGGGAAAAAGCAGAAGACCCTAAAGTCCATTTGTCATCTCACCTGGGAAGTGAAAAATTTAAATTGCCTGGTAAATTTTTAAATACACTGGTAGTGGATGCTACAAGAAAACTCTAAGACAGATCCCAGAATACCACCGAAATATCAGTCCAATTATTAACAAAGATTTTCAAATCTATAATAATCAAGGTATTGGTAAAACATGCTTTCCCAATCCAATCACTTATTCACTACTTATGGCCTGGAAAGAGTGAGAAAAATCCTCAAGGTTGATGGATTTTAAATGCATATTTCAATCTTCATACAAAAATGACCAATTCTAGGTCATCCAAAAATCAAATGAGTCATTGAACCAGACATCTATGCTTGCAAACCCCAGGTACTTCAGATTCTTAATACTGAACTAAAAATATCAGAATGAGGGGTTTATAAAATAAATACTTAGGTGAAAGAATATCCCATTTTTAACATACCACTTGTATTCTTACAGCAAAGGAATCCAAGAGAGACCAACAAGCCCCGATTCTCCATTAATTTGCATTCTGTGTATCTGTAGTAGTGCAAACTGAGTGCAACATGGATACAGAAAGCAAAAATTTGGCAGCATTTTACACATGCTTTATATTGATGCAAATAACTGGGTCTTTTCATGCAGACTGCCTCTATGGGTGCATCTACACTTGCATTCCTCTTTTGAAAGAGACATGAAAATGAGGTAAATCAAAAATGCAAATGAGGTAAAATTTGCATATTTGGTACCTCATTTGCATATTGATTTCAAAAGCACTTCTTTCAAAAGAAGAAAGCCAGTGTAGATGCTGCTCTTTTGAAAGTAACCCCATCTTGGAAAGACTCCTTCTTCCCTTTATTTAATGGGAAGAAGGATTCTTTCAAAGATGGGGTTTACTTTCAAAAGATCAGCATCTACACTGGCTTTCTTCTTTCGAAAGAAGCTCTTTCAAAATTAGAGTATGCAAATGAGATGCCAAATATGCAAGTTTATACCTCATTTGCATTTTTGATTTGCCTCATTTGCGTATCTCTTTTGAAAGCAGAATGCAAGTGTAGACGCACAGCATATGTTGTAAATGGCAAGGTCCAAGTTTGAGAAAAGACCAGGAAGAGACTCAGGCTTAGGAAGCGTTCAGGCATTTTCTGTAAAGGGCCCAAAGAACTCTATTGGAGGAAGCTGCACGCAGATGGCCTCCTGCAGAAGCAGTTGAAGGTACGGATGTTTCCTTCTTCAGCACTTGCACATGGCAAAGCCCCTGGGAGTTTAGGTCCCAGGGTAGGAAGAGGACCTGCTTTGCTTGGATGTTTTGTGTTAAATTTTATGTTTGAAGAAGAAAGTGTACCCCAGGGGAGAGGTCTGAACAACTCTTAAGTGTGGCAGTGATAACCGCATGGGTTCGGGAGAGAGGTCAGTAGCCTGCACATACCCTGTAATAGGTCCCCCTTTTGCACTGGAATTCTGGCACTAGGAAAAAAAACTTTAAAGAACCAGGATCCAGAGTCTGTTTATTTGAAAATATGTAAGAGAAAAGAAAGTCAGGGCTTACTGAAACTCAACACATTCCCAGTGAATTCCCTGGGACTGACTTTTGGAGCAATAACATTTGAAGCTTTTTATAAAAAAAGATTAACAGTATTTAAATGAACTAAATGCAACATCTTCTCTGTCTACAATCTGCTTCCCTTGACTGGACTTGTGATGTAATAATCCCACCCATAAAAGAATGGACTGAGGCAAAGAAAGAAGTTCTGCTTCAAGCTTTCATGGTAATTAGGTGTGGAAGCGGGGAGAGGATAAAAAAGGTGAGGAGAAAGGTCGGAGCTGCACATTCGCATCCTAGACAGACTACCAGTTAGTCTGAAAGTAGAGTTTTGAATTAAAATGTTAAATAAATAACTAAATCCACCTCCAAGAGATATATTGTCAGCCTCCTGACACCACGTATGGGGAAGGAGATCATGTCTGTAACTATCAAATAGTTTCCCCTGCACTTTTCAAATGAGTTCACTAAATAAACATTTTATTAAACATCAGAAGAAAAGATCTTTCACCCATCAAGCTAGAATAAAGGTAAACTGAAAGCTGATTTACAAACGAACAGATGGAAATGAACACGGCAATCACCTGCACCCCGGAGTTGGTCATTTTTCTGATGCACTAGCAACAAGCCAAACGGGATGGGTACTCCTGGGATTATGGCTCCTCAGTGCATTAGACAGTTCTAGACTAGCCTGGGAGTAGAGATGCCTGCCAGCTGGTAATGCTGCCTAAAGAATTGTCTTCCAGCTAGTGACGAGTCCTTGCTGGGACTGCAGGATGAATGTGGGAGAGTGGCACAGACATCAGCCACGCTGACAGTTAAAGAGCTCATCCTGACAATAGAAACCTTTAAAGTCAAACCTCTGGTCAGTTACTGTCCCCTTTGCACAATGTGGAACAGAACAGATAGGAGAACCTGACTCATAATTAAAGCAAAAAAAAGTAAGTTGCAGTTCACGGTACACAAGCCAAAAATGATTTTAACTACAAGCCTGATGTGTGGGGTAGTGCTGAGCATTCAGACAGTGCTCAGGACATCACATGACATTTTGTCAGAGCTCAGCCTTTATGAGCTTTCAGACTGCAGTGCTAAGCAGAAAAGATGACAGCTGCTTTTAAGGGAAGGGCCCACAGAGTGGAGCAGGAGAAGAAGGTTTGAAATTTCCATATTCTTCCTGTAAATCTTCTGAGGGGTTAATATCCAATTTCTGACAACATTAAAGAATTAACTGCAGTAAAACCAGAGATGTACCTGAACTCAGACTCCAGTTTCAAATCAGCTTTGAAATTTAGCGGATGTTTAAATCCTGAGCTGAACATTGTGGCTGGCTTTTGTCTCTGTAACAAGACAAGCCAACACCCTGCAGCTTGAACCCCACAAAAATGTTGGAAAAGTTTAAAAGCATGTGTAAATATTCCAGTTGAGGTCCACCTTGAAATACGAGCATTCATTCATGTAGCATCAACATCGTGTGCTATGGTTTACAAACAACTAAGAAGATGCATTCCCTGGTTTAAATCACTCATGCCTTGAAGTTGATCCCATGGAAGTCAACAACCAAACTCCCAGTTACTTCAGCGGTACAGGATGAAGCCCCAAGGTAACACAAATTGTGGAAACAGATGTTTCCCCAACATTTAGGGTCATGAATGATAAAATATTCTGACCTCTACAATTATGTTATTCTGGGACAAAATAAAAGAGCGAAAGAGTGTGCACAGGGAAGACAGGGACTGAAAGAGGGGATAAAAACATGGAAAGAGAGAGTCTCCCTTACATCTCACACTAAAACACTATTAAGCAGGACTCACAAATCATGGTCCTGAGTAACCCTCATTTCTTTCCTGCATGAAAAAATAGGCCAATATTCTGTTCTCAATAGAGCTTTGCAATACTTGCTTTGTTCAGTCCTTCATAGAACACACTGGTGTGTAAAACCTGTCTAAAAATCAATCACTCTCTCTCTTTTGTCCTGTTGCTACCATGGATATGACATCATTTTTGCCCACTGTTGCTAAGTCATGAAGAGAGAGAACATTTCCTTTTCTCACACAGAGTGCAGGGAAGGAGCCAGAGCTTCCAAGAGACACAATGTTCTCTTTATCCAGCCAGAGAAAACAGTAAGAGAGAGTTGCAGATAGTCTGGGAAATGGCCTATAGCCATGCAACAGACAAAGTGACAGTGCAGCCTGGCCAGTCTCAGTTCTCACTAAATTGGTAGCCTATTTTCTCAACACAAAGAAAAGAAGGCAAGGGAAAAAAAAACCTCAAAGCTTAACCCTGCTGAGGCAAGATATATGTCTCCGGCCCTTCCCAAAAAGGTCTGCACTCTCTGCTGAAAAACAGAAGAGGGAGTGCTTATGATGTACATGTGAGCTGCAGCTCCTGGCCTTTTTCCTGTGAGCTGAATCTATTAAACCATTAAATATGATATGTTATAAATAACAGAGGGTGGACGAGAGGAGTGTTCAGAATACAGGGACAGCAGGTTCAAAGGGGAGAAAGAAATATTTATGATTTAATTATGTGCAATTTAATAACCAGCCCAACTCACCTTTCATCTAATGCCTGTAAGTTCAAGGGCAAATGCTGCAGTCGTTACTCCGTAGAGCTCACTTGGTGGGGGGGAGGCAGGGTAGAAACAAACCAAATACCCTACACTGAGGTCAATGGGGGTATTGGCAGAGGAAGGAGTTTCTGGATGTGAGCCTCATTAACTTCCAGGACAGGTCTGCTGTGTGTACAACAGCAAGTAAGATACTCTATACCAGGGGTCAGTTATCTGCAGCTCCATAGCCGCATGCAGCTCTTTAAGGAGTCACTTGCAGCTCCAGGTGCTGCTGCTGCTGACTCCTCCTGCAACTCTCTGCCCTGCCGCCACGGAAATAATGGCACTAAATGTAATTGGCTTAAAGGCCAGCAGAAGGGACCCATCCATTAGACCAATTACATTTATATACATTATTTCAACGGTGGCAGGGCAGGGAGCTGCCCATGCTGCAGGTGGGGGAAGTGAGCAGGAGAGCTGGGGGGAGGGATGGCTGAGTCTGCTCCTGCTGGCACCATGCAGCCCTGCTGAGAAGGTGGCGGCAGCTTCGGAGTAGTGGCAGTAAGCGGCTGAGAGGGGTTAAGCCTGTGGATGTGGGGGTGGGTTTGCAGGATGGGGGTAAAGCTTGAGGATGGGTGGGCAGATTTGGGGGGGCTGAGGTGGGTAAAGCCTGGAGATGAGGGGTGAGTTTGTGGGCCAAGGGGGTTAGAGCCTGGGAATGGGGGTTGGCATGGAGGCTTGATGCGAATATTGATCCTTCCTGCTTAAGAGCCTGTCCCCAGGCGCAGTGTTTCCCATGTCCTCATTTGCTCTGCAAACCAGGGGTGAAAGTAACAAACTTTCTAACTGGTACACATCATTGTGTGTCCAATGTTCTTAAAATAGGGGTTACGAAAGGTACGGTTTGATGTTATTTATGAAGGACTCTCTCATATTCACATGCATTACGGCTCTTGAAGTATTGATTTTGAAACCTAATTTGGGAAGAAAAAAAGAAGTCTCTTCTCTCTATTTTGGTTGCAGATCCCGGACCTATATTCTGGGTCCACACATTAAACCATTTCATTCCAGTCTGAAACAAGATTATGGTTCAAGTCCATTTTTGACTTCATGTTTTTTTACTTAGTGACATGGTAACACTGACATCAAACCAGGGGTCACTGAAACCTCTAGATTATCTCCACAGCCTACACAATCAATCCGTGATTTGGAGATGTAAACTGGGAGGACTTTCCTGCCAGGACTTCATACATGTACAGATTATTGTTTTCAAAGGAGTGGCACTTCAGAATGGGTGGGGTTAGCCACATCCAGTTCATCTGGCTGGTAACAAGGCAGTTATTTCTCAGCCAGAAACCTGGGAAGAAAGGATCAGGTGATAATTCAAAAGACCCTTAAGTCTTATAAATTAGCTGAGTGTGTAGAGGGATCAGAGGTGGGCTGCAGTGAACCAGCTGAAGAGCCAGGGGGACTGCTGCAGAGGGGCTTCAGGAACATTTAGGCTGGGCAGGTCAGGGTGCAAAACCAGCTTCAGGGAAAGCTATTGGACCCCAAGGAAAGGGTCGAACACAGGGCCCAAAGGAGAAATTGTTTTCTGGGGACTATGTGCTATTTTGCTACCTCAGAAGGGGATAGGGCTAGCTCCTGCTCAGATGGAAGGCTGAGAACAATGCTAATGGACGGCCCAGTGAGTGCACTGGAGACAGAAACCCTGTGCTCCTGGACTCAAATAGGTACACCGGTTGCCACCGTGCACTGTCACAGGTACACATGCCACATTCTCCTTCATTTCAAGAGGGGAGGCTCTTGCCACAGCTATTCATCACGTATCAATTTCATTTGCCAAAGACAGACTGTTCTCGCTTTTGCTTTCCTTGTTCTA
Organism: Carettochelys insculpta; assembly: GCF_033958435.1. NCBI lineage: Eukaryota > Metazoa > Chordata > Testudines > Carettochelyidae > Carettochelys > Carettochelys insculpta. Next base: position 87,104,848 of record NC_134139.1, on the reverse strand, counting down.
ACACACAAACACAGTTCACTTCATCTCAGATAAGGACAAGAAGCGGAAATGAACTCACCTTTTGCTCTTTATGGGAGGGCGGTGGGGGGAGGGAAACTTCACACAAGGGAGGGGGAGAAGTTTTGCAGCAAAAGAACACATGGAGTGCAGGGAGATGCTGCCCAACATACTTTGCTTTCGAACAATCTCATACCACCTTATTCATTTGTTCTACAAACTATTCTATTCTCTTTGGGGATGCACAGTCATTAAGGCTACATCGCAATGCATACTCTGAGTTGCCATGGGGATGGCTGACAATGTTTAACTACGTGCACTCACTCTGTGATTATACTTCATGGGCCCTAGGAAATGACATAAGAACACAAACACATCCTTGCCTACTTTGCAAAGCACCAGCTTTTCACAAGGCAGCCAGAAGGGGTAGCTAAATGAGTGAAGGATTTTCTTCCCCACAATTTAAAAAAAAAAAATCCTCATTATTCCAGTCTAGCAAGTGATGATTGCAGCAAATATGTACTTTAAGAAGCAAAGCTATGGAATATAAGTGATCCCTCGATTGCATATTTTTGGCTTGCCTTTTAAAGCATCTTTATCTCATAAAAAACATTCTCACAGTTTGCCACGTACACTGGTATATAAGGTATTAGTAGGACACCAGAAGCAGTTGACAGAAGGCCTAGACTACATTATTTTTAAAGAATTTGTATATGATATAAATTTGCCTTTGCACACAAACATGCGTGTGTTTGTGTGTGTGCTTTTATATATGAACGTACATAGGGAGGAAGACTACATAGCTCTGGAAAATGTGAGCTTTCTAAGACCGTATCTATCAATTTATTCAAAAAAAACACAAACAGTAGTTCAACAGGAAGGGATTAGCATATAGTGCATAGCCTACGGCATGGAACAGACAACCGTTGACAGTAAGATAGAGCATTATGAATCAGCAGTGAATTTCTGTCCTAAGCTATCAACTAAGGGCTTGATCCTGCTCTCAGATTTGAAAGCAGGTGTCTTGTAAAATCAGCCACTCCACTTGCACTGCAGCTGATACTACCAGACATCAGGAGCTACGTGCTTGTTTACCAAAAAGCAAATTCAAAGTGCATAAAACAACTGTGCTTTGAGAGTTTCCTCTGCTAACAATCCCTGCCAGCAAGGAAAAATGAGGAGAGGCCTGCAAAAGGGGATTTAAAAAAAAAAAACAAAAAACAACCCACCCCTCTGCATCCTCCCTCTCCCTTTTTCACTTTGCAAGAATTAAAAATAGCTGATAAATTCTGGAAATTTCTACCCAAAAGTAATTTAATCTCAGCATTGGAACCAAACATTTTAGAAGCTTTCCAAGCCACTGACAGCATTTGTTTTGGGTTCACTTGCACATGAATGCCTAGGAAGGAAATGAAGTGAATGTGCAAAGTAGAGCTCACAGGATATGCAGCTTGATAGGGTGTTAGCATCAGCAGGGTTCATTCTCTCTTCAGAACCTCAGAGCAGTACAACTTGTACTACTGAGCGCTTTTGTGCAGCACTAAGGAAACTGGAACAATTCCACAAACTATATAGATGAAAAGAAATACTGAATCATGGAGGAAAAACGCCCTTTTCTTCCAGTGAGGATATTTAAGGGCCATGGAAATGTGATCTCTTTTGTAAATGTCTCTCTCTAGATCCTTTTAGCAAAGTTGCAAAGGCTTAAAGTTTGATTGAATTCAAGCAGTTCTGTAAATTCAGGAAATTGTTTTCTTCTGAGTTGCTAGTTCTGCAAATCTATATCCTATTACACACACAAACTCCATCAAAAATGTGTTGTAGCTCTCTAGAAGTTGATTAATTTAATCTTGCTTTACACTGTTTCACTGGCATTTATTCATTTCTCAGCTGTCAACACATTTAGACCCCTGGACTTATTGAATCCTTAACCTATTTAACAGACAAACCCCCACAGACTTACATGAAATAAAACCACACCTTGTAAATCAGTGGCTCTTGGCTTTCACAGAGTCTGATTTGTCTTGTGTATTCCCCAAGTTTCAGCAAATGTTAAAACCAGTTGCTTACAAAATCAGCCATAAAAATACAAAAGCGTCACAGCAGACTACTATTGAAAAATCGCTTTCTCGTTTTTACCATATAAAATAAATCAACTGGGAAATAAACACTGTACTTACATTTCAGTGTATAGTCTATAGAAAAGTGTAAACAAGTCATTAGCTATATGAAATTTTTGTCTGTGCTAACTTTGCAAGTGCTTTTTATCTACCCTGTCATGAAATTAGGCAAATATCTACATGAGCTGATGTACCCCTGGAAGACCTCTGTGTACCCTCAGGAGTGTGCATAACCTCTGGCTGAGAACCACAGCTGTAAAGGAGAAAACAATTTGGAAAACTTCAGTAAGCTATCAAAACAAAAAGCAGTCAAGTAGCACTTTAAAGACTAGCAAAATAGTTTATTAGGTGAGCTTTCGAGGGACAGACCCACTTCTTCAGACCACGAAAGCTCACCTATTAAACTATTTTGCTAGTCTTTAAAATGCTACTTGACTGCTTTTTGTTTTGATAGTGTATAGCCTAGGACGGCTTCCTCTCTGGTACTATTCAGTAAGCTATGTTTAGGAACCATACGGTATTTTCTCATCACACTTTACACTCCTGGACAGTTGCATGTGTTAATGATCTAGGACAATTAAGAAAGAAAGAATATGTATTGCACAACTTAGTGCTTTTAAACAGATGACATCTTTTGTTAATTATACAGAGAATAATGAGAATCATCAGGAGGAAAACTTGCTACCAGGGAGAAGAAAACTACTGACATAATGAAACATTAAAAGAGATAATGATCCCATTTTAAACACAGTAATGCATTTTTAGCCAAAGGAAAGTACGGTTTGGTTCTTTACAATGTCTTTTTTTTTTTTGTTTAAAAAAAAGGCCACTGCACACTCATCTCCCTGCCCCCCTCCCCAGCCGATCCCATGGTTAGGGCTGCTGAGGTGCCAGTTAAGTACCAGTACAAAAAAAAAAGAGCACTTTTTAAAAATATATATTTGATAAGGGGTAAGCTTATCGTCTTCTTGACAAATTGCACAAAGCACTGCACGAGAACTCTACAATGCATGGAGATTAAATCAGTTTATTAATAGACTAAAGTGAAAATAATACTGTCATTTGAGCTATCAGATCGGCTGCCCCCTGTTTCAGCTGGTACACAAGGTGGCATAATTACGAACTCAACATCTGTTGCTCCTGCACCAACTGCAGTATCTCCTTGTAGAAGATGACACAGTACCACGATTACTGCAGAATTAGAATGTTGGGTTGAATGAAGACCATGGCATCTCTTGAACTATCTAAAGTGGCCATTAAATAGTCACTCATCACCTAAAGTTATCACACAGTAATGTCAAAGAAGCTGCAAATCTTTACCATGCTGAGTATGCAGAAAAACTGCAGTATATCCGGGTGAGATTCTGGTATGTGTTTTTCTACCGAATAGTACTTTGCTCCTTAGACTACTATCATGACTCAAAGTTAAAGAATCTGTCCTTGACTCACTAAAGCATAGTAAATTATGTTAGGCAAAGCGAGAAATCTGAGCAAATCCAATTTAGATTTTGGATGCCTTTAGACCAGCATTTTTAAGAGCTACCACTCCTTATACAGTAAACCCTCGAGTTATATGAGGGGGTTGCATTTCTGCATAACTCAAATTGCCATGCAAGTCAAGGGGAGATGGGAACAAAGTTGCAGAAGCTGGGAAACATTTTGGGAATAAGGGCACTTCAGAATTGCATGGGTATTTTGAAGTGCCCGCAGCTACGTGGCTTGCTGGTGCTTCAAAGTTTGCAACTTCGTAGTTTGTGCAGACAGAATTTAGCTAGTGAGGTGTTCGAGAACAAAAACAAGTCTTGCGGCATCTTACAGACTAACAGATATTTTGGAGCATCAGATTCGTGGGCAAAGACCCGCTTCATCAGATGCGGGAGTGGGGGGGATAGTTTCAGTGGGGTATTTAAACAGTGGGGTCCCAGGAAAAGGGAGGGCCAGAGCTGACAATGAGATGTTGTATATGCAGCACAGCACCTCATTGCTATTCACCACTTGAGCTCATTTACATGCCCCTTTTGAAGGAAGGGGCTTATAGAGACAAGCCAATAGACTAAAGAAAAAAAAACACAATTCTTTCCAATACGGAGCTTTATTAACAAATCTTTAATTTGTAGTGAAAAATCACACAGTTTTAGAAGTCCATGAAGGAGTACTAGTTGAATCTCTCTAATCTGGAACCAGGGCTCTTTTTCTGCTAGAACGCCATGGAACAGCTTTCTGGTGCTGCCATTTTGGAAGGCAGCCGGGCATCTCCAAGCCACATACGGCTCTTTAAGGAGTCATTTGTGGCTCCCACCACTGCCTCTCTCTTCTGGCTCCCTGCCTGCCACTCAAAGAGGACCGGCTGTTAAACCAATCAATTACTCCACGTGAGAGATACATGTCCTGGACACTGCAGTATAAATCAAGGATGGCCTGATTGGTGCCACACTCTACCGGAAACCCACTGATCGCTGTACTTACTACACGCTTCTAGCTTCCATCCCTGCACACATAACTAGATCCATTGTTTACAGTCAAGCCCTTAGGTACAATCGCATTTGCTCTGATTCTACTGACAGAGACCAAAAACTACAAGATCTTTACCAAATATTCATGCCACACTCCAGAAGGCCCTAGGTGACAGGCCTCTTCTCTCCTACAAACAATCTCCCAACCTTATGAGGATCCTCGCCCACAACCACAGTCTACACTGCAGGAACACCAGTCCTGCAACTTTTCCTTGCAACAAAGCCTGCTGCCGGATTTGTACACATATCTGTTCTGGAGATACCATCACTGGACTTAACCAGGTTATTCACAGAATCACAGGCACATTCTCATATTCCTCAACTAACATCATATATGCCATATGTACCAACAATGCCCACATGCTTTGTATATTGGACAGACTTAAAACTTTCTCAGACAAAGAGTTAATGGGCACAAAACAGACGTAAAAACACTCCTGATCCACAGACCTGTCAGCTGGCATTTTAATGGAGTGGGACATTCTGTTAATGAGTTTAAAGTCTGCATTTTACCAAATAATTTTCACAACACTCTTCAAACATGTGGTTTGAACCGGGATGTGAATTTTCTGGGTCATTATAGGGGCTCTTTTGCACACTTGGCTTAATCTAATCCTTTCTCCGTCCCCTCCCCTTTACCCCTCTACTCTCTGATTTGCTCACCTTTATATTTCTTTCTGATTTGTCTACTTTGATTACTATTTTTGGTTCTCTGTGCCTTAAATATTGAGTCTGTTCTGGTATGGCTATGGTCTGAAGAAGTGAGTCTGTCCCACGAAAGCTCACCTAATAAATTATTTCACAGAATCACAGGGCTGGAAGGGACCTCAGGATGTCATCTAGTCCAGCCCCCTCCTTCAAGCAGGATCAACCCCTACTAAGTCATCCCAGCCAGGACTTAAAAACCTCAAGGGATGAGGAATCCACCACCTCTCTAGGCAACGCATTCCAATGCTTCACCACCCGCCTGGTGAAGAAGTTTTTCCTAATATCTAACCTACACCCCTCCCTCTTCAACTTCTGACCACTACTCCTTGTTCTGCCATCAGACACCACTGAGAACAATTTCTCACCCTCCTCTTTAGAGCTCCCCTTCAGGAAGTTGAAGGCTGCTATTAAATCGCCTCTAAGTCTTCTCTTCTGTAAACTAAACAAGTCCAAATCCCTCAGCCTATCCTCATAGGTCTTGTGCTCCAGACCCTTAATCATTTTTGTTGCCCTTCACTGAACCTGCTCTAGCAAATCCACATCCTTTTTATACTGGGGGGCCCAAAACTGGACACAATATTCCAGATGGGGCCTCACCAGTGCTGAATAAAGAGGAATAACTACTTCCCTAGATCGGCTCGAAATGCTCCTCCTGATGCACCCCAGTATGCCGTTAGCTTTCTTGGCTACAAGGGCACACTGTTTACTCATATCCAGCCTTTCATCCACCATAACCCCTAGGTCCCTTTCCATCGTACTGCTGCTGAGCCAGTCGGTCCCCAGCCTGTAACAATGTTTGGGATTCTTCCGCCCCAGGTGCAGGACTCTACACTTCTCCTTATTGAACCACATCAGATTTCTTTTGTTAGCCCTCAAAGTGCTACTTGACTGCTTTTTTGTTTTGATAGATCTTTGGAGTTACTGACACAGGTTAGATACTGATAAGTCAACCACACACCTCATTTGGAACTGGAAGTATGTAATCAGGCAGCAGAGACAAAGAGACCAAGCAAGGATATACTCTACAGTACAGTACTTTGTTAAATGTAAACTAAAAAAAGGGAAAGTTTAAAAAATATTTAAAAAGATAAGGAAACTGTCTCTTTCATTTAAATTAAGATGGTTACAAGCAGTATTTTCCTTCTGGATAGTAAACTTTTAAAGCTGTGTTAAGTCTACCATCTTCTGAAAGAGCATCCATAACATTTTGAGTTATTAACATTTCAGAATTACAAAGAATCTCCATTCCTGAGGTCTTCATAATTCCGAGGTTCTCCTATGCTAGTTAACCAATCTAAAAGAACCCTACAAATGTTTGATGGCCAAATATTCGTTTCCTGAGAAGCATTCTGACCCTAGAACCAATTACAAAGTTTCTCAGCACAGCATGGAAAAAATTTCAGGCATGTATGTCAATTTCTAGTAATAATGGCTCCTGTGCCTTTAGTTTCCTGTTAGAAGTCTAGTTGAAGGGAAATGGAAACAGCATAAAAAACAAGTAAATTAAATACTTTAATATGGACTGAACATTAGACAAGACTAAGTATAATGAGACATCTCATGAGTCTACTCAGAAATGGTGAAGTCAGATTTGTCTGAAATCCTTTTGGTAATGATCTGTTATAATCTCATACAGAAGTTAGTGCTTCTCTGTAATAAATCTTTATCATTAGAACATAAGGCTAAAAAATCTCTTACAATGCCAGCAGTTATGAGCTGCTATGACACAAATTTAGAACTGTGGACACCACTAAAGGTTTCCAGCTTGCCATCCAGTGATGGTGAATTCATATATAGGATGTCCAAAAAAATTCGTTGGTCTTTGAAGATGGAAACTTAAATTTTCATCTCCTGTGAACAGAGGGGGCATTTTATTTTGTATATAAAGAATAACTCAGTGCTATTAACTGAAATTTACCTTACAGTGGTAGTTGAATTTTAAGATGACACAACTGTGATATTTTTCCAATGATGAATACATCATGTTGGCTAAATATAAAATGAACTAGATCCTGAACCAACTGCAAATTAACCCTCAAACTGCAAAACTCAGGATTTTTTTTTTAAATTTGCAAAAATCTCTGTACTTCATGTTTTCAGACCTAATTGGAAGAGTGTATGTTGAACAAGAGTGAAACCTCGTGAAACATAATTGACATCAAACATGTTGAAAAGTAACAGAGAGGTAGCCGTGTTAATCCGTACTCCAACAAAACAAACCAGCAGAAATGTAGCACTTTAAAGACTAACAAAATGATTTATTCGGTGATGAGCTTTTGTGGGACAGACCCATGAAGTGGGTTTGTCCCATGAAAGCTCATCACCAAATAAATCATTTTGTCAGTCTTTAAAGTGCTACATTTCTGCTGGTTTGTTTTGTTGACATCACCGAAGTCTATTTCCAAGTCAAAGAGGCATCCTGATTGTCTATCGAAGTTGAACGGTCAAACTTTTTGGGAATCATCATCACTACATTTTCTCTATTTGTACATTCAAATTCTTCCATTTTTACTTGCGTCTTACAGCACCACTTGACGGACACAATATGCTAGTCAGCATTACCACACACATTCACATTACCACACAACCGTAACCAATAAATCACAGTTATTCTGTCTACAGAGTGAAGAGCGGGGAGGGTGACCCCTCATACCCTGCTGTATGGCAACTGTGCTCAAGAAAGTGAGGTACCAGGAGTCTCATTGCTCACATTAACAGAATTGAATTCCAAAGCCAGAAATTGCTAGTGTTATTCAGCATGAATTTCTGAAACGGTACAACTACTCAGGGTTGCCTGCAGTTTGCCAAGTCTCTATTCATTAGTCTTTTAACTTGGCATTAAAAATAGCTCCATGGTATAATTGGGAAAATACCTCCCAGTCTGTGAGAAACGTTTGTTTGTGTTTTTGAACAAAAATCCTTTTTTAGCTGTGACGAAGAAAAACAGATACCTTCTTTGCTCTCTCCTAGTAAAGAGAATCCCAATAAAGCATACAAACTATATAATATAAAGGGCATGAATCAACGTATGTCACTAACTCATTCTGCTGTGATTTGTCATTATTATACTAACACTACACCCTTGAAATAAAATTAAATGCACAGGCCAAATTCATTCTTGATGTAATATCATTGGAATTAACTTGGTGTAACAGGTAAATACCTCACACTTACTTTGTTTAAATTACAGTAGCAACAACAAAATAATAGTAATTAAACCACCAAAGGGACATTACAAATAAAATGAAATTGTTTTTACTTGCTGAGATGTGTTCAAATTCTTGTGACCGTTGATGGTATAGTATTGCCACCATCAACCCAGAGAAGGCATCAACATTCATTAAAATGTAAAATTTGCAAGTGACATGACCTTATGAATAGGAGGAGGGGATGCTGACTCCTAAATAACTTTGCTTATAATTAAAGGAAAATATTACCTGCAACTATTTGATTTAAGAAGTATTTCTTCTAATATTTTTAACTCCACATATATATCCTGTTCTTCCTGGGGGGCTACAAACAGCTGTCCTATGTGTTTATTTTAATAATGATATATTCCAGGGTGTTTTCAAAGATCAGACCCAGACTTAAGGCCAATAGCTGAGATTTTGTGCCACAGACACAGTATATGATTCATGAAGAGTCTCTCTTGCCCCGGGGTCTTTCTGCCCCACTTCCTCCATGAACTTAATACAATGCTGTGGTGATCTTGAAGCCTTCTTTTGCCATCTCCGTCTAAAGGAATTCTTCCAACACACCTATGAACATCAGCTTGACTCTCTTGACCCCCTCTACCAACACCAAAAGAAGAACTCTGTGGATTCCCCTGACGGTCATAGTGAAAGTCTGGATTTCTACCTATAATGCTTCTGCAACTGTGCTCAGACTGGCATTATACACAAGCAATACCAAATGAGACACAATCATAACTATGCTGAACACTATGCTGTCCCAAGTCTCAAAAATAATCCAGACATTATAATCAAGCCAGTTGACAAAGGGTGTGCTGTTGTCATCATGAATAAGTCAGACTATGAACAGGAGGCAGCCAGGCAACTCTCCAACACCTCATTTTACAGACCTCTCTCCTCTGATCACACCTTGGGATTCCAGAAGAAATTACAACTACTTAAGCAACTCCCTGCTGCTACTCTGGACCTTATGTGCTCAGACACACCATCTGAGCCCCAACCTGAGTTATTCTATTTACTTCCCAAAGTCCACAAAATTGGAAATCCCCGATGCCCTAACATTTTGGGTCTTGGCACCCTTACCACCAAACTATCCAGTTATGCAGACCCCCTGCTCAAACCCTATGCCTCCAACACTCACAGTTATTTCCGAGATACCATGGACTTCCTGAGGAAATTACAAAACATTGGAAAACTTCCTGACAATACTACCTTTGCCACCATGGATGTAGAGGCTCTGTACACTAATAATCCACATGAAGATGGATTACAAGCGATCAGGAATATCATCCCTGATGTCACCACAGCCAATCTGGTGTCTGACCTCTGTAACTTTGTTCTCACCCAAAATTACTTCTGATTTGGGAACAACTTATACCTCCAAATTAATGGAACAAGGATTCCTCAGCTCTTATCCTCTATTACCCCTCCTTTACTTATGATACATCAATGACATCTTTACGATTTGGACCCATGGTACAGAGACTCTAGAATAATAACACAGAGACTTTAACAATCTGCACCCCACCATCAACTTACGCCTTGACCACTCCACATGAAAGATACATTTCCGGGACACTACAGTACAAATCAAGGATGGCCTGATCAGTACTACACTCTAACGTAAACCCACTGATCGCTATACTTACCTACACACTTCTAGCTTCCATCCTACACGTACAACAAGATCCACTGTTTACAGTCAAGCCCTTAGGTACAATCGCATTTGCTCTGACCCTACCGACAGAGACCAAAAACTACAAGATCTCTACCAAATATTCATAAACCTAAATTACCCATCAGGAGAAGCAAAAAACCCAAATCAATGGGGTCAGACGAATAGCCAGAAACCAGCTACTTCAAGATAGGCCCATAAAAACCAACAACAGAACACCACTGGTCATTACCTACAGCCCCCAACTCAAACCACTGCAACACATCGTTAAAGACCTACAACCCATCCTTAATCAGGATGCCACGCTCCAGAAGGCCCTAGATGACAGGTCTCTTCTCTCCTACAGACAACCCCCAACCTTATGAGGATTCTCACCAGACTATACCACAATACAACCAATCCTGGAACTTCTCCTTGCAACAAGTCCCGTTGCCAGCATTAACCACCTTTGTTCTGGAGATACCATCACTGCACCTAACCAGATTATTCACAGAATCACAGGCACATTCTCATGTTTCCTCTACTAACATTGTATATGCCAACATGTGCCAACAATGCCCTCATACTTTGTATATAGGAGAAACGGTCAACATGCTTTGACAAAGAATGAATGGACACAAAACAGACATCAAAAAGCTCTTAACTCACAAGCCTGTCAGCCAGCACTTTAATGGAATGGCCCACTCCATTAATGACCTGAAAGTCTGTGTTCTACTGAAAAGGAACTTTAAGAATCGCCTGCAGAGAGAGAGTGCGGCACTCTCTTTTATATTCAAAGTTGACACATTAACATGTGGTTTGAACCAGGACACCAATTACCTGGGCCATTATATGGCCTCTTTTACACACTTTGTTTTAGCTGACTCTTGACTTTTCCCCTCCTACTGCCCCTGTTCTCTTCTGATTTGCCCACCTTTATTACAATTTTTCTGATTTGTCAGCCTTGATAACTATTTTTGGTTCTCTCTGCCTTAAATATTGAGTCTGTTCTGGTATGGCTATGGTCTTAAGAAACTCATTACCTAATAAATTATTTTGTTAGTCCTTAAAGTGCTCTGCTTTTTTGTTTTAGAGTATACAATTCAAACGCTGAGCATGGATGGAGAATGTAGAATGGAGTTCTGCCTCTTGCTTTTTTAAGTTTATTCATGGAATATTCTTAACATTACTTGAATTTGACTCCTTTCCTGTGATTTAATATATGATATAATGACTGAACCTGTGTGCAGTCACACAGGCACACTGTTTTGCCCTTGTGTCCTGACGACCATGAGACACTCAGCAAGCTGGAGAGCTCTTATCTGAAGACCTAATAGGGAATATCTAATCCTGCAGATAAGGACAATTGGGAGTGAGGATGTGGAGAAATAGGTGCTGCAAAATCTATTTAATCGCTTGACTGATGCTATAAGCTTCCCAGTTTATTAAATTTATCTACTTCCCACGGCCAGTTTACATGACAGGATAAACATCTTGTTTTGCCATTTTGATGGCATCATAAAAGGGGAGGAACTCTAGAAAAAAAATGTTCCCTAAAGCCGCAGTAGTGTTGTACTGAGATTTCCAATTTCCTTCCCCTTCTAATAAAACACATAAATAAAGAGCTGCATTGTGGTATGGATTTATATGCAGCAGTCCCCATTGATTTCAGTGGAGAATATTGTGAAAAATCAATAGCATGACATACCACAAAGATTGGGTTTAAAACGTTTTCTGCTATAAAACAAGGAAATACAATTACTAGGGCACATTACCAGTGATTCTTTACCACTCATTTCATGTATTCGTGTACCATGCCACATGTACTATTTAGAAGTCAAATGAAAACACACAAAACATGATCCCAGATCTCATTTTGCAACACCAGAAAAACACATAAAACTGGTGGCAGAAGAAGTAGGAGAAAACAGACTGGGTGAAGACCCTAAGATGAATTAGCAGTAAAACCCAAGGGAACAAGGGGTTCCCATTAACATGTACAATAGGCAAAGGCAGAATATGACCTTCCATGGGCCCATCTAATATAATAAAGAGCACTGCAATTAACTTTACAAAGTTATTTATGCGCTTTCAGTTAATCTGACCCACTGCGTTGGATACTAATCCTGTACCTGCTTTACTGAAAACACCATCAGTTGCACCTGTAACTTATGTTTGGACAGTCACCAGAGGGACAGAACTGGGGCTTCACTGTAATATTTTATTTATACGACTTCTTTAGAACATTACAGCCTCAGCGTTATGATGAGCATGCATGTAAATACTTTGACTTAAACGCCCAAAGCTGAGAATGCCAGTAAGTGCAAACGATGAGGGTGAAACCAGTGCTTCAATAGCACCTCAGCTGCAGGCACCTGGTGCAGAAAGACCACCTAGAGAGCCAACAGCTGTGTGAGAACTAAACAGTGCTGTTCACAAAGTGAGGAAGAAGCACGGGTGGGCATTTCAGGAGATGTACTGATTCAACTGCAGTGCCTCTTCCACACAACTTTTTGGGGCGGGGAAAAAATGAATCTCTCCCACCATCTCTGCACTCGTGAGAGTTGGACCAAACATTTTTGTTTCCAAGACTGCGCAGAATATAATCCTTTTCCTTCACTATGTCACACTTGCTAATTTATAATGGTTTGACTTCCAATTTTTACTCCTTTTAACATTGGTAATTTAGATTTACACCCAAGCTGAAACTGAAATCACCATTACATTAAGGCTTTAATTGTGCAAAATCCAGAACATTTTTCCTGGATAACTTCAGCAATATCTTCTGCAATGTCTTCTTCCACTTCTCCCACTTTCTTCTTGAGTGATGTTAGAGGTCAGAAAAGTGCAAATTTAACAGCCCTAAACACTTATATTTTTTGTATATCCATATAACAGACATGGCACTGGACTCAGCATCCGTTTCTACTAATGATATCCCATATATATCCCACAAGCTAAACTAAAAACACTTCTAGCAGCACACAGCAAAATACCACCAATGTCAATGGATTTTTTACCCATATATTAAAAATGGGCCACGGCCTATGTCTTCTGAATCTGTCAGAAAGAGTGCTACTTAATTGTTTTGTGGTGATGTCATTTGTTCATTGGAAAGAGACTGAAATCAGCTACCATAATTTGTGATTCACTATGTGTACAGCAAAGCATTTTCTCCTCTAAGATTTCAAGTATGATTCTTCTATTTATTTCTGATATATTTTCTTTTCATGCACATCTTCAGGGAAACAGGGCATCAGGCTGTCTTTTAAAACAAAAAGCAAAACAAAAGACAAATTATTGCAGTCCACATAAAATATTTTCTAGTTTATAAGCTACTGATGTTCTAAAATTAATGTTTTAGCTTTAGCAACACTTTTGACATAGCCGCCCTTAGTATCCTTGTCAGCAAATTAAAGAACTATGGCTTGAACAAATGGATTATAAGATGGATAGAAAGCTGGTTAACTCATTGGGCTCAATGGCTTGTGATCAATGGCTTGACCGTTGGTTGACAGCTGGTATCAAGCAGTGTTCCCCAGGGGTCGGACTCGGGGCCTGTTTTGTTCAACAGTTTCGTTAATGAGCTGGATAATGGGACGAATTACACACTAAACAAGTTTGTGGATGTCATGAAGCTGTGATTGGAGGGTAGGGATGGGGTATAGAGTGACCTAAATACATTGGAGGATTGAGCCAAAAGAAATCTGGTGAGGTTCAACAAGGACAAGTGCAGAATCCTGCACTTAGGCAGAAGAATCCCATGTACTGCTACAGGCTGGGGATCTACTGGCTAAATAGCAGTTCTGCAGAAAATGACCTGGGGATTACAGTAGAGGAGAAGCTGGATATGAATCACCACTGCATCTTTGTCACAAAGAAGGCTAACAGCATATCAGGGTGCTTTAGTAGAAGCATTGACAGCAGATCAAGAGAAGTGATTATTCAACTCTATTCAGGTCTGGTGAGACCACATCTGGAGTACTGCATATACTTTTGGGACCTCCATTATAGAAGGAAAGTGGACAAATTAGAGACAGTCCAGTGGAGCGCAACAAAAATTATTAGGAGACAGGGGCACAAGACTTACAAGCAGAGCCAGAGAGAACTGGGTTTTGTTAGTCTGTAGGAGAGAAGAACAAGGTGGGATCTGATACCAACCTTCAAGAACCTGATGGAGCTTTCCAAAGAAGATAGAGCCAGGCTATCCTCAGTGGTGACAGATAGCAGAACAAGGAGAAATGGTCTCAAGTTGCAGAGGAGAGGTCTACATCAGATATTAGGAAACTGTTTTACTGGGAGAAGGGTGGTGAAGCACTGGAATGTGTCACCTAGGGAGATGGTAGAATCTCTGTTCTTAACGATTTTGAAGACCAGCCTTGACAGAGCCCGACTGAAATGCTGCTTTGAGCAGGAGCTTGCACTGGATGACCTCCTGAAGTCTCATCCAACCTTGATCCTCCATGATATTCTATCAAAACCACACACTATCCACACTAAGGTGTAACAGCAGTTGTGTTTTTTTAAGAGAGAAAAGCCCAGAAAGCTTGTACTTGGAGGCAAAGCAGTGCTGTACTGGAACTCAAAGAAACACTAATCCCGTGGGGTAAGTTTATTTTTCCCCTACATCCATTACTTCCCTACTCTGCTACACAAAGCCCCGGACAAGGAGAACACAGATGTGCCCACTTTACATCATAACCCCAGATCAAAAAACATTTTGATTAACAAAAGAGAGTTTCCCACAACTGAAGACTATAGATTGTTTCTGGATTTTTATTTAATGAATTTGGGGACAATAGCGGGATGAGAAGATACATAAAGGAAGGCCCGTGCTAGTCTCAAATTAGTGGCCGTTCTAGAAATATCTGCTTGTATTATCTCTGACTAGGAGAAAGCACATTTATGGTTTCAAGAGCTAGTGTCGCTACAGGTCTGTTCAAAGTTTGATCTTCCTAAGACCTCTGAAACCAACAAAATCAACATGCTCAGTCGAATTTCTTTGAAATTTAGAGTGCTGAAGAAGCTGCAAGGTGGCATTAACTACCAAAATTCCAGAAAAAAAAAACAAAAACCAAAACCCCTCTTCTCCCTGGAGCTAGACATCATGGCTGCTCTCCAAACCATAGGGTTTCTGTTAGTCAATGGAAATGAGAGCAGATACCTCTAGGACAGAGGTTAGCAACCTGCAGAGCCACTTGTGGCTCTTTAAGGAGTCATTTGCGACTCCTGACACTGCTGTGGTGGAAATAATGGAACTAAATTTAATTTATTTAACAGCTGGCAGGGCAGCGAGAGGAATCTGGCTGTTAAATTTAGTTCCATTTTTTTCAGCACAGCAGGGGTAAGTGAGCAGGAGAGGTGGGGGTGGGTGGGTGCAGCCCAGCCTGCCTCTTCTGAAGCCACACAGCCCTGCTGAGGAGGCCATGGTGGTGGGGAGTAGCTGGCAGCATGCACAGCTGGAAGAACTCCTAGGCTGAGACAGATTAATCCTGGGTTTGAGGCAAAGAGGGGGTAAACCCAGCAATGGGGGGTGGTAGCATGAAAGTAACTTAATATTTGTAAGTGGCACAAATCATCATGGTGCACTGTTCTTAAAATAGGGGCTACAAACGTTTTGGTTTGACGTTATTCATTAAGGATGGTCTTGTATTCATGTGCATTGTGGCTCTTGAATTATTGATTTTGTAACTGGATTTGGAAAGAAAAAAAGACTCTTCTTGCTAGTTTGTGTGCCGACCCCTGTTCTAGGAGGATCACTGAATTGAGACTATGGGTCAAAACAGTTTCTAGGTATTGCATGCATTCACTAAACTTTTGGGGATCCACATTAAGAAAATATACATTCCCACTATGCAATATAGAAAAAAAATCTATAGGGTTTGTAGTCACATCTTTAAATACTCTTTAAAGGTAGGCTCTAGTAAGCATTCTATAACTGGATTGCTTTGAAATTTGGTATGGCTCGTGGGGATGTAGGGTAGCATTAGTTATCCAAGTAAGGGGCCATTTGACTTAGGGTTTTCCTATTTACAATCTCTGTAAAACAGCTTCCTTCTGCTGTCTCATATTAGTAAACCGAGCTCTTGCCCACATGAAAAATTAGATTATGGAAGCTGAGGTGTGAATCTCTCCTGCACTGACCACTTGCTGTATTCTAACCGTCCATGCACACCCCACTGACAAGCTTCAACAGCTCATTAGAGTGCTTTCATCTAGTCCTCTTTGAAACAGGAGCACAAACCATGCAAGCAGTCTGTTGAATGTACATTACAAACAGTTAGACCACAGGCCATGGAACTTCCCTAAAATGATTGCTAAAGCATATATTTTAGAAGAACACTCAGTCTTTGTTTAAAAGTTTTCAGTGATGAAGAATCCCCTGGTAAATTGTTCCTATGGTTAATTATTCTCTCATTGTTAATAATTTGCATCTAAATTTCCAGTCTGAGAGTCATGGATGGCAATTTTATTTTTTGGGAACATATCATCAAAAGATTTGGAGGGGAAATTAGAGGAGAACTTTTCCTGGACAGTGAGGAGTATTAGGAGATGAGGGTGACGGGGAAAGTGGTTTGGTACTGCAGTAAGGGCAGGATGGCTATTGAGCGGGGAAGAAGTAGGGTGCCTAGTTATGGAGGGTAGAGGCTGAGATGGATAGGATAACATTCTTACTCATTAAGCAAACAAAGTATGCCCATTATTCATTTTCCAGGGCTGCAGGAAGAGTATTAGGAAGATTTTTAAATGAAACATACCACGTCTTGATTGTATTTCTACATAAAACTCAAGGGTAACAAATTATCTAGCCTTGTTTTTGCTTTCTTGCAAATGCTGCCATACTCCTCAGTGTCTCTAGTGTGTCCATTTAAACATCAGGAAAAAATGTCATATGTGAGTCATTTGCTTTAGCTTCATTAATTATGCTTTGTATAGCTCTTTCCACATTAAAATCAGGGTGGGGGGGTATTATTCAAGCAGCCAAGTGCAATCAAGACAAAGAATGGCACCATAAAAGCAATACTGATGTACAGTAATTACAGAGAAAAAAGTGAGGTATATGTGACAATTTTCACCAGATTCTTAAATGCATAAGGGAAAACAACAACAGAGCAGAGAACTAGAGTGTTTTGATACAGAAAGGAAAAATAAAAAAGGAGGAAGAACAAGCTAATCAGGACACCCATTTCATTGATATTTCCAAGGTGTTTTAAAGACTACTTTGGGTCAAATTGTTACTTGTAGATAGGGGCCCACACTAGTGACACCACAGAGATGAAAGCAACGAGAAGTCCTGTGGCACCTTATAGACTAACAGATTTCTTTGGAGCATAAGCTTTCAGGGACAAAAACCCACTTTATCAGATGCATGCAGGGTCTTTGCCCACGAAAGCTTCTGCTCCAAAAATCTGTTGTTATATAACGTACCACAGGACTTCTAATGGTTTTTGTGGATATAGACGAACTTGGCTACTCCGATACTTGTCACCACAGAGATGGAATGCCCGGGGAGCTCTGGGTGGGATTGTGCCTCATTGCCTCTGTTTTACAGACCTTGTGGACAACCTAATTTAGGCTATTCAACTCAGGATTCTCACCAGCTAGTCAGAAAACTATGACATCTTCTTGGAAGCCCAGAGTCAAAAAAAAAAAAATTCTTCCCTTTGGTGTGAGTTAAACAGTGATTTCATTGAGTAGCTGCCAGGTCTCTTACTACATATTGTTAAAAGTAACAAAGAACTGTGTGGAGGGCACAAGAAAAGAAAATAATTCATTGAGCTCAGCAAATTTCACAAAGCGGGTCTAGACAAAAGTTCATTTAGTCTTTGCAAAAACATTGGAACTCCTCCAAAATTGAGACTCTACAGTCTTCCTTCATAGCAGAGCATCAGTATACCCCGGGAGGTTTGTCTTCCCTGGGAAGAAATCGGCATTTGTCTATTCATTTTAGGGTCCTGTGGAGACTACAGTTTGGGGATTGTTACTGGATGGGTTGGGTCGTGCACAGAATGTGTACTGTTTCCCATGCTCAGTATAATCATTGGGGCAGATGCACCAAACAGCTTAACAATGAATTCCTTTTACCCTCCTCTTTCAAATTTGAACACATAAATGCTATTCCCATAGCCTTGGCTTAACATTTCAGTAAACAGTGAGGAATAAATGAGACAGCCAATCCAAAATAAGAATACCAGGAATGGAGGAAGGATCAAAAATGCATGCAGGGCACCTCTGTGAGCCAACTGCATACACCCAACTGTATCTGCTGTGATGCAGAGATCAGCTAGGCACCTCAATTTTGTGGATCTGAAACTCACATCATGCTAGGAAATTAAGATAATAAGGCTATTTACTGTCAAAAAAAATGCAAGGGGCAAAACTTCCATCATCCAGTGTTTTTTCAGCTGGGATTTACAGAAGCTCCAGAGGGCACATGCAGCCATCTTGGACACGAGACCTAGAATCAGAACTCCCTCTGCAGAGAATCTTCATGGAAACACTCAGATTACTACCAGAGGCACTGGATTATTTCCATAGGCACCATGGAAATCATAAATTAAATCTTTGAGATCCTAAATAGCCAAGTAAAAGTGCTAGCAGGACATGGAAGCAACTGCTTCAGAACACAGGAAGTGTTGCTAGTAAGTTGAGTTAAATTGTAACCATCTATAGACATTGTATCAAGATCCAATTTAGTGCAAATATATGTAATTCCAATGATTTTACTGAAGCTGCTTCCATGCCCATTAGAGCTGAACTTGACCCATTGTGTGTGGAGAAGTTATTTGATCTTCTCTGAGTCAGAAAGAACAAAAAGAAAAGCCTCATTCTCTAAGGATGCTCTTTCTAAATGTGGGGGAGATTATAAATCATCTTTCTCAGATTACACTGGAGTTTCACACAGTGATTGCTCACACTTACAGTAAAACCAAGCATTTTTCTCTCCATGCACTCACTCCCCCACACTTACTATTTTATCTGCCTAGAATATATCACCCAGACAATATACGTCATCTCTAATGCTACAGAAAGAATGGGTAATATTATAAACATAAGCCTATTCCCATTACAGTTTTAAGTGTCTCATATTTAGTCTTCCCTGTTAAGCTTTGGTGTAGAAATTAACTGAAACACATTATGTGATATTAGAGGGCAGTTAAGCAAAAGTTTTCATTTATTTGCATTTGCGCCTCCCATTTTGAAAAAGGGCTAATGTTTTTGAAATCTAACTCAATGTTGGCTGAAAAATAGCTGGTAAAATAGGGGCAAATTTATGAAGTGTTTAAAATTTTAAGAGCCGGGCCATGATTTGGAAATGCACAAGAGTTCAATAGAGTCTATTTCACATTAATTCAGTTCCATATAGGATTTTTTGTCATTTAATAAACCTGTACCAAAGGGCTCCTTTTTTTTTTGCTGAAGTTCTTAATTTCAGTAATCTTCTCTGATGATGCAAAACAGCCATTCTATTGATTTTTTTTTCTTTTATTTATTTAGGTAAATTGGGGTTCTACATTATGAACAATTGGCATTATATTCGTTATTCCAAAATTTTAATGCAAGATAAAAAAAAAACCACCAGCCTTCTTAATCTACCTTCTCTTCTAGGGTATGTCTACACAACAGCCTTATTCCATAATAAGTTATTCAGGAATAGCTATTTCAAAATGACACTGCTACACACAAAATATATTTCAACATAGCACTTAGCTATTTTGAAATATGTTTGTCTAAACACACATCACCTATTCCAAAACAGAGCCCTTGGATGCACGATGGTTTATTTCAAAACAAGTGCTATTCCCTGTGGCTATGTTTACACTATGGTGCTATTCTGGGATACCGGCGTATCCCAAAATAGCTACTCCTCATCTATTAAATGCATCTGGCATTTGAAATGGCCAGGCATTCTATTTCAGCATCTCTCTACACCTCATTAGAGAAGGAGTAAGGGATGCCTCAAAAATAGATCAGTATTTCAACATTTAGGTTATGTCTACACATGCCCCTCTTTTGGAAGGGGCATGTAAATTAAGTGAGTCGAAAATACTAATGAGGTGTCTAAATGAATATTCAGCACCTCATTTGCATAATGGCAGACACCCAGAGCACTGAAAACGCTGCTTTTGAATTCCAAGCAAGCCATGTAGACAGGGTTCCTTTGAAAGGTAACCCTGATTTTGAAAGCACCCTTCCTCCTAAAAAAAATTGGGAAGAAGGGTGCTTTTGAAAGAATCCCATCTGTACAGCTAGTTTGCAATTTGAAAACAGCACTCTTGACTCTCTGGGTGCCCACCATTATGCAAATGAGGTACTGAATACTCATATCCGTGCCTCATTAACATTTTCAACCCTCTTCATTTACATACCCCTTCTGAAATGGAGGGGCATGTGTAGACATAGCCTTGGTGTGCAGCGCAAACTGCGTATCATATGTCGAGTTAAGGGTACAGTGTAAATGTAGCCTGAGTTAACAGCACCTATTTTTAAACAACTATTTCAAAATAGGCACTCTTCCTCATGAAAAGAAGTTTACCCATTTCAAAATAAGACACCCGCTATTTTGCATTTATTTCAAAATAACATCTGCATCGTGTAGATGCTAGGTTAGTTATTTCAGAATAACTGTGCTGTTTAGACCTACCTCCAGAGTGTTCTTTTCTATACGATAACAATAGGGTTAATAATAATCAAGCAGAAAATGGACAGAAACCTTGGACATTACTAAGGATAAAGGAAATCCTTCCTCAGTAAATGGAGGGCTTGCTAAGCCAATTTGTGGCAGCCTCATAAGCAAAAGAAAGAGCTATCAGAACACCAGATAAAAGAAATGGTTATATAGCTATAAAACGTAGTCATGTATTTCAGCAGAGGAAAAGATCAGTAATACAGGTGGTCATGTGTTAACAGGAAAAATCAAGTTAGAAAAAAATATTTAGGACACACAGTCCAAGGATCAGTGTACAGTTGTAATCATTTTGGAGATGAGGAGCCTGGTATAACTCCACTGAAATTAATGTAATTATAACAAAAGATAACTGAAGTAAAAAAGTGGTGTACCACACACAAAACTGACACTTGGTAACGAGCCTGTTATACCAACTAGCTCAGGAGAATTTGTGTATTTTCCCATTAGTGCTAATGATTCACACACCTAATTCCCTACTGCCTGTGGCAGAAGAACACAATACAAAATCTCTTGGGGAAAAAGAGAAATGGCTTCTGCGCCATTGCAGAAGTCGGTTATTGAAAGGATATGCATCAGCTTCAGAAAAAGGTGTATGTACATCTATTGGCTCTAACAGAGGTACTACACGGAATCAATTAAAACTTAAAGAGAAACGAAAGGAAAAAGGAAAGTGTGAACTTGAAGAAAAATAAAGTCACCAAAATTGAGGAGTTATCACCAAGTCCTGTCATATTATTTTCAGCCAGTGAAAAATCTATCTGAACTTGTATGTAAAGCCATGTAATGGCACACTCACCACAACTATGTTTTCTACTCTCATACTTTTCACTTGTAGATGTTGTAGATGCTATGGCTAAGTAGTGAAGGGAGAAATGTGTCATTATGGATACCTAGATATCACTTAGAAAAATGTGGAAATGAGGTAGGAGGCATCTTCTATGCACAAAATAAAAACCAACCTTTTAAACAGCTAAATGTATTTTTTTAATCTTCTAGATAGTTTTATATCTTTAAATGACCACAACTACAACCCATTCATCTCAAAACTTCCCTGAGAATTGTCTTAGTTTATGAACCTTCAAGAATGTCTGCATTGCTGCCAAATATTAATTGAAACAATTAACTGTGGAGAACACGTGGGTGTAAAAATATTAGTACCACATAATCCTTCCTAGTTAAGAGGTCCTTACTGGATTATTGCAGAAAAGCTCTGGAGTTCTAATTACCTGTGGAAGTCCCACAAGGTTACTGCAGAACGTGGTAATTAGAAGGTTGTAATATAAGGTGTTAGCAGGGGATTGAGGATTAGTGCTAAGTACCATGGAGTTTTCATGGCTATTTACTGTGCAGAGTACCAGAATTTAATGGATTTTGGTGGAAATCTCCAATGACTATTGTGAGCACGTAATTGGGGGACAGGGGAGGTGCATTTTAATGTGTGTCTCGTGATTGATGATTGGAGACAGATTCCCTGCATTTGCATCTTTAGTGAAAGCATCTTAAAAATTATTCATATATTAAGTTTGTATAGGGTTTTTTCATCTCATCTTTATTAGATATTTTATTAAAATGTCTTAGCCGGTCATAGGAGCGTAAACCGGAATAAACACAAACCAGTATTATTAAGTAAGTGCTCCAGTCTAACCACAGTTAATGTATGCACAGATTTAGCAGCAGAGATATCAGGGCAAAACAAATAATGCCAGTAATGCAAAAGGACCTGCAGCAAAGTTACAACAGGGAAAAATCGAAAACTTCCCTCGCTGTAAAACTCAGCCACTTTTAAACATGGCTCTGTAGGCCCTATGCAAGTCACGCATGCATCATGTACAGTAGACCCCAGACTTATGTGTGGGGGGTGCATTCTTATGGAACCCCCATGTAAGTCAAAATTTACGCAACTCAGGGGAGCCAGGAAACTGACCAACACTCTGGGCTGTCCCTCAGTCACAGGACAGGGGAAACTGACCAGCACTGATGCACTAGTCAGTTTTGCCGCTACCCTCAGATGCAGCAGCCTGACTCTTGGCTGTCCAGCACTCCTGTCACGGGTGGCAGCTGAGAGTCAGGCTGCTGTCCGTGGCAGAAGCGATTTCCCCACTGCTTGCTCGCACCAGGAAACTGACCAGAGCAGCAACTCTGGTCAGTTTCTCCACTCCTATAAGGGGCAGCAGCCAAGAGTCAGGCTGCTGCCCCTGACAGGAGATGGGAAACTGCTTCTGTCACCGGCAGCAACCTGACTCTCACTGCCCCTGACAGGAGCAAGGAGGCTGCCACCCCTGACAGGAGCAGAGAAACTGTTTTTGTTGGGGGGTGGCAGCCTGACTCTCGCTGTTCCTGAGAGGAGCGGGGAAACCTCCATGAGAGGAGCAGGGAAATCTCTCCAGTCAGTGGTAGAGCTGAGTAAGCTACCACCCTCTGACAGGAGCTGGGAAACTGCCCAGCACTACTACTGCATAGCAAAGAGTCAAAAATACCAAGGATACAATTCTCCACTACATATACCTTGTCCATCCTTTTGCACATGTGACTAGAACTTATTTGGTTACTGGGAGCAATTTATACTTCCTTTTCCTCAGTGTAATGTATTACACAAGATAGAAAACAGCAAACAATCCAGCCTATAGGTTTTGTTAATATATGACCAAAACTACAACTTAGTCAAGCGTAGTAGGTAAAATTCATCCCTCTGCAATGTCTTCTATAAGGCCAATAAACTACTCATGTCCTATATGAGCCCATCTTTAGGGTTTATTTAGAACTTAAATAGTGTAAAGGCCTTGCAGAGGCCTCTCTATACAAGGAGGAGAGTCATCCTAAATGGTTGGCACAGAGAGCAGCAACAGACCATGCTCATTATGCTCATATCTACCCCAAAGCATCTTCCACTCTCACTCCCCTTGGTGACAGTTACCAGATGTCCAGTTTTCTAAAAGAATAGCTGGTCTAAAAAGGACTCAGGTGGCGCCAGTCATCACCACTGACAAGACCATCTAGTTTGGGGTACAGACAGACTCCCTGCGCGGCTCTATGAAAGCATGGCCCTCCAGGTCCTAGATGTAGTTGTGGTCATAAAGGACTCTGTCCTGTCCTCATCTAAATTGAGTTTTGCGCATGCACACAGTCCATAAGATGCATTATTGCTGCAGCCATTTTTTGGCATATTGTTCCCTGTGTGCATTTGTTAAAGCAAATGCAAAGGAAGTTTTTCCCTAACGTTCTACACCCTTTTTTCTACCTAGTGCATATAGCTTTTGTTATTCTAATTTTGGATCTATGGCCTTTTCAAATGTTCTTTCATGCTTTTCCTGAATAGCTTTTTGTTTATGGAAGACAAGATATCAGCTGCTACTTGTGTCAATTCATAGGGATGATTCATCCCAGCATAGATGTTAAATCCTGGCTCTCATGATCCTGGCTCAATTAAGGCAAGTTTGCTTTGCCATTTTTAACTCGGCATTAATGAAGTGTCTGTTACCTTCTGTAGAGCCTTTTAATGAACCACGAATTAATAGGGACTTTTACAGAGGCAGTACTGCCAAGATATGAAAATTCATGTACAACTGATATAAAATATAAAAAGAATAAAACTTTCAACTCTAACAACGTTCATGGGAATGAGGAGAGCATTTCCTTCCTGAGTAAAGAGAGAAATTTCCCTGAATGATTACTTTCTCCTCTGAAGAGCAAACATATCTTTTCAAACATTACACCAAGAAATTATCAGGATAGAGTGAAAAGCCGTTGAGATGATGAGCAGAGCTTTCCTCAACCAAAGGCTTAAAGCTGAAAGTCTGCCTTACCAATCCTACTTCTGATACTAAATCTAACTCAATATTAAAAAGGAGGGTTGGAAGCGGGTGGACGTTGGCAGACTGAGCATGCTAGAAAGCAAGAGACAGCTTGGAACTCGTGCATTTCCAGCAAGAGATGGGGGGATATACCAGAACTACTGAGGGGATGCTGCAGTTTATGGGAAGGTTAATTAGTGGCAATGCACCTACACCCTTCACAAACATTAGCACCTAAATTTTACCATCAACAGCCTTCACTAGACCAATTACCACTGTGAACAACAAGATTTATTTTTCCCCCTTTTGGCAGAGAACAGAATTAAGAATAAACATCACTTATATTGATATATTTACCGATAAACTTTCCTTTCATCTGCTATCCTTCTCAGTGCATACACTGTAAAAACTGACATTGTTTTAAACCATTCAGCCATTAATGACAGCAAGAGTTCAGCATAGCTCACAACTTTCCAAAGGGCACCAGAAAACAGATTATTAACTTGTTAACAGAAAGTGAAATCTAAACTGATTTTCTTATTATTAGTTAGAAGGTTAAAGCTTTTACATTCTGGCTAACAATAGGACGTAACTGACTAGCGTACTACCAAGTAACACATTTATACCTAGGGGAAATTTCTTTTCATAGGATATAGTGGGAGTGCTAATTGAGCTTATTTCCTAATAATTGTTGAAACTAATAATTTGGAAAGGTAGTGATTCCAAGGAACTGAAAATTAGACATGAAGGCATTTTTCTACCTGCCAAGTCCATATATGACTGTTTAAAAGTCAATATGGAAATGTCTGGCCTCTGGACTTCATTAACGAATTCATCAATAAGTCAATCATGACCACCATAATACAGGGAACCTAGAATCTAATAATATACATGAATTACTATTACAGTAAGTCATTTGGAACATAATGCAATTACATTTCACTGTATCAGCAGAATGGGTTGTGTGAGAAAAAAGAACTGTGGTTAAAACATTTAGAGAAGACGTGTATTTGACATCATGCCTTAGGAATTGGATGGAGTTTGTTCAGAGCTCAATATAGTTTGGCTCCTTGGAAGAGACACATGTGGAGCCTGCACTTCCCTGCAATGTCACTACCCATTGTGACAGATGGGGGAACCATGTCAGATCAAGAACAATAAGAAAACAAAAAAAGCAGTCAAGTAGCACTTTAAAGACTAACAAAATAATTTATTAGGTGAGCTTTCGTGGGACAGACCCACTTCTTCAGACCATAGCCAGACCAGAAGAGACTGGTCTGAAGAAGTGGGTCTGTCCCACGAAAGCTCACCTAATAAATTATTTTGTTAGTCTTTACAGTGCTACTTGACTGCTTTTTTTGTTTTGATAGCACATAGACTAGCACGGCTTTCTCTCTGTTACCAAGAACAACACAGTGAGTCTGGAAAACTGAGGGACACTGAGGAAAGCACCATGACTCCAGGCGTGCCACACATCCTACTTTTTCTGAAGCTGCCCATAAAGCCAAGCTTTAAAAGCCATCTGTCTTTCTTTTAATGTAGGGTAGCCAGCTATAGGGAGAATCTTGTGTTCACAGGCTTGAAGGTATAGACAACAGCTCACAGACCCAAGAGCTTTCCATTTGTTAGCCAGAACAACAAGATGGAGCCACAAACATAGCCCTTGTAACCCCATTCTGGGAAGCGAGCAACCTTCTGGTGAGCAGCAAGGGAGAACTAGCACAGGAAGTCAAAGTTAAAAAAATGAGTGGCTGGAGGGTGGGAAATCAAAGACAGATGAGATGTGAAAAATCAGAGAAGAAGGAAAAATGGGCAATAGAGAGAACAAAAAGAAAAAGGACAGCTGACAGCGTCTGTGCCAAGAAACAGTGCACAGGGATTTGTCCACCCACCAGCCTGTTGCAAAGGGTGCATGCGTGGGCAAAGAAAATGTGCTTGGGCACCACTGTCTTATAAAAAAGGGACATCTTGAATAAATTAAACTTGGCTGCATTTGGTTCACTCCATAGGTTCTGACTCATACAAATAACATTAGTAACAGGGAAGCTGAGACTGCTAACTGCTTCCCTATTCAGTGTTTATAATTGGAGCAGAGGTGGTAAGAGAAAGGATGAAGCATAACAAGGCCAAGCAACAGAGTGAAAGGGATGCAGCTGGCCAACAGAAATGAAGAGAGGGGATGAAGGAGGGAAACATGTCTGAATGAGCTGCAGAAAGGGAAGGGAATCAAAGCTCATGCTGCCAAAGCAATAAGATGGTAACAGGCTAGCAAAGAAACAAGAGAAAACAAAATCAATGGAATCAAATCAGGAAGGGAGAGAAAACGTCTGAGTAAGAGTAAAATAAATGGGTAGATAGAAAGGAGAGAAGGGTAGAATAAAGGTAAAAGAAACAGGATGAAAATATAGAGATGAAATAGGTAAGTATTTACAAATAGAAGGGGAGGAAACATGCATACACCCAAAGAGAAGGAGCTAAAAGGTACACCAAGAATACTGAGACACCCACCCCTGCTGAGAGGGCTGAACTGAGCAATAAAACAGAAATGAATGGAGAGATGTGGTAGGAGGAGCTGAGACCCATTTAGGGCAATGGAACTGAAACAGTACCTGGCACAGGAGGGGAGACATCTTGACTGAAAGATTGAGTAGGTAAGAGCTGTGTGTATACAATCAGAAAATCTAAACATATATTAAGTCGATAATATATTTAACGTGGCATAATGTTCATATCAAGGAAGCTATAAGGTATAAATTACATGAGGTTAGATTCCCTTCCAACTGAAGTACTTGACTTACCTTTGTATTTTGGCCTAGTCTCTCACACTAAACACAGGAACATGTTTCTTTTTTAGTGCTATCATTTCTTCTACTAGAAGAGTGAGACAACTACCAGCAATGCCATGCTGAGTGGTAGCACACTGTACAATCTGCCACATCTAGTACCCCCTTTGTAAAAACCTAACACTTAACACATTTTAAAAGCTTTACCTGGCTATATATTAGTTTTCTGCATAGCGAAATTCTTGTGCTTCAGCACAAAACTTCCATTCTGAAAACGTGACAGTAAGTCACTCCGATTCTGTTTATTAAATCAGGCATTTCAGTGAAGGTGGGCCTTGAAACAACAATCAATCAACTAAACAAAACTACCTAGCAGTGTGATTCTACTACCATTATGTCAATAGGAATTTTTCCATGGATTTCAAATAAAAGCATAAGTACTCTGCTTAATTTAAATGGCACTAACATTCACATTTTTTGACTTCAAAATGGGGGTAAACAAAACTCAGGCAAATACTCAGAAATCACTGTGGACAATACTTTACAAAGTTAGTTGAATTTTTCCATTATGGAACTCTCTCAACTCCTCTGTTTCATTGATACATCCATTTATTATTAACATCCATTCCCTTAGTGATATCATTTACCAGTGCTGTTTCCTAACACAGATAGTTGTTCCAATTTGTTCTGCAGTGCTTTTCCCTATACATTGTACATAAATCAGTTATTAAAATATCTTGATTTGGTGTTCTCTAAACCTCTTTACTGGTCTCAATTGTCAGGTAATTGTATCACATAATACATCAGAATATGGTATGTCTGTACATTATTTGTCCTAGAACTGATACCTTGGATAAAAAGGGTCTTTTTCCTATCACTAAGGATTTTATATGTATTATTAGTTATGCAGGTGATTGCATTATTTGCAGACAATGCTTAGCAATGTACAGTGGAAAAACACACAGATGCCTTGCAGATTCCTTCAGAGAGTATTGAAAGACCATAAGAAATAGGGACACTAAAAGGGCTATTGTGTCCCATTCCACTTCTAATAATCATGATCTTTTTGTGTCCTTCAGCAGGGTTTCCAAGATGCTAACCACTCAGATGAAGTTTCACAGCCATATAGATTCACACTAGCCAGCAAAATTAGATGACAGCATAATTTTCTAATAATTTCTCCTGCTTCTCTCATATATACCCCCAGTAAATCTGGCACACAGCATATTACTAAAGTAGACCTATTTCTGTTTCTCTCTACTGTCAGTAATTCATGCAGCTCATTGTGAACTTCTGCAACCACTGTCCATTGTTTTATATCCTTATCTATGTTGTAATGTCCCTCTCACACTATATCCTGTGTTTACATGATTTCTAGGATTTGTTCTTATAAGTTTTATATAGATAGATAGATAGATAGATTTTTGCTTCTCAGCCCTTTGCACTCTTTCCATGATTTTTCTTATTTATTCTGAGTGCAATTCTCTCCTTATTCCATCTTTTTCCCATTCCTGGACTTGTTTTACTTATCTGCAGCATATTCATATACATGTGAGATACTGACAATATTCTCCCATATCCTGGACCTACCTTATGGAATTGAAATAACCTTTACTTTAGTAAGATAAACCTTATTGAATTAGGGCTAGTACATTTGGTTCCGTTGCATTAAAAATACCTTTGTGTATGTGTTATTGTGCAACAGTATATAAATCCTCCAGGAGAAGGAAGATGCTTCAAGCCATCCCCTGGAGAGGTACATACATTGTCAAACAATTCGCTGAGAATCAACAAACAACTAAAGGATTTGTGGATAAGTAGCCTGTTTAAAAAGGCTCATGACCTCTTTCCTGACCCAGCAAACAGACAGGACTAGAAGTAACACTAAAATAATGGAGGCACGCAATCCTTAAAGAAAGGTTTCAAGGACTGGACCTAAAGAAATCCCATAAGACTGGGTGCTTGTTGTGAGCAAATGGCACTATGAGCTTGAAACCACAAGGAAATACATTGAATTGCATATAGGATGACTGTTCAGATCACAACCATGTAAGGGTCAGGGTCACCTTTAGCAAGTTTATTAGCAAGTGGATAGGGTCTTTTATTATTTTAATACATTGTACAGTGCCTGTAAATATGGACTCTAGTCTCTGAAGAGAAAGGAAGTAGATTCTGCTTGGGCAGCCTGTCTTTAGTACATAATGTAGAGTGAAGGCAGGCAATTGGTAATCTGGATACACCCCAATCAGAATCAAGTGAGATGTGAATCTCCACTGAAGAAAGACAATGACTGAGCAGCTGGAAGCTGAGAGTAGATGTCCTAATTGGACCAGTAAGGAAAGAGAGGTGCAGCTGCCCTGAACTGTGACAACATGCACACAATTTTTGAGCTCAAATTATTCATTTTGGGTTTGACACCAAAATTACTTAGTTTGGAAATTTCAAGAAAAATCTATTCACAATTTTTGAAAGGAATGAGAAATGAGGGGGACACAATGGAAAAGAATTTCTCATTTAAAAGAAAAAAAATGTAAGCACAACTCAAAAGGTAGGAAATGCAGAGGTTAAAATTCTCACAGTAAATGTGACCTGCCTGCATTGCACACACAGTAATTAAGTGCTTTGGGTTATTATGCACATTAAATAAATATGGTACTTTAATGTGCAATAGCTCAGTTTTGCCCCCAGACAAGCAGATTTGCATCCTATTGACTTCAGTGGGATTTGCACAGAAGGCAAATTGTACTTCTCTAAATGCAGAATAGTTAAGTTTACTTTGAGAACTTTTTGAGTGCTTAAAGCTCTAACCTAATTATTAAGTATATTATTATATACAAATGCAAGAAGTACGGGTAATAAGCAGGAAGAACTGTAAGTGCTAATAAATAAATACAACTATGATATCGTTGGCATCACAGAAACTTGGTGGAACAATACATATGATTGGTATGTTGGTATTGAAGGGTATAGCCTGCTTAGGAAGGATAGACAGGGAAGAAAGGGGGGAGGTGTAGCCTTATATATTAAAAACGTACACACTTGAGAGTCTCTGGGTTAGACTAAGAGGGGTAAAAATCAAGGGTGATGTCCCACTAGGAGTCTACTACAGGCCGCCTACCCATGTGGAAGAGGTGGATGAGGCTTTTTTTGAACAACTTACAAAGTCATGCAGGGCCCCCGATTTGGCAGTGATGGGGGACTTCAACAATCCAGATATATGTTGGGAAACTAATACAGTGGGACACAGACTATCCAGTAAGTTCTTGGATTGTATTGGAGACAATTTTTTTATTCCAAAAGGTTGAAAAAGCTACTGGGGGAAGTTGTTCTAGATTTGATTTTAACAAATAGGAAGGAATTGGTAGAGAATTTGAAAGTGGAAGGCAGCTTGGGTGAAAGTGGTCATGAAATCATATAGTTCACAATTCTAAGGAAGGGTAGACAGGAAAACAGCAAAATAGAGAGAATGGATTTCAGGAGGGCAGATTTTGGTAAACTCAGAGAGCTGGTAGGTAAGGTCCCGTGGGAAGCAAAACTCAGGGGAAAAACAGCTGAGGAGATTTGGCAGTTTTTCAAAGGGACATTATTAAGGACCCAAAAGATAGAACGTATGGCAAAAGATCGCCTTGGCTTAACCAGGAGATCTTGCATGATCTCAAAATAAAAAAGGAATCATACAAAAAATGGAAACAAGGACAAATTACAAAGGATGAATACAGGCAAACAACACAAGAATGCAGGAGAAAAACTAGCTACAGGCATAAAGAGAAACAAGAAAGCTTTTTATAAATACATTAGAAACAAGAGGAAGACCAGGGACAGGGTAGGGCCATTGCTCAGTGAGGAAGGAGAAACAGTAACAGGGAACTTGGAAATGGCAGAGATGCTTAACGACAACTTTGTTTCGGTCTTCACTGAGAAGTCTGATGAAGGAATGCCTAACATAGTGAAGAGCAGTGCAAAAGGGTTAGGGTTAGAAGCTGAAATAAAAAAAGAACATGTTAAAAATCACTTAGAAAAACAGATGTCTGCAAGTCACCAGGACCTGATGAAATGCAGCCTAGAATACTCAAGGAGCTGATAGAGGAGGTATCTGAGCCTTTATCTATCAACTTTGGAAAATCATGGGAGACAGGAGAGATTCCAGAAGACTGGAAAAGGGCAAATATAGTGCCCATCTATAAAAAGGGGAATAAGAATTACCCAGAAGACTACAGGCCAGTCAGCTTAACTTCAGTGCCAGGAAAGATAATGGAGCAGGTAATTAAAGAAATCATCTGCAAGCAATTGGAAGGTGGTAAGGTGATAGGGAACAGCCAGCATGGATTTGTAAATAATAAATCATGTCAAACCAAACTGAAAGCTTTCTTTGATAGGATAACGAGCCTTGTTCATAGGGGAGAAGTGGTAGATGTGCTATACCTAGACTTTAATAAAGCATTTGATATGGTCTCACTTGATATTCTTATTAAAAAACTAGGCAAATACAATTTAGATGAGGCTCCTATAAGGTGGGTGCATGACTGGCTGGATAACTCAGAGTAGTTCTTAATGGTTCTCAATCTTGCTGGACAAGTATAACAAGTGGGTTTCGCAGGGGTCTGTGTTAGGACTGGGTCTGTTCAATATCTTCATCAATGATTTAGATATCAGGCTAGAAAGTATGTTTATTATGTTTCCAGATGATACCAAGCCAGGAGAGATTGCAACTGCTTTGCAGGATAGGGTTATAATTCAAAATGATCTGGAAAAATTGGAGAAATGGTCTGAGGTAAACAGGGTGAAGTTTAACAAGGACAAATGCAAAGTGCTCCACTTGGGAAGGAACAATCAGTTTCACACATACAGAGTGGGGAGAGACTGTCTAGGAATGACTATAGCAGAAAGGGATTTAGGGGTTATAGTGGACCACAGGTTAACTATGCGCTGAGTGAAGAACTTTATTTTATTAGTTTTAAACCTGCTACCCATTAATTTCATTTGGTGTCCTCTCGTTCTTTACAAGAGCCTGTGGACCTCCTTGCCAGAGGAGACTGTGAAGGCTAAGACTATAACAGAATTTAAGAGGGAGCTAGATAAAGTCATGGAAGTTAGGTCCATGGAAGGCTATTAGCCAAGGGTAGGAGTGGCGTCCCTGGCCTCCGACTGTCAAAGGCTGGAGATGGATGGCCGGAGACACATCACTTGATTATTGTCTTCGGTCCACCCGCTCTGGGGCACCTGGCACTGGCCGCTGTCAGCAGACAGGCTGCTGGGCTGAATGGACCTTTGGTCTGACCCAGTACGGCCATTCTCATGCTGAGGGACAAAATGCAGAACAGAATATTCTTTACTAGCAGGTTGCAATGAAAAAAATAAAATGCTGGTTATTTGAAACTCCTCAGAGTTTTAAAGTTTGAAAAAGTATGCCCAGTGATCTCTGGTGGAATGAGTGCAGAAAAGGTAGTCAAAGTGGTATGGTAGAACAGATTATAGCATAACTCTGCAATTCATTGCATGGATATCAGTACCATATATTGTACGTGGTGTATAAAAAGACAATACAGAACTGGCATTATGAATACAAGAATCTAACTGGCTGATGAAGCTTCCAGCTGAACTGGAATGCAGTGAAATTGCACAGTGGAATTCATTAATTTACAAGTTATGACAAAGGAATATTTTTCAAGACTACATTTTATACATGAATCCACTCCAATAATGATTTGTTCTTAAAAATAATCAATTTAGTTGCAGCCAGTTTCTGCAATCCACTGCTTTAACAGCTTTGTTCATGCTGACAAGGAGTTGAGTTATACCAGAAAACGATCCATCGGTGAATTGAAAAATTGGGTAAAGTGGGACCAATTCCCACTGACTGTATATACAGAGAATCAGAAAAGATTCAGATGAAAAAAAGCCTAAATAATACTTTCAAATGCACTTAGGTACCAGATTTTCACTTATTTTCTTAGATTAAAAATTTCTTCTATGATGAAATAAAATGATAAGAAGTAACACTAAAATACAAAGCAAGTAATCATATATATCAAATTTGGAAGCCAAGGACCAGAATCATCAATCTCTTTCTACAGTAGCCCTACTCCATTCAGTTTATATATACCATTACAGCAGAAAAGCAAGTTGAATCACAAATACTCTTTGCTGGTGTAAATCCTTAAATATTGCTTGTATTTGCTCAAATTTATGGGAGTAAGTTTATATCTATGTTCTGCTAGTTCAGCAATTTGTAAGTGGGTGGCTGAAATAAGCAAAGATTTCTGTGGTATCCCTTCCAGACTTCAAAAAAAAATAAAAAAGACTCAGTCTGCAAACAACTTACTGGATGTGCCATATCTATAATGTTAAACCCTAATTTCAGATCTAAACTTGCCTCTCAAAATAGAGCTATGAACATGTTAAAAAGAATGTCATGTTCCAAGAATAGTGAGATTTTAGAAATAACAAAAGACCAGATTTTCAGGCTCTTTGGGTAAGCTGCAACATATGGTCTATAGAACCATTTATATTTTACAACCACTCCCACAGAAAGAAATATTTCTCAGATTCATTCAGAATAACAGGGTTGGTAAAGGTGCATAACAAAACTGGTATAACGTTTCTGATTCCAAGCTCATGACTCTAATTCTGGTTTTATGCCAGTATTTCCATTGCCTTCTGTGGAACTATTTTTATTTTCCCTTGTGTAAGAGAGAGAAGAATCAATTTAGAGAGGTATATTTTAGCTGTAATTTCCAATGTTCTATTCATGCTCTTAAGGAGATCTCTGCATCCAGATGGGTCTACAAGAAGCAGAAATTTCAAAATTGAGTGTCTGTTTATATTACTAAGACAAACACATTACAGAAAGTTACAGAGCTGAGAAGCTGTACTCCCAAACACAGGCACTCCAAGTGCCATATGATGGGCCTATGGAAACCAATGGGACTAGCATTCTGGTACAAAGAATACTGGCTGAAATCTTCAAAGCTGACAAAAGGGAGTTAGCCACACAGCTTCTGTTTAGTTCAATGAAAGTTGCATAGCTAACTTCCCTAGCTGGCTTTTCTCTTACTTACTATTTTTAGCATGGTTACATGTAAGAACTCCAGCCAAGGATCAAATCCCCAGCGGGCTAAGCACTATACAGACATCTAAAAGGCAACAATCCACTTCCAAAATCTTAACCTATGAGCTGATGTGTGATAAATGGCAATTTTAGGATCCTGTTTGGGGTCATGAGACTTGGCACGTTACCCAGGATTTCTAAAATACCACACACCATATAATTCCTTAAAATTGTAACAGAAGAAGGCAATCATTATGCATCATTTCAATTATCCTGATTTCACCAGACAGCAAGGCAAACTGGGTTGTCATGGAGACCACTATAGACTCAATGCCTTCTCCCATGCTGCCCCTACACGTGGAACAGCCTTCCAATTGATATATGTTTGACTTCCTTGCTTGTCTCCTTCACAAATCTCATCTGTTCTGTGATACAGTCCAATAACAAAGTCCTCCAAGACAAATGCAGACATATCATGTAAGGTTCTGTAAATTATGTAAAGTAGCATAAGCTAGCATAACATATGCTAAGGAGCTCGAAGAAGGTGCAAAAATTAGAGTCAACCTTACAGCGCACCAGTCCACTGGCAAAAAGTGACCCATGTTCAATATAACTAGCCACAGAAATGCCATTTTCCAGTGGTGCAAAACAGCTATTCCTGTGTCACGACGCTCCCTGAAGCGAGCACAGGGAGCATGACTGAGAAGAAGGGACTTAGCCAGGGCTTTTCCATACTCTCTCATCCCTGCCTGTCACAATGGTCCCTTGGACCACTGGCAGCTGGCCCTTATGCTGCTCCAACTTATCTTGAGAATCAGCCCCATATACATATAGGAGAATGCAGCTGAGTCTCAGGAGCCAACAGAACAAAGCAGCAGCTATGATCTACTTCTTTGACTTACATCTGAATTATGGCATTTTTCTTTGTACCACATTTGTACTGAATGGAATTGTGTTGCTCTGTGCAGTCTGTACCTTCAGAGTGTTTCAGGGGTCAGGAGTCTATTAACTTGCATTGCATATTCTTCCTTCTCTGCCATGCTGTGAACACTCGCTGTGTTATGTTAACAAAATTACAATATGGATGCAATGGGAGATATATTTTTTACATTATTATTACCCTGAACTTTATTATGCCAGAATTTAAAGGGCAACCCTAGTATAGAATGCTGCTTAAGTGAAACCGCAATACTGTAGCTTACATTTAAAGATGTGAAATAAAGACGGAAGGAATATGCTTCCTGGAACCTGGCTACTCTCCCCACACTCACTTTTCAAAGCATGTAATTTGGCCAGTTACAGTTGGATGAGCACAGAATATACCTGGCATCATGGGTCTCTTTGGATACCTGAAAAACTATTTTTCAAAAGAGGATTTTGTATTTCCAAATAGGTAGGGAAAATAGAAGTGTGATCATTTTATGCCATTAAAAAAAACCCTACAA
Organism: Carettochelys insculpta; assembly: GCF_033958435.1. Classification (NCBI taxonomy): domain Eukaryota; kingdom Metazoa; phylum Chordata; order Testudines; family Carettochelyidae; genus Carettochelys; species Carettochelys insculpta. The sequence goes on along the minus strand of NC_134139.1, from coordinate 87,068,908 downwards.
CACAGGGTTATCTAGAAATAACAAAGCAGTTTAATGTGACAATTTATTCTGCATGTAACTGATAAAAATCTAACAAAATTCTAAGTCTGCACCCACTAGAAGCCCTGACCCAGAAGGGCATATATGTATGTGTGTATCTTTATGCACATAAATGCAGCAGTCCCAACAGTTTCAATGGAATTAATCATAGGCTTCAAGTTATGCAGCCTCTGAGGTGCTTTACTAGGTTAGGGCCATAGTTCATAGCAACACTCGGTCTACTTCAATGTCTACAGATTGTAACCCAAAAGTACTTGAGCATTCTATCTAGGTATTTCTTGTTATAATTTCTTGCTTGTTAATATTCTATATTTCTGGAATTCTGGAGCAAATCCCATGGAGTTCAATAGAAACTGGGCCTTTGGGGATAAAGTACATACTTTATAATAGAAATACAGTACAAGAATTCCACGAGTTTTTGTTTGTTTGTTTGAAATTCACCATCTTGCTCCCGTGAAGTAAAAAAGTAACTCTGGAAAGATGCTGCATACTCAAGTCCCACTGAAATTAGTGGGAGTTGACAATGCAGAGTATCTTCCTGGATTAGGCCATTAAACTATATGTTCTTGAATTAATATTTTCAGTTGAATTTGTGATTAAAACTACATTTACTACCCTAGTAGTTTTTTTCCCCCCAAATGCTACTAGACGCTTTGTACTTGTTAAAATTAAATTTTATGCATGATAAAGTAAGTATTTAATAGCCCTCAACACTCTTGCCAGGAACTCTACTGCCAACACAATTTCTGATTTTGTCTTAAATTTAATTATGAAAGTGCTACCAATTAAATATTTAATTCAGGAAAATATACTATTTGTCAATAATTACTGATTTCTTGAAAAGTTTTGTCATTTAAATGATTCCTGCCCATCTCACAATGTTCTATAAAAATTAGGGTTATCCCCTGAGAGAACTTCTCCACCATTTAAAAATACAATAAATCATCTGGAGAGTGAAGGAAGTCCCAGAGGAGCAGCATACACATGTCATGTTATATAGGTAGACGCTAGATGCCTTCCATCCTCAGTTCCTCCTTGCTGGAAATGCCAACAGTGGGGAAGGAGAGTAGGATGTTGCCTGGAGATGAGCAACCCATCTCAAAGGACACCTGTTATGGGAAAAGGTAACTTTTTCTTCGAGTGACGGCTCATGTCCATTCAACACAGGTGACTCTGACCAGTATGTGCAGAAGTAAGTAGGAGTTTAAGGACATGCTGAAAGTAACAGAGCTTTGGAGACCCATTGTTCTCTCTGGTCTGCTGCATGATGATATAATGGGGCATGAAAGTAAGCACTGAAGACCACATTAAAGTCTTGCAGATGTCTTGAATAGGAATACGGGACAGGAAAACCGCTAAGGAGGCCTGCACCCTGGCAGAATGCACTCTCACCAGGGAGAGTGATTGCACCCCTGCCAGCTCATAACACATTTTGATGCAAGAGGTTATCCACTTGGAAACCCTCTGAGGACACTGGCCCCGTGTCTACACAGTAGTATTATTTCAGAATAAGCTATTCCAGAAGAGAGATTTTGGAATATCTTATTTCAAAATAATATGGCTGCACACAAATGCAATTTGAAATAGTGCTCAGCTATTTTGAAATACAGTCTCTACACACAGAGCCAATGTCAAAATAGATTCATTGGACACACTGTGGCATATTTTGAAATAGGCTCTATTCCCTGTCTACACAATCCCTTGTGGAATGAAGTTTATCGATTTTGAAATAAGTCAACCACTATTTTGAAATGATTTTGAAATAGCAGTTGAGGTGTGTAGATGCTACCAAAGTTATTTCAAAATAATGGTGTTTATTTCAAAATAACTCTGCTGTGTAGACATACCCTGGGAGACCTTTCATCCTTTTAAATATTAAGGAGTAAAGGGACTTTAAAGTTGCCCAGGCAGGTTAGCTGCAGCTATACGCGAACCGGCATTTCAAAGTTTAACACTTTGGAATTGCCGTGGAGGAGAATTAGCTTAATGAAGTGCTGCATATGCACGTCAGCACTTTATTAATAATCTCTTGACACCCCACTTACCATGCTCGCTCCGAAATAGGGAGCTAGTGTAGACAAGCCCAATGAGCGTGGTGGTAGGAGTGGTGACAGGCGCCAGGGGAACCCGGCCCTTGAATGGTGACCAGAGCGTGGAGAGCAGTTTGCCCTAGTACATTAGTTCTCAACCTTTTCAGTAAGATGGCACACTTCAATGAGACAAAATTCCACAGTACACCCCTTTTGTCAGCTGAGTCAATTGCTGTAAACATCACATTTACCAATATTTACTATGGTTACAGTCTTACTAGAGAGACTTGCCACACAGTAGTGCATACAGCAAACTAAACAAGGATCAAATGCATTCATGTTCCAAACCCACCACAACATACACCACCTTAGACAGCAAGCACAGACACGTTATCAAACTCGTCTGAACACCATGCTAGGGATGTTGAGTAAATGAGTAAGGACTGAAAGCAGGTTGCCCTCCCCACCAGCCCACTGGAGCCAGGACATGGCATTTAAACCACATCCCAGGTCCAACAGGCTCCCCATCCTCCCTCCTTCCCCCTTGCCACAGCAGGGAGTGGGTGCAAGCTCCCTGCCACCTCATTCAGGCTGGGAAGCAGCATGTCAGCTGCCTCCCACGACTTTGTCCCTAAGGGGATTACTATCCTACTAAGCACTAATAAAAACACAAAGAGGGATGTATTTACAAGTGAAACTGAACTAACAACACTAAAGGAATGACAGCAAGGACTGCAGTAAGCAGTTCCAAACACCATCACTGGCAACAAGGAGGAACTGAGCTTGGGGGAAGAGGTCTGGCAGTGCCCTATATAACTTGCCACGTGCACAACACTTCAGGTGGCGTTGGAGCCCATCCCCTCAGGATACCACCGAGGGAGATTCTTCTGGCATGTGCGCATGGGGCGAGCACAAATACCTTATGTTAAATGGACATGAGCAAACACTCAAAGAAGAAAATATAGTACAGTTCTTACGATAGCCACAAAAACTAGTCCAGTAAAAAAAAAAAAAGTCCAGAAAAAAACTTAACAGAAATCCTATTTAAAAATCACATGAGGAAAGTGGGAATTACATAGACACCATTAAAATGAATAACCTCCTCTGCATGGAAACATATGAAGTGAAAATAATTTATTTTAATTCCAACACGTATCAGGTGTGTTGGTCCCTTTTCAGTAACTAAATTATTGCAATGCTGTATAATTATTTATTTACACTACTGAACTGGAATGCTGTCACTGATAGTGCAAGACTGCTGCATGGTTACTAACGCTCAACTCTGGACTGTAGTTCTAACAACAGTCAAGCAATCAGCTGGATCCTCAGATCTCACCATGCATGCAGAATGCCCTCAACAAGTATGGCCATGTGAATGTCTCAGGTGTACTTCCAATTAAAAATCAAAACATTTGTGGTAAGCCCAAGTAAAGACCCTTACAGAAATACTATAGTACCCTTCAGCCAGCAACCAAAACGGCCATAAATATGAGCATTAAATGTTTGTGTAAGGGAAATTATCAATCATCATCCAGACTACAGAGACAGAAAAGATTTTCTCAGCCACAATGTTAAGCATGTTTTCCCTTCTTTCCTTGTGTGTGCACATGGGGAGGGGGCAGATTTTTAAATTAACAAGATGACTTTTATGGAAGGTAATACAATATATGCTACTTACACAAAAGGCTGCAATGGCTTCCTTAGCAAATTAATAAATAGGTAGTTTTACAAAACACACATCATTTTCCCTAGTGACTGGAACAGCTCCAAGTGGTAAGCTGAGTAATTACGTAGTTTTTTCTAAAGTGCTTATTATTTACCTGAGAGTCTCATTCCCATCTCACTGGTATATGCTGTCTCCCTGCTAATAGTTATTACCACAAAAACCCACACCTCCATAATTTACAGCCCTCCTCCAGCAGTGATATAAATAAAGGATATCACTTGGGGCAATGGATCATGAAAAACAAAATCCAACAGTGCCAGCTACACTATTTAACTCACAAACCGAGATTCCTTTGTCCCTGGAATTGTGTTTTTTCTCTTTTGCAAGAATGGCAGAAATCAAGCAACAGGACTTTTCAACATTCTGATGCTTTAAATCACATTTTAACTGGCTACAAACACCACTGAGAGCTCTGATTTTGCTCATGGGTGTACATGGATGCAGAGAAAGGAAAAGTAAACAACAGGAGTATTATGGAGTTTTTCCCTGGATAGTATCATGAGTGAAAAAGTTGCCAAGAATCAGCTATTTCACAGGAGAAAACTGCTTCAACCTGATAATCCTACATTCCTCTTACCCATGGGCTCGTAGAATTAAATATAAATAGGAGCTACAACAATACATGCATTAGCAGGACACTGACACATGCCTCAGGTGTTTTGTAAGGCACAGATGTGGACTTCCCCCATCCAAGAACCACATCAAAAGGTTACAATTGCACTTCCTGATATGGCTTCCTATTTTCACAAAACGCTCCTCAAATTGTGCATTTTTTAAAAAACTCAGGAATGTAGGCAGAAAGGAAGGAGGGAAGAGAAGGAAAAGGATTGACAGATAAAGTAGGGACTTGGAATCCTCTAATATTTTTAAAAATACAGAAATCCATACAACCATGTGTGAGCTAAATGTGTGTTTCCATGCACATGTGCAGTAACATGCAATATGGAATTAAAATGTAGGAAAAGGCAATACCAACACTTTTCCATCCCACTTCTTTCATTAATCCATTAAACAGAATGGGCATTTTCTGGTGATAAGTGCTATTCTATACCTCTGGCTGTTAATGGATAGCTCTGGTATCACCCAAAGGCCCCCATCAGGTCACTCTAAAACTTGGCAATGGAAACTGATGATTCAAAACTTACTCTAATGATTGGTATTCTCTTGGTGTTTAGTTATTTTACAGCAGATTTTGATGGTGGTCTTCAACTATCTTTTTTCCTTATTTTTTTCTTCTGATTTTCATAGCTATAGATCTTCTGACTTTCCTAAGGATCACCTTTCACCTCTCTTTTGTCCCTTCCTTTAATTCCTTTCACTGAAAAATAAACATTTTGTGGGTTATAAGGTTTCTCGTTAAAAAAAAAAAGCACACCGGTGCTATATTGGCTTCTGAATGAACAGGGCAAAGAAGGTTTTTCTATCTTTAGTGGAGTTCATTCCCTCTCTGAACAGGCTAAGTCTCCTCTGCTTTTTATTGCTGGCCTTGAGAATGGAACAGATTGTATCAAATGTCAGCTCTTACCAGAAAAGCTCCTACTGGAGGATATCCCTAAGCTTCCACAATAGTATTATTCATATAAATTACTCCAGTCAAACTGTGAATATTATTCTTCACGTTTAAGAGCAAAAGCATAAAATATTACAGGAAATGGACTGACTCTAAATTTGCTTGGCAAATGCTGTTGCTGTGGTCACTGTTTATCAATATGAGGCATTTTTCTTTAAATGTGAAATTGAATGGAAGAATTCATTAGGTCGCCCACCTTCCTCTCCAAGCTCCAAATTCACCATGGTACCTATGCAGATAGCTACCTATAAGCATGTCAACAGTTCCATTGACCTCAGTGAGGCACTTCATGCTTAATTAGGCTCATGGTTCAGTGCATGATTGAACCAAAGCCTGTGCACATGTTCATTCATAATGAAAGTTGACCCTTTTTACAAAATTGTAAATTTGACAAATCAACACAGATGCTTTACTTTTCTGGTATTTCTTTGTTGTCATGGGCCCCAATTCAGTAACCCTTACTTACGTAGCCCTTTCTCACACACAGAGGTCCACACACCAACACGCTTTGCTGGAGCTTCATCTGGACATTGTATATGTTCACAGTAACAATCCTTCTAGCACATTGATTAAACAGTAGTGAAGTACAGCCAGATAATCATTCAGCAGTAACTAGGCCAAGAGTCTTCATTTGAAACAGGTCTGGGGCACTAGGTCCTAAATGAAAATATATCAGCCTGTGTGGAGACAGCAGCCTGCCACTGCCTGATTCATCTCACTGGTTCACACGTGGACACAAGCGGTATGATACAATTCTGCAGTAGTTCTGTTTTTTAAAATTTTATTTTTAGTTAATACAAAAGACCCCTCGGCAGATTATATCCCATTGATGGGGTAGCAGGAGAAGCATAATCACACTGCCTCACCAATGTGCCTCACTTCTGACATTCAGAGAATGCTTCTCCTCTGAGAGCAAAGTTCAGATTTCCATGCTCTCGTAACCCTTTTCCTTTTTCTTGAGACCAAAACCCAGGAAACAAATGAGTACAAGCTGAGATGAGAAGTTTTGCAATGTGAATTTTTATACACTAGAGACAGAAATCAGATCACCAATTTATTGCATTCAGGCCACTCCACAGTTATCAGATAATCATTTCAGCCACTTGATGACCACTTGATACAATGAGTTTGTTTGAGCCAATAATCTAGAAGTTTCTCTTCCTTTGCCAGATTCCTGGGTCACCCAGCCACTTTAAAAAATGTGGGGAGAGGGGGTAGATAAATAGGTTTATGGGAGGATAGGAAAGGCCTCAACTATGTCACTTTTCTTGGAGATGGAGCCTAAATGGCGGTGCTTATTAAAATCTCCCACCAGTACCCACCTACCTTTTGCAATCATTTGGCACATCTGATTGATGAGTTTTAATAAGAACTTTCATCAATAAATTATAATAGATTGATTATTAGTATTATATGACATATTTTGTACAATTTATAATATCAGTGTCTGCTTCACAGGAATTAACTGTTTTCATAATTTTGTCTAAGTAATAATATAGAAAATGTCAAAAAGAAAATTAGATTTTCACTTTCCAGATACAGATATTTAATTAAAGTCAACTTCTACTTGAACAACATCCTTAGCTGGCTTTGTGATGTGTGGCAGCTCTATATGCTGCCATGTGGAAGTCCAAAGCTCAGAATGTGACTCAGGGAATATTAATCACCACACTGCAGAGACTAAACACATGATGAATGTGCCATGATTGGTCCCTGCAGCTTATTTATGGGTGGTTGGGAGAAGCAGCTAGTAATGATTTCTCCCTGTAGAGGATACTGCTGCTTATATAGAACTTCTCAGAAATGGCATTACACTGCAGTATAACCTCTCCTCAGCTATAAAACAACCCTACAGGAAACCTGTAGTTATCTTGCCATGGAAAGGTCAGACTACCCTCTTTCACCAGCACGTACAGGAGTATAAATTAGAATTTTCCCCAGGATTTCTCTTTAATAATTAGCATCTGCTATCATCTATTCAGTCTTGTTCTAGACCAAAGTCTAGTTATTTCCCTTTCAGTGAACTGAGTCCAAATATGAAACAAGCTACAACCATATCTCTGGATTAAAATTCTTCTTGGGGTTATCTATCTATACATACACATACGTACATACACATTACTCAATCTCCCAATGCTGCCACAGAAGCCATACAAATTATAATGTGTGCTTTTACTTGGAATAATTATTCCCCTGCTTTATATTTCCTTTGTTCTTACCTGCCATATCATTCTTTCCTATAACTCATCCATCAGTCCCTCAACTTTATTATCTGTTGTCCATTCCTCCATTACAGTGCACTTAAATACTAGCTTTCCTACCCAATTCCCCCTGTCATTTCCTCCTATTCTTTCCCTTTCTTTCCATGAGTCTTTCCTCTTCTGTCCATCTATTTCACTTCTTTTTTCTCTTCATCTTGGTCATTATTTCAAGTCTCCTCTTTCACCACTGAATTTGTCAGAAAATAAGATAAGTCAGAACCTTTCTTCATGCTGTTGAGTGCACATTGGTGACCAATGAGTCTACATGAGGATTTCACTGTTCACGTAGATGATGATTTTTATTCCATTGGTTCAAAAATTTCACGGGTACTTTAGCAACCATGTAACTGTCATAACAGTTGTAGAGCCCCCACAAAATGACAGGGGCACTCTGGATCCGGGATGAAGTCTTAACTCCACTGTAGTCGATGGTAAAATGCTTAAAATATTTCAGCGGAGCTAGGATTTTACTCTTGGTATTTGGCTTGAGAGTGGAAATATGATTCACCCCTCCAATGCTTTTTTGTCCCGATACTTGCCAGTACCAAGTACTGGCACCTTGGAAGCCCTAGCCATGGGTTGGCTGAGGGGGTGTGGACAGGGAACTGGCTGAGTATCGGCTCTTTTTTATTTTTTAACAAAAAAGCACTGCTCCCCTGCCATGGACTGAGCACTGTCTGCTTTGCTTTGAGGTTGGGCACACCCTTCATAACTGAACAAAACAATTTGCTTCTAGTAATCCCCCACTAGAACTTGACACTGCCATTGAATTTCCTGACACAATTTTAAATAATAATCTTTTAACTTTTGCTATCAATACACATAGCCCCTAAGCACCCTGTCTGACAGCTTCACGCTCACAAATCCTTTAAAGATGATCTATTCTTGGTGATGGAGTGATGGGGAGACAGCAGGAGATATTGTAGGAAGCCTCATGATGAGTCTAAAGTACTGCAACACATTTTTTAAAGAAACATCTGTACAGAAGAGAGAGAAGGGTTTAACCACTCACCCCCAAATATCCTCGGAGAGAGGAACTGCTCAATATACCTGACACCTTTGTGAACATCGCTGTCTTCACTGTACCACAGAATCTGGTTTCACTCACTTCGAAATATTTTCATGTTCATTTGTAGACAAAATTGACTAGATCTGGACATAGCCATCTGTTGGTGTGGAAACCGTACAGTGTCTTGCGGGAACAAATAGGAAGTCTTCTCTGCTTGCATTTTAGCCAGTATTGCTCACTAAAGCTAAGATGTTACCTGGGTAGCTTTCATCTCCAGTCTGTAAGTCAGATTCATATCCTTCTGGATCATCGAAGGCCTATAGAAAAGAACTGAGTTCACTGGGCTGGTACATGCTGTTAGTGAAACCATACTGGGTGAATATGGTGTGAATGTGTGACAGAGATTCTTCCACCAGCCATCATTAAACTTCATTTGTAGAATTAACTTTTGATCATAACAACCTGGCCATTACCTGGCACCCATTCTCTATATTATAGAGAAGATCACTGCAAAGGTTTGGCTGGACGATGCTATAATTTCTTGAGCCCCCACACTTCCTTGACCCCAGCCAACATGGCTTTGTTCTGGCTCTAGGGTAGAAATTGCTTTGGTTGTGTTAATGATCAGTTGGCAACAGGCAAAGGCAAAACATTCATAATTTTTGTAGATGCATCAGCAACTTTTGAGTACACTACCTATAACATTTTAATAACTTGTTTGCAGACCATCTGGTGATTGGAGCAGCTCTTTGTGGATACCATTTTAATCTTTCCTGAGATACAAATGGCATCTGTCCTTTTTCTCAAACTCTTTGCTGAAGGTACCACAGAGGACTCTGCTGTCACTTCTCCTGTTCAATGTTTCCATAGTCCTTAAAGAAAAGCAATTTCTTATGTTGGGGAACTGATTAGAGATCAACTGCAAGTGCAAACTCTGCAGAAAGAGGAGAGGTGAGTTCTACTCGTACCTCTGCCATCAACTGGCTGAACTAAACAAATCACTTACTTTTTCTGTATTTATTTCCACTTTCACATGGACTATCTTGCCTACATATATTGCAAGTTCTTTTTATCAAGGTCTGTTTCTTTTTTAATATATGTACAACATCTAGCACAATCGGGTATGTAGGGTTTACTGTAATGAAATAATATTTTTGACATGCACAAAAAAGGAAAAGAGAAAGTTATTAACCATATACTAATTTGAGGTTCTTCCAGTGTGGGTGGCTTCCATCTCTGGGTATGCACATGTTCCATACACCCAGATTAGAGAATTCTTGAAATCAGTATATGTTAGTTCACACCCTGTATCTTAGCCCCTCTTGTGCTTCCAGCCAAGGAGATTAAGGGCAGAGTGGACCAACCAGCTCACCAGTATCTCCTCTACTACAAATCCAAGAATGATCCAAAGCATGGAGGAGAGACAGTGGATAGTGAAAAAACAGTCAGAGGCCACGGTCTCAAAGACCATTCAGTTACTACTGTAAGTAACTGCAGATTTCTCTTCTTTTTTTATGCCTGGTGCCTATGTGGATGACTAGAAGCAGCATTCAAGGAAGAGGAGGGTGTCAGGATGCACACAGTAGAACTGTTTGAAGAACTGGTGTTCTTAAGTTTGCATAAATCAGTATATACTAGAACATAATGGTTCATGAATGTGTGAACAGTTTCCACTTTGCAAATGTCAGTTAGAGATCTTTCTTGAAGTGATGCTATTGATGTTGCTTGTGCTCTTGTAGAATGGGGGGAAGCAGATAGAGTAAAATACTTCCCAGATCCATTTTAAAATCCTCTTGAGAAGGCACAGACCTTGGATTCTTTCTACTATGGCAGGAAATTGCCTGGAAGATTAGCTTTGTTCTTTGTAGGCAAAAGGCTAAGGATCATCTCACAATGAATGAATGGATTTTTTCTGGTTTTCAGATTCATATAGTTTCAGAAAAAATACAGGTATGTGGACTGACTGATGGAAGTACAATTTCAAACTGTAGGAGTGTAGTTAGGGTACAAAACCATTAAAACTTTGTCTCCACTGAATGTGGTGTAAGATGGATCTGCCATCAGCACTCTGAGCTCACCCACCCACCTGGCTAAAGAAATGGTGGCTATCTATCAGCAATCAGGTTTCACAGACAGGAGAGCCATAACACACATATGTAGCAATTTGAAGAGTGGCTTGAGGAGCACCAAAACCCCAATATTTAAGTCCTATAAAGGAGTAGAATTCCTTACTGTTGGAAAGATTCTAACTTGGGCTTTCTGATAATCAGTGGGTAAATGATGTTAAAAAAATCATGTGAAGGGGAGAGTAGTGAAATGGACCCAAAAAGAGTTGATGGAAAGACCAGCTTTTTGAGGAAAAGATGATTGTCCAGAACAAAGAGAATGCAAGAGAGAAAGTCTTCCACTTCACAAGGCATAATCTTGGCTTTACCTACACTACCACTTTTGCTGGTAAAACACACATCCCTGCCTGACACAAGACTCACCAGCAACAGTGGTAGTACAGATAGCGCTATGTCAGCAGAAAAGGCTCTCCCGCTAGAATTGCTAACATGGCTCATTTGGGGTATTTTAATTATGCAAGTAGGAGAGCTCTCTCCTGCCAGCAAAGAGTGGCTCCATGGGAAACCTTACAGTGGCACAGCTGTAAGGTCCAAACTGTAGACAGTCTTCCTAGTGGAATCTTTCTGACTGTTAGTAGAGATGCTTTATATGGCTTCCAAATTTGAACATGGTGGAGTTGACAACCATTCAAAAAACACACGCTGAAATGGAACGTGTGAGAGTTCAGATGCTCGATTCGGCTCTTCACCTGGTCAGGAGATTGGAAAAGAATAGTATATTGACTGGTGACCAAAAAAGGCATTGGAGATACAGGAGCAAAAATTGTCTCGGCCAGGAGGAGGGACATGAGGGTCACTCATGTTCTGTCTTGGTAAATTCTGCATAAATCTTGAGTTGGTAGTTGCAAAGAAGGGAAAGCATAGATCCAATGAGCTCCTCATGAAAAGAGGAGAGTTTCATCCTGACAATGATACTCCTCTGGAGCACTTTCACATTCTGTATATTTTAGCGGTATACTGATCCTTTGTCTGGGTTGCTCACAGTAAAAGTATTGTTTACTGAGGAGTCATGTAGCTCCCACTTGCAATCAATACTGTAGTGTCTGCAGAGAGCATCTCCTAGCATATTTCAATTCCCTGGAAGGTAAACTGCCAACACGAAGATTTGATTGCTGATGCAAAAATTCCATAGACTGACTGCTTCTGTATACACAGACCTGGATCTCACTCCTTCCTTTTTCTTGATGTAAAAGACAGTCAATTTTGTCTAACATTATGCGGACACGGTGACCATGGATAAATGGGAGAAATGCCTTGCAAACCTCTTAGACTGCCCTGAACTCCAGAAAGCTGACGTGAACTTTGCCCTTTAGGGATATATGAGTACCTAGCACTGCTTGGCTGCCCATGTGGGGACCCCAGCCTAAAAATGAGGCAACTGTAATGGTCATCCTGTCTAGTGAGAAAGGAAGGAAAGGAATGGCACCCACACACTTGGTGAGAATTCTTCCGTCTTAGTAGATATGATGTTATTGTTCTCCCAGATGTGTTTGCGGATGGATGATTACACTATTTGAAGCCACACCTGCAGGTAATGAAGATGGAGTTAGACAAATGACATGACAGAAATGCATGATGCTATTTGGCCCCAGAGAGAAAAATTCTGACTGATGTTTGAGCATTGTTCATGACTTGATCCACAAGCCTGTACATCACTTGGAACTTGCGCAAGAACAGACAAGCTCTTGATGTGATTGACTTAGGGACACTCCAATACAGTCTAAAATCTGTATTGGAGTTAAGACTGACACTTTTGAGTTTACACTGACCCCTAGGAAAGGGATGACTTGAAGCACTGTTGAAGTTTGAGTCATACACTTATTGGTGTGCCTTGGCAATGTTGCTGTTGACACATGGGAAGAAGGCGAAGCCATGATGCCTAATATAGGCTGTTCCCAATAAAGTAACTTGGTAAAGACCCTAGGTGTGGCAGTGCCAAATGAAGAGTATTTTGTATTAAAATTGCTGGGGCCAATTATGAATCTGAAAAAAAAAAAGGCCAGTTAGTGAGGTCAATGGCCACATGAAAGTACATGTCATTCGTAGCAAGCGCTATACACCACATACCTTTTTCCAATGATGGGATTATAAATGCTTTCCAATGATGGGATTATAAATGCTAGTGCCACCATAGTATTGCTCTTTGTTGTAGGAGAGATTCTAATTCTTGCTTGAGAATCACCTCATGAGAATGACCCTCACAAGTGGGCAAAGACGGGGATTTGGAAGGGGGCAAGCAGGTAAATTTCACTGCATAATTGGAATGTGTAGAAGCACATGGCGGCATTATTGTTTTATACCTTTTGATCTTCAACACAATTCCTTTTTATTTAGCCAGGAATTGGGCTGGGAGGCTTGGGATGATGATGTTGCCGTACAATGTGCAAGGAAATGAGACTTTTGAATCCTTTACCTCTTCTGGGGTGATTGCTGGTGGTACAGCTATTGAGCAATTGAGTGAAACTTGTATGACTACCTGTGGAATTTTCTCTTCATCACAGAGTAAATATTCCCAGGAAATGGAGAGTGGCCACTCTAGTCCTTTACCGGATGTAAGGATATGTCTGTTGTTTGGCTGAAAAGATTATTTTCTTCATGGTGTTCTGGACTTGGGAAATAACTCACACCACAGTAAAATGACAATTTCCCTTGATCTTGAAAAAGCATTTGCAGAATTTCACCATTTATTGGGCAACAATGCTGGTAAACAACTCACCTTGCTTCAGAATCTTGTAGATAGAGTCTGTGTATTCGGAATAGTTCATGTATTAGTCTTCAACCGTGCTTGATAACTAGCTAATCTGAAGTGAAGGCTAGTAGAAGTCAAACCTCATTTCCCAATAAATTAAGTCATTTATCCTCTTAATCATCTGGAGTACATTTAGGTTGCTACAGTCCATCTTTCTCTCTCTCTCTCTTTCTCTGCAGCAGCCTGAACTGCTGTGTGTTAGGAGTGGGATCGGAAGAAGAGAACTTACTCCCCTTTTCAGAGACAAAATAATGTTATTCTGTCTTTTTAGGCATAGGGGCATAGGTGACTAGAATATGCCAGACTGCTTTAGTTGGTTCCAGAATGGCTTTATTAACAAGAAGCTCTACTCGGCTGGATCCAGAAAAACAAAGTATGGCCAAAAGTTTATGCTGAAGACCTTGAACTTCCCCAAAGAAAGTCTGTAGTTTCTCTCATATTACATAACAGTTCCTGGGAGCACATAGTTAGGAACTTATTAGCTTAGTGGGGATTTATATTAGGTATATTTGGGCTTATTTCTTATGCAAATTGTTGCTTCTTTACATCATCATCCTATTAAACTTCTATTACTTCCTATACCCCTGATTTAGAATGCTCTGTTCACAAACAACTGAAGCTGAGTTTGAAATCTTTATCACGCATCCTTTAGATTGCAGGAAATTTTGTCTATGTTATGCAAACAGAGTTAATTCAAATGTTTTACTTGTAACGATATTTACTTGACATATCTTGAGCTTTTAAAATATACTGACAACCTGTCTTATTTCCTCTTTTTTGTAACTATAGTACTTATGGATGTTACATAGCTTTATCACTGCATCCACATTTTCCATAGCGCAAATATATCCAGTCATTTCAGAAACAGAAGCTGATAGTGACAAAATGGTTGAACCTTAAAATGAGTGCTTCCTTAATCCTTTTCCAGCAGCATTCTTTCAATGCAAGGTGGCTCTTCAAAGCAATTTGTTTTAGCAGTTTCATACACATACTTGTGTGGTAACTGCATTTATTTATACATGAAAACAGCAGGATTATGTCCAGACATGATTGTTTTAGAGCAGGGGTCGGTAACGAAAACAGCAAGATGAGCCATGTTTTTCGAATTCAGTAAATCAATCATTCAAGAGCCTCAATGCTTGTGAATGCAAGACAGCCCTTAATAAATAATGTCAAACCATACTTTTTGTAACCCTTTTTTTAAGAACAGCGCACACAATGACTTGTAATGTGATACCTGTTTACTGCAGAACAATTAAACTTTTTTCATATTCTGTTGAGGTGGTGTTTTTTTTTATTTGCAAATTTCTCATTCTAAATGAGACATAAAGGGAGCCCAGACAAACTCAATATAAATCAAAAGGATTGGGTCCATTCACTTGAAAATTCTGTTTCCATCTTCAGTTTTCCTCTCTTTTGAAGCCATTCCAGCCCCACTTCAATTATGCCAATTTTATTTTACATTTAATTTCACTTTTGTTTCTTAAAATGCGTGTTGTCTTTCACAGCAGGAATGCTTTAGGTTTCCTTTTCCTTTTCAAAATCAAGACGTTATTAGCAACACGATCAAAACAGATACAATACCATAGCTTGCAATATACTGCACATATTAAAGGAGGCTTTAGTCAACGTTTTGAGATCACGTATTGTTTGCTATTTACAGATGAGTTGTTCATTTTTGGGCTTTTAGATGTTCACCATTTATTGAATATAACCAGAAGGGTTCTCTTCTTTTATTTTGCAATTATAGCATTGGGAGCCACAAAGAAGTCCTTAAAGAACCACATGTGGCTCCAGAGCCACAGGGTGCAGCCCCTGCTTTAGAGTCATCTTGGGAACAGCATCTTTTATCCAGATCACTTTAAAATGAAAAAGGAGCTCCTAGAAATGCATTTTTCAGTGTGCCTACTGCAATTTAAAACTTTATATGTCCCTGGCCCCCTCATCTTTTCCTCTCTCAAAGTCCTGTTTTCGTGTGTGTGTGTGTGTGTGTGTATATATAAAACTGTGTTGGCCATAACCATTTATTGCCATAATTCTGTTTTGAAAATGAAGTGATGATGGTAAAAACAGTGTATGTTTAAAATGAATCATATACAAGGTAATACAATGAGATTCCAGTACACAGCACATTAAGTAAATAACCATAAGATATTTTTCATGCATATGCAAAATTGTCCTTCTAAGCACTTTATTAATTATTTCAAAGATACTTAGACATTACCACTCGTAGAAATTCCTATGCATGAAGCCTCATTAATACAAGACACCATACACAGAGATGAGAAACATTTTGGTTGCCCTTAAACAAGCAGAAAGTAAAAAAAATTGTAACTTTTTAATTCTAATGACCAGTATAATACAGCCACATTTTACCTGCAAATTGTTTATCTCATTTGATACAGGGGCTGCTACATTATTCTGAGTAGCTAACCCTATCAACATACTGGAGTTTTAGTAATCAACTCAGAATATGCATCATGAAGAGGTTTACAGGTTATGAGTCAAATGCTTCCAGTTAGTCTAGCTGAACAACTACCAAAATTACAGACATTCTCCTTCTTGCTGCTACATTCAACTTCCCTGAAACCTGGGACTAGATGTTGCCTATTTTCAACTTGAATGATAATCTGCTGCCACATGATAAGTAGTTAGGCATTAAAGTATTAATATCCTGCTTCTAAAAATCACAGTAATAATGCATCTAGGACAAAAACTGAGTGATGCTATGTCATTTTTGAAGTGATATATCATAATTCATAAGCTGACACAGATTGCCTTCTAACACTACATTGTCTCCTGGTTAAGTCAGTCATGCAACACAAACCAGGTAGCAACAGTGATAGGACCAGGCAAAGTACGCATATGTAACAACAATCCACCTTGCAGAGGATGTCAGCAAATTATTCAACTTATGTGAAAAGTACTGCTCACCAGAAATCCACTCCTACTGAAAATTATTATGAATAACTGATAATGTCATTATCAGTCACAGTGACCCTTTGTTGTAAGTGCTGCTGTTTATTTTTATTATATGTGATATTTTGACTTCTAGATTGGTTCACTAAAACACATTAAAAATCTCCTATGTCTTTATATTCCCTTGATCAGTGAGTCCAACGTTAATGGAAACTTCAGGCTATTATCATTATGTTATCTGTATTTTTCAAAAACACTGCAATGAAGAAATGCACATGCAAACGACCTAAACAAGCCTTAATTACAAGACTCACAGTTCTAGAAAGTGTATTAGACAAATAGAGTGAATTTTAAGTAAATCCATTTTTATTTGACGGTGAACAACTGAAATAATTCTTGGAGGAAAGTGAAGCTGTGACATTAATGTTTCCCATATAAAGTACCATAAATATATCTAGAGAGCAAATTTGGTGATTTTTTAAAAAACACCTGTGCAATAACCCTGTATAAAGGTTTGGCCTTTATATGAAAATATTTGTTTGGGTGCACTGAACAGTTGTTTATCTCATTCACAATATTGGCCTCACTGTACTAAATATGGGCTAGTTCCACTTTCCTGTTAGAGACTGGCTCAAACCAAATCTCAGCTCTCAGCACCTCAAATTCTAATAAAGTTCAGATCTAGCTTTTTGTGTTGTCTTAATTTCTGGTAGTGAGAAATTGTAGTGGACAAACATTGACACAGATAAATGATCATTCATTAGTGGGCAGGTAGATAACACTGTTGTGACAAGAACCTTTATAACAGTAAAAAGAATGCCACCAGCACTATAGTGGAGGGCTGGGGAGAGCCCAGCAGCTAGTGGTATACCATCAGGCCTACTGGGGAGCTATAAGCATGCTGTCTGAGGCAGGCAGCAGCAGAACTGGCGCAGCTCCCACTGAATCTTTCAGGCTCCCAATACTTTGGACTATGCCTTTTCCCCCCTTCGGCCAGCTGAGGCAAGGCCCTGGGCACTTGAACTCTGCACCTCTGTGCATCTTCCTCCCACTCCTTCCCTCAGATCCCTCCTGCCACTCAGTTCTTGCAGGACCCACCCCAAGCCCAGAGAAGGGTGGGAACAAATACCACAGATTTGCTGGTCTTCTCTCAAAGCAAACGAACAAGTCAAGCAGAAACCCTGGTGCCTAGCAGGTTGGGGGAACAGCAGCAATCAATACAGACAGACAGTGATGCAGCTAGGGACAAAAGTGAAGAGCGATCAGGTGAGAACATCAGGAGTGACCTGTGTGAAGTATTACAGGAGTAAAAAATCTGATTGAGGATGAGGGCTAAGATGGCTGCTACTGTTCTGAAGAGCTGCTACTGAGGGAACTGTTTAATTTGGGGAGCAATTAAAAAAATACCAGGAAGGGAGCTGATGGGCAGAGAGAGGAAAAGGGGGAAAAAAAAAAGAACCGCTTAATTTGCATACGGGGCAGAGAAAATTATTAATTATGGGGAAGAGGAGGGAAGAGATCGGGGAAGGAGACATACTGAATATTCAGGAATCATGGTAAAAACCAAGAAAGGAACACTGAGAAGAGAACAAATCATCTTAACCAACCTGCACTGCATCTGTTATTTATACGGGCATGAAAAAAGGGAAGCCTTTTATGTAACATAATACCATTTTGAAAAGTAATATCAAATGAAGTTACCATGCATAAATTGAGACTTGGCTTAGAATTATAAGCAGCATATGAACTGTCATGAAATGTGAACTTGTAGCCATTTCAAAGATGTTATTGAAATAATTAAAAGCAGCTGCAAACACAGACAATCTGAATTGCTTTTAATCCTTGCAGATTTAATATCTCTGAGGCAAGCCCTGATAGAGAATGTGTCACTCTCATAAGAAATGTTCACAATTATTCTTCCATCTGTTGATATGAAACTTATTAGCTATTCACTCTAACAGCCAAGGCAAATCCATTTTACTTGCAGCTTGTAAACTGAAGGGAAAGTAATTTACAAAATAAATTCTAGTGAAGTCATACATAGCAACATTTTAAGAGCCTTAGCCTCCATGAAACAATGTGGTAGATTCAGCTTTTTGTCTCTAATCTACCAAAACAGATCCTTGAGATTTCATATAAATATTATTCTACAAAAGCCCAAAATTTCACTTCCTACTCAGGTATGGTAGATAATGTAACACACGCCTCTGGTGATCTGTATTTCATTCTATCCAGTGGTAATTAGTAGAGATAACTGCATTTACCAGAAATCTATTTGAACTTCTTATTACAGTACTTTTCTTCTTAGTGCTTGAGGATAGGTTAAGAAAGTTAACAACTTATTTGACTCAAAAGAAGACATGCAAAGGTCATCTAAGTAGTTTTTGTTTGTTTGTTTGTTTTAAAGACACAGCTTATTGCAATGATATGTTAGCTTTAGGAGGATAACATACTAATGTGATATATGCATGCTTGTAAAAGAAATGCCCTTCGGAAGCAAGCTAATACTCCAGTCAGTTCACATGCAAAGCAAGAAGGGCCATTTCAATAACAAAAATATTTGCCATCAGATGAAACAACCACTAATACAGATTATAATTCCATAGACATATTTAAAAAGTAGCACACGAAACCACACAGCTTGATTTGTAATTAATAGTATTTTTTTCTCCAGGTAAGGGAAAGAATTATTTAAAACCAAACAACCCACCTGCCCACCCACCTATGCAAACTTACCAACACATGGGAGAGAGTAGCCAAGTGCAGGATCATGGATGAACTTGCGATCATTCAGCATAGTCACACAGTATAAATGGAAGCAGTCTAGGCAAATGACATGGCGATGCAAGCACTGGAACACCAGGACAGGGCTTCTGTTGAAAATACCCAACACAATGAAATATTACATTGTTGTATCCAGTACCATACAGACCAATGATACCAAAATACTTTTGTTTTAAAAATTCAGTTCCAGAATTACTAATAATTAGCTATATAGAATCCTATGCCAGCATGACATTTCAAAGAGATTTAATAAAGAAGAAAATGAGTCAGAGACAAGGCAGGCTTTCACTAGAATTCTGAAGGCCATGGAGCAAACTGAGAAGGAAAAACAAAAGAGAGCTGCTCAAATGGGCAGATGCTCTAGACAACGTTCTCAAAGAAGATCATGAACAGAAGACACAGAAGATAGGTTTGTATCAGAGAGGTAGCCGTGTCAGTCTATCTTTGAGAACAACAATATGGCACCTTATAGGCTAACAAATAGGTTTGTGTAGAGAAACAGAGTGTGTGGAGATGGGATTGAAGAGAGAATCAGAGTTAGGCTGAAGAGGGAATCTGAAAGAGTTCATAGCCCATCTTCACACCTAGAAAAGGAGGGATGGTCTTGTAATAGGATTACTGGCCCCTGCCACGCGATAGCAAGGGTGCTGCGCTAGAAACCATTACTAGAAAAAATTTCTGAACAGAGTTCAGAGGCTGGCATAGTACTTATGGAGGTGTAGAGGGAGAGCACTCAGGACAATTAAGCAGCAATAGCTTCTCTCAGTGACAAGGTCAGTGCCAGGAACAGCATAAGCAGCAAACATGGGGAAAAACACAAGCAGCAAACATAGCAAAAATAGCATACACTGTTAGGGCAAGAAACGCTACAATCCAATCAGAACCACTCCCAGTGCCTCACGCAGGACTAACATTGGACTGTAGATAGGCATTCCCAGGGTTAACATCTTGAATGTGCCTTTGCAAAATTATAATTTTATTTTATTGCCCTTACATTTCTGGGATGGGCAACCTAAAACGTATATAACAGCAAAGACATTAATAATCATATGTTATGTCTTCCCTACAGGCGAGAGCCAGAATATCTTAACAATTAAATTCTTTAGTTTATACCATGCTGTAGAAATAAAACATCTAATCTAGCTGTAATCCTTCCCACTGCCACCTCTATCCAGAGAAACCATTAACAATAGTCTCCTGAATGGCACCAAAATAGTGCCTGAGACTGTCAACATGAATAATCTAAAGACACTTTTTTGGTCGATCTAGTTTCATTGTCAATTCCAAAGTAACAACTGTGAGAGATTTTGTAACCCTACGCAGTTACTTTTGAGACCACCATATTAAATTTCTGAATGGTTCATGTGCTATTACATTCCACTCCATGGGCATGCCTCTCCAAATGAAACAACAGTGGTAGGCAATTAAGGCAAGTCACTGAGTCTAAACAACTCCAGATAAGTTCTAACCCGTGGGGCAGTTTGCATATGCTGGATCCAGCTGAATTTTCCAGAGACTAGAAAACAAACAATTTATAGGTGAGGCTTTATTATCTGGAACCCCCGGGGAAACGGAGGGCACTGGATAAACAAATCTGTTGGATGCTGCACCTCGGCCACCAGCCTCTCTCCACCTGCCCCACCACCACCACCAGCCAGGTGGCCACCAGCAGAGCAGATGCCACTTATCCAAATTCCAGATAACCTGGCTTTTACTGCCATATAAAAGGATGATCTTGAACTCACTTGTGGCCTTTGTTAGGATGTGGGCGGGGGGGGAACAAAAACAGATAAGACTTTCTGTCTTGGACAAGAGTAGGAAACACATTCGCTTACCAGGGTCCCTGAAGACTGACAAGTAACCTTTGATAAAATTTTTAGCAGGGGTACAGGAGGACTTTTTGGGGGGGTTGTTTGGTGATGTGATTTTAAAGCCTTTTTTTGGTGTGCTTGGGCCACATTTTTAACCTCTCCTCTTCAACTACATGTACTACAAACTTACTTTAAAAAGAATAAAGAGACAAGATGTTCACTTATCTCCCATCCCCAGAAGCTGGGGCTTAAGAGAAACCCCATCAAATATTGTGATATTTATGATAAAGATTGCACACGTTGGTGACACTGCTATAGCTTCTGTAATTTCTCCCACAAGAGGGTTTGAAAACCCACCTCCCATCTAACATTGAAACCCTAAATTGCCAGGCCCTCAAGATGGTCAACAATGGCAAATAATTTCAGGTGCTGTATCTAAATGTTTAATCTTTCCTACACATAAGCTTCAGAGTCACGTACATGATAGCATATTGGTAGCTTTAAACATATAAGCTCAGTGTTTTAAAGGATTTCACTAAGTAAAGCAGCTTAAAAACTGAATAAATGAAACCTCCCTGTTACTAATCCTTATTAGTTGCCCACTTGCTGTTCAGAATATAATAAATAATAACTATAAAAAGACAGCTGCCAGCTAGAATGAGGAGCTGATCTGTGCTCCTCTAACTCTGCCCAGTCCCAAGATAAATAGGGAGAACTAGAAGAAAACTTGTCAAGTCACTATTCCCCACAAGGATACCTTTACCTCCCTGCCAAATTTGTAGAGGAGGTAAACACCTCAGAGACCCTCCTGGGAAGAAGAATGAGGCAAGATTCCCACCCCATTGGGAGCCATAAGCAATCTTCCCTTTTAGGGTGTTTGTGTGGCACAGCTGTGTGGCACAACGCTGAACCTGTTGCGGCTGTTGTCTGTTCTATGTATTTTGCCCATGTGGCCCCCACCAAATGGAGAAGCAGAAAGACACAGATAATACCTGATACTGTTGTAGAATCCCAGCTAAATGGACAAAGATATGAAAACTGATCTTGTTTAGGTAAGAACCCTACTGGGAAATGAATTGTTCTAGTATATCCTAAAATCTCATGACAGGCATTATTAATGTACTAAAAGTCAGAGCAGCAGCTATGAATGTAAGGAGTTACTTAGCATAAGGAATTATTTGTAGACGCAGTCAATTAAACAAACCATCTTTCCCTGATGCCTTAAGAAAACAGTTGGACTAAACTTCTTTTCCTCGTAGTCCTTATACAGTAAACTCTTTCATTTCCAGCCACTCTATCATCCAGAACTCTCAAATAACCAGCATTTTAACCATAAGTTATTTTAGTTCCCTTTTCCGTAAGTACAGAATGGTGACAGTACATACAAATAAACACAGCATACATTTACAGTGTACAATACTACTGTTATAGAATCATACAACACCAGAGCTGTGTCTACACATGCATGCTACTTCGAAGTAGCGGCACTAACTTCGAAATAGCGCCCGTCGTGGCTACACGCGTCGGGCGCTATTTCGAAGTTAACTTCGACGTTAGGCGGCGAGACGTCGAAGTCGCTAACCTCATGAGGGGATCGGAATAGCGCCCTACTTCGACGTTCAACGTCAAAGTAGGGAACGTGTAGACGATCCGCGTCCCGCAACGTCGAAATTGTGGGGTCCTCCATGGCAGCCATCAGCTGGGGGGTTGAGAGACGCTGTCTCTCCAGCCCATGCGGGGCTCTATGGTCACCGTGTGCAGCAGCCCTTAGCACAGGGCTTCTGGCTGCTGCTGCTGCAGCGGGGGATTCATGCTGCATGCACAGGGTCTGCAACTCGTTGTCGGCTCTGTGGATCTTGTGGTGTTTAGTGCAAGTGTGTCTGGGAGGGGCCCTTTAAGGGAGCAGCTGGCTGTTGAGTCCGCCGTGTGACCCTGTCTGCAGCTGTGCCTGGCACCCTTATTTCGATGTGTGCTACTGTGGCGTGTAGACGTTCCCTCGCTGCGCCTATTTCGCTGTGGTGCTGCGCAACGTCGATGTTGAACATCGACGTTGCCAGCCCTGGAGGACGTGTAGACGTTATTCATCGAAATAGCCTATTTCGATGTCGCCACATCGAAATAGGCTACTTCGATGTAGGCTTCACGTGTAGACCTAGCCCAGAATAGGAAGGGACCTCAAGAAGTCATCAAGTCCAGTCCCCTGTCCCCATGGCAGGACCAAGCACTGTCTAGACAATCCCCAACAGATGTCTATCTAACCTGCTCTTAAGTATCTCCAGTGATGGAGATTCCACAGCTTCCATAGGTAGTTTATTCCAGTGTTTAAGCGCCCTGACCGTTAGGAAGTCTTTCTTAATGTCCAAGCTAAACTTTCCTTGCTGCAGTTTAAGCCTGTTGCTTCTTGTGCTATCCTCAGAGGCCAAGGAGAACAATTTTTCTCTCTCCTCCTTGTAACCCTTGTTTAGTTACTTGAAAACTGCTATAATGTCCCCTCTAAGTCTTCTCTTTCCTAAACTAAAGCCCAGTTCTTTCTGGCCTCCCTCATAGTTCATGTTCTCTAGAACTTGAATCATTCTTGTTGCTCTTCTCTGAACTGTCTCCAACTTCCCCACATCTTTCTTGAAATATGCTGCCCAGAACTAGACACAATATTCCAGTTGAAGCCTGATGAGCACTGAGTAGAGAGGAAGAATGACTTCCTGTGTCTTGCTCTCAACTTTCCTGTTAATGCATCCCAGAATAATGTTTGCTTTTTTTTGCAACAGCATCACACCGTTGACTCATATTTAGTTTATGGTTCACTATAACCCCTCAATCCCTTTCTGCAGTACTCCTTCCTAGACAGTTGCTTTCCATTCTGTACGTATGAAGCTGATTGTCCCTTCGCAAGAAGAGTGCTTTGCATTTGTTCTTATTAAACGTCATCCTGTTTACCTCAGACCATTTCTCCAGTTTGTCTAGATCATTTTGAATTTTGACCCGATCCTCCAAAGCCGTTGCAACCCCTTCCAGCTTGGTATCATCTGCGAATCTAATAAGGTAAATAAATCTCTGCATTCATTTTTGCTGTTTCTTAATATCGAATTTTGTTTTTGTTTAGTGTTATGCATTACTAGGTATACCTCTCTATCATCCAGAATATTTGAATATCTGGCAACCTCCCTGTCCTGGGGCTGCCTGCTATGAAAGCTTTACTGTACTTCTGTTTCACAAAGATTATGTGAATTGTGGGTAAACAGCACAGCATCTTACCCCATCCATCAGTCCATGGAGGGGGGGGCAGGAAAAGGGGAAAAAAAGACAAAGGAGAGGGAGAAGATGATGAAGAAAGCAAGCAGCTGATTTGAAACACAGGGAAGTAGGTGAAGTCAAAAGAAATTTGTGAAAAAAACATACTGAGAGAATCTGTGAAATCCCTGCAAGTCATTTTTAGGTGACGTCTGGATTTCTCTGTCTGTTGTATCAAAATCGTAACCAAATATTAATAAAATAGCAGCAGATGTCTATATGACTGACTTTCTGGGATTACATGCAGTGAAGCAAAAATAGCCATGTGGGATTCATTGCTTTGTAATAAGTATATCCGAAGACATGTCACTACCAATAGCATTTATACCTACCCATGAGTGTTACTTTTATAATAAGATACTCGTGATTTTCTATTTTTTTTCCTTCTTTTATTTTGGCAATGTTCCTTTACCTTCAAAGATTTTTCATGTAAGTACCATAAACTTACTTTTATTCCTAAATTGATCCACATACTGTTCAAAAAAAAAAAGTTAAACTTACAGAAGTACCTTTCAAGAAAATATCACTAAAATACCTGCTTAAACATTAGAATTACAGAAATCATATGATTACATATACAATTCTGACACTATCCTAAACATCCACTATATTCACATGTAAGCTAGTCAGTAAAAGCAATATTCTCTATAACCAGCACTCAAACAATCTTAACGTTGTCCCTGCAGAAGACTATATTAATTAAAAGCTTAGTATAACACATGACTCATTCATTATAGTTTTTGTTTGGGACTATATACAAAACCTAATATATTCTTTGTACTCATGCAAAGATTATTTAAAGTCTGACCTTTAATACAATCACATATAATTCACAAATTCAAGACTTGGCCCATTTTAGACTACTTGAATCAATGATTCTATCTTAAGTTTCTTATAGAGCCATCACAACAAAAGAGAAGCAAATGAAAGTTACAAAATTTTCTTACCAAGAAAAATAATTCTTTCTACCTCCAGTTAAACATCATAGCCGCATCAACACGTGCTGGCTACTTTGAAGGAGCCGTGCCAACTTCGAAATAGCTCCCGCCATGTCTACACGTGGTGGGTGCTATTTCAAAGTTGAAATCGACGTAAGGTGGCGAGACGTCGAAGTCGCTTTCCCCATCGGGGATGAGAATAGCACCCTACTTCGACGATGAACGTCGAAGTAGGGCACGTGTAGCCGATCCGCGTCCCGCAATATCGAAAGAGCAGGGTCCGCCATGGCAGCCATCAGCTGAGGGGTTGAGAGACGCTCTCTCCAGCCCCTGAGCTCTATGGTCGCTGCGTGCAGCGGCCCCTTAAAGCTCCCTGCCCCCTGCGTTCCTGTGCAGGAAGCTGAGAGTGCGTGCAGGTGGCAGCACTGCCGCGGCCAGCCTGAATGCATCTCTGCAGCCCCAGGCCGCCACCCCTGCAGCGATGGCCGCCCGCCAGCTCCCCCAAGCGCCCCCAGGGCACCCCCCCCAAGGGGAGCCAGGGCTCCCAGCCTAGCAGCCAGCCCGGAAAAAGGCAGCGGGGCCCCTCCTGGACGGAGGCCGAGATCCGGGACCTGCTGGGGCTCTGGAGCGAGGAGGAGGTGCTCCAGGTAATGGGGAGCAAGAGGCGGAACGTGGATGCGTTCGCTCGGCTGGCCGAAGGCCTGGCCACCTGGGGTCACCGTGCCCGCACTCCAGACCATGTCAGGAGTAAGGTGAAGGAGCTGCAGCAGGGTTACGCCCGGGCCCGGGATGCGGCCAGCTGATCTGGGGCTGCCCCCCACCACTTGCCCCTTTTACAGGGAGCTCAGGTCCATCCTGGGCCCCTGGCACACCTCCTCCCCGCCGGCCACTCTTGACACCTTGGCCAACGAGCCCCAGCAGGCCCCGGAGGTGGAGTCCGCCCCTGAGGCAAGCCCCGCACCCCAGGGCCCCCCCCAGGAGCCCACCCCTGGGATGCCGGAGGAGGAGGAGGAGGGGGAATCTTCCTCCAGTGATGGGGGCTCCACATCGCGCTGCCGTCGCAGAGCTCCAGCAGGGCATCCGCCCAGAGGGTGTCCCCCAACCGTGGGAGTGGACCGTCAGGTATGTACCCCCCCCGGTGCACACCCCCGGGGTTAAGGGGTGGGGACAACAGACATGACCAGGGCTCTCCACATGCCCAGATGACCATGGCCCCAAGGACAGCAGTGGCATGTCCCTCAGAAGAGAGCATCAGCCCCTGCCCCCCAGCAGGACAGCACCATGCCCCATCCCTGGGGATGGGGGCAGCGGAACCTAGGGTCCCCCGGGGGAGAGGGGGTGGGACACCCATCATCATCATCAGCATCTCACGGGGATGGGGAGCCAGCAGCAGAGGGGTGGGGGGACAAGGGCCACGACTCGGGGGCCACGCTAATGGCTGTCTCCACTCTTCTTCCCCCGTGTTCCTCAGCTGCACCATCGGAGGGCCCGGAGAGTGCCGGCGAGGTGTCAGTGGTCCCGGAGAGCCCACCGGGGCCATCCCAGCAGGCCAGCCCCTCGCTGGAGCACCAACCAGCCCCAGGACGGGGCCGCCAAAGGAGGAACCACCACCAGAGGATGGTGACAGACCCCCCGCTGCTCGTGACCCTCCGGTGTCAGCTGGAAGTGTCGGAGCGGCGCTTGTGGGTGGAGGAGCAGCGGCTGGAGCTCCAGGAGCGTGCGCTGGCCTGGTGCCAGGAGGCATGGGGGGCCTTCATGTGCACCCTCGACCGCATAGCGGATTACCTGGCCCCCCATGCCACGCTGCCTGCTGCTCTGCCCGCCCTGCCCGCTCCACCTGCCACTCCGACTGCCGTCCGCCACCCTGGGACCTCCTGCCGAGGGAGGCCTGGGGCCTGCTGACGCCCACCGACCATAGCTGCCGGTTCGCCCAGCCCCCAGCCAGCCTCGGCCAGGGCTGAGGCTGAGGCTGAGGGTCGCACCGGACAGTAGAGGGGTGCGGGGCCCAGGACGTGGTCCCTCCTCCCCCTTTGTACATATCCCCCATCATACCTATTTGTTGTATATAGTTTTATATGGTACTTGCCCCCCCCCCCCGTAAATAGTTCCCCCCTTTTGTTTTGCTCTCTCTCTCTCTCTCTCTCTCTCTATATATATATATATATATATATTTATTTATTTGTACTATTAATAACAAGAAAAATCACCGGTTTTGGTTTCAAAAACAACAGGTCTATTTTTACTTGCAAGAAAAGTGGGGGGGGGGGTGTGCTCTTGGGTGCTCTGTGGTATGGGCGTGGGGGCAGGGAGTGTTGTGGAGGATGGGGGAGTGCAGTGGGGGACCTGCCAGTGTTCACCCCACGGCCTGGTCGAAATGGGCCTGCAGGGCCTCCCGGCCCCGGATCCCCTTGGGGTCCACCTGGTGACTGTGGGTAGCGGGTGGCTGCACGTCAGCCCTGCCAGCCTCCACAGCCCAACCCTGAAAGAATGCCTCCCCCTTGCTCTCGACCAGGTTGTGGAGTGCGCTGCACGCGCCCACAATCTGGGGGATGTTGGTGGGGCCTGCATCAAGGTGGGTGAGAAGACACCTCCAGCGCCCTTTGAGGTGGCCAAAAGTGCGCTCAACCACCTGGCGCGCATGGTTCAAGCGTGTGTTGAAGCGCTCCTGGCTGGCTGACAGATGGCCCATGTAAGGGTGCATGAGCCAGGGCCGGAGGGGGTATGCCGCGTCTGCGACAATGCAGAGGGGCATGGTGGTGTCCCCCACAGGGATCTCCCACTGGGGGACGTAGGTCCCCACCTCCATGTCCCCGGTGGCACAGGCCCAAATTCCTGAACACCCGGGCGTCGTTGGGTGCTGCCAGGCCACCCAACATAAATGTGCAGGAAGCGGCCCTGGCTGTCCACCAAGGCCTGGAGGACCACAGAATGGTAGCCCTTCCTGTTCAGGAAGCGTCCTCTGCTGTGCTCCGGAGCACAGATGGGGATATGGGTCCCATCCAGAGCCCCAAAGTAATTTGGGAAGCCCAGGCTGGCAAACCCCGCAATGGCGGCATCCGGATCCCCAAGCCGTAGGAGCCTGTGGAGGAGCAGGGCATTGATGGCGCAGACGACCTGCAGGGGAAGGACATGGGAGAGCACCAGTGAGGGGTGTGCAGGGTGTGTCTGGCCCTCCACCCCCACGGTTGCCCCCCCCCCGTGGGTCCTCTTACCTCCATGAGGACAGCCCCGATGGTGGCCTTGCCCACGCCAAACTGCTGCCCCACGGATCGGTAGCTGTCTGGAGTGGCCAGCTTCCAGACAGCAATGCCGACCCATTTCTCGACACTGAGGGCACGCCGCATGGTGGTGTCCTGGTGCCTCAGTGTGGGGGTGAGCCACTGGCAGAGCTCCAGGAATGTCTGCCGGCTCGTGCAAAAGTTCTGGAGCCAGCGCTCGTTGTCCCGCTCGCCGAGCACCAGCCACTCCCACCAGTCGGTGCTCGTGGGGTAGCTCCACAGCTGGCAGCGTGTGCGGCTGGGGGTGGTGGAGGACAGCAGTGTCTGGGGCTGCTTCCTCCTCCCCTGGGGGCAGCTCCTCTTCTGTGAATAAAAGGTGGTCAGCTGCCTCTTGCATAGCATTGAGCAGGGCAAGCACTGCTCCTGCAGGGGCGGCTGTGTGGACTTCTGGCTGCTGCGGCTGCTGCTGCTGAGGGTCCATACTGCTTCGACGGGTGTGCGTGCCTGTGGCCCTGCAGACCACGTGCTGTGCAGGCTGTGTGTGTCTGGGAGGGGCCCTTTAAGGGAGCGGCTAGCTGTTGCCCCGGAAGTGCTGGTCCGCCCTGTGACCCTGTCTGCAGCTGTTCCTGGCACCCTTATTTTGATTCAGGCCGCTTTGGCGTGTAGACGCTCCCCTGCAGCACCTACTTCGATGTGGTGCTGCCCAACGTCGACGTTGAACGTTGATGGCACCAGCCCTGGAGGACGTGTAGACGCTATTCATCGAAATAGCTTATTTCGATGTAGCATACACGTGTAGATGTAGCTCATAAGAAGTAAGGCAACTATTTCAAAGATGTACTCTAAAATAATCAATTTTTTTTATGTTTAAACTACCTAACACTTGGCAGCAGACAGATAACAGAAACAAATTATTCCAGCACGTGATCTCCTACTACATATGCAGCAAACACTAAAATCAATAAGTAAATATTAAAGCAGACTCAGTGACCCAGTTGCTGCAGACGCCAACCTCGTGAGCAACAATGAAGACAACTAAGAACTTAAACCAGGTCTACGTGCATGAAGTGGGAGCCAAGACCTTCCAAGATAAGAGGGACAATGACAAAGAGAGCAAGACAAATATCTCAGTAAGCGACATGTTGTTATACTAACAGGAACATCTTTAATGGGAACTCAGGCACTAGCATAACACATTTTCCCTTGTATATCTAAAAATCTGCTTTTCCCTCCCTAATCAATGAAGTACATATCTACAAAAAGTCAGAGTATGACAGATAAACAATTATGATTTATATACACCCCCCCAAACCCCCCCACACCCATCATTGGAAAAATCTATTTTAATCTTGTTTAAGTAAAATTCTCTGTTTTCACATCTGAAGAAGTGGGTCTGCCACACGAAAGCTCATCACCTAACAAATTATAAGTCTTTAAAGTGCCTCATTACTGCCTTTTTTGTCTCTGCTTCCATGTATTTGATCACTTACCATGTGACACATCACTTTTCACTTATGAATGGCTCCAGACATGCGTGTGCAGGCATAAATTTGCTGGCTGTGGTCTTATAAAATAAAAAGTATTCTGAACCCCACCTGCTAAGCGTACCAGGCCTAAAACCTGGCATACCCTCTTCCTTTCATCTGTTTACAGTCCATTTTTTACTTACACACACACCATCTACAAACGTATTTGCAACAATGCACTACCTCCCAATTTTTTTTATTATTCATATTATAGCACATAGGATCCCTAGTCATGCACCAAGATCCCATTTTATGCTTTGTTACCTAACAGAGACCAGTGCCAGAATACCATTACTCATGATGAGTCCTATAATAAGAAACCAGAATCCTGGCCTAGGGACAGGTTTAAAAAACAAAACGAAACAAAACCAAACCAGAAACCTCAGTGAAAGATACCAAGTTTTTGTATAGACCCTGCAAGTTAACTCAGCCGTGACGTTTCTGTGTGTTATGAACATGCGGAAATGATGATCAGCACTGCTTGTAAAAATTGCCCTCTTTGGACCTGCTTAGAACAGCACCATTCTGAAGAGCAGCAGAAGCACAGTGGTTTTCCCTGCCAGCAATGAAACCTTATTACAAGATGGGGATGGTGGGATGCCAAAGTAACACCTAACCACTGTAATAGTGCCCATCCTGAATTGCTTTCATGACACAAGGAGGCTGCTTCTGTGGGGAAACAGATATTGCTACCATATCAGGCAGAGAAGACACTTCTCCATAATCCATTAGTGTGAGCATAGTGCTGGTCCAGGTGCCACTCTCCCTGGTGAGCAGCATGTTTAGTAACTAACAAATCAGTCACATTCTGAGAGAAGATCAGTACATGCTCCTTTACAGAGTATTTGAAAGAATTACAACAGTTTTCTTGAACAGCAGAGGAAGAGACCTGAATCAATGGGAGCAAAGGATGACTGACATAATTGAAGGAGACAGATCAAGAACCATATTAGATCTCATCATGATGTCAATCAGCAGCTGGAGCATGAGGAGAGCAGACAAGGTGAGAGCAGAAATATAACATGAAGTCCTTTTCAAGAAGCATTGAATGGCTCTGAAGACTTTTGGTGCTTTTGAGAGCCAGGATTCCCATACACAGCAGAAGAAATAAGGACTATTATTCAAGGAACTCAAGGGAAAATCAAGAGGTTCTTTTTTTTTTTTTTTTTTTTTTTAACAAAAAAGTACTTGCTGCCTTGGGACTGCTCCAAGGGTAACAGCATGGCTAGAGGAAACAAAGCTACTAGAAAGAACTGGAACATCCCTTTAAAGCCGATCTCAGTAATGTTCACCACTTTAAACATTTTGGACTCAGAAAAACGGTACCTCACTGAACACCAGCCTGCTTCTTACATATTGCCCCAGTTTCCTGGAGTGCCCTTCCAGATGCTTATGAGATGTATTGCTTCTCTTCTTCAATAAATCCTTCAACACTCACTTCTTTGGACTGGACTCCATACATACTTCCACTCCACCTCTCCAGCCCTCTTGCTTGACTTCATTCTCTTAAATATCTCATCAATACATAATTTTAAAAATCTATATACTGAGACTACAAACATGAATAATTCCCTAGGAAACCAGAACTAAGAAGGTGCTTGCACAAAAAAGGACTTGTCTTTCACTGTTTCCCTCATCATCCAACCCTCCTTCTTTTTTAAAGAATGTGCCCCCACATCAATATGGCTCCACGAGATGGAATCCTGTGTGAGAGTGAAAGGAGGTGAAGAGTTTGTACGTTTTGACAACTGTGAGTTTGGCAAAGTTGTGTGTGAACCAGGCATAATGGGGCAATGCATGGCCACTCCTACCTCTGAATTGCCTGATTTTCAGATGTTCTGAGACCTGCTCTACTCAACATTCTGCAAGGGGACCACCTAGCAACAAGCAACCTTAAATCTGCATTAGTTTAGTTGTCCTTTTGCCACTGAACGTAGAGGGTCAGGTACATATCTGCAAAGCTTCACACTTTGAGCATACAGGGGGGAGCAGAAGTCTCCTCAAACGTCAGGCAGGTCACAAGTACCATCCCTGGTACATTCCTAAAACAAGAACTGACCCTTCCTTGCACCTCCTGGGCAGTCTTAAATGATGCTGCCTCGTGTACTGTCCCATGCACTTGACGGAACTCAAGGTGGGATTGTGTTTGTCACGTACGCTGTTTTCCCAGTGGGGGGGCTATCCCAGTCCCTCTTTCTAAGTCAATTTGAAAGTATACTGCAGAGCAGTCACTCATGGGACAGTTGCCTTTCTGACTTGTAAGAGAGGAGAGAAGTTAGGAAAGGAAATAAGTTGTGAGGGCAAGGGGAGAATGATGGATGGGAAGTGATGGAAGGAAGCAGGGAAAGAAAGTGGCAAATTAATTCTCCAGTTTTAAAATATTATCTGTCAGCATCTTGACAGATCTTTTTCATCTTCCATTTAAAATACAAATACTTAATTAAAACATTCAGCGAAATGGTAACTCAAGGGTGCTTCCTCTTCACAAAACCTTCAGCCTCAGCCCATTATATGATTATTAACTCAAAGAGGAAGCACTCTCAACTTGTAACAGCTATTTCTTTACTTAAAAAGAATCAATCAGCAAATAACTTTTAAGAACACTCCTCATCTTTTAATTTAAAGACCGATCTTCTAACTTTTGTTTCTTGGTGCAGACACTACAGTGGCTATGGCCCAGACACAAATGTCTGAAAGAAAGCCTTTTATACAAGTACTTCCTCTGAAAAAAGGCAAACAATGTGCCCTCTGCTAGCAAAACACACTGTGTACTCCTCCTCTGAAGGCAGAGTGAGTTAATGTCAAGGGCAGTAAACTCCTTCCCGCCCACCCAGACAAAAACTACCACAAGATTACAAGCTTAAAATCTAGGTTTGGACTATAGTAAAATGCCCTCAGAAGAGGAGGCCCAGTGCTAGAGAATGCTCATGGTTCCTAGTTGCCCAATCTCTCTGCTCTTCTGGAATACTTGGTCTGCGATTTGTAGTGGTTTGTCAGGAAGAGATGAAACCTTCCTTAAGAATTTTACACAAAAATGGCCATGCTGGATCAGGCCAAAGGTCCATCAGGCACAGTATTGTGGCTTTCAACAATGGCCAATGGTAAGTGTCCCAGAGGGAATGAA
The DNA here is from genome assembly GCF_033958435.1 of Carettochelys insculpta. NCBI lineage: Eukaryota > Metazoa > Chordata > Testudines > Carettochelyidae > Carettochelys > Carettochelys insculpta. Next base: position 87,035,790 of record NC_134139.1, on the reverse strand, counting down.
CAGAACAGTTAATCATCAAGTGGTCCATTATTAATTTTGGGGGAAGTCTGCTTGAGTATACTTCATCTTTGCCCATCCCAGCTCAAAGTACCCCAATATAAACACCATAATCATAATGTTGCTAAATACAATGTTATTATTTTCCTTCTTTCCAGTAGCTCCCTCAAAATAAAGTAGTCATTTCCTGACTAAAATATTTCCACTATTCCATAATAGCCTGTCCTTCGTAATAGGCAGTAGCCTGGCCTCACCACAGAAGCTATGTTACAAATGGAAATGTCATTCCAGTTCCACCTCGAGTGGAGAAAAGGATAAATACATATCAAAAGGTGCAGAAATGTACATAGCTCAACATACTAGTTCATCTTCTGTTTGCTCATGACAGCGCTCTCAGCACTTGCACTTAAGAGCTAGAACTGGCATCACAGGCTACTAGCCCCACCACCACTCAAAAAGAAAAAGAAAAAGAAAAAGAAAAAAAGGCCAAAACTGAGTAAAACAGACTGAATAAAATTCTGGTAAATAATCAATAATACTTAAAATATGGGATGCTACCTAAGAAATTGCCTTGCAAATATCAAAGATAGGAACTTTCACTAGCTCCATAGGCTGTTCAGACCTTCTGGTTGATCAGCATGTAAGCAGAACGTAAAAAGCTTTCCATTAAAGAGTAAACTCCTGTAATGACAACCAAACTGATAGGGCACGTTACCAAAGATGGGGCTAGAGTCCTGAGCATGGGTGTCAGTTGTTCTACCTCTGGAGAAATCCAAGGAATAAACTGTGACTCAGACAAATATAACCTCTCCCTAATCGTTTTTTTTTTTTTTTTTTTTTTTTTTACAAAGGGGAATCCAGATTCCCAAGACACAAATCCTGACACTGAATGACTTAAACAAACACTCACTGAGTGTTTTTTGGTCTAATTCTAGTTTCTTTGAGGAAGATCCACATTTGATCATGACACCAAGTTTGATAACATTTTCCCTGTGAGCTGGAATACACAAATTTAATTTGGATGTTTCTGATTCTGTTTTAGTTTCTGATTGATGGAAAAAAGCATACACTTAGGTTCCCTAATGGTGAATCAGGAAACAAAGACCTTAGAATTTGTCATGTCATTTGGAGGTGCACATCTGTCAGTGTATCTTTAATAGTTTCTACACAATACAGATCAGTTATTATACTAATAACTGTAAACATGATAAACCATTCTGAAGGGAAATTACAGTGGGTGCCTGATATTTAATTTTGAAATACTTCTAACTCATCTCTTTTAAAATCTATATAATATTTTCCTATGAATTCTAGTCCTTTATGAAGACAATTGTAATGTTAATGCAGAAATCCTTGAATTTCAGTGGTGGCAGATAATGGCAATATTCTGATATAGAATACTCAACTGTGCAAATGCCATCAGCAGATAAGGTTAATGGCAGTACAATGCTTGTTTGAAGCCATGCATCCTGCTCTCAGTGTCATTTCAGTTATTTTGAAACATAGTTCACAGCAGTGATTTATCCTCTCTTTGAAGGAGATTGGCTTACTGTATTCCACCCAGTTATTTCTATAGAAATTGGCACACCATACATTTTTGATTTGCGCCAAGCGAAGACTGACAGAAACCTCAACCATAATTTCGTCTCCCAAAGACACTAAAGTAATTTGCTTGTGTTGTCAGTTGGCATGGTTCATATGTGTGTTATTTTCATATACTGTACTGCTCTGTGCAGATAGCAGGGTTAGCAGACCTCAGTAATGCTACCCAGTGTTAAGTGCTGAGGACTGCAATATCGTTGTTTGGCTGCTTAGTGCTTCTGTCCTTGAAGGTTCAATGTTGTTACTAAATAGCGCAGAATGTTCATTTAGGAGACCTTGATGTTATTCATAAAGACTGACCACAGGCACAATTCAGAGACAAAGGCGTTCAGTACATTGCCCAGGTCCATGCTATGGAACTAATAACAACTTTAACAAGTTTGTGTACTGGTCAGAAAATTTTTAAATATTTATTCAATACTTGGCCTGACTTTGGTTGGCAGCCTTTAGTTCAGGTCTTAGGTCTTTCTCTCTCTCTCTCTCTACTACTACACCTTGATAACATTCCTGAAAACAGCAATTGATTTCACAGTAGAACTGCATGTTTAAGCTGGAACGCATACAAAAGCATGCAGTATAACTGTCTGACTAAAAAAAGAGGTAAGGCCTGGCACTTGCTTACATAACAGGGTCTGATTTTGCTTCTATCATAATCAAAAGCTAAATTCCAATAGATTTCAATGTGACAAGAGATGGCTATGAATTTTCTTGAACAAGTTATTTTTAGTCACACTCTTGAGAAAGATGAATGCCTTTGGGAAGCACAATATTGTCCTGTACACTTAGGGAATAATGTTCATACCCAGCTAGCTAAATTATATCTGCAAATTTCATAGCAGCTGCACACAAAATCCATTTTTACATCTGTAAGTGCTCTTCACTGTACTTGTGAAATATGCTCCCATCCAGCGCTCACTGGCCCTCACCATATTTCCAAAAAAGAAAAAAAAATCAGTTTTTAAATAACAGAAGCTGAAAAAGAGTTTAAATAGAATTCCCACCTAAGGAAAAGCTCAGCAACAATACATTCAGTCTGGGGCACACACCAAGCACTGAGAACTCTATTTGCTCTTAGGTTAAGCAAATATCATCAGCCTTGAACACCTTCCCATCTCTTCCAGTGGATTCATATACTGCATAAAACTAGTATGGAGACAGAACAGAACTTTGTAAGTATCTCACATTAGAAAAGTTCCAAAGGAAGACGAACAATCTACCAAGCCCTGTCTCCTCTGCTCTCTCTCTCTCTGAAAGGAAAAACAAAACAAAAAGAACCAGAACCACCCAAGCATGATTCCTTGAACCTTGCCCAGGTAAACATTTAGGTTAAGTCTAGACTAGAGAGTTTTGTCAAAAAAAATAAATAAAAATACTCGGGGTTTCGTTGACAAAACTCGGAGCATCTACACATAAAATGCATTTTGTCAACAGTCTGTTGAGAAAACTTGGCACTTCCGCTGAGAGCTTTCTGCCTCTCCACAATGAGGAACAACACTTTGGTCAATGGTTTCAGTCAACAAAAAAGCCATGTAGACCTTTCAGAGGCCCCCCCTCTGTAAACACAAAGAGTTTCTGGTTCACCAGTCAGCTCTGTCTGCTGTGCTTCCAGTTGGCTCTTCTGTCGAGAGAGCACCTGGGCAGTCTAGCAGCTCTCTGTCGACAGAGAGGATTGCTGTTTTGATCTGCTTTTGTGTGGACGTGATCCGTTGACAGAAGTTTTGCTGTAAAATCTCTTCTGACGGGAACTTCTGTCGACAGATCGCTGTAGTGTAGATGTAGCCTCAGAGTAACAGTGCCTCATAATAAATGGCATCAAAAGCTATCAAAAGATCTTAAATAGCATGGTCACTTTTCTGTAGGAGAAAGTTATCAGCCAATGAGACTCCAGTTGCCTCTGTATCATCCCCAGAATTAGTACCACATTAATAGCCATAAAGGAAATGTGAGAACTACATGTGAAGCTAGTGCTGCTTTGGCAAAATCTTTAACTCTCTCTTGACAGGAAAGGACAGCAACTGATAACACTGTAAGCTTCAAAAAGTGCCTGATGCCTGGAAACAGGCTCTAACAATCTAAACTAATAGAGATCTCCACACCCGTTCATTTGTTTTTAAACCATCAGAGGCACGTTGCAAATGGCAGATATCCAAATACTTTCAGAATGTTGACATGAATCCCTGTTTATGCAAGCCACTAGTCCGATAGCACAAGGCACTTGTGGATTCTGCACATATGATCCACATGGAAGCATAATGTATGTGGCCAGTTTTTAAAATTTCATCTGAACTGTATTCGGACTATTGCTACATCTCCCTCTGAACTTATAAGTTTCCTTTGAGTGACAGAAACAAACCACACATGCATACCTGTTACTTGGGACATATGTTGGACATAAGATGGGTTCAGATGTTTGGTTCACTTCAATCCCCTTCAACACAGTATGCACATTTATCCTAAAATTATTTGAATATATCCAACATTTGCTGTTTCCCTTTTCCTGTCTCTTTGTTTACCTCATCCTTGTCCCTTTGTCCATTCTCCAAGTCCTCTCACAGTGTGTCTACACTAGAAGTTAACTTCTAAGTTAGTTCCAAAGTTAGGCACTACTTTGAAGTAGCCAGAAGAGAGTCTACACACATTTTCCCTTACCTTGAAGTTAACAGAATATTGCCTGCCCCCCACCACCACGCAAAGGAATATTAGTAAAGACTTACAAAAAGGCCAAGAAGTGGAAATCCCATTAAAGGGTCTTTTGGAACACTCAGGCTGTCTCTACACTACAAAAATAACTTTGAACTTCCAAGTACAACTTCGAAGTAAGCAACTTGGAAACTGAACATTTACACACACCCTACTTCAAAGTTAAACTTCGAAGTAGGGCACTACTCCATTCCCAGAAATGGAGTAAGGACTTGGAAGTTGGGCTCGAAGGTTATTTTTGTAGTGTAGACAGCCTCAGTGTTCCAAAAGACCCTTGAACAGAATTTCCACTTGTTGGCCTTTTTGTAAGTCTTTACTAGTATGCCCTTGCATGAAAAAAATAATGGCAGTATTCTGTGCTCTGGGTGGGTTCTTATATTTGTATTTAACACAATCTGGAGATTCCCTGGGCCAGCAAGGTATGACTCATATTTTACTGTCTGTGTCAAAGGGAAGTTGCACAGTTAGTGAGCCCTGAAGACAGCACCATTGCTGCGGAGCCTCCAGAATGGAATTTGGATAGGTGGCACAAGGGCACTAAAGAAGGCATTTGTCAGGGATTTTTCCATCTATCCCTTGGGCATCATCGCCGCCGTGGGTCAGGGGAAGCAAGCCTTTGGCCACTAAACATCAATGCAGGCACATGAAAAATCTAAAGTCAAATAGGCTGCCATTTAGCAGCCCCTGCAACGGTCACTCTGAGTCAGTTGGTTTCCCCAGTAACCTGAACTCATGAATAATTCATGATGGCAGGTTTGAAATGGAGTCCTCCGATTGGCCGAGGGGCTAGGCTCTCTACCACCTTCGGCAAAGAGGAGGACCTGTTTGAAAACACCTGAGTAGAATTTTGGATATTATAATTAGGTTATGAATAATCATGAGATCTCTCTATAAATTCCTGGCTGTCAGCTCAGTCTGCGGCCCTTGGGGATTCAGATGAGAACTCTGATGCCCAGCACAGGGCAGCGTGGCAGCCTACACTGCATCTGCTAGACCCTCAGGCTAGCTCACCTGACCGAAGAGCTGAAAATCACTGTGGCGCCCGCCCCTCAGGCGGCTCCGCCCTTGAGCTGAGACAACACCACAGCTGAGACAGCCTTCCTCAGGAGCCTGTTAATAGGGAAGTGGCACCAGTGCTCCAGCGCCTCACCGCTCACAAGCGGCGCGCTTGCATCGAGGAGCAACAAGTGGGCTTCTCGGCGTGCCTGCTGGGTGGCGAACTGGCCCGTGGCTTCGGCCACAGGTACTGCATACCCAGCGGGGAAACCAGAAGCCCACCAACTTCGTGTCATCACCATTGCTCCTCCGGCCATTCCATCGCCTGCACGCCGCCCCCATATTGAGACGTGACAACCTCACCTAAACTGGACATCTCGCCGGACACATTGTGGTAATATCACCCCCCAACATACTAACTGACCTTTCAAGTATTGACTACTTTATTATTATCTACTGACTTCACCTAAATACGACAAACACCGGACTAGACAACTTACCTTAAAACGACTACTGGACTTAACTACCTACTTTGAATAAAGACTACCGGACTTGTCATCTTTTATTTAACTTTGTATAGGCCGGGCCTAAAGGCCCAGGCCAGGTTTTCCTATGTAATATAAATGTAAATATTAATTAACGTTAAATAGTATTATTGGTATTGATAGTGTTAAGATGAATAAGTAGTATAGACAATTAAAATATAAATAAATAACTAGCATAAGGGTAATAGATTACCCATTCTAACCTTATTGTTCAAATTCGCTTGCTACCTACGCGGGTAGGGAGTAGCGCCCCTACCCGCGAAGCTTTTATTTACTAGTTATTTATTGTTTTCGGAGTTTATATATAATAACTGAAGGTGACGGGACGTGGTACCACCCGTTCGTCCAGTGGCTTGAGAATCTGAGCACTTAATTCCATTTGCCCACTCTCTTTAATCGGTGTATATTTGTATATACGGGTATAGTATGGTATAGCATAATAGATTAGAGACTAGTTCAATATAGCATAGCATAATATAATATAGATAGCGTTTATAGATAGTTGTACTTAATAAACACAGCGAGTTTGTTAACACTAGCATTTTCTTGTCCCGGATTCTTCCTTTCTCTTGCTCTCTCCATCTCCACTAGCTCCTTCCCCCCGGGTGCTATCTGTGCGGGGTCATGTGCATCTTCCTGGGGCTGGACTCTCACCTACTGTTCACCAGTGGGGTCTCAACAGGGTCTGACTGGGTCCTTGGGATACCCCAGGAGGGCCCCAGCCCTCCTCATCAGTGATGCACCCATTCGACCACCTAGCCTCGTTTAATCTTACCATCATGGTCCCAAAGATATCGCGTCGCAACAGCATTAAATCACCGAACTTCATCAAACCACCAAAAAGTTGGCATCAAATTCCCTGAAACAGTTCAGGCTGATTCTTACCCAAATGGCATTGTACATCCCTAATTATATAACGTTATAATTCAGTGTTTCCCAAATGGTGCTCTACTAAGTGACAATAAGGGTTCCATGAGAAATTCCATGACAATAGCTGACTCCTCTTGCAGCTCCCTGCCCTGCCACTGCTGGAATAGTAGAGCTAAATTTAATTGGCTTAACAGCCAGCAGGGTGGTGGGAGGGATGCAGCTGTTAAACCAACTGAATTCAGTTCCATTATTTCAGTGGTGGCAGGGCAGGAAGCTGCAGATAGCTCCTCACTCACACCGCTATATGAGTGGCCACATCCCTCTGGCAGGTGTGTCTTGGCTCACCCCTGCCAGCGGAACATCTCCACACCAGCCTTCCTTCCACTCGGTGCATGTGGCCACCCAGCATAGGCTCCCAGCCAGCACCACGGATGGGTTAGTCCTGGGTCCGGTTTAGGGCTGAGGCAGGTTAATCCTGGGGAGGGGGGCTGGGTTTGGGACTGAGAGTGGTGGGTTTGTGGGATGTGGGGTAAAGCTTGGGGATAGGGGGTGGATTTGAGGGCTGAGGCTGGTAAAGCCTGGAGATGGGGGACAGGTTTGGGGGTTGACGGTGGTAGAGCCTGGGAATGGGGTTCCACAAAATTCTTTCGAGTTGAAAAGGATTCCATGGCCAAATAAAATTGGGAAACACTGCTATAATTATATCTCCTTTTCTCTCTTATGTTCACTACCGTTACATGGATATGTTCAGTCAATCTTTTTGCCCTCTCTCCCCTAAACAACAGATGTAAAAGGGAACAATCCTCACCTCTGTAAGCCCTCACCTGATCGATTAAAGTGATAGGAAAATGGCATTTCCTCTGTCTTGTAGCACCTCTAAACTCACCTATGCTGCATCTCAATCTAAGCAATGAAACAGTGGAGGTTTTATAAATAGTGCCTACAAAGGGTTTAGTGAACTTGAGCTAAGGACCTTTCATTTGAGAATTGGCCTCACTTCAGACAGTCTTGTTATACGGGATGACGTTTATCAGATTAGAAACAACATTGTTTGTATCCAAGACAGATTTCCAACTGCATATGACATGTCGGCTGCTTACATATCTTCCATTTCTTCCTTACATACTCCTTTTAAAGTCAAACATAAAGTGACAGAAGTGTAAAAATATCTGAATCCTCCACTCTGTGAACATAACTGCTAACAAAAATTAACCCAAAAGCTTGGACATGTCAGCTGACAGCAGAAAAAAAATTCCAAGCTTCTGCTGGGATAGCCTGATTTTCATAACATCAGCCATGCATTACAGAAAACATTTTAGAAATACAAAGGTGAGCACTCTACAATTTTACAGCTAACGAACACCTTCTATGTCCCCCAAAACACCTTTCTAATATTGACAGAGTAGAAAATAAGGGCAACAACTATTCATTCTACTTAGAGAGGCCTCCCACAGGGACGTAAAAATTTTCTTCATATATTTGATTACATCTTTTCTTCCTTTAAAATGTGTTTTCTTTAATCATCTGTTGAAATACAAAATGCTTTTACCATGTGCTTCTGCCACTACTGAAGTGAAGTGCCACCTGTGATGAAAGTTGCTTCATTTGACTTCCCTTTATTGCAGCAAATCTTCAGTTTAAGGACATTTCCTCTGTGCTTTTCAGGTGCTGTTCCTGGCCACCCTGTCTGATCCCAGCTGCATTTTCCAATCTGAGCAGTAGACTGCATTTGTCATCCTGTGCTAAACAAGCAACTTTTGAAAGTAGGAGTCTAATTGCAGTGCAAGCCACCACACAAGTGAAATTATAGTGTACTATCTATCTGTTTTCCTGATTCTTTGTGTTTATGGTACTAAAGTCACAGTTACCAGAAAGACGACTACTAGCATTAGGGATGGGGGAGATAAATTTTGTTAACTTATCACTTTATTGCTCCAGCCAACTAGTTCTGAACATCATAAGCATCTGAATTTTAAATTCAATTATCCATAAAAAGCCATTCTTAATATATAATATTAGAAAACTTATTATAAAATAATATCTCAGAGAATACTGTTATGTGCGGGGAGAGACTTTAGTCATTCTCTACTCAGACCCTATGTTACCAGTGCTCCCAGCTTTCTTAAAGATATCACCGACTTCCTTAGGAAACTACAATTCATTGGTGACCTTCCTGAAAACACCATCCTGGCCACCATGGATGTAAAGGCCCTTTACACCAATATCCCACATGAAGATGGACTTCAAGCTGTTAGGAACATTATCCCTGATGAGACCAAGGCACAAATGGTGGTGGAGCTTTGTGACTTTGTCCTCACCCACAACTATTTCAGATTTGAGGACAATTTATACCTTCAAATCAGTGGCACTGCTATGGGCACCCACACGGCCCCACAGTATGCCAACATTTTTACGGCTGATATGGAACAACGCTTCCTCATTTCTTGTCCCCTACTGCCCCTCCTCTACATGGGCTACACTGATGACATCTTCATCACCTGGACCCACGGGAAAGAGGATCTTGAAGAGGTCCACCATGATTTCAACAGTTTCCACCCCATCATCAACCTTAGCCTGGACCAGTCCACACAAGAGATTCACTTCCTGGACACTACTGTACAAATATGTGATGGTCACATAAATACCACTCTATACCAAAAACCCATGGCCTGCTATGCTTACCTACATGCCTCCAGCTTTCATCCAGGGCACAGTTCATGATCCATTGTATACAGCCAGGCACTAAGGTACAACCGTATTTGCTCTGATCCATCAGACACAGACAAACATCTACAAGACCTTTACCAAGTTTTCCTGAAACTACAATACCCTCTAAGGAAGTGAGAAAACAGACTGACAGAGCCAGATGTCCAGAAGCCACCTGCTACAAGACAGGCCTCACAAAGAAAACAAGAGACCACCACTGGCCATCACATACAGCCCCCAGCTAAAGCCTCTCCAGTGCATCATCAGTAACCTGCAACCCCTCCTGGACAACGATCCTTCACTGTCACAGACCTTGGGAGGTCGGCCTGTCCTCTCCTACAGACAGTCTGCCAACCTTAAACAAATTCTCACCAGCAACTCGAGACCACAACACAGTAACTCTAAACCTGGAACTAATCCCTGCAACAAACCTTGCTGCCAGCTCTGCTCACACACCTACACCACTGATATCATCACAGGACCCAAAGTCAACCACACCCTCAGGGACTCTTTCACCTGCACATCTACTAATATAATGCATGCCATCATGTGCCAGCAACGCCCCACTGCAATTTACACTGGCCAAACTGGACACTCTCTACATAAAAGAATAAATGGACATAAATCAGACATCAGGAATGGTAACACACAAAAACCTGTAGGAGAACAGTTCAATCTCCCTGGACACTCAGTAACAGATTTAAAAGTAGCAGTCCTACAACAACAACAACAACAACAATCAAAAATAAAAATTGAAAGACAAATTTCAGAGCTGAAATTCATTTGCAAATTTGACCCCATCAACCAAGGATTGAACAGACACTGGGAGTGGTTGGCCCATTACAAAAGCAGTTTCTCAGCTAAAAATGGGCCACATCCCCCCCCCTCGACTGAACTGGCTTGTTTTCTCCACTCTTGATGTTCACTACTCCACACTAAGGCTGTATATACACTGCAAAAAAAAACTTCAAAAGGGGGACCATCCAAAATCAAAATCGAAATTAGGGAATTCGAAATAGCCCAGCTACACACACAAAGCAGATGGCTGTACTGATCCGCTATTTCCAAGGCTTCGAAAGGGAGCATCCACACAGGAACGCGACCTCTTTCTAAATAATCATCCAGGAAACACCATGCACAGGGTCACATGGCCGACAAGCCTTTCTGGGTCCCATAGCCAGCAGCTCCCTTAAAGGACTCCTCCCAAACACACTCACCCTGCACACACAGAGCACTGCAAAGCAGCACACAGGACTGTGTGGACTGTGCTCTGAACAGGAGGAGAGAATGGAGCAACAGCAGCTTCCCAAGGCTGATGCCCCTGCCCACACCGGGACCCAGGTAGTGATTGCCATCCTGGGCATGGTGGGTGCCCTGGGGTCCCCCTCCCGCCCCAGACTGGGGTCCTGCAGGCCCTGGCAACAGGGCAACCACTGCTGCACATTCCCCATACCCCACTGCACCTCTGGAGCTGCCCCAGCAGTGGAGACTGGTGGCAGAGGCCAGCACTGGCCCAGTGGGATGATGAAAGGTGGCTCCAGAACTTTAGAATGACAAAGCAGGCATTCATGGAGCTGTGCCAGTGGCTCACACCCACCCTGCAGCACATGGACACCCACATGCAGCCCGCGTTCCCTGTTGAGAAGCGTGTGGGGATCGCCCACTGGAAGCTGGCCACCCTGGACAGCCGCCGTTCAGTGGGGCACCAATTTGGGGTGGACAAGGCCACCATTGGAGCCGTCCTCCTGGAGGTAAGTCAGACCAGGGCCCCACACCCACCCCAGAAAGTGGGTGGGGGGCCTGCAAGGGAAGGGGGGGAAGCCCTGGGTGAGGGGCCCAGAGGGAAAGAGAGCTCGCTGATGTGCAGGCCCACATGACGGTGCCCCCCTTCCACAGGTGGTCCAGGCCATCAATTGCACCATCCTGCAGAGGGCCGTCCGCCTCGGCGACTTGGACGACACCGTTGTGGGTTTTGCAGCCGTTGGTTTCCCAAACTGCTTCAGTGTACTCGATGGCACCCATGCAGCTATCTGCACCCCAGACCACAGCGTGGGACGCTACATAAACTGCAAGGGGTACCACGCAGTGGTGCTCCAAGCGCTTGTTAATGCCCAGAGCTGGTTCTGTGACATTTGTGTGGGCTGGTCCGGGTGAGCCCACAACACCCAGGTACTATGCATGGAGGAGGGCACCTACATCCCTGCCTGGGAACTCCTCTGGTGGACACAATGATGCTACCATGTATAGTGGCCGATGGGGCATACCCTCTCCAGCCGTGGCTGATGTGCCCCTACAAAGGGCGCAGCACCGCCAACCAAGAAACTTAACAACTGCCTGAGCCACACCCGCAACACCGTAGAGCGGGCCTTCAGACGCCTCGAGGGGCGTTTCCAGTGCCTGAACGCATGGCTTGATGTCATCTTGCCCAGTGTCCCCAGGGTGATCACAGCCTGTTGTGCTCTGCACAATATAGTGGAGGGCAAACATAAGCACTACATGCTGGCGTGGACTGCAGACCATGGCCCCAGCTATGAGCAGCTGCCCATGGCCCTGTGCTGTCAAGCACACCACAATGGGGGTAGGGTCCAGGAGGCCTTCGAGTGGGAGCCACACTGAGCTCCATGTGGCACCCTCCAGCCTACACCCATCCTGCATCACGCCCTCCCCCCACAGGGGACACTGGGGTGCACAACAAAAGGTTTAATAACTGGGAGACAATAATACATATGTAAATAAACAGCACTGGAAAACATAATGGTGTGGGGTCCTCTTAACTGGGAGCTAAATATGGAAGTGGGGGAGAACTATATACAAAGTGGTGGGGGCACGCCCCTGTAACTGGGTCCACAGGCACAGGTGGGTCTAGTCCTCCATGGGGTGGAGGAGCAAGACCCTCGGCAGGTATGGGGGACCTTGCTGCCCAGGTTCGGGGGCCCTGTTGGGGCTGGCAGGATGGTGAGTTAAGCTCAGGCGGGGGCTAAGGGATGGGGTAGACCCAGGCAGGGGGGATGGGGTGCTGAGGGGTTATGGGGCACTGCGGGGACCCAGGGGAGGGTCTCCCTTGGCTTGCACTGGCAATCAGCCAGCGGCCCAGGGCGAGTGGGGCAGATGGGGTGAGGGTGGGTGGGATAAGGGCGGTGAGTTTGGGGGCAGCAGGAGTGGGAATGAGGGTGGCCAAATAGACCTTGTCAGCTCTGGCTCACCCCTTTACTGGGACCGCCTCTTTAAATCCTCCTCTGGAAACCTCCTCCCTCCCACTCATGCATCTGATGAAGTGGGTCTTTGCCCATGAAAACTTATGCTCCAAATTATCGGTTAGTCTAAAAGGTGCTACAGGACTTCTTGTTACTTTAATCATTGACACTGTTGCAAATGCTCTTAGGAATAGAGCTCTTCATTTTTAAAGTCTATGCATAGTATACAGGAACTTACATTTTAAAATCTAATCTAAAATATTATATGCCCAGTAAACTGTATAGGCCATATTTTAATCAACCTCAGAAGAGTATAAAAAAATCTTGTCAAGATTCACATATGAAACCTAGGCACCTTGTTCTCATCTTGTTTCCTCTAGCATTAATCACAAATGACTCCACTGAAGTTGATGGAGTTACAACAGTGTAAAAGACTGGTGTGAGACCAGAAGACATCAGTATTTCTATCTCAGTGCTCACACCCAAAAAGCAATGTTTCTCAACAAGTGGGTTATGACCACAGGAAGGTCATAAAAGGCAATCAGGGGACTGCAAAGAACTGAAACATTTATTACAATTCTAAAGCAAAGAAAATAAAATACACACAATAACTTTGAGGTTGTTGGTTTTGACCACCTCCAAAGGCTGAGAAACCCCGCTTTAAACTATTTAATCCAACATATGTATTTTTCCTTTAATATTGGGGATAGTTATTTCTATAGCCACCTTATACTGGAAAAGGTCATTCTCGTTATTAGTCATGGATATTTCAAAGCCAGAAAGTGTAGCTGAGAGAGACAGAGTGAACATGTTTGCTTCTGGGAAGAAATATCTTCAAAGGTTATCTAAAGATGATATTAGAGCTCCAGAATAGAGAAAGTATATAATCACACTGGCAACCCAAGAAAATGAAATCAATAATTTCTAAGCGAAACATGTAAACAGGATCAGTGTGTGGTAGGACAGTAAAAATGGCTCATATTGCCATATTTTTGTAAAGAAATGGAAACCTATGTTATTTAATTAATAAAGGGGGGCATCTTAACCCTGAAAATTCCAACATATTTTTAAGGGCTGAACAATATTTACCTCAATGAAGAACTGTTGTTTGTTTATGTAGGGGTCATACACCATTCAATAATTTCTGTGAACAGAAACAGACAGGATCCTTTCCCTTCCATGAGGAATAAAATGCTTGCAGGGCTCCTTTGTACCCTTGTTTAATCTGTGACACCACAATTGGAATTTGTCACTCTAGGAGCTACATCTGATGTTACCGCCTGAAGCACAGCTAAACCAAAATAAACAATCTGTTCCATTCTGCTTAGACTAATACGACAGTGATGTAAGCCCCAGCACAGTGGAAAATGAATAAATGGGTTGCTATGCAGCACATACATACATGCACAAAAATGAGTGCAAAGAAAATTAAGAAAGCTTATAACTAACATTCAAAAGGAAGACTGGAGCATCACTTGGACATTTTTGCTTTGCCATGAAACAGCATTAATTTCTTTTCCATTAATGTAGCAAACAGGCTCTTTAGTCCAGCATATAAAAAAATCCTTCATTTTATTTGATTTATATAATGCTTTCTGCCATCAAATCTCCACGAGATAAGGTAGCTCAAAGGCAATGGCAGTGGATGAAGGAAGCTATTTTTATTATATTTCACAAAGAATAGCAGCAGCCTGACATTCTAGTAAGATTTTAAATGACATACAGAAGCACTGAACTTCGTCCAAATATCCATTATGCTTTTTAGCACATTCTTTATGACTTCCAAGCAAACTAATCTCAGAAGTGTGCTGAACTGAGATGATATCGGTCCTCTTTAAAGAAAAAAAGTGCTTATCCTCTTACAAATTATTGCCTTTAGGAAGGACTGAATACTTGCTACATTATGACTTTTCAAGGGTTACTGAGATAGACTAGCCAGAGTTTGTCACCAATGCAGCACATCAAACAATGCCACAACTGTGTAAACATTAGCTCCAATATTTCCTGTTTGAATACACTGCAGCATTACACTCTCTTCTGTTAAAAATGTTGCATCCCTGGAGTCCTGCCTGTGCTAGGAGGTTTATTCCAGTTGCATATGCAGACTCAGTTATGCAAATGATCATGTTGAAACCCTAATCCACTTATTCTTTCCACGCAGGATCACTTGCTGAAAATGAGGAGAAAAAAAAAAAAAGCCACACATAATTCAGTTAAAATTGTCAGTCTGAACAGCTGAGATTAAATCTAGTCTCTTACATGGAAATATTTTTCCATTTTCTCTTCTCATGCTAAGCAAGCAATGCAGTAGCTGACCTGGTCTCATTTTGCATACAGATACAAAGATGTATACTGTTTAAATATTTTATTTTACAAAAATAAGGGGCTCAGTCAATTCTAACACTCACAACGGAATTTTCTCTTTTTTTCATTCTATGCTTTAAAGTGTTTTCAACTTCAAATATACATTTTGCCATATGCTGTTTTCCTATGAAAAGGGGTGGGGTGGGGTGGAGGAAATCTCAGTGAATAGCTCAGCTCATGAAAGTTGAAGCAGTAACACAGAATCCGTTTTCCACATGTCAGGTACAATTTAGGCAGCTCTAATGCAAGCCTTCATATGCTGCCCAGCCAGTGACCTCAGCCCTCATCTGTAAAATCATCTTCTCAGAGGATGCTGGGTTAGCTAGTCTGCACAATAGCTCAAGTCTTTAGCCTCTTCTCAACAGAGGCCCCATTTGAGCTGAGCCAGGCACAACATACAGTTTTAAAATTAATACTGGGGAGAATACCCAGAAAACTGCTAATATCAATTTGCATTTTGCTTGCTATCAAAGCTCATAGGCTTTTTACACTTACGCTGCCATGCTTCCCTGCTCCTGTCATGCTGACAGCCAAAACTGAGCTCACTTACTTCCCGTGTGTTTCATGTGGAATATGCATCTAACACCAGGAAGGCACGACGGAGCCCTGAATTGTCAGTCTGACTACATCATGGGACTAAAGCACTGCAGCTGTAACAAGTTGAGAATTGCACTTGACTTTCAGTTTTAATAACTTCTTCCTCTGTCTAATATGTTATTGAAACAAAGGGATCACCCTGGGAATGCATGTGTATCTGTTCTCAAGTTGAATCGCAACCTGGAACTGGATATCTCCCAAGTCCTCCCTGCTCCCTATTAGTAGAACTGCATTACTAAACATTTAATCAACAGAAACATTCCTGTCTACCCCTAGATGGGGCTACTGTCCACAAGTCACTGTGCTGATTGTATAAATTCAATTCACTGAGGATGAGAAGCCAAAATTAAGTACCAACTATTTATTAAACTCTGACCCATTTATTAACCTTCTTGTCCTTTATACTTACTGCCACTGGTGTCAGCCTGAGACACAGTGCTACTAAGTTAAAAACTTTAACTATTTCCCATCTATTCCACACCACAGAATAAAAGCACATTCCAAAACATCGTTCAGAAATTAGAATGGAAAAAGAAAGAACCATCAACCCATGGGAGCCATATATGTTGTATTAGATCACCAGCAGGCAGTGAGTGATGATCAAAATGAGTCCGAATAGCACCGCGACTAATGTCTGCGTATCTGATAATTAAACACCTAGGCAGGATAGAACCATACTGGTAAACATATCCAAAGGGATACAGCTATTAGGTATTAACTTGTCTGGGTAACTCAAATCTAGGCTTAGATTTTCTGGGATATTTTTAGATGCTAAGTAATAGGCTTGCCACCATCTGAAAGGAATCAAAATTATCCTCCTCTTATCTCCTCTTGCTGGCTACATGTGTTACCAGAGTGCTCTTCAATGGGCCTATGTCCTTTTAATAAGGATGCTGTAAGGAAATGAAATGGTGAATCAAGCACCCAAGTGATGTTTAATATACAAAGAACACACTTTACCAATTCAGTTGTATCGAGATACAGAGAAAAGATGAAGTTAAAGCAGGAAGGATGGCTGTGGTACAAATGGATTAAGCAGATTTTTTTTCCCTTTTCCAGTGTTCTCTCTGTAGCCACAAGTTTAGTACACTACTTTATCAATGTTGGGCCTCAGTCTCTGCTGTCCTGTTCCTTGTGTAGTCATTTTCACCTGTCCCACATGATTATAAAATTATTTGCCAAAAAACAAAACAAAACAAAACAAAAAATGTACTACTAGGGCAAGGAAGTATGGAATCAAGCCCTATGTATTTACTTCTCTTTCTTAGACCTCACCAGCTTGTTTTTCATTTCTTTTTTCCCCCCTTTTTGAGGGGACTGTGGAGTGAATCTGCGTTTCTTTCCCTGCAGAATTTCTAGCAAAGCTACACATTCATCTTTATGTTAAAGTAACTCGTACAACAGTGGTATCACTGTATGAAATGAATCCATGGCAAGTGAGGAAAATGGAAAGGAAACAAAAACAAACCCCAGAAAGAATCAGCATACTGTAACCAAGCAGACAATCAAGTAAAAGGAGTAGACAGAATAATTATAGATTACTGGATAACACTCCAGATGGCATTTTGGGCATCACAGTTAATAAGCAGGCAGTTTCCGGGGACCAGCATGTTAGCACATTATTACAACAACTGGAAACCAGCAGCTGAAGCATGTCTATTTGATTATCCAGGGAGCAACCTATCTGAGACAGCCAAAAGCAAGTAAAACTGAATTGCTGGATGTTTGCTAGTATCATAGGTGCAGAAACACTTATTTCAAAATAAAAATGAATGGCCACACCAGAAGTTGCCATGATGCACAATTAAAGGTCTCTCTTGGAAGAAGTGGTACTAAGGATGGCCAGATACACTAAAGTTTAATTCTTCATAAAAATAACTGTTTAAAGTAGATTAAAAAACTTGTTGCATTTAAAAAAAATTTTCACACACAACCAGCTAAGGATCAAGCTAGGTGGGATTTCTGTTACCGTTTTCTTTTCCCATGAGAGCATAACTTAATGTAGCCCCTAACAAAGGTCACCAATAGGAAGCACACACAATGATTACCTCTGCATTGGATAACTGAAAATTCTTTTAGTAATGTCAAGCAGCTTAGTTTGAATATTAAATTGTTTGCCAAACTAAGGTCAGTAAATTGTCAGCTATCTCCTCTGGTGGAACATCTTCAGTCTTACTTGGGGTGCCATTGTCCACATTTGGTTCTCGGGCAATAGGCTTAAAAGACTGAAATTTTGCTGTTTGTATCATGGGGGAGATTTGGGATACACACTGTCAATAATAATCTCCTGCACATTTATACGGTTCCTTTAACCAGGAGGCTCTCTAATTGTAAATCATTTTTTGTTGCAATGTTTGTCAAAATGTAATATTTGGCCTAATATTTAGTACTGAAGGAGACATGATTCTTGTACAAATTTTAAATCAGTTTAATGCTGTTGTTACTTTAGATTCCAACCAGAACGAGTATGGAGGGAAACATATGCTAGCCTCTTATTTTGACTTCTAAATCCCTGTCCCCATCTTCCATTTTCTATGGTGCCTCTCTCTTAGGGCATGTCTACACAGCAGCTTTATTCTGAAATATAGTAAACCCTTGGTATAATGGAGTAATGAGAGGGAAGGTTGCCCACTATTACCAGAAGTCCATTATGTGTGAGGGTTTACCTACCCATCCATCCCTGCCAGGTTCCCCCAGCCCCAATCCCAGCCTCCTCCCACCCCTCAAAAACAAAAACAAACCAAAACCTGCCACTCACAAGAGGAGCTGCTGGAGCCCGCTGTGCCACTGGGGGTGCACAGCAGTGCAGCTGGAGGCAACCTCCTGTGCAGCCAGAGGCACCCTGCTGCATGTGACTGGCAGTGCCCTGCCATGCAGCTAGAGCCACTTCACTGCACATGGCCAGAAGCACCTGGCTGTGCAGCTGCAGCTGCCTTGTGGCTGGAGGCATCTCCCTGCATGTGGCCGGAGGTGCCTGGTTGTGGGGATGGAGCTGCCTCACCGCACATAGCTGGAAGTACCCTTCTGCATGGCCGGAGCTGCCTCGCCACACGCAGCTGAAGGCAACCTGCTGTGCGGCCGGAGCTGCCTCGCCACACGTGGCTGAAAGTGCCCTGCTGCGTGGCCAGAGCTCACTTGTCGTGCATGGCTGGAATGGCCACTGCATGGCCTGGAGGCGCTGCCACCAGAGCCCCCACGTACACATGGCAGTTCCAGCAGAGGAGGTGGTGGCTCCTCCAGCGGTAAGTCTTTTAATTCTGGGGAGGCAAAGGAGATGATTTTATGGACCTCAGCAGATTTCAGGATCAATGGGGTGATGTCCATTGATCCCAAAGTCTGCTAAATCAGGGTCTGTAAAATCAAGGGTTTACTGTAAACTATTCTAGAAACACTGTTCTGGAATACCTTATTTTGAAATAATGCTGTTACACACAAAAATGCATTTTGGAATAGCACTTAGCTATCTCAAAATACAGCATCTACATGCAATAGAGCATATTTCAAAATAGAGCCATTGGACACACTAGCTGTGTCTACACGTGCACGCTACTTCGAAGTAGCGGCACTAACTTCGAAATAGCGCCCGTCACGGCTACACGCGCTGGGCACTATTTCGAAGTTAACTTCGACGTTAGGCGGCGAGACGTCGAAGTCACTAACCCCATGAGGGGATAGGAATAGCGCCCTACTTCGACATTCAACGTCGAAGTAGGGACCGTGTAGTCGTTGCGCATCCCACAACTTCGAAATAGCGGGGTCCGCCATGGCGGCCATCAGCTGAGGGGTTGAGAGACACTCTCTCTCGAGCCCCTGTGGGGCTCTATGGTCACTGTGGGCAGCAGCCCTTAGCCCAGGGCTTCTGGCTGCTGCTGCGGCAGCTGGGGATCCATGCTGCAGGCACAGGGTCTGCAACCAGTTGTCGGCTCTGTGTATCTTGTGTTGTTTAGTGCAACTGTGTCTGGGAGGGGCCCTTTAAGGGAGCGGCTTGCTGTTGAGTCCGCCCTGTGACCCTGTCTGCAGCTGTGCCTGGCACCCTTATTTCTATGTGTGCTACTTTGGCGTGTAGACGTTCCCTCGCAGCGCCTATTTCGATGTGGTGCCGCACAACGCCGAAGTTGAACATCGACGTTGCCAGCCCTGGAGGACGTGTAGACGTTACTCATTGAAATAGACTATTTCGATGTTGCTACATCGAAATAAGCTATTTCGATGTAGGCTTCACGTGTAGACGTAGCCACTATGGCTTATTTCAAAATAGGATGTATTCCTTTTGGCCGCGTCCACACTGGCCCCCCACTGCCAGAAGGGACATGGTAATGAATGCACTGGAAAATACAAAAGAGGTGTGAATTATAATATCTCATTCTTCATTTCATATTCCTGGGAGATCTCGCTTCTGGAAGATCCCCTTCTGGAACCAAAAGTTGCTGTGCAGACAGGGCTCCTTTGGAAGCAAACAGGGATCCTTCTGAAGGAAACGCCCTTTCCAGAAGACCCTTTATTGCACAAACATTTGCAGAATAAGGGATCTTCCAGAAGTGGGGGGGGTTCCTTCAGAAGGACCCCTGTTTCTTTCCAAAGGAACGCCATCTACACAGCAGCTTTTGCTTCCGAAAAGGGATCTTCCAGAAGCGAGATCTCATGGGAACATGCAAATGAAGCGTGACACATTGTAATCCATGCCTCATTTGCATCTTCCAGTGTGCTCAATAGCAAGCCCCTTCTGGAAGCAGGTGGTGGGGAGGATAATGTCAACATAGCCTTTTTTAATATCACCTATTTTGAAATAGCTTTGCTAAAATAGGCACTATTCCTTGTATGAAGAGGGTTACTCATTTCAAAATAAGCCAACCGCTATGGTGGCATTGTGCAGACACTAGAATAGTTTTTTTGGAAGTAACTGATGTTTAGACTTACCCTTACTGTTACTGAAACTAACTCTCCAAATGAACTGGCACTTGCCTGCATCTGAACAAACCTAGTCATAGAAAAATGTGTTTTAACACATTACTCAAAAATTTAAAAATATGAGATGAAGATGATATCCAAAGCTGCTTCCTCAGTCCATACGTTGGGCTTTATCGACTCACATTTGAAAAAGAAAGCTGTGTTCCTGCCATCCCAAGCATATCAGTAGGTTGGTACATAAAGAATAATAAATGTTCAAGTTTATGGCATTGTTATGTCAGCACCTCGCATGCCTCCAAAGTTTGGTTCTGAACAGAGCGTAACAGGTTTCACTATTTTTCTAGCTCACTGTGCGTCACTACATATTGATCTACACACATACATTTTGCTCCAACTGAAAGACTTCCTGTGGTAATACCAAGCCAGGTTTACTATAAGGTCAGTGTTCTTACCCATTTCTAATACCTTTTATCCTGTCTGAGAAGAAAGGAAATATCAAAAACATCAAAAGAGAGGGCAATTTATGTACAATTTATGCTGATTACTGTGCTTCTTGCTTTCTCTTTAGCAGCTATTTCAGTTTCCCTAGGGTTTTGTCATATAAAAAAGAAGATGTATGGGGGGGGGGGGTGGAAAATAGCAACAAAAATTTTGCAAAAGAAAATAGGCACTGATAACCTTGCAAACTATTTTGGATTTGGGTGCATATTTGAGTTTCAACAGGATGATTCCTATGCCAACATGTGTCTCCCTTCTGCAGTATATAATTAAAGGCAAAATAAACTGAAATGCAACTGCTACAGGTGAGAATTTAAACACGTAAAATGTCAGATAACTGCAAATATTACATTTGCTCACACAACATAAACTCAGTCATATTACACACCCCTGCATATTTAATCAGCAAAAGTGTATTAAAATTAAAGTTTAAGAGGGAGAATAAGAAGCGTTATTTATATACATGACTGAGAAAACTTTGAGAGAGAAACTTTATTTTTCAATTTCCTGAACTTTAAGTACATAGGTCTTGATTTTTACAAGTAGGCTTTTACTTTCTTTATGTTAGAGAAGAGGTAGGGGAACTAAACCGTTCACCATTTGACATGTGGTACTTAAAGATTCATCTTTGGCAGGACAATTTGCTAATTATTTGATCCTGAGCTATTGAAACTGATCTGAACCCAGATATCTTTAACTGAACCCTTTTCAACCCAGCTATTCCTTACTGGGGAGTTTTCAATTCTAATATTGTACTGGTGAGAGAAGGCATGCAGAGGAAAAGAGGGAGGGAAAGACGCTGGGCCATTTCTTCCATGACTTTTGGAAAATGTAAGGCTGCCAAGGCCACTGTCAGCAACTCAATGCCCCTGAAAGAGCCTGTCCATATCTTCCACCACCTCAACTCCCTCTGTTCCCCAGGGGAGAACCTGCACCACTATATACTAGTGAAATTCAGCAAAATATTACTAACATCAGTTTAGCTTCACTCTTGCTAGGCATGTTGGGAGCAAAGAATGAAAAATGGCTCCTTTTCCTCACGCAGGGTTTCAGCAGGCAGGGACCTGGGCAGTGCTGTTAGCTCCTTCCTAAGCTTCCTTCCCAACCACTCCTGTCCTAAAAATCACCCTGGTCCAGCTATTTTTTTCTGTAAATGCCTTGTATAGGACTGTATGACTCTGGGATCTTCCAATTCCTTCCTATGAGTCAGCCCTCCCTTCCTGCTGTCAGCAAGACAGGGACTGTGTACTAAACCCACTCATAAGAAAAAGACTTCTGAAATGTATTCCTGGCACTACCATTTGTGCATTGTCAGGTTTACATTTACAGTTTACTTCCCTTTGCTGTTTCTCTACCAAGTTATTTTCCTTTGAGTCCACTGCAAATTTTATCAGCAAATGTTTTATTCAGTACTAGCAAAGAACAGAAGTGCTCTGCAATGACAGAATGTCAACATATCAGGTGCCTGTCTTTCAGAAACTGGAATCCATCAATAGCAGGTCATCAAATTCCTGAAATAGTGCATGAAAACCACATTATATGCACCAGTTTAGGTACAGCGGTGTGATGTTTCACTTGTTTCCAGGAGAACCTGGATTTAATCCAAAGATGTGTAAAGGTCCTGGTTCATTGATCTTTGGATATAAAAGAAATGATGAACCAACAATACAACTGTCCTCTGAGTCCCAAAAGCTTTTAAGAACTATCATTCTAAATATATAAATCTACTAAATTAAAAATGAAACAAAGACAAAAAAAAAACACACCAACCTAATAAGATAATCTTGGAACAGCAAAAAAAAACACTTGAAGATCCACGTGCCCTACGGTATTTTCTATACTATTTTGTAGCTTCTGTGGCAACTAAAATACTCTTATTCCTACTGTCAGCAGAGTGTGGTAGAAACAAATTGTTCTCAGAGCACTCAATAGAGAATGGCACTTGTTGCAATGTGATCTTTTATATATGAGAATAACCTTAAGATCTGTATTAACTTGAACTGGAATTGAAAGAAATATTATGAATGCTGGGTTTAAGGAAATGCCATTGATTTACCAGACCCAAGATTATTTTTATTTGTGTCACGACACTGCCAGAGGCCCCCAGATTGTTGCCTCATTGTGCTAGGCACTATATGAACACCTATTAAGAAACAGTCCCTGCCCCCAAAAATTTACTCTCTAAACAGACAACAGGACAGAGGTAGAGTGACTTCCACAATAGATCAGTAATAGAAATGGGGCTAAAACCCAATCATCCTGGCTGCGTCTACACGTGGACGCTACTTCGAAGTAGCGGCAGTAACTTCGAAATAGCGCCCGTCACGTCTACACGTGTTGGGCGCTATTTCGAAGTTGAAATCGACGTTAGGCGGTGAGACGTCGAAGTCGCTAACCCCATGAGCGGATGGGAATAGCGCCCTACTTCGACGTTCAACATCGAAGTAGGGACGTGTAGACGATCCGCGTCCCGCAACATCGAAATAGCGGGGTCCTCCATGGCGGCCATCAGCTGGGGGGTTGAGAGATACTCTCTCTCCAGCCCTTGCGGGGCTCTGTGGTCACCGTGGGCAGCAGCCCTTAGCCCAGGGCTTCTGGCTGCTGCTGCTGCAGCTGGGGGTCCGTGCTGCATATACAGGGTCTGCAACTAGTTGTTGGCTCTGTGTATCTTGCACTGTTTAATGAAAGTGTGTCTGGGAGGGGCCCTTTAAGGGAGCGACTTGCTGTTGAGTCCGCCCCGTGACCCTGTCTGCAGCTGTGCCTGGCTCCCTTATTTCGATGTGTGCTACTTTGGCGTGTAGACGTTCCCTCGCTGTGCCTATTTCGATGTTGGGCTGAGCAACGTCGAAGTTGAACATCGACGTTGCCAGCCCTGGAGGACGTGTAGACGTTATTTATCGAAATAGCCTATTTCGATGTCGCAACATCGAAATAAGCTATTTCGAAGTTGGGTGCACGTGTAGACGTAGCCCTTGTGTCCTGGTCCACTGCCTTTGCTGCAAGACCACGATGTCTCTATGTAGCAATGTAATGGATAAAATACAAACATCTGGGTCAATAAATCAGGAACCCATCAAGAATTTAGCATGGCTCTCATGACTGAAATCTGAGATCAAAGGGGAGGAAACTTCATTCTAAATTTCTCCAAAAATGAGATTAAATATGCGAGACACTTGATTTTTCTGAGGATGCAGAGGAAAACAAAAAAAACCAAACACTCTCCTTTATTAGTGTAAAGGCTTGCATCAGAAACCAAGAATGGAGGAGCTAGGGAGAAGACACTGCAAAATAAGCTTTTTATAAACAGCTAGTGGAACATCTAGGGTGACTGGATTCAAAGATAATGCAATACTGAACAGGGAAATGATATTTTACTCAGAAGAGCCCACATTGCTAACAAGAGAACCCAATTCCACATCTGCAGAAAAATGGACAAAATGATCATTTATGAAAGAGTTTTCAACCCACCCCCCAAAAAACAGTAGCCCTCAGAATCTCTCTGGTGAAGTAGCAAGGATATGTTGTTAAAGCATATTTTCACCACTTTGAGAACAGCACTCAAAATCATAGCTTAGGTTGTTAATGAAAATGAATTTGTTAAGCTTAACCTAGTCCCAAGCACACCACAATACAAACCAGAATACCAGGGATGTTGCACAACAAGCTAGAAAAGGCTGTCACAATTGTAAATGGAAACTTGCACAGTTCTTAGTTTCTCTATGCCTGGATTTGGACTATTAATCTCTCTCAAGATATTTAGCTGTAATTAGTTTTTTTTATTTGACATAAGGCTAAAAATCAGAAAAAGTGATTGTAAAATGAAACTGCTAACTTCCAGAAATATTCTTTCCCAAAGATTCAAGAATGCTCAGATTACAGGTAAAATATGATTTTTAACGTCCAAGCCTGCAAACTTCACTAGGGATCTGAAAATTAAAGCTGCACCATTTTTACCCCGACATTCCTACCACTATTAAGAATAAACAATCAGAAATTAACAAACAATCCTGTTGATTGTACAGGTAAGAGACTATAACCCAGCCTGCTCTTTCATATTTAATTTTGCTTTGCAATCCCAACATTAAAATATGCCCTCAGTAAGGACAGTAATTATAACTTGATGTCAGACAAGTACTCTGAATAAGATGATATATCTATAAAGCTCCTACTCTGATTATTAAAACACTTTAATAACCCAATAACTTTAACACAGACATCTGAAAAAGGTAAGATGATCCAGGGGTGAAAGCAGTAAACAAAAACTTGGGAGACCCAGCTTCAAGACCCTGCTCTACTACAAAATTTGCGTGCACCCTTGGCAAATTGCTTATGCCTGGGCTAACTGACTGAAATTGCCCAGCACAGATATTCTTAAGCAAGCTGCTACAGCTATTCCAGTATAATTTAGTTATGCCAACGTAACTCCCCAGTGTGGACACACTGTTCCGAAATTGAAGTGATTTTATTTCAGATTAATTATTCTATTTTTAAAGTGGGATGTGCTAAGTTTTATTTCGGAGTAGAGTATCCACTTGGGAAGTTAGTTCAGAATAGCTACAGCAGAATAGTTATTCTTGAACAGCTATTCCAATCCACTTTCCCATTTAGACAAACCCCATGCTTCACTACATCTCAGGTCTCCAGTTGTAAAGTGGCACTAACAGTCTTCTTGAACTGAGCAGTTGATCAATGGATCTCATCTTCTATGATGCCATTGGTGAGTGACTAAACCAATCCTTGACTGGTGGAGTCAGTTAGAGACGTCAAATAAAAACGCTTACTGTACGCATTGTACATATTTTCATCTCTAATGCTTTTCCTGTAGTGCCTGAATAAATGGAGTCTCAAAGCAGTTATGAGCCTGTACAGTGCTCTGCCATCAGGACAATCTGTCTTGAACTACAGTTTCCAGATGATCGGGTGATATGCCACATGACTTCAAAATTCCTAACACAGAGGTTCTTAAGCTATGCGGTGTCATGAGCATGGAGGCGATGCTTATGAACAAACAGTTTTGCTGTATTGGTCATATTAGGAGGATGGATGATACATGGATACCAAAGGTGGTCTTCAATGACGAGCTTGCTCATGGACTGCGTCTTTATAGTGCTTATACTGACCACCGACAGTATCATCCATCCTCCTAACATGACCAATACAGCAAAAGTGTTTGTTCATAAGCGTCGCCTCCATGCTCATGACACCACACAGCTTAAGAACCTCTGTGTTAGGAATTTTGTCCCACCAATTAAGGTGGGCAATCTCCCTCAGACAGCACATATGGGACTGATCATCAAGGTTCAAAACATGGCAGAGATATCTTGCCCATTACTCTGAGCCATACAGCAGGATATTCAGGACAACTGCCAGGTGAACTGCTACCTTGGTATGGAATTTAATACCATGGTGATTCCACAGGCATTTAGTCAATGAGCTTTGGCTAATTAAAACAGATACATCCTGATCCCAATTTATGCTATAGCACAATACACATCTGAGGTAGCAGAACTTGTCAACAGCCTTGACAACGGTACCAGCAACAGCCTTAACGACGATACTAGCAGCAGTGATCACCGGAGTGATGGACTCTTTCCAAACAGGCTGAGACATAACTTCTGTCTTTTTGAGGCTCACTGTGAGTCCAAAGCATTGAGCAGAAGTAACAAAGTAATCAAAACACTCCTGTACTTCTCTGAATGAGCTAACAATGCACAGCCATCAGCAAACAGAAGGTCATGGATAGTTGCACTAAACACTTTAGTGCAAGCCTGAAGTCTCTGGACACTGAAAATACTGCCATCTGTTGAGAACTGAATAGGTATTCCCAATGTTCAGTCCTTAAAAGCAACTAACAGCATCATTGAAAAGTAGATGTTGAACGAGACAGGGGCAAGGACACATGCTAGCTTTGTTCCATTTGATATTTCAAAAGGTGCTGATGGCTCTCCATTGTTAAGGACACAACCAAACATGCCATCATGAAAGACTGAACAATGTTGATAAATTTGTCAGAGTAAATATATTAACAAATGTAAGTACCTACATACCTAAAATAAATACCTAACATAGGGCTAGGGTATTAAGAACCTTAGAATACCTAAAACACTCAGGAAGAAAAATGATGACACATCAGTCAGATTAACACTGAAGGAAGGAAGGAATAAAACAACTCTAATTGTAAATGGGGTTTTCAGAATAAATGAAAGTTTGTACAGTAACCTACACCATTTACTCACAAATAGCTGGAAGATAATAAAATGGAACACACACACACACACACACACTTTAAAATTACATGAGAGATTACTAGCAGTACAATGAACTGTTGTATATTTCAAAAGCTAAAGACTGCAAATGTCCAGAAGGTGAGGAGTTATATCAAAAGTTTACTCTTTGGATTTAGTGCAGTGAGATTTATGAAATCTAAAAGAATGATATCATGGTTTGTTTCACTGAAACCTCTTTTAGTGCCTAGTATTTATCACAGTGATTTCTCTTTGGCTGTACATATAGCCTTCCTAGGAGTGCATTTTACTAAATCAGTTTACTGCTAAAAGATTCCAATGTCCATTGCTTTAACACACAACCTGCTAACACTGTCACAAGCATCAAAAGCTTGGAGGGGAAAATTATTGATCTTAATCAGATCAGACACTGAAATGTTCTGATGCATATTTTTCAAAATTAATATTGCTTTATTAAGCCCATAGAAAATATATTGTAAATGTCTGCTGCCATTTGTCATCCCTTTTCTTACATATCTCAATTCCACTTCATGAGTTTCTCTGAATTACAGCCTTTATACCTGGGATTAAATTAAACTTCAGTTACAGGAGATTCCTGGCTCCACTTCAGATTGTAACATTGCCAAATTTCTAATGGCAGAATACCAAATACACTTGGGCCACCCCCTTTTTGAAGCCCCCACACTGCTCACTCCATACCCCTTTCTTCCATCACTCACTGGGTCATTTGCACCAGCTAGGGCAGGGGTTTGGGTTGTGAGATGGTGTAAGGGCTCTAGGGTGAGGATGAGATTTAGCAGGTTTGGGTACAGTAAGCTGGCTCCTGGCTGAGGGAGGGCTTGCAGTGCAGAAGAGAGGGAGGGCTCCAGCTGTGGGTGCAGGCTTCATGGCAGGGCTGGGGATGAGGGGTTTGGAGTGTGGAAGGGGGCTTGGGGTGCAGACTCCTGCATGCTTATCACAGGCAGCTCTTGGCATATAACAGACATAAAAACACTCCTGATTTACAAACCTGCCAGCCAGCACTTTAATGGAGTGGGCCATTCTGTTAATGACCTGAAAGTCTGTGTTTTACTGAAAAGGAACTTTAACAGCCATTTGAAAAGAGAGGCTGTTGAGCTCTCTTTTATATTCAAATTCAACACATGAACATGTTGTTTGAACCAGGATGGCAGTTATCTGTCTCATTATAAGGACTCTTTTACATACCTTGCTTTATCTAATTCTTGACTTCCCCACCCTCCTAGTGCCCGTCTGCTCTCTGATTTGCTCACCTTGAAAATAATTTTTCTGATTTGTCAAACTTGACTACTATTTTTGGGTCTCTGTGCCTTAAATATTGAGTCTGTTCAGGTATGGCTATGGTCTGAAGAAGTGGGTCTGTCCCATGAAAGCTCATCACCTTGATAGTCTTTAAAGTGCTCCTGGACTGCTCTTTTGTTTTGATAGTATATAGACTAGCACGGCTTTCTCTCTGTTACTATTCAGCTCTTAGGGAGCAGTGACATGTCCATCTGGCTCTTAGGCGGAGGGCAGGCGGAGGGCTCTGCTGCATGTTTCCCATGCCAACACATGCTCCTGGGCAGCTCCTGGCCAATGGGAACTGTGGAGCCAGTGCTCAGGGTGGGAGCAGCACACAAAGTCCTCGTGGCGGTCTGCCC
The DNA here is from genome assembly GCF_033958435.1 of Carettochelys insculpta. NCBI lineage: Eukaryota > Metazoa > Chordata > Testudines > Carettochelyidae > Carettochelys > Carettochelys insculpta. Next base: position 87,006,910 of record NC_134139.1, on the reverse strand, counting down.
CACCACCTAGGAGCTTGAGGGAAAAATGGTTACCTACCTTCTGTAACTGCTATTCTTTGAGATGTGCTGCTCATGTCCATTCCAACTAGGTGTATGTGAGCCGCACGCACAATTGCTGGAAGGCTTTGTCAACTTGGCCGAGGAGCCCTTTAGAATTGCATCTTCATGGAAGTGTATATAGGCCCCTGCTGACTCACCACCTGCTCAGTTAGTTCCTGCTGGGATGCTTCAACAGGGCGGAGATGGCTGGCATTTGGAATGGACATGAGCAACACACCTTGAAGAAAAACAGTTATGAAATATAGGCAGCCATTTTTTCTTCGAGTGCTTGTTTGTGTTCATTCCAGTTAGGTGACTCCCAAGCAGAGCCCTTTAGGGGTTGGCGGGGCAGGGGCAGAGCTCGCTTGGTTGCTGACAGCAGCACTGATCTGCCAAAGGTGATGCTGTCTCTAGCCCGTAGCATGATCATGTCATGTAAGGTGAAGGAAAGTATGGTTGGAAGACTAACCTAAACTCCACCGCAACTGTACTCTTATAGATGAGGTTGCCAAGCCCTTCCCTTTCACATCAAGCTGGTGTTCTAGAACAAATGGGATTTGGCCTTGTTGTGGAGCAGTGCCCATCTGCATAGACCAGATTGAGAACTGTTTCCACTTTGTAAAGTGGGTGAAGTGAGTGGAGAGCTTCCTACTTGTGAGTAGGGCCTCCAGAACTGCGTCTGATCACTGAAATTCTGACTGGTTTAACCCTGGAGTTGTCATGCCATGAGATTGAAAGACTTCAGGCTGGGATGTTGGAACAGGCCATGGTACTGTATAAGGTGGTTCAGGAACAAAGGAAAGGCTACTGGCCCGCCCATTATCTGGTTCATCATGTTGTTGGACCTATGCTGGTGGGGCAAAGCTGGCAACACAAGGATTAATGAAGGTGTGTCCTGGTGAACCTGGAGGAGAACCTTATGTAGGAGAGGGAAAGAAGAAACACACAGAACAAGTGACCTACCCATGACAGGGGAAATTCATCTGCAATGGAACTGGAACAGTAGTACAGGAAAGGGTAAAATGCTCTAATTTCTTGATGTTCCACATTGTGAATAGGTCCGAGTGGGGATAATCCACCTCTAGAAGACAGCTATGGCAATACCTGTTCTGAGGCTATGGCTATACTACAGAGGTATTTCAAAACAAGATCTTTAAAAACAGCTATATCGAAATACCTTGATTTGAAGTAACAGCTACACACAAACAACATTTCTGCACACCCAGCACTATTTTGAAATACAGGTTGAACCTCTCTCCTCCAGCACCAGTCCTGTCATGAGGGTGCTGGAGGAGAGAATTTGCTGTATGGTTTACTGGGCTCTGAGAAGACATTCAGGGATATTTACTGCTAAACAACAGCACAAAACAGACTCATGACTGTAAACATACTTGTTGGAACCACGGGAAACTTGGCTACACCCATCATAAGTGATTGTCCAGATAACTAAAATCATGTCAGATTATAGATGCTGCTGGACAAGAGAGTGCCACACTAGAGAGGTTGAAACCTTAGTGCTATTCCATATCTTAATAGTGCCCATTTCAAAGTATCTATAAGGGTCACCGATTTTGAAACAACGCATCCACTATCTTGATTTTATTTTGAAATAGCGCCTGCATAGTGTAGACATTAGCAGAGTTATTTTGAAACAACTTATCTTGAAATAACTGTAGTGTAGATGTAGCCTACATAGCCATTGAATGAGTGGCTGAGATGGTTGGGTAGCTCCTTCTGAGCTCCAAGCAGATATGACACCTCTGGGTGCACTGAATCAGTGATGCAGAAGACTCACAGTTTCACAGAAAATTGCTGAGGTATTGTCCATCAGGACCAACATACGTTTTCCATGAAGTTTTTCATTAAGCATAGCTGTAAGCATGAGGCTTACCTGTATGTTGAATGCTTAAATGGCCCCCACCAGTGACCTCCACTGCGGGCAGTCATGCCAGGGTGGGGCAGCCCTGGCATGGAGGGTTGGTGGGTCAGGCACCAGGATCCCTTGGCTGCGGTGGAGGCCAGGAAACAGGCTGGGTGTCAAGCCTGCAGTTAAAATGATTAAACAGATAACCATTTTAACATCCCAAATATGAAGTTCAGATCGGAATTTCTGGCACACTAGACTTACACCACCCTTCTGCCATACCACTATATGCCCTGTATTTTGATAGCACCATGGTGTTCTCTCAACTTTAGTACTGAGGCGTCCATGACTAACCATCCCTCATTATAGTTAGTGGTTTGTAAGGTGTACTCCTGTGCAGATCACGTGAGGCTGCAACTACTGAAGGACTCAAGAAATGAAGGGAGAAGGAGGAATATTCTGTCCAGAGAATTCTGAGTGGGCATTTACTCCTGTGCAAGCCATGCTCGAAGGGGAAGGAGGTGCAACCTTGCATGCTCCAGCACTTTCATTCAGTTTCTGATCATGGATTGATGGAGACACATGATGTCGTCCCTGAGGGCTTGGAAGTGAGGGTTGAATAATGATGCTCTGGCTTGCATAGAATCCAAAAGAGCCCCAGTGAATTGCATTCTCTCTATAGGGGCTAGTGTGGACTTGGGCACATTGAGGTTAATCTGAGAAATGCAGCATGAGCGAGGGCCACATGTTCCTCCACTTGTGCTTGCCATTTGGCCTTTATGAACCAGTCATCCAGGTACAGGAAGACTTGATAATGACATTTGCAGAGGAAGGCTGCCACAACTGCTGAGTGCTTTACGAATATCCAATGGGCTGCTGAGACTCCAAATGGGGGCACCAAAAACTGGTAGCTGGTTACTGACCACAAACTGAAGAAATAGTCTGTAGGCCAGGATAAGAGAGATATGGAAATACACATCCTTCAAGTTGAGGGCAGCATAGCAATCTCCTGGATCCAGGGAAGAAATAATGGAAACCCCAGACGCCATCTGGAACTTTGCTTTCTTCACAAATGCAGAGATCTCATAGATCTAGGATAGGCCTGAGTCCACCCTTGGTGTTGGAGATGTGGGAATATCGGGAGTAAAACCCCTTGCCCCTGAACTCCAGATAAACTTCCTCTATCACTCCTAGACTGAGGAGTGACTGCACCTCCTGAAGGAGTTGCTCATGAGAATGGTCTCCGATAAGGGACAGGAAAGTGGCTTGGGAAGAAACTGAACTGGTTAAAATCTCTCACATCTACCATGCTTAGGACCTAATGAACTGAGATTACCTGGGCCCAGGCAGGGCAAAACAGGGACAGACCATATAGTAAGATGAGGGAAGGTATCCTGAATTTGGACTCATGCTCCTTCCTCAGGAACACTTTAACACATTTGGTTTGGAGCTGCTTAGACAAGTAATGACGCTAGGTCAAGGATTGGGATGGGCAGCTCCTGTTGTTTCTGCCCTACCATCTGTTGAGGTCTGCTTCATGTTGCCAGAGGAAAAGCATGAGAGAGGTTGGGGCTTGAAGAGTTTCCTCTGCAGTGCTGGGGCATGGATTCTGAGAGACTGAAGGATTGTCTTAGAGTCCTTCATACTGTGGAGTTGTGGGTCTCTCTGTTTGGCCAAAGACCTACACAGTAGAAAGGGAAGTCCTGGATGGTATTCTGGACCTCTGCTGGAAGCTGCAACACCTGAAGCCACAAGCTTCTCCTCATAGTAATTTCAGTGGCCATGGTACATTTGACTGTGTCTGCAGACTCCAGGGCCACCTGAAGAGTGGTCCAGACTACCACCTTACCCTCTTCCAGTATTGCAATAAACTCCCAGCAGGAGTTGACAGGTAACTACTCCTAGAACTTGAACAGATGTCCAGGAGTCGCAAGCATACTGGCGAGAACAGCATCCTGGCTGGCAATGGAAAACTGGAGGCCCTTGGTTCAATGAACTCCTTAGTAAAAGAGTTGCAGCATCTTGGCTTCCTTGGACTTCAGTGAGGGACCTAGTTGCACTTCTGTTCTTTATGATTAGTGGCATACCACACCAATGTTCCAGGCTGGGAATGGGTGCAGAGATGCTTATATTCCTTCTGTACCAAAAAGTAACACTGTTCTGCTCATTTTATTGTTGGTGGAATAGAGGCCGATGTCTGCCAGAGCACCTTAGTGGTGTTTTACAAATCATACATTTCATGATTTGTGTTATTTAAATAGGAAATGACATGGTGTTGTAATTTTGGTGGTCCTGACCTAAAAGGAGTTGGGTAAGAGGGAGGGGAATCACATGGTTATTCTAGGGGAGCTTGCAGTATTGCTACCCTTATTTCTATGCTCCTGATGGCAGTGGTGCTGCCTTCAGACCTGGGCAGTTAAAGAAAGGGGCTTGCTGGCTGGGAGCATGGTATGATATTGTCACACTTACTTCTGCTCTGCTGCTTTCAGAGCTGGACCCTTGGTCAGCAGCCACCACTCTTTGGGCACCCCCTCCGAAGGCAATGCAGATGTAAGAGCAGCCCCATTAATATTCTTGCAACTCTCTTTTCGGTCAGAACCTGCCCCCACTTGAGAAACACTGGTCTCCCCTCCCCTCCATGAAATATATACAGTATCATGTAAAAATACACAAGAGACCAGATTTCATGGTGAAAGACCACCTTTCAAGTCCATGACACAAATTTTCATGACTGTGATTTTGGTAGAGCCTTACCTATGATGGAGAAGAGATTTCTACGTCTTTCCCTGTCTAAAACACAATCAATTCAGAATCTACCCTATAAGAAATACAGTCGTCAACTCTTTGTATCCAGCACTGGGAGGCTGCAGGATATTCAAATGTTCTGGGTAATAGAGAGGTATACCTAAAATGAACAAACACTAAAGAAAAACAAGATTAGATATTAAGAAACAAACAAAAATGTATGCCAAGTACTTTATTTACTAATAACAGTAGCATTGTGCATTGTAAAATTATACTGCATTTGCTGTTTTTATTTGTATTTACTTTCACTACACTGTACTTACGGAAAACATAACTAAAATTTACTTACAGTTAAAATGCCAGTTATTTAAGAGTTGCATGTAATAGAATGCCAGATATGAAAGAATTTACAGTAGCATGCATCAGCTTTACAGATGTTTGTCATAATGCTGACAGAAAGGAAGTAGGCAGGGCTTTACACCCAGAACAATTAAAAATGTATCTTATATTTTAAAAAAAGGTCCACACCACTTTTTAATATTTTTTTATAACTGCCCAACACCAAACAGCAAACCCCTCTATTTTAGTTATTCTACCACAAATTTTAAACAAGAGAAAAATAATTTGTCATCTATTTCTGTTTAGGATTTGTAAGTTAGAGAAGGAAAAAGTAATTTAATGGCATCTTGGGCTATGCAATTTAAAAGGAAAAAAATATTGTGGAAGAGTAAATGCTATTGCTGTCCCATAAATCTTTTCAGCTATTTTCTCTTGGAAACACCCACTTTTGTAAAAATGGTTTATTTTCATTTTCTAATTTTGTCAATGATGCTACTGTAACAAATACAGTACTGTACCATCACTAACCTGCTGCTTACAGTTGAGCCTGCTAAAAATCAACTATTTATCAAGAACTGGCTTACGGTTAGCATGACTGATAAGAGTTCAATGTTGTAAAAACATGCTAGTAAGTCTAAACTGTTCACAACATTAATTAGGGTCTGAGCGTGGCTAAAAAGTATACTGTTTATAGATTTAATACTTGATGTTAAATAGATGTACGAGATTGCTAGAGAAACCGAGTTAGCTTTTAGCAACTTCACTACATTGCTACCACTAGGTTAGCCTAGGCTCATTGAGCTTGCAGAGGCAGATCAGAATTTCTGCATCCTAACTGATGCTGCCTTCATTTCTGGGGGCATGTTCCATCATCCCTCTGAGCCGAGGTCATCTGAATATCGCTAGAACACTTTCCCAGTAAACTGCGGGAGAACTTCTTTCTCCTGGGCACACCGGGGGAACTGAATGAAGGTACTGTAGGATCTTTAGAAATTGAGTGATTTAGCCTAGTGGTTCTCAAGCAGGGGTACCTTTACCCCTGGGGGTACACAGAGCTCTTCCAGAGGATTCATTAACTCAGTGTTTCTCAACCTTTTTATGAACAAAAAAACTGGAGTTATATTATGTTCATTTGAATTCTTTATATTTATCCATTTTGCACAATCGTAATTAAGGTGGCAAGTTTATTGCCTACAGGCTATTTCTTCCACCCAACCAGTTACAATTAAGTTATTTAAACAAATGCGTTGCAATGGTAGAAAAAGAAATGTGTGGCTGAAAATTGTCAGTACTGCGGTTACTCTTTTTTTTTTTTTTTGGAGAAAGGGGAACTTCATAAAACAAGAGGTTGAGAAACACCGATTTAGCCCACGTCCTCACTGTAAAGTGAGTAGGTTGTCAGCCTGTGTCAAAGTGGTACCTAGTCTCTAATCCCACCAGCTGTCTAGCTGAAATCAGCATTTTTCACACGAGAGATTTTTATGTGCAGACAGGAGAAGGATAAGCAGCAACACCTGATGAAGAATCCAGTCTAACTACAATGAAGACATATACTATAATTTGACAGTGGGATCGAGACAGAACTGCAGTGCTTAGAGGTCTCAAATGGTGCATTTTCAAATGAAATTAATACCTTTATTCTTCCGTCAATATTTATACAGGTGCAAGTAATATGAAAGGAAATGAAAAAAAAACTTTAGAATTCTGAAAACCAGTTCTCTTAAGCAGGTAACTCTGATGTGCAATTAAATGGAATTGACTTGGCATAGTTTTTCTTCTGGTATCCTTGACTTATTGATGTGACCTTTTTCATCTCTAACTACCATGCTGCCATTCAATGATCCGGTATTTATTCGCTTATGAGCTAGGCTATTAGTGTGAAATCCTCCAAGGGACTTAGTTGCTGCAGTACTGGGTATGATGGTGCCTCCCTTTTAGACGCCTACAAAAAAATCACAGGAACAGCACTAACATCCAGAAAACCTGAGCTAGGTACCAAGGCTACCTGTACAAAGAATGGGGAGGAAAAGAGAGAAGAATGGGATTCACAACAGCCAGCATGCTCCCTGCTTATACAAGGAATGGGAGATGCCGACAAGTGTGCATGTGTTCTGAGTTCTGCTCCTCTCTCGAATTTAAGTCTGGGCTTCAAGGAAGCGCCTAACCCTTCTTAGCGATCCACAAATAGGAACTACTGAACCAGATGTCTGATAGGCAGGTTAGGTGCCTGTGCTGGTTCTCAAGTGAATGAGTTAGCTACCTGCCTTACTCCACACAAAATGGCAATGGGGAAGTGAGGTGATGCCCCTCACCTTGTAATTTGTAGCCTCAGAGTTAAAGTGCATGCCAGAGGTGTGGGAGACCCCTATTCAATTCTCCCTTTCTTCAAGAGGAAGGATTTGAAGAGGAGCGTGCTGTAACTGCTGAGCTACAGAATATTCTCACATGGAATTGCCTCACCCTCTCCTGTTGAAGCTGATCTATTGTGGCTAAATAACGAAAGAATCATTGGAACAGGGGGGACTGAACGAAGGTCTCTCACCTATCAAGTGGGTGTCCTAGCCATTAGATTAGAATGTCATTCTCCCTTGGTCATAAAGTGGGCAACAGCACTGCTACTGTTTCCTCTGGCTGGATTCTGACTGGGACACAATGTGGTAAGTGCCATCTGAGCATGGGGACTGGGCCTTACATACAACACAACACAACACAATTCAGATACAATGGCCAAATGCCTATTCCCCCACCCCCAATCCCCAATTCTGAGGCTTGTGGAGCAGACAGACATCTGGATGTCCTCTGTGAGACAAGAGTGCGCAAGCCTAGGAGCAGAAATGTGGGTGCTAAGGGAACTTTTACTAAGACAAAGCTTAGGTGCTTACTGGGTTTAGGTACCCAAGGGGTTCAGCGGCTGTTTGGTAGATTAGAATGGAGGCAGAATTTGAATTTAGATGCCTAAATCTAGGAATTATGCACTTTTGCAGATGTGGACCTAAGTCTTGAATTTTAAGTTAGCATGATGTATTGAAATTGCAAAATGAAAATTAATCCTATTAAAAAGTAGAGTAGAATTGAGGCTGCACTGACAAGGGCATTCTCTCACATCACTTGATTTTATCATAACTCTCCCTGCACACAAATGAGCAAGCTAAATCTCCAACATCTGTACTTGTCACAATAATTATGTCAGCATCAGTCCATATACATGAGTAATAACCTTGCAATGGATCCCAGACACAGCATACTGCAAGCTTTTATGACAATCTTACCATTATCCAGGGGTTAATATGCAGATCCCAAACACATCAAATGCAGTCAGAACAATGGGAGAGAAAAGTATGGAAAGAAGAGATGCAGGGAAATAACCAGAAGACTGAAAAGGTGCAGGTTGCAGCCACTAACAGCAGGAAAGAATTTGCATATGTGTAAGTGACTTAGCCTTCATAACAGAAAGGAGCAGCAGATGTTTTCATTGTTGTGAAGGAACAAGAGACAGGATTTGTTCTAGTGCTGGAGAATGGCAATTTTGGTTCATTTGTGGTTTTGGGAATTCCAGAAAATGATTTTACTCTAGTTTGGAAACAAACAAAAAATCTTAAAATTCTCCCAAAACAAAAAACCGGTAAAAAGGTTTTCAAAAAGAATTGGTAAAAAGGTTTTTTTTAAAAAAAACAAAGTGGTTCAATGTGATCATTTCAAAACCAGATTCCACTGGAAAGACTAACAGGGAGCTGGGAGCTATGGTGTATTTTGGCTATTCAGCACAGCCTACCAAGCAGGCAACCAGGAAGTCTAGGCTCCCCAGCAGCTGTCTGGCTACTGAAGAGCAAGGTGGACAAGATGGTAGGAAACCAGGAAGCTTTTGAAACCGTGTGCAGAGTTCATTTGAAACCTTCACTGAAATCCAACTATCTCCTCAAAAGCTTTTATTTGTATACATCTACATCCTCTGACACAGAACTATCCCATTAGAGAACTTCTGTCCAACTTTATTTTGGTCACAGCTTCAGGGATCCCCACATAAGCAGCCTAGAGGGCCTGGGGAATGACAGCATTATCAACAAAAAAATAAATAGGCATATTGGAGAGGGCTTGGAATATGAGTTTGTTTTTGACCGTGCTATGTATGAGAAGAGTGAGAAATTTGAGGTAAGCTGGTGGAACAAGAAATGGAATACAAAAGACAAATTCAGAGTAGAAGGGTAGATTTGAAAGTCATTAGCATACAGTTGATAAACCAATGGAAGCAAAAGAAATGAGACAGTAACCAGTCACAAAGAGAGAAAATGAATTCCTGAGGCACATGAGAGGAAGAGTGAACAGGGGAGACATGCCTCAAAAGAGTTAATACGAAGAAATGCTTGGAATGGTAGGAGGAGAATCAAGAGAGGGTGGTGCCTTGAAAGTCAGAGTAGGAAACCAATGAGGCAAAGGGAGTGATCAAGAATAACAAAGAAAGGGGAATGTTTGAGAGGAATAAGCGATAATAAAAAAAACTGAGACTGAGGTAGGAAGAGGCTGTTAAAGACTTTAGTGAGAGCAATTTCTGTGGAGTGGGAAGTACAGAATCTGTCAAGAATACAAAGAACAATCAGGGCAGTAACATGTCCAAGGCTACTCAGTACAGGTTCTTCCATTACACCCATCTCAGTATATCTCAGCACCTTCCAACAGTGATTTTACAACACTACTGAAATCTGTCACCTGCCAGGCCAATTTCTACCATTCTAACTGGTGCTCTTTGAGTTTTGCAAAAGGTTAATCTCACTTAAGCTACATCCCACTGAGTTCTATCAAGACTGTAAATAACCATCTTGTTTGTTTATTTATTTGTTTATTTTTATTTAACCAGTAACCACTGTCTTTATGTCAGGTGGCTAGATGACATGGTCCTTGAAAGGTTATTGGAGCTGGAGAAAGCTTGGAGCAAGTTTTTATAGATGCAAATGTGTTTTTTTTGTTTAATAAATATTCCAGCTAAACCCCCAAGCACTTGATTTTCTTCCATTTACAACAGTCTTACATTGATGTAACGACACGGTTTTCAATGATGTTATTCCCAATACGCTTTTATGTGAATGAAAGAAGAATCAGGCTTTTGCCATTCTGTTCAATTCAGCAGGGCAGACTGAGTGCAGGACTGTAAGAGGCAATAATTTCATGCATGTATCCCTGGGAACTAGACTCCGGTACCTATGTTCTTACACTTGATAAACCAACCTCACATATGCAGAGCATTTCTGACACAAAATATGCCCTCATTCCATGCAGGTGTTCAGAGGAGACTTCCATGGCAGCTGGGAGTACAGACGTGTCTTAAAAAGTTTTATTTGCTGTTCACACTCTATTTCCCTGGGAAATGTATTTATCTACCTATATCTATCCATCTGTCTATAAACACATACACAATGTTTCTTTAGAGTAGTAACAATGACGTTCACAAGGGTGAATGTGGACAATGATCGACTCATGCTAGTTGTTTCCCCTCCCATTGTTTGAAAACATATTGTAACCAAGGCACTCAAAAGGAGACAATACTTTTAAAAAAAAAAAGTGTGCCATTACTACACTGGGCACAGACTCTGGTGGCAAACATATTACTAATTCTAGTTATTCCTTATTTTAAGTATAGAGAATATATCTACAACGTTATAGGAAAATATAGGAATTTGAGAGCCCCCACTGTATACATTTGTATGGCCATGTCTACAATAGCCCCAAACTTCGAAATAACCACACAAACGGCCATTTCAAAGTTTACTAATGAAGCCCTGAAATGCATATTCAGCGCTTCATTAGCATGCGGGCAGCCGCGGCACTTCAAAATTGACACGCCTCACCAGCACGCGGCTTGTCCTGATGGGGCTCCTTTTCGAAAGGACCCCCCCTACTTCGAAGTTCCCATATTCCCATCAGCTCATGGGAATAAGGGGACTTCGAAGTAGGCGGAATCCTTTCGAAAAGGAGCCCCGCCGGGATGAGCCGCGTGGCGGCGAGGCGCGTCAATTTTGAAGTGCTGTGGCCGCCCACATGCTAACAAAGCACTGAATATGCATTTCAGCGCTTCATTAGTAAACTTCGAAATGGCCATTTGTGTGGCCGTTTCGAAGTTTGGGGCTAGTGTAGATGTAGCCTATATGGAACAAAGAGTAAATATATTTATTCAAATGTTATAAAACTTTGTTGACTGTATGATTATGTATACAGCACAGGACAAAGAACATGTACACTATCTCTAGAACTAGTGAGATAAAAGATATTTACATCATTGTAAGGTTAATTCCATTGCAAGTTGAACCTCTCTAACCCTGAAATCGCTTGTCCGGCAACATCCATAATCCGGTATTATTTTAGTTAGCAGGATGACCACTTATCATGGATCTGGCCAGGTTTACCATGGTCCCATAAAGTTTGTTTATAGCCACCAGTCCTGGCTCTCAGGTTTCTGTGCTGCTATTTGCTGCAATTTATCCCTTAAATGTCTTCTAAGAGCCCACAAAGCAGTGGAAATGTTGGTCATGTGCTAGACAATACTGACCTCCCATGATCCAGGAAAATTCTCTCATCTTGCACCAGTCAGGTTCCAAGAGTTCCAGATGAGATTAAGTTCAGCCTGTATTATTTTTAAATTATTTTGAGTTAATTTAACAGTTGTTTACTATTAAATGAAAAATAAAATTTCAAGTTCAGAGATTTATTACAACTATATTCCAATGGTAAACACATTCCCCCTCTCAATTCACTTCCCAGCAGGGAAACCAGCCTGGTAAAGACTCAACAGAGTACCTGTTTAGCTGAAGAGGCACCAGCATCATTCCCAGAACAAATTCTGACAGTTATAAGCACTCTTTAAAATTGCTTTGCCAATTCAATTTTAATAGTTATTCATCTATTTGTTGAACTACCTAAAAGCATTGGTTACCCTGGTCATTTTCCTGTAACGCTACTTTTTCTTAGTCAGGATGTACTTCCTCCTTTGGAATCCTCAGGCACTTCCTGTCAAAGATCATGAATAATCTGTTTATTCAGCGGGCATCTTTGGAACCTGTTGTTCAGACAGGCTGAGCTATGATTCTTTTTCTCAGCATGTTCTTTCCACACAGGGATGGGTACCTCTTGGTCATGCTTCTAAATGGCCACCCTCTGTTCCTTCCAGCAAAGCTAGAAACAGCTCTGTGATTGTCTCTGGGATCAGTAAAATGTGTGGGTGGCTGCATGGAAGAAGCATTACACAGTGTGGGTAATTGCTTAGTCATGCATTTGGGTTAGCTAATCTCAGCCTTGTATTTCTTTGATTAGTCATGCTAGTTGGTTGGATTGATTCACTTTTGTGGTAAGTTTCATAAGCACACCACTCTTTACCTCTTCTTACATGCAGAAAAGTCTGATTCATGTAAATGACTCTTCCATGAATTCTTGGAAAGGACTAAATTTGGGGTCACTTGAGATGAAGGAATAATTCCCATAGAAGGAAACAGTATCTGTCTCCAACTCTGTGTGTTGATTACCCAGAGGGGTATGCTTCACAGTGGGACAGTGTATTATGAACTGTTATTCTTCAGGGAAGCTTGCCATATCCATTTGAGATTTACAGCTTTTCTACTCCTTGTACAGAACCCCACCTTGTAATGGCCAACTACCATAAATTAACCTCTAATGAAAAGAACAGTCATCTGCAGCTCAGAACAAATGCATGCATGTCCATGCCAGCGTGCCCTGTAAGTTTTTCCATCCGTTGTCGGAATAAATTTCATTATGTGCACCAGTGCACACATGGATGTGCACCACCAACAGAAGCACAGTTGTGGGCAGCTGTGGGTGCTCTGCTAAGCAGCTAGGCAGCACCCGAGTCTCTTCTGGGCAGCCTTTACAAAGATGTCATATACCTTAAAGCTAAGTGGCCAATTAACTGGCTGTTAACAAAAAATAAATAGTCGAACAAAGATAAGCCTTAGAAGTCTCCACTACCCTAGTAAAGTAGCTGCCATCTGGAGGCTGGGGTGAGATGATATCAGACGAAAACAGGATTATACAAACAAGGACCCTCAAAAGGGAGTTAGTAAAATGAGCCTCAGCACAGGCTGATTTATATGGGTTTTGGCACATCAAACTCAAGTTCTCAGGAACAGAGTGAAGAAAACATTTGTGGTTCTAAAATAAAACCTGTTTTCCAGCAGTATAATCCAAGTCCTTTCCCCACAGCTGTGGTCTGTGATAAAGAAAAGAAAGATCTATTAAAAATGTTTTTTCCCCATTCTTACAGCTGTCACTCCATCAGAGTCCAGCTGTGATGTTTGGCTGGGGCCTCTGTGAAAAAGAGCTGTTTCTCAGACAGAAAGCATTGGGTGTTCCAAAAATCTGGGGGTCTACCAAATTTACAGCTGTGAAAATGATGCCACGGACCATGAAGTCTAGGCATCAGCCACCCAGCGCAAAGGCAGAGTGGAGAGTCAAGGCTCCTGGCCAGGCATCCAGCTCTGAAGGCAGTGTCATCAACAGCAGCAGTGCAGGAAAAAGGGTGGCAATACCATGATCCCTCTACAATAGGCTTGCACCCCCCCCCCTTTTGGATGGGGCCCAGATTTGAGAAATGCTGCAGAGAAATCACATTTTGGGGGCTGATCACAGCATATACAGCAAATTTAGCAGATGTGTAACAAGGATCAGACTGAGGACTGATGCTAACAGACCACAGTGAGGGTCTAGGGTGGAATTTTTAGCAGGGCCCTGAGTAACAAGTGTACAAGTTCCACTGAGTGTTAACAGCATTTGTGTCACTTTAGACGCTTTTCTAAATCCTACCCGAAAATAAATGCTTGCACTCATTATCCTCTTTTCCTTTAGCTAATGTGGATGTCAAGAAGAGGCTGACAGGAGCACGTAGGATGGATAAAGAGGAAGACTAGATTTTGGGGCAGTCAAATCCATCCATTTCAACTTATTTTTCTTGTTTGTTTTAATTTGTGATCCTTCTACTCTCAAGGCCACATAACCTTCTGGTTGAACAAATACTTTTTTATAAACCGAATGCTGTAATTTCCTTGGTAGGATTGTCATCTGCAGCTCACAATGGTTATTCTCCTTCTGGAGAAGAAAACACAGAAGTCAGTACTCATCTCTACATCAGAAGCCTGGTAGTTTCAATTATGTTTCATAGCAGACATTTTTCTGGGCAATTCAAGCACGTGTTTGCCATGATTCTTGAGTTTGGTCAAAGTGCACTCAGCACTTGATCCAAAAAGGATAAGGATGTCGAGAAGAGTCTTTATACCAGCTGTGTGGTGCACATACTCTGGGACCAGCTCCAGTCCCAGGGACATTAAAACAGCCCAAAGACCATTCCAAAGGATACCCAGCAGTTAACAGCTTGAAGGAGCTGTGCCAGCAGGTGGGAACAGTCTTTTGCATACATGGTCTGGACTCACCACCTGTACTAAAAGCTGCAAAGCAGGTGAGTTGGAATTACTTTTGGCTTTATGCCACCCAGAACTTCTCACACAGAGGAAGTCCCAGGTGGTTAGGCAAAGCCAGCTTCCCACTTGCTTTGCATGGCTGAGATGTCGCAACACAGGCAGATTATAACTAAGAACTGATCCCAGAATAACTGCACCTGTGTGTGTGTGTCTCCTGGGGCTTTAGTTAGAAGCAGTTTAATGTATTGACTTGTCTTCCCTCCTGCATACAATGTTTGTCAGCAAAAACAGTGAAAATACCATATTTAAATTTTGCTAGTCCTTGAAAGATTAAATATGTGCTAAGTCTTTTGCACACCTATTTTGGCCTCACAAAATATGCCTTTTTAAAAAAAATATGCTGGGGCCTGTGCCCTTCAATCTGAATGATTAACTCTATATGTAACTAGCAGGCAGCGTAACTTGACCCAATCTTAGTTCATGGCTGCATGGCAGCCAGCTTTAGACGGTGTCAATCATTCAGTCCCTGAGGATATTAATCATAATAATAATTTTGCACAGCAACTTTGCAATAAAACTGTTTGACTGTCCTTGTACGTACTGTTCTCCATACTATTCTCAAAACCCTCTATGGCAGCTGGTTCACAAAATGAAATACCCACAGCATTTGTCACAGACACCAGACTGGACAAATAGAGCTAATTTAACTTCATATTCCCACGTGTTAAAGCATAGCTAAAATATATGAAGTCATTTCCTAATATTCATTTTCCACATAAGCAACTTTGAATTTACCACACGGATGTTACACAGTTACAAACACAGGTGCTGGAATGAGGGTGCTATCACACCTCCTGCCTTGAAGTAGTTTCCATGATATACAGAGTTTACAGTGTGGTTCAATGGCTTTCAGCATCCCCACTATATAAACTGTTCCAGCAGCCCAGCCTAGGTAAAGTACATTGTACCACCATGACTGAGCAAGGTGATGTCCCAGAAATGTTCTGTATACTGAGATGTTGTCCAAAATATGAGAAAGTCTAAGATACCCAGTTTAAATAACACTGTTGGTGCAATGAGCTGCAGAGGGCAAAGCAAGTCATGCTTTAAAAAGTGATTACCAGTGAACAGGTTAAAACATATGATTGCAGAAAGAAGGTGGCCAGAAGGTTGCTGGATTTTCTCAAGTTGTAGAGGTGGCTGCTATGCTACTCCTGCTGCAGTATCTGGCTTAGGAGGTACACAGAAAAGAAAGTGAGGTGGTTGAACTACTAAGGCACTTCAGCCATCTCCAGGTGTAGATGACCCCTGGGAGGCTAAAACCAGCTGGCACATAAGCACCTCATAGCATCAGGGAGTCACACAAGCAATTCCTCTGTGTCTCACCCTGCCCCTCTGCCACACACAAAATTGAAAATCTAGTGGGGAAAACAGAATATCTGGCCTTATGGGTAAGGCATCACTCTCAGGAAGTCAGAGATACATAGTCTTACAGCAAAGTATGATGAAAGGCTCAGTGTCTGAGCCTTTTATTTTTGAACAGTCACAACATTCAGCTTCCTGGAGCTATAGATCAACAAAGAGTAAATAAAACCTTACTGGAGATTTTCTTTGGGGCACAATATCAGCCACACCAGACTGTAAGACATAAAAGGCAGAAGTAATGGAAGAAACAGAAGAGGTGACAGAAGCCTAGTCAAGCCCCAGGCTGGCAAGAAACAAGATCTATATCCAATCTGATTTGTTTTTGGCTTGTTGGCATTGTGTTTGTTAATTTATTCTGGTCATCAGACAATCTCGTGCCCTGCCACATGCTATACAACCAAAGTAGTTGCCTAACAAATATGAAAGGAAACCTTAACCACATGCTTCCTTTAAACCTGAGATCTTGTGCAGACTCATTTTATACCTAAGTGATGTTTTTCCCTAATCAGACTTTGCAGCAGCTGCTTGCGGGGAGGGGGAAAAGTTGCATATGAAAACACTTCAACAAATATTTCTGAATGCAAAGGTTAGAGAAGAACCAAACTGTTTTCGAAATTACATTAGCAGGCAAGATTCCCAGAGTGAGTGAAACATCTATCAAAATAAAGAGCGCTGAGATCACAAGCTGAAAATTGTTTGCTTGAAATTATTCCATTTATTTGTGATGTAACTTTCTGTTGACACCTTTTTCCCAAAAGGACAGTCAATTTTCATGGTTGAAGTATAGTAAGAAAAATATAGTAAGAAGGATGTGGAAGATGCCTGCAGTAAAAGACATGGATGCAGACACTAAAATATATTGTGAAATAGTTTCCTAATGTTAATATCCCCTACTAAGTGACAAAACAAGGAAAAAGAGCTAACTCACTGGTGGTCAGGATAACTCTTACTAAAAAGCTGAAAAAGAGCAAACAAGCAGCACAGAAACTAATTTACCAATAAGGGAAAAGCCTTCAAAAATGTGATTACTTTTGTTCAGCACACGTTTCTTTTTATCTGCAGCTCCTTCTACCTCACTATCTGTGTATTATTCTTCACTGGGAATTTGAAGAAAAATATGCTGATAGATATCAAACTCCAGGAGAGATTTTTCCAGACAAAACTTTTGTACAGATTTCAATAGAGACAAAAGGCACCATCCAGGTTATTACAAACCCTTGTTTGCAAAAATGTGCCTGCATTTATAAACACACAGAGAATGTGTTTGTGCGTGCAAGTCAGTAACGGTGTACCCAAATGCTTACCTATGTTGTTTCACCCCATCACACATGTAATTTTACCCAATATAACAACAAAAACTGGCATATTTTACATATAGAAATAGTTAGACCCACCCATTTTAGTTTCATGTTCGGAAGCAGCTTGAAAAACGTGTGGTTCTCTCATTTTAAATTTACCGTTCTATACACACTCATGCATGCAAATGACTTTAATCACAAGCAAAATACCTCTATGGAACTATTCCTATGAGTGCAGCCATTTGTGTAACTATTTACAGGATTGAGCCCCGAGGAAAGAAAATGAAACTAAGGGGGGAGACAGCTTAACTTACACCTCCTCTAACAAGATATCTTCTGTCTGAGCAGAGTGGTAAAGTAGTATTCACCTTTCACTGCAAATAAATAGTTGTCTGAATACCGGCATGGCTATTATTTTGGATGAAGGAGAAGGTACTATAGATGACTAGGCAACTGTTTACATCTGAAACTTCCACAGAAGGGAGATATTACTGAAGAAGATTATGTATCCATACTAATATTTGGTAGATCTATCAGCTGCCTACAAGACTGCTCATCATGAAGGCAAACATTTTTAAAACCATCTTTTGATCATTTGAGTTAGCATACTATACTCTGGGAGGACCCAACTTCAGACTTCTTACCGGGCCCTGATTATTAAACAATGAATACTTAGCACTTCCTCAACATCAAGCCTTTGAAGAGTATATCTGGATGTTCATGGAAAAACAAAACAAAAAAAGCATACAAAATCATTAGTCACTTTAGAAAACGTCATGGGAAATGCTTAGACACGTAGAGCATAGTGGCAGAAGGCTGGTCTTCTCTTGTGTTCTGCTACTTCCTTGCTCAGCATTCCCAAACAAAGAACAACAAAGGACAACTGCCCACTATCCCTAAGAACACCATCCACTGACAAACCACAGAGTTTCATTTTTATTCCTTATGTTTAATATACGTGTGGAAAAACAGAGATTCAGTGAAGAAAAACTGACAGTGGTGTCTTAAGTATACACAAAAACAATGTGACAGGAAAGCCCTAGCACAGAGAAATGAAGAAGTGACTGGTACCACATCATGCCACTCACCAAGGTCAACCCAGGTCTCCTATCTCCCAGTTCAATTACTTATACAATTTCCCCCACACTGCTGGCACCCCATTTATGATTCATCTTGTTTAACCCATTTACAAATCTTACCCTAAATCTTTCACACCTGGAACTGCTACATAATTGCAGCAATTTGAAACTAATCTATTTCAGACCTTCCCTGAAAGCATATGGGACTTGTATTAAAGAACAAACCCTTAATTCTGTCTGTGATTTGTGGAACATTACCACCACACCTACAGTGAGACGATTCTAAAAGATGGGAAATAAAAGTAGAAAATAAATTAAGCAATATCAGCACTAATTTTGTTCTACACACATACACCTAAAATTATGTAGTAGCATAAAGTACACCCCTCACTGCCTTGATTTAGCTCTTAACAGGTTGGCATGTGGTATTTTATATTGTGATGTAATTACAGTTAAACTTTTTGGCTACATCTGCACTCGCCCCTGTTTTGAAAGGGGCATCCAAATGCGGCAGATCGAAAATGCAATTGATGTGCTAGTTTGTATATTCAGTGCCTAATTTGCATTATGGCAGCCACTCGCTGTTCCAGAAGAGCTGTTTTGAAATGCAAAACAGCTGTGTAGATGGGGTTCCTTCAAAAGGAAGCCCTCCTTTCCAAAAGCACCCTTCTTCCTTATTTTTTTTCCAGGAACAACGCTGCAAATGAGGCACTGAATATGTAAATTAGCATTTTCAATCTACTGTATTTGCATGATCCTTTTGAAAGGGAGGGGCCAGTGTAGATTTATCCTTTTTGAATTGTCCAGTATTTTCAAATCCAGAAAACACTGGACAAGTCTATAAATAATAATGTGGTAGCTAATTGAGCCACCAACTCCAATCCACTCTATGCCATTAAAATTGTGCAAAGCTGGTCAAACTGGCAGGGGATGGAAGGGCATAAATTACAGCTAGAGTTGAACTTCCCTGCCTGTGATCCTATCAGGTTTAAAGGTATGTCTATGTGGTCTAGTACAATGGTTCTCAACCAGGGATATGTGCATTCCTGGAAGTACACAAAAATCTTTACCTAGTTTGACAATAGGCTTCATAAAAACCACTAGCAAATCAGTACAAACAACAATTTTTCATGCTCGTTTGTTTACACTGCACTGTATACTTTACAATGAAATGTTTAAGTACAATATTTATATTTCAACCGATTTATTTTATAATATAGTGGTAGAAAATAAGCAATTTTTCATTAATAGTGGGCTATGATACTTTTGCATTATGTCTGATTTTGTAAAGGGCGGGAGACCCAGAAGAGGAGCTTGGGGCCTGCCAGCTCCATCCAGGTCAGAGGACACAGCAGCCAGGGCCAGACCAGCCCCAGCTCCCATGGCACACTGGCCATGGGTCCAGAGGGCTCAACACTGGGGCCACAAGGAAGAGGACATGGCCCAGGCAGCCACCTTCCATCACCAGAATTGCCCTCGCAGAGAGGCAGCTGGCCCTGGATGAAGCCAAGCTAAATTGGTGGTGGGACATGTGGTGGGAGGCGGTGGGTACGCTCTGCACAGTGTGCGGGGCGCTGGCTGACCAGTCTCCAGCTGCCCCTGCCGCATTGCTTTACCCCCTGCCCCTGCCACTCCCTCACCCCTTCAGCCAGTGACCCCAAGGCCCTAGACACCTGATTGCCTCCCTGCCTGCCCATGGCTGCCGTCAGGAGCCTTGTGGCCTCGCTCGTGGCCGGCCCCATGGAGGGCCACCTGAGCTGCAACCCATCCTCCTCACCCCACCACTGAGGCCGGGCCTGCAACTGACTGCCTCTACCTCCCGATGCTCCCAGGCCCATCAGTGCCTCACAGGAGACCATGCATCTGGGGCAGAAGGGGGACCCTCAGGTGCTGGGGCTCACAGCCCTCCACCCCATCCCTGTCCAAGGCCCTATCTAAGTTGACATGCCCCCACTCTCCAACCTCAAGTATATAGTTATAGGTGCTGTTTTACAATGATGTATATTTATTGAGCCTAAGTGCAAAAAATTACAGTTTTTTTCTATGTTCCTGCAGTGTGGATTAGGAACAGGTTTCACAGTGCGGGTCGTGGGTTAAATACAGGTGTTAAGGTTTGCACCCCCCCATGTCCCTGCTTATTGTGGGGGGGAGCAGGGTGGGGCCTGTGAAGGGGGTGCATGTGTGGAAGAGTGGGGGGACCAGTGGGGGAAGGTGTGATGATTAGTACTCCCTGCAGGCGAACGCCTGGCGGAGTGCATCCTGGATGCAGGGGGCTGCCTGCTGGGGGTCACCGCAAGCTGCTGGTACCCGGGTACTGGCTCCATCATCCAGACGTGGGGGAGGGTCCCCTCACACACCTCAGTGAGGTTGTGGATGGCGCAGCAGGTGGCCACCACCTGAGGGACACTCTCCACCTCCACATCAAGGCACATGAGGAGACATCTGAACTGTGCCTTCAGATGGCCGAAAACGCACTTGAATGGATATTGGGCCTGTGTGAGCTGCGCATTGAACAGCTCCTGGGAGGGTGTGAGGTGGCCTGTGTACGGACGCATTAACCAGGGCTGCAGTGGGCAGGCCGGGTTGCCCATGAGTCAGAAGGGCATGTCAACCTTCCCCTTTGGTGTGCTCCAGCAGGGGACTAATGTTCCAGCCTCCATCCAGTGGAAGAGAATAGAGTTCTGGAGGGTGAGTGCATTGTGCACCCTGCCCAGCTAATCTACATAACTGTCTGTGAACCTCCCCACAAGTCCACCACTGACTGGAGCACAATGGAGGAGTACCCCTTGTAGTTCATGTAATGGCCTCCACTGTGGTCCAGGGCCCTGATGGAAATAAGCATCCTGTTTATCGCTCCAAAGCACTGGGGGAACCTGAGTTCTGTGAAGCCCTCAACGAGCATGTCCAGGTCCCCCATGCACACCAGCTGCCCCACGAGCACATCGCTGATGGCTGTCACAACCGGCAGGGGGACAAGAGTGGACACACTCATGGGCATGCACAGGGATGCCCCTGACCCCTTCCCTAACTATGGGGCCCTCCCTCCATGGGGGGTGGGGCTCCAGCAGCAGGCATGTGTTGGTTCCCTGGGCTATGACTACCCAACCCCCAGTCCTGACCTCCCTCCCATGCTCACTGGTCCCCTCCCCTCCCTCGCTGCTGGGGCAGGGCCCAGGGCAGAGCATACCTCTAGAATGACTACTTCTAGTATGCCAATGGTGGATGTGCCCACCCTGAACTGCTGCCCAATGGGCCAGTAGCTGTTCAGGATGGACAGTTTCTATATTGCGATGGCTATGTGCTTCTCCACAGAGAGGGCCAGCTTCATCCAGGTGTCCTGGCATCAGAGCATGGGGATGAGCCAGCTGCAGATCTCCAGAAAGGTCTCTTTCATCCAGAGATGCTGGAGCCAGTGCTCATTGTCCCACTCCCCCATGACGATCGTGTCCCACCAGTCACTGCTGCTGGCATGAGTCCAGACATACTGGACAGCCTTTGGGGGTGGCCCTGCAGGGACAGTGTGGAGTCAGGATCCATGGGCATGGGTCTCCACTGCTATACGAGGCCAAGGAGGATGGCCAGAAGGATGGCCAGCCAGTAGGTTGGGGCAACTCTGCTGGCCTGTGACTGCTGGAGATCTATACCTGCTAGGTGGGGCAGCCAGGACCAGGCTCAGCCTTGCTGTGAGCAGCATGGAAGGCCTTGGCAGCTTGTGCAGGGAGGGGCTGTTTGGGTGGGTCCCTTTAATGGGTCACATGGCTGGTGGCCCCAGAACAGCTCTCCAGCCATGCGACCCTGTCCGTGCCATTTCCTGCCCCGTTCTCCCAGAACAGCATCTGTGCACGTGTAGACACGCTCCTCCAGGAGAAGGGGCAGCTCTTTCAGACCTCATTTTAACATGTAGATGTGATCTTCCAGATGAAGTTCCTCCGGAAGACAGCTTCCGGAAGCCCGTCTTCCAGAAGATCATGCATATGTAGATGTAGTCAGAGTGTGGTAAGTTGTTAATGCCCACACTCTTCTACTATATTAATGAAGGAGATGTGTGGTCTGGGAGCGAGTTTGGGTGGAGCAGGGTGGTTGTGACTTGGGGCAGGGGTTGGGGCATGAGACAGGGTACAGGGCCCGTGTGGGAGTTTTTGGGTGCAGGAGGGGAACTGGGGTGCAGGATGTGGTGTCAAGTGTAGGCTGTGGCTAAGGCACTTAGTGTAGGCAGCTCCCTCCTGCAGCCCGACATACCGCTAAAAGCTACAGTCTGCTGAGGAAAGTGTCTGTAGGAATGCCCTTTAGGGGGAGGGTTGCAGCAACCACCACAGCCCCTGCAGCTCCATTGGCTAAGGCATGATAGCAGGAATAAGACACAAATAACAAGGACTTGATTGCAAAGATCTGAGCAGTAACTGGTTGCTCAGAACAGAAATGGGACAGGAACAGAAAGCTTTATTTCTGCTGGTGTCCAATCAGCAGTCTTCTATGGGCCATTTGATCCTGAGGAGTCAGCAAATATGACTTCTGGTAGCCACATACATCAGCAAAAATTCCCATGTCAGGCCTTGCTGATCAGTGGTAGAGAACATATGGCTCCCGCTTAGCAAGCCTAGGGGTTCAGACCTACCACCCAGTTTTCAATTCATCATCCCCTTTATGTTCATTTTTCAAAGTTCATCTCTGCATGACAGGTCACATGTACAGCTTCCTTGGTACCATTTTTCTAAATTAGCTAGCCATGAATAGAAGTAAAAAACTCACATGTAAGGAAATACTGTTTTGATAAACTCCAAAAAATGAAGTACTTTATATTTTTAGTGAAAAATGGTCAAAGCACCAAAAAATTCAAGGATAAAAAAAGTGCCATTCATTCATCTCATTTTCTTTTTCAACAAAATGTTCGTCTTGTTTCATGCAGAAGTGATCTGTTCCAGAAACTTGAATTTTCAACCACTATAAAATAAGATTTCTTGCAATAAAGACAGAAAATTAGAGGATGAACATAAAATCTTTTAAGACATTGTAACAGCTACTTTATTATTTTGGCTAGCATCTACCTAACTTCATGAGGCATGTCTTATT
Organism: Carettochelys insculpta; assembly: GCF_033958435.1. Taxonomy (NCBI): domain Eukaryota; kingdom Metazoa; phylum Chordata; order Testudines; family Carettochelyidae; genus Carettochelys; species Carettochelys insculpta. Next base: position 86,983,638 of record NC_134139.1, on the reverse strand, counting down.
TTTCACATGAACTTTCAGAGGCATTTAAATCTGCATGGTTTTCAGGTTAGCAGTATACTGCACTAGTAAAACAAACAGAACTAAAAAGCTCTCACGTGTTTTTTGTCAGAAGATTGTGCTCTACTATTGCTATAAGCTAGGAAGGATTCATTAACCTTTTAGTTTGTTCTTCTGTCTTCAGAGGTCTCCATTATGTGATGACATACTTTTCTATACTTTATTAAAACAGCCACATTTATGAAAGTAGGTACTTTAACAACTAATGCAAAGCACTGTCATGATTTTCTGCAAGCCAACTCTTAATATCTGTCACTAATGACACTGAATATATTTCACTAATGTATGGTACTTAGCATCACCAGAAGTGGTAGTTAATGGATATGAATGAAAACGGTTCTCATTTGCAAGAGGAACTAAACACACATTTCCCTTTCACTTTGGCCATGGAGTCATTTGCAAGGATAATTAGAAACGGTCAGTCCATATATATGAGTCTCAAAACCAAGGGAAATTCAATCATAGAAGTTTATCTCCTTTTTCAGATATAAACTTGGTTTTGTGATTAACCCCACGTGCACTCTTTCCTAATATTGTGTGTTTGCTCACAGTTTGGATAATTACCGGGGTCCAGAAAAACACAAACAAAATGGTGACCATGAGACCTGAGTACCAAAACATTAACAGAAACAATGAATGAACTAAAGAAAAAAATATATAGTAATAAACAGGAAAATAATGTTGAATATGTATTCAAAAATTATGATCTTCCTGTAATTACAAGAGTCTAACAAGAATATAGAAATCTTGAAATTACAGACTTCACTGCCCAACAGTACTGCTATAAAAGTGAGCATCTCTGCTAAACTCCATTTGTTTGAGGTATTACCTATTAAAAAAGTGCATCCTGGAATATCATGAATGAACCAGGAAGTATCACTAGGTTTCACAGTGCCCTCAAATAATTTTAAATACAGGCAAATTTAAAATTCACTTTTATTCTGACTGTACCTCCAACACCTCGTTAGAAAGGGTACTGAGAACATAAATGAGAGATTAACTCAATTCTTTTGTTAACTTTATAGTTATCTTTACCTTCCTATTATCCATCACTTCATTAGACCAAATTCCCTTCCATGTTTGCCTTCATGTGAGAATGGTCCAGGTATTAAATGAGGAAGGAAAGCAGTACATACTGACGATGAACATGGATAAAACAGACAGTGGAGATAAAGGAATAGGAAGGAAGACCAGCGTAGATGGGTTCAAACTAGAGAAATTCACGTACCTGGGGAGCAACATGACATATGATCTAGATTATAAGGAAATAGAGACAAGAATAGCAAAAGCAAGAATGAGTTTGAAGGCAATGGATAAAGATCTGGAAAAGCAACGCAATTAGCTTAGGAACAAATCTGAGCATCTTGAAAACATGTATTCAGCAGCATGTTGTATGGATGTGAGACATGGTTGATGACAAAAATTTGAAGAGAAGGATACTGGCATTTGAGATGAGTTGTTACAGAAAGATCCTGAAAATAGGATGTATTCAGGAGATCACCAATGAGAAATTATATAGCCAAAAGATAAGCAACTGCAAAAGTTCATGCAATGGAAGTTACAGCTATTCAGGCATATCTGCAGAATGAACAATGAGCAAAAAGTCAAGACCCTGGTATTAAGCATAACGGATGGTTCGAACAGGAGAGGCAGACCCCACAGAGAATGGGTCGATGATATAGTAGATTGGTGCAGAGCTAGTCTACTGAAACGAAGCCACGCCACACTGTACAAGGAAAGATGGAAAGAAATAGTGAGGGAGGCACTGGACACCAATGGGAGCTGAGTCCATGGTGATAGATGATGATGGTTATTTATATTAAAATGGATGCTACTGCACAGGTCAGAAAATTCAGTGCAAGTATACTCTGAACCCAAAGACAATTGGTCTGGGGTTAACTTCCAGTTATACTGTCTTAACATGGTGAAATTATAGTTGCTTGTGACCTGTTATGTACCGGCATAAAAACACCATCAGCTTTTCAAATGTGACTAAATGTAATTATTTTGGTTGTAGACAAATCCATTAATGAAACACAATACTTCACATAATAAGTTACAATGTTTTTGAAAATGTGACCAATAGGGGCACTGGTTCAACTTTAATTCTGGTGCCAGTTACTATTCCTTTTTCTACTCATGATAGACTGGGTCATGAATAGGACAACACCAAGGGAAAGAGGTGGAATCCAGTGGACACCACGGACCCAGCTGGATAACCTGGACTTCAAAGATTTTGCACTTCTATCCCACAGACACCAAAACAGACACAAAAGAAGACGTCAGACCTCACCGACATCTCAGCTAGTTGGCTTGCGTATCTACAAGGGAAAAACTAAGATCGTGCAACTCAACATCAGAAGTACAGAGCCTGTCATTTGTGGTGGCAGGACACGAAGAAATTGAAGTCTTCGCTGACCAAGAGGAGGGTGCTGATGCTGATTTGAGATCAAGGATTGGGAAACCAAGAACAGCTTTTCTTCTCATGAAAAACATCTGGAATTCTAAGCAGATCAGAACTCAGCCTAAGATTAGGCTATACAGCTCCCATGTCAAATCTACCCTGCTGTATGCAGCAGAAACTTGGAGAACAGCAAAGATGACCATCAAAATAACCCAGACATTTATCAAAAACTGCCTCCATAAAATCCTTCAGATCCACTGGCCAGATGTCATCAACTACCTAGACCTGTGGCAATTGACGCACCAATTTCTTGCCGAAAAAGAAAATCAGGAAGAGAAGATGGCGATGGATCAGACATACCTTAGAAACTACCCAATACCAACATCACAGGGCAAGCCTTAAGATGGAACCCGCAAGAAAAAAGGAAAACAGGGCACCCAAAAAACTCCTGGCATAAAGATCCAAAGGCAGACACTAATAAAGAAGGGATAAAACTGGAAAAGATCACCCAAGACAGGAGACACTGGCAAATGGTTGTCAATGGCCTTTGCTCCAAGATGTAGGCGTGGAAGAGGCTTACTACTACTAACTGTTCCATAACAGCCCCAGGTGCAGTGATACCTTAAGGAATACTGGGATTTCATGTTCCCCAGAATCTTCTGAAGCAGTCTGAACAACACTTAGTGGGTCATGGTGTGCTGGTTAATGCAAAAGTATTCATTGTTTGGATCTGAAATTCATGTGAGTGCAAGGGAGTTCAGACGCAGCATACTGATTCAAGTCCATTTCTAATTAAAAGTTCGTGAGATGCATGAGTGGAGACAGGAGACTCGTAGTTGGGTGCAAGGTGATCAGAACTGAGAACACTCTGTGCGCAGACAGTGTGCTCAATTACTTGCACTTCAGGTTCAAGAAAAGTAATTTTGAGCTACAAGCATGAGAATTTGAGAGTAGACATAGGAGGGAGATGAGCTAGGAAAAATTTCCAGCCCCCCTCCCCCCCACAAAAAAAAATACAGGGTGTCAGGAGGAGGAGGAGAGTCAAGCATGGTTGATAGTGCTTTGTTATGAGAAGACAATAAAATAAAAGGAGTAAGACTGAAAAGCAAGAAGAGTGAGAAAATGGAAAAATTACAACAAAACATATGAACTAATTCCCTCAATGTTAGTTTTAATTCTGCTGCTGAATCTCTTGAATTGCTACCCTATTAAATGGAGCTCTAAGAATGCAAGTATCAAGCTGTTTGATCTACAGATGGATCCATAGTGGTACACGTACAGCTGCGCATAGATAGCACAGATGTTTTAATTTTATTTTTGTTAGCTTGAAGTCAGATAGGGAAAAGATTATGCACAGCTGTTGCACACAGGGAGAATAAAATGTACTGACAATAATCTCTGTCTACAATAGGCTCAGTACTTTAACCAGAACTACAAGTCTTAGCCTCTGAGTACTTTCTGCTCTGCATAAAGGAGCAACTGTGCATTCATCCTCGTCTCCAAGCACTCACACAATAAATATTCGGAGGGGTAGCCGTGTTAGTCTGGATCTGTAAACAGCAATGAAGGGTCCTGTGGCACCTTATAGATTAACAGAAAAGTTTTGAGCATGAGCTTTTGTGAGCACAGACTCACTTCATCAGATGCTGGTCTTGGAAATCTGCAGGGCCAGGTATAAATAAGCCAGAGCAAGGGTGGGGGTAACAAGGTTAGCTCAGTCAGCAAGGGTGAGGCTTACTACCAGCAGTTGATCTGGAGATGTGAACACCAAGGGAAGGGAAGCTGCTTCTGTATTTACCCAGCCATTCGCAGTCTTTGTTTAAGCCTGAGCTGAGGGCGTTGAATTTGCAGATGAATTGTAGCTCAGAAATTTCTCTTTGGAGTCTGGTCCTGAAATTTCTTTGCTGTAGGATAGCTACTTTTAAGTCTGCTACTGTGTGGCCTGGGAGATTGAAGTGGTCTCCTATGGGTTTTTGTATATTGCCATTTCTGATGTCTGATTTCTGTGCGTTTATTCTTTTACGTAGAGACTGTCCAGTTTGTCCGATGTATATAGCAGAGGGGCATTGCTGGCACATGATGGCATAAATTATATTGGTAGATGTGCAGCTGAATGAACCCACGATGGTGTGGCTGATCTGGTTAGGTCCTGTAATGGTGTTGCTGGTGTAGATATGGGGGCAGAGCTGGCAACAAGGTTTGTTGCATGGATGGGTCCCTGAGTTAGAGTGACTGTGGTGCGGTGTTTTGTTGCTGGTTAGGATTTGCTTCAGGTTGGCAGGTTATCTGTGGGCAAGGACTGGTCTGCCTCCCAAGGCCTGTGAAAGTGGGGGATTATTGTCCAGGATGGGTTGTAAATCCCTGATGATGCGCTGTAGAGGTTTTAGCTGAGGACTGTAGGTGATGGCTAGTGGTGTTCTGTTGGTTTCTCTCTTGGGCTTGTCCTGTAGTAAGAGGCTTCGTGGCACACGTCTGGCTCTGTTGATCTGTTTTTTCACTTCCTCAGGTGGGTACTGCAGTGTCAAGAATGCTTGGTAGAGATCCTGTGGGTGTTTGTCTCTGTCGGAGGGGTTGGAGCAAATGTGGTTATATCTTAGTGCTTGGCTGTAGACAATGGATCGTGTGGTGTGTCTGGGATGGAAGCTGGAGGCATGAAGGTAGGCGTAGCGGTCAGTAGGTTTACGGTTCAGGGTGGTATTGATGTGGCCATCGTGTATTAATGCATCTGATGAAGTGAGTCTGTGCTCACGAAAGCTCATGCTCAAAACTTTTCTGTTAGTCTATAAGGTGCCACAGGACCCTTCATTGCTGTTACAGACCCAGACTAACACGGCTACCCCTCCGATAAAATAAATATTGCTGCCCTAAGTGAATGATTACTACTAGGAAACTTTGTAAGAATAAGAACAGTACCTGCAGTTACACTGAAGACTGAGAAATTTTATTCTCTACGGTACAGTATTGCAAAGCTAAGTGCATTATAGGGATTTTATACCTCATTTAGATCTCCTCTCTTATACCTTTTACACCTTCATCCTCCTTTTAGTCTGAGTTAATATATGAAGTCATCATTGTGGACAAACGGAAAGTAGTATAAAAGGTACGAAATACATTTTTGGCTTATATGCAGCGTCTGCTCTAAAAATTGTGTAAATTCATACCTGCTGAATGGAAAACATGATGCTAATACAACAACAAAAGCCCAAAGTCAAGAGAGGAAAAAAAATACTAGAAAAGTGAGAGAACTAGACCAGCAGTGACTCTCACAGTACATATACAATTTCATGTTCTCATTTTCCTCGTGAATTCCATTTTAATATATTTGTGATTATAGTGCGTAACAGAACACAAAATATGAGGTGTTCATTGTAAATGCATTAATGAGACATTAGTAACTTTAAAAAAAATCAAGAAATGGCAAAATTAAAGAGTACTAATGTGTAAATTTAGGGCTCAGTGGTGCACACAGATCTATACAGCTGGACCTCTATTGGAACTTCCTTTCAAGGAAATGGGACTCCATATGGGTGCAGTGGTTAGCCTGTGCAGATATGACTGCAGTATCAGGGATCTAATATTACACTGAGGCTCCACCTTTCCAATGTTTATGCACATGCTTCACTTTATGCATCGCCAGCTGTCCTACTGAGAGCACACACAGGGCATAAAGAGAACCATAAGCGTAAATCTGCACAGAATCAAGGTCTTACAGGTGTGTCTACATAGAAGACTGGAACAACTCTTGGAGCCTAGATTGACAGATTTGTTGAGCTATGGCTAGCAAGCTAAAACTAGCAATATAGGTGTTTCTTTGACATTTGGGCTCCATCTGCTGATCAGGCTCTGAAACAGTTAGGCTGCATCTACACAGCACCATAATTTCCAAAGTCCAAGTTCAAAGTGACAAACTTCGAAAATGTGTCTCCCAACACACAAACCAGATCAAGATCATCATCTGCTATTTCTAAGTAGCACCAAGGCACTTCAAAAGGAAGCATCAACACACCCATGGCCTCTATTCCAAAATTAGAGGCCTGGAAACACGGCCGACAGAGGTTGCATAGCTGACAAGCACTTCCGGGGACTGCAACCAGCTGCTGCTTTAAAGGACTCGTCTCAACACGCACACCCTGCACTTGCTCAGGGCTGCCAGGCTGTACCCAGCACAGCACACCCTCAGCACAGAGCTGAGCCACAGCGGAGACCCTTATGGATTCTCAGCAGCTCCCCAAGGAGGATTTCCTCCAGGCCATGGCCAGCCTGCTGGTGGCCATCCTCCAACAGCACCACAGGACCAGCCACATAGGCCCCCTCCTGCAGACCCTCTGCCGGGGCAGTGGCTGTGCCCCACCCCAGTGATCCAGCGACACTAGGGCTTTCCCACCAGCACCGACTGGTGGGACTGCCTCATGCTGGGGGACCGGGATGATGACTGGTGGCTGCGCAACTTCCAGATGACCAGGCAGACCTTCGAGGAGCTCTGCCACTGGCTCACCCCAGCCCTCCAGCACCGGGATGCCAGGACGCAGTTTGCACTTCCATTTCCCTCTGGAAGCTTGCCACCTCAGACAGCCACTGCTCTGTCGGACATCAGTTTGGGTTGGGTAAGGCCACAGTCGGGGCAGTCCTGATCAAAGTAAGCCAGGCTGGGGCCACATACCCATCATGGGTGAGGGCACCTGGCAAGGGATGGCCCTGCATGGGGACAGGCACCACCCAGCTATGTCCTCATGGACACATCTGTCTTTCACCCCATGCAGGTCATCCAGGCAATCAAACACCCTTCTTCTCCCCAGGTAGTCACTGTTGGGGACCTGAACGTCACCCTCACTGTCTTCGCGGACCTGGGCTTTCCCAACTGTTTGGCATGCTGGACTGCATGCACATCACCGCGTGGGGCCCGGAACACAGCACCAGTGCCTTTATAAACACAAAGGGGTATCACTCTGTGGTCCTCCAGTCTCTTGTTGACCCCCGGTGCCAGTTCATGGATGTGTGTGTGGGGCGGGGGGGATGGTCAGGAAGGGCCCATAATGCTCAGGTGTTTCAGAAGTCATGACTCGGCCGCAGGAGGGGACCTACCTTCCCCCACGGGAGCTCCCAGTAGGAGACATCACTATGCCCCCCTGCACAGTGGCCAATGCTGTGCACCCACTGCACTTGTGACGCATAAGGCCCTACACAGGACATACTGACCCATCCCAGGACATTTTTAACCATGCCTGAACCACACTAGGAACACTGCTGAGACATTCGGGCAGCTGACGAGGTGATTTACATGCCTCCTCATGAGGCTGGAGGACAGCCCCCCGAACGGCCTGCGATGGTCATGGCCTGCTGTGCTGTCCACAATATTGTGGAGAGCAAAGTGGAGACCTTTGCCCAGGTCTGGGCCTCTGAGTGCACTGCCAGGTACGAGCTGCCACCTGCAGCCCCATGGTGCCAGGTGCACAGAGACGGGGTGCATGTCAGGGAGGTCCTCAGTGAGGCCTTCGCTCAGGGCCAACAGTGACCCTCCCACAGCCAAACTCCCAACTACATCCCCAACACTCCCACCTCTCACCACACACCACAATATGGATGCAGGAGGAGGGGAGGAACTCAAACTTTAACTTTAGTGTTGTAAAAAAAACTTGCCTGTTTATAAACCTCAAACAACACCAGCACTTACAACTATGGACAAGAGGGTGGGGGGAACCACACAGAAGAGGAATGAGGCAGTGGCATTGTGGGGAGGGACCCACATTTGAGGAGGGCTCCAGGGTGGGTGAGGACTCGGTCGTCAACCAGGATGGAGGGCTGGGAGCCGCAGGGGCCATCAGGGCTGGGTTGGGGCCAGGACAATGGAAAAATAGGGACTTTGAGGGGGATACAGTAGCCTTGGTGTCAGCAGAAAGCATGGGGGGTTGGGAGAGACAGTGGGGAAAGAGGCCTGCTCACCCTGGGTGGCACTCGCCAACAGCCACTGCTCAAGTGTTAGGTGAGTGGCAGGCAGGAGCAGGGCCGCCAGGTTGGTGGCTGCATCGGGAGCAGTGGCAGGGGGGGAGGCTGTGGGAGGTGCTATGGGGGTTGCCTAACCCTAACCCTAACCCTAACACTTCAAAATAGGGTACTATTCCCATCCTGGGAAGGGAGTAAGGACTTCAGTGGTGGGCCCCCTTACTTTGACCGCTATTTTGAAGTAATGTGCAACATATGTACATGTTCCATGCTTAATTTTGAAATAAGCCCTAACTTCGAAATGGATTTAGAAGTTCATTGTTAGTGTAGACACAGCCTAAATGTCAGGCTCAGGACATAGCTGAGTACAAGTTGAACCTCTCATCTGGCAACAACTGTGGTCCAGCATGATTTTATTTAGGCAGATAACCACTTATTATGGATGTGGCCAAGTTTCCTGGCATCACTATTTTTTTTTTTTTTTTACACCCACCAGTCCGAGTTCTCAGTGTACTGGGCTATTATTTAGCAGTAATTTTCCTCTAAATGTCTTAAGAGCCCAGTAAGCAGTGCAAGTATCGGCAATGCTGGTAGACAATATTGACCTCCTGTGGATCAGGAAATTCTCTTGTTTGGCACCAGTCAGGTCCCAAGGGTGCCAGATGAGAGAGGTTCAACCTGTAAATTGCTCCACAATGCAAATACAGAGGTATGAGAATCTCAGTAGTCGTACTTGAAATTTCCCTATTTATGCCTCAAGGACTGAATTAACTCCTTTTTTTGGCAAAGAATTTCACTGTAAGTTCACGTTTAGCTGATACTCACGAACCTCAAGTCTCCATCAGTCTCTGTTTCCCAGGATAGAGTTCACCAGTCTAATTCAGTATTCCCAAAAATACAGATTCCAAAAATGATGTAGGTAGATCTGTGACATCATTCCAATAAGGAAACCCTCTTAAAAGTGGCATTTTATAAAAAGGACAAAGCCCGACAACCCTGAAACATGCAGACACAGCATTGGTAAAAGGAAGCCATTAGAAATCTACAGTTTTACACCAAGACAGTGAAAGTGAAATTTTAGGTACATCTATTTAACAGGAATATGCAACAGAAATGAAAAATGTATGATATAACCATGGTGGGAAATTATATACACAAAGTCAATAGGTTTATTTGTGTGTATAGACTCACAGAGCAGGAGCAACATACGTTTATGGAATTTTAAAAATAATACTAAATAGATATAACGAACGTCAAACACCATTATAAATTAATCCTTACGGGAGAGAATAATTCTCCTTCCTTTTTTTCCATACTCAGGACCCAATCCCAAAAGCACTCATGCACACCCGTAACTGGCTTGCATATGTCAAGTCACTTACATGCATGCTATTGTTTGCAGAAGTGAGACCATGAAAATACTCTTCTTGAGGGAGTGGAAGACCAAGAACACGGTCCTCCTACCTGTACTTTTCTTTGAAACAGTCCCCCTGTCTCCTCTTCAGTCAGCATCACCTTTCTGTGGCTCTGTGGGACTGATGGACTGTTCACCTCTACTACTGCTTTTGTAGATCATGCTCCACTAAGCAGCAAGCCTTCCTTCAACTTACATTAGCTCTGTTAATTTTTAAAAAAAAACCTCAAGCTCTTGTGACAATTCTAAGCAGCTGAGGATCTGCACTTGGATTATAGGTTCAGACAAAACAAGGAACAGGCTACATCTCCAATTACCAATACCGATATATATTAGAAGCAGGAGGAAGACCAAGGACAGGGTAGGTCCACTGCTCAGTGAGGAGGGAGAAACAGTATCAGGAAACTTGGAAATGGAAGAGGTGTTTAAATGATTTCTTTGTTTCAGTCTTCACCAAGAAGTCTGATGCAGAAATGCCTAACATGGTGAATGCTAGTGGGAAAGGCGTAAGTTTAGAGGATAAAATACAAAAAGAACAAGTTAAAACTTCCTTAGAAAAATTAGATGCCTGCAAGTCACCAGGGCCTGATGAAATGTAACCTAGAATACTCAGAACTGACAGAGAAGGTATCAGAACCATTAGCTATCATATTTGAAAAGTCCTAAAAGTTGGGAGAGATTCGACAAGACTAGAAAAGAGCAAATATAATGCCCATCTATAAAAAACAAAAACAAAAAAAAACCCCCAACAACAAAAAACGAACAACCCAGGAAACTACATACCAGTCAGTTTAACTTCTGTGGTGGGAAAGATAATGGAGCAAGTAATTCAGGAATTCATCTGCAACCATGTGGAAGAAAATAAGGCAACAGGTAACAGCCAGTAGGGATTTGTGAAGAACAAATCACGCCAGACCAATCTGATAGCTTTCTTTGACAGAACAGCAAGCCTCATGGATAAGGGAGAAGTGGTGGATGTTATATACCTGGACTTTGGTAAGGCATTTGATACGGTCTTGTATGACCTTCTTATCAATAAACTAGATAAATATAATTTAGATGGGGCTACTGTAAGGTAGGTGCATAACTGGCTGGATGAACATTCTCAAAGAGTAGTTATTAATGATTAGCAGTCATGCTGGCAGGGAATAACAAGTGGGGTTCCACAGAGGTCTGTTTTGGGACTGGCTCTATTCAATACCTTCATCAACAATTTAGATATTGGCATAGAGGGTATCCTTATTAAGTTTACAGATGATACCAAGATGGGAGGGGTTGCAACTGCTTTGGAAGATAGGGACAGAAATCAAAATGATGTGGACAAACTGGAGAAATGGTCTGAGGTAAACAGAATGAAGTTGAATAAGGACAAATGCAAAGTACTTGACTGTCTAGGAAGGAGAGCTGAAAAAAGAGATTCAGGGGTCATAGTGGGTCACAAGCTAAATATGAGTCAACAGTGTGATGCTGTTGCAAGAAAATCAAACATGATTCTGGGACGCATTAACAGGAGCGTTGAGAGCAAGACCCAGGAAGTCATTCTTTCGCTCTACTCAGTGCTCAATAGGCCTCAACTGTAGTATTCTTTCAGTTCTAGGTACCACATTTCCAGAAAGATGTGGAAAAATTGGAGAAGGTCCACAGAAGAGCAACAAGAATGATTAAGGTCTAGAGAACATGAGCTATGAGGGAAGACAAAGAACTGGGCTTGTTTAGTTTAGAAAAGAGAAGACAGAGTGGATATGATAGTGATTTTCAAGTACCTAAAAGGAGAATGGAGAAAAATTGTTCTCCTTGGCCTCTGAGGATAGGACTTGGAACAATGGGCTTAAACTGCAACAAGGGGAGGTTAGGTTGGACCTTAGGAAAAACTTTCTAACTGTCAGGATGGTTAAACACTGAAATAAATTGCCTAGGGAGGCTGTAGAATCTCCATCACTGCAGATATTTAAGAAAAGTTAGACATCTATCGGGGATAGTCTAGATGGTTCTTGAATGTCAAATGCCTTCTGAAAAATTGATGAAGTAAGTGAAGACTGAATTGTTTTTTTTAAACTATTAGACACGAGATTTGGTCCAATGCTTTAAGTTTATCAAGCCACTGACTAACAGGCACCTGAAAAGGAGAGTGTCTTGTGGGGATCCTGGGAGACTTGGTAAAAAAAAATAGCTCAGTATCTACTGGAAGCGGTACTGGGCACCTACACCATCAGACGTTTGTGGATACAGGCGTCACATGTCCTAAAATCATGACTGCAGCCCATTTATCCCCTTTTCAAACACATTGCAACCTGACACACCAATACAAGCACTGTTTTCTCCTCTATATGAATCAAAACGTCATTTTGAAAAGCTACCTTTCTGCTGCCTGCTAAATAAAAATTTTCTGAAGTGAACTAATGGCTGTGTGTGGCAGACAGGAAAACCTCTGCCTGCAATCAATGGATTAGGTATATTCAGTCTGAAGAGCACAATCAGAAGCTAGAGAGAGGAAACCAGAACAAATTAATCCAGTGCTGTTGCAGTGCAGGCACACACGGCACAGCTTGACCTTCTGTTATTCAGAGATTTCAAGCATGAGTGCAGCTGCACCCCTCTTGCGATGACAGACAACAGGATTTTGCAGGACCACTGAAAAATTGGGTGCGGATCCATCCCAGCCACACCACCTCCAATTCCAGATATGGGGGGATGGATTAGAGTACTGGGAAAGGGGTGTCACTCTCCCACTCCAATCCACCCCAGCATATCTCCTACTCACAGGAGCATCACAGAGTCTCAGTAGTGGGGAAGCTTTCTGCCTGACCTATGGCCCCTTTGGCAACTCTAGGCCCAGACCTACAGCATACAAACAAGAACTGCAGTGGATCGTAGGTGACGGGGAGAGTTAACATTATGGCCACAGTCATTGTCATGATCAGACAGGACAGCAACCAAAACAGCAAGAAGAGCCATTTTTTCCAATTCTGTAAAAAACTCAGTAATGCAAGAGCCACAATGCATGTGATTATGAGATAGTCCTTAATAGATAATGTTAAATCATAAGTTTTGTAACCCCTATGTTAAGAACAGCGCACACACAATGATATGTAATGCGATACATGTTTACTGCAGGATGTTCACAAACATTTTACTTATTGTATTTTCTCACACTTTATGTGTATGTTTATACCATTGTCTTCCTGACTTGGCACTCCAAGCTTCCTTTCGAGATTCAGGAGAACTAAAGTGAAGGAGCAGCCACAACCCTGTATTACTTTTTTTTTCCTCTATCTTAAAGTTTCATTATTGTCACAGCCTCACTGTTGTTCTGAAGACCATTACATTTGGAAAGCTGATTATCTGAGCATGTTTCTCCTGAACCCAAATTAAATTCATTTTCTTACATTGCTTCCACATATCTCTGACTTGTTCATTTCATTAGACCAGGCACACAAGCTTGAATGAGATACCAAAGAGCAGGTCAGCCTGACCACATTTCAGGGAATCAAACAGAAACCCTCTTTCTTATCTCGTATTCCCCAATCCAATCTCAAACTAACTCCAGGGAGATTATGGTTTAACACTAATAATAAATAAAGTTCCATTGGATTATTTTAAATGACTGTTCTCTGAAAGAGATACCATGGGAGTTTCATGGCTACAAAGCACTCAGCAGCACACAATTCTTGGGAAAAGGTAGCAGCTGCTCCAATGCTGCACCAATCTAAGCACAGCAGAGCAGAAACACTGCATTAGGTTTGCTGTGCTATTTTTTTCTTTGTTGACTACATCACAACTGTGTTCATGGAAACCCTGAGGGACTACTAGGAGCAGCTTTAGCTGCTCAAAGAATAATATAAAAGTCACGTTTTTATTGAAAGGCTGTTTATTTGTGATATAAGAGCTTGGAGCAAAGGGACCAAGATGCATTGCTGGCTGCTCTTACTCCCACCTCTCTCTCATCATTCAGTACATAAAATCTGAAAACGGGATACGAGAGAAATCTTAGAAGCGGCAGAGACAAGATCAGACATTAAGACACCAGTAAAGCTCTTATTACCATTACTTTAGTGAAGTAGACACTAAAAGAGTCCTAGAAAAGAAAATGCTCAAAACATCTCAGCCAGCTTTTCCTTTTTTTTTTTGTATCTTAGCCCCACAACTGATCAATCTCTAGATCTTTACAAACAAAGCATTAGTTGTGCCAAATTGAACATAAATTTCCACATGGGACTAGGAGGGGACCAAGTCAGTATATGAGATCAGGTTTCCAGTGTCTTGATACTGGTATTCCACTAAACACTTGTAGAGAAATTGCAACACAGTCTTTAGCTTTCTAGCTTACGACTATAATGAAAGCCACTTAGACTAAAGCCACATAACAGTGGAAGATCAATCCACTGAGGATCGACCTTCCGGGGTTTCAGTTCACTCGTGCGCAAAATGATGCTCCCAAGGTTGACATTGACCCTGTACTCCTTGCAAGAGGCAAGCAATAAGGAAGGTTGACAAAAGAAATGCTTCTGTTAAACCTTCCACCATGTGGACAGACACTGAAGTTTATCACGGATAAATTGATTTTAAGCTATGCAATTGGCATAGCTAGAATTGCATATTGGTGGTCAACTTTTATGTCTAGTATTGACATAGCCTGACTCAAAGTACTTCAATTGACATCAGCATGGCTATATTTGCAACTTCTCTCCAATTTTCAGAGCTTGGCTGATTAATCTGACAGAATAATGTTCATGCAGGTTAAAACAGTTGAAAGAAGAGATAGCTCACACCTCCTATTCTCATTTTTATAAGATGGTAAGATTACTAAAAGGAGGCTATTTATAAAATATTTTCATTTGTATAGTGAAGGATTATGCAAAAAACAGAGGGTCTTCCTGGGTTAAATATTGGTGGACACAACTTAAATAATCTTTGATATGCTGACTATACAGTTTTAATTGCAGTAAATGAAAGGGAGCTTCAACAATTAGTCAATGTAGTTAATAGGGAAAGTGAGTTGAAGGGACTTAAGTTAAACCTTGCAAAAACGGAATCAATGGTAATAACTAAAAGCAAAGTTATGCCAAGGTGTGACATAAGTGCAAATGGGATAGTTATACATCAGGTGACTAAATTTAAATACTTGGGGTGTTATATCACATCAGATGGTAGGTGTACAATAGAAGTTAAATGCAGAATTGCACACATGAAGTCTGCATTCCAGAGAATGAGGAGTATCCTCACTAACAAGTCATTATCATTAGAAATTAGGAAAAGAGTTTTACGATATTATATTGAGCCAATATTATTATATGGGTCTGAAGCGTGGACAATCAGCAAGCAAGCTGAGAAGTCCATAGAAGCCACAGAAATGTGGTTTTTAAGGAGGATGTTGCATATTCCATGGACAGCTAAGAGGACGAATGAGTCCGTTTTGATTGAAGCACAGTGTAAGAGATCATTGCTAGTGACAACAAGGACAAGAGAAGCAAAATTTATAGGACATGTAATGAAGAAATTAGGACTTGAACACCTAGTATTGACGGGGAAATTAGATGGTAAATGGGGTAGGGGTAGGCGGTGAGAGAAATGATGGGATAGTATTACTTCCTGGTTACGGTGCAGAAGCACTGTAAAAATGCTAAAAAGCACTCAGAATAGACAGGGGTGGAGGGCCATGATCACCTATGCCAGTTGGCATGGCACTTAAGGGAGAAAGGAACCTTCCTGGATTGTCTCTCTCTGCTGGCTTCCTGGAGTCGGTTTGCTATTTTCTCATACAGATACAAGATAAATGGTTTTCCAAAAGCTATTATGTTAAATTGCATTAATAAGCCATCTGACTTCAACATAGCAAACAGTAAAACAATTTTGTTTCTGTGGTGTGCATTGCTGCTACAGCTATTAAAGAGCTAAACCAGAAACACTTCAGAAATGATACAAAACACTCCATCCTATAGTAGAAATGCTGTAGTTGTTCAGGCTCATACTGTACAACAACGCAAGAGTGACTGCTTTTCCACTAAAGATGTTGTTTATTACTTTTTGGGTACAAAGTATCATCTTGAAAAAATGCAGTTCATGATAATTTTCCACCACCTAGGGCTTAAAAAGATAATTTCTCAGTACACAAATATGCTACAGATAGTGTGTATTTTGAAATAATCTATTTGCAAGGAAAGAGTGTGTTAGGTATGCAAGGGAATGTGAGGAGAATATTATCTATCAATACTTCCTGATTTTCTCTATCGACCTCCTTATTTTTATTGAAATTTTTCTTTGAGAGAACCATGGAAGAGGGGAATGCAGGGGGAAGAATTTTTAGCTGAGCTTTGCTTGATAAAAGATTTAAATAATTAAATTCAGTCTGCTAGTCACACATCTCTGCTTGCAAGGAACTGAACAGATGCTTTGCTGGAATGCACAAAATATAGATTTGACAGAAGACCCTCTTTGGCAATCAGGCTTCAACACCTGACACATCAGAATATAAAAAGATGGCAATCCCTAGCGAGACGAGCATAACTTGTACTAATCACAAGAAGAATCTGGAGCCAATTGGCAGTGAAATCGTAATGTCTACCAAAGGTGGATTTTTAGGGTTGCTTTTAAAAGAAAACTATAGGACTACGTCTGTTTTTTAAAATGACAGCGCACTTGAGATCATCCAATGTTACCTGTCCAGCTCTTGCAAAAAAAATTATTTAGTAACTGTAC
The DNA here is from genome assembly GCF_033958435.1 of Carettochelys insculpta. Taxonomy (NCBI): domain Eukaryota; kingdom Metazoa; phylum Chordata; order Testudines; family Carettochelyidae; genus Carettochelys; species Carettochelys insculpta. Next base: position 86,967,127 of record NC_134139.1, on the reverse strand, counting down.
GTAACCACCAGTTTTCTCCTCCTGAGTATACACACAAAGCCTGACATTTATATGAGCAAAATGAGAGAGAAATTGAGTCTGTGAGTTTCTACCAATAGCATTGTTGAACCTGGGCAAAACCAGAAAATTCTGTACATGGAAGCCATCCTTTGCTGTTGCCAGGTGCATGGAAAACATGGAAAGTGTTCATGTCTTTTTTGCACATAGATATAAAGTAAGGATTTCCTACTGACAGTCAATTTATTTTGTACTGTACAGTTCTGTCCACTGATGTGTAATTTCTGCAAACAACACAACATAAAGGTGTTTATCACAGTTATGGCTATATTCCCATTTCTGAGGTCCCTGAGTGGTTCATAATGGTTAATATGTTTAATGATTACGTGTACTAGGGCAGAGCTATTATCCTCATTTTACAAAGAGGGAACTGCAGCTGAGTGGCCTCCTGTAAGGTCTTAGAGAAATCAGAGCACAGTAAAGACTTGAACCAGATCTTCCCAATGCTAGGTTAGAGTCCCTCTCTTTCCAGTTGCAGTGTACATTGTGCTAAAACACATGGCTTAATGCCTCAAAAATGGTCACATGATGAATACTGAAAAACCCACCTTTGCTTATTTTTGAAAATTTTGTTCTAAATCATTTTATCAAGACTACAGAGTGAGTCATCGTAAAAGTCCAAACAGGACTATTTAGCCCAGCTAGACCTGGGGTGGGCAATAAGCAGCCAGTGGGCCAGGCACAGATCACCAACATTAGCCCTTGGCAGAGTGCCAGATACTTTTTTTTTTTCTGAGGGTCTACACCTGCAGCTCCCATTGGCCATGATTTGCCTTTCCTAGCCATGGGAGCCGCAAGAAACAGCATGGGCTGGGTCACCACTTCCCTCAGCTCCCAGTGGCCAGGAACAGCAAACCACAGCCAACAGGAATTGTGAGCAGCCATACTTGTAGACATTCCTGTAAAGCATATGGCAGTCTGCCAAGGGATTACTCTGGAGAACTGTGCCTGGCCTGTAGATCACTTATTGCCCATCACCACACTAGACAATGTTATTTTTCAGTGTTCAGCTGCAGGCAGTAAGGTGGCAGAAAAATTTACAGTGGCTCTGGTATTAATAGCAATAATCCCATTGGTGATGCTCCCTTCCCTACACCCGCTGCAACAATGCCATTGGCGACCACCAAATGAAATTAACAGGCAGCAGGTTTTAAAAACAAACAGAAGGAAATATTTTTTCGTACAATGCACAGTCAACCCCTGGAACTCCAAAGTCAGGACTATAATAGGGTTCAAAAAAACAACTAAAAGTGATGGAGGGTTGGTCTACCAGTGGCTATTAGCCAGGATGGGCAGAGATGGTGTCCCTAGCCTCCGCTTTCCAGAAGCTGGGAACAAGAGGTAGGGAAGGGATCACTTGATGATTACCTCAGGGGTGAGCAAATTGTTAATGTTGGGCCCAACTTTTTTTCCCGGGCAATTAGTAGGATAGCCTCCACGTGCACAATTTTCTGGTTTTGCCCAATCTATCTAATGTAATCCAGACCAACTGAAATTTCAGTTTTCATATGAAAGAAAGGCTCTTTCAGCATGTGTAAGAAAATAAATACACAGAATGTACAAACTTCATTAATTGGTATATAAATGTGAATACATCTACATAAAAACAGTAAGATATTTCAGCATTATTAATGAGATGGATGAGCTGAGACCCAGTAGCCGATTGTGATTCAACCCTACTTACAAAATTTCATGTTTGCCTGAAGGGCCCCGCACTCCACTTTCTTCACCCCTGGATTACCTGTTCTAGTCATTCCCTTGGGGACACCTGGCACTGACTACTGTTGGAACACAAGATACTGGGCAAGATGGACCTTTGGTCTGACCCAGTATGACAGCTTTTATGTTCTCCCACAAGTATGTATTAATCTTGGGTTTTCAAATGCCTTCTCCCCCCACCACACACACCCCAACACCAGAGATTTACCATAAAATGTCATGGAGTTCAAAGGTCAGCACTGCCTGAGGAATAAAATATGGGCTTTAGGGGAAAACAATGGTAATTTCTAACCCTAGCAAGCAGTATTTACAAGCATACTGTAACAAGAAAGAGTCTAGACCTTATTTCATGTTTTCCTGTAAGAGAGCTGATAAAAGATATAACATTCTACTGCCTTGAAATTAGGTGTCTGAAGTTTTGGAAGCTTCAAGTCTATATAATTAACTATTCTCTGGTGACCACAACTCAAGCACTAGAATACTACTAACTAAATGTAAACCTGCCTAGCTTCTAGATTAGTCTCACTCAGATTAGTATAGGCATCTAGTTTTCTTCAAACCAGCATTCAGCCAGGGTTTGGCTAAAACTACAGTGTTTAGAGGATAAACTTGCTACAGAATTATTGCTCTGTCCAGTAAAACAGACATCTGCTCATGTTTTCAGTCCAGCTTTTTCCTCTGCAAACATCCATAGTTCCACTGCAAGTGTCAATGATGTTGATAAACATAAATAAGAGCTCACTGCCATTGCTCATAAATAATGACAGATGAAGGGAGAACTTGAGTATTTGCAGGATACCATGCAAAATAAAGATGAGTTTCACAAAGAGTGAAGACAGGGACAGGTGTTCCAGTCAGGCATCATCACTAGTACCAGGGAATGGAGATGAGAGACACTGGACAAAAAAAAAAAAGCTGGATACCCTCGAGGGTGCTTATACAATTCCCATTTTAACAATATCTGAGAGCCTCACAATTGTCAATGCACGTTTATCCTCACAACAATAAAGTGAGGTAGGGAAATGCTATTATCCCCATTATACAAATGGGAAACTCAGGCGAGATAATGTCTCCAAGATTACACATGAAACCTGTGGCAGTATAGGGAAGTGAATCCAGCATTCAAGAGTCCCAGATGAGTACTCAAACCTCTGCACCATCCTCTCTCACTGCCTATAAAACACTTAGTGTTTACTCTTATTCACCCATATAAAATTAACATTCACATGGGGGAATAAAAAAAAAAAGAAAACATTTCTACTTTGCAATCAATAGCTTACTGTTTTCACAACATGTATTTGGTTTCATCCACTTTATTTTCTCCGGATTTTTGTGCTTTATCACTGTCCTTCACTTATGCCCCTGAAAACAGACAGACAGCTGCTAACAACGCCAAAAACATTCAACAGTTCATGTCCCCTCACTCTCTACAGAGGCTGAAGTCACAACATTTGGTACACATTCCAGGCTGCAGCATCTTGGAAACTTGCAGCCTGAACCTGTTTTTCAATTTAGTAGTAACATACGGAACAGTAATATCTTACTGAGCCAGCTGGTCTTTCTTAGCCTTTCACCCTCTTTTAATCTTTTAGCTTTCTATGGCCATCTCATCTACTCTCAGCTGCTGTAACCTTGTATCAGGTATCACATCTGAATTATCTTTTTATGGTCTTTTCACCTAGCTGTTGAAAAGAGACAAAATGACTAAGATTGACAGTAAGAAACACAATGCTCAGGCACCTCAAAGAAATCTACAGGTGAGGGAACATAACTCTTATATAGTGCTTACTTAGAAAAATAAATAAATAAAAGTTAGCCCTGGATTTTATTTATTTATTTTCTCTAACCAAAGAATGCAGTTTTTATTTAGCAGTTTTACTTGGCTTATTATCCAAGATAAATCGTTTGCAAGTAAAAAGTGCAGAGAGAATGAGAGCAACTATATTACTGTACAAACAACCCAATGTTTATTAGAGGGATAAGAATATGAGAGCTGAACTCTAGGAAAGTATTGAAGTTATATTTGCATATACAACACTGAATTTTCAAGTTTTACAATTCAGAACACATCTAAGTGTAACCCACACATAATGCTGGGTGAACTGTTCTATCCCATCTAGTGACAGCAAGACCACTAAGAGAGAGAAATTAGTCTGTTCTACCTTTTAGCTCATGCAGTTAAGGTTCGCATATTAAGCTCCAGAGGTCCCAATTTTATCCTGCTTGCCAATGACTGGGACCTGCTGCTTTTACACAAATGTTACCCCCCGCCCCCACACACACGTAAGTTCGGGATGGGGTTGGAGGGCTGGTGAAGTTTTTGTTTTAATGAAAAGGGGAAATGAGAGATTCTTCTATAACAGTCAGGGATTTTACCAATGCACAGCAGCTAAATTTACAAACAAGCATATGAGTAACTTTACTAATACTGAATCATTCTACTGCAGCCTTGTGATTATTCAGCTGAGTGAAGTGACTCACATTGATAAGCATAAGCATTTGCAAAAATGAGCCCACATAGACTAGTACTTTCACTGGAGTCCCTATCTTGTTCCAGTGTACCTAACCGAAGACACTGCAGGTTGAACCTCTTTCATCCATAATCTAGCATGATTTTAGTTAGCTGGATGACCACTTATCATGAATGTGGCCATGTTTTGTGTGGCCCTGTAAAGTTTGTTTCCAACCACTTGTCCTGGCTCTGTTCTGTGCTGTTATATTTAAACTGTAATTTACTCCTAAATGCCTTCTAAGACCCCGGTAAGCAGTGGAGATGTTGGTAATGCTGCCAAACAGTATTGACCTGCTACAGTCCAGCAAAATTCTCTCTTTCAGCAATAGTAAGGTCCTGAGGTTGCTGGATTACAGAGGTTCTACCTGTACATACAAATTCAGTTAGTTAGTCTAATAGTATATCAAGAAAACAAGGTTCAGCATTCCATTAGTTCCATGTTCATTTTGGTTTTCACTACAAAAAGAACAAATAACCACTAAGACGTGAACTATATTCTTTAGTTAATCAGAGAACAAAATGAATCTAATTCACAGTTCAGGTAATTTGTATCTTGCATATTCACAGAACCTTTTTTTAGAATTAAAATTATCAGGATTTTTTCTACATTTTGTGATAGAACTTCACAGCACAATTATCTCATTTCCAAAGGCTGAAGTTACATAACTTCAGAAAATACAACTATAAGGCTCTAACATCTTTTGGCCATAACCTTGATTTGCGGAGAGAGTGCATATAGAACTTCTCACAACAAAAATCAAGAAATCAGATGGCAATGTGTACCTTCTCATGATGAGTTCATGCATTTGGTCTTGGACAAAATCATGAACTCTAATTTCACAACCAAGACATTTTACAGCCTTAAAATCTTCTGTGTAAACACACAGAGATAAGACTATTATTTTTCTGGTTGAATGTCAGTAAAACACTGCTTTTGATCTAATGACATCTCTCCGTAACTCTTATTTTAGCCAGACATCTGGTATCACAGCAGATTCCTCCCACCTGCTAAGGCAGGCAAATGCAGACATATGAGCTCTCACTGATGGTAGCGCTAGTGATTGTATAAGTGTTTGTGTGGTACGAGGGACTTCTCTTTCTTTAGAAGCTTCTCCCACATACAAAATATTAGCTATAAGAATAGCAATGCTAAAAAGGTACAAGACTGAAAAGCAGCATAAAACTGATGCAATTATTGCATACGACTCTCTGATAGCAGCAAAAAAAAAAAAAAAAAAAAAAAAAAAAAAATCACCCTTTCATACATGTACGTATGATGGCTTCTTGGCTTGGGAGGCTGCTATGCTATGATCAGCTTGTACCTGTAGGGGATGCCGTATGCCAAGTGCAACTGTGACTCTACCTTGGCAGAATATCACTCAACTTCTGTAGCATACTCAGACCCCACCAGGCTGATGCTTCAGATGCACAATCACCTCTCCAGCTCCTACTGACATACAACATCGTTGCGCTACAAGGTGTCTCAACAAACAAAATCTCACACTTCTTGAGCAAATGCATTTGAGTTCATTAAGCTCAAGAAGCCAATTGTTTAACTTGCCATCTGTTAACATACTACATTTCCAAGATTTGTCTCAATCTCATGTACTTGGTTATTGGAATATCAGTCCAGCTGTAATCCTGACTGGTAAAACAAGGAATATTTTCAGACATCGATTAGTTAAAAACATTACTATATAAAGAGATCTTTCCCACCTACGTGCTGCTGAGTACTACTCCTCAGCTGCAGGCTACTAGAAAACCCAGCCACACTAAACAGAGCTAACGGAACAACCCTGGTAATGAGGTAGGCAGCCAAGCCTAATCTGGTACATTAACTGATGAATCAGAGCGTGCATTGCAGTCACATGAGATTTCTTTTCAGAATACACTTTTATTTCCTGGTAGGCTGGTGAATTCCTCTACCTCTGTTTCAGGATGATGTATCACACAGTTCTTACACTAAAAGCAAACAAAGAATTCTGTTTAAAAAGTCAGATTGTCATTTATCTTAGAGAGAGGATATTTTAAAAAAGTATCATTTTAAATCAGTAGTTGTTTTTAATCAGATGAGAAGACAATCACCTTCAGAAAAGTACAGCTGCTCTTCCCTTTTGCACCAAAAATCTGCCTTCAGATTCATATAGACAATGGATGTAACTCATCCCTTCTGTAATTGCAATGAGCTCAGTGGAGTTACAACAGGGATGAATTTGAACCAACAACTGTGATAATCTGAGATATAAACAATAGGCAGATACCCAAATACCACTGTTAGCGGCACCGACAGCAGCCATGGGCCCTGCAGCAAGGTGGAAAAGAGTCCTGGCTCCGCACCTTGGAAGGGGCAGAAACAAGAGCAGACAGGGTGGGGCCAAGGGCAGTCAGCTCTCAGCACCACCTGGATTGTAATGCTCACCACTCCCCACTCACTCCCTAACAGCCACACACAGCCAGAGCGGTACTGCTGTGGCATTTCAAAAGGAACCAGTAGCTCTGCCCACCACCACAGCCATAGTAGCAAGGAGTGGTGGACAGCGCTCTGGGCCCCTTTGAAATGCCAGGCCCTGGGAGCAGCTGCCTCCATTGCCCTGCCCTTCCTCTCCCCTACCCCCCCGCACTTCCCAGGTCAGCAGGCCCGACTAGAGCCTGTTCTACATCTTGCTCTCTCGAGCTGAAAGCACAACTGAGGACTTCTGCACAGCATGTTCCATCCAGAATATTTTTCACCCTGTGTTGATTGAAAAGGTCCGTATCATTTTTAGGGCAACCATGTACTCTGGACTTAGCTTTTCCCCCAGGGTGGCAGGAGGGAATGGAGAAGGCCCCAAGGCAGGGGGAAAGCAATTGGTACTAACTCTAAAGACTACTAAAACGCTAAGAACCACATACATAGTTGTAATTATGAAGCAGGAGGTTGGTGGGAAAACAGCTCTGGACACAGAGGATTCCAACTCAGTGTGCACACAAAAAAGAACTGGAGTGACAGTCAGTCTGTACTGCCATTAACATTCTTGGTGTGGAGAACAGCAACCTCCAGGATGCAGGTGCAGGCCAACAGGAACTATGAAAAAAATGTTCTGACCTCAGGCATGGGGCGAGCACTCATATCTATATGTATAACATGCATATAGACCAATTCTTCTTCAAGCGCTATAAAAAAAAACTATCCAGATGAAAAACTTTACCTCGGTCCACTTTGGTCTTTTGAGGACCAGACAGAATTGGTTTCCCTCAGCTTGGCTCAACGTAAATTGCATAGAAGACAGCATTTTCCTTCAATTAGATTCCAAAGATGACAGTTTTAGACCCTTATTATTTCCCTTTGTGGACCTGGAGAGCAAAAGAAAGCGTCCTCCACCTCATCCCAATTCTCCTGAGTTCTCCATATGGCACTGCCAAAAAAGATCCTTTGGATTTAGACAGCATTACTTTGTCCACTGATCTCCATTACCCAAGTAAAATGGCTGTTCTCTCTGTCCAAGATTATCCACCTCAATTTTAGACAATTTAAGATGCCTTCCTTCAGCTCTTTAATAAGATCAGGTGTTGCAAAAATACAGTTTCTTATCAGGTCTGGTCCATCAGTTGTTGCCTCCATAACGATCATTTCATGATGAAAAGATGCTACCCACTATGAACCAGTCCTGTACAGAGAATGATGATAAAAAAGAGGAACTGGAAGTGGCAAGACAGGCAAGACACCATGTGGTTTCTTGAGTTATTTCGTTCACTTTGAAACATGGATGATCAGAAATTCGCAGTCTGGAGAGGAAAGCATTTTTGTTCATTTTAAAGGGAAATCTTTTGCAGTACCACTGTGAATGTGCTTATCAGTGCAGGAGGACTGATCTCTGTGCTATGTCTGTGTGACAGACTGCATCAAAAACAGAAAAATAATCATCTCTCAACAACTGGAAGGAATGAAACACCTTTTGTTACCCAAACATAGTGCTGTGTTCCAAATATGCATACGCCAGAGAGTTCATAGATTTTAGCAGAGTAGAAGCTCATGCTTGCACACATGTGCTCTCTCATTGATGTCACCAGATGAACTACTGCACTGGCCTGCTTGGGAGTGTCTTTGCATTAACCGATACTGAATTTTACCATCAGATTCATCACTGCCAATGGCCTTTGGAGTAAGGAGAACAGAGCTGTTACTTTTCTTGTTATGTCACAGTACAAAACAAAAAGAATAAAATTAAAGGTACAAAATAACCTATCAAATTTGCTTGACAGGTGCTAATTCACTTTGATCTATCCCACACCATAATTTCATTGGCAAGGAGCCCATGAATATTTATAAATGGGGGAGCAGGCTGCAGTTGTTTTGTTGGTAATTTAGAGCAACAAAGAATCCATTTAGATTACCATACTTGAAGTCCCAAGGTGGCACTGTGTTGGATGCAGGCCCCCTGCTGTGCAGGATACCTAACATCATAAAGAATAAAGCAAAACAATAGTACATCGAGACCAAGGCTCCTGGGTAATCAATTCAGGTATTTAGAGCTGAAACAATAGCACTGTGCAAATCAGCATCATTACTATAATTTGCTGATGGAAACCCCAGGGAAGTCCGGAAATGTCTGCCTGCAAAGCTGCTGATTAATCTGAGTTACTTATGTTGAGTTAAAGCATTACTGTTTCAATAATAGTTAACAGCTAGTGACAGTTAAAAAGAAATGGTCAGGCAAATGAACCATCAGAACATGTACCGTTCACAATGTTTCTGCTTTCCACACTGACCAAGGTGTTTGCCATCAGAAAGGATGCTACCAACCGTGAAACCTCGTGCTAGCAATGGTACTATGAAACTCCTCCTTTGTACAATACATTTAAGTATAGCCTATGCTAGACCCGCCTGACTCATGTTTTCTCTTCATGCACCTCCAGCCTCCCATATTTTGGAGGATGTGAAAGAGAGCTTGAGAGGGGCACTAATTTCTCAACTGGATACTGTTTTCTCTCACCCCCACAGAGAGCTTGTTCTTGTCCCTGTGGGGTCATTTCAGACTTTTCTCTCTCCTTTTTTGGGGCAGGGTGGGAGGACCCCAGACTTACTTCATTGCCATTATCCAAGCACTTTTGCTAGGAAAGGAGATGTCACAGATGATGATGTCCTTCACGCTTGGTGGGAAAGGCTTTTATTACGCATTATTTTGTTTTTGTTAAAAAATTCCAGTAACAAAAACAAAGTGTGTGGGAGAGAGAAAGCAAGGGCTGTTTGAATCAATACATGTTTAACTTCATTTGGTCATAGACCCAAAACTAGTGTTTCCTTTCCAAGGCGGCTGAAGCAGAATATGCATAGCCTGATTCATCCCATATTCTTGAACACAGGAGTGCCTTAAAGACTAGATGCAAGTTTATTTGCTTGCAGTGTGAAACTTACAACACACTGATTTGTAAACTGCAAAAATAAATAAATGGATAAAAATAAGAGAATTAATTTGTGTAGTCCCTTTTACCATTAAAAACATAAAAATTCAACACAATCTCTTTCAAAAACATTGAAAGACAAACTAAGCAATCCACTGATAGTGTACTATACGAGACATTTGTCTTCTGTTATGGGTGTCACACACACAGTACAAACATAGGTGATTAAAATATGCTGTATCTCAAGCAAGAGAACAAAAGAATTTCAGCTATTGTTTTTGTGGCAGGCTTCAACCAACCCAGCTGTAATTTACATTAAAAAGGTGTTTGTATTATTTCTCATTATAAACTTCCACCTTCCAAGGAATAAGTCATTCTCCAAGGATCTGTGCATACGGTAAGAAGGCTTGTTAACTAAGGTATGACAGTAAGAGACAGGGTAATGTTACCTCTTTTTGGTGTTGGATGTAGCGCTAAGATTCCCCAGTCATTTTTTATTTTAAATGCATTTCTTCATTGTGAAATTTGTGCTTGGACTGTCAGCCTTATTAAAAAAACAGTTTACCTTACTAGAACTATAAAAGTCTTCTAATAATGAAATATGACTATAGATCCATTTTCTTGGGACATATGTGGCTCGAGGGACATTTAGTGAATACACCTGGAAAACAGGGTCTGCAGACCTGCACACAGACTCCTCCCTTCATCCCTCCAGACTTTTGGGCTCAAGGCTATTCTAAAAGCATGGAACTCTAGTTGTCCCTTCTTTCTTTCCATGCTTCTTCATAGAGTTTATTTTAGACTCCGAATATGGATATGTCCTAACGTCAAACTGCTTCAAACTGGTCATGAATTAATTTGAGTTGGAAACCAGATAAAGGTTTCTAACTGTCTGGGCACCGAGGTGCTGGAACAGCCAATGCAGTGGTGGTGGTGGTGGGGACAACCTATTTCATTTTAAGGTAGATCTTTACACATTTATGAGTAGGATTATATGATAGGATTGCCTGAGTTGGGGGGGGGGGAGCTGGCGCAGCCCAAAGGTGTATTATTAATCTAAAATCTCACACTTTGGGCAGGCACCTGCAGAAGTCAGCTAGAGAAATTCCCTCCTCCCCACCTCCCCCTTGAACATATACAGGGAATTTTTCTCCAGCCTCTGAAGGATCAGAGATGGTTATTGCTGGGGTTAGGACATTGGACATGGTAGGTTTGTCTTATTCTGGTCTAATTCCGGTTGATGGGCTTAGTGTGAGGATAGCTGGGTAGCATTTAGTGACCTGTGCCATTAAGCAGTCAGCCTTTATGATGAGGCAGTTCCTTCTCATCTTAAAATGTAAGACAACTGGATACAAAAATGCTCAATCCTCTCCTTTAAGTATTGTTCATATGCATTCCCACTCTTGGAAGATTAAATACCAGCAATGACTCCCCATGGAAGTCAGTTTGAGGAGAAATCCAATTAAACAATGACCATAGCATGGCTCTCCTCAACTGGGCATTAGTTCTGGAACAGCAGTCAGAAGGAGATGCTTAACAAACATGTGGGCACACAACCAAGCTTTCTGCTTTTCTCATTTTTGAGTTTAATGCCAAAACCTCATAATAAGCTCTAAATCTCTACGACCCTGAGGAGATTTCAGAGCCAATCCTCATACCATATCCTCACATTGAATACATCCTCTTGTCTCCATGAGCAGGTACTCAAAGGTTAGGTGTAAATACCATTCCCTGAAATAGGAATCTATCTTTCGTCACTGTATCTCAGTTTATGTAATGTCCACATGACATTCTTGATGTCCTACAAAACAAAACAGCAGCACTTTAAAGACTAACAAAATGATTTTATTTGGTGATGAGCTTTCATGGGACAGACCCACTTCTTCAGATTGATGTCCCTAGTATACTGCCCCAAGAATGACCTTCATCCAGACATTGAAGCCAAAGGGAAAAGTTAGGCAGTAACTGACATCTTGTTAGGTCAATTAACAAGACATTGAAATACTACATAATGAAAAATAAGACAGCAATATAAAAATACCTGCTGACAACAATCCCACCTTCTATGTTCTAATGTCCATCTGACAAGGTAAGCAAGAACTGAAGCATGTTTGTAATATATTCCCATCTTCTCAAACTTTCAGTACAAGAAGGGACCTGTGAACAGCCCTAATAGCAGCTGTTTTCTAAAAACATATAATCAAGGAACAAGGAAGTCTTCTGCCTACAGAATAGGTACAGCAGGGAAGTCAGCAAGCTACCACACAGAGATGTACAATAGAGGGGATTCATCTGGGATAGAAGATTGCTATGTCTTCATGCCTCATCTGACATTTAATTGTTTGCCAAGAATGCCAACAAAGAGATCTTTAAAGTCTGTCCCACGAAAGCTCACCTAATAAACTATTTTGCTAGTCTTTAAAGTGCTACTTGACTGCTTTTTATCTTTAAAGTTGGGCACCTGTCCACTAAGAACAAGACTCGGAACCCCAATTGATTCTAGCCAACAATCACAGGGCAAAAACTTTCAGTTGCTTTTGACCTGGTCTGCAATCAAACCTGTGGCCAAGCAATTCGTACAAATTATTCTTATTTTAAGAACAGATTTACTAAGCACTATACAGACATTAGTTAAACGAGTTTAATTTCGACAGATGCATTCGATTGCTTATAGTTGTCTAGATCCAATGCAAGATTGCTCCCTCTATCTTATTTGCTTGTGCTTCATATGACCTAACTGTTAGCGTCTCAAGTGACAGTTCCCACCAGAAGAGACTAGTCCACTCTCAAACATGAAGCTGGGAAACCTATGGCCTGGAGGTCAGATCTTGCCCACGATATACCCCATCACACAGGGGTACGTTAACTCATCTTGATGTTTTCGTAGTTTTACAACAGGCTACATACAAAAAAAAAAAAAACAAAAAAAACCCACACAATGGAAATCAGTACAAATTGAAATCTCATACAGATAATGAATTGTTTATACTGCCCTATATAATATGCACTGAAATGTAAGTGTAATATTTACGTTCCAATCAATTTATTTTATAATTGTACGGTACAATGAGAAAGTAGGCAATTTTTCAATCAGGGCATCTTGTGATACTTCCTATGTCTGATTTTGGAAACAAGCAGCTTTAAATGAAGTGAAACTTGGGGATACACAAGACCTCGGGTTCCTGAAAGGGATACAGTATCCTGGGAAGGTGGAGAACTACTGATGTAGACAACATTTTTATAGACAGATTAATTATATTAGATACCCTCCTACTTCATGGCAGTCCATGCTACGTTTTGGTTTAAGTTCCATATTAGGCCAGAAAATGTGTGCACAGTAAATAGTGAAATAACATAATTTGTATTACCTTATCAGGATAACAGCCAAAAGAGCAATTTAACAGGAGCAAAGAGTAATGGGAAGACTACGAGGAAGTTGAGTAAATGGGTAATTCTCCCCCCCAACACACGCTGGATAGTGCGCAAGTGCAAGTTGTACAACTTCACCACATATAAGCATTTTCTGTCATCAGGTTTATACCACCATTTATACTGGTAGCCATAAGCATAGAAAAAAAGTGTGTATAGGCAAAGCAAAGGTGTTTGTAGGAGGCTCTTGTGATCCGCTATTACTTTTAGGAGTTTCTTTTCTGTCAATCATACATCATTATATACACACAATAGTACCTGAAGACCCAAGAATAACAAATTTATTTTTGACTCCTCCAACAATCAACCTAATGCATTTATTTAAAAATCCAAGCCCTTTCACACCTTAGGTAAGCATTTTTGGATATTTGTTTAATGGTTTATTTATTTTCTTCAAAAAGCAAAGACACTTTTACAGTCATAAGACACCTCTTGGTACACGTAGTAAGAAGTGCCACAGTCATGAAGCCGTAAGATCCCATGAATTTATTTGTTTTCCTAGAAAAGGTCATTAAAAATGTTTAGAAAAAATAAAGTATAAATAAAATATGCTAAATCTGAAGATTACGAGACAAATTTTCAGCAACAGCAAACCAGCACTGGAAAGCCATAGAGCAGGCATTTAAAATTATGTCAATACAACAAAGTGAACTCCACCTTAAACTGACACACAAAAGCTGAAAGGCGTCAATCCAAAACACAAATGAGCCAGAGTTCGGTGGTGTTCAGAGAGGAGTTGAGATTGTGGGCCTAAAATTTTTGAGAGCTAATACTGTTGAGGCAAATATAGAGTTCTGTCGAGATTTTGTTGACAGAATGTTTTAAGTGCATAGATGATCCCTAAGCTATGTCGACAGAAAGCCCCCCTCTGTCGATAACTCTGCAGCATAGACCCAGCCAAAAATTTGAGGTATAGCAACCCGTCGACAGAGTACTGTCGACAGGTGTGTGGTGTAGCCACTTCTGTCGATAGACAGGGCTTCTAGATGCCAGGCAGCCCTCTTCGCAGAGCTGCCATTCTGCTTTCTGGCACCAGAGGGCAGTGCAGTCTAGCATTTCTCTGTCAACAGAGAAAGTTGTGTGTAGATGCAACAGAGGTTCTGTCGAGATTTCTCTGTCGAAAGTAATTTCTATCAGCAGATGCTTCTAGTGTAGACATAGCCTAAGAGAGAAAAGATAAACAGCCTCATTCCAGTCTCATACTGATAGAAATCAGATATAACACTGAACGGTTATTCACCCATGCAGTGGGCTGAAAGAAGGTCAAGATGACCAGGCAAGTCAATTAACTCCACTGGCTAAAGTCACTCCCAGGGAAGAGAGCGGAGCTGTGCACTTCCTTGCTCCCTCCTTCTCCCTACAGACACTGATTATCAGTAGGGGAACAGGGTGGTCCACATTTACTCCTTATGAGGAAGAAGGCAGGAGACTGGGGAAGCCAAGAAGGCAGGAAAAGGCTCTGGAGAAGGCAAACAAGATAGTACATTGGTGGCCTTAGCAGGATTTGGTAAGTTTCCAGAGCTGAAAGCACTAAGAGCACTGATCCATTGCATCAAGTCTCTAAGACACAAAGCACTACAAACTTCATAGAAGACAGTGCCTATAGCCTACCAAAGATGCATTACGTATTGTCAAAACATGTGTAGCAAATGACCTATGACAATTGTTTTGATGATGTTAGCCTGAGCTGTATTTGAAACCATGGGCATGGGACTACGTAATCCTCCATTCTCTACAGCTCCTTTTCTGCAAGGTGCTGAGGACTCTCACAATACTCTAGCACCTCATTTAAGCATGTAGGTTAGCTTATCGAGAAAGGAACTGTTCATATGCTTGAGATTTAGCAAATGCTTAAGTGATGTTCTGGACTGGATAATGGAAGACATCACTTCACAAGATAGAATTGTTCAGGGTTGCCGCCTGTAGAAATTTCATTTATGGACAAAATGAGAAAAAATTTACGGGCAGGCATTTTTTTTGGTCATAATTTTTAATACTATATTAAGATGAAAAATGGCCAAAAGTGAAAAGTAATCGCTGTCATTCATACATCACATGAACAATATGCTATTTACCTCACTTTCATTTAGTTAGTCATGTTGCCAATGTGCTGATGCTAACTTGGCAGGATAATGTAGATATCACATCACATGATTCACATTACATCATCTCAAACATTTATCTTAACAAACAACTAAAATGTCCTACTTCTACAGTAGGATGGCTGAATTAGTACAGAAGAAATTTAATTGCTGTGGAGTAATTGCTGTATTTTTGAAGTTTTATTGCACTTTTACAAAATTTCTGGACATCTAAATTTTTTATGGATTTACAGACATGTCTAATTTCAGCTAAGTTTTAAAAGACTGTCTATAAGTTTAATGACGGTTGGCAACCCTCTAACTGTTAGCAAAATGTGATGCATGCTGATTACAGTAAGCACTGTTTTGAGAGCAAAACTGAAATCTACAGCTAAAGAGGGAGATACAATGTTTTTAGGAGGGGGGGTGTAGCCAGACAAATGTCTCCCCCATTACAAGCCAGCTTGCCGTCCCTCTAAAGTGCCTCAAAGCACACAGGCACCAAACAACAGTCAATAGCACAATCTTTGATGCCTTTCTAGGAGGCCCAGATGTGCTGGCTCATCGTGACCCTGAGGAGCAGAAAAACATAGATAAGAGGGCTAGCAGACTGACCGTTAACAAAGGGGGCCTCGAAAACTGCCTCTGGCTGGTTCTGATAAGTGATGCACCCACACAGCCATCCCAGAAGAGAAATCCCTGCCCTAGCAAAAGAATGTCCTGTACTCCTAAATTACTTATCTCCCTCTCTTACAAGCGCAAATTAAGCAGAAACCACCCTTGTAAGAACTGGCGTCACAAAGACAGACCAGTACGATCTGGCATTACGGATAAGAAAGAGAATACGTGACCCAAGGGGTATAAAGATGGACCCAGCAACACGCTGATTCTGAGTGCATTTTCACCAACTACCTGCTGGTCGGGTCAAGTGATTACCTCCCGAAGTCCACAACTGGGGACGCCCAACCTCGTATTCGTCTTTCCGCAGAATTGAGTGACCAATCCTGGCTTGGCTATGCTGTTATCGAGAGACACAAGGAGCGTAAGAAGCACCCACATTAAGGTCTCGTTTCTTTAGTGCACACATTTAAGAATTAGAGCTCTATAAGTTGATGTTGTTGTATTTGATTGTAACGTAACCTGTTAACACCCGTACTCTGCTAGCATATAAAAAACAGACAATAGCCACTTGTAAGCACACGCTTGAGATTATAGTTTAATAAACCTGTAACTAGTTAAGCATTTGAACCGGACTGTTGCTATTCTTTGTTACTGTGACACAGCTGGCACAATCAAAAGAACCTTATAGCTGTTTGGCTATACTAGCCTGGCCATTGGTGAGAGTGCTGAGAGCCTAGCGTAGAGTCATGCCACCTGCATGAGGCAGACTCCTGGGGCGCCCATCAGTCAACCCTGGCTGCCCACTGCGAAAGAACAGCTCGTCCTAGCAGTTAAAGTCTTGGGTGTGGAAAGGCTCTTAGTACTACCATTGGGGCACCCATCAGTCAATCTTGGCTGCCCGCTGCAAAGGGACAGTTCGTCCTAGCAGTAAAAGACTCAGGTGTTTAGGACCCTGGGGCATCTGTCAGCCTTGCCCAGGCTGCCTGCTGCAATGAAGCTTCTCGCTCTAGCAGCTAAAGACTCGGATGACAACGAGGGCATAGCTGGTACCTCACCACACATCACCCGTCTACCGGCTAACTGGGGGGCGGGGGAGAGAATCAGAGTTAATTGAAAATGCCCCCTTTTTCCTGAAAGAATTCTCCAGGCATACAGGAAATCAACAAATGCTAACTGGATCTATTTGCTTTTGAGATTACCATCTTCACAGAACACACTGCCCAAAAGACAAAGGCAATTATTTAAGATAAGTGTTTAAAACGTGGGTCAATATAACACTGATCAGTATTTCTCATGCTGGCTGAACCTGTATTTTCTTTTAACCTAGTGCAATGCAGTTGCCAGAGGCGAAAGCGCAGTTGTTTTTTCCATCACACTATTGTTATTGTACACGTGAAACAGGAGAATGGGACTTTTTTTTTTTTTAACTTTTACAATGAGAAACTAAATAAAGGGCTGAAATGATAGAAAAACATTTTCATTGACAGCGGACAGGAGAAGTTTGAGATTTTATTCTCTTCTTCCCCTTTTTCCTGCTTGGGTGTCTATGAAAGCTCTTAGTCTAAGCGTCTTTTAGAGCTAAAGGCGGTGAAGGGGGGGGACAAAAACACAACAACAGGGCAGGAGGAGAAAGACAAAGGGTTACCAGACTTTCTTGGGAGTTTA
Source organism: Carettochelys insculpta (assembly GCF_033958435.1). NCBI lineage: Eukaryota > Metazoa > Chordata > Testudines > Carettochelyidae > Carettochelys > Carettochelys insculpta. The sequence goes on along the minus strand of NC_134139.1, from coordinate 86,949,661 downwards.
ATAAGATTTTATGAAGTCTACAGCAAAGGAGTAAATGTACTAATATTTTCACATTTATTTGGTCCTGACGAGATAAAGAAAGAGAGAACAATGAACAAAGGCACAAGGGCATGTAACAACTGTATCCCAGTTTTTGATTGGTCTTCCCAGTTCACGAGGGATCTGAAGAAGTGCTGAATTTACTGACTTTTACAAAATCCCAGTGTGACATTTCCCTGGGGGACCTAGGGTTGTGCAGTATCTCACTACCACTTTCCCTTGGCATAAGGGAGCTGTGTGCGCCTGCTGTGTACCAGCTCCACCAGCCTCACACAATGCAAGCATTCCCACCTAGGGGTCTCAGTCCTCCTCCAACTCCTGAGTCCTTCACATCACATCTTATAGAATTGGAAGGGACTTTGGGAGGTCATCAGCTACAGTCCCCTGCCCTCTTGACAGGACCAAGCACTCTCTCTGACTTTTTTTTTAAACCTATTTGCCCCAGACCCCTAAATGGCCTCCTCAAGGATTGAACTCACAACTCTTCATTTAGCAGGCCAGTGATCAAACTACTGAGCTATCCCGTCCACCTTAAGGCTCCTTCTGGAGCAGCCAGAACCTAGTCCACTGGACTCTCACCATATTCCTTTAGGATACTAATTTAAGCCTATGACAATTGAAGACTACATAGCAGCAACGCACAGGATGGGCCCTATTCATTTTTATATTGTAGTAGTCATTGACTTAACACTGATTCGGCACACTCAAGTCATAGGAACTCTGCCACTGACTTCAGTGGGAACAATATTTAATTTTTAATGTTAAGGTAATGGAACGTTAATATCTTCCCTACCTTCAGTGATCCATTTAACGCTGTGACAAACTATCAATATATGTAGTATTTACCAAGTTCCAGAGTGTACATACACTTTAAAAGCTTTCAAAAGAGTAAATTATATCCATTCACATTTCAACCTTTTATTCCCAGGTTACACATGAGAGATTAACTTTGTCTATAGTCAACATAATCCATTCTGATTTTAAACGCACAACAGTGGAAAAGATCAGGGCTCACATTAAAGTCTAGGGAACATGAATAAACCCAAACTAATTACTTCTCATGGTTTAACATTTCAGAGTCTGAACCAAGTTTCCCCTTTAAAACTTGAATCCTCCTTCTAGTGTGCATCCTAATTTTGTGATGTCTCTGAATTCCACAGCCTCAGCTCTCAAAGAAGGGCATAGAAACCATGTCTTAGGACAAAGACCTGGAGCAAAAATTGCACCTATGCTAAAATTTCGTAATAAAACTCAGATTTAGGCAAATTAATATTTCACACCCATTGGGTAAATCTGTTGGAATGTAATATAAACTTTTCAGGGAGGAGTTGTTGCTCCCTGAAAGAAATAGATACTGGGTTTATAACAAACTTAATATCTCAAAGTGAAACTGAAGTGGAGGACGAAACTGTAAGAACTGAATCCAAAAGGGTTTGTTTAAAGGCATATAAACCAAACCTGAATAAGCTCCATATAAGCTCTAGCAGTGATATAAGGCATCAAAAGCCACATTAAAAAAATATACAATGTTAGGAATACAGAAGACTTAATTAGCACCCATGCAATTTCCCACAGTATGGAAGTACCAGCAGGGCTGAAGTAGGTGGAAGATTATGAAGTGTTGGAGTGCTTGTATTTTAAAAGTTTGCGTTTACCCAAGTGCATGTGTTAACAGTTCCTATTTCTTTGGCTTGATAAACTAGAGGAAGGATAATGGCTGAAGAATTCCAAAGAATAAACAAGATTAAAAAACTGCCCAAACATTGACTTGTATTTACTAAATTCAAAGGGAAAAGTATTTGTATGTAAACTGGAATTTTCTCCTCTGTAGATCCATCCTGTTGAGTGTTACACCTTCACACAGATCTGACCTTAATGCCAATTTACCTTAGTAAAGTTTATAAAGCCATGATGAAGCAGTCAAAGCATCTGCCTTGAGGGCAACATGTTGCCAATCATACTCTTTAATAGCAACTTCCTTTTTTAGCTAAACTGATCCATGGAGGATACTGCCATTAAAAAGGCTATCATTTCCCTTCACTCCAAATTTTAAAAGATAAGCATCACTGTGCCCACTGAGGACCTGTGATGCAGTACATAAGGCATATGAACATAAGTGAAGAAGAGAGAGAATTACACTCCTGAAAAAAAAATGAGCATAAGTCTTTCAGTCTGAAGAAACAGAAAAATGTAATTCAAAAAAGAAAAATGAGCATGGATTTTACACGCTTTTTCATGAATTTCAGTAACTGTATTTATTACTTAAACTTATCTAATGGGTTAGTCCTAAACGTGCATTGATTTCTTTGCCCTGTTTTTAAATTAAAGTAACAAAAGTATTATTCCTTTGAAATGAACAGTCTAGCCATACGGAGCACACCATCTCAAGCCCACTTTTTAATATGCCAGATAAAATGTTAAACTACGAGGCTAGGTTTACACAAGGAGGGTTTTTTCTGGCAAAACCAGCCTTTTGTCGAAAATGTGCTTTGTCATCAGGCTGTCGACAAAACCCAGCACATCTGCTGGCAGCACTGTGCCTCTGTGTTCAGGTATAATGCCTTTGTTGACAGACTTCTGTCAACAAAAAAAGCCATATAAATGCTTCAGGGGCCCTTTTGTTGAAAGACAAGGCTTCCAGTTTGCTGGGCAGCCCTGTTTGCTGAGCTTCCGGTCGGCCATTCTGTAGTGCATCTATAGTGATTATTTCTAGAAAATCTACAGTTGACCATAGGAAAAATCATCATTTAATCCTCAAACATTCATTCATGGAGAACACTCTAACCATTGTTTGCAGAATCAAACTCTAACAATGCAGTTATGGATCAGCCTAGACATCTGAGCAGGGAAATGTAAAGGCAGACACAGAATCTATACCATTTTCTTTGATGCTTTGTTTTTAAAGATGCACGTAAGCAGTGGTGATTGGTGCTTTGTATAAAATGTACTGGAAGCAGTAGATTTTAGATGTTCAGATTTTTATATGTTCACGAAGATTAAAGGCACCACCGAAGTACAAAACTTTAGCTTTCTTGCTTCCTTCATTTCTGAAGTGTCATTGTCGTGCACTCTTGCAACATGGAAAATAATGGCACCCCTTTTCTGTCAGTATATGGCATGGCTTTGGCTTCCAGAACAGGAGAAGGGTCTCTTACTACTCCCACCTACAGAGTGACTTTGTGACTGTGAGCATACAAAGACAAATTTAAGACCCTGGTTTCATCTGAAAGAGATTGTTACAAAGAGGGAATATAGAATATCAACTTTGTATTGCACATGTCTTGCATTCTGCTAGGATCTCATACCATTGTGATAAGCTACACGCATCATTTGATGTGTAGGATCAACTCCAGAGCGCAATTACAGTTACCTTCCTGAACAAAACTAAAACTAATGTCCACAGCCCGTCCCTGCCGGTGCTTTCGGGATGGTGCCAAAATGGTGTGAGCATACCAAATGAATGCTGTGAATGTGACTTGACATGAGTGAAACAAGGCCGAACAGGATTCTGGGAGCAGATCCACTTAAAACAGTAGTGTACTGAAGTAAACTGGATAAGTCAAACTGGCAAGGATTGAAGACTGGAATGCATGTACAATCAAATACTGGAATTTTTGGTCAGTAAATATGAGCCAAGTTCCAGAATGGAGCACAAGCTGATGGAGTTATCATAACCTAACAGTAGAAGGTCACACAAAAGCCAGAGTGAACAATTTATGTATGCATGGGTATTGGGTGATTTTGAGTACCACATCTCCTAGCCCCTTTCAAAAATATGAATTAGATAAAAATAGTAATTACATATACACTGGGCATGCTTCTAAGACATATAACTCCTTTGGGGGAAAGAAGTATAAGAATCAAGTAAAGTGAATTGGTGTTGGGGATTACTTAATGTAAACACCTTAAGAATCCAGTGACACACTGCTGTGTGGATTATGGAAGTGGGAACCGGAGAGTTTTCAAGGTAATCAAGCCCTTGCTTCAGGTCAGACTGTAAAATTAAGAAGAATGAACAAAGAGAAAAGGAGTCTTTTATACACTGGTAACCACCTTCACTCTTTGACAGACAGGCACTGGGTGGATCCAGCACAGAAACTGTCCGTGTATGTTTATGGAAGAGATGGTCGGTTAAGAGAATGTATCATTGTTCATGTAATGCTTTGTCTAACACGCAAGCAGTGTGCTAGATGTAACTCTTTTACCGCGGGTTTAATTCCTTCTCAAACTTGCCTGGCAAGCTTGGGTTAAAAATGCTCTGCTTTGGCCTTTTTCCCCCACAGACAGTTCCGCTGGGAGTCATTGAAGATCTAGAAGGGACAAGTGGGAGAGGCTAGAGAATGTGGGGCAGAGATAGGCTCCAACCTCCCATCTGTGCAAAAAGTGCCACATAGCAAAGATTACTTGGGTGGGGAGCAGATTAGATGCTTGGATTTTGGACCGCATGAAGACAAATCAGGCCAATTTTCAAGTGTCCATGTGTAAGGTGGACATTAGCCTCCTCTGAAAATCGTACATTTTAAAAAATTTCCTCCCAAAAAAATTTGTGCAAGAGGCACTTAAGGAAATACCTTTTGTGTAAAATTCCTCTAAGCAGAAAGGCAGAATTTGGCACAGCTTTACTGGATACACAGAGAATTCCTGCCGCAAGCGATGTTAAAACTGCATGAAGTAACTGGTCTATGTTTTCAAAAGTAGCTAGTGATTAAAGATGTCCAACCATAGACATCATAAAGGCCTCGTTTTCAGATGGTGGGTGATCCTCATGCTGTAAAAATCAGGTGCTCTTAAGAAGGAGCTGGGCATCCAAGTCCATGGAAACATCCAACATCACTAGTCACTGTTGAAAATGTATCCTGTTTTTAAACAGAGGTGTATATGCGTGAAAGAGCAAGTTTGAAAAACACCCCAGAAAAAGACAGATAAACCTCGGAAGTCCGACGGATCCTAGTTTGGAGAGAAGCTAGAGTCCTCAAGAGCTAAATCCATACTAGATGCCTGGGGAGAAATATCTATTGTACCATATCACAACAAAAATAAAAAAAGTGATGCTGCACAAATTGCTAAGAAAAAAAATTATTTCTATATGATAAATATCATGACAAGTCTATCAATGGTCTTTGAGGTCCTTACCAGACTGGAAGTCAGAGAGTTTACTTACGAACAATCCAGACATCAGTATCAACAGAGCAACTTAAGTGAACAATTTTTCACTAACATTGCATTGAGTTGACATCACTGAATTACCAGTTTATTCTATACCGTACTTTATAGAAAAATAAAACTAGTTAGCACACCCATTTGTAACACGGAAAAAGACATGAAAAAGGATGTTCAGGTCCTGAACAGGTTTTTTCACACATACATACTACAGCCTCCTCACCTGCCTTATTCTCCCAAGCACAAAATGCAACCATACCACTTTGAAATTGGTAAAGCCAAAAATACAACTCAAGGATCCAAGATTAGCACAATACTCCCCCCTGACGCAAAAAACCCACCAAAAATAGTGAAAGGCAATGTATGTATAGCAGACATCAGACATTATCGATTTTGTGATTTTCCTACAGCAGCTCTCTATACTATCCTTTAACGGAACATCATAAAAAAATCCGCTCACGTTATTACCCTGAAGGACCGAACAGATAGTACTGAAATGTCCTTTGATAACAGCTATTAGTCCAACCTGAATCACTAAGTGACTCACTTGAAAGATACACCAACATTTGAGAAGCTTCGTTCAGCATGCACAAGTAACAAGTGTTTCATTATTAATTCAGAGTTTTAAACTTCCTATTTGGAAAGTGGACTTTTTGCCTGATGTTAACATCCACCTTTTGTCTGGATTAAAGCTACTTTGCTGTGTACACCTTTACACTGCTTGTGTCTTTATTTTGTACATCCCACCCATCCAATTTACCAATACATCCCTTGCTAAAGTAAAACACGGTATTTGGTATGGTAAAGTAATAACACTGATGACATGTTCAGATGCAAGAGATAATTAGGGTACTATTTCATAAGTTCCTTAATAACACCTAACAAAGACAAGCTCTACTAAAAAAACAAAAAAATATTTTCTACTCTATCCCTACCTAAATACAAATACATGTTTTAATATGTCTAAAGTTAGTTATAGTCAAATCTTCCAGGTTCTATTTCATAAGTAAAAGCCTAAGAGGCCAACTATCCAATTAGTAATCCATTGTTTTTTCATTACAAAAAGGGATTAGAACATTTCATCAGAAATGTGTTTAACATGTTTTCTTAGTCAGTTTCAATAAACTAGGTGTTAATGGGAAACATGTTCACCTTCAGCAATGCCCTTTGTAGAGTTGGATTGCTGTTTATGCATTTTGCTCGAGTTAGTTCCTGCAACATTCACTGGTCTTAAGTTCACTGAGGCGTCTATGTTTCCCCCTTTTATTGAGAACATTTCTCTTGTAATCAACGCATTATTAGATTTAGCAAAACCAAAACACCTTAAAGCCAAATACAGTCAATTATTTTTTTTCTTGTAACTAACCTGTTCTTGCTCTTTATGGGCATTAGAAGTGCTGAAAATGGAGAGGAAAATTATTATGGGGAATTAATATGTCATACTTAAATGCCTAAGAGGTCTGGCTGAGTACTCTGTGCAGAGCAGAAAACTACAACTTCTCCTTTGCAGGGGCCTTGGTGGTTGGGTTGGATGAGGAGCAAGTTCATACTGTCCCTGAAATAAGTGGGCTTGGCTGAGAAGTGTCATAGCTAAGACAGCTGGTATACACACTGATTAAGCAGATCTACACACCAGCCATCACTGGTCTAGCTCATCTGGAGCTCAGGTTTGACTAAATCTGCCCTGAGCTGGAGGAAACCTGGAACCTGAACAGGGAAACAGCACCACTTGCTTCCCTCACATGCAAGAGGCCCAGATGGCTCAAGGAAGGGTTATTTATTCTTCCCAACACTACCAGTAGTGAACTCTGATCTTCTCATATCAAACAATTGTATGCTCCCTTTGCTCTTCCTCCCACCCCCTGGTCACACACTCCTCTGCCAACCGATTTATTGAGTGAGCAAGGCTTCGAGGCCAGAAGCTGGAAGCAGAGACACTACTTACGCATTCTCTACATTGTCTGTCTCCACCATTTTTTCCTCAAGCTACTTTCAGGCTCTCTCTTTAAGGCATGGTCTGTGAAGTCCAATTCTGTCTTTGCCCGTGAGTGGCATTTTTTTTTTAAAATTATCTTTCATCTTGCTTCTACCCTTATAACCTTCACACAGTATTACTTCAAGTAGCTCTACAGAAACTGCTATTAATAACAAAAGACAATATATAAATAGTTACATATAAAATTATAATTAAAATGACTACATATTTAGTATTTATTGATGTATACATATATACACACAGTCTATATTATAATCAGCCTCAGTTATGCTACATTCAAAAAAATTTCACACATGAAAATGTAGATGTTTAGTTAGAGCCAGTTATTTGCATGAATACTCACAAAGATGTTTATCTGCATTATCAAACATTAGTGAAATAGATATTACTCCATTATATTTTATTGAGTTACAGTAGTGAGAGTGATTGTGTATTTCATGTGCTTTATAATATATTCTTATAAATATCAATATCTAATTAGAATATGCTTCATGCAAAATATTGCAGGTAACCTACCATCAGAAAGCATGCAATGCCCAAATGGTGATAAATAAAGGGATGAAACAGTACAACAGCTGGCCACCAGCATCTTTATGAACTTCTGATGGAATTGTATCACTGCCAGGTGACTTTCTAGATTTCACTTGTTGAGCAGCTTTTTGTTACCTCATCAAGAGTTGGTGGCATGACCAGCTGTGAATCTTTAGCCCGCTGAGGAATCTCTTCAAGAACATGGCTGTCAAAAGTTGAGGACTGGTTTGATACATATTCAGGACTTCAAAGATGCCCTGAATGTGCACATATACAGAGAAAAGATGATGTGTATGCCATGATGACCATCAGGGTAGCTTTCCATAGCCAGCAGGATTCTGGCCCGCCAACTTAACCAGTTTTCACTAAATTTGTTCAAACATGAGATCACTCCTGAAAGCCAGTGCAGACTTTTGCACCATTTCAGGCAATGCTGCCATATTTAGAGCAAGCCAGATATAAGAAAAACGTAGAAAACATCATCAAGACCAAGGCATTCAACAACAGAAATGGGCTCTGGAAAGTAAGTGGGCAAACTGGCTGTCCTAAAGAAGTGAACAATATTGTTCAGTCTCTTCAAGATGGCATACTAACTAATGTACTTAACAATGGGGAGACATCTGCACCTTTTGAAATATCAAATGGTACAAAGTTCCTCTTGCTCCTCTCCTGTTTGGCTTCTAGTTTTCAAATCATGCTGCTAGTTGCTTTCAAGGACTGCACATAGGATATGCTTATTCAATTACAAGCAGATGGCAGTATTTTCAACCTCCAGAGACTTCAAGTTTGCACCAAAGTGTTTACTACAACTGTCTGTGACTCTGTTTGCTGATGACTGTGCAGTGTTGGCTCATTCAATGAAGGGTGCACAGGAGCATTTTGATTGCTTTGTTACTTCTGCTCACCATTTTACACTCTCAGTGAGCCTCAAGATGACAGGAATTATGCCTCAGCCTGTTCAGAAAGAGTCCAGGGCTCTAGTGATCACTGCTGGTGTTACCGTCCTTAAAGTTGTTCACAAGTTCTGCTACCTCAGAAGCATACTGTCCTCTAGCATAAATGCAGATGATGATGCATCTGCTAGCCAGAGCCAGTGCTGCCTTTGGAGGACTAATCAAGCACCTGTGGAATGACTACAGTGTTAAACTATGTACCACAGTAGCAGTTTATCAGGCAACTGTCCTGAATAGCCTACTGTATGAATCAGAGTCATGGACAATTATCACTACCATGTTTTGAAACTTGATCAGTTCCATATGCACTGTCTGAAGAAGACAGCCCACATGAATTGGTGGGACAAAATTTCTAACACGGTGGTGCTTAAGTTATGTGGTATCATGGACATGGCAGCAACGCTTACGAACAGGTTCATTGGATTGGTCAAGTTATGAGGATGGATGATACATCAATGTCAAAGATGGTCTTCTGTGGCCAGATTGCTCATGGAAAGCACGTTGTTGGTGGTCAGTACAAGGGCTGTAAAGCCATCTTAAAAGGCCAACATGAACGCATATCTCCCAGTGATCCAGAAATTCTACCTCAGGACAGATTGTCCTGGTGGCAAACCACTGGGCAGGCTCTCAAATGCATTGAGAGTCAGCATATCCAGGCATTGGAGGAAAAGCATCTGAAAATAACGTACAACAACCCATAGTTAGTGGATTTTTATTTGAAACGTGTAATCAACTCTACTGATCAAGGATTGATCATAGAAAATTATATCTGTCGATGGATGGCTCAGTCCACATTTAAGTTAGCTAAACGCCACATACAGTATATCACTATACAGCAGCCATATAAGTGCCCCCAATAATTTTCTTTCAGTCTACATGATCATTCAATCCTTAGCATCTCTTCTGAGCTAGTCAAAGCTGGTAACTCACATCATCTGATGATAGTTTATTTATTTATTTATTTTTAAGAAGATGGACAGTTCTTCACTAAATAGACTCATCTGAGAAAAGCCACTAAACAGCCATCAGAAGATAATATTCATCTATTACTGACCAGGACTGGAGCATAGTCAGCCTCTGGCGAAATAGCACTATTTTTTTAAAATAAAAACAATGTTAATTACGTGCCTATAAAGAAAATTGCAAATAACTATACACACCTGCAAATATCTAGGGCAACAACATGTCAAAATGTAGGGTTTACTAAACTTGAAAAAAAATAAACATGATCAAAATATAATAAGCAAAGGGAGACAGTTTTAAGTACTTATATTTTACATTCTGTAGAAAAATTCTGCAATCCTTTGTTAAATGATATAACAGTAACTAAAAACTTCTAGTGCCTGATCATACTTAGAGTACCGTCATGCCGATAAATACTCTCAGAAAAAGCTTAAGATCCGAAACCAGCAAAATTTGTACCTGATAGATCCAGATAGCTGACAACTTTCACACGGATACACTTGCACCTGGCGAATGTTGTTAATTATTTGTGTTACTTAGTAGACTTTATGAAGTACATATAATCAGAGAAGCCTGCAAGAATAGTTCATTCTAAAAACCTCTACCAGAAATAGTAATTGCACAGAAGATACTTAATTGGGGAGACAGGTAGTGATGTAATTAAAAGTCCACTTATTGTTGGCAATATACTCTGTTTCTTGGATAAAATCCAAGTTGAGAGGAGAGCAGAATATCTTGCCTCAGTATAGCTATGACAAATTAGACATTGTTGCTCAATATTTTTGCAACACTTATAGGTGGATTTTCTCTTTATTTTAAATCAGACATTTTAAAAGTAAAAGATTTTTAAATACAAATAATTCAAGATGCTTCTTTTTATACCTGTTGCAACCAATGTCACCTACAAGTCTCCTTCCTCCAGGACCCAAGTCAAGTACAGCCTAACAAGCATTTGAACACAGGAGAAAGAACTATGTTCCTCACCCACCCACAACATTCCCGCTTACCTTAAGCGCTGCCAATCAAGAACACTTACAAGCTAACAATACAGTAGTTTTTTCTTACAATGCTTTATTAGAGGCCAAAACAGACTAGATGTTAAGCAGTATAGCATTTGGATGCAGGCACAATACTAATCTTAAAAGATTCAGAGGCAAAGCAGCAGGAATTGCAATGCTAACCAGTCACTGCCAGTGGATGCTACTATATACCAGCAGTGAAAGTGAGATGAAAAGATACAGCAGCTGAATTTCATGAATAAGCACTCCTAACGTGTTCAGGAAGTCCTGCTGATGAAGCTGCTTGCATCTAAAACCCCTAGTTTGCCATCAGAGGTCACTTATGGCATTAAATAGGACATGGTTCACATTTCAAAGTATCAGTGTCAATAAAATATCTTCTTCTGGTTTTGTACTTCTCTTTTCCCAAACATTGCTGCTGAATAATTTGTATTCTTTGGTGCTTTCAATGAATGCATTTTTAGTGGATTAACTCAATTAGCAACAGTTCTTAGTTTGGTGTTTGATTAATTTGTTATTTTACTTAATTGATTTTAAAGAAAGCCCATTAATTTCAAGAGGAACATTAAAAGGACTTGTTGCTTTTTGGTCACAGTACTTAGGAAAAGCAGATTTAATATTTAATGTAATCTTTTTATTTCCTTTTACCCCTTTTGAACTTCTCTAAGAACATAAGCACAAAAGTGTTTAGTATGCAAAGAGACTGTAATAGCCAAGCAGGTCACTTACAGGGAAAAAATGTACTTGAAAAAGTAGACAATATAGATTTGAGAACTTGCTGGGCTTATGTCAGTCTTAGTGGCAATTTTAGGTTCTAATGAAATCTGTACCTCGAGAGAAACTAAAGCAATGTAGAAGAATGCACTATTTGCTCTTCCTAAAACAATATACATGACCTATTTTTAATGGATTCAGGCTGCGTTTTGATCTCAGCAGGGAATATAAGGTCTCTGGTGAAACTGCTCTGACAGCAGGAAAGGCAAGCCTGAACCAAACCTTAAGCCAAAAATCTCTTTAACTTAGAAGTGTTTGAAATTCAAGCAGACCATATATCAGAGTCTAAGTTTTGCAAATGGCCTCGATAGTAGAGCCAAAAATCTCTAAACTGGATGTTTTAGAATTCTGGGTAGTATTTGGAACTTAGACGCACTTGGGAGTTGTGACTTGACTGTTGCTCTGAGTACAGTAACCACGTTTACATTTTACTTCTCACATTTTCCGCAAAAGATATTTTAGAAAAATACAGTAGAGATGTGTCCCAAAGGTGTCAGGGTGTTTGATTGTATATCTGTCCCCTATTATCAACAGTTCAAGTTTCTATAAGCCAGGTGATCCAGAGAAAAAGAAAAGCAAAATATTAATAAAGTCTTTAAACCTCTAAAAGATCTTTTCTGTGAAGTAAAATGCTGAAATACCTAACCAACAACAAAAAGAAAACACAAAAGAAATCACACCTCATGCAGCACATATTTACTAATGGGTAGCTTGCAACAGCCAGCATGGGGACTGAACCACATTCCACTCCACTAAGGCTGTGTCTAGACCAACCCCGAACTTCGAAGGGGTCATGGTAATTAGGGTGCCGGGAGCATACTAATGAAGTGCTGCGGTGCATATGCAGCACTTCATTAGTCAAAATCTCCCTTGCGGCAACTTCAGAGTGCCAGCGTGTGTGTAGCCGTGGGTCAGCCATGGGTACTTTGAAGTGCCCGCGCTTCTTTCAAGTCCCTTTAGTCCTCAAAATTTTGAGGACTAAAGGGACTTTGATGCAGTGTGGGCACTTCAAAGTACCCATGTCTACACGCAAGCTGGCACTTTCACACTTTGAAGTTGTCGCGAGGGAGATTTTGACTAATGAAGCATTGCATATGCACCGCAGCACTTCATTAGTTTTCTCCCGACACCCTAATTACTATGCTCCCTTCAAAGTTTGGGGCTGGTCTAGATACAGCCTACTACTATCAGTAAGAGAACAGACAATCCTTATTGCAAGGGAGTTTCAACAGTCTTGTGACATGCAAATAACTTCTGAGAGAGAGAGCGCATCCTGCACAGTTGGTATTTTTAGAGAACGGAGATCTTTCTAGCTCTGATGGTTCGTGAAAAACAGCACGTTAAACCTGGGTATAGTCCACACACAGTCCTGGCCCATGGAACAAAGTACTCATGGAGGGAAACAAATATATTAGAGCAGGGAAAATTTTATTTTATTTTTTTAAAAGCTTTTCTCTTTTTTAAATGTAATCAAAAGCTCCTCAGAGGTTTTGGATGCTAGCTACAGTCCCACTGGAGTTGGATTAACAAGCAGAGCTGTCCCTAAGATTATGCTGAGGCAAAAGTTCATTAACAACTCTGGGAGATGAGCGATACTTATTCAATCTCAAACAGTATTTCTTACATCACCTTTTCCTTTGAGTTCTTCTATCCTAATACCGAGCTTTTCCAATCCTTTCCTGTCTGTGAAGTCTACTGTGAGCACATGTTGAAACGATCTGGCTGAAGGAATTATGCCAAGATGTTTTACTTTCCACTTACCCTTGAAGGTCCAAGCATCTTGTACTTCCAGTTCTAACCATCACCATCAGTGAAATGAAGCTATCACTCTGGATAGTTCATAAGAATAAAATTCCCATGCTTGCTTACAAAATTCTAACCTGGGAACATTTTTTTTCATTTTTTTCCCCCGTTTTAATATAAATTTTCAGAGTTATAAAATGTGTATATGTAAAAAATGTAAACTTTGATCAACAGCAAATACGGCTTCTTTTGTGGGAATTCATCTTCTGTACTAAATAATGGCAAGCCCTATATATCTTTTATACCTGCACAGCCATTGAATGCTAAAAATAATGGTGCCTTGAGGAACTGTACACTACATAGTTTGTGAAAGATGATGTGAGGAACTTTTGCTCTGCACATTTTATTTTTTATACTGCTTAACATTGTTATTTCTGAGTCTGATTTACAGTTACCCAGGGGTATTCATAACCTTTTGGATGTTATTTCTACTGGAAACAGTTGACAAAAGTAGATTTTCCCTCGAGGATTACACAGTTTCAGTGCTTGTTTCAAGTTTCTGCTGTTTGCTCAACCCATTAAGAGCTTCTTCAAAAGACATAAAATAGCAGCCCATCCCCTTGAATGCTACAGGAAACAAGATGCATGCACAAGGACTGCCAACGCACACTTTCACTCTGCCATAGATAAGCAGAAAGCATTGACAAATATAACACTACCTGGAATACTGCCTATGGATTTAGAATAACTCTGCAAAAGCCCTGTAGTATTTCACTGTTGGTCAGAACTACATAAAAATATCCACATCAGATATAAATCCAGGACAAACAGGCTGTATTTACACTCAGTAAAAACTCTGAAATGGCTGTGCTAATGACCAGATCGAAAAATACTAACAAAACACTGAAATACATAGGAATAAGGGAACTTTGATGTTGGCAGGGTCCTTTCGAATAGGACCCCGGTGCAGATGAGCTGTGCAGAAGCAAACCACAGCACTTCGCCTGTGCACTAATGGGGCGCTGAATATGCATTTAAGCGCCTGATTAGTATTCTTCGATCTGGCCATTAGCATAGCTATTTCGAAGTTTTTAATAAGTGTAGACACAGCCACAAAGTATGCCTAATGCAAGCTTCAGACTAAAAATTGGCAATGGGTTTAAACATTACTTCTGCTTTGTATTTTTTTTGCATATCAGAGTACATCGATCCTTTGCACGATGAAAATAGAGCACACTGGTCAGAAGACCTGAACTACATACTGACAAGTGACTACTAGAAAAAAAATCATTAATAAATTCAGACCCAAAAAATCATAGGGCATGCACTAAATTGAACTATCGAGCTGCCAGTGGCGACCTCAACATGCTTCACAGATCCAAGCACTTCCCACTGTAGGGATGGTAACAAAAATAGATTTGTCAGCTCCAGCCATACAACTCTCATAGTTGGAGCTGTGTATCAAATTTATTTTATACCCTGTTGTAGACCTAGCCTTAGTTAACATGGTATTATGGCTGTAGGGATATGTAAGTGTTTCAAGTTTTTGCCATCCAAGAACATTAAAGATAAGAATTAGAAACTCAAGACACGAAGGTTTTATAACCCTCTCCATACCAATATGCAGAAGTATGGAAGATCATAGTTACCTCTGTCCTCCACTGATCCTTGCCTCCCGTCTGACTGTCTTTAGTGCTTTGTACAAATGTGCTTAATTTGGATGAAGGACTTTTTCTAAAGTCTTATGAATCCATAGACTACAGCTCAGGCTACCTTAAATTGGGAAAAACTGTTCTCTTATGCCGCTTGCAAGTGGAACCTCAAAAATGTACCTCAGATATGCTTTATAGATGATATCCATCTGTTGACGCAAAATTCTATGCCTAAAGATACTGAGAAAACTGAATGCCCTCCATAGCTCATAGGACTGACTCTTTAAGGACCAGGTGAATTTTCACATTGATAAGTGCAAGCAATGCATATTGAAAAACAATCAAATATACATATAAAATGATGAGGACTAAACTAGCTATTACCACTCAAGAGTGAGCTCTTGACATCATCGTGGATAATCCTCTGAAAACATCCACTCTATGTGAAATAGCATTCAAAAAGCAAGCAATGTTAGGTATCGTTTAAAAAGGAATAGCGAATAAGACAGTGGGTATCTTATTACCATTATATAAATCCACAGTACTCCCACATCTTGAATATTATTGTGTCATCAAAACAAAAAAAGTGTATTGACATTGGAAACAGTTCAGATAAGGACAACAGAAATGATTAGGAGTTTAGGATGGCTCCCATATGAGGAGAGATTGAAAAACTGGAACTTTTCATTTTAGAAAAGAGAAGACTACAGGTGGATGGGGATATATAGCAGTCTATAAAATCATGACTGGTGTTGAGAAAGTAAATAAGGAAAAATTATGTACTTGTTCTCATAACACAAGAACTAAGAGTCAGCAAATGAAATTAACAAGTAGCACCTCTGAAATAAAACAAAAAGTATTTCTTCACGCAGCACACAATCAGTCAATCTGCGGAACTCCCTGCCAGAGAATGTTGTGAAGACCAGGACTCTAAGGCTGGGTCTACATGTGCCCTTTCCTTTCGAAAAGGGCATGTTAATGAGCAGGTTCAAAAGATGCTAATGAGGCACTGCAATGAATATGCAGCACCTCATTAGCATAATGGCAGCCATGGTAATTCAAAAGTGTGGATTTTTGAACCGCGCACCGCCTGTGCAGACGGGACATTCCGAAAAGACCCCCCAGTTTTTGAAAGCCCGTCTTCCAATCACCATCTTAAGAAATCAGCATGACAGAAATCCTGGAGCTGAGGGAACTCAGGGGAGTGCTCCGAGACGTACCTCCCTCACCTCCTTCTTTGTCAAATGGAAAAATCCAATAAGCTTACCCATAAACAGGGTCTTCGACTATGTTCACTAACTCCGATCAAATTTTCTGCTTGTCTGATTAATTTCAGTTTTGGTGCTAAAATTCGCCTTTCTGTATTGACCAGTCTTTTCACTGCCTCAACCCCCACCCGTCTTCCAGTGAACAGTCCACATTAGGGCTGTGTCTATACTTGCATTCCTCTTTAAAAAAAGGAATGCAAATGAGGGAAACTGAATATTCAAATGAGGCACTGATTTATATATCATGCTTCATCTGCATAATCTCTTTTAGGAAGACATTCTTTTAAAAGAAAAAAAGCAGCGTAGACGGGGCTCTTGCATAAATAATCCCCATCTTCAGAAGAACCCTTCTTCCTATTTTGTTTCAGGAAGAAGGGTTCTTTCGAAGATTGGGTTTATTTTTGAAAGAGCCCCGTCTACACTGTTTTTCTTGTGAAAGAATCTCTTTTGAAAAGATGATGTAACTGAAGCACGATATGTAAATCAGTGTTTCATTTGCATTTGATTTCCCTCAATTGCATTCCTCTTTTGAAAGAGGAATGCAAATGTAGACTCAGCCTAAGAGATCTAGGTCTTCAAGGAAAAAACGGTAGACACATAACTTTTTAACATTTAATTCCCCAGCATTTGTTTGATGCCCTGTTTTAAAACAAAGGATGCAGACGTGCCTCTCTCATATGACAATTTAAAAATATTAATCTTTGAAATTATAGTTTATCAGCTAATTTTGGTCGTGGACACTAGAACTTGACTAGCAGAGTGCAGTAACTAAACTCTCTCTCTTCCTTCATTTGGATTTTTGCAACAAAGTGGGGCGAAGACAATAGTAGACATTTTCCATGAGCTCAGGTGAATAGCTCTGTTTTAAGCTTGTCATAATTCAGGAAACACTTACTTTAAATTTGATAGAAAAAATTATACCTTAACCCAAAACCTAATCTACTGAATTTGTTAGGATATTCTTTTGTTTGTGGATTTCACAGAAGAGGGGTGAACAGGGCTTACAGGCCACACAAATTATACCTGTACTCACGGAGTGGCAATCGTGGCTAAACACTGGGACAAGATATTAAAATAAACTGCCTGCAAGATGAATTTTAAGAGAGTCAACGGGTAATAGTTATAAATATCAAATATGTGAAGTGATGGACACCATACTTTTCAATGCCCACACCTTTTTGGCCTATCAGTAATACTCATTTTCTTCAGTCAACTTCCGTCAATGACCAGTCAGACTGCTGATGCAGCAGCATGGAAGCACTGAAAACCAGCTTAAAGTAGTGTATTTCATTTTGCCTGAGAAGAGGTAGGAGCATCCAATTATCTTCAACCAGAAATTTATTTGTAGAAATCCCTTTTTAGTCCTAGAAAAGCTATTTGGAGATATGACTCAGAGGGGTAGCTGTGTTAGTCCACAACTTCAAAAACCAACAAGCAGGCCTATGGCTCTTTAGAGGCTAACGTATTTATTAGGTCATGAAATTATATTGGTTTTACCTCTAAGGTGCCACAGGACTGATTGTTGTGTTTCGATATAGCTTAACTCAGCCTTCACAAGACCTGTGGTTTTGCATATTTTGAAAACTTGCACATTTTTGCTATTGCAAGTGGCAGACCAGCTAACGTTGAGATATAGTAATTATTTATAGGGAATAAGACAGTGCTATAATAAGAAAATAATCATACCAGCATCCTTGCTTCCCTAATAAGCATGTCACATTACGTTTTTTCTATAAGATCAAAGTGAATTGAAGACAAAAATTGAGAGATAAAATATAACAAACTTTCAATTGGATGCATCAGACATTTGAAATCAGTTACTGGAAAGCGTGTAAATCATTTCAATGTTTGTATTAAAATCACCAACGAGCAACTGAATTTTAATCCATGTACTCAGTGTTTTTCTAATTTATGATATTGAATATCAAACACTGCAGCCAGTTAATAAGTAAAATATTGCATTAAAAGGAATTTTGCTTAGTTACATTAAACAAACCATTAATGAAATGGGGGCCCACTATAAGCTCAGTTTTGGTTTTTTACAAGAATGTTTCTCATACTCAAAAGTTTGGCCTAACATTTTATCCTCAAAAAATGAATTACTGGTACTAACCGGATTACTTGTGCCTCTAACTTATCAACTCTAAGGAAGCTGGTTAATGGCACAAGTGATCAGATTTTGCACCTGCAATTCAATTGTGTCTACAACACACAGATCTCATTTATGTCATCCAAACAGAAGACCACATGTTTAAAAAAAAAAAACTCCCATGCCCCAAAACAGTCTTCTTATTCCAAAGAAGGAAAAAATACAGATAAGGGAATAAAAAAGGAAATAAACACTTCTGCAAAAATAAGTACTTTGAAACACTGTAATTGCTTGTCTCTGATACTCAGTACTTACCTAATATCTGTGCAGGTTATACATGGGATACAATGTCTGTTTGTTGTAATGAGGTTCAAAGCCACAGATGTTTCACTGTCAGAAGTTGGGTGTGCTCCACATTTAAAATAAAACTCCTGAAATATTGAAGGAGAGATAAAGAGAAGATTATATACCTGTAGCTCATGTCTTTTTATCTTAGTGTAAATGACATTTGAGACAGCAAGAAAAAAAAAAAAAATCAGTACTGCCAGCAGTAAAGGGGAGAATTCATTACACATGATGTAGAATCCCTTCCCCCACAAAAAACACCATATTATGCATGTGTTTCCTTCTCTGCAAAAAAGCGGTAATAAATGCCATATCCAATACTGCATGATTTCAATATGTACCATGTCGTAGTACTTGGCATGATTTTCTGGATCTATAGAGGAAAAGTAATGTAACACCACAGAGGTCTGGCCATTATAATGCAGGACATTATGCACCGTAACATATTCATGACCTCCCAAAATGTTCATCACAAAACTGGGATAGAATTTACAATCTTGGCTTTAAGTAAGTAAAGACTGGTCTTTTTCTATAAGTGGCGGAAGCCTATATAGCATAGTATTGCCGGTGACTAACAGGAAGTTCCAGGTCTCTAAGAACACAGTTTACATGTGTTCCATGTAATGTGATTTACCATATTTAAGTTGTTCTCAACTAATTTTGCTCTATATACCTTTTTCTAGCAAACTCATCAGCCTAGTTCGGAACTCCTTCCAGGAGTCCATTAAACTATGTGACTGCTGTGTGAGGAGTTCTCTTTTATCCTCTCATGCGAAAGAAGATCGTAGGGATAATGCTGAATGCTGGGGCGTATCCCCCTGGTGAAGGCACAATGAGATTGTCAGAAGCATGCAAGGTGGGCCATACAGCTGCAGCCAGCTAGGTGGCTTTGACAGACAGCACAGAAGCAGGGAGGGCATGCAGGAAGCCTGCAGGAGTCAGGATGTGGGGAGATATTGCCCCCACTGGTGCCCTGTCCTGGACACCCAGCCAGCCACAGCCTTTTATATTTTAAACCCAGTGAGGCCTAGGAGAATGAAAGGCTCCAGGAAATGGCGAGGAAAGTGGAAGGAGCCCCAGTCCGCTACATGTTACCATGGGTTCCTCGGAAGTTTGTGCCAGGCAGGAACTGCCCACACTGCCTAATGAATCATTTTCTGCTCTGCATGGATAGGAGTTATAGGAAGCACTGTTATGTGATGCCCCTGAAGAAGAAGGGGACTGCACGTAGCTTTAAAAACACGTCTGGGAACCTTGAATACAAAGCAGTGTTTCCCAAACCAATTTGGTCATGGAGCACTTCTGGCCTTGGAATATACTGGTGGAACACATACATGCTGCTCGTGGGCGGTGCATTCATACAGAAAAATTGCTGCGCATAATGCTCAAAAGTAGATTTAAAGGCATTAATTGTGACTGTTTTATTTTTACAAAGAACAAAGAAAAACAAGAGAAAATAAATCTGAATGAACAACATGTCCTTCTAATAGGAGAATGGTTAGCAACCCTATATTTAAGTATAAAAATTAAGTACACATCCAAAGCAAAACATTAATATAACAGCCAAAAGGAGGACGGTGAGTGTTTCCCTTTTGTACAAAAATAGAAAGGACAATATTGTTCAAAAAAAGGACTGTCCTTACTTACAGCTTAAAAACATTTTTATGAAAAATAAATGCAAAGAAAATTAGGTACAGAAAATTATTTTTAAATTTTGTGCTTTTATGAATTTGTTATTTTACAGACAACTACGGGAAAATAAAAATGACATTTGGCAGTTCTGTTAATGGAACAGTGGTTTTGCATCTGTTGATCATAAATCTGCTTAATATTCGGAATGATGCTGGAGAGTTAAATACTCATAGGTGCAGCAGAACATGATTTCTCTGAACATGACTCGTGCTGAAACGATCCAATGGACTCAATGTTTTGGCACAAGTAGCATAATCATAACTATACTATTCTGAATGTAGTATAAACATTAACACACCTACAATCTAAATAATATTTGAACACCTTAGTATCTGAAGGACAAAAAAAAAAAACATACTCCAGTGCGCAGAAGACCAGTGTTCCACAGAACATAGTTGGGGGAATGCCAGTATAAAGGGCTCTCTCACTGGATGGCCTGCCCCTCATAAGTGGCCATGGCACAGCAGCCTTTTGATTGATTGCCCCCCATCCCCACCCCCTGCTGGCAGCTCCCTGGGACACTCAACATTTGGTTCTTTCTTGAAATTCAGCCCTCCAGCCAGGATGCTCAGAGTCTCACTGCTTCCAAGGTGACACCCAAACACCCAGTGCCTCAGTAGCAGGCCTTCAATCCTGCTGCTCAACTCCTGAGGCTCACAGTGCCCATCCTGAGTGCCTGCTAGGGATTTCAGGGCTGCTGTCTGCTCCAGCCCAGGGCCCTTGTGATACACAGCAGGAATACTTTTTTTCCCCCATGATCACTCACTGTTCTCCAGGCTGCTTCCTACCTTTACCTGCCTGTGTTCTCTAGGCTTGTCTCTGTGCAGATTTTCTCTGTCTGTTGCTAAGAAGCTTTCTTCACAGTATCACTGAGCCTCTCTGGCAGCTGCTAGAGTCAATTTGCCCCTGCTGCCTATCTTCAGGCCCAGAGTACAAGATTCCTACTGCAGCCTTGTTCTCTCAGGTCTCTCTCCTCAGCCCTGCACTCCTTCCTTTGCTGGACACACCCAGATGAGTTCTTCCCAGCTGGGTCTAATTGTCAATCAACATTTCCCCTCCTGCTGCCAGAAACTGGAATAATTGGCCCCTCAGGCTCCCTATTAACCCTATATTTGCCAATATGGTTGATGTGTCCCACCACAGGAGTGTAAGTTTTGTTTGATAGGGTTTGGCTGCAGAGGTCTCTGTTTTGGGGGCAGGGGGAGAGTTCAGGGAAGTAAGTGTTGTTTGGGTTTTAAATGTGCACACTAATGTACTTGTTGTGGAGAAGGCAAACTGAAGAACTGCACCTTATATTTGGAAAGGAAGATCATGAGATTAATGGTGAGCTTTATTTCTCATGGGATTTGATTCTTCAATCTCACCCAGCCCTGAGAAAGCTCTGGCTTCTTCAGAAAAGCTCCACCCTTATGGTAGAAAGTTCCATTGTATCTGAGGAGCAAAGCTATCAATCAGTCTGCATTTTGGAGCTTAGGGTGATCTTTTATATACGCTGGCATGAAACCACTGTATTTAAGATTAAGAGCTAAGACCTTGACCAAATGACTTTTTACTGCTGGCT
The DNA here is from genome assembly GCF_033958435.1 of Carettochelys insculpta. Taxonomy (NCBI): domain Eukaryota; kingdom Metazoa; phylum Chordata; order Testudines; family Carettochelyidae; genus Carettochelys; species Carettochelys insculpta. The sequence continues at coordinate 86,927,876 of NC_134139.1, read as the reverse complement.
ACAGACTGCCTCCATGACAGCAATTATTTCCAGTATTTTGAATGTGTTGCTAACCTCAAACATTTAAAAGCATGAGATTTAAAATTAAAAAGTTTTTTATGGTCTTCTCTTTTATATGTTTTCAGAGCACGTGGGGCATGTATTCAAATGAGGGGTTAAAAAAGTGTTTTGCTGCAAGCTGAGATCCTCTTGAAATTACTTGGCTTTATATAAAACTTCAAATATCACGAGATTTGCAATACAATCATGTGAGTTGATAAGTCAAACTTTAAAAGAGAAAGTGATCATGATTCTGTTGTATGCACAAGCGAAAAGATAACAATAAATGAACAATTCTCACACAGGTAAATAAGCATGGCGCACATAAATAGCCTTTGTTTGCATAATTATGTAACTTTTAAAAGGCATTTACATATAAAATATATACATATAAAAATAATGTATTGTACCCATTGGAAACTCTTTTAGCTGATTACTTACCTTTAAGATGTTTTATGATATGCTTAACAAGTGAGGCATAACAGACCTGTATAACGCCCAGACCCTAATGGTCTATGTGGAGAGATTATTCTTAATTATTTTATTCAGTTTTTGAAGAGGGTGGAGACTGTATTTTCTTGTGAGACTAACTGAGAAGAACAGTGGTGCTCAATTTCATTTATTTTACTTATACTTCGAAGTAGTCTGACTACATACCATTCATCATTTAACAATATTACAAAGAACTGGTATATGCAGGATGGAAATTTCTGAGGCAGGTTATGGTTTGTGCTAAAGACCCCCTATTCAAATTCTAAAGTCTGGAGTAGGTCTATAATCCTAGAAACCCAGTTAGCATGAATGGAGAGATACATCACTGCCCCTCCCTTCGCTCACCAGACCCAGGGAAGATAGTGCCAGCTTGGGCAGCACCTTGAGTCTGAAGGGAGGACTGTTGCCTCAGCAACCACATTCCAAAGAGAGGCCCTGTATGTGAGAACCTAATTATGGTGTTTTCTCCTCTGCCATCCCAGGCTGGTACTCAAAACAACGATGTTATTGCTCTCTGCTGTTACTGTCTTTTTTGCTTTAATTTTCTAGATAAGCACGCCTGAATGTGCCCGTGTAAAGGTGCCATCATTGCTGCTGTAGATGCATCATCCATCCAATTAGACACATAGATGTTATTGCATGACTGCTTTGTTTAAGTAACTTGTTAAGGAAAACCACTTGTACTAGAGATGAAATGTTCTATAAGCAATGGGAGGGGATACTCCATAACCCTTTTTTAGATTATTGGCTTATTGTGCTCATTTTGTCTTGCTGCTAAGACCTATCCAGGCTTGGGTCACACCCGTGCTGTTGTTTCCCCCGCCCACTAATAAGCTATATAATCAATTGTAATCTATTGTCTGTCAGTGCTCCCCTGAGTCCTGATGGGCAAAGTGGCACTCCACCACCACAGTGTGTGTTAATAAACCCTCCTTCTTGCTGCATGCATGGTGTCCAGACTTTGTTTCCAACACTAGACATATGGATTCACCATCTAAAACCTTTGCTAGCTACTGTATTTTATTTAATTCAGGCACCCAGCAGGGAAGAGGATAGTATGGGAAAACACAAATTTACACTTCTATTCAAATATGTCATGCTAAATACTCAGTGAATAGATGCTAACATACAATCAATACTGACTGTGGGATACATTATGGTCCCCATAGTGTTCCATATGGTCTGAATTTGATCCATAGGAAGAAAGCATTCTCAAGGCCCTTTTGGATGAGCTTTGGCCTTTCTGATTTTTTCCATCCTTCTCTGGCTCCTATTCAGCAAGGTACTTATGCGCAAACTTAACAGTAAGCATGTGAATAGACCATTGAAGTCTGTGGAACTACTTGTAAGCTCTAAATTAGGCATGTGCTTATGTCTAAATTGTTTATATAAATAAGAGAATATCAATCACCCAGTACTCCAAAGCACAGATGTTAAGGGCATAGAAAATAGAGGACAGAAGAACTTTTGGTAAAAAATGATTCACCCAACAATAATATACTTTGTTTTTGTCCACAAGCTAAAAGAAATATTGAGCAATAAAAATGGAGAGCTCTAAAACACACGAAATAGGCTTAGACTTAGAGTCTTGCTTTTCTTTTGAAGCATCCTTATTTTTTGGCACAGAATTTAATACAATTTTTATCTCTCTCTGCTTTATTGCTAGCTCTGCAAACAATCATAAACTATGCCGTCACAGACAAAAGTGTACCCAACCTAGTATACAGGCATAATGGTTTTACAAGCTCTTGATACATCCCAGATGCAGTGCTAGCCCACTGGAGGCCCCAAACAGAAATATTTTGGGGCTCCCTCTGCACACCACAAATTAATATTTAATAAGGTAGAGGGCCTTGAGTCACTCAGAGCCCTCTGCAGTTGCTTAGTCCACTTCTGCTGATTGCCAGCTCTGATATTCCCTGTCCTTTCTTTCGACAAAGAAAAGAATTTTCTTCTGATTTTGTAAGGTTGATGAAGAGAGACAGTGAGAATGTTAGTACAACCTACCCCCTGCAGAGTATAAGTAGATGACAGTTGTCGAAATGGACGTCATACAGACCTCAGTCTGCACTCAAAACCAAATGGAAGGAGACAGAGAATTAATATTCTGGTACAGGTCTGCAATTACAGATAAAACCATCAAGACTAAGAATCAAATCACAGGAAGATGTAAGTACAGAACAGTGACTATTTTGAAAGGCACAACCGCACAGGTCGTAAAAATTAAGTAGTAAAAACAGTACTGTCAGACAAACCAATAAAGCTAATAGCTAGCTGCCAGCTAGAACAATACATTATTTTATTTTTTGGGGTTTTTTTTTTGTATTTCTTACAGTACTGTGATGGCTATTCTGTTCTAGTCTCATGTAAAAATCTCCTCTTGAACATTTGCAGAATTAACTTATCTATTTAATATTTCAACCTCTGGGATGTAGGAAGCATTGTCATGATGTCTGTGCGAAAGATGGACAGTCAAGTATCCGGGGTAGTATTCCCAGCTCTACACCTGACTTTCTTTGTCATTATGGGAAAGTTACTTGCTTCTCTATCCCCTCAGTTCATCGATTTATGAAAACAGCTTTAAACTACTTTCTGTACTTTCATATTTACAAAACGCTACAACATTGAGTGAAGTACACTTGAACTCTAAGCTGGTACCCTTGGGAAATAGGCTAAACTACATTATAGAATTTTCTGGAGCATGGGTGTTCACCGTATTGAAGGTAAACAAAGTCTATTACTAAAGCTTTTGTATGTACATTCTAGAGTACTGTAAAACATGCTATAAGATATATCCTCAATGCACTGTAAAACTGTTATTAAGATTGAAGATTCAGGGTCTGGAAGGGAGGTAGGCTGCAGGAGCAAGATGGGGATGAGGCTTCAGAGTCTGGGAGGAGGTGCAGAAGCACAGTGAGGATGGGGGTGAAGGGTCAGAGTGTGAAGGGGATGGGGTGCTTACCTGGTACTCTGCTACAATGAGCACATGTGGCTCTGTGCCCCACCCCGCCACCCACTGTTCCCAGGCCCAGCCCCTCATCACTTCCATTAACTGATTCACGGTGGGAGGGAAAAGCCTCCAGACAAGAGCTTTTTTGTGCTGTCATTCCCCCAGCAGTCACTCTCCCAGCCTGGCAGCAAGCAAAGGCACTTTCTCCTCCCCCCGCCAGGCAGAGCCCATGGACCAGACCCGGTCTGCGAGGCTCAGGTGCTAGCACTCCACCCATGTGGAGGCCTGAACTGTGGTTGTTCCTGGATCACAGAAACTAGATTACATCAAATAATAAAAGAACATAATCAGCCTTAGAAGATGAGTGTACTAGGAGCAAGAAACCCATAGAGTAAACCATCATTAAAAATGCATCATAATAAAAATAAAGTTCTATTTTAAAATACAGCGAAGTCACTTGTAAGTTGAGCACTCACGTGTCACATGCCAGCTCAGAGTAAGGGTCTATCACTGAGAAAAACAAATCACAGAAAATATTGCTTTATAATGACTAGGCTGAACATAGAGCAGCAAAATAATGAAAATAACCCATTTATGAAGATTGCCTCCTGAGAGCCCTCTCAGAAAAACAGAAGTTATAAAATGCAAAACAGGCACAATTCTGTAAATCATGTCCTTAAATACTTGCAAAAGTGCACATACTGACACACACAGAATGTTCAGAGTTAAGTGACTGTTTTACACGAAGGGTGTGTGTGTGTGTGTGTACACACACACACGGAGGGAGGCTCTCTAGCAGTACTGCAAATTTGACAGCAATGCTAGGCCTTCCTCGGGTGGCAAGAGGACACAACAAAGCAACCCCTTACCACCTTTTAGGTCCCAGGTCCCACCCTCGCGGACTTATGACGGGTGCACACTCGGTTGACCCGGACCCCACCGAACCCCCCTTGGGCAGGCTGGAGCTAGGAGGAGCAACGAGACAGACAACCAGATTTTTTCCAAACACTTACAATAAATTTATTAATTCTTAAGGAGGGAATGGAATATTATTGCACGTTTTTATTTTAGCAACAGTACACACTTACTTGAGTTAAAAACAAGGTGTTCATGTTAACACTAAAGTGACATAGTTTTGAATAAATTAGATGTAGAGGTAGGGTGTTGTAAAGGTAGGTTGTTGTTGAGGTAGGTTTGAAGGAAGTTGTATAGAGATAAGTTGTATAGAGGTAGGTTGTTGTACAGAGATAAGTTTGAAGGAAAGTAATAAATATTAATAACTATATAAACATATACGTGTCTTTTCTAAAATAAAGGAGGGGGACGGCGCTACCCTTCTTACCCCTACCGGGATCGGGTCGCTACTCCGATCCAAATATGAATTATGACCAATGGAGGATTTCCCACTCTATTGAGCCAGAGAAGAAAGTAGGAAAGAAGGGAGGCCACACCTTCACCTTATTGTGTATTTTCGTAATAAGTTGCTAGCAAGTGACTACCAATTCCTCTGTAAGTGAATATTATTAACTAACTAATATCTAGAATTAATACACTAAAATAATATAATGAATTTATCTTATTTACTACTAACAATTCTAATAATTTAACTAATTAAATAACATTAAAAAACCCTGTCTATAAATATGTCTATAAATACCAATTATAACAATAATAATAACAGTTCTAGATTGAACAGGCTTGTTAAGTGTCCTTTTTCAAATTAGAGTCCAGCCAGAGGCCATCAAGGCCCGGCCTTGGGGTCAGGCCCCCGGGTACTGCCCCTACCCTGCCAGGCAGGGACACAGCAAGGGGATCAACCTTGCTCCCCCACTGGGGGTTCCATTGCCACTGACTGGAGTGGGGATGTGTGTCTGTGGCTCCACACAAAGTGCAGGCCTGTCAGCGAGGATACTTCTCTGAATCGGTGTGTCACGTCCGGCAAATGAGTCAGGTCCGGTAAGCAGGTCAGGTCCCGTGAGTGTGATGGCGGGCCCTGGGTTTCACTGAGCCAGCCGCGCAGTACCTGCACAAGTGCAGGCCAGTTTGACAGCTGGTGGCTTCCCCACAGGGACACAGCTTGCTGCTGATGCTGCTGTCACTGCTTGCCACAGGAGCATGGGTGATGAGCAATCTTGTGCTTCCGGGCGAGTGGTGTGCAATCTTGCGCCTCGGGTAGGTGGCAGTGTTCAGCTCTGGCAATGTTCAGCTCTTCGCTCTTCGCCTTTTCAGGCTAGCCTAGGGACTGGCGGACGTTCCATGGAATCATGCCTTCCCGTCAAGCACAGCAGAATAGGCTGCGAGCCCTGCTTTTATAGAATGTTCTCATGAATATTTATGAGGGAATTAGCATACAGGCACAGTTCTCTATTAGGTCCTCACTTTCGCAGAAGGTTCTGGAAAGTCTCCAGAGCCAGCCAATCAGGGCACTGCATGAAAATCATGATTCATGAATATGTATGATTTCAAGTTGCCGGGGGAGCTAACCATCAAAAAGTGACCGTTGGAACACTGCTAGCTGGCAGGCTATGACTATTTGAAACTCCACGTGTCTGAGGATCTTTCCCGCCAAAAGCATGCTGTCCCTGACTCACGGGGGCAATTATGTCCACAGAGATGTTCTAAGCACGACAACACACACACACACACACACACACATATATAAAAAATGTGCATGTTTGCACACAGTGAAAAAGTAGATTCGCTACAGGTGCAGCTCTTGTGGGGGAGCCTGGCATAGCAACTCATTCATCATCTAGCCAACAGTTGTTCTTATCTTGCAGAGGTCTCTCTTGTGTCTCTCCTTGTGGGGTATTCATATTCTACATGGATTACATTCCACACAACACAGGTCACCAATATGACATGTTCTTCCTCTCCAGGTTCCTCTTTCATTTCTCTGTCAGAGGAGTGTCCTCGGGTCTCCTCTGTGTGGTATTTTAAGAAAGCTCCAAAAGCAAAACAAAACTACAAGTAAAGCAACTTCAGTGTCTCTCCTGGATTTGTATTTTCAAATCTTTCTGGGGCCTTCCCAGCTTTCTACTCTTCTGTAGAACACCGCCTAGGAGTAAGACCACCTTCCTGGAATTTCACCCCCCGCAGGATGCTTGATTCCAAACACCTCCTCCAAACATTCTGCCTATCTGTGGGACTTCAAGAGTTCCCTAGACCCTCCTGTCCCCTTCCCTTCCCATTCCTGGTAAGGTAGAGACTCCCTCTGAAGCTACTCTGATCTCTATTGCCCAGGAGAAAAGTACAGGTTTCTGCCTGTCTCCCACAGCAGACCTCTTCTACTTCCTTTATAGACACCACCCTGATCCTCATCCAGCTAAAACTCATCTTTACTTATATCTGGTCAAGCACAACCAGCTATGTTAACTGACCTCAGGTTCTCATTAACCATTTCACCACTCGTGTGGGTAAACATGGCACCACACACAAATACTTTACTAAAATCTCTTCTGCATTGTTTTCAGGGGATAAAAATTAGGAGCTCAGTTATGTCCTCAGCTCTGACAAAGATCAATGTCATCTCATGAAGGGAATGTATAGAATAGTGATTTACAAGGATTTAAGATCTATTGATACATAACATGTTTATGAGGTGATAGTTTAGACATCCAACTTGGCATATGAATCAGAACTTTTTGTAAAAATGTGTCCTGAATGACAGGCAACTATGTTCTCAGTCAGGGCTTGTTGCACCCTCCCACTTCTGGGCTGCCCCTGGGGACTGGAGCAACCCCCAGAGTAATTTAAATAGTCCTGGGGGGCAGTGGAAGATATAGCAGCCTCCCCAAGGCTGACGTGCCTCATATACCCTCAGCACAACATTCATACCAGAGCTTGTGAGGGCCCTGAAAGGACAGCTCAAAACTCTCTCTAAAGTCCTTCCCCCAAGTGGAGTGTTCCTGCTGCTGGGTCTCAGAATTGTAATATCCTTTTTCCAGTACGCAGGAGCTCAGGAGTGAAAAAAAATCTCACTCTGTATGCGTAATGTAAGCTCTTCCTGGAGTCCAAAGTAATTGTTCCCATTAGGTTGTCTAGTCTCCTGGGTTCAATCCCCTTAGTTTACTATGGAATTTCTGGGACTCTTTCAGACAAGCAGTCATTACTAAGGACCAGTTTCCAAAACTAGACACCCGCCTGCTGTACTCCACTTAAAGCCCACCTGAAGACAAGGACAAATGGAGCATCGTGAAGGTGAAAGGCCCAATTTGCTCCGAGAACTGGAGTGGTGAAGTGGCCCTCTATATTCTGTCGTGTAAGAGTGCGGATCTACACTTAAAGAGGGTGGGGAACAGCTGTGAGATAGGGTGATCATTCATCCCATATTAGGTGGGAGGTCACATATTTGGAACACCAAAAAGGCATCCCTGCATCTGATGAAGTGAGTCTGTGCTCACGAAAGCTCATGCTCAAAACTTTTCTGTTAGTCTATAAGGTGCCACAGGACCCTTCGTTGCTATTTTTAAAAGGCACTCATTGTGCCATATTTGGGCCTTCCCCCGACTGACCTTTTCCACCAGCAGCTGCACAGGCACAGCTGCTGGCAGGAGTCACTTCCCCAAGCCTTGGGGAAGTGTGGGAGCGTAGGCTGCTGCTGCGTCCCCACGCTCTGGGACCGCTGGCAGCTGCCACTTCTGCAGGGCTTCCGGGGAGGACCGTCGGCTACTACCTCCTTCCTGGCTCCCTGGGGCTTGGTGGAGCCGCCCCGCTCCCCAATTTCTCCCTGTCCTGTATTTGGGACAGCAAGTTTTCTGAGGATTCTCATGAATTTTGCATTAACAAAACTGGGAGAGCTTGTAAACCTTGCCTTGCTCTGCATGAAAAATCAACAGCACTGAGTTTATGTTGTATTATAGTGTGTGTAACTCAGTGTTTTAATGTAAGCCTCCAATTTACTGCATACATGAATAAGTTATGGAAAACATGTATGAACTGAGATTTTGAGTATCCTTTAAAAAATCAGCATGATTTACACAGCAGTATGAATCCCACATGTCCTTAAACTGTGGTTTGGAAAATATCATATTTTGTTCTTCGTGCAGTCCTGGTGAAATAAGAAGTTCAACTTGTCTATAATTTTTTGGATTAAATTTAGCAGTTATGAAGTCAGGGATTCATCATGCACTGGCCTAAATCACTCCCCCACTTAAAAAAAATTTTTTTCTCTACACCACCCTGCAAATGCATTTCAATGCCAACCTTTCACATATCTGTTATGGTAGACCTCATCATTCAGGAGGTGGGTATGACTAATTTATGTGAACAACAAAAAGTCCCGTGGCACCTTGTAGACTAACATATTTTGGAGCATAAGCTTTCGTGGGCAAAGACACACTTCATCAGATGCGGGTGATTTATGTGGTAGCTTTGTCATGTAGAGATATTGGAAAGAGGAGTTTATATTCATTTGGGAGTCAAAGCCAGTTTTTAAATTCTTCTCTTCAGACAAGAAAGGCTAGTACACCTCATTTTGGTACTAGTCAAACTACAAACAATTTTTACCTAAGGATATTGTTAATTATTCATTAGGGATACAGATACACAGCTGGGTTTAACAATGGTAATCAAATAATATCAGCAATGGAATTACAGTTAGGATGCTCTATGCTAAACAGCAGCATGAAAAGGACGATGTATATATTTCAAACATTTAATACAAATTTCCAAGTACCCCACTTCTAAATTTTCAAATGGAAAGGGTCTCTGCTCTAGGACATGAAGAGGATTGTACAGAACTTCACGTAAGCTGTCAGAAATATGAACTTTGAAACATGCCTTTATGGAGTGCAGGGAAAAAACTGATGACCCAAAAGAGATGAAATATTGTACAGTAAGTGTTAATAGACTGCTGATAATTAAGCTGAACTCTAAGCTAAGATGAAATATCCTTTAGCTACAAGAATAGCAACGGGGAGATGAGTTACTTAGTTTAAATGCCCTTATGGGGAACAAAATGCATTTAATTTGACAACAGACAAAAGAAGAATAAAAATATTCAAGAAATGAGTCTCTCTTCAGTATCTGCTTTCTATTTGAGCACCGATTGTCTGAACTCACTGCCCTTCTCAGAATGCCTAGGGCTAAGAAGAAGAAAGGCCTGCTATTCTCAATAAAGGCTCTTTAGGCTGAGTCTCCTTTGCCAATCCTTCATCAAGGCTGTCACGATAGTGTATGCTTGGTCTCAGTTAATACAGTCAACTCTGACCTTTATAGGAGGGCCAGGAAGAATCAAAACACTCCTTTAAATGTTATTTTTGAGAGATGTTCCTGGTAAAGGGAGGGAGGTTATAACACAGTATCCAAGTTTTCCATACTTTAGTTTGCATTCATTAACGAAAATTACCATTCAAAATGTTTAAGGGATTGTTGAAGACTTCAGTTGATAAATTGCTGTAATGTAACTGTAGCCTAAGTGTTCCACAGTGCACTGTGACTTGCTGATTCAAATAGTGGTATAAATTTATGTAACTTTGCTAGAAAATGTTTCATTTACTCTGCAGGTATATTAATATCATCTTCTCCCCATAAGTTTTGTCTTTGACTTTTAACGGCTTGTTCACATGAATACATAATCTTGGTCCAACAACAGCAAGGAGTAGTGTGGTCGGGGGGAGGCGCTCTCAGGATTTAATTTAGCACATCCCTCCTGGGCATGCTAAACTGAACCCTGGGAGATCGAACACAATAGTATCAATCTTCCTCTTAGTCTAAACAAACCATCAAGATGGGAAGTAAATCTGCAGCAATGGGAAGCTGCCATGCAGGAGCTGATCTTGGGGACTCTACTGTCACATACTGTTTCTAAGACTTTTGTTGTAATACCACTTACTGAGTTCAAGATATCAAAGCCACTGTTATGTTATCAGTATTACATTATTAGTATTATACTACAGGTTGAACCTGTCTAATCTGGAACACTCTCATCCAGCAACATCTGAAATGGAGCATGATTTTAGCTAGCCAGAAGACAATTTATTGTGGATGTGGACAAGTTTCCCATCATTCCATAAAGTTTGTTTACAGCCACCAGTCCTGGCTCCTAGTGTCCTGTGCTCTTTACGTGTAGTTTATGCTCTGCATGTCTTCTAAGAGCCCAGTAAGCAGTGGAAGGCTACGTCTACACTAGCCCCAAACTTCGAAATGGCCACGCAAATGGCCATTTTGAAGTTTACTAACGAAGTGCTGAAATGCATATTCAGCGCTTCATTAGCACGCGGGAGGCCGCAACACTTCGAAATTGACGCGCCTCGCCGCCACGCGGCTCGTCCCGACGGGGCTCCTTTTCGAATGGACCCCGCCTACTTCAAAGTCCCCTTATTCCCATGAGCTGATGGGAATAAGGGGACTTCGAAGTAGGCAGGGTCCTTTTGAAAAGGAGCCCCGTCGGGACGAGCCGCGTGGCGGCAAGGCGCGTCAATTTTGAAGTGCCGCGGCCTCCCGCGTGCTAATGAAGCGCTGAATATGCATTTCAGCGCTTCATTAGTAAACTTCGAAATGGCCATTTGCGTGGCCATTTTGAAGTTTGGGGCTAGTGTAGACACGGCCGAAGTGTTGTAATGTGGTAGAAAATATTGACCTCCCATCATCCAGAAAATTCTCTCATCCAGCACCAGTCAGGTCCCAAGGATGCTGGATTAGAGAGGCTCAATCTCTCATACAGGAAAAGGATAGTAATTTGGCAAAAACAGTGTGGGCTGAGGAGATGTAGATTCTATTCTTGGATCTTTAGAAGAGCTTTTCCGTAGCCCCAAGCAAGTCACTTAGGGCCAGATTTTATAAAGATATTGAAATACCTAAAGATGCAGATAAGAACATTGTGGAATCTTTGTTAAGTACCTAGATATCTAATCAGCTCTTAGCTTGGTTAATACTCTGTTTCTCTCTCAGTACAACAGAGTAAAAATTCTTTATGGGACAGTAACAGTGTGAGCATTCCACCTCTTCAGACTAAGCCCAGAGAAGTCAAGGAAAACAATGTCCTCGTCCCCCCAGCCACAAAAATTAGAGCACACCTGCAATATTCAGCAGTCTGAAATAAATTATATGCACAAACTGTCTTAAAAAATTAACCTTGCTAATTCAAGCACTCAAACATCAAGGTTGCAGAGAGAGGTTACTCACCTGTAGTAACGATGGTTCTTCGAGATGTGTCCCCGTGGCTGCTCCACAATACGTGTTGGGCTCGCCCGGCGCCACAGATTGGAATTCTTCTAGCAGTTTCTATTGGATCGCGCATGCGCCGACGCGCACCGCTCCCTTACGCACCCCCGGCCATATGTGCGATCCGGTCCCCGCCAGTTCCTTGACCAACCGCCTTGGATGCTCCTGAAAAACACCAGACAGAGATCTGAAGTGGGGAGGATGGGCAGGTAGTGGAACACCCACGGGGACACATCTCGAAGAACCATCGTTACGACAGGTGAGTAACTTCTCTTTCTTCTCCGAGTGGTCCCTGTGGGTGCTCCACAATAGGTGACTACCCAGCAGTAACCCAAGTAAGGAGGTGGGTAATCGATTTATGTGCATCTTGCCCCCGAGAGGACTGCTGTCGACAGACGGGTATCCTCATCGAACACCCAATGCAGGGCGTAATGTTTGGCAAAGTTGTCATAGGATGACCAGGTTGCCGCTCTACAGATGTCTTTTAACGGGATTCTCTTGAAGAAGGCTGTTGATGCTGCCACTGCCCTGGTGGAGTGAGCCCTAGGCGGAGCCAGCAAAGGGGTCTTTCAAAGCTCATAGCACATTTTTATACAGGATACGATGTGCTTCCAAATTCTCTGGGAAGAGAGGCCTTCCCCTTTTGACCTGGGAGTGACAGACACCAGAAGCCTGTCCATTTTGCGGAAGGACTTAGTTCTGTCTATGTAGAAGGCCAACGCCCTTCTCACATCTAGGAGATGTAGGCGCGCCTAGTTGCTGGGGCTGTGAGGCTTCGGGTAAAACGAGGGTAAAATTATTGATTCGTTAAGATGGAACTCCGAGGAAACTTTTGGAACGAAGGCTGGGTGTAACCGTAAGGTGACCGCCTCCTTTGAGAATACTGTGCAGGGCGGCGTTGCCATCACTGCTGTGAGCTCGCTCACCCTACGGGCTGACGTAATCACAAGAAGGAAGGTTGTTTTCATAGTAAGGAGTCGGAGGGGTACCGTGGCTAAGGGTTCGAAGGGTGGTCCCGATAGCGTGCTGAGCACCAAGTCCAAACTCCACAACGGCGGTAGCGGTTTTCGAGGCGGGTACAGGTTTACCAGCCCCTTCAAGAACCTTGTGACGATAGGGTGGGCGAATATGGTGGGCCCTTCCTCTATATGCCGAAAAGCTGATATAGCAGCGAGGTGGACCTTTATCGAGGATAGAGAAAGCCCGTCTTGTTTGAGGTCCAATAGGTATTCTAGTATTACGGTTATGGGAACGTCGAGGGGAGCTAAGTGTTTGGCAGAACACCAGGCTGTAAAGCGTGTCCATTTCTGTTCGTAAGTCCTCCTGGTGGAGGCCCTTCGGCTACACTCCAAGACTTGTCGTTCTCCCTCCGTACGCATGCTCTCTAATCCACGCACTGAGCCATGGATTAACCATGCTTGTAGGCATAGTCCCTGAGGGTGCGGGTGCACTATGGACTCCCTGAGCCTGCGTGAGTAAGTCCGGAGCCACCGCTAGGGGGAGTGGTGGACGATCCGACATGCACAGAAGCAAGGGAAACCATTGCTGCCAATCCCAAATTGGGACTATGAGCATCACGCGAGCTCTCTCCCTTCTGGCTTTCTGCAGAACCTTGTGGATAAGCGTTGTGGGGGGAAACGCATAGAGTAGAGGGCCCTTCCATGAAATCATGAATGCGCCCCCCAGGGACCCCCACCCTATTCCTGCTCTGCAGCAGTGCTGGGGACACTTCTTGTTGTACTGGGTGGCAAACGAATTGACTTAGGGAAACCCCCAGGTACGAAATATGCACCGTAGCAGGTCGGAGCGGATCTGCCATTCGTGCGTGAGTGCGAAGCGCCTGCTCAGCTGATCTGCCTTCACATTGTGGGTGCCCGGCAAGTACGAGGCTTTCAACGTTATGTTGTTGGTGATGCACCAGTTCCACAATCGGACTGCTTCCGCACATAGCGCATGGGATCGTGCCCCTCCTTGTCGATTGATGTAGAACATAGTGGAGGTATTGTCGGTATTGACCCCGACTACTTTGCCGTGTAGGTATTTCCGAAAATGTCTGCACACACTGAACACCGCTCTGAGCTCCAGTATGTTTATGTGCAGTGTCTGTTCCGCAGGGGACCATAGCCCTTGCGTCACCTTGCTGCCAATGTGTGCTCCCCATCCAATGTGGGAGGCGTCGGTAGTAAAAAAAAATAGAAATTTGTGGTTGGTGGAAGGGCACCCCCACTAGCAGATTCTTGGGATCTCCCCACCACGCTAGGGATCTGTGCACTTCCGTCGTGGGCGACACTACCCTGTGGACAGTGTGGGATGCCGGTTTGTAAACACTTGCCAGCCAATGCTACAGGCTTCGCATGTGTAACCTGGCATTCTGTACCACAAACGTCGCTGCCGCCATGTGCCCCAACAGTTGCAGGCACGTTAGGACTGGCACCGCGGGGCTGTACGTCATGACTTGCACCAGGGAGCTGATGGCGTGGAAGCGGGCGTCGGGCAGGTATACTCTTGCTGCAATAGAGTTTATGTATGCCCCTATGAATTCTATATCTTGCGTGGGTTCGGTCTTTGACTTTGTGAGGTTGATAACTAGGCCCAGCGAAGTAAACGTGTTCGCAGTAACGCATATCATGAGTAGGACCTCTGCCTTTGAGGCCCCTTTCAGTAGGCAGTCGTCCAGATATGGAAAAATAAACACCCCCTGTCTGTGCAGGTAGGCTGATACCACTGCCAGGGTTTTGGTAAAGACTCTGGGTGCTGAGGATAGGCCGAACAGAAGAACCCTGTACTGGAAATGTTCCCTGCTGACCGTGAAGTGGAGGAAGCATCTGTGTGCTGGGTGGATTGTTATATGAAAGTAAGCGTCTTTTAAGTCGAGGGCTGCAAACCAGTCTCCATCGTCCAGTGCCGTAAGTATGGAGGCAACTGTGATCATCTGAAAGCGTTCTTGCGCAAGTAATGGTTGAGGCCCCGTGGATCCAAAATCGGCCTCCAGCCTCCTGTTTTCTTCTCTGTTGGGAAGTAATGTGAGTAAAAACCTTTCCCTTGGAATTGTTCCGGCACTCTTTCCACCACCCCTATGAACATGAGGTGATCTATCTCCTGCTTCAGCCTCGACTCGTGGGCAGCGTCCCTGAGATGAGGCCGGGTGGGAGGTTTCGTCAGTGAAGTGACTGGAAGGGGGTCGTGTAACCCGTGGCTATAATTTCTAGCACCCATTTGTCTGTGGTGATCTTTTGCCATTGGGAGTGGAACGGTTTGAGGTGATGATGGAACATGAGATGAGAATGACATTGAGCGATGGTGTTGATAGTGCAGCCCTCGACATAACTGTCAAACTTGCTGTCTCTGGGCTTGTCCCGAGGGTGTACGGCTTTGTTGAGAACGTCGTCTGGGGGCCCTATACTGCTGCTGCTGTTGATGGCGCCCTTGGTCATAGCCTCGCTGATATTGAGCGTGCTGTGGTTGGTAAGCATAGCGTCTTTGCTGAGGATACAACTTCTTTTTCTTGTATGGGGGGTAAAATACCCAAGGTCTTAAGTGTGGCCCTCGAGTCTTTGCTGGAGTGGAGGACCGAATTGGTTGAGTCCGCAAACAGCTTTTACTTATCAAAGGGAAGATCCACGATCTTCGCCTGTAGGTCTCCGGGGATACCAGACGTCTGGAGCCAGGATTCCCTACGCATTACCACTGCTGCGGCTGTTGAACGTGCCGCTGTGTCCGCCACGTCCAGGGCAATCTGGACTCCCGTCCGCGATGCCGCGTCGCCTTCTTGGACAATCGCCTTTAACACTGGCTTCTTGTCCTCCGGAAGTGAATCCATGAGAGGAGTGAGTCTAGAGTAATTGTCAAAGTTATGGTTTGATAGATGTGCCATGTAATTTGCCATTCTCAATAATAGGGTAGAGGAGGAGTAGACCTTCCTGCCGAACAGCTCTAGTTTCTTAGCATCTTTATCCGACCCCCTTGATTTGTACTGAGACATTTTCGACCTCTGCTGGGACGATTCGACCACCAAAGAATTGGGTTGTGGGTGACTAAAGAGGAACTCCATGCCCTTGGCTGGGATGAAGTACTTCTTATCTGCTCTCTTGTTTGTAGGCGGAATAGAGGCCGGAGTCTGCCATATGTTAGTGGCTGACTCCATCATGGCTTCGTCCAGCGGGATAGCGATTTTAGTTGAAGCCAGGGGTCTCAAATTTTTCAGGAGTCTATGGTGCTTCTCCTGCACCTCTGCTATTTGAATGTCCTGCGTGAATGCTACTCTTTTGAACAGCTCCTGGAATTGTTTAAGGTCATCCAGACAGGAGACATCCCCGGGGGCCATGGCCTCATCTGGGGAGGATGAGGAGGAACCACCGCTGGGATAAACATCCTCCAAATCCTCTGGCTCCTGAGTTTGGTGGTATACTTGCTCCCTGGTGGGCTGTGAAGGGAAGTCTCGGGATTCTGGTCGTAATTCCCCCTGGGACAACTGCGTTCCCATCCCACAGCGAGAGTGTACACGGGAGTATTGACGAGTAGTAGGAGAGGACCTGCCCCTGGATCTAGACCTGCGATGTCTGTGTTCAACATGATGAGGACAACCATAGCAACATGTGCAAGGGCCCGGTGATGGAGACCTGGACCACAATCGGGGAGTGT
This sequence comes from Carettochelys insculpta, assembly GCF_033958435.1. Lineage (NCBI taxonomy): Eukaryota > Metazoa > Chordata > Testudines > Carettochelyidae > Carettochelys > Carettochelys insculpta. The sequence continues at coordinate 86,911,588 of NC_134139.1, read as the reverse complement.
ACCCGTGATGTCTGGGAGAACGGGTTCTCGTGATGACAATGACAGTGGTGAAGCTGGTTTGTGACAGTACTCAAGGGGATCCATGCCCAAAAATGGTGAAGGTGGCCTGAGCCACGGCGAAATTGGTTGGAGGAACGGAGAGGGAGGCCCGAAATAAGCCGATGGAGTTGCAGCCCGGCGGTGCAGCATGTGTATCTCGGGAGGGGGGCTGGGTGATAAGGGCAGTGCAGCCCTGCCTGGAGATGGACTAAGGTGCTGGGTTTTAGCTCTGGCCTTGCCCCTCCCCTGCGGGGTGGGCGCCGCCCCCTCCGGAGCCGGGGATCTTGGCCCCGTTGTCGGCGCCACGCTCGGCACCGTCAACAGCGGTGCCACGTGGGTAGCTTCCTCCGTCGCCGGTAGGCTCCATGCTGGGTGCCCCTGCGCCGTCGGTGCCACGGGAGCCAGTGCCACATGCAGCGGCGCCGCCGATTCCGGCGCTTGCTGCGCCTTCCGTGCCGCCTGTTGTATAATCGGAGGCTCGGCCTCTGCCACGTGTGCTGCTGTGCTGCTGCTTTCATCAGCTCGCGGCTGGGGGCTCTGCATTCCGCTCGTCCTGCTCGCTGGGACCGCCGGCAAGGATCGAGTCGGGGAGAGTTTCCTCCTCTTCTGCACAGAGGGGGTCAAAGAGGCTGCCTTCCCTTTATGTGACCCAGAGGGCCCTTCTGTGTGAGGCTTCAACGGAGGTTCAGGCTGGAGAGCCTTATCAAACAAGATCATTTTGAGCCTCATTTCTCTGTCCTTCCTGGCCCTGGCTGTAAGCTTAGTGCAGTGGGAACACTTCTGGGTAACATGAGACTCTCCCAGGCAGCGAATGCATTCACTATGCCCATCTGAGGCCGGCATAGCCTCCCGGCATGACTCACACTTCTTAAACCCCGAGGAAGCCATTGCGGTGAGTCTTTACTGTTAATAGGGTACTTAGCCACTAATCAGTGCTTTCTAACCCAAAATAACATTCACGGGCTTCAGGGCAGCGGATGGCTTAACAGCCTTCTTGTCCGCCCCTCCTTCATTCCTCTTGTCTCTGCTATCTAATATGCTCTTCTCTTTCTTCTTTTTTTTTTTTTTTTGTATAATAGTGACAAACAAACGAACTACACGTAAAAAAACAACTATCTTATGCCGGGGGCATGCGCGATCCAATAGAAACTGCTAGAAGAATTCCGATCTGCGGCACCGGGCGAGCCCGACACCTCTTGTGGAGCACCCACGGGGACCACTCGAAGAAGCAGCTCCCTTTTTGTCACCCCTTTGTGTATGCTTTATGACAGAGCCTTTGATTGTATGACTGCATATTTTTCCATAGGATCAGTCCCTCTGTGAGTAAACAGAATGGGAAGTGCTCATTGAAAGAGAAACTATTCCAATTTTTATTTATCCTTATTCAGTGCGTGTAACCCCACACATTATTTGCATCATATCATTCAAACACCACTCTACCGAAAGAAATGACAATTGCCTCATGGGCTCCTGTAAAGGTACATTCATATAACAGCTGAATGCTTTGCAGAAAGTAATTAATTTACTTTCAGTACCCCATGAGATGGGAAGGAATTATTATTCCCCATTTTACAGATGGTGAATTGAGGCACAGAGATAGTGAATCAGAATCAGCCAGTTTTGTGTGTCCAAGCTGCAAAGTATGCCCTGATTTTTCAGAGATTACCATTATATAACACTTTATATGTTCAAAGCACAACCCTCACTACTCATAGCTGTGGGAGCTGACGACTTGTATAAATCACATGCCAGGGTGTTAAATCAACCCTCAAGAAGGAAAAACAAAAATCACAATACACAATTGGCGACCATCTGAGAAAGTCTGGTTTCAGAGACTTACCTGGGATCACAAAAGAACTGTGTGGCAGAGGCAGGGATAGAGTCCAAATCCCAAGGCAACTTTCACCTGCGTTCATCGTGTGACTGCCCCTTCTCTGATTCAGTTCCCTGTCTCATTCACTATAAACACTTTCATACTTCTAAAACCAATGTTGCAGATGTCCTACAGCCAACAGGTTCATTCACTATGCAAGCCAGATTGGCTCCCTGAGTGCCATGCAGCTTGCACATAGAATGATACAAGGAGACTTGGGGGGTAAAATAGTAGGTGAACATACAATTAAGAATAAGGTTCTGTCAAGGAGGTCACAGACTCCATGACTTTCTGTGACTTCTTCTCTGACTAGACTGGTGGCCAACCCCAGAGAAGCTAGAACAGTGGTCCCTGAAGCCACCGGAACAGTGGCTGGCATTGGGTCAGCCTGCTAGGACTGGAGCAGTAGTGGGGCTGGATGTCTGTAAGCCCCACATCACTGTTTGTCCCACTTCCCCTTCCTCCGAACTAGTCTATTTTTACTGAAAGTCAGGGACTGGTCACAGGATTCTGTGAATGTATGTTTATTGTGTGTTACCTGTCCCTGACTTTTACTTAAAAACAAAACCCCTACGGATAGAATCTTAACCTTAATTATAATTCACATGTACAAAGTAGCCAAATTAAACCTGCAGAGACAAACTTCAGTCCAGTAGATCCTAACTTGTGATGCTGGACTTCACAATCATAATATTTCAATAGAGATTTGTATATAGCATTTTGCATATTTTTTTAAAAAAAGCAAACTGACCTCCCTAAACAAATCCATTATAATGGCTTGTACATGGTTCATCAGCAGAGATAAAACCTTTAGCTCCGACACAAACCTCTGCCATTTGAGAGAGAAGACAAGGAGAAGACAGCAGTAGTAGACTGCAATCTTCCACATGGGCCAGCACTAGAAGGAGCCTAAGTACACACTTTGCCAGTGGATTTCACAGCTACATGCTGATACTGAAGATATGCTTCGAAGTAAGGGAAAAACGTGTGTAGACTCTCTGCTGGCTACTTAGATGTAGTGCCTAACTTCGAAATTAGTTCTTATTGTAGACACACCCTAAAAATATAGAAGAGCGTGTCTCAGAGAGGTAGCCGTGTTAGTATGTAGCATCACAAAAAACAAGCATTGTTGTAGTATCTTAAAGACTAACAAATTTATTTATGAGGTAATGACCTTTTGGGGGTAAGACCCACTTAATTTTCTGAAAATGTGAAGAAGAGTGTCTGATCCATGAAAGCTCATTACCTGATAAATAAATGTTAGTCTTTAAAGGTGCTATGGTACTGCTTGTTTTTCGAGGAGAGAGGTTGTCTCCCAGCTCTCACTTCTAGTGCCAGATCCCACAGTAGTTCTCACCAGATATGAGGAGCAATTGTCAAAAAAATCTTGCTTGGCCCCTGCAGTCCTGGGCTGGAGTACACTAAGTGAACTCCACAGGAAACATACATAGGCAGTCTAGTTGGCACATAGGAATTCTGAGGGGATGGAAAATGATCAATGCAGGCAGAGATTTCAGCTGACAAACTCTCGGAGTTCTCTATTAAATACGGGAGAACTGAGCTTTTTGGGGTGAATAACTCCACCATATTTGGGCAGATATTCCTGGGATGTCCCTTCCTGGCACCACAACAAGCTTTGCCCCACCTGCAAGTTTTAAGCTCTTTCTCTAAAGCATGGAAACGATCTTTTATGATGAATGGTTGTATGGATTTTTTTTTTAAACTCATGGAAATCAGTATTTCTATTTTCCTAACTTCATTCTCAGAAACTGCTGAGCTGCTTAATCTGAAATTTTCCAGGCAATTTGAACCTGAGGCAGACATGTCACATCTGTGATGGAAAATTTCAGTCAGAATTGCTGAAGTTTGGCAAAGTTATAAGATACTGAAAACAGGGTTTTATAATGAAAAGTGGCAGGTAATCCCAATTATAGGTAGAGCTACATGTGGCAAATGTAATATAGAACACAAAATCAGTTTATTAATCACACTGTGAAAGTAGTGTAACATTTTATGTATGAAGTACCTGTGCTTAAGGGAAATTTTTTCTATAAAGTCATCACTTTGGAATTTATTGGCCAAATATAGAGATTTAAAAGTATGATAGGCACAGCTGTGTTAAGCTCGTCATTCTTAATCAGCAGTCTCACATGGTATTGCCAAGGTTATTAATGATCAAGCTAACCTCATTCACAGCCTATTTCTAAGGGAATTGTCAATACTTTATGCGATAATCAGTTATTTAATAACATCACTGTTTTTAAGTTTGTGTGTTCAGCATTGTGGAAGTATAAGAGTTACATTGTAAAAATCACACTATGATACAATGTTGCTTCTGACCTCAAGAAGGGGAAGTTATGTTGACGCTGTGTGTAGGAATGTAGGGTGGGTTTGGATGGAGCCAGCTGCGCCTGGGAAAGCAGGAACCAGAGCAGTAGGTGCTAGATGGTAATTAATTAAGGTAACCAGAGAGTCATAAACAGGAGACTGCTGAAGGTGATATGGAAATGAAGATACATGACTGGTCTCAGGGGCTATGTGGGGCGTGTGTCTGGTTTTTCTTTGTTTATTAACTTGCCTTCCTTTGTCTATATAAATTGAGAGACCTGAGCCCTAGGTGGGGGGCTCACCTTTTTCTGAATGTATTAGCAGAGCAGCTCTGCTAATAAACAGACTGATCTGACAAATTGTGAGTCTTGAGTCTGTCTTTGACAGCATGCATATCTATTGTCTATTACAAACACAGTATTTCCTTTTCAGTTCATCAATTGTACTGCAATTTAAATGTAGAAGATACAAATAAGATTCAAACAATGATTAGTACCACTGTTTCTCATGGGATTATTAAATACACAAAATGGAAATTCCAGTATCCATCCTCTGTAAGACTTCCTTGGGTTACAAATACAATACCTTTCATTCTGTACCACTCTTTCCTTATCCATTGGAAGAACCAGGCTGAAAATAAGACTACAACAGCTCTGTGAATCTCTCAACTGTTATTATCCACAAACTACTGTTTAATGACGCAAGAACATAGCTTGTGGTAAATCAAACTTCTCACTTTCTTAATAGCTTTGCTCATCAAAGGCTAAACACAATCACTCTCTCTTTTGGTTCTCACCAAATATTATGGCACCATTTCTACTGTCACTTCTGTAATTATTTCAGTCTCCAAAGTAGGATAATTCCATAATAAATGCTGTTTACATGCATTTTATTCTCAGTATGGTCCAGTTCATTTCTTACATTTCTGTTTTTCCATAGTGCAAGTTAACTACCATGAAGCTGATGATGTACAGTGCTTTCCATGAAAAGTCAACATCTGCCTGAGCAACTACCCCACACTGGTACCTGACAGACAGTAGATATTTTCCTAAGCAGACAAAAAAAGAGAGTTTCCATATATCTCAGACATGAGTAACTATAAATAAATGGTAACGCCATAATAGGAGCAAGTTTGCCTTTTACATAAAATGCCCTGGGGAGTTAACCCTTATTAGAGGTAGTCTGAAAAAGTGTGAATTTCCCCCTACTTCATCGAAATTTCATTTCGAACGAAATTTTCTGAAAAGACTAACTCCAAGCATTGTGTTAAACTGACATATCAATTGTTAATAAATTCAATTATCTAATCAAGTCTGCTCTAACCAAACTGAACTGCTCTGTTAAACTGAGTCAACAGGTTCAGGTTAAAGAACTATGAAGTAAATTCTCACTTTTATATTTATTTGAAGCAGAGTTTGAATTACTTGAGCCACAAATGAAGTCTCCACATTAGAAAAATCTACTTAAAATGCATCATAATCATCTTATCCTGAACTTCAGTGCTGATTTCTAGGACTTCCAGTTTCCCATCAGTCTTTTTTGAAGTAGACTCCAACTGTTTAAATTTATCATCAAGTATTTCCTATAGAGAATCAAACCCCTACTCAAAGCTTAATTTGCTCTAGCAATCAGATTACAATTTTTATGACAATTTAAGTTACCAAAGGTTTTCAAAAAGGGAGGGTAACTCGCATCGTATTTGACATCAGAGCCTCAGTCTCTCTCTCCTTTGGCAGGAAAAAAAAAAGTTTGAGATTATAGGTTTGTGTAGCTTGTTTCTTTTCCAATCACACTAACAAGCACTTGCGGGCAAAGACAGTGATCAGAAATTACAGAAATAACTTAAAATGCAAAAGAAACTGAAATAACACATTCCAGAACTGGAGTGACAATGCATCTCATGTCATCTTATCCCTCATGGACTTTCATTCTATGATTAATAAGAAGTCCACAGTGGAAACATCCAGGAACAGACAACCAAACTATGTGTAGTATGCCTTTAGTAATTTTAGCCCCGTGCATCTATTCCTTATAATAGACCTCTACTCCATGGTCAATTCTATACAATTATCCTGAAGACCTCTACTGTTTACAGCAAAATCCTGCCCTTCTGATGCTGAATTTTTGTGAAGAGTTTCAATTGCCCACTCACAGAGGCCAAGAGACTCAGTCCAGTTCAGAGCTTGGAGAAAGAATACTGTTCACCTAATTGACCAAATTAACAAGAGTTAGGTTGAACATAAAGTTTTACTTCAGTTTTCAATTCTCACCTATTAGAATTGTTGATCCTAAGCCCTCTTTTTCTTACAGGCTGTGTCTACACTAGCAAGTTCTTTCAAAATAGTTTTTGAAAGAAGGGGACTCTTTCAAAATATGCACAGAAGCATCTACACACAAAAACATTCTTTTAAAATTAAATCCAAACAACACAGCACTCCTTTTTAAAGAGCTTTTCCACTCCCGTTTCAGGAAGAGTGTCTTTTTTCCAAAGCTTCTTTCAAAAGAAAAATGTGTATAGATGCTCCAGGTTTTTTTTCCCCACCTCCAAAAGAGCAGTCCTCGTGGCACCTGATTTTTTTGACCCCTGGACCATTCTTTTGAAAGAGTGGGGGCTCTGTGGATGCTCTCTTTCAAAAGAGAAGATTACTCTTTTCATCCACTTTTCATGTGTGTGTGTGTGTGTGTGTGTGTGGATACACTCTTTTGAAATAAGTTCTTCAGAAGAAACCTTCCATTAGAACTTATTTCAAAAGATCACTGTAGTGCAGACATAGCCATATTGTCCTCACAAGTCACCCTGACCTTCTGCAAAATGGTAAGGACAGTGTGTTAAACCCATATTTACCTAACCTCAGAGCTCTCTTGTACAGGTAATCAAGGTTCTGTTGTCACCCATCCTTTTCAGTGTGTACACAAAGACGTTTGGCAAATAGCAAGAGTTGGACTAAAATACCAATGGTTGTAGTAATAACAGTCATCTCCAGATCTCTGTACTGTCCTCTTGGGTCTTCTCTCTCTCATCTTCTCTATGTCCCGCTGAAACCAGACTATTTATGAGAGAAAGCTGGCAGAAGCTTTGTCTAAATAAGATGACGACGCTGAAGGAAGAAATCAGATAAAATGACAGAAGTTCCATATGCCACTTCTACGGAGGGGAAGTGCTTGCCTTTTGCATTTCAAATTCGCAAGCCAGTCCTTTTTCACATTTGAGTGCTTCTGGATATTTAGAGAGTGGTGAACAAAGAGCTGTTAAATCCCCTTGCTAAGCATGTAAGAGAAGTTACTTATATCTAACTGGAGGTATTATCTGTTTTCCACCCGGGGGTCAGGCATGTGCACCATGGGCTTGGAGATGAAGGATTTGAAAGTAGTGTTAATTGATGTACACGTGCACCCTGGCTGACCCAACAGACAAAGGACATAGTGGACTGACTGCCGCCTCAGTTCCTTTTCTACCACGAATTCAATGAGATCCAAAGCAGAGGGGAAGGACAGTGGGTGTGGAGCAGGGACCATAGTCTGAAGTCCATCCAGTTACAGGTAAGTAACCTCCTTGTCTTTTTTGAGTCCAGACCGTATTTCACTGTGGATGACTGCCTACAGAATATGCCAAACGAATGCATTCCTACCAGCATGCAGAGTGTGAGCATGAGGACAGTGGGGCTGAGCAGATACCTGCAATCCCAAAGGAGGCATCAGCAGCCAAATCCTAGACCTGAGTATAATGCCTTGTGAGAACGTGGATGGAATGCCATACGGAGGCTTTACAAAGGTCTACAAAGATACGTCCTGAAGAAACATTGTGTTTGCTGCTTGAGCTCTCGTGGAGTCAGCTTGTACCTCTGTAGGGAGAGAGAGGCTCAAGAGCTGACACAGTAGAATGCAGCCAGATATCAGAGACTCGTAGACCATCATGATCATCTAGTCTGGCCTCCTGCCCCTTACAGGCCACAGAACCTCTTCCATCTGCTTCTGTAATAGACCCTAAGCTCCAGTTGAATTACTGAAGTCCCCAAATCAAGAATTCAAGTTACAGAGAATACATCATTTTCACTAGTTTAAAGGAGCAACTGGCCTGTCCCCATACTGCAGACAGCAAAACCCCCACTAGGGTCTCTGCCAGTCTGACCCAGGAGGAAATTCCTTCCCAACACCAAATTTGGTGATGGGCGAGACCCTCAGCATGTAGGCATGACCCTCCAGTCAGACATCTGACAAAGATGTCCAACTCCTCCCCATCAAGAGTCTCATCACCAGTCGCTGGAGATATTTGCTGTTAGCAGTCTCAGATCAGCTACATGCCTTTCTACACAGACTCATTATACCACCCACTCCATAAATTTATCAAGCTCATTCTTAAAACCTGTTGGATTTTCTGCTCCCTCTGCTACCCACAGAAGGCTGTTCCAGAACATCTTTCTTTGCAGCCACCGTTGACCTCAACTATCTTGAGCTAATGTAACCTTGTCCATTCCCCAGCCAGCATCATATATTTTTCTGACTATTCAGGTTGCCTTTGGGTCTCTCATGGGATGGATAATTGCAGTCCCTACATTTCCTCCAACTGCAAAGGACGTTATACTACCAGGGCCTTTGCAGTCTGGTTTCCATCACAAGGCGTATGTATAAATTTGGAGCCAAGGTAGCCCAGAAATTCTCTCTTCTGGCAGCCACTTGATAATGTGTAGGATGTCTTCATGTCACCCTCCTATTTGTGAATCTCTTAATGTCTGACCAGCTCGATTCTAGAGTCACTGGTCTTCCCTCAGGAGGGGCAGGTGCTGGTGGCTACTAGAGGAGCATGTGACAGTTTTTGCTGCTCTTTTCACTTTCCTTGCCTCTCGTCATCTGCGCTGTGGTGGAACTTCTCAAATTGCTCAGTGATTACTGCAGTACACTGGGGACAGTGCTGGGCAAGGTTCTGCCAAGTGTCAATATCAAAGCCACACTTCGTCGTGTGACTATTTAAATAGCAAATAATATATTTACAAACATAGAACACATTCTCCCTTAACAGTGCACAAACTTCTTTTTTAAAAATATGACTAAAATGGATTGATAAAATAGCAGAACCTATACAAACAGAGTAAGGGTTAAGTAGTGAGGTGGTAGAGTTTGCGGACAATACTAACTGTTCAAAATAGTCAAGACAAAAGCAGACTGAGAAGAACTTCAAAAAGAACTCACCAAGCTGAGTGACTGGGCAACAAAATGGCAAATGAAATTTAACGGGGATAAGTGTAAAGTAATGCACATTGGAAAAAAGAACCCCAAGTACACATTCAATATGATGGAGGCTAATTTAGCTACAAATAATCAGGAAAGAGATCTTGGGGTTATCATGGACAGTTCTCTGAAAACTTCCAGGCAGCGTGCAGCAGCAGTCAAAAAAGCAAATAAGACGTCAGGCGTTATTAAAAAAGGGATAGAAAATAAGACAAAGATTATTTTACTGCCCCTTTATAAAACTATCATACACCCACATCTTGAATACTGCGTGCAGATTTGGTTTTCTCACCTCAAAAACAGACATTTTAGCTTCAGAAAAGGTTCAGAAAAAGGCAGCTAAAATGATTAGTGGTTTGGAACAGGTCCCATGTGAAGAGAGGTTAAAGAGACTGCGACTTTTCAGTTTAAAAAAAGAGGAGACTGAGGTGAGATATGACAGAGGTATATAAAATTATGAGCAACATGGAGAGGGTGAATAAAGAAAAATTCTCATAATATAAAAACCAGTGGACACCAAATTAAGCTAATGGGCAGCAGGTTTAAAACTAATAAAAGAAAGTTATTTTTTCACACAGCGCACAGTCAACCTGTGGAACTCCTTGCCAGAGGAGGCTGTGAAGGCTAGGACTATAAGAGAGTTCAAAGAAGTACTAGATACATTCATGGAGGTTAGGTCCATAAAAGGCTATTAGCCAGGGAATCAGGATGGTGTCCCTGGCCTCTGTTTGTCAGAGGTCGGAGAGGGATGGCAGGAGACAAGCTGCTTGATCATTGACTTTGGTTCACGCCCTCTGGGGCACCTGGCACTGGCCACTGTTGGCAGACGGGATGCTGGACTAGAAGGACTTTTGATCTGACCCAGTAATGGCCATTCTTATGTTCTTATGAACACTAAAGACAATATTCAAAGTAAACCACTGAAACTGCGGGGTGGAGGGGTGGGATGGGAGGACAACAGTTCAAAACTCCTAAAAAAAAAAATTGCCACCTGGCATTTCAAAGTTCACTAATCGTTTAAGAAATACTTATTATAAACCTATTGCCTATTATTTACACAACATAGAATCAACCTACGGAGCATATTGTCAGAGACTGTTTTGAAGACCAAGACTGTAACAGGGTTCAATAAAGAACTAGATAAATTCATGTAGCATAGACTCAGAGGTAGCTATATTAGTCTGTGTCGTCACAAAACAAAAAAGCAGTCCTGTAGAACTGAAGTGGATCAGTCCCATGAAAGCTCATCACCTAATAAATTATATTGTTAGTCTTCAAAGGGCTACAGGACTGCTTTTTTGTTTCATGGATCATAGGCCCAGCAATGGCTATTATCCAGGAAGGGCAGGGTTGTTGTTCCTAACCTGTGTTTTCCAGAAGCCGAGAAAGGCCCAAAGGGGATGGACCACTTGCTGATTACCTTTTCTCTTCATTCTCCCTTGGGGACCTGACAGTGGCTACTGTTGGAAGACAGGATATGGAGCTACATGGACCTTTGCTCTGACCCAGTAGTTCTGTTCTTATGTTCTCAAAACAGAGACACGATTTGCTGTTCTTGTACAGAATCCTCCATGGGATGCAGCAGGCTAGACTCATGCAGTTTGCACTTACCTAAGGCAACTAGATGAATTTTAACTCATAAATGTTTGTATTCCTATAACCATAGCAGGTTTATTACTGAGACCCTTTCTCCTCTAGGTTCCAAAACTGTCTCATGGACAGCATAAGAATTAAAACCTCAACATTTGCCAATTGCTTCAATAAACCTACCAGCATTATCTCTTTTTGAAGTAGAACAAAAAACTGAAATAATTAAACTTATGAATCTTGAGCAGTGTTGGCTATTTCAAACGGCCAAAAAACTTTAAATTGCTGAAAGCCACAATGTTTCAACAGCTTTTTGATTGCTGCTCTTCCCCACACAGGCTCTTGTTTAACAGCAGAAATGTATAGCTTAAAAACAAACAGTAATTTGGACTCCAAGTTTCCGTAACACTGCATATCCATATGGCCACAATGCCCTGAATCTGGTGTGATGTGGTATGCAATAGTATAAAGGACAAAGCTTTCCAGGTTGAACAATAGCATAAGATTAGATAAGTACAAAAAGGGTTGAATGAGCTTATCTAAACAAAATAATTGTACTTTAGAGTTCGTTTAAAGTGTAGATAATTGGCAGATGTAGCAATGACTTGAAAGTGAAGTTTAGATGTTAGGAGCAATGTGGTACCAAGTTTTCAAGACGATACTGAGCTTGGAATATGGCTAATGAAATAAAAAGGTTTCTGGAAAAACAGGCTTCTAAATTATAGGAAGTGGTTACAAAATCATTCTAACAAACAAAAGTTGTTTTGTGATAAACTGGTACTAGCCTTTAACATAGTCTTACACATGCCCAAAATGCAAGTCTGCAAGGTAAGTGAGGAGCAACCCTAAACCAATCAAAACCTGGTTTTAGCTAAGGTAACAACAGTCTATATAATCTCATTTGTTTGTTTGACTGTATAAAGGAACGAGGGTTGCTAGAGGTTATCAGACCCAAGTTGATCATACTGGAGTAAAACAGCATGAGAGAGATTATTTCTGCAACTGGTCCCTTCACAAACATTCTGAGTAAATGCTGATGGATGTGTCTTTATTGTATGGGTGTAATAATTGCTTATTGCTTAATCTTTTTGACATGTTTGGAGTTGTCATTCAGCTTTTGGATTTAATAGAGGAATGCAGGATTAAATTAACACCTGGTAGTATTTTGCATAAACAATTATATCAATGCTCTTCCAGTAATACACATAACAGGTGCCAGTAACACTTTCCACCATCTCTGGATAAACCTGGGCAAGAAACCTTCAACATTTAGAAAACTCAAACAGGGACAAAACCCTGCATTTCATCTCCTTACCAGCACAGGTTAGCATGAGCACATTTGCACGTCCTCTACTTTCTGCACTGAGTTCCCTTAGAGTTTACAATCAAGCTGAAGATCTCACTCCTTTTCTTCAAAGCACTCCGTGACCTGGTCCCATGATCACTAAGAAACTGTCTACAGCACTGGGACAACAATGGTCTGAAAGCACAAAACAACATCTGAAGAGTAAGAGTAAAACTCTTCAGGGAATTTCTCTGAGGGTAATCCAAGACTGTGGAATGAACTCATACCTCTTGCCCCCAGGAAGTAAGGGCCATCATAATCCTCACCATCTTCTGTCCCAAGGCAAAGCTCATTTCTTTGAACCTGTGTAAAAAGGGCATGTTTACCCTGTCACATCACCTACTGGTGTGACTCTGCTGACGCCCATGAGTTTCCATTTCACTCAGGGCCCCTTAGAAAAGGCAATACAGACGAGAGTCAAAAATATTCCCCATTCTGTCACCACCTTCTCCAATTGAAGATTTTATCCTGCGCTTTCCTTTAAATTTATGCTACAAGGCATCCTGACCTAATTATACACACTGGCATTAATTTGGACTGGACTCCTGGCACATTTCCCCCTGCATTAGGAGTTGTAAAAAAGGAACATAGTCTCCTACGTTTTATAGAAGCATTCTCTCCTTTCCAAGGACAACCTAAGTCCTAAGTGGAGTGCAGGATCTGGTCCGAGAGTAAATATAACTGGGCTGCTTAGAAATAGTGACCCTAAGGTAATAAAATTGAGCATCCCCACGGTGTGTGAAGCACCTCAATGACTTAATACTATGGCATTTAATTTCAGAAACAGGAACACCACAAAAATGAGGTTAGTTAAACAGAAATTACAATGGACAGTAGTCAAGTAAAATCCATTCAAGCTGCATGGAAACTTTTCAAAGATGACATAATAGAGGTCTAATTTAAATGTATACCCCAAATTAGAAAATATAGTAAGGCTGTGGGTACACTAGCCCCCGCCTTTCCAAAGCGGGATGCTAATGAGTCACTTCGGCAGATGCTAATGAGTCTCTGCTATGAATATGCAGTGCCTCATTAGCATAATGGTGGTCGTGTGCATTGCAAAAGTACCTCTTTCAAAATGCACACTGCTCAGGATTTCAAAAGCCCCTTCTTTCCAAAACCAAATGGGAAGAAGGGGCTTTCAAAGCCTGGGAGTCCTTTCAAAAGGCCCCTGTCTACACGAGCACCACACGTTTCAAAAGCGGCACTTTCGAAACGTGTGCAGCTGCCATTATATTACTGAGGTGCTGCGTATTCTTAGCAGTGCCTCATTAGCATCTGCCGAAATGGCTCATTAGCATTCCCCTTTTGAAAGGCTGGGGCAAGTGTAGCCACGGCCTACGAATACCAAAAAAACTTCCACTGTGGCTTAACTACCAATTAAAGAAGCAGTGAAAAAATACAAAGGCATCATTTAAAAAGTGGAAGTTAAATCCCAGTGAGGAAAATAAAAAGGAGCATAAACTGTCAAGTTAAGTCTAAAGACATAATAAGAACAGCTAACCAAAAACTCAAAAAGTAATAGTAAAATGTTGTTTAAATACATCAGAAGCAGGAAGCCTGCTAAACAATCAGTGGAGCCACTGGATGATTGAGATGTTAAGGGAGCACTCAAAGATAAGGCCCTTGAGGACAATCTAAATAAATTCTTTGCTTCAGTCTTTACTGCTGAGGATCTTAGGGACATTCCCAAACCTGAGCCGTACTTTTTAGGTGACAACTGCCTAATTGTCCAAGACTGAGGTATCATTAGAGAAGGTTTTGGAACAAATTGATAAACTCAATAGTAAGAAGTCAACAGGACCAGATGGCATTCATCCAAGAGTTCTTAAAGAACTCAAATGTTAAACTATTAACTGTGGTTTGCAATTTATCCTTTAAATCAGCTTCTGTACCTATTGACTGGAAGATAGCTAATGTGACTCCAATATTTAAAAAGGGCTCTACAGGTGATCCTCGCAATTACGGACCAGTAAATCTAACATCATTACCAGGCAAATTAGCTGAAACTACAGTAACAAATAAAATTGTCAGACATGTAGACGAACATAACCTGTTGTGGGGGAAGTCAACATGTAAACGCAAATACTGCCTTACTAGAGTTCCCTGAGGTGGTGAATAAGTATGTGGACAAGGGGGAAAACAGTAGATATAGTGTACTTAGATTTCCAGAAAGCCTTTGATAAGGTCCCTCAGCAAATGCTCTTAAGGAAAATAAGTTGTCATGGGATAAGAGGAGAAAGGTCCTCTCATGGATTGAAAACTGGTTAAAACAGAGGAAACAAAGGGTAGGAATAAATGGTAAACTTTCAGAATGGAGAGAGGTAACTATTGGTGTTGCCCAAAGGTCTGTACTAGGACCAACCCTATTCAACTTATTTATCAATGATCTGGAAAAAGGGGTAAACAGTGAGATGGCAAAATTTGCTCATGATATGAAACTGTTCAAATTAGTTAACAACAAAATAGACAGTGAAGAGCTTCAAAAAGCTCTCACAAAACTAAGTGATTGGGCAACAAAATGGCAAATGGATTTTAATGTTGATAAATTTTAATGCTGAAAAAATAATCCCAACAATACATATGTGATGATGGGGACTAATTTAGCTATAACCACTCAAGACAGAGATCTTGGAGGCATTGTGGATAACTCTCTGAAAACATACCCCCAGTGTGCTGCAGCAGTCAAAAAGGCAAACAGAATGCTAGGAATAATTAAAAAGGGATAGAAAATAAGACAGAGAATATTCTATTGTCTATATAAATCCATAGTATGACCACATCTTGAATATTGCATACAGATGTGGTCACCTCATCTCATAAAAATATATATTGGTATTGGAGAAGGTTCAGGAAAAGGCATCAAGAATGATTAGGGGTTTGAAATGGGTGCCATATGAAGAAAGATTAAAAAGACTGGGACTTTTCATCTTTTAAAAAAAAAGACTAAAGTGGGATATGATAGAGGCATTTAAAATTGTGACTGATATGGAAAAAGTGAATTAGGAAAAGTTATTTACTTGTTAGCATAACAAAAGAACTAGGGGTTACCAAATGAAATTAACGGGTAGCAGGTCTAAAACTAACAAAAAAAAGTTTTTCTTCAGAGTGCGCACAATAGGCTGGTGGAACTCTTTGCCACAGGAGGTTGTGAAGACCAAGATTCTAACAGGGTTTTAAAAAAAACCTAAAACTTACGGCGGTTAGGTTCATCAATGGCTATTAGCCAGGGTGGGTAGGAATGGTGTCCCTCGCCTCTGTTTGACAGAGGTTGGAAATGGATGTCAGGAAAGGGATCACTTTCGTGATTACCTGTTCTGCTCACTCTCTCTGGGGCATCAGGCATTGGCCTCTGTCGGAAGACAGGATACTTGACCAGACGGACCTTTGATCTGACCCAGTATGGCTGTTCTTGTTCTATGTTCTTATGTTCTTAACCTTTAATAACCGTCATTGCTCAACCAACCCCACCACAGACTGGAAGTACCTCTGACTTAATTCCAAGGTCTGATTTTGCAGACTCTGAAGGTGTTTGGTGCTCAGATCTAGGTCCAAGTTATCAGAATTTCCAGTTCCTATTAAACAAATTTCAGAATTTCTTTGCCACCCTGATCAGGAAATTCTGTTGTCCCACTGGCAGGAATAAGGCCCTTCACTGTACCTGCTCAGATTCCTGACAGCCTAGTGAGCACAGCTGGGCCACATTGCCTACATCTGGTGATAGAAAGCCCCACGATTGCCTGAGGAAGCTAACACAATGGTTCTCAGCCCAACAGCAGCAGTTTGGTTGCTGCTCAAATCATGTACCCACAGCTGCACTAATTCCTGTGCCTGCTTCTTCCCAGACTAGTTTCTGTTGTGTTCGCATTTCACTTTACTCCAGGTTAATTAGTTCTGGCATCTCACTCTAGCTGTTATGCTGGGCTCCTATTCCTGACTGCAGACTCCTGCTCCAACCATCAAGCCTGACTCTCCAAGTCCCAGTCCCTTGACACCCTTAGCTCTTCTCACTGGATTCTTCTCAAGCACAATTGTTTAACGCATCCAGGTATGGTTTGGTTCCTGTAAGGAAAAATATGGGCATTTCTCAAGAAAGGTCCTCCTTCAGGCTGAGATTTCAGTTTGTTTTTTTCCTTTTGCACCAAGTGGGAAGTTTCAAACCTCTTGCCAATCTCCTATCTCCAAATTTAAGTCCCCAAAACTGTTTCCATAGGTAGCCCGTGTTTGCCCATTACTGTTAAGCCTGGCTTCTCCAGAAGCCCATGCTTCATAAAGTTTGAGATTGTTTTTCATGACAACATATTTTTGTGTGTCTTGTTTCCTCTACATGCTGCCCTTGGGATCTTGCTTTCCTCTGGTCCAAATTTGTCCCTCAAATTTCACTCCTAGATTTGTTGCCTATCATTACCTCCCAAAACACCATATTTTTAAGAGACTTGCCTTCCCTGGTTTTCATGAGAGCCTCTGCAGTGGGTCAGACAGCAGCATGACTGATGCACTGGTCTCAGTTTCCACTTTCTTTGGGACTCTCCACTGACCCTTTACAAGCTTCCTAAGGTTAAACAGTCCTTACAGCTTCATTGCAAAATTCTGGTGCATGGAAATCAAAGCAAAAGTACCCATATCACTGTCCAAAAAGTACATTCACTCCTTCAAGTCCCAACTGTCCATCAAATGCTTTGGCATCTCTCAAAATGCATACTCAGACGACACACCTCACCGTAAGGGTTTTATTCACTTTTTCCTCCCAGGAAAGCTCTTATCCAGAAACAAAACTAGGGTTGCTGCTACACTACCATTCTCCTGTCGAAGGTGGCATGGTAATGAAGCAATTCAAAGCAGACTAATGAGGCACTTACATGCCTATTCAGTGCCTCATTAGCATAATGGAGGCCACACAAACAGACTTTGAACTGCAGATTGACAATGAAGATTGGGGCAGCTTTGAAATAAGCACCCTGCTTCGACATTCCCTTACTTCCACAGAACTAGATTGGAGTAAGGGAATGGCAAAGCAGGGTGCTTATCTTGAAGCTGCTCCCATCTTCACTGTCAACATCATTACCCAGCTTCAAATTGCCTCATTACTGTGGCACCTCCCATGGGTGAATGGTAGTATAGCAGCAGCAGCCTAGGTCACCTCCATCATTCCCCAGTCTTCATCTCAGCAGCTCAGAGACCTAGCATGCATCTTCCTCTCTTGCTCTCAGCCTGTAGTACTCTAGTCATGGGAAAGTTTGTAAGTGAACCTCCCTTCTGCAGTTAATCAGCCCAACACAGAGCCAATGCTCAACTAGGGAACACTCAATGTTCATCCCTTCAGTAGCATCCCCTCTCCGAAGTTCTCAAGACCACTTGGCTATTCTTCTGGGTTACATCATGCTTTGGACTGTATCTTTGATATCTCCCAGGGCAACCACACCCTCCTCATCCTGCCAAATAAGAGCTCACCTGGTGTGGAACAAGGGAGCTAGGTCCAATTCCAGTTATGGAACCAACTCCTCTGTTACACTTTGCCTTCTCTAATATAAACATAAATTAGTAAATAGATAAAGAGCAACAGGGCTATTTATTTCAAAAATAACCCACAAAAAGGCACTCTGCTAAGCATACTTCTCCCTCCAGAAAGAGACTGGGAGAACAAATGAGTATCACATTGCTGGTGGCTCTACTGCAAGGTGTTCAGATACTATGGAGATGAACATGATGTAAAAAAAATCATACAGAATACACATGATTATATAGCATAAAATAATCATTGTTGGTAACAATTCAACTACATTTCAAAAGAGCATCACTAAGAATTTCAGTAAAGGGTTCTTCACAACTGATGCTTTTGTTTATTGTGCCAGTGTCTTATATAATTCTCCCCGATATTTTGTCTATCACATTAAAAGCTACTCTTAAGGAAAGAAAATCCATTCTTTTCAACACGTTCTTTATACAGGAAGATCAGACAAAAATTATAGCTAATCTTTACAGTCACTTTGTTCTTTACTCTCAAGACAAGCAGCACTCACTCTACTGACAGTCAACAAGTGTTTAGTATGAGAACTTAATCAGGAAAGAGCTCTGGATGAGTGTTTGTGTGCATGCACCCTACTAAAGAAAATCTACATTTCCATGCAACAAATCAGGGTTTGCAAGAAATAAAATGCCTGTGCCACTTCAGATCATGGTCAGCAGTTTTCTAAAGAAAAATCTATTTACTACAGCAGGTAATCTCCTAGGTAACCAGTACTGCTTACCATAAATTTCTCTCTCACTCCCAAGAAGCCTCATAAACCCAGAGAATCAAAAACAAGCCCTGCAAAAGTTTGTCAAATGGAAGTACAAATATGTTAAAAGGAGATGCATTATAAGATATACAGGAACTTCATATCAGAAGGTCAAAAAATAACAAAGCAGATTTTGTACAACGTCAAATAAAAAAAGAAGTGCTTTCAAGCCTAGCCAAAAAAGGGTCTTATATTTAGTAAGATCATGGAAAGGACTTTTTAAAGTGTTGGGGTTTTTTTTCTTTTAAAAGTATGCGGATTTTTAATAAAGCTCTTTCGGCATTTGCTACAGATCATGCGTCTTGGAAATTTTTTGTATTCTTTACTGGGAAAAAGTATACATTTTGAAATAAATTAATAAAAATAACTAATATTTAAGCTAAATGTAACCGCGCAAGAAAATTAGGTGTTCTGAATGGTCTGTAAACTAGAAAATCAGACCAATGCTCAAACAATTTCATCTTCTCAATCTTGATTATGAGGCAAACTACAAGAACACCATCACAACAAACCTTCACTAACCCAGGCTCTGCCTTAGGGCAAGGTGAGCAAGGTGGCAGCCTTGGGTCCTATGCCTTCAGGGCCTGTGCTCTCATCAGCCAAGCCCCATTGTCAGTGTGCTGCCTTGAGCCCTGCAAACTTTTTGGCTGGGCCTGCATTAACCAGTTCGTTATGCCAAAGTACAATACTCCCCCACAATTTTTCAAAAATGCCTTTTTGAAATGAAACCTTTCTCAGATGCCACTTATACCAGAAGCGCAAATGTCATAACTATTGTTCTTCATTTAAAAGCGGTCCTCCTCAGTGAGCCTTGCAATTCCCCTGTTCCCAACCCCCCGCCCCCCCATGCCCACCCACACAACTCTCCCCACGCTCCACACATGATCTATTTTCTATATACTGGAAGTAAATGAAATATGGACTGTTACGACATCAGTCAGTGCTGCTCCAGCAGAAGTGTCCATAAAAAACTCCTCAACCTCTCTCAGTGGATACTATGAAGTTATTGCAGGTATTTCCTATCCTAAATATGGGATAAAGGAAAAGAGACAGCACTGCAATTAGCCAGTGCTGATTTAATAATGGCAAGCACCATGTGTTAACTGGAAATGGTAGCTAACATTTGACAGGGGATCCGTCTGATGCGAGGAATTGGTAACCTCTCCGACCCGCTCTGGGCCGCCCGGCCAGCGCAACCGGATAACGAGGCTCCCCGTGGTATTTGTCCGGATCCTCGGAGACCCGCCCTCAAGGAGGGAATGTGTTGCAGACCCCACCAGTGAGAGAAACAGGGGTAGTGCACATGGCCTCCACTTAGATCGCTCTTAGCTCCCCCTGGCAGGCAGTGGCCGGCACGGAGAACGAAGACTGAGTGGGCACTGATCGAAGGTAAAACAAAGCAACAGTTTATTTAGTGATATAACAAAGAACAACAACTAATGAATAAAACCTATCCTATATCAACTAAACCCTTAAAGACTTACTATTATCATTAACTGTTCCACGTAGGTGACCTGTATTTTGATCTTTATTAAACCGGAAGGCAAAACAGTTAAGTATAGTTAGGTAGGATTTGAGGGAGAGAGGTAGAGGTATTTGAGCCTTTATGGCTGCCTCCATAGAGGTGCGGGCAAGGGTTGCTAGACCCTACCCACCAATATTTATCTGTATGCTTCTTCGGGATGAGGCTGGGCGTTACTCCCCGCCCACTATCCCTGACCGGGTCGCTACTCCAGCCCAAACGGATGAACCTTGGAGCCCCCACCGGATTTGCTCTCAAGGCCAACCTACAGACTGGGATACTATTGCCCCACAGCCTGTGCTTGAAGCTTTTAAGGATAGGTAAGGTGAAAGGTAAGTTTGGGTGTCGGGAGGCAATGCCTTCACCGTAATAACCCCGCCATACAGTGACAGGTTTAAGCTTTAACTATTTAAATGCCCTATGCTATTTATACTAACCACTATACTAACTAATTTAAACTATTAACTAGAAAATATTAATTAAATGTACAGCTTTAAATTATTTCAGTATGGGTATTCAGGCCTGGCCCTAAAGTCAGGCCCCTGGGCACTGCCCTCCCCTTGGCCCAGAAGAGGGCACGGCAGGGGAATAACCCCTGCCCCTCTGTGAGGGGTCCCGGTACCTAAAAGGTATATGTCTCTTTAAATGTGTGGTAAAAGTCAATATCGGTATTGTGGCTCCAGGCTACACCATGGGCCTAGTGAGAATTTTATGTGTCTTGTCTAGTCCGGTGGAAGGAGTCACGTCCAGTGTAGCAAGCGTTGGTATTGGGGAGCGCTGGTGATGTCACGCGATGGCGGGCCCCTGGTTACACCGCCAGGTACGCAGTACCCCCACCGGAGTGGGGGCCAGTTCGCCACCTGGCGGTTTGGCCGAGGGACCCGCTTGCTGCTCCTCGATGCAATGCGATGATAGGGGCCGATGTGGCGCTGGTGCGCTGGCGCCGCTTCTGCACCAGTCAGGCCACACAGGTAGGCCAGGCACTGAAGTGACTTTTAGTCAGCTCTTAGCCAGCGCCGCCAAGTACAGAGAGCGCTGCTGTGATTTTAGCTCTTTCTTTGGCTAGCGCCTGACCTCAGGGCTCAGCGGATGCAGTAAAACTGCCACGCTTCCCTGTACAGGGTAATGGAGGCTAGTCCGAGTCCCCCAGGGCTGCAGAACTGCGGGCGGCTCCTGCTTATATACAGTGTCCTTATGAATAATTCATGATCTAATTATAATACAAGAGTTCTATTCACCTGTTTTCAGTCAGGTCCTCTCACCTTCAGAAAATTCTGGAAACCCAGGTGTTTATCCACTGAGAGGCCATGATTTTAAACCATTGATCATGAATAATTCATGAGTTCAGGTTACCGGGGAAACCAGCTGACTCAGAGTGACCGTTGGGGGCGGGGGGGCTGCTAAATGGCAGCCTATGAGACTTTAGATTTTTCATGTGCCTACATTGATGTTTTACAGCCAAAGGCTTGTTTTCCCCGGCCCACGGGGACGATTATGCCCAAGGGATGAAAAATCCCTGACACCGTCCTTCAAGGAGCTGAGTACAGAGACTCTCCAAACCACTGCTCAGTCTCATAAGCCAAGTACGAATCCCAGAACTCAGATCACTTAACACAGCAGCAACTTGGACTACAACTGAAATGTCACCTGAGCTTTTCAGAAGGATTTTTAAATAAGTAAAGGTATTCTGCCTATCTAGATTAAACATACTATATTGTACTTTGCTAATAATCTAGGGCATAAGGAACCCTGACCTGTCATATCTTAAAAATTCTAAATGGTGGTGATCTATGTCTTATATTGATTAGCATATTAGCTGTTGGCATATTAAGCCACAAACTTTGAAAGACATTTGTTAGAATCAATAATGTTGACGACCTGTGGACAACATGCCAATTAGTGTGGGGTTTTATGTCACATCTTTCAGTCCATCTTGCTGTGCTTCAACAATACCCTGGGTATATTGGCTGTACCTGAAAGCATTTACTACACACCTAAACTAGGGTTGTGATCATTCTTGGGATCTCCAAGAATAAAGTATTAATCGTTAATTATAGATTATGGCATGTGATGAAACCGCCCACCCTCCTAAACACATTTTAAGTGTTGCCAACAACACTAACAACTACATGAGGTTATTTTTATTTATGTATTTAAAGTAAAAGAAATTAGGCCCTGGTTCAGCAAGGTGCATAAGTATATGCCTAGCTTGAGGAACACAGAAGTCCCATTAACTTGAATGGGGTTACTCATATAACAAGGGAAAGACCAAGACAATGAGGATCAACCAGTCCAACACCACCATCATAACACTGGGAGTGGATGAGCTGGAAGATGTGGAACAGTTTACTTTCATGGGGAATATTATGGGCAGAGATGGAGGAACAGACAAGGATATCTGTGCCAGAATAGGGAAAGCAACAGTTGCATTCAAGACTCTTCGTCCTGTATGGAGATCACGAATAGTATCTGTGAAGATGAAACGGCAGATCTTCAACACAAATGAGAAGAGTATGCACGCAAGATGTGGTGTATAAAAGAAGTGTTCAAATCACAAGCTACAGACACAAGAAGTAGTCCTGTGGCACCTTACAGACTAACATTTTGGAGCATAAGCTTTCGTGGGCAAAGACCCACTTTGTCAGAAGCTACAGACATTCATTAACAGATGCCTGAGGTACATCCTTCACATCAAATGGCAAGACTTGGTCACCAGAGAGGAGCTTTGGAACAGAGCAGGGCAAGAATCACTTGACATTCAAATCAAGAGAAGAAAGTGGGGATGACTAGGCCACACTCAGAAAACCACCATCCAGTATAGTCCACTGAGCTCTCAAATTGAACCCGCAAGGAAAATGTAAAAAGAGGAAGACCTTGCAGAACAGAAACAACAACAACTGAGACCGAAGGATAACTAGGGTACTCTTAGGGCCAGCTAGGAGTTTTGTCCTGAGATAGCGTGAAGTGGAGATTTGTAGATGACCTACAGTCCACCTGGGAGTACAAGGGTTTAAGTCAAGTAAGTTATGATTTACATAACAGCAACTGACATGGGAAACACCTGGATAGAATCATTGACTGTGTTAATTCACAGAACTGCACAATCACTCAATGTGTATATGGTTATTTTTAAAGTAGTAGTTTAGATTTCTGAATTGAGCTTAACATCCTAGTGCATGTGCACAATTACATAATAAAAAAAAAAGTGATCTAAACATCATATTAAGGACTGAAGAAAAAAAAAAGACCTTAGTAGACTTTCACCATCCCCATCTCTCCAAAAGAAAAGCCCTGCCCTCTCTAACCTACCTCCTCAGGAGAAACGTGTTACATAAGCCTTGGAACTTGTTCAGAAGCTCAGCCCTGGCATATGTGCAGAAGCTTAAATTGACCAGGCCAACTGAACTGCAAAAGCATTTGCCCTTTATAAAAAATAACCAGTTGATCATGGCTACCAGGACAGAACACAAGGAGTGCTGCAATTTCACAGACACCTATGACAAAAGCCAGAAGAGATGTTACTGACCAAAACTTAACATTTTGAAATGGACAGCAAACCAGTGCAGAACATGCAGCAGCTACGTCTACACTAGCGCCTTCCTCTCAGAAGGGGTATGGTAATGAGTGAGTTTGGCACATGATAATGAGGCTCTGCAATGAATATGCAGCACCTCATTAGCATAATGGTGGTGGCATGTGACTCAAAAGTGCCACTCCGAAATGCACACCTCCCGTGTAGAAGGGTGGCTTTTGAAAGGACCCCCTGGACTTCAAAAGCTCTTTCTTCCTAAAAGCAAATAGGAAGAAGGGGCTTTCGGAGTCCGGGGTGGGGGTCCTCAAAAAAGGCTCTCATCTACATGGGTGGCATGCGCTTTGAAAGCGGCACTTTCGATTCTCACACAGCTGCCATTATGCTAATGAGGCCCTGCATATTCATGGAAGACCCTCATTAGCATATTCTGAACTCACTCACTACCATGCCCCTTCCGAGAGGAAGGGGCTAGTGTAGACATAGAGAGGATGAATAGTCCAGTCTCCCCGACAAGAGAAAAAAACACCGCTAAATGGGAAGCTACATTCTGCATCAGGTAAAGCTTCCACATAGTCTTCAGACACTTCAGAGCACATTGCAATAGTCAAGTGTGTTAGTGAGAATAGCCTGGATAATTATGGTGAGGTGATACTGGAAAGGCTACAGGGACTTTGCTGGCTGCAAATGACGATAAATGATTTCGGCCAGAGAGGATAATTGAACAGCTGAACACAAAGAATCTCCAGATAAATGGCCCCAAGTTCATCACGATTACCTTCATCTGATCCATATTGCCGATGGACTTACTAACAACTCTTTTGAAGAATAGGCTTGAGCAGAGATCCAGCTTTAAAGTCATCATCACAGCAGCAGAGAATAACATATTTTTTATGTGAAAAGTGAAGAGAATGATGTAGACTCAGTGCAAAAGTTACTGAATTTGACTGAATTACAAAGAGGAAACACTGACCACATTCCACATGGCTTCACTAGATGCAAAAATAAACACAAACAAAAACAATAACAAAGTTAGTCTGGTCTCCAAGAACGGTCTACAAGTCAACACACAGCCACAATGGCAGAGTTCAGAATTGTAGAGTTAATCAATTCTATGCTCAAACTTTGTCCTTTTCAGAATTTATTTAAATCACTGCTTTAGTGTGCTTTTTCTCCCAAAGATGTAACTTCCTCGGCTGATACTAATAGTATCCCTCCAACCAGAGTCAATGAGATTGCAATGTGTGTACATCTGCTCAGAATTTAATCAGGCATGTATAGGGTTTGCTTTGTACGTATTTCGTAATAGTATATCCACTACTACTATCTCAAGTGGACAGGGAACTGTTTATTTGTTAGTGTTAAGTATCTATCACTCTTGTCACAGGCTCTCCATCTCCGCTGTGGAACAAATTCTTCAGTCACATGAAGCACTGAAATCCAGCTTCCCCTTAAATGAAGAAACATTCCAATTTTGTGATGTCTACTTCAACAACTCAGTTACTAAAGCATATCAGAAGATGCATACACAATCAGCTATGGCTTTTTAAAGTGCAATTCTGAAGACAGAACAGCAAGCTGGGTGGCTGAGGGAGCTGAGATAATACAAGATGTACTGAACACGTGCAGTTAGTCACAGAAAACAAAATTACTTTCTAAACATCAATGTAAAATCTGAAAGCCTGAACACGATTCCATGGGTTATGTTTTCAGACAGAGCTCACTAGAATTCCACAAAATGATGCACAGCAACCAGAGTAACTTTCTTCCTTTCACTGGATGACTAAATTACTTAGGAAGCAACTTCAGCAGCTAAAAAAGTGGGAGAGAGCATTATTTGTCTGAAGAAGGTATTGTGAACTCTAGTGTTTGTTTGAACACTTGCCAAAACAGATATTTGTCCAGGCCTAAGTAGAAGAAGTAGTGTCCATACAGAAAAAAGATAAGCTACTCCCTTTCAAGACATTCAGTACAAAGAGTAATTCTCCAAGCTCTTCAATGTTTATTAGTATTTCTATGCTATTCTAGTTCACAACACATACAAGACAATCTTTGTACCGCTGGAGAGAGAAATGAGAAAAAACCTAAGTGATGGAAGTCAGCAACATCAAGGCTACCTTACAAGCACAGAAAAGCTTCAGAGACTTGACTTTGTCAAAATTTTATGATTATGGATGGACACATGTTCTGGTTGGAAAAAGTCTTTTTTAGAGAATGGGTACTGAGTTTAAAGAGAAGTTTCTTCACTCGTGACTATACATCTATCTGGTCTAAATGTCATTTGTTAAATTTATTGGTGGTTCATTTTAATATGTAAGTACCAGATTGACCAGATTACAGAAACTAGGCTTTTCTATCCTACTGTGCAATTAAATTTATTTTATAATTTAATTTTTCACTTGCCATTGCTTTTCAGCAATCAGAAATGCATAACAGAAGTTCTTTATAAAGGAGATAAATTGATCTACTGTACAGGGTGGTTATTTTAAGACAATCTATAAAAATAGACCTAATTATAACCAGCCCAACAGATAATTGAAAAGGTCAAAAACGTAGAGTGGAAATAATTTGTTATAGCACTGCATCAAAGAACTCAGTGAAACATATCGTTATGATTCATTAGATATTTAAAAAGCCAATTTCCTATCTTGGTTTTTAAGTTTGTCCATCTGAAATACTTAATGATTGCTAAATAGATTTAAATGATTACAACAGTTGTTAATCATAATATAAATATATCATCTGGGTGTAGATCTCTGAGCCTCTGTGTGGTCCTGCAAGATCTGTTGCCCTCCATTCTGATCCTTCCAATTGGAAAATGTGATGGGGAGAGAAAGAAAAAAAAACTTTAAAGACTATTTAAAATAAAGAGCTTTATGGAAAAAGATCCAGATCATCCCTCTTTCAGAACAGCTTTGCACCAGTTGTCTGCCATAAAGGCCAACTGCTTTAACAACTTGAAGAATTTCCACTGGGTGATGTCTAGTTGGTGTAATATCTTCTATACCCAGATTAGTGCTTATGGCTGGGTGGAAGGGTGTGTGGCAAGAAAGACTATGCCTCAGATATTTCTGTCGTGCTTAGAACATCTCTGTGGACATAATCACCCCCGTGAGTCAGGGACAGCATGCCTTTGGCGGGAAAGATCTCCGTGAGGAAAAATCCCCTCAGACACATGAAGCCTCAAATTGTCATAGCCTGCCAGTTAGCAGCACTTCAACAGTCACTTTTTGACCGTTAGCTCCCCTGGCAACCTGAAATTATGAATCATGATTTGCATGCAGTGCTCTGATTGGGTGGGTCTGGAGAGTTTCCAGAACCTTCCACCCAAGTGAGGACCTGTCAGAAGACTCTGCCTGCATGGTAATTCCTTCATAAATATTCATGAGGACATTCTATAAAAGCAGGGCTCGCAGCCCATTCTGCGGCCCTTGATGGGGAGGCGTGGTTCCAAGGAACATCCACCAGTCCCCCAGGCTAGCCTGAGAAGGCAAAGAGCGAAGAAAGAGCTGAGTACCTCATAGAAGCGCAAGATTGCCCATCGCTTGTGCTCCTGGCAAGCGGGGTCTCTGAGGAAAAGCTGCCAACTGTTGAACTGGCCTACCTTTGGGCAGGTACTGCACGGTTGGCAGTGACTCCCAGAGTCCACCATCTTTTCCACCAGATGTGACCAGCTTATCGGACGTGACCTTTCCACCGGCTGTGACATACCGAACAGAACAAGTATCTCTATTCACAGGCCTGTGCTTGGCACAGAGCCACAGCTATCACACTTCACGCCAGTCAGTGGCATCGGGACCCTCAGTGGGGGAGCAAGGCTGAGCACCTCGCTGTGTCCCTGCCTGGCAGGGTAGGGGCAGTACCCGGGGGCCTGACCCCAAGGCCAGGCCTTGCTGGCCTCTGGCTGGACTAAATCTAGAAAAAGGGACATTTAATAAGCTTGTCCATTTTCTAACAGTTATTAGTGTATTTAATTGTTAGTTATACAGGTATTTATAAGATATTTTTAAAATAGGGTATTTTAATGACATTTAATTAGTTAATTTATCAGAACTATTAGTATTATTATAATTGTTCAAAGAAGATAGGATACACCTGTTAAATTATCTTAAATGTTAGTTGTTAACAATATTCAACCACAAAGGAATTAGTAGTCACTTACCAGCCATATATATATGCACTAAAGTGAAGGCGGGGCCTCCCTTTTTCCTTGATATATTTTTGGGTCCAATAGAGAGGAAAATCCTCCTTCAGGACCATAATTGATATACGGATCGGGCTAGCAACCTGATCCCGGTAGGGGTGAGAGGGGTAGCGTCCTCCCCCCTCCTTTGGATAAGAAAAGGGTACACATATATTTATATATTTAATATTTATCTATTTATCATACTTCTTTAACTTTCTTTAACTATCACACCACTTTAGTGTCATCATGAACACCGTGGCTCTTATCCAAGTAAGTGGGTACTGTTGTTAAGCAAGCTAGTGCAATACCATTCTATTTGCTTTTCAATTAATAAATCTATTGTAAGTGTTTTTGAAGAAAAAAGTCTGCTCATCTGTCTCGTTGTTCCTCCTGGCTCCTGCTTGTCCGTGGGTGGGGGTTTGGCGGAGACCGTGTCAACTGAGTGTGCCCCCCATCATAAGACCGCGGGGGTGGCTCCTGGGACCTTAGGTGAGGAAGGCCTAGCGCTGCTGCAGTATTTGCAGTCCTGCTAGAGAGCCTCCCTCTGCATTCCATCAGTTTCTAGTTGCCACAACAGTTATACAGGGTCATAAAGAGCTAGACGAGTTAGAGAAGACATCAAGCTTTCCTAAAAGTTGCGCCTATATTTACCCCTTAGCTGAGAGAAAGGAAAGCAGCAACATGTGGCAGGGTTACCTCCTTCATCTTGCTGGCCTCAGTTTCCCTGCCAGGTGATAGGGAGCCTGGAGTATATCAATTTGACTCTAGAGGGCTTTTCTTTTTCACTCCGGTTTTATTTTCCCCTATTTACAAAGTGGGCTCCAGGACAGGGGCAAGAATTTCTCTTAAGCACAAATGGAAAAATGAGCCCCCTCCAAAATAACCCAACAATAAAACCCAAAACAGACAGACATTTTTCTTGCCCCCTTGCTGGCAGACTGCCTCATCACACTTGCTCTTCTTTGCCAGTCCTTCCCCAAGCAGCACTGTTCAGTCCAGCTAGGTGGAGACAGCTTCCCATCCCGGGGAGCCTTTTCTTTCTCCTACCACTATCCCACCACCAGCTTCTCTCTCATCTTTCCCCATCTGAAGGGGAGTTTTTGAAATGAAGTGTGTCTGTTTAGCTTGGGGTTAGGTTTCTTCATATTACAGGAACTGGGCCTTCACCATTCTAGGGTTGGTGTCTCTGTACTCCATCAAAACCTCATGTCAATCAGGACCAACTCTGTTGAATGATAATGCACTTCTGTCCACCTTCCCTGAGCAGCATCACATGGACTAATCACAGAAACCAGGGTCTGTCTAAAAAAGGTTTTAATCAGGAATTGAAAGCGCCAAGAAATTAGGTAGAACATATCTCAGGATTTTTTTTAAAGTTTATGGCGCATTGGGGTGACCATCTGTCCTGTACTGGGCGGGACAGTCCTGTATTAGGAGCAGATATGGACTCAGACCACAGTCTGGTGATCGCAAAATATCAAGGTAAAATTCAAAAGAAAACGTATGACAGTCTAAGAAAAGAAGAGATGTGGCAAGGCTATGCGAGAAAGAAACAGGGAATGCATATAGAACAGTGCTCGAAGAGAAGATTAAGAATATCACCACAGAGAAAGACCTAGATAAGAGAGTCGCAGGGATAGTCATCGCTATAGAAGAGGCAATTGAGCAGACTGTTCCAGAAGAAGAAAAGATCAAGAAGAAATGGATTACCCAGAAGACACTGAAGTTGGTTCAAGAGAAAAGACCGTTGAAGATCAGAAGAGATGTTTCTGAGATGGCAGAACAGCAACATAGGATGAAATGCAATGAGGTAACGAAAGCAGCCAGAAAGGATAAGGAGAAATGGTTAGAGGAGCAACGTGAAGCTATCGAGAGGTATTACGGCAAATGTAAGACCAGGGAGGTGAAAAAGACAATTAGAAATATTAATAGGAAATGGCAACCGAAGCAGATGCTGATCAAAGATGAGAACGAAGAAGTGCTCATGAACAGGGAGAAGATTGGTGCAATATCTCATCCATCGCTGCACAATCTATACAAAGCAAAGTCGGACCCGAGTGTCTCAGAGAGATGAAGAATTGAAAGATATCCCCCCCACCCACAAAGCATCGAGAGCAAGACCGATATTTCAAAGGAGGAAGTAGAAAAAGCAGTGAAACGACTAAAGAACAACAAGAGCCCTGGAAATAAGATCACGGGAGAGATGATCAAATATGGCGGAGAAAGCATGATTCAGGAAATACGAGTCATCTAGGTAAGGTGCTGATGATGATACTGACAGAGATTAAGATCGCAGATAGAAGAACATATAGCAGACGAACAAGGAGGGTTCAGAAAAGATAGAAGTACCATACAGCAGATATTGGCACTAAGACTGGTAGCGGAGAAAGCTCAACGAAAGAACAAAAATGTACACACTTTCTTTGTCGATTTTCAAAAGGCATTTGACAGTATAAATCAGAAAGTGACCTGAGCAGTGTTGGAGTCATATGGAGTGGATAGCAGACTAATACAGCTGTTGAAAGATATCAAATGATAATGGAGAGGCAGCGGTGAGAACATGTGGGGAGCTGGGAAGTTGGTTTAAAACAAGTAGAGGTACAAGACAAGGAGATCCAATATCGCCAAGTATCTTCATCGCACATCTAGAGAGAGCCACGAACAAGATCAAGGAAGAAGAGGTAGAAGGGATATCTGTGCATGGGAAAAGAATTAAGAACTTGAGGTTCGCGGATGACATAGTTATCATTGAGGTAGATGAGGAGAAGCTAGCGAAAGCAGTGTGGGTGTTAAATGAAGAAGGGAAGCGGTACGGACTGATTATGAACATTGATAAAACAAAAACAATGGTATTTGGAGATAAGGAAATAGGAAGAAAAATCAGTGTGGATGGTATTGAACTAGAAAATGTAGAGAAGTTCACATATCTGGGGAGCAACATAATGTATGATCTAGACTGTAAGAAGGAAACAGCAACTAGAATAGTAAAAGCAAGAGCAAGTTTGAAGGCGATGGATAAAGATCTGGAAAAGCAAAGCAATTAGCTTAAGAACGAAGCTGGGCATCTTGAAAACGTGTGTATTCAGCAGCATGTTGTATGGATGTGAGACGTAGGTGATAAAAGATTCAAGAAAAAGAATATTAGCATTCAAAAGGAGTTGTTCTAGAAAGATTCTGAGAATAGAATGGACGCAGAAGGTCACCAATGAGGAATTATATAGGAAGATACAGCCAAAAGAGAACCTGCTGCAGAAGGTTATAAAACAGGAGCTACAACTATTTGGACATATATGCACAATGAACGACAAACGAAAAATCAAGATCCTAGTATATGACATAATGGATGGTTCGAATAGGAGAGGCAGACCCCACAGAGAATGGATAGATGATGTAGTAGATTGGTGCGGAGCTAGTCTACAGAAACTAAGCCACTCTGCACTGGATAGGGAAAGATGGAAGGAAATTGTGAGAGCGGCATCGGACACCAACGGGAGCTGAGCCCACGGTTATTGATGATGATGAAAAGGCATTCCAAATTTTTTTTTAAAAGGGACTCATTGTCCCGTATTTGCACTCCCACCCCCCCAGCCAGTCTCAGGGAAGTAGGGAGAACATGGGCAGCTACTGCTTCTCCAGGGCTCCCAGGGAGGCTGGCATCCACTGAGGAATCTCCAGTGGATGCCACTTCTCGGAGCTCCCGGGGAGCACCTGCAGCTGCTGCCTCCTTCCTGGCTCTCTGGGGCTTGGAGGAACTGTCCCTCCCGCCCCGTATCACCCTGTTCCGTATTTGGGACAGGGAAATATGGTCACCCTATAGAGGATTCTTTCTGTGCCACATTAACCAATGTTTACAAAAGCAACTATAACTTCACCTCTTTAATGTAGTCTTCTGTGTTTAACAACTTAGTTAACAATAGTCTTCAAGTCTAAACATGCACTTAGGTCTCTTGAATAGCATGTTAGTCAACAGTCACCAACCACTGGCCAAGAGGATGTTTGCATTTTTAATGGTGGGGTGCAATACAATGTCCCTTCTACACTGATTTGTTTCAATCAAGCCACTGAGAGCAACGCCAATGAATAATTTGTACATTGGTCTAAAATATCAGTGAAAGTTAATCCATTGACTTTCAGGATTGTTCTGTTTAGCTTCATGGGTATTTCAACATATTTGCTTACAGGCTCCATAATCTTTTCAAGAGCTTCTCCTACTGCTGTGCAGAGAAGCAACCTGATACTCTCAGTTGTACCAGAGAGACACCATGGTTTTGCATTTGTGGAATACAATTTGGCTCAGAATTTCTGCTACTCCCCAGCATTACAGGGCCTGTGAGGCACCGCACCACTACCTGCTCTCAGGGTGAGGCAGCAACACTTCCTGAAACTAGGAGTTTCTGGCCAACCATAAGCATCAATGTCCAGGTTTCAATAGACCGTGCCTTTTCTGCACAGACACACCAAGTCCCACGTTCTAGGAAAACTCCCGTCACTACCCAGCTCCTTACCAGGTAATCTGTTCTCACAGGTTACAGTTACACTACAGCACTCTGTCGACAGAAGCTCACCACCGCCGACAGCTACCAACCAGTGGGCAGCCAGTGTGGCGTGGGGAAGTCCACCACAGGAATTCACTTGGAACTACAAAATATTCTTCCTACTCATATGAATGCAAGAAATATTATTATTGTACAAGAAAGAGGTTAACAGTAACAGTGCCAGCCTCAAAGGACTCCAATAAGTATGAAAATGACCAACCTTATCTTTTCTGATATTTAAATCATTTACCTTTTCTCCTTCTGATTTAAGAAGTTGCCATAGTCTTCCTTCACTGAGAGATTACGTTGTGTTACAGGAATTGTTGTCTTACATTTTAATAAGTGCTGCTGTTTCACCATGCTAACTCTGAAAATTGTATTTTTAAAATAAGTAAGCAATAAACTGGATTAATCCCTAATGTAAAATGCAAACTCTCACAGGCTGTAATGGAAGGGGAAAGATGTGGAGAAAAAGGGACAGTTTCCTTCTTTGTAAACTTAAAGAAGTTTTTATTTTCTATTATTTATATAGCACCCAAAATATGAGATTTTTCAAGAGTAAACAGAAAGGCATGACAGGTTCCCTGATTCAATGAACTTAGGAAGTAATTTTAGAACATAAAACAATAACCACAAGCAATGTGGCCAAGGAGGAGGTAAATTAATGCACAAAAGTTGCTCAATTTTGGCATGTGCATATTTTGATGGTATCATTTCCTATTTATACATTGTAGCTTTTACTGTTAGAACAGAATAATTCTACTGTAGCCACCAGTGGGGACAAATACCGGAGCTCACAAGAGGAAATCTGGGATGTATAATGAAGGATGAGTATCAAAAGGGGAGTTCCCAAAAGAACAGCTGTGGATCCTGGACTTGGAGGTAAAGGGACATGGTGTATCATGTGTTTGGATCTCTCTGAGGACCATGTGACTGACTCTTTAGTCTTTGAGCAGACCACATGTTTGATGAATGAGTTGTTAATGACTCCCCATTAGTAAGGGGGCAGAGCAAACCAACAAAGCTAGGTATTTAAGTGACATGCCAACAGGAAAGATGCTGAGGTACTCTGCAGTATGGAGTGCAGAAACTTTGTACTACACATACAAGGATGGCCAGGAATGGAATAGTTATTGTGATTTGTCATGTTCTATTCCCCCCAGATAGAGACCTTGCAGCACAAAGTACAGCGTGATGGCTTTACAAGAGGACAATATGGGAGGTCAGCACTCTGCATAGCAAAGGAGGTAGAAGTAGGGTGACCATATTCCTCTGTCCCAAATACGGGGAGCCCGGAAGGAGGCAACAGCTGCCAGCACTCCACGGGAGTCCCAGGGAAGCAGCAGCCACTAACGATCCCCCAGAGGTCCAGCAAAGTGGCTGCTGCCCACACTCCCCCGGCTTCCCAGAGGCTGGGGCAGAGGGAGCAAATACAGGACAATGAATCCCTTCCTTTAAAAAAAAAAAAAACAGGTTGCCTTTTTGGCATCTCAAATACTGGACCATCTCGCCCAATATTGGACAGATGGTCACCCTTGGCAGAAGAGCTTGTGGTGCACTAGAGCCATGAACCATTCGAAGCTCAACTTGCAAATGAGTTCATTTCAGGAGCCCGTGGGAAATAAAGATTGAGAATTTGTGAACAAACGACGAAAGAGAAGCAGGACAAATCCTAACATATATGGAGGTATCTAAACACTTTCAAGTACTTGCTGTAGCAGCCACAGAGAAAGTACTGGAAGCTTCAACTAAAGGGAAAAGAACATGGATCCCCACCGGACACACCAGAGGTGAGAGGGTCAGTGAAGTACTTTAGTACATTAATCATGCCCAAGATCAAGCCACAGGCCATTCAAAGACAGAAAATCTTCACAAGGGACTCAGTATTAAGGAAACTACATAAAATATTTTGCTGAGAGCAAAGGACAGCAGGATAACGGGCTGTCTTCTTGGGATGAACACAATATATGTCACAAAATAACCAGAAAATATTCTGAATACTGCAAACAAGGATTTGTTGGTTATGATAGACATTGGCATAAAAGACTGCCTCCACAGGTGCTTCACAGATCACTGAAAACATTAGGGACCTGGGAAAGAGAGAAAAGTACACGTGAGCTTCAAAGAGATCTTTCCTGTCTCACAAGTGAGAGAACACCAGCAGCAAAAGATACCCTAAGTAAATTGTTCATTAAGTACACAAGAGTGTTTTGGTTTTGAGGAATATTGGACCATCTTCTAAGGGAAAGAATTGTATATGGCTTAGATTGCCTCCATCTCAGTAGACAGAGAAGCAATTTCCTGGGTACAAGGCTACCTATAGTTAGAGATATGCATTATTGTGAAATCGGGAGAGTGCTAAGGGGGACAATCTCAGACTCAAGAAAGAATGATGCAAAGAATCAAGAAACCAAGTGGGTGGCACTGAGGGAGCACGGTGGGCAGGGCTGACTGCCCTAAACCCCGCCCCTTCTGCCCTTGAGGCAGGGAGCTTGACCTCCTCCCTCTCCCACCTTGCCCCTGGGCCTGTGGCAGCTGTCAGTGCCACCAGCAACACAACGTGATTGGTATTACTGAAACCTATGATATGAGTCTCATGACTGTAACATTAAAATAAATGGGATACACAGAAAAGACTGTGAAGAAGAGAAGGGGGTGGCATTCGACCTTAGAGACACTAGTATCTGCTTTTAGACTTACAGTTCAGAAGCATGTGGCACTGGAATTCTTATGGTTCAATGTACTCTCTGATCAATTGCAATACGGGGTATCACAGAGGATCTGTTATACCAACAACTGAGAGAAGGCTTAAAAGTAGCTATCCTACAGCAAAGAAATTTCAGGACCAGACTCCAAAGAAAAATTTCTGAGCTACAATTCATCTGCAAATTTGACACCCTCAGCTCTGGCTTAAACAAAGACTGCGAATGGCTGGCTAAATACAAAAGCAGCTTCCCCTTCCTTGGTGTTCACACCTCCAGATCAACTGCTGGTAGTAAGCCTCACCCTTGCTGACTGAGCTAACCTTGTTATCCCCACCCTTGCTCTGGCTTATTTATACCTGGCCCTGCAGATTTCCAAGACCAGCATCTGATGAAGTGAGTCTGTGCTCACGAAAGCTCATGCTCAAAACTTTTCTGTTAGTCTATAAGGTGCCACAGGACCCTTCATTGCTGTTACATGAATTTGGTGTAATTCTATATTTTACCTGGTTTTGCTTCCTGAACATGACTGCTGAACTAAAAACTGATTGTACACACATACGTAGGACATGATGTCATTTCATTTGCCATTTGCAACCAGAATTACTCACAACTGTAGAATATATTTGGCATTTTAAAAAGTTTTTCAAAACTGACAACATGCGGTCACAGTGGAAAATCAGCTGAGTATGATATTGTAGTACTCTGCCGTAGCTGAAACAGTTAATGTGATCCTTGTGTGCACAAGCAGGACAACATCCAGTGGAAGCAGGAAGATGGTATTAGCTCTTTCTAGGCATCTGTGAGACAATTACTAAAATAGCATACCCACTTCTGGTCTCCACACTTCAAAAAGGATGTTGCAAAATGGTACAGAATTCAGGAAGGAGGTCAGGAATGAATCCATGTCTGGGAGAATAATGAAGCTCAAGCTATTGCGTGTATTCAACAGAAGGTTAAGAAGATTGCATGCAGTACACAAGTAGCTACATGGGAAACATATTTTTGCCAGAAATTTATCTTAAAAAGGCATAAAACCCAAAGGTTGGAAGCTGAAGCTAAACAAATTCAAGATAGAAATACAAGTTGCATTTTTTAGCTATGTGGATAATTAACCAACAGGATGTCTTACTGGTTGGTTCTTCCTTGCTTGCAGTTCATAACTCAGAACTGGATACCTTCTAAAAGATGTCTAATACCTAAACAATTTATAGACTTAATGCAGAAATTTACTAGGAAGGGATGTAGTGTTATCCAAAAGATCAAACTAGACAGTCACTTTGCTCCCTATTGGATTTAAAAATTGGTGAATCATTCTCCAAGTTTTATGTATTTGAATATCAGAAGTTATATACCTATATCCTTGTTTACGCATTTACTGGAAATAAGTATTGTGATTTCTAAAGATGTCAAACATAGACAATCCCATTCATTTAAATTTGAGTAGTGAGTGCTGACCACTTTTGAAAACTCAAGCAAGTATTTATGTTCCTAAACACTGAATTAAGTGCTTGTATTTTTGCGCCCAAGTTAAAGATTCTGTCCTTATCCCCTACAAGACTCAGCAACTTCTTCATCCATTCATAATGAGTAATCCTTACTATTTCCAGGCAGCTTCTGCATATTGTACTCATTTTAATGATCATTTTCTAAAGCTAGGAATACATTTTTCTTAAGCTTTCAAATATGACAGCTGTACCTTGGGATCCATAAAAACGTATGAGTAAAATAATGAATAAACCCAAAACAGCAGAAGGAAAGCAGCATATAATATGACAGGCAAGCATCATTGTAGTAACACCCAATAGAAAGGGGGGTGACAAGGTAGAAGAAAAAAAGCTTTTACAATAAATTCCCAAAACTGTCAATATAAAGTAATTTTGAAAGAATAATACAGACCAATCTGAAATAAATGAACTGATATGCTATGAAAAAGGGGTGAATCTCATCTCTGCAAATTCACATTCACATTTTGATATATTTAGCTAGGATCCTTTGAAATTCCATCTAATTTTCTGTCTCATGCTTGTACATACCTATGCGCATGTTAAAAAGAAAAAGTAGTCTTTCATTTGCCCCTAAATATATTTTGGGGCAATATGAAATGTTAGTTTTTTTGGAAAACAGATACTTTCACTCTATTTTGCATTGAGCATGGCAGTTTGGTGTAGTGAATTGGCATTTAATGATTCTGATTGCTCTGCAAAATGTGGGAACCTCCCTAACAGTCCTGTTGCTTTTTTGGAACTTTTTGCTTTAATGCATACCATGCATGTTGGGGCTTGGAGCAGCTGTGTACTCCACATATCTTTAAACTGGAAAATGCACATAGAAATTGACTCAACTAATGATGAAATGTTAATATCTTTAATTTGATACTCCTCAACA
Organism: Carettochelys insculpta; assembly: GCF_033958435.1. Classification (NCBI taxonomy): domain Eukaryota; kingdom Metazoa; phylum Chordata; order Testudines; family Carettochelyidae; genus Carettochelys; species Carettochelys insculpta. The sequence continues at coordinate 86,874,050 of NC_134139.1, read as the reverse complement.
GAACTGTGGTCTGCAAAGAGCACAGCAGTGAAGCATACATCAAATAGTAAATGTACATCTCCATTGTGTTTTGTTATCGTTCTGTATGCACAGTGATGCAAACAACTGACCACACAACTCTATCCGATCCTTGTACAACTGCTTCTATCCTTTTTAGAAATATAAAAATCCTTGCTGTATATCAGGTGATGGTGAGGGCCCTCCATCCTGTCTAATGCAGTCCAAACTGATGGAAATTTTGGTTATGCTTATGTGTGTGTGTGGGGAGGGGCCTTTTGGCATGTGTAAGAAAATATGTAGACTTTAAAAACTTTATTAATTGGTCTATAAATGGGAATACACACACATAAAAACAGTAACATATTTCAACATTTTTTATGAGATGGATGAGCCTGACACCAAGCAGACAATCGTGTTGCGTCCTTCTTATGAAATGCTATGCCCTGCCCAAAGGCACCCATCCCACCCTCCACACTTTGTGCACCCCTGATCTAGACAATATCCCAGGCTCTGTGACATGGTACGTTTTGCCTCGAGGACTACAGAAATCTTTCCTGGAGTTTGATGCATACTCTAATATGTGGCCTGGTGACCTTCCTGTGGCCCATTTACTCTAATTCAGTTCTCAGTAAGGTCATGGTAACCTTTCTTCACCTACTCAAAAGACTAAATTGTCAGTGATTTTTCATGAGCTTTTGATTATCTTAAACCTGAATAAAAGGAAGAAAGCTGCTTAATAATTGCCTAACACACACACACAGTGCAGGATCTGGTGTTTACTCTGTTCATAACACCACACATCTGACATCTTTCATCTTTAAATTTCACAGAAATACAACTGAGTTTTGCCTCCAATAAGAGCTTTATGAAAGTTAGGATTTTACCTGAAAAAGCTAGTCATTTCATGCATTGAATTATAAGGTGTTATTTAGTTTAAACCAGAGACAGCTTGCACCTGAACATCCAAATTGATTCATTGTAGGTGTATCAAAATACTGCAGTCCAAATCACTTCCAGAAAAAGCAAACATTAATCCCATTTCATGTGAGGTACACAACATCTACAATTTCTCTTCAAGTCCATCCAACAGCTGAACACTTTCAGCAGCAGCCACGTTTTAATTATTACCATTACTGTGCAAAACCACTAGAGAGATGAAGTAGCTCTGACTCAAATTTGGTTTGAAATTAGTCGATGAACAGCCCATTTCTGAGCTACTATATTTGATCCATTTAAATGGACTTTGGAAAAAGTATACTGATTTGTAATTGTATGGTGTAGACAAGATGAGGTTTCACTGAGCTGCTTAAACATTGTCTCCCTAAAATAATTCAATGAAAACTCTTATTTTTTGAAAGGACACCTAATCTAAGCTCTCTACAGTTAATTTTTAAGTACACCACCTTCATAACATAATGATAATATAAGATCGTTTGGCTGACCTGGGAGCAATTCATCTTTGCACTTAATATCAACATTTAGGGGAAAAATTAAAAGACTGTTCAAAAGTTTAAACCAATGTTTAAAGATTCCACATTAAATAAACCCATCCTTGAACTTACTTGCTTCTGAAACAACTGCCCTGTCTCCTTTCACCTCTAAGCTCCAAGAATAAACTGTTGGGACTCAGTGTCTGGGGTTCCTCTCCTCCAGGTCCATCCTAGACCCTCTCATTTGGCTCCCATTTCTTGTGCAACACTAAAACTACTCCTGCTGAAGTCTCCAACAGAGTCTTTCAAGACATGCTGCAGAAGCACTATTCCATCATCATCCTCCTAGACTCATCAGCTGCCTTCAACAGTCAATCATGTTGTTGTTCTTGAAATGTTGTCTTTCCTTAGCTTCAGTGATCTTCTCATTTCCTGGTTTTCCTCTCCTTCTCTAGTCATTTCTTCAGCATGTCCTTCAGACTATCCTCTTCCACCCTCCCTTCCAGCTTTCTATGAGAATCCCAAAGAGTTCTATCCACAGTGCGCCTCTCTTCTCCCTCTACAACTTATGTCTGGGTGATCTCATTCAGAAATACAAAACCAACTACCATCTAGCTGACTCATAGGTCTACCTCCCTACTCCAGGCACGTTCTTTCTGTCCAAAGGGAAAAATATTTGTCTGTTTCTCGCTGACATCTCTTTATGGTTGTCTAGCCATCAGCTCAAGCTCAACGTGATTGAAACAGAGCTCTTGTTTTCCCCACACTGAAAATACCCTCCTAGCCATCTCTTTTCTCAGTCACTATAGATCACTGTCACTTAGGCCCATAACCCGAGTGTCATCTTTAATTTGGACATGTCTCAAGGTTCCCACATGCAGTCTACGTTCAAGAATTAAACAGTCTCCTGGAATAACTTCTCTAAGATATGGCCTTTTCTATCCATCCAGTTAGCTGATGCTCTCATCACCACATTGTTTATTGTCCTCTTTTTTTTCCTGGCCTTGACAAATGCAATATTGCCCTTCTCATGTAAATTCAAAATGCTGCTGCAAAGATCATTTTCATGGCTTGTCACTTTGACTATGTCCCCTCTTTCTTTGTCCCTTTACTAATCCACTCTTTTCTATTCTCTCAAACATAAGCTACTTGTCCTCACTTTCAGTGCTTTCCAGGGCACATATCCAACTTACATATCCAGTACTGATAAGTTTACTGTGGCTTCCAACTAATCCATGATGCCAGCCTCCAGCACAACCCCCTACATCTGCAAAACTATTTCCTTTACATACTTCAAAACTCTCCGTGAAACTGTAATTTACTCTGATGCTTATGAAGAACTTGAGCATGATTAGGCTGCCAGTTTTCTGAGACCACTGCCTGTCATGCTCACCAATGTTGTCTTACTGTTTCCCTGTACTCCCCATGTCTCCTTTGCATTTTTTCTTACATTTAGATTGTAAACTCTTTGGGGAAGGGACATTTTTTATTGTGTTTGTACAGTGCCTTGCAAGATGGGGGTCTTACAAAAATACAAACAACAAATAGGAAAGAAATTTCTTTCTTCTCTTCTAAAACCAAGGAGAAGGAATTTATCCATAAGCATCTCTCCCCAAATGTGACTCTCAGTCCCCTAACCCCAGGGACCACTCGTGAAGAAGCCTACTACAGTAAACGGAAGCCAGACCTTCTGGAGCTCTGGTCCATCCAGAGCTTAAGTAAAAGGAGTCCGATTCCACCTCCAATTCAGAAGCAGATGACCCTAGTGGGGCCATCAGAGTTGGTGCTGATGTCATGTGCGCCAAGGATGGTGCTGGTGCCAGAGTATAGGGCAATATCACAAACCAGCTCTTCACCCCTTTAATGACTATATACTCCTGTATAAGGAAACAAGCTTCTGGTTACGCATCTATGGAATCAGCTTCCATGACCTTTTGATTATCAGAATTATCCTGAAGGTTCAAATGGCATACAACTTGAAGGACTTAAGAGCGACTGACCCAATTTCTTTTGTATATAAACAACACTCCATAAATAATTTGCACTACATTCCTTCAATGATCAACTACCCGTAAAGTTTTCACTTATTTTATGAGACTTTGATGCTCAAGGGATGGTTGCATTGGACAAAGTCACCTCTGACTGCCTAGATAAATGACAAAAGGCTCAAAAGCAACTCACGCTCTAAGGCTGTGGCCACACTTGGCCAAACCTTCTAAATGGTCATGCTAATGGCCACATCGAAGAATACCAATGGAGGTGCTGAACTGAATATTCAGAACCTCATTAGCATTTGCATGCTTCCAGCTGCGACACTTTGAAAGCACTGCTTTCGAACTCGCACGGCTCAGCTTGACTATGCAGGGGTCCTTTTCGAAAGGACCCCACACATTTCAAATCCCCTTCATCCCCTCAGCTGAGAGGAATAAGGGCATTTCAAAATGTGCTGGGTCTTTTGAAAAGGACCCCCGTGTAGCTGCACCAAGCCACGCATGTTCAAAAGCCGGGCTTTCAAAGTGCCACAGCCGGAAGTGTGCGAATGCTAAGGAGACACTGAATATTCAGTTCAGCGCCTCCTTAGTATTCTTCGATTTGGCCATTAACATGGCCATTTATAAGGTTTGGCCAAGTGTGGCCACAGCCTAAGACTGCGTCTACACTACTGAGTTTTGTCAACAAAAGGAGCCTTCTGTCAACGTAACTCAGGGAGCATCCACACACTTACAGCATTCTGTCAACCAAGTCTCAACAGAACTCTGAATTTTCCTCAACAATATTATCCCTCAAAAATTTGAGGCATAACAATCTCTGGACAGAGTACTGTTGACAAAAGTGCAGTGTAGACACTAAGGCTGTGCCTACACTTGCATACCTCTTTCAAAAGAGGTATAAGGGAAACTGACAATGCAAATGAGGTGCCGGTTTGCATACCTGGCACCTCATTTGCATATTCTTATTTCAAAATAGCTTCTTTAAAAGAAGAAAACCAGTGTAGACACTGCTCTTTTCAAAGTAAACCTCATCTTCAAAAGAACCTTTCTTCCCATTAAAAAAAAGTACCTCATTGGCATTTTCAATTTACCTTGTTTGCATATCTCTTTTGAAAGAGGAATGCAAATGTAGACAGCCTAAGACTAAAGCCTATGATCCTGGAGACTAAAGAATGCTAATTTACATAGCTCTTTATTAAACCTATTGGCCTTTTCTACACAGGCCACTTCCTTTGGAAGTGGCATGCTAATACATGGAGCAAAAGATGCAAATGAGGCATGGATAGAAATTCTCCGTACCTCATTAGCATAATGTCACTTGATTTGGAGTTCGGAAGACCGTTCTTCTGGACTCCAAAATGCCATGTAGAAGTGCGGCCCCAGGAGGGCTTCCGGAAGGAAGTCCTTCTTCCGGAGTCCCCTTCTTCCCAAAAATTTTTGGGAAGGCGCCTCCGGAGGAAGGACTTCCTTCTGGAAGCCTCCCCAGGGCCATGCTTCTACACGGCGTTTTGGAGTCCAGAAGAACAGTCTTCCGGACTCCAAATCATGTGACATTATGCTAATGAGGTGACAGGAATTTGCATCCTCGCCTCATTAGCATCTTTCGCTCCACATATTAGCATGTGGCCTGTGTAGAAACAGCCATTGACAAATAAAAAAGAAGGAAAAAGAAGAAAAACAACAAAATCAGAGGAACTAATGATGGATGCAATTTTCTCTTTACAACCAATGTGCTGTGCAGCTGATTAAACACATCAGATAGCTCATGAAAGATTGATTCTCTTCCTTATTTTGGAGGGATGCTTGGTCCATGAAATAGTTCTAAAGAAGTGAAGGTGTATGAATTTCCACTCTGCCTTCTCAAATCAAAATGTGTATGAATCAGCAGCAGAAGGCAACGAGAAGATGAACCATGCTTATGTTCTCTCCTTGGAGTAATATGGAGGCTTTTTACAGAGGTTTGATGTGCGTTATCAGATGAAAGCAGAACTACAGAAACTCAAGAGGAAAAAAATGTGGACTTCAATGGATATATTATTTGTACAGGGCCTCATTTGGTATCCTTTGAATATTCTGTCCCTTACTTCAGAGTAGTCAATTGGTTTTGTACAGAGGGCTACACTCTATCATCATCTCAGGATGATACTAATCAAATATTTTAATCAAGTTGTGTGTGCTCCCATCTTGCTGGAGATATTATACAACAACTTAAGACCCAGAACAGAGATAATGTCATGTCATATAGACTAACACTTTACTGAGACAGAAGTAAGACTGAGAAAGAATATTACAGTATCACAATATACGTTTTGAAATTATATACAAAGTTTGTCTTCTGATTCATTCTTAGAGCTTGCTATTTGTATAAAAGGAGAGAGCAGTCAGTTACTCATGACACGTATGATAAGGATTATTTAACTTTCATACATTCTAGCTGCCCTTACTGCGTATTATAGCAAAGCATTAGCAAATTCTTAATTTGCTCCGTTTTCCCCCACCAAACACTTGACTCTATGTAATCTTTGGGGTCTTCCCATATATCGGAATCAAAAGCACTGTAGCATATTAAGTAGATCATATGAAAATAAGTTAACTTTAGTCTGTACTGAGCAAGTGACCCATGAAAAGTAGATAAATATTTTTCATTTTTAAATATACTAAATCACATATTCTGCACTACAATCCATTATATAATTAAGGCACTCATAATAATCACAGAAAGTTGAAATATTTAACTTAACCTGAAATTGAACTTATTTCTGTCCTTCTAAATATTGTCAATTACTGTATTTTCATATTTCTATCTAACAAAATTACAGTTTCCACCTTCTGGCAAGAGAATAACTTTGTGCTGAAATATCTCCAAGTGAGTATTGTATAAACAGCTTGCTGTATCTTAAAGCTATGGCACAAACTGAGATCTGTAAGTAGTGGAAAGTGATCAAATAAAGCATTTATGCAAAATTCACACTTACAGTCTAGCTGAGTTTAAAGACAATACCTGCTGTTTGTTGACAACTGAAAGTAAACACACCTCAGAATTCTTCATTAGTTATCCATCAGAAAGAGCAAGAAATGGGCTGCAGAAGCTATTACACTAAAGAAACAGAGGAATCCGGCTTTCCACTTTCATTAACAGGACAATATGAAATACATGGCTAGGAAAAGGAAGATCTGCATCTATGACAAGGCATTACAGAAATACTGTTTCTGTTATGAAAATACCATCCCGCATAAAATACGATGAGAGGTCAAAAAGACACTACCCAATATGGAATCAAAGACTGGAAAAAATATTTCTATCTCTGAACAGAAATAGATTCACTGGAAGCCAGGTAATTAAGCTTCTTGGAAAATCACTTAAGGTGCCTTAGTATGGATTTCAGTGCTTAGCCATTATATCCAAGTTTGAAAGTGTTGACGACTAAAGCACCATTTAATTGAAGAATATTGGAAACAGAAATCATCAACTAGATTTCCCTGGTTTATAAAATTAGGGGATCAGATAAATACTCATTCTGTCTCTTACCACATTAAATTTTTAACTATTTGATTTGAAGCATCAATAGTTTTGCCTCCATACAATGAGCAGAAAATACAGGTGTAGCTGTACATTATCACTGTCTAATTTTGGTAAAGAGGGGAATTTTTTGTGGCTGTGATGTTCTGGGAAAACATGTTCAAATTCTTCCTTCCTAAAAATTAAAAAAAAAAAAGTTTTGTCTCAAATATTTAAATAAAATGGATTTGAATATTTGAATGATAAAGAAAAAAACCCACAAGCCTGGTTACTGATTCTAGCTAATATATTTCTGGAAGACAACTGGTGCAGGATCAACTCTATGAAATCAGTATAGTTCAGGTTGCTTAAGCCACCAGAGAAGTTCAGATTCTGCAACTGTCTTCCGCAGAATAAAATGAATGATTTGTCCATCAAACAACATGACATGAAATTCTAGAACATTGGTGATATGAGAATCTATAGTCCAGATTGTCTTAATCAAGATGCTAAATTGAAGCACTACATCTTCATGCAGATTTTGTAACTCTCCCACATAAACCAACCCACCAAAAACACAAAGGAATTACCACTGTCTCCATGAATTCTAGCATGAGAAGTCTTCCTTCAATTAAAGAGAATACCACAAGGTCTGGACACAGTTTTAAAATACCCAGTATCTTCATGTATTGATTTGTCATTTGTAACCACGAGGACATGAACTAATCTGAATACTATTTATTTCAAAAAGTTAGGGGAAACCAGACCCCTCAGAGGACCCATAATAAGATACAGATCATCATATTCTGCTGGTATATACCCAAGCCAAAGTGTTAGCAATAGCTGTGCTAAATCAGTCCCCAGTAGGTAGGCATCCATGCTACAAACACCCAAAATTGGATGTCTCAACATATAGACATCTGGACGTGTGGACCCCATGTCAGATGCACTCACTTCATACACCAGTGATGGCTCAATCTCTGATTGCCATGTCCCACAGGGGCCAAAAGCAGGCAGAGACTGAAGTCTAATTTCCTGATCTCTAGCTCAAAACTGCAGCTTCAATTTGATCTCCTGACTTGCTACAGAGCCTTGTGAGCAAGAAAGGAATTCTTTCACTGTCTAAGCAAGAATACAGGCAGTAGGTAGCATATAGGCATGTCTATGCAGAAGTGGATATAACTGACCACAGATGGGGAGGGATCACCATATCTTGCTTCACCCAGGCTTTTGAACCACATGGGTGAGTGCATCTGTTCAAATCACTTTATGAACTATCAATGATATCAGAGCTGGTATTGAAGCAGTATCTTTATCTTGGTAATGGAACTATGTAATTAAGGCAAATTTATATATGATAGCAAATAAGAATTATGGATAATCATGCATATACAATACCATAACCTACAACAAAATTGTTCTAAATCCTCTGTAACTGCAACACTCTTTCAGTTACTGTATTACAAATTGTATCATTATAATTTGAAGATTTTAAGTGAAACTTAGTCAAGGCCTTTACTATGTTAAGACCAAAACTTCCAGATTTCACATGATTTAGAACAAAAACTTAAACAATTACCAAGGCTCTAAGGGGAAGTAAATCTACCCAAATTGGCCCAAGTTACTTAGTCTGTAAGCTGTTTGAGGGATCATCATTTTTTGTTTTGTATTTTCAAAGCATGTAAAACAATAGGCTAAGGTTAAGGTCAACAATTGGTCAAAGTCTTCTAGGTGTAATCACAATACAAATACAAGTGTGAAAGGAGAGACAGACAAATAAATAATGCCCGCTAAAAAGACAGTCCAGGTCTATCCAAAACTTGGTTGGGAATTTTGGAAGAGGCTCAAAAACTGTGAGGTACACTTGGTCTGGATCACACATTCTAACAAAATAAATCCCAAGAAATTCCTTTGTGCTTATGTTTCATTAAAAAAGCTTCATGCAGCTTTGATAATTATCCTGGCAAATCCAGCTACACAAAATGAGTCAGATCGAAATACACAGGGTGTCATGAAACAATCTACCACGACTAATGATGCAGTGAACCCATCCGTTCTAAAGAAAAAGTCTAAGTAGCAAAATGACTTCATAAATGAAACATGCATATGACTTTGAAAAGAGAGGAGGGGGAAGGTTTTCAAGAAACTGAATCACTTACGTTTCCAGAGGACTTACTGATGGCAAATAGATATTTTTAGGAATGGCAACAAAACAAGAATTCTGTATTACAAAAATGTCAAGATTTGATATTTATTTTCTTTCTGACATAAAAAGAAAAATTAAATCTTCTGAAATATTTCCTGTCCACAAAGAAACACCCCCCCCCATATAACTAACAGCACAACAGTTAGAGCATTGACCTGGTATGTGGGAGACTCAAGTGCCCACACTGCAGCTGAGTATCACCAGGTTAGAGAGTCAGCCTCGTCAGCTGATACAAGGAATATATGTTTATAAATAGTTAAAGCCAGGTTCAATGGTCAAGAATGAGGGACAGAGCAAGAGCCCTGGTTAGGGATGATTTAGAACTCTCTCCTCACGGTGCCCTCTGTCCGTGGTTATCCTTATCAGGCACGGAAGTGTCTCAGCCCTCCAGCAAAAGTAGCACATAGTCTAAAATGGATGAACTCCTTTCTGAGGTAACAAAGTTCCAACAAAGTCTATCAATGTGCTCTTGCTGGCATTTGTGTCCCTGCTTCTGAGGTCAGTTCTCAGCCCCTTCGAGGCGAGTTTTAAGTCTTTCCCAGCCCTGTTATAGAGCACCACACCCTGGAGTCCCTGTCCTTAGCAGTTTTCTGGTGTCCTGTTTAAATTCCAGTCCCTTTCTCAGGCTTTTAGTACTTAATTTTATCCCCATCTTGGGGCTTCAGTCATTTCCCCAATGACCAGCAGGGGGACCCAAACCTGCCCAGTCCTCTGGGTCCCATTTCAGGGACCCTATAAACAGAGGCCAGAGGCCATGTACCACTGTCTTTAATGGCTACTGTTGCTTTCCTTGGGCTGCTTATTGCTTAGTCCCATCACTTCCATGAAGCTCTCTGACTGTTCCCTGTTTGAGCAGGGTCCTCCTAGGCATTCATTTCCTGAAGAATTTCTCAGACGCTCTCCCGATTTTGTGAGGTTCTCCTCTCAGGCCAGAGTTACTCAAGAGAGTGTAACAGTCTTTGCTCCCTTTTAGGCAGAGTTCTCTCCCACACATCTGCAGCTGGAGAGTGTCACAGTTCTATCCCAATTTGATCAGGTCTTCTCCCTAATGACTCCTCCTTCACCTTTTTGATCCAAGCCAGCAACTGACCTGCTCAGGTCCTGCAGGTCCTTTCAACTTAGTCTGTTGTGCTGTGACTGGTTGCTTCCCTGGAGCACTTCTAGACAGGCCTTCATTACTGTTTTTTGGGCAGGGCAAGGTAGGATGGCAAGGCCTCCTGCAGGATCCTCAAAAGGCCTGGTACATTCTGTCACACAAAGGTAAGAATCTTCACCTGAGAAACACCTGCCCCAAATATGGGTGTCAGGGATTTTTCATCCCTCGGGCATTATCGCCCCCGTGGGTCAGGGGAAACAAGCCTTTGGCCATTTAACATCATTACAGGTACAGGTAGAATCTAAAATCACATAGGCTGCCATTTAGCAGCCCCCGTAACGGTCACTCTGAGTCAGTTGGTTTCCCTGATAACCCTGAATTCATAAACACTTCAGACCCAGGCCTCTGATTGGGCACCGGTAGAGGACTTCTAGAACCTTCCACAGCCTGGAGGACCTAGTTGAAAACCAGGAACAAACTCACGAATATTAAAATAGAATCATGAATTATACATAACACCAAACAAAAGGCGGCGCAGCACAGCACTCAGAGTCAGTCTGGGGGCTCTGGCTGCGGATCAAGAGCTCCTGCTTTGCGAAGAGCTCCTGCTTTGCGGAAAACTTTGAGGCCGCAAGTGGGTCCAGTGGCAGGGCAGTCGGGTGGCGAACTGGCCTCGCCCTAGTGGCGTGGTACTGCGTACCTGACTGCCGAACCCAAGGCCTGCTTCCCCGGCAACTTGGTGGCTAGTGGCCTCTGAGGGGTGGCGGCCGAGTGTCGAACTGGCCTGCCTTCGGCAGGTACTGCACGCTCGGCTGCTTAACCCAGAGGCCGCCATCTTGTCTTCTCCTAGCAGCACCACCGCTCTCGCTGCCACCACTATCCCGTGACGTCACCAAACCTGATTGGACACCCGGACGCGACCACTATACCTGATTGGACCACTGCTACTGGACACGCAATATTGCTACAAGCCCAGGGCATAGCCTGGGTTACTATCCCAAATAACTAAACCTTTTAGGCATTAAAGACCCAATTGGGGGTTTAAAATTGCAGCCCAGGCCGCGGCCCTCCAGGGCTAAAAAGAAGCCACGCCCGGGCCTCAATCCCAGGGCCGAAGTTAGCTGCCTAAGCTGTACACTTGCTTTAATAAGTTTCGTAGTTAAAGTTTAAGTAGTTATTTGTTAATTGTGTTTGTAAGAAGGTTATTCTGGTAGAGGTTTAACCTCCCAACCATTTTTCAAATCCTCTATCCTCTCCAATTTCCCCTACCTATCTTTATTCTCCAAGCCCCACTGGGAAGTTCTTCATCTCCTTACCCAGCTGGGAGGAGACCTTGACAGGCTGGGCCCCAAGGTCCCCAGTAGTGTGGCCTAGCTAACCACCCAGTCTAAAGGGAAAAGGCAATTTTACCTTCCCTTGCTCGGAGAGAAAAATTATCTGAACCCCCTCAACTTCTTTCCTCAAATCTTTCTTTAAACACTTTTTCTTGCCTCTCAGTCCAATAAAAGTACCTGTATAGGCTCACCACATGGATTTCCCTTTACTAGTTAGTGTAAGTGTTTAAATGATATATTTTTGTCAATAGATATAGCATTAATGGTAATAATAAGTTCTAATCAAAGTTATTGTTAGTACTCGTATGACTTAAACGTTATTATGAATTGTTGCATATGTTTGTTCTACACGTTTTGTTGCTTGTTCACATGCTGTTGGCTTTATTAATAAACACAGTAGTACTTTATCTGCCACTCAAGCCTTACTCTTCTTAACTCGCTTTTCTCCTGTAAAGCCAGCCACCTGCCAGCCAGGGAAAAAACCCACCAGCCTCTCTTACAGCGGTACAGGGCCAGTGCGCAATCCCGGGGCCTCCTGCCGGAGGTGGGTGGGGGCGGCCTGCAGAGGGGCGGGGCAACCTCTACTCGTCGCCGGGTCTCCGCCATCCCCTCCTTATCCTCGTCCCAGGCCCCTTGAGGATCCGAGCGGCATACTGTTGTGGGGTCAGTGTGGCCTTGGCCCACGACTTTGCCTGCACCGACAATGGGGATTTTAAATGTAGGGCCAAATTACAAAGGACTGGCTCTAGATGGGAGATCCCACCCAAGAAAAAGCTCACTTTCACAAAATGTGTAACTGGTGACCTAACGGGGGGAACACATTTCATTTCTCAATTTGGGTTCCACCTGGTTCCCTCTACCCAACTTCCCCTCCTGATGGCCAGCAATTTGGGGTGAAAAAGACAGAGAGCTGTTTGTCATATTTTAACTTTCTTAAACCATAACAAATTTTGCCCAAGACTATGGGATTGCTGCTTTTTGATATCTAGTGAAGCGTTTTTAAACAATCCCCAATTTCCTCTCACACTTTTCAGCTTACATGCTTCCTCCCAGCTGACATGGCCCAATTCCTTTAGCTTTGTGAGTTAGCTTTTTTTAAGCATCAAATGTATGTACGCATATGCTACTGATTTTGGACTTTACTGCGTACATATTACAAAACCAATTAAAGTTATGATCACTTGTAACTAAGTTTCCATTATTATCTGGGCCTGTGATCTATTTCTCTTTATCTGTCAAGACAACGCATAGTACAGAATTCCCTCATACTGAATGCAACACTTTTTGAGTTAGGAAACTGAACATTTAGAAATTCCAGCAATGCTTTAGTACAGGCATCATGAAACTTCCAGTTTTCTAATAATTGCATTGGCCCATTACTAGAGGGAAATGGTGAAATTATTAATAATAATGCAGAAAAGGCAGAAGTGTTCAATAAATAATTCCAGTCTGCATTTGGGGGAAAACTAATCCTGGAGTCCAAGGGTTGGGAACATTTTCAGGAGCAATTGACTCACAAACAAATCATTCGGGGGGGCCACACTTTTCCCCAGATTTATTCTGGGTCTAGACATCAATGCTTCCAAAACAGGTTTAAGAAATGCCATATTGAATAAAATCAACCAGAAGCAGAAGGAAGTGAACAAAGAAACTACAGGCTGAACTTCTCTAATCTGGTACCCTTGGGATCTGGCAGGTGTCAGACAAGAGAATTTGCAGGACCATGGGAGGTCACAGGGTATAGCAGCATTGCCACTTTTGCTGTTTACTGGTCTCTTAGAACATATTTACGGATAAATTATAGCTAAATAACAGCACAGAACACAGAGCCAGGACTGGTGCAACCTTTATGGGACTTTATGGGACCATGGAAAACCTGGCTATACCTATAAGTGATCATCCAGCTAATTAAAATCATGGCTGATTATGGAGTTTGCCAAATGAGATTGTGCCTGATTAGACACGTTCAACTTGGACTAAGCTTATTACCGTAACAGGTGGTTTAGTGATGTCCCATTTTAGAGCTAAATATTCTTCCCAGAGCTGTTCAGAGAGGACTGAGTATATTTATCCAACAGAGTCAGATATTTTCTTGGAGGACCTCAGAAAATGGATTGATTCCTTTCTAGGTACTCCGCACTGTGTGGGTGAACATTTAAGTTGATTGCTGTCATCTCCTATGGTGGGTTCTAGTGCAGTTGATGGGTTAAAATGGGTTTACTATGAGTGTCCAGTAACCTTGCTTTAGATCTGGATACTGACCATAAATTGCATGATAAAGAGAAGGTATGCCCCTGCCTTTTGCACAGTTTGGGGGGCCCTTCATCTCATCTCTCCTGTTTTGGGTATGGGTTGAGAGTCTGGCTTCTTTCCAGGATCCCTGGGCAGACCTGGGCATGAATGGGGGACACTGCCTTCACATGCATCCTCAGGCAGAACTTGGGACCATTGGTGCCCAGCTGAACTCTGCACAGAAACAGCCTGCTGCAAATTCAGGGAGTGTTTCCTCGCTGGTTGGTAATTTAATATAGTTGAAGTCTCTGACAACAACACTGCTTTGATATGGGGGCTCATTGTTTCCATGCCTCCTAAAAGGAAAAAAAGGCACTGCAAAAAGTTGTGTTGCTGAACTCGTATGTTTTCCTCTACCTCAGTCAATACCAAAGCAATGCACAGACTGGTTATAGAGGAAAAGCTGTCCTGCCATTAATGAGATATAAAACAGAGAACTTAACCTTTCATGGTCTTTAAAATATCACATCACATTACACTAGCCCTGATGTACAGGAGGAATTAAATGCTGCCAACATACATTTTATTGGCTGTTTCAATTGGACAAAATATTCAGCACAGCCTCTCCTGAACCACTGAACAAGTGCTTCCATTTGCTGCTAAAGAGCAACCTGCCACTTTTCATCCCAAAAGAGGATGCTTTTCAATGGTGGATAAATGATTCATGTACATACATTGTTTATGAAGTGCTTGGGGAGTCCTCTGGATGAAAGGTGTTAAGTAGAGTAAATGTAAGACATTATTACTGTTCGACATGTAAGAAGATACACACAGAAAATAAGAAAAAAAATACTGCTTCTTGAGAATTTGAATGCTTATGCTGTTGGCTTCTGAGACACAACACTGATGTCACTTTGAGAAAGACCTTATGTGACAGAAGATTCAAGGACTGCTAGAGATTGGGGGGTCAAGTGTGAACCACAGTCTGAAGCTGTAACCTATGTAGAAAGAAGTCTGATGTGATCAGAAATAGAAGACCTGCTTTGCAAGTATGTCATAGGGCTGTTGGATAATTCACGGCATTTAAATGCTCAAAGTCGCACTTTGGATGAACAGCAGCCATTTACAGACGAAGACCTGATGTGAGCATTCAAATGCAGAATTTGACAATTATTATTTTAATTACTCATATTTGAATATTACTACATATTTCAACTGACTTCATTGTCAGTTCATCAAAAGACTTTGGGGTTACAGAGCAAGTTGCACTCTAGAACCCTGTGGAGCACCTGTCAGTTGATTTCACTCCCCTTACCACTGTCCAGGGTGAACCACTGAGACTGGATCTTTGGGTTGTAGCCCATCTGTTTCCCAGATGTGCTGACCTGACAGCCACAGCTGCATTTGGCTCCTTTAAGAAGCATTCCTCTGGGAGCCCACGACCTGTAACTGATTAAAGTGAATCAAAATGGAATTTTCAAAGCAAAGTATTACTTAGTGACCCCAGAGTACACCGGAGGAAGAAAGAGATGGATAAAACAACAAAAGCCCAATACACACCTGGTTATACCTAAACTTTATCCTTTCTTTGGAAGTTTTGGACAAAATTTGCTTAACCCAGATGCTCCTGCTACTGGGCTGACCTCCTGCACTCTCTGTCTTTCACCATCTTCGCCTTCCTATTAGTAGCAACTACCCACCCACAAACATCCTTTAGAAAGGGTTTTTGAATGGTTTAGTGTCTCTGAGCTTAGGCACCCAGGCCTGGAAAAATAAACATATTAACCTGGCTGAAGTGAAGCAGGATTGTTCTCTTAAGGAGATCTGATGTATCCAGTCCTCCCCTCCTACCATCACGATATATTTTATTTTTTTCATTGTTCCTGTTTGCTCCTCTTAACAGCTCCTTTTACACTTAAATAGATGCGGCAGTCAGAATATGATCAAGCAGGTAAACAGAAGTATATATATTCATTAAGAATACAAACATCCCTCATTTTCCACATGTCAATTATGTTAGTTTCTGATCAGCATCTGACATATCTCCCACCTTTGTTATATTAATGATGTAAGTCACTGATTCTATTTAAAATACAGAATCTGTGCAATTTGCCATTTATGTTTAATGAAGGACTTATCATAGGGGTAGCAAGCTTTATTTCCATGGTTGTCTTATTACAGTGAGTCTGTGTCTACACTTGCTCATGGTAATCAGGCTGATTGGAGATTACTAATGAAGTGCTGCAATGAAAATGCCGCACTTCATTAGGCTAATTCTCCCCTGCGGCAACTTCAAAGTGTCAAACTTCGAAGAGCTGGCATGCCGTGTAGCCATGGGTACTTTGAAGGGTCTATGCTACCTCAAAGTGCCTTTACTTTTAGGGAGTAAAGGGTTAGGATTTGACACTTTGAAGTTGCCATGGGGGAGAATTAGCCTAATGAAGTGCTGCATATTCATTGCAGCACTTCACCAGTATTTGCTGATCAGCCGGATTTCCATGTTCCCAACTTCGAAGAAGAGGGCAAATGTAGACGTAGCCTGAGTCTTGGAGAAACATGACATTTTGGAACATCTTACCGCTACACCTCCATTGCAGTTTTGGAATTGGCAAGTACCAGTTATTCTGTTAGGAATCAGCACATCCTCCCAGCAAGATGGACCCTTTAAAACAAAATCAAAACAGCTTTTTAAAAAATTTGTAAAGAAAGCATATAACATTTCTCTTGACTGGAACTTTATTACTCTTTTGCTAACAAAATACTGCCAAAGGTTCTAGAATTGTCAAACAAGACATTGGTCACTAAAGCTTTAGCATTCAGATAAAGTGCAGCTCCTTCCGCTCCGTACCCAGTGTCACAAAGAGCACTCAGGCGCTCAAAAGCGTATTTTTCAAAGCTTAAAAGCTACCCAGGATCAGGGATTATGTTTTTAAAATGCTACAGAAGACCCAAGTTCTGTCTGAATAATATTTGTTTGACCCTGCAGTTGATAAACTGATATATATATATATATATATATATATATATTTTTTTTTTTTTTTTTTTTTTTCTCCAGAGGGGTCCTGCATGAGGACATTTGCTGGACCAGGGATGGTCAGTGCTGGCCCCTCTGCCACTGCTGGGCTCTCTCCAGGGGGCTACCCTCACAGCTGCTGACTTTGCTGCTGCCGCTGGTCCTCTGGCTGCGGCCTCCAACTCTGCTCCCAGCTCCTCTTGTCAGACTCTGGCTCCGCTTCCACTACCCTCATCCTACTGAGGCTCCAGGCCACCAACCCCATTACTTGCTGCCAGGGTGCTCCATCCAGCAATATCCATACCATGGATATTGCTGGACCAGAGAGTGCTAGACCACAGGGGTTCAACCTGTAATAAGTACAAAGTATACAACAAGGCAGTAAGACTATAATGTGGGTGTTTAAATTATCTTCATAATATGTCATCTAATTATCCCATTAAAGAAAAAAAACACTTCTAAAGCAAACAGAAAATCCTGACTAGGCATTGCCACAATATTGTTGAATGGAAATAATTATATTTATACTGGCACAGCTCCAAACTTTATAGCACCACACTGCAGCATGAGGCAGGAAAAAGTGCATATGCCGGAGCTCAGAGCGCAAATAATGGAAAAATCTCTCTCTGGACTGGTGCACTGGGTGTGCAAGGACCCAAAATGAAAAGGACATGTGCAACACAGCTCAAAGAACACCAGTTACAGAACAGATTAGTAACTTTTAAACTAATGGGTGCCAATAAATGCCTTTATGACAACGACTCAGTCATTCCAAAACATACGATTTAAAAACAAACATTCTGCTTTTAACTAGTAACCAAAAATAAAGTAAACCATGAAGCAAAAGCAAGAAAGGGACTTGGCTCAAAACACCCTTTCCAACCATTACAGAAGGGAGAAGCAATCCTATCAGCTTTTCTATGAATCAGACAGAATCTAAAAGACATTAAGGATTTATAACTGTACTTGCTGTGGATGGCCCAGTCTTAGTTTAGTTTAAATGGCATATGAAAGATCCATTGAAAATCCTCCCTCTCATTACTCTTTGTGCTTGGAATTTTTATCCTCATTTATGGGAATCTGATTGATTTATTTATTTTTGACATTCACTTCAGATGATCTTTTTCCAGAAAGAATTACACACATTTATGTGGAGTACTACACATGAATATGGTGCTTCCAGATACTTAAGTACTGGATCCTGATCCTATTTAATATCAATGACAAAACTCCCACTGACTTCACCAGTGTAAGACTGAACCTAAGGCACTGAATTCTTTGCTCACCTATACCACTATAAACTGGTGTAATTATCTCAAACTCCACGGAGTTATACCAGCATAAGTGATAAAAGAATCAGGCACAAGGTTGCCACAAGTTAAGATTATAGTTCAAATAACCTATAATGGAAGGACATCACCAGTCCAGTGTTTATTACCAAGGCTTCATGACCATTAAATAATAAAAACTTTCACTTTGATTTTTTCACTTTTGTTTTCTGTAACAAAAACAATCATATATATTTCGGCCCTTTTGATAGCTCAGGGCCTGATACAACTTGCACATCAAGTCAATAGCAGTTTTTTCCATTTAACCCAATGCATATTAGAGTGGAGGTACACAATAATTTCTGATGGGGGATGGTGTGCAAAAAAATTTGGTAAGTGATCAAGGGCAGCACTCTTCCATGATGTAAATGGAGGAGATGCAGGGTCTGGGATGGAGGTTGGGTGCAGAGGGAAGCTCGGGATAGGGAACTGGGGTGCAGAAGTGGGTCTGAGGTCTGTGAGGGAGTTTGATGGAAGGAAGGAGCTGTGACCTAGGGCAGATGCAGGGGGTTGGGGGGTGCAAGGTTTGGGAGGAGGTATGGGTATAGAAGCGGGGTGCAAAGAGATTGGGTTACATGCGGCAGGGGTACAGGAACTGGTAGCAGAGGATTGGGAGAGGGAAGGGCTGGAGTGCCAGGTGCAGGTGCTGGCTGGAAAGTGCTTAACCAGCTGGTTCCCAACCAGCAGCACAGGAGGACCCTCAGGCAGGCTCCCTGCCTTCCACGCCACCATGGCCACTCAAGCAGACAGCTGCAGGGACCATGTGATCCATGTGCACCGCATGCCCCTGGGAGGGGGTACTTTGTGCACAGATGGTGTCACAAGCACAGACACTGACTAAAGGGAGCTGCAAGATTATGTTGGGGGCAGAGGCAGCACACAACACACTGCCCCCCAGCACGCAGCATGCACGCAACATAGGGCCCCCAAAGCCAGTCACTTTGAGCACGTGCAGGGCACAGAAGGCAGAAAGCCCAAAGCTCTGCTGTGCTACAGGATGGATCCAGTGGCTTGGGGGGCCTGATCTGGGCCATTGCCCATATTTTCCCCATCCCATATTAGACTGAGTATTTAAGGAGACAAAAGTGTAGCAGCTGGAGCCCATGTCAAGGACTCAGGAGAATGTGGTTCTGCTCCTATCACTGATGTGCTGCGTGACTTAGGTTGTCAACACTACAGCATAAAGTCAATTTAATGGCAGTTACTTCAATTTTGCTATGTGACTGTCTTCGCTGCGAATACCATTAGGTCAATTTTAAGGAGCCCTAAGTATCGACTGTCTGATGAAGAGTAACACCAAATTCAAATTTAAGAAGGTAAATTAATGCTAGTGTGGAAACAGCATTTCTTTGAATCAATTTTTTTGGATTCCAGAGGTGTCCCACTGGTATCCTATAACGCTCCGCAGGTCTGTTCTGGCTGCTTTCACCTCCACTGCTTTCCAGATGCAGGAAGTAGGAACCAGGAAAACCAGGAATGTGAATTAGGTAACAGGAAACCTGAGAATTTGAATTCCTTGTCTTTCTCAGCAGCATGGATCACACACATCAGGATTGCACCTCAGGAGCGATCCATCACATCTAGCCATCTTGCCATCATGCGTATGCACAATTCTTCTGATCTGAGTTCTCAGAGTTGCAAGAGAGCTACATAACAAGATCCTGTATCTCATTTCTGTCTGGGGAGAGGAATCAGTGTTGAGCAGACTGCGAGTAAGCAAGCAAAATATGGACATTTATGAAAACACTTTTTGGGGCACGATCACAAAAGGGTGCTCCCAGGATGCTTAACAATGCCGGGTGAAAATAAAGGAGCTTCAGCAGAACTATCATAAAGTCCAAAAAGCCAATGGGTGATCTCAGTCATGTCCCAAGATGTGTCAGTACTACAAGCAGCTGGATGCCATTTTTGGGAGGAACTCAACCGCACTCCCTGATCTTAACTGGGACTCTTCAGGAGGCCATACTCAGGACTCTGGTGGAAGCTGAGAGGAGGAGCAGGAGGCAGAGGCTGAAAAAGAGGAGGACAATGACAGTCATCACCCAATTCAGTTGATCCTGCCAGTCCGGAGCTCTTCATGACCCTTGACCTCGAGCCAGTCCTCTCATCAACACCTGATGCTCCAGGGTCCAGCAACGGTGCAGAGGGCTCTGCTGGCGAGTTTCTGTTTAGAATGCTACAAGCAGGTTGTGGCTGGGTTTAGGAATAGGTTTACTTCTGTTGAGCACATATTTTAAACTGCTGCAAGTGCACTGTGGCAGGTGTGGTGGATCTATGCCTCTTAGAAAAGCTTGTTAATATTTCTGAGGCTCTCCATAAAGATCTCAGATAGGTACTGTTATTTGTCGCATGAGGTTTTGGGGGAGGCCTGACTTACTGCAGCTTCCACGATAGCACACCTTGCCACACCAGGCAACCAGTAAGAAATTTGGTATCACGACACCACGCAGCATTCTGACAAATAATATAGTCCTGTGCTGACACAATATGAGCATATTTTCTTTTTCACTTTCTGTTATTCTTAGGAGGCCGATGTCTCTTTCTGCAACTGAGAAGCAGCATGTGAATTTTTATCAGGCTTTTTCACTCTGCTCCCTGGTCATTTAAATTTACCAGGACAGCCAAGCTGCACCACATGGCTGCTAGGCTCTGCGGACCCTCCCCCTGGACACCGATATGTCCATTGTGCGCTCTCCCTGCTTTAAATAGCTTTTTTTCCTGCACAGTATTGATGAGGAGATGCTGAGAAAGTTTTTTTTCTATGCACTACAGTTCACAGGGATGATCACTCCCCAGCTCACCATGTGGCCAGTGGGATCAAGCCATCCACCCCCGCCATGAAGCTAACAGGCTCTGTGGACCATGCTCCTGGACACTGGCATGTCCAGTTCACGGGGCTTTGTTTCAACCCCCCAAGCCCATTCATAAGCTGCTAAGGTCTTACCACCTCTGTAGTGAAATGGTCTGGATAAGTAGTAGCTTCTGTTCAGCAGATGTTGATTCACTGTCATCCTTAAGAAGCCAAAAGTGGCCTTGGAAAACAAAAGTTGCAGTGATTGTCAGAGACCCATTTATTCCACGGGTAAGCATTTTGTGTTAAATTTAAAAATTGTATCTAAATGTTGACCTTCACTATCTTTGGCAGGCAGCATTAATGGGGAAGACACGGTTGCTACAATGAGGAAAAAGAAAATATCTGAACATGACCTTATCCTGCAGCAGCTGGAGAAGGCTGACAGGGAGAGAGCAAGACTCACTGCTAACCAGAAGTGGACACAACAGTGGTGACAGAAGATCCTGCAGCGTCGCCAAGCATGTTCAATATAGGAAAGAAAACTTTGCAGAGCTCCTGACAGCTGTCAGGGAGCAAACCGAGATCCTGTGTTCCATACTGGAGCTGCAGACGGACACCCACAACAGGGCTCATTGGCTACATCTACACTAGTACAAATCTTCAAAATGGCCATGCAATCGGCCATTTCGAAGATTACTAATGAGGCACTGAAATGCACATTCAGCACCTCATTAGCATGCCACCAACCATGACTCTTCAGAATTGCCACGTTTCACTGCCACGCGGCTCATCCAAACAGGATTCCTTTTTGAAAGGACCCCAGGAACTTCGAAACCCCCTTATTCCTATCAGCAGATAGGTTGCTACAATGAGGAGAAAGACAGAAGATGGGAATAAGGGGATTTCAAAGTTCCCAGGGTCCTTTCGAAAAGGAGCCCCATCTAGATGAGCCACACAGCAGTGAAATGCAGCAATTTCGAAGAGCCATGGCTGGCGGCATGCTAATGAGGCGCTGAATATGCATTTCAGTGCCTCATTAGTAATCTTTGAAATGGCCATTTGCAAATCCACTTTGAAGATTTATGCTAGTGCAGACACAGCCATTATGTGGACTCCACGCCTTGTTGCCCAGCCTCCCCTGAATATGGCTCAACTCACTCATCAGGGTCCCCAAACAGAGGGGGTGGGGGAAGAGCTGTCTGTTCATTCATAAAGCTATTTTTCAAAGCCTCTCTGACTGCCATTGCTTCTGCATGTACACTGGTGAATGCCTTTGTGTCTGGCTGTGCATAGCCCTGCTCATGGTATCTGCCTCTGTAACCCAAGGTAGCATAAAATTATCCCCCTTTGACTTGCAAATATTAGGGAGAATAAAGCATGTTGCAACCACAGTGGCGACATTGGCTTGGGAAAGGTCCAAACAAGTCAGAAGGCAGCCTTTTAAATTGCCAATGGCACATTTCACTGCCATTCTGCACTTGCTCAGAGTGTAGTTGAGGTGCTCCTTGCTGTGGTCAATGGTGCTCTGTATGGCTTCATGAGCCAAGGGAGCAGAGCATAAGCAAAGTTGCCCAGCATCACTATGGGAATCTCCACATTACCAATCTTGATTTTACGGTCTGGAAAGAAAGTCCCGTCCAGGAGCTTCCTGTACAAACCTGAATTTCTAAAGATGCACGTATTGTGCACCGTTCCCGACCATCCCATAAAGATGTTGGTGAAATGACCTTTGTGACCCACCAACACCTGCAAGACCCTGGAGAAATACCCCTTGTGTTTATGTATTCTGGGGCCAGGTGGTCTGGGGCCATGATGGGGATGTGCATTTCATATATCATCCCACTGCAGATAGGAAACTCCACGGCAGCAAAGTCATCCAACATGTGCTGGACATTTCCCAGAGTCAGGGTCTTCTGCAGCAGACACTGACAGATCACATTGGCTATCTCCCATCACTGTGGTCCCCCACTGTAGATCTACCCACCCTACATTGATTTCTCACTGACCAGCAACTGTCTGGTGTTGCACACTTTCACAGAGCAATTGCTCGTCACTTCTGAACTGTCAAAGCAGGTCTCATTCTGGTACCACAGTACTTCAGGGTCGGGGACAGCAAATCACAAAGTTCCATGAAACTTTGCAGAAGTTGCACATGCAGAAGTTCTGCAGCCTCTGTTGGTCATCCCAGACCTCCAAAACGACATGGTCCCACCAATGTGTGCTGGTTTCATGTCACCAGAAATGGCACTCTAGTGTAAGCAACGCAGCCAGGGCAGCCAGCAGCTCTTAATTCCTGGTCTCCAATTCTTCAATGTCATCAACCAAATCATCCTCATCCATCTCATACTCCCACTGCCTTTGTCTAAATAAATACTGCAGGACACTTCAGAAAGTGGCCATAATACATTGTGCAATGGCTATAAGCTGTTGAGGATCCATTCTAGTACCATGCAGTGGCCTTGGCCAGGGCAGGCTTTGGGAAAATGTCCCAAAAATATATATAATGTGAAATCACTTGAGCCAGCCATTTGTTTTTCAACTGGGGTTGGGGTGGGTGCTTTGTACTTTGGGATAACAACATCAGACACCCACAAGCACTTGTGGCACATTTTTTTCCCTATGCGCCACTGGCACAAAACCCCAAAATGCAACAGTGTGACAGACACTGTGGAATAGGTACCCATAATGCATTACTCACTTAGTCAAACATAGGTAAGGCAACAGACACACGTTAAATCAATATTCTGAACATTTGGGGTGGACACAGTTTCCACTCTATAAAATCTAGCATTAAAAAGTCAACTTTATTAAATTCAACTCTATTTTCCAGTGTAGATGTAGCCTTATTAAGTGTCACTTTAACCCATACCTCCGCTTGCCCATCTGCAAAATGAAATTAATACTTTTCATGCAAATCTGTGATGAAGTTGCAGCTCTTCATATAAAAGATTCTGTGGTATGTAAAGTGTTAAGAATAATTTTACATATTTTAAAACACGACTGTGTTTAATTGAAAACTTACATCTAACTTCCTAAGTCAGTAAAACAGAAAAAAGTTATAAACCCTTTAAAATGTAATATAATTAAAATGTTGACATTTGTTTGACTCTACTGGTGGAAAATGTCATTGGTATAATTGTGCCAAAAATCAAAACACAAATTCAGGTGAGATAAGCACTTTGAAATGCAACTTTTGCTTTTTTCTTTTTTAGACTGAAAAAAAAAATCTATCAAGCTACAAATCGGCCAATCAGTCGCACTGTGGAAACACAGTGCACATTACAGTGTTTATAATTATTAGTTTACATTAATCAGAGATTATTATGAGAAGAAAAACCTCCTGATTGCAAGATTAAAGAGACTGCTCTTCATGTCGTCACATGGCTCCCAGCGGAAGCTGCAGATCAAAATAAAACCACCACCAATTTATTTTTTAAAAAGTGTAAAAAGGGGAAAAAAGAAAAAAAAAGCAGAGTCCCAAGATGATTGGAATATTAATGAAAAAGAGAAACAACTATATACCTGAACTCACCTTCAATATCAATATATGTGGGGGTTTTTTGGGGTGGGTTGAGTTATTGGTTTATTTTTTGAGGTAGGGAGCATACTGGATCATAAAACCATGAGAGAGAGAGAAAAGAAAGGGAAGATTCAAATGACCTTCAATATATTGGTAGAAATTTGGTTAACCCAAGTCTACTTCTCAGCAGTAGCGAAGATTTAACTTTATGTTAAAGCTTCAGCAGCATTTTGATCCCTTGAAATCATCATTTAAAAATGAAAACAGGAAAGGTGTTTTAAAAATCTCAGATGACAAAGCATTCAAAATGCAATAGTTAGATGGAGTTGTTGACCTGTAAAATCAGAGAAAGGTCAGAAACAGAGGTCAACAATAGAATTCAGTGATTCATCAAATAGTTTGAATCATTTAGAAGGCTGGAAACTATCCATGTATTTAATGCTTTGTATTTTTCCTCCTTTATATTCTTCCCCAGTGAACAATAAGCAGTAGAATATCATTAAAACACGTCTTTGTACCTACTATCATCTATGTGGGCAACATAAATCATGAAAATGTTGAGTAAATGACCCAGCTGAGGGACAAACATTAATGCAAAAGAGATTTCTAAAGTTATGGAAAAAAAAACGCATAAGAGAGTTCAAACCAGACTTCAAGTCACTAAGGGAGTGCTGTATCTAATATAAGTTCAGTGGCAACTGCTGCCACTCCTTTGGAGAATATCCTCTATGGCCTTGTCTATTCTAGACAAATTTGGCGTGCTAACCACTGCTTGGTCCTCCCAGAATGCTTCAAATACAATGCACACACAACCAAAATATCTGTTAATACACAAAAGACGCTGAAACCAATCTTTGCATTAGGTTTCCCCTTTTGTTACTGTCCGGTTAGCCATTCTCCACTCTTCAGTGTCAGTAAGGAATGTAGTCTCTGACATCACAGATACAACAGTGGCCCTTCCGCCATCACCAACCCTCAGTTATTTGCTGGGTTACTTGTCTGTTGCATTTGCTGCACTTCGTTGCACAAGGCGTGAAGGTTGCCAGAAACCAATTATCTAAGCAAACTCTGCTGGACACAAAGCAATAGAAATCAGTGCAAAAAGTCTAAAATATTAACAAAATGTCCTTACAAGGAATTACGCCCTGGACACTGTAGCCAAAACATTTATATTACAGCTTCCCGACCAAAAGCTCAGCTGTTCTATGGTCTTAACATGCTATTCTATCTTTCTGCAATTGCAATATTGGCCATCTTTCTATTTAAGGCATTAAAACTACTCATAGGCACATTACAACTGCAAAATATTGTACAATTTAACACAGGCCATTAGTGTTTGGAAAATGGTAACTGTTTACCTCAAGTGCCGTCAGACAGCAAGGGCAATTTTTAACAATGTAAGAGAAAACAATCTTAGCTATTATTTTCTCCTAATCCTCGCTACTTATGTTTGAAAGGCTTTCATAAAACAAGCATTTGCGAATTGCAGTCATACCTTGGGGCAATGCATGTGTTCCTGTACCTGTATATATGCTCTCATAGACTCCTTTCATGTGCTGGTCCTTCCATATCATCTATTTGAAAAACTATAAAGCAATTATCAGCCTTTCATATCCTCATGTTTTGAGAACAGTCTCTGCTCCCATTGCAAAGATCCTTCACAAAGCAAAGTTTTTTTTTTGCAGCTTATTGGCTTTCAATAAGTAAACACTGTTAACTAATCACACTGATCACTGGTGACTTTGCTCTCTTCCTGAACCTTTGCTAATCCTGTTCTTGTAATAATCTAATGCCTCCAAACCACTAATTCCTTATACACTGAGAGAATTCCAGTAACATTTCTCAATTCCAAAACACAAGACATTGGAATTTGTAAATAAATTGAAATGATTAAGTTTTATTGTTTCCCCCCCTACAAGAGTTTAATGGTGAGTTTAACATGCCCTCACTCACCAATGCAGCACCTCCTGCTGGTCTGTCTGGGAATTAGCTCTTCCAGTTCTGCAGCATCCTTCTCCAGCCAGTGTCTCACCTGTCATTACTGGTCTCGCCAGAATCTCTACCACAGCACTCTTTCAGGACCCATGTTCATCCCAAACTAAGGTGCCCCCATTCCCTGCTGCAGCATCCCCTTTTGGGGGTCTTCCCCTCCTGGGGGAATCCAGTCACCTCTAAGGCCCTCTTGCCTCAGTGACCCACTGCCATTCATCATGTAGTCCCTTCCCTCGGCAGCAAACTGGCCACTCACCTCCAGGAGGAAGTCAGCCTGCTCCCTCTTTCTTCCCCAGGCTGCCTCTATGGAGCCACAGTACATCCCCAGACCTTTGTAGCAAGGCCTCTTCCCGGGAGTTTGTCATGTGCTCCCCAGCTCCTCCTCCTGCTCTGTCCAAGGTACCCTTCCCTCAAGCAGCTTGAACCATCTCCCTCCAAAGCTAGAGGGACAGGGACTTCCCTCTGGTCAGTCGTTTTCTCATAAAGCCCCACTGGACCGTGATCGTCTGCCTCAAGCCTTCTCCCAGTTGGCTTCTGGGATCAGCCCTCTTCCAGGGCTGTTTTAATCCTTTACATTCAAGTGCAGAGCAACTGCCCCATCAGAGTCAGATGGTATCGCTCCGGCACTATTCATATTTTTTTAAATGTTTCATGTTGATGGACCTGTGACCTCATGAATGCCCCAGGAGAGGGGTGAGGGACAACCAGAAAACGTGCACCGGCATGGACTGGCTGAGAGAACTGGGATCCAGGAAAGGAAAGAGCAGGGAGGATTTGTTCCTGGATGCGTACAGAGAAATGAATAAGGATTTGGGCTGAAGGTATCACATATTTGTCAATGTACTTAACATTTAGGCTACTGTTACACCAGCAAGTTTTGTCAGCAAAGCCCTGGTTTTGTCAACTAAAAAGTAGTGGAGCATCCACATACAAAATGGGTTTTGTTGACAGCATCTCAAAAAAAGTCAGCACTTCCGCGGACAACCTTCTGCCTCTCCCACATGAGGAAGAACGCCTTTTAAAAGCTGTATGGATGCTCTGGGAGGGCTTTCTATCGACTGACAGGGCATCCACTACAATGGACAGCCCTGTCCATCCGGGTGCCTGCTTTGTCAAGAGAGCAGCCGGGCAGTCTGGCTGATCTGTCGACAGAGCAGAGCGCTCTTCCAGTTGGCTTTTTTGTGCGTGGCCTCACTCTGTCAACAGAAGTTTTGTTGGGAAATCTCTATTGACAGTGACTTCTGTTGACAGAGCACTGTAGTGTAACCGTGGCCATAAAGTACAGTAGTACAGAAATGGATTAGAAATATCAGGTTGAGAGCTTTCACCAGTGGTAATACAGAACCCTGCCCCAGTCTCAACTGCCCTAGCCAAGAATATTACTCTCCTCTAAATCATCACGCACACCAGATTTCCACTGCTGACCAAGGGCATATTTGTTCTGAGCACAAGCACAAGAATGGACACCCAGCCAGAGCCTTTCATCGTTTTTACTACAGCAGTCATGTAAAGAACAAATTAAGACACAGATGAAGAATTCATACAAAATAAATTGCTGCAACAGATTTAATTTAGGAGAACCATCTGATTATCTTCAGCTATTCAGGCTCTCTTTACTAAGAATAATCTAGTTGCTGTGTGAGTGAAGTTTGCAGTTACCTAGATTAGAGTGGGGGCAAAAACCACATGCCATGTATTAAGAGATTGGAGATCTCATTTCATTTCAAAATGGGCAAATCATCTATTGGAACAACAACTTTTGTTATGTGGAGCTCCTTATTTATTTCAGGTTGTTTTATATCTTGATAATTATTCATATAACTGGACTATGTTTATTAAATGAGATAAAGTGCTTATTAGACTTATTAGACTTCTAGTGATGCCCAGATATCACCATCATAAAAACATTATTACTTTGCTACCAAATAAAAGCACATGAATAGCTTCCACTTTCGTGGAAAATATATTGCTTTAAACCCCCAAAGAACTCCTTAACAATGTTAGTCACCTTGTTTTCAAAAAAAGTATACAGACATGTAAAATTACTGATTGAACCAGGAGATTTTTGCTAGTCTTTTTCAATTTGTTCCATTTACAGCACTTGAAATGTTATAAAGTAATTTTGTGTGTGTATGTGTGTGCTAGAATTTCATGTAAAAATTGCCAGAATGACTGAAATCCTCTACTTTACCACAGAGAACACATACCAGATCAGTAAAAACTGAAGCTCTCTCCACAGTGCCTCAAATCTGACCAGCAGAGCCACTCATAACAGTGAAAAGGTAATTGATTTTTCAGATCTACCAATTCTTCCTCCCCGCATGCTGAGAATGCCAATTTTGGTGGCTTTTGTACAATATGAATGTAAACTATCATCTCATTTCACACATAAACCATTAAAAGAGCCACCTCAAGTTACTGTTTCTCATTAACTACTTCAGCAACAATCCTACAAAGATTTAGACATGCAGATAATTTTATGAATTTGAGCATTATTATTAAAAGACAGTTGCCTTTCCTGTAACTGGTGTTCGAGATGTGTTGCTCATGTCCATTCCAAGTTGGGGTGTGCACAGGTGCACGCCCAGTTGCCAGAAGCTTTTTGCCCCAGCCAGTAGCTACAGGGCAGGTGCGCTGCCCCCTGGAGTGGTGCTGATAAGGCAACAAATATATGCACCACCTGATCCTCCCCTCCCCCTGACCCCTCTGCTCAGTTCCTTCTTGCTGGCTACTCTTACAGTGGGGAAGGCAGGAGGATTTTGCAAGGGACATGAGCAGCAAATCTAGAAGAACACCAGTTACAGAAGAGTTAACTGTTTTTTCTTCTTCATGTGATTGCTCTTGTCCATTCCAATTTGGGTGAATACAAGCCAGTGTCTAACAGGTGGAGTCAGAGCCCCGAACAGACTGCAGGACAGCCCTGCCCACTGCAAAGTCTTCCCGTGCGTGCTGCATCAAAAGCATAATGTGCTGTAAATGCAGGAATTGAGGACCAGGTGGCCGCACTGCAGATGTCCTGGATAGGCACCCGCGCGAAATATGCCACAGACGACACCTGCGCTCTTGTGAAGCATGCCCTAACTAGAGGGAGAGGAGACCCCGTGAGCTTGTAAAACTCCTTGATGCACATTACTATCCAGGAGGAAATCCACTGGGAGGAGACTGGAAGGTCCTTCATCTTGTCACCTGCCACAAAGAGTTGCTGCATTCTTCTAAAGGGCCTAGCCCTATTCATATCAGAGGCCAGCACCCTTCTAACATCCAAGGTATATAAACAATGCTCCCTCAGGGAGGCATGGGGTAAAATGCTGGCAGGGAAGTGTCTTGGTTAAAATGAAAAGTGGAGACCACCTGAGGCAAAAACCCAGGGTGAAGTCTCAGCCTAAACTTATCCTTGTGAAACAATCAAAACAAAAAGCAGTCAAGTAGCACTTTAAAGACTAGCAAAATGGTTTATTAGGTGAGCTTTCGTGGGACAGACCCACTTCTCCAGACCAGAACAGACTCAATATTTAAGGCACAGAGAACCAAAAACAGTAAGCAAGGAGGACAAATCAGAAAAAGATAACCAAGGTGAGCAAATCAGAGAGTGGAGGGGTGGGGGGAAGGTCAAGAATTAGATTGAGCCAAGTATGCAGACAAGCCCCTATAGTGACTCAAAGTTCCCATCACGATTTAAACCATGTGTTAATGTGCCGAATTTGAATATAAAAGCCAGCTCGGCTGTTTCTCTTTCCAAAACGGCGTGATAATTTCTTTTCAGTAACACACATACCTTTAGGTCATTGACAGAATGCCCCAGTCCATTAAAATGTTGACTAACTGGTTTGTGGATATGGAGTGTTTTGATGTCTGTTTTGTGGCCATTGACCCTTTGTCTAAGGGAGTTAGAAGTCTGTCCAATATACAAAGCATCTGGGCATTGTTGGTACATGATGGCATGTATGATGTTAGTAGAGGAGCATGAGAAAGTGCCCGTGATTCTGTGAGTAACCTGGTTAGGTCCAGTGATGGTATTTCCAGAGAAGATAAGTGGACAAAGGTGGCAGCGGGCTTTCCTTTCCCTACAACAAAGTGTGGGGGTGTGGGGGGTGCTCTTGGGTGCTCTGTGGTGTGGGCGTGGGGGCAGGGAGTGTTGTGGAGGATGGGTGGGTGCAGTGGGGGGCCTGCCAGTGTTCACCCCGCGGCCTGGTCAAAGTAGGCCCGCAGGGCCTCCCGGACCCGGATCCCCTTGGGGTCCACCTGGCGACTGGGGGAAGCGGGTGGCTGCATGTCAGCCCTGCCAGCCTCCATAGCCCAGCCCTGAAAGAATGCCTCCCCCTTGCTCTCGACCAGGTTGTGGAGTGTGCTGCACGCGCCCACAATCTGGGGGATGTCAGTGGGGCCTGCATCAAGACGGGTGAGGAGACATCTCCAGCGCCATTTGAGGCGGCCAAAAGTGCACTCAACCACCTGGCGTGCATGGTTCAGGCACGTGTTGAAGTGCTCCTAGCAAGCCGACAAATGGCCCGTGTAAGGGTGCATGAGCCAGGGCCGGAGGGGGTATGCTGCATCTGCGATGACGCAGAGGGGCATGGTAGTGTCCCCCACAGGGATCTCCCACTGGGGGATGTAGGTCCCTGCCTCCAGCCGGCGGCACAGGCCCGAATTCCTGAATACCCGGGTGTCGTGGGTGCTGCCAGGCCACCCAACATAAATGTCCAGGAAGCGGCCCCGGCTGTCCACCAAGGCCTGGAGGACCACAGAATGGTAGCCCTTCCTGTTCAGGAAGCGTCCTCTGCTGTGCTCCGGAGCATGGATGGGGATATGGGTTCCATCCAGAGCCCCGAAGCAATTTGGGAAGCCCAGGCTGGCAAACCCCGCGATGGCGGCATCCGGGTCCCCAAGCTGCACGAGCCTGTGGAGGAGCAGGGCATTGATGGCGCGGATGACCTGCAGGGGAAGGACATGGGGGAGCACCAGTGAGGGGTGTAGAGGGTGTACAGGGGTGTACAGCACCAGTGAGGGGTGTCCTCCACGAGGACAGCCCCGACAGTGGCCTTGCCCACGCCAAACTGCTGCCCCACGGATCGGTAGCTGTCTGGAGTGGCCAGCTTCCAGACAGCGATGCCGACCCGTTTCTCGACGCTGAGGGCATGCCGCATGAAGGTGTCCTGGTGCCTCAGTGCGGGGGTGAGCCACGGGCAGAGCTCCAGGAATGTCTGCCAGCTCATGAGAAAATTCTGGAGCCAGCACTCATTGTCCCACTCGCTGAGCACCAGCCGCTCCCACCAGTCGGTGCTTGTGGGGTAGCTCCACAGCCGGCGGTGTGTGTGGCGGGGAGGGCAGGGGGCGGAGGACAGCAGGGTCTGGGGCTCCTTCCTCCTCCCCTGGGGGCAGCTCCTCCTCTGTGAATAAAAGGTGGTCAGCTGCCTCTTGCATAGCATTGAGCAGGGCAAGTATTGCTCCTGCAGGGGTGGGTGTGTGGACCTCTGGCTACTGCTGCTGGTCCATACTGCTTCGATGAGGTGTGCGTGCCTGTGGCTCTGCAGACCGCATGCTGTGCAGGCTGCGTGTGTCTGGGAGGGACCCTTTAAGGGAGCGGCTAGCTGTTGCCCCAAAGTGCTAGTCTGCCCTCTGACCCTGTCTGCAGCTGTTCCTGGCACCCTTATTTCGATGTGTGCCGCTTTGGCATGTAGACGCTCCCCTGCAGCGCCTACTTCGATGTGGTGCTGCTCAACATCGACGCTGAATGTCAACGGCACCAGCCTGGAGAACATGTAGACGCTATTCATCAAAATAGCTTATTTCGATGTCACTACATTGAAATAAGCTATTTCGATGTAGCATACACGTGTAGACATAGCTTGAAGGTGCACACTGCCACATGATCCAGCAAACAGAGGCAGCACCTGGCCATCAGGGTGAAAACTGCCAGGATGTGTTGGACGATGATGCCCATGGATATGAACCTGTCAGCCAGCAAGAACGCCCTGGCATACCTGGCATCCAGTCATGCCACTACAAACTCTATTGACTGAGATGGGACCAACATTGACTTTGCCTCGTTGATCAAGAGACCAAGGCTTACAAAGGCTTGATGGGTCAACTGTATGTGCTGAATCACCTAATCTCTGGAACGACCCTTGACTAGTCAATCATAGAGGTAAGGGAACAGCTTGGCTTCGGGTAGCACCATCTCAGAGAACCTATACAGGGAGCCGACTGTATTATAGCCTGCTGGTTAGCAGTTCTTAATTGCTACCTTTCCATCAAATAGACCTTCCTCCCATAGAGGTCCAAGCATTTAGCTTCCCTATTTTTCAGGGAGGGACCCTGGAACCCTTGGGCACTCTCTATGGTTAGCTGTGTCCACTACCAGAGAGTCAGGTGGGGGAGCGCATGAACAAATGTTCATTGCCCTGGGATGGGACAAAATACTGTCTCTCATTCCTAGGAGGGAGTGCAAATACATGTGTTTGTGAAACACAGTTTGTAATAGCAGCTGGTTTGCTTGAAATCAGCACTCTTCTGCAATTAAATATTCCCATAAGAAAAACTATATAAATTCATGTAAGGAAAACACAAGGTAGATTCATCAGTTCTGTTAGTATAGGTGGTAACTACACTCTACAAGTACTTAATATAGGAAGAAGTCCTGAATTCAAACAGCCGTAAAGGGATGACTAGCACATGATTAACATGAGGAAATGCAAAGAATGTCATCTCCATAAATGGTATGGAATAAGAATGCCACAACATATTCAATAAGCAACTGTACAGCATAAGGCCTGTTTAGCCTTTATAGAGCATTGTAAATAAATTCTTCAGCGATCTGTGTCTTCCTACCAGAAAGGAAGATACCAAAATACATTCATTCAATCAACACTACATGGCTTATGTAAAGATCAGAATAAACATGATCAGTTTGCCCATTTCTCATGAGCTGCTAGAAAGGCTTTCAACTGTAAATAGTCTTTTTATTATAGAACACCTATTACTCCCCACCCCATCCTGATTTTTCAAACTTGCTACCTTCAGCCAACGTAAACCATCATAATTCCAATGAAGTAGGTGGGCTACCAGCTGGGGCCCTGGCTCTGACAATCTATCCTCTTTTCAGATTACATACAGAAGTATCTGCCTTCCAGTTAATAGATATCAGAAACTTCCACACTTACCAAACACAACCAGAATTCGAAAACATTCACATTACAAAGATTGTTTTTCTTCTCTCCTCTTCTTTCAGTTTCAGTGTCTAGAGCTGCTAGATCCCAAAATGAGTGTTTACTCTTCAGTGAAGGAAACTGAAAGTGCATCTGTTGGCACCTCTAATAAACCCTTTAAAATACAGCGATTCAAAAAAAGTAAGCAGCCAAGCAGCACACTTTACAAAATAGATATGAAGCTATTCTCCACCTCCCCTCAAGTATTTACTTTTTCCATCAACCTTCATAAAAACGTGCATCACGGAGAGCACTAAAGGTCAACAGATTTGAAAGAGGAGAGCAAAACCCATGGAGAGTCCAGATTCCCAAGGTGTGCTGACAATAGTAAATTGCCAGAATGCAGCACTGTGGTTGACACAGTCTTATCCCACTCCCCATGAGGCATAACATGTCTGTCGACAGACGGCCAGTCTGGATGTTCAGAAGCCCTGCCTGCTGTGCTTCTGGTTGGCTGTTTTGTCGAGAGAGCAGTCAGGCAATCTGGCCACTCTATCAACAGAGCAGATTGCAAAATTGGCCATAATCTGTCAAAAGTGCTACGTGACATGCTGCTTTTTTGTTTTGATAGAATATAGACTAACATGGCTCTCTCTCTGTCGTTGTCAAAAGTTTTGTTGAAAGATATCTTCCGACAAAAACTTCTGTTGACAAATCACTGTAATCTAGATATAGCTTTAGGGTTTCCCCCCCTTAAAGGCTGTCATTCCAAAATGAAGCATATGTAATATATACATTTGTGTGGCAACATTATTTTCTATTTTTAACAATAATGGTTGTGATTTTGGCATATCACCAAAGTCATCATCGTGTCCTTAGTTTAAGCAAAGCATTAAGAGTTCTACATTTTCAAAGTAGAGATGGGTCCAATCAATCCTACACTTTCAGGAATTCATTATCTGTACCTAGGATTGACGTTTGCTCTAAGCTCTGTGTTGGTTTCTTAAAGTTAATTAAAGATGAGAATTTTCTGTAAGGAGTTAACTAAGATAAATCAATATACACGCTAAGGACTTCAAGTAGCACTTTTGCTAGCAATGCTAACTAGAAACTTTGCCACGTAAATTCATTTGTGGTGCATGGAACCAAACAAGAGATAATAAACAAAATTATAGATATTTTGAATTCATGGATATTCATGGAGTTGAGGATATATCACTGCCTGATACTGCTGTGACAAAACTGGGTTAGCAAGAAGCTGGGATAGGTTTTCTTGACAGATTTATTAACTAATCAAGGGAAAGGCTTAAAACAGGACTGTCACTAGTGAAGGACCAACTTTTCAAAAGATGGCCAATCAGACTTTCAGCTGTTGCAAAAAGAAAGTGTAAAATCAAGATTACAGACACTATACCTGTAGAAAATAGAGTGGTATGTAATCTATTTCTGATTTTACACATGTTCAGCATTACTGACTGGCATATGCTTATCAGTTTCAGCAGGAATGCCTTCACATTCCAATGGAAAGCTCAGAGGA
Source organism: Carettochelys insculpta (assembly GCF_033958435.1). Classification (NCBI taxonomy): domain Eukaryota; kingdom Metazoa; phylum Chordata; order Testudines; family Carettochelyidae; genus Carettochelys; species Carettochelys insculpta. Next base: position 86,838,933 of record NC_134139.1, on the reverse strand, counting down.
GAATGAAAGCATTAACATACAAATATATAAATGAATATTAAAGCCAGAGGACTGATCCTTAATGCTATTTTTTCTGGATGCTACTATTGTTTGACAGCAGTATCCACACCTCACTACATGCCATTTAGTAAACCAGTCAATGTGAACTAATTCATTTAGTTTTCATAATAGGATTTGCAGAAACAAGGGCATGCTAATTTAACCCATCTGATGCTTCAGACATACCCATATTCATCCAAGGCTATGTTGCCAGTACAATTTTCACCCAACTGCAGAATTCCTACTAAACCACACAGAAGCATCACAGAGAGGTATTAGAAGTGAATGGAGTACTCTTTTGAGAATTTTAAACTAGCACTTAGCTAGATTAAGTGTACCATGGAAGTTGGTGAAAATTCTAGTGACAGGATCTCTTGCTCAAATAAAATACTCAACTGCATGCAAATATTTGCATAAGCATACTTTGCTTAAATGCACTCTTCTGAAGTCCAGAGAGAGCAGCAAAAGGGTAGAAACTGAACTGAAAACTGGACAATTAAAAAAAAGCAGGAGACAAATGTAGAGGAGCGAGCAGTATCTCCCTCAATGAAATCTATTTGTCTAATAGTAACAGAGAGAAAGTCATGCTAGTCTATATACTATCAAAACAAAAAAGTAGTCCAGTAGCACTTTAAAGACTAACAGAATAATTTATTAGTTGATGAGCTTTCATGAGACAGACCCACTGCTTCAAATCATAGCCATACCAGAACAGACTCAATGTTTCAGGCACAGGGAACCAAAAACAGCAATCAAGGCTAACAAATCAGAAAATTATTATTTATCAAGGTGAGCAAATCAGAGAGTAGAGGGGCAGAAGGAGTGGGGGGACTCAAGAATTAGATTAAGCCAAGTATGCAAAAGAGCCCCAATCATGTTCTAAAAAACTCCCATCCCGGTTCAAACCACATGTTAATGTGTCAAATTTGAACATGAGAGAGTTCAGCAGCCTCTCTTTCTGAAGTAGTGTGAAAATTCCTCTTCAGTAAGATGCAAACCTTCAGGTCATGAACAGAATGGCTCACTCCATTAAAATGCTGGCTGACCAGTTTGTGGATTAGGAGTGGTTTTATGTCTGTTTTGTGCCCATTAATTGTTTGTCTAAGAGAGTGAAGTCTATTCAATATACAAAGCATCTGGGCATTGTTGGCACATGATGGCATATATGATGTTAGTTGAGGAATTCGTTTTCCTCAACTAACATCATATATGCCATCATGTGCCAACAATGCCCACATGTTGTAATGTTTGTTAATTGTGGTCACATTTTAAACTAACCAAAAGCAAAACCTTTTGAGAGTTGTACTTGGAATAAGTCCTCTTGTAACAATATCACATGTCACCTGTGTGCAGAACATCTAAGTTCAATATGTACTGATTATAAGTGATCTATGAAATCATATTTTTACAATTACGTCAATTATAGTCTTATTTATGGAGGTGATCGCCTATATTCAAACAAATTCATTTGAAATTGAAATGGTAAGAACTAGTACACTGGTAGGAATCTAGTCTGCCCCCCACCCCCGCTTTTTTTGTTTTAAGTTTGAAATATACTGTGGCCCTCAGAGCTAAACTTAGGCTAATATTGTTGACATCTGACAGCCATAGCAAACTAATTTGAATTTCTAAACAAGGCTTCGCTGCATTTTATTCTGAATGCAGAGTTCTGTTTGCTTGTTTATATTTTTGAGAATCTCTGGTTCCTTTTACATGTAATAAAAGACATGACAGCAGCTTTATAAAATTCTAACCACTCCTGGATAGTGTTCTATTACCACAGTGTAGTTTGTCCTGTTTGCGGCTTAATTTAATACATGACACAAAGAAAGCCAGCATGGCCTCACCTCCCTGCCAGCCCTCCCATTTCTGGCCCAACACTCACTGTGAGCTGCGGAGGTTGGTGAGTGAGCAGCAGGTGCCAGGTGGTGGCTGTTAGGTGTCTCCTCTTCTGCCTCCCTACTGGCTCTGTAAGTGTCCCCCACTCTTGCCATCCTCTCTGTGCTTTGCCCCTTAACTTCACCAACCCCACTGCTGCTCAGCATCCCCTGTTGCAGGGTCTGTCCTACTCCAGCACTGTGCAGAAAACCAGCCCCTGGTCATAGTGCTCAGCTTACCAATAGCCTGGCCAGCAGGCTCTTTCCTCCCCACACTGCCTCCAGCCTGGGAAGATGGCTTGGAGTTGGGCCAAGCAGGAAGTAGCCCCAAACAGCCCTGGCATGGGGAAGACTTGCTGTCCATCCAGTAAGCTTTGGAGTGGTAGGGTGAAGCAATTTGCTGCCTGCTCACATCCCAAGCTTGCTGACTCCACAGCAGTCCCTGGGACAGGGAATTAGCATCCTCCCCAGCCACCTCACACCCTGGCCCTGGGAATGTGGGGCTGCTCAATCCCCTGGGCACCAAATCCCTGTTTAGCCACTTCTTCCTCTGGGGTCATGGAAGCCTGAGTCATCAGGGGCCCAGAGCCCTGGTGCACAAGGCATCCTTAGGGCTTAACCCCTTCCAACCCATGCTATAGCTGGGAGACAAGAAGTGGCTGAGTTATGTCAGTGGTCAGCGGCAGCCTGTAGGTGTTGGCTGCCTTTTGACACTGTGCAGGCAGGCAGGGTGGAAGAAGAGATGAGCCCTGAAAAGACGTGGGGCAGGTCATGCTGCCCCTCTGCCCCCTGCGATGTCTGGCAGCAGCTCCCTTTGCTTCCCACACAATGCCAAGAAGCTGCAGCTGGCCACATTCTGGCATGAAACCTCCAGAAATTGGGCAGGGGGGAAATGTGTTTTATGTCCCCCCAAATGTTGCCTCAGGAATACCTGGTGCCAGGAACCAGCAGAGGTAGGTCCATCCCAGGGATATAGCCAGGCATGGAAGACGAAGAGCACTGGGCAAGAAGGGTCTAGTTCAGGGGTATCCAGCCTTCCCCCCACCCCCATCAGGCACCACATGGCAATTCTGCACATGTTCTGGGGGGCACCTTCCGCTGCACCTTCACAGGGCTGCTGGCTCCTCACAGCCCTCCTACTTCCTCCCCCTCCTGCAGTATGTGTGGCGCTCTGCTGCACTGCCACGCTGAAATAATGGGACTCAATGCAATTGGTGTAACAGCTGCTTCCCTCCTGCTGACCATTAAACCAATTAAACTGAGTTCTATTCTTTCAGTATGGCAGAGCAGGGAGCCAGAGGAGGAGCGAGCAGTGGCAGTCTTAAATGACTCCTTAAAGATCCACATGTGGCTCAGAGCCACCCAGCTGGCTTCCAAAATGGTGCTGCTTCCGGATCTGTGGGCTTGATGAAAAGGCTCTGTGGGCCAGATTCTAGCGCATGGGCCATGCGTTGGACACCCTGTTCTGGCTCATCGGTCTCCACCTCCGCCATGTGAGAGATATGTGTGTGTGTGTGTGTGTGTGTGTGTGCGTGTGTGTCCCCTCCCAGTGTGAGCCTTAAAGCCTTGAAGATAATAAAAATAAACTACACAGTATTTATTTTTAATATTGGCTCAGTTAATTTGATGTTAATTTCAAAGTTCTTACTGCATAGCTTCAATTGTCATAAAACACACATGATTCAAGTAGTTCATCAGGTGTCCCATATTCAGCATAGGGAAATACAGTCATCCTACTAATAGATGAACAGGACTTAAACATGCTTCTACTCAGAAAAGGGGTAAACACTGTGAAAAGATGCCACCCACACTGCAATATCAGCCATCACAAGAATGAAGATTCACACAAGTGTAAATAACTGTTTATCTGTGTGTAGTTTATAGAGTGAAAAACCATTAACATGCTTCACAGGTCCCTTCCCCGCCTCCCCCCACACGTCGAAAGGAGACAATGGTTTATTAGCAGTACAGTCATGCAAAATGGTACAGAGAGGCAAAATGATCCATTCCCAGCTCTCCTAAGGGCAGTTTGAGTGACTTTGGACCAGTCATTTCATCTCTCCGAGCCTCAGTTTCCCTTGTCTTTAAAAAGGGTACAATACCTCCTTTGTAAACTACTGAAAGAACTGCTGTTGAAAGGACCTAGTTGTTACCATTACAGAAAACCTAGATTTAGACAGTAAATGCTATTACTGTTGTTGCTATGGAAGGACAGTTTGCATTGAATTAAATGGAATTTATGGAGGATTTTTTTTTTTTGGCTTTCGAAAAGTTTCCTTCAAACAATGCAGATCATCATATTTAAAAAAAAATCAGCTTACTACCCTAAGCAAAAAATTTTGCATGTGTGTATGTATGTTTACTTCTCTATAGCAGATTTAAACAATTGAGATTATACTTCCTATCACACTAGGGAAAACCTAACATGATTTCAAGCTCAGAAAAAGCAAATAGTTAAATCTTTTACAATCAGACTTTACATTTAATTTCCCACCCTTAATGCAAGTATAGCACTAATCTATCAACCCCTGCATTAGTCTAATTATACTGCATGATGGTAACAAACACACAGCATTATGGAAAATATGCATGTGCTGGTGAGCTTCTATTCAACAGCTATCTTGAAACACGTCCCTGAAAAGCTAAATGGGCTCAAACTGAGTGGAAATAAATTATTATAGCTTCTGTCTAGTGCTTTATGTTTTTCACGATAGCAATCCCTGTTATCTCAAAGTGATATGTGCATGCCAACCACATTCGGGCTTGCCTCATTTATTATAAAAGCACTGACCTTTCAAACATTCTCTTGATCTTGCTTTAAAAAAATAAAAACAAACATGTGAGTGTCAGTGAAGTGGAAAATTAGCCTTTTGAAACAAAACAAAAAATACTCACATTGGGGGGGGCCACAGCACTGAATGAAAAATGCATGCTGAATCATACAAGGCTGATTTTATTGTGCATACTCCAGAAAAGTCCTTGACATCACTAATGTTTGCCTTATTCATAAGACCCAGAGCCAAACTCCATCTGGAAGAGATTTGAACTGCTATCCAGAGGCATTTCAGGATGTGAACCAAAAGGTTTACAGCATTACAATCCAGCTAATTCTATTGCTTCTAATTCCAGCTGGACTTAAACTCTTATCTCTGTACTCCAGGCCTTCAGATAGGTCCTATCACAGTAGCACCAATTCCCAGAGAATACTCAGCTCCATGACCCAAGAGAGATTAAATCCCTCCAGATAGACCAAGTAAATGGCTCATAACTTGTTTCTGTCACTTTCACTAATGCTTTTGTACTGTGAAAGGAACCAGCGAAGGTGTAAATAACCACAAATGATTAACTGTGCTTCCCCCCACCTTACAACTTCTATCAGTGATTCCAGTTGTCTGATTCCTGCCGGGGACATCACAGAGATATGCTCTCCCAGGAATTTTGCCTTAAATACTGTGTTAATCAACTGTGAGACAGATATTTGTGATGTAGCAATGTGATGGTGGTTATTCTGTATGATGTTTTTCTCTCTCTCTCTCTCTCTCTCACACACACACACACTCTCTCTCTCTCTCTCCTTCTCTCAGTACGGTTATATCTATACTTGACAAAAAGTCAGATTCTTTCACATCAAACTATACCATAATACACTTCCCTGGATTAAACAGGGTCCATGTGAAAGGAGGCAAAATGAATTGAAATGGACTGATCAAAACTTAGGCTATGTCTACACAACAGCATTACTCCCAAATAAACTATTGCAGAAGAGGTATTCTGGAATAGATTATTCCAAATAGCACAGTTATACACAAAATGCATTTTGAAATAGCGCTCTGATATTTCGAAATAATGCGTATTCACACAGAGCTATTGGACGCACTATGGCTTACTTCGATATAGGCTCTATCCCCTGTATACACAGCCTCTATTTTGAAACAGACTCTAGTCCACATATGACGACGTTTAAAAATTTCTAAATGAGGCATCTGGTATTTTGAAATTATTTCAGAATAGTGGTTGCATTGTGTAGACATATGCAGTTATTTCAAAATAACTGCTGAGTAGCCATACCCTTCATTAGGAAGGCACTATTTCCATTTAGCGGTCAGCAGTCTCCTTAAAACAAGGGAAATAAAAAGGGCAGTGATTCTTCCTTCAACAATTCCTTACACAATTTTCATGACTAACTGTTAATTATTCATATTTAGCACTGTATCAACATGCACAAAAACTGGACAAACTTAGCTCTGAAAGGTTTTGAGGTCAGATATCTGGTTAATATTGGTTCTGCTTTATGGACTGGATCAGTTCTGATTAAATTTAATAGGAGAACTCCCAATGCCTTCAAGAGAAATTGGTATGGGCCTTTAATTGTTTTTAAAGCAGCAGTTTTCAACCAAGAGAAAAGGAACTGTGGAAGACTTCACAATGATGTTCTGAGCCAACTAGATATTTCATTCCACTATGTTCCTTTTGGTTATTGTAGCTGTTGGTGCTTTGCTGTCAGCGACAGCATATGTACTCTACAAACAGATTTTTCATATCAGTAAACACTATTAAAATAATGAAAGCCACCATTTGCAGGCATGCTCCGTACTTATTTTGACCCTTTGTTGCCCCTTCACAGGTGCCTGGATTATTCAACCAGAAAAATAAAAAACTGTGAGCAAGGAATTATCTTCCATTATATTCATATTCACCATACACTTAGGAGTAGAGGCCCAGATTTTAAAGGTGCCTTTCTCAAAAGTAACTTACCTCACTCACCTTCTGTCTCACATATCCTGAGATCTGCATAGCTACAACAACACACTAAATAACTTTAAGCATGTAAATTATGTTAAGGAAGTCACTGGAGGCCATGTGCATTTGAAAAGGTAGGCACTTACTTACATACCTTGCTGGAGTCTAGGTCACTTTAGCACGATGTCATTGTATCACTCAGAGCCCATCCAGACTGCTTTATCATGTCAGATATGTCCACAATAAGGCTATTTCTAGTAACATAAAATAGTACCACTCACGTACCAGTAACATTTTGCTCTTAAGCTTCAGTTCCTTCTGTCCCAGGATCTCTTTGTGCAATTTACAAACAGGAATAAAAAGTTCCCTACGACTCCACTGAGACAAAGTAGCATCAGTTATGGTTTTACAGAGTTAACTGAGGAATTTACGCTAAAGTCAACAGTGTCAAACTTGGGAGCTTACCAACAAGCATCTAAATAAAAATGGCCTGACTTTCAGAGATGCTGAGTACCCACCGTTACCGATCTAAGTCTTGCAGAATCAACCCCCTTTTACTCAGATAAGAAAATATGGATTTAGATACCTTACTTGCAATATCCAGGGCCTGGTTTTCAAAGCTGCTGAGCACCCACCTACCTGAAATCAGTTAGATTTGAAAGTCCTCAGCACCTCTGAAAAATCAGGCTTCTAGGTCTCAAAATTTCAGCCCAGTTAGAGAGTGAACTGTTGGCAAAGCTAGGAATGTAACTCAGGAATTCCAACTTTCAATCCCACCGCTATTTTCAGACAAGACTCAATCAAAACCACAGCCATCAGTCTGGACTTTGGATTTTGTTCTATGAATCTACGTTGTTCTTCTGTAGGGCACTGTTTGTTACAACTTCCTTTTAGATACAAAAAATTACCATGCAAGTCGCCAAAGATCCTCTAATTAATTTATCCAGAACTGACAAGCTTAACTTTTTTGAAACAACACAGCTACCCCTGAGACCCCACCTGATCCTATATTTACAATCTCTTTCAATTACATCTAATTGAAAAGCTTCCTGTCCTTCTCCTCTTTACTCATTTTAAGATGATTCTTTGTTTGGCACCTATACACTGACAATTTAAAGGAATTTTCTTCCAGCAGCGAATTACAGCCTTTCAAAAACATGTGCCATCTTTCTTCTGTCTTCCACTTGGTTCCCATCATTTCCTTCTCCCCATCTTACAGCACCTATTAGGAAACATGGTTTCCTTGTTTCCTGCTCCTGAGTCAAGAGAAAATTATTGGCTCTCCCTCTCTTCTGCATAGACGTGTTGCTTTCTTACTTCTTACCTCTAGAAGACAACAGTCCAGCAGCTTCTGATTGCCAAGACTCATATCCAGAAACCCATCATGAGCTGAAATCTGCATCTGGCACCAAGGAACAGAAGGTCTGGGCATGAAAGCTGGACATTATTGATGTGCCAAGACCAGATTTTCACTGACGAACTTTTATGGATGTCTGATGCTGAAGAGGGCTGGCTGACTGCACTAACAAAGTGGAGATTACTTGGCTCACATACATCATTAATGAAATGATAGCATGTGGACGAGAGAAAACCCTCAATCAAATCTGATAAATGCCAGAAATGCAGTTTATTTCCTACTATGCTAAATTAAGCATCCTTTACCCGCTCCTCTGTGCCCCCTATCCTGGCCATGTATCAAATATCATTAAAGACTGTTGATTCCTTAAGGGCTGCCTTAGAAATGGCTATCTTCTAAAGAGCAGGCAATGATATTTTAACTGAAATCTTTGTGAACTATAAAGAAGGTGAAGGTGGTCATGCAGTGAATGAGGAAGGAGCACCCAGTGCAGCAAACAATGCAGCCAAGTAACCCATAATAACTGCATTGCCGTCAAAAATATTGCTTCACCAATGCAAAAATCAACAAGGATAATAAAAAGTTCTTAGGCATCAGCTGTTACATTCCTGTTCCATTTATTATCTGAACTTCTAAAAATAGCTAAAAGATTGGTTGGTTTGAGCTTTTATTGTGTGTTTTAAATACAGCTATGTCACTGGGTGCAGTTAATGTCAAAACAGGTGGTGCAAATAAATGTCTCTTTTCATATTTAACTAACCAGTAAAAATTCAAAGAAATAGCAGCCTAGCTCATATTGTTGACTTTACGGCAAAGGAGACATTACCAGCAAATGAAAAATCTTCCATGAATCATTCATAATTCACTCAATAATAATTTACACTTGGCTGTATTTTATTGTGTTGAACAGAATGTAATCAGCCCTGATGACCTTTAAGTAATCTTTTAAGTCTGGTATCTCATAATGTGATCTGCACCTAGCAAGGTCTCTAAATTCCATTTTACTCAGTGCTTTGAAACAGGACGCTGTGCAAAGATAAAATTCTTGTCCATCCTATGGATTGACAGTATGTTTTAGCATTTATTCATAGCATTATAGATTAGCATGAACTTTATTTTACCCAAGATGAAACACAGTGTCATTATCCACATATGATTAAGATGATAGTACTGCACTGAACCAAACATATAATATGTATTTGTGAACACTATTAAAATAAGTGTAATGATTAGAAGTTGATACCCTACTTGAACAGCTTGGCAAGACATCAGTAATTTGGCTGGTTTTGCTTTTACAGAAAGTGAAAAAGCCTAAGACTTTTTAATTTTAAAAGGGCTTTGGGACAATTTATTTACAGGTGTAAATGAGGAAAAAATTCAGTTGAATTCAGAGGAGCTGCACTTATTTACACTAGCAGAAAAATTAGCCCTCAGTTGTGGGTTTGGGTGTTTTGTTTGGGAGGGTTGGGGTCAAAGGCTAAAAAACCACTAGGAATGATTACATTGAGCTAACTGTACTCCTTGAGATAGAACATAAAATCAGACCCTCACCCCCTCCTGCACCCAAACTCCTTCCCAGAGCTTGCAGTCCACACCTCCTCCCACATCCCAGCCCACTGCCCCATCTGGTGAAAGTGAGGGTGGGTGAGAAGGAGCAACGGAGGAATGGGGGATGGAATGCACAGGGATGGAGCCTTGGGGTGGGGGGGAGCAGACAGGGCCTGGCCTCAGGGAAGGGGCAGGACAATGGTTTTTAGGTTTGCAAGAATAGACAATGGGTCATCCTACGAGGCAGTCATGTGGAACTCCTGGTCATGAAAAGCATGGCCAGTAGTGAAGCCAACAGTCTGCTGGGCACGAGAGGTGTAAAATTCCACCTAACTGGTTAGAAATTGGAAAAGATCCAGAGAAGAGCAACAAGAATGAATAAAGGTCTACAGAACATGAGCTATGAGTGAAAACTGAAAGAACTGGGCTTGTTTAGCATAGAAAAGAGACGATTTAGAGGGGACATGATAGCGGTTTTCAAGTACCTCAAAGAGGGTTATAAGGAGGAAGGAGAAAAAATGTTCTCCTTGGCCTCTGAGGATAGAACAAGGAGCAATGGGCTTGAACTGCAGCAAGAGAGATTTAGATTGGACATTAGGAAAAACCCTTCTAGCTGTCAGAGCGGTTACACACTGGAATAAATTACCTAGGGAGGTTGTGAAACCTTCATCACTGGAGATATTTAAGAATAGGTTAGACAGACACCTATTGTAGATGGTCCTGCTAAGAGGGCAGGGAACTGGACTCTATGACCTCTTGAGGTCCCTTCCATATCTAGTGTTCTATGACTGTATGCATTAAAGGAGCGGGGGCTGTGGAGCAGGCCGAGTCACTCCAGCTGGGCAGAGCAGCCCAGGTGCCTGGCCCAGCCATTCCAGCCTGTCTGCAGCAGGTGGATTCCTCCAGCCTAGCTGGTTAACAATTAACATCCCTACTGAGCACCAGACAGTATAGACACAGCACCATTCCAGTATCAGTTGGGTGCATCCACAGGAGCGCAGCTTGTACATGCTCAGGGGCCCACTGACTGTTCAGTCCTGGGCTCTGAAATTGCAGTTGGAGCGCCTGCATTACAACTCTAATTTCAGAATACTCCCCTTTTGTGCAGGTGTATATATTTATACTCTGCATTCTTGAGACATGTTACACCAACACTGCCTAGACATTGTTCCTGCTACCACAGCATTAGGCACTTACATGAGAAAGAACATATATCATGAGTTAACAAAGAAAGTGCTCGGGTCCTCTATCATTTGTTTTAGCTAGTAGCCAGAGAGGCAGGGGGCCTCCAGAGGAGGATAATTGAGATATCCCAAAGGACAGAAATCTGTTGGAAGAATTAAATTATCAGATATAAAAGGAAAATTGTTTTTATTTCCTGACCATTGCTTTAAGTGCACTTAGCATGCAGCAAGGATGGGCAGGAAGCCTACTTTACCTCCACTGTGCTGCCACTAGCAACAGCTGGAGCCCGTAGGTATTTTTAAATCATCAAGCTCCCTGGGAAATTGCCTTGTCCTTTGTCGGCAGGCCCGATGTAACTTAGTATCAATGTTCAAGAAAAATAAGGCCCATACGTATTTGCACATATAAATTAGAATAAGATGTTTTGTTCAGGAGTTGGATCCCTCAGACAGAAGAAAGAAAGGAAGTGCACCTAGTTATGCCAAGAGAAGAAGAGGCAGCAATTGTATGAATAAGTGTAGCCCTCCTTCAGCAACATCCCTGATTGCTGTGGAGTGGTAGAATCCACTTGCTCCTATTCCTGCACTGTGACTCCATGGCTATGTTTGTGCTCCTTGGGTTGATGGCTGCTTTCAGCTTGCTGGTCCTCTTGAGTTATAATGGATACTTAATGCATGGGTGCCTCTCTCCAGTAATCAGAGGAATGAATGACTAAACTGTCCTTATGACCTCTGGGACACTAACAATTTCCATATTTCAAAAGGAATGAAGAAGGAACCATTTGTAAAAAAGAAAAAAAATCAAACATTTAAAGGAAAAGGTAGGGTTAAATTAAAAGGAGTATAAGGATTAAAGGAAAAGGCAAGAGAGTCAAAGTTAAATAAAAATTATTAATCTAAATCACCCCCCAAAAACTTTAATAAATATTCATAATACAGCCCTATTCTCAGCAAATTATATATTTGTTAAGGTTTGCATGACTTGTTTTAAGGCTGTCTGGAAAATTAAGAGGGTATATTAGAAAGGGTTCTCAGCTGAAGTTCTCCTTCTTAAGAAAGGGGCATAGAAATTACCAAAATTGGGGCTGCACATTTAACTTGAGGGCAGTATAGCGTTTCCCTATAAATAAGCAAACTGAGGTCAATCATAAGATGGCAAATCAAAAAAAAAACAAAAAACCCAACCAGGACTTGTGGTTTCTGTGAGCTGTATCTGTATGAAATAATGCAGGAGGCTCTCTGTTCTGTATTACTTCACAGACACCATGTGAATACATTTTAGCTACCTTTAAACAATATTACATTAAACAGGGAGAGGTCAAATTATGAGCAAAAAAGAACACTGTAAATTTGCTAATGAAATAGCAAAGTTGTTCCAAATATAAATTCCAGAGCGATTACTGGGTATAGTTAAGTGAACCAATGAAGCAGACAGCTTGCAGTTTTCTTTTCGATTTCTTGCAGATGGGTTTCACATATACCTTTTTATTTGGTGCCCCAAGTGTTTTGCACATTTATTTTGGTTAGAGTTTTGGCTGAGGATGTCAGTGTGTGAGCTACACAAATGGAAAAGAGAATCTGATAGGATCATGTTTAAGAAAGGAGAACAACAAAAGGCTGCACTAATTTGGATTTTAAAATACTTTGAGTGCATTTAGGGTTTATCATCAGTACTGGGAGCTGAACACTCCACTACCTACTCTCCTTACTGGGGACAGCACCTGCCAAAAGAATTGATCCTCAAATGATTCCAAAAGCAGGATAAACATGTGAGCTGCTAGAGAAGAATCATTGTCTTGGATATGTTTCAGCATACCGAGTGAAGGGAAAAATAAGCTTTCCTTATTTACATTTAAGATGTTTTATATCTGTTATCTTCATGCTAAAAAATGTCTGCATGCTTTTCTAATCTTGCACAAACTAATCTTCTCCTCTGGAGTGCAATGAATTAAGAGGCTGGTAAACTAGGACATAAATTTCACAATGATCTTGCACTGAATCTGTGCCTACCTCACAGACAAAGAGGCTTTTGTTCATATTAATCTTGAACACAAAAATAGAAAATGCAACCTTACTACAAAGCTACTCATCTGAGTAGGCAGCAGAAACCATTCTTAGGCACTATCAAACTGAAGTATTACAGAGTAATTAAAAAGGGATTATGGAACAACACTTTTGTTAGTTCAGGTTGAAAGACACTTTCCATTACAAGTCTGATTGTTGGATATGCTGGTTCCAAGTTCTTAAGCAAACCCAAATCTCCGCTTCAGCATGAGGTTTCTAATTTTTCATCTTTGGGCAACAGAAGATTTTTTTTCATATTAGTTTTTACAAACCAGATGTTAACCAAATTGATTTTTCCATAATGAGACTTCAAAAACTTATTCTCTCTTTTTTTAGCCATTTCATGTGCTTGCAAGAATGTCTGGATTTCCTACAGATGCCACCTACAATCTCTTCTTACTGGCCAATAAGTTTCTACTCTTCCAATACAAGCTACGAATATCAAATTTTCACCTCCACTGAATACACTGCTAAGTACCACCCCATGTAATGTGCAGACTCCATTACACCTTGTTCCTGCTCCCATTACAAAATTAAAGACCACTCCTACCTTGCCTATTCTAGCCATGAACCAGACACACTGTAATACCCTTAAATGCCTTCCTAATGTTAGATGACTGTCTTCTACCCATGTATAACAGAAGGGAATGTTTGTGTAACATCAAGCTTCACAGAAATAGAAGTGCACATTATTGTAATTCATATACTATATGCACTAAACCGGATTTAAGGCATTTTATTTTTTCTATGTAGGACTTAGTAAGGGCCTCTGGCACAAATATTTAAAGGTATTTTGATGCTGCTCCACTAATTTTTGAAAGGTCTAAGCAATTTACATGAAGTCTTACTTTCAAAAGTGACTTACACTCCGATTTGCATGGTGACTTAATTTAGAAGGTCATGGAATAGATTGGTAATCACAAGAATATAAAGTGGCCATACAGGGTCAAACCAATGGTCCACCTGGCCCTGTAACCTGTCACCCAACAGTGGCCAATGCCAGGTGTCCCAAAGGGAATGAACAGAACAGTGATCCATCCACTGTCAGCCATTATCAGCTTCTGGCCAACAGACTAGCGACGCCATTCCTGCCCATCCTGGCTAAGAGCCATTAATGGACCTATCCTCCACGAACTTACCTAACTCTTTTTTGAGCCCTTTTAGTAGATTTGGCCTTCACAACATCTTCTGGCAAGGAGTTCCACAGGTTGACTGTGTGGTATGAAAAACATACTTCCTTTTGTTTTAAACTGGCTGCCTCTTAATTGCATTTGGTGACCCTTAGTTTTTGTATTACAAGAAGCAGTAAATAACACTTCCTTATTCATATTTTCCATACCAGTTGTAACTGTATAGACCTCTACAGCACTCCCTCTACATTACAGAAGGGGATGAGGGGTCTGGACTGGGGATAGGGAGTTTGGGGGACAGGAGGGGGCTCTGCACTGTTGTGTAGGGCCGAGGCATTCAGAATACAGGAAGGGGCTGCAGGTTGAGGCAGAGGGTTGGCATGCACGAGGGAACATAGGCTCTGGAGTGGGATGTGAGCTTTGGTATGGGGCTAGGGATGAAGGGTTTGGGGTCAGCAGTTGGCTGTGGGTTGGGGGGCTGGGGCTTGGGCTTACCTAGGTGGCTCCTGCTCAGCAGTGATAGGACACAATGCTGAGCCCCGAAAGCAACAAGCAGGACCAGCTCTCTGGGAGGGGCGAGTATATGAGGCTCCATGGTTCACTGTGCACTCTACTTTCACTCAAGTGCTGCCCCCTCCCTAGTTCCCACTGGTGGCAGAGCCAGTTCTCAGGGAGGGGACAATGTGTAGAGCCCTGTGGTGCCCCACCTAGGAGACTGACCTGCTGCTAGCAGCTTCCCCACCAACCCAAGCACAAAAATCCCTTGGCTGGGGCAGCTCAGGGCCGGGAGTGGTGGGAAGGGATCTTTGCCTCCCCTCACCAGCACAGCAACTCCATACAGGGTCCAGCAAGGGAAAGCACTTCACTTCACTCCAGCTGCAGCAGCTCTGTGTTAGATCCACCAGGGAGGGTGCCTGTCCCCCAGCCTTGGTAGTTTCAGGGTTAGGGTGAGGCATCTCTTCCTGCTGCAGCCATGAGCCCCTGCTCATGGCTTAATAGCCTGTGCATGGGGCTTAACAGGAAGCTGCATAGCTGCACAGCTCAAAGAGAACTTAGGACAGCTGTCATAATCCTCCTTAGTCATCTCTTTTCCAAGGTAAAATACCCCAGTTTTATTATTCTCTTTTTATATGAAAGTCATTCCATATTCCTATTAATTTTGTTGCCC
Source organism: Carettochelys insculpta (assembly GCF_033958435.1). Taxonomy (NCBI): domain Eukaryota; kingdom Metazoa; phylum Chordata; order Testudines; family Carettochelyidae; genus Carettochelys; species Carettochelys insculpta. The sequence continues at coordinate 86,823,826 of NC_134139.1, read as the reverse complement.
TTTCTGAACCTTTTCCAATTCCAGTATGTGTTTTTTTGAGATGGGCAACCACCTCAGCATGCGGTATTCAAGATGTGCGTATGTCATAGATTTACATAGGGTTGATATATGATATTTTCTACCTTATTTTCTATCCCTTTCTTAATAATTCCCAACATTGTTTGCTTTTTTTTTTGTTTCTGCAGCACTTCAAGGGGCTGTTTTCAGAGAACTATTGACAATTTCCCTCTCAAGATATCCTTCTTGAGAGGTTACAGCTAATTTAGTCCCCCATCATTTTATCCATATAGTTGGGATTATGTTTTCCCATGTGAATTACTTTGAATTTATCAATATTGAATTTCATCTTGAATTTCATTTTGTTGCCCAGCCACCCAGCTTTTCTGAAAACATTTTGGAGCTCATTGCAATCTGCTTTGGACTTTATGGAGTAGTTTTGCATCATCTGCAAATTTTGGCACCTCACTGTCTACCCCTTCTATCAGACAATTTCTGAATATGCTGAATGGGACTGGTCCTCAGTACAAACCCAGAGGGACACCACTATATACCCCACTATTCTGAAACGTAACTAATTACTTGTACCCATTGTTTCTTATCTTTCTAGCCAGTTAATCTTTCAGAGATCTTACTTCTTATCCAATGACAGCTTACTTTATTTAATAGCCTTTAGTGAAGGACCCTGTAAAATCCTTTCTGAAAATCTACAAATGCTATATCCTCTGGATGCCCCTTGTCCACTTGCTTGTTGACCCCTTAGATTGGTTGGGCAAGATTCCCCTTTACAAAAACCTTGACGACGCTTCCCCAATGAATTATAAAATAACAACAAAAAATCAGTCTTGTAGCACTTTGAAGACTAACACAGTGATTTATTAGGTGATGAGCTTTCATGGTACAGAGATTCTTCACATCTGGAGAGTCCTCTGTAGAAATAGGTCTGTCCCACAGAAGCTCACCACCGTATAAATTATATGGCTAGCCTTTAAAGTGCTGCAGGACCACTTTTTTGTTTCATGAAGATACAGATTAACATGGCTACCCCTCTGGGATTATTACTGGTTAGTTTCTCACATTGTGTTCAAACCTCCTCAAGGGTGAACACATTGGAAGAAATAATTAACCATTTTGAATGATCATTTCTGCAGCCATAGGACAAGGAAAGAGAGGCTGTGGTGAAGACAACCTAAATTGGCATATCTCATGTCACTCACATGTATGAAAAATCCACTCCCCTAAGCAAAGCAGATCCTAGGGGCGGGTGAAGCAGGCCATTGCCTAGGGCCACCAATTTCAAGGGGCCACCTAAACAGACTGACTTGTGCAGGCTGGAGCCAGCAGGCGCCTTCTGTGCAGGAACTGGGGAGAGACAGGGCCCTAGCTGAGCAGCTGGGGCATGTTGTGGGCAGCTGGGGGTGTAGCAAGGTCCAGAAGGAGGGCAAAGCAGCTGGGAGGGTGCACCCCTGCAGAAGGGTGCAGCAGCTGCCCCTCTTCTCCTCCCTGCCTGGCAGCCTCCATTTGCCAAGGGCCACCAATTAGACAGGACCAGCCCTGGCCCTGAGCAACATATTGGTGTAGCATATTAGTGCTCAGGTGCACAACACTATGTTGGCAGGAAATATTTTCCTGCCCGCAGAGCTATTGCTGTTCAGGGAGGTGATTTTACTAGGCCAGAAGGAGCGTATCACCATATAGCATCTTTACCAGGTGTATCACTGCAGCTCTGTGTGCATAAACCTGACCTTGGTGGATGACAGAATGTGGCAATGAGACATTAAGTTGCTCTCTCTGTCAAGTCCATGATTTCTCAGGTCTAGCAGCATTATGAATGTATGCTGCCAAGCTCAGCTTTTGAAACTGTCCTACAGGGTTCCTTTGAGCATGAGTACTGAAAAGTTAGGTGAAAAGTTATCATTTTGTGAGAAGTACTCATCCATGGGCAACAGGATGCTTTTACACCCAACAACTATTTGAGTGAAGGTAAGCAATCACTAAGCGTTCAAGTGAACATACAAAGAAACCCTCTACATTTTCAAAACAAAAAGCAGTCAATTAGCACTTTAAAGACTAGCAAAATAGTTTATTAGGTGAGCTTTCGTTGGACAGACCCACTTCTTCAGACCATAGCCAGACCAGATGGCTGGTATAGACCCTAAACAAAAAAAAAGGCCACCCTATTGTCAATGCACTGTGACTTAGGTCTCAAAGCTCAGCTTCTAGCTGAAGGCCCCCCCCCCCCCAAAGTGAAGTGTTAGAGCAATGCAGCGGCGCTGACAGCTGCCGTGGGCTGGGGGTAAGGTGGGAGGAGGTCTGTCTCCCCGCTCCGGAAGCGGGGGACCAAGGACAGGAGAGGCATGGTTTAGCCCTGGCCCACTGCTCTGTGGCATTTCAAAGGGGGCTGGAGTGATGGCCGCTGCTACTGCAGCAGTGGTTGGAACTCTAAGCCCCTTGGAAATGCTGGGCCTGGGGGCAAATGGCCCCTTTGCCCCCTCCATCAGTGGGCCTGGAGGAATGCAAGCCTGGAAAGCACAGCTGACAAGTGAGCAGTTTCATAGGCTGCTTCTACAGTTGCCCTCTCCTATTGGAGGTGGCATATTAATGAGGCAATTTGAAGCAGTCTAATTAGGTGCTAATGTGCATATTCAGCATCTCATTAGTACAATGACAGCCATGTAAATTTCAAGGTGCTGATTTCAAATTGCAGATTGACAGGGAACATGGGAGCAGCTTCAAAATAAGCACCCCGCTTCGACATTCCTTTACCCCAGTTTAGTTTTGTAGGAATAACGGAACGTCAAAGTGGGGCGGTTATTTCGAAGCCGCCCCCATCTTCCCTGTCAATCTGCAATTCCAGTCTGCACTTTGAAATTTGTGTGGCTGCCACTATGCTAATGAGGCACTGAATATCCATGTTAGTGCCTCATTAGTCTGCTTCCAATTGCTTCATTACCATGGCACCTACAATGGGAGAGGGCAAGTACAGAAGCAACCATAAACCACCATCTAATAAGACTGAAAAGTCAATTATTCACAACCAGACTTTCAACAACATACTTCCAAAATTAATCTAAGTCACATACTTATTTAGTTTTTGCTAATGACAAAATAATTAGACAAAGAAACAAACATGTTAGAGTCAAAGAGCAAGTTAATGTAGCTTTGAGAATAAGGTTTATCATCATCTCAGTACTGTTATTTCCTTCCTTAGGCTCGCCTCCCTCTACTATTTCCCTCTTTTTATTTAATGGAAACAGCAACTCAAGGACTCCAACGGGTTCTTATATAATCAATAAAATGCTCCAAAAAAGAAGAAAATCCATGAACTCTGGAGTATGGGCCCAATCAAACCCTCACTCACAAGAATACTATCCCAACATCCAACTCTGGCTACATGATAGTTGCAACTGCAGGATACAAATGTATCCTGAAATAGTAACTCTGCAGCTAAGCACATTGCTCTTAACAGCGTGGTATTCCATTTCCAGTACCCTTTGTCGTATGAGAGATAGCAGAAACTTTGAACTAGCTCCTTATTTTGAACTTCAATGCCGTCTTGATTGCACGAAGTTCAAAATAAATTAACTCAAAATAAATTACGCAATTTTCATTACAAAAGTTGCACAAGTTATTTTGATTTACAGCTACAGTGTAGCTGTAGCCCCACAGTTTACCAGCCGTAGCCCACACCCCACTCTTATCAAAGTGCCAGTGCCAGAACAGAAAGAGCAGCATTAATACAGAGTTGAGGATGTCTACATGAAAAATATTTGCCAGTATCCTCTCTTATGTAAACTGTTACAATGTTTCCACATACTTGAACAATGGTAATGTCACAGGTGGAAAGAGATGGCCTCTGACGACTTAATCCACTGACTTCAATGGAGTTATATCAGGCTTAAACCGTAATGGAAGCAGAATCTTGGCTTACTTTCCAATTAACAACCTGCTATAAGGCCTATATCTGCAAGCTTTTGTCACTATCAGGTTCATCATTATGGCATCATCCGGGCCTTGATAACAAAGATACATTTACATTTAATTTTGTCTTTTTATGAAATATGTCAGTTTTGATTTGGGGCTGTCACACAAGAGCTCTCCCCATAACTACATATATCATTATTGACAAAGAATTTCTATATCATTTATTTATCCACCAAAGTAATTTTTATGCAATCAATGCATTCTTGAGCCTCACTCCAACAATACTGTTAAGTACTTGCTTATCTTTGTGCAAAAAGGATAGTCCCCACTAAAGTCAAGAGCTTTGCTGGATAGGGGCATTAGACTTATGTTGTCTGAGTCTTATTTACTTTTTCACACTACACAGCTGAAGCAGGATCTAAAACAGTACAGACAAATATTCATAACTAATCAGAAAAATGACACATCTAGTCTGAGTTTCAGTCACATATCTGAACCTGTGGGGGTGCCAGACCACCGAAAAAGAAGACAACCTTGCAAAGGACAGATTTTCATTTATGAAGAGTTCCCACCTTGGTTAAAATAATTAATAAACCCTAGAAGCCAGAGTAAAACACTGAGCTGGGAAGCAGTTCAATACAACATATTTGTAATAATAAACACCAAGGGACCAGATTCCAGAGCACAGTTTACTAGAGTAAATCTTGAATAACTGTATTTACTTGCGCATAAATATTCTTATTTATGTCATTGTAAACATAGATCTGAAACTGGCCCAACAAAACCACTATGTAGTATATTGTTTTCTACTTTTTTTCCTTGCCAGGAAGATTCATTTGCTTTTAATTATAAGATTTTACTCATGGAATAGTTTCATTAATCCTTTAGTATTTATGTTTTCCTGGGATAATAGCTGTGAATCATCATAGAGGTTAATCCAGAATTAATTCTACTTTTGTGTTTGTGTTATCTAATTACATTGCAATAGCTTTCTACTTGGCTCAAAGAGTAATTAAAACAAGACAAACTTTCTATAATATACAGGGTTTGTACCTGAAAGATATTTTAATATAAATATTTTTGAAGTTGCTGAGACATTACCACGAGAATGTCTAAACAAAAATAAGAATTAATGCACATATACAAAATTAAAATATTCAAACATTTTTACTGAGATGAATGAGCCTGAGACCTAGCAGCTGATTATGCCATGCCCCCCTTATGATACTTCTCTCCCTCTGGAGGGGGGTCCACCCCCCCAGTTTGCTTGCTCCTGATCCAAGCAGCCTACAAAATAGAGCAATTTGATGCAAACTCTGGCACAAAGTCAAAACAATCGATTACAATTGCGTAAAAATTATTTCAGAGATCAAGGAAGAAATGTCATGGTATGCAGGGGCACTTTAGTAATTCCTTAAAAAAAAGTGATGAGTTGTACAGATGAAAGAACTCTGCCTAACAAAAGTAAGTCTTGTTCGTGGTTAGACACTAACAGCATTTCATTTCAACATTTCAGTCATACATTTTGCTAGATCATTTTAATCCCTCTTCTGTCTCTCTTGCAGCTTTTGTTTCTCTTCCTTTTTTCATTCTTTCAGCCCTTGTTTATCTCTGCCTCTATTTCTCCATCTTTGAAAGTCTTCCATTTACATCTTCTGTTCATCTACCTTAACCCCCTACTCTTCTACACTCCTCTCTCTTTAGACTGCATTTTCTCTCTCCTTCCTTAGGATTCTCAGTTTCTTCCCATGCTGTTCACATATTTCTTCTTTTTCCTCTCTCTCTCCCCCCACACTTCTTATGTCAGGCTGCTTCTACACTCTCTCTCCCCCATTGGAGGTGCCATGGTAATGAGGCAATTTGAAGAAGGCTAATGAGATGCTAACATGCATATTCAGTGCCTCATTAGCATAATGGAAGCTTCATGAACAAACTTCGCATTGCAGAATGACAGTGAAGATGGGAGCAACTTCGAAATAAGTGCCTCACTTTGACCGTGTAGATGTGGGCAGCTTTGAAATAAGCACCCTACTTGACATTCCCTTGCTCTTATCTAGTTCTTTTGAAGTGAGGCATTTATTTTGAAGCTACCCACATCTATACCATCAATCTGCAATTCAAAGTCTGTACTTTGAAATTCACATGGCTGCCATTAGGCTAATAAGATGCTGAATATGCATATTAGTGCCTTATTAGACCGCTTTGAATGGTCTCATTACCATGGCACCTCCAATGGGAGAGGGAGAGAGAGAAAGTGCAGAAGCAGCCTCAGTCTGCATCCTCTCTCTACTCCCCCACACCTCTCACTTCAAATCCACTCTCCTCCTGTGTCTGAAGAACAGTCATCTCCTCTCCTGCTCTCTCTGCAAAGACAAATCTTCTTCCAACTACAAATCTTGCCTTTATTCTGACACTCTTCCTGCTCCTCCAATGCCCCACTTCATCCCTTCTTCTCCAACAGCCTCCCCAGTTAGAGGGAGCAACCCCTCTGACAGGAACCTGTTCGTATCAACAGATTGGGATTTCATCATTGTGACTGCACGTCAGCATGGAGCAGAAAAAAAGACTGTTCCACTGCAAGAATAAAACAAACAAAAACAAACCAGCACACACCCCTTCAACAACATAGGTCAGAGAGGTTCTCTCAGACTTGGATTTGTGAGGATTTCCCCAAAGGGCTGAGGAGCACACACCATAGTCCACACACTTGCACACTCCTCAGAATCCATTCCTCATGCAGATGAGAAATCTGGAAATGCAGCTAGGAACTGACTATGCTGTGAGAAACTCAGCCTTCTTTTGACTCACCCATCTTCTTTATTTGAAGGAGAATTAGAGGGGATAAAGCTGAGACCCAGATGGCTCACTTCTTGCCTCCTCCTTTCAATAAGGAGCAGGAAACAAAGCTTGCGGGGAGGCACCTTAACTCTTCACAATGCAGGAAGCTAGCAGATATGTTTGTAGGCTCCCTACCTGCACTTATTTAGCTCATGGGGGCTCAACATCACAACGGAGGTATCTCAAGAGGCCAAGCTTGAGATCCCCCAATCTAATCAGTATTTTCAATTTTATATAGGGCTCAGGGAAATAACCCATAAATAGCAAAAAACAAAAACTACAGGATAAATTACAGTTTCAACTGATATACATGGTTTTAGACTGTAGTGTTGTTGTTTTAAGTTCAACTGAGAAAGGCCTCTTTCAAAAGACCATGTAAAAATACTGCAGGATCAGATTAATGACTTTCTGAGCACTGCAGTTTTCCCTAAGATTACTCGTGACATGAAACAAGTAGAAACTGAATTAACAAGACTATTTAGTTACATGGCAGAAAAAGCAGGAAATTAACTAAGAATGCATGTATAAATCTTTTATTAAACTTCATACTTGTATTCACTGTAATATCTGTAACCTCATGAGACACTTCCTTTGTGCTTGCTGGGAAAAAAAAAACAAAAGACAAAACCAAACTTCATTGGAAAAGAAAATAATCCTTCAAATAAAATTATGCAAGGACAACTACATTCTGCGAGTTTTCTAATTCCAGTTGAGATATCTCAGCCCTTCAAGCTTTGGAAGACAATTGAATTCCACATAGTTTGCTATGTGGGGTTCTTTTCAAATCAGACCTTAAAAACCAATGGCCTGTGACATTCAGAGATGCTCAGGACAGTAGCTCCTGGAGGCTTCAAAGAGATCTGCATTTGTTTAGGACCTTTGGAAAGCATTAGTCAACCCAGTCTGTTGGCTCAGTGGAAACAGTACAGAGAGCACACCTTACAGAAGACAATGACATTACTGTTTTACATCTTTCCTAAATCAGAGGCATTTCAGTGATGGCTGAAGCCATTCCTGCCACTGACTCTGTGCATAAGTCACTCTCTGTCCCTAAGTTTAACCACCTGTAATTACAGATATCAGAAAATGACATTTCCTTCAGAGGGCTATTGTGAGAATTTAAAAAGTCAGAGTTCAACAATGCGCATTGACTTTTGGAAATTCCACCATCAATAGTTGGAAAACTTAAGAACTTCACATTAAAATATTGCAAGAGTGCCAAGTATTATTACGGGCGTAATCTGTAAAACACTTTGCAACACTGACTCCAAACAAAAGACATTTACATGTATTTTCTTCTTTGCTTCTACTGTCTCAGCATGACTTTAAAATATAATTTTTTAAAGAAAAATCTACTAGTCTAATTTCTTCCTAGGACCCTGAAGCCAGTGGAATGTTTGAGAAGAGACCTGCTAGCTAAGAACAGGTACAGGCACCTTCTTCTGCCATTCTTTTCTAAGGGTCTTGAGATAAAGGGGATGTGTTTGAAGCAGTACACAGCTCCACAGATCACTGGCTGCCTAAATGACTCTGGGACCATGAAGTGGAAAAAAGTCAATCACAAAACTATAATGTTACAGTTCGGTATTTTGTGTCCCTCTCTCCAGTAGATATTTGTCATAAGTGAAAAACCTAGCCCTTAGATGTGATGCCATTCTTGGAGGCAAATCCTTAAGTGTTGGACACTTTTGCAAATGGGATTTTTTTTGTAAAGGCATTAAAACATTCCCTATAATAAATGCCTGTACCTAGCATAGGTAGTTTGCATACTTAATAACAGGATTCATTTAAAGACAAAAGCTCAATTCTATATAATTCACACTCTATTGTTTAATTTTTTTAAATTAAAAAATGCACCTCTGTTGTCATAACTAGAGGTTCAACCCTGCTAACTCTTACTCACACAAGTAATTCTGTGGCAAACAATGCAGGAATGGACCCTACTTACATGTCCATCATTCCTGAGCATGCTGAGCACACAAAAAGGAACCAATTTTTCAATATTAAAAATTACCCACAAAGCTAAAAGGATAGTCCAGAAATCCTGATACTAAGGCACAAGTTATAAGTATTTCAACCAAGGAAAAAAGTTCCTACAGTATTCTGTTTCAATCAACAACATAAGTTATTTGGAAGGATTTTCAGTAAAATATCCTTGTAGGAGTGCGAGAGGGAGGCCAGGCAGGGCAGGGGTTAAACGAGGCCTGTTGGCCCAATCAGCCCCACCCCAGTTCACTTGCATCCAGTGTCAGGCTGGAGGAGTATAAAGGGAGGGAAGCCAGTCCCATTTGGGGCTGACCAGCCAAGAGGCAGGAGCTAGCTCTGAGGCAGCAGGCCCCAAGCCAGAGTTGCCACCCTGTTGGCTGCTGGAGGGAGCAGCCCAGGACACTCCTCCGGGCACTTAAGGGAGTGGGGAGCGCCCCCCCCCCCCCCCCCCCGCAGTGAACCCCTCTCCTGCCAAAGGGAAAACTAGATTCTCAGGGCCACGCCCCAAACTTAACCCATAGACTCTCGAGTGGGGCTGAAGACCCACCCAACAGGCCCTGGGCAGGGGGCCTAGCCACTAGACCACCCGGTCCTAGGTGTGAACCGCTCACAATCCTCTTTTTGATTTATTTTTCATTAGCATGTGTATATATTCAGGTTAATAGTTTGTAAATGGATTCTGAAATGTATAAACACCATAATTCCCAAATGCATTAATAAACAATTTGGTACAGCAATACAACTGATAATACCTAAAAATGTTTCAGTAAGAATCTTAATGAAATTTGAACATGATTGAAAAGAAAATGGGTAGGATGATTTTTAGTCTTGTTAACATGTAAATAGCTATTTATTCCCTGCCACCCCCAAATTAATGCCATGGTGCCAGGATTAAGCTTTCAGAAATGGAACTTAACAGAAAAAGGAAGGCTGCCAAATGTTAATATACAAAGAGGGCCTTGAACCAAAATTCAGGCTCTAAACATTCCTGAACATGGGTGTTTACACCAAATTTCTGAGTGTTCAGATTTCACCCCATTATTCATAGGAGTATGAGCTGTAAAATGAAAATCAAACTTGTATCTGCATCTCAAAAATTGGAGCTGGGCTTTTCTTACCCTACAATTAAACTATGTTTTCTAAATCTAACTGCACCAACCTGTTCAGATCAATATAGGACCACAAACTAAGGCCCCGATTCTGCAAAAAACAAAAACAAAACCCCACACTTGCGTAACTCCAAGCATGCGAGAGCAGTCCCACATAAACCCCACTTTTGCTGATGCAACTTAATGATCAGCCACAACCTGGACCTAAATTAGTGTTCATAGAACATGATGGACAGAAAGTCATTTTTTTATGTTGCTAAAAAGAAGCATGTACATAATATATACAATACAATGGTGGAATGGCTAAAGTCAAGGTCACAAAGAAGCACATCACAAGTGGCACTAATTGGAACCCTTCCTGACAATTTTATCACGGAAGCAAATGGGTTACACAAACGGAACATCTCTGAAGGATGCCTCTGTATCTAGGTCAAGTTTGAAACAAAGTGGCTGGGCAGTTTGGGAGAACTTTACACTGCCTTCCACATCAAGTATCTGTTCTGTGAATACAAGATATTTCCAGAACACCAATGTTTCATGCTTTGCGAGCATATATTCTTAAATAATGGGTAAAGATGCCCAAGTCAGATGCTATTGTGGTTATTAATGATCCACAAGCTTTGAGAAATCTCTAGTTGTCCAGCAGTATCTAATTTTATTGGAATCATGTTAAAGGGTTGCTGATAACAGTTGATGCCAATCTTGCCCTTTTCCCCACACTCATTTTGACTTGCATGACCATCCCACCTCATTAATCTATACACCATTGATGTTACCGTGTGCCCAGGTAGGAGCACAGATTTTAAATTATGAAGATCAAGTAAATAGAAAAATTATTTTATTGCAACACTATTTTAAATCAACCAAAGACAAACTCTCACCCCATTCATTAAAATAATGCATTTTCCAATAACTGGAGAAAATATGAAATATCCCAAATGTAGCAGGTACAAATTCTTTTCTAGTCTCTTTTACAAAGTTATGTAGACAAATACAAGTCAGGATAAATGATTGGAGCTTCTTTATTTCCATGCAGCCTAAACACATCACAACTTTCTTGCTCTTTCCCCCCCACACAATGCATGCAGCTTGAGATGTTCACCAAGAGCTAAGCCAACCTGGGTTTACAATTGTGAAGGTCAGGTAACTTATTACAACCTATAATAAAATGAGAATTTTTCATTGACAGCAGCAGACACTAAAAAGGCTGAAAACCACAGGGCTATAATTTTCATATGCCATGATAAGACAAGCTAAATTGTTCTGACTTGGGGGTTAGTTTTTACCATTGATTCCATTAGTAGTCATTACAGCATAACTCTGTAAAGCAGCAAAATTATGCACTTTAGTTTGTAAAAACAATTTCAGCCATTTGCATCTCTCATCTGGATTTTTGGACATCTTCCCTTCTGTTCAAACAATGGATATATTTACACATCATGTATTCCTTTATGTTGTCAATTCAATTCTGAATTATCCTAACTACATCTCAGTGCTCAGAAGATTATACTGTTGATTTTTAGGGATTTACTTGTGCTAAATTAAAGCCCTTGATGTGTAGCTATGGAATTTTTAAAATATATTTGAGTGAATTTAACATGCTGTTTGACAGCATCAGAGACTAAAGTCTTTGCACAATGCTAGAAACCTCATAAATTACTGTCCAGGGTCTAACCTCTCTTTTGTAATCAACATAATCAAGAATCTAACAAGAAAACATTTTCCAGCATTTCCTATCAAATGCCTGCATGCTGGATGTGTCTCTGTCAGACAGTCATCAGGAGCGAGTACAATACAGATGGCATCAGATGTTCTGTTATATTAACTTTTCCAGCCCATAGAATTGTAGCAATGTACGGCTGGTAGTTACTTGTAGAGGGCAGTGGGGCCTGATTCCATAGGAATGCTCAGAAGCCTGATAGGTTTCTGAAAACACAGCTGGAGCAAATATACTTGTGGGTGGGGCCATTCTTTCATCTGTGCCAGGCACTCGCCTGTTATGTGGAAGACCCAAATTGAAATCCCTGCTCTGCACATTCCATGTGAGTGCCCTAACCACTGGGCTCCTAGATAATCTGGGGTGCGCGGGGAGAAGAGGGGGATTCTCTCAATTTTTTCCTCTGGTCCAGGTTTTGACTAACTCAACAGTTGATCTAGCTTATGTCCCTAACTTCAGAGAAGGGTTCGCAGCTGAGCATCTCAAGTGGAGGAAGGTGACTATATCTAGCCAATCAGTTGAGTGTCTAAGACCAGATCAATTGGAGTTGGAATCTAAACACCACTGAGGATCTGGAATCATGTCCTTCCCCTTCCATTTCACTCACAGCTAGCTTAGGCAGCTCCTTATTCAGCCTGCTACAAACAGGGCAGAAGTCTCTCCCCGCAAGGCGCACATGTGCACACAGTTATAGCTGGGCAAGGTAAAAAAAAAAAAAAAAAAAAAAAAGGGTGGGGCAGTGAATGAGGAAAAAAAACAAGCACTGATCAGGTCAAATTGACAAGTGTTTCATTAACTCTCCCACAGTTCCCTTTAAAACACAACTAATCCAACCTTTCACTGACGCCGGCAGCATTACAGATGTAATGGTTTTTAAGAATGAACTGTTCTTGAGCTGTGTCTCCAATTCATTAGACACACAAATGCCTCATAACAACATCAAGCGTTAGTTTCCTGATACTCCAGTCTTTTTTTTTTTAATTCCACTGCTGTAAAGCAATTGGCAGTGTTCACTGAACTTTCATAGTACTAGCTCTGCTTTCTGAGGATTGAAACTGATCTGTAGAGTGCTTCTGTTTCTTGAGAGCATGAAATGACAGGAACTAGAAGAGGATGCTGTGGTAACAGCTCTTCAAGAATCATAAGCAGGAACCTCAAAATATTCAGTTGAGCAAACTACCTTGTGCTACTGCTTCTGTCACTGATTTACCATGTATTTAGAAACGCAACCTGACTTGCTGCACACCCAGAAAAATTGTTACTCTGTTTGATAATTTACACTGTGAGACAAATGATTGAACTCAGTGATTTTTTTTTAAGCCTGGGACTATAAATTAATACAAAAGGACAATTAAGAGAATATCAAACACAATGTAAGGGTAAAACACATTACAGGATGTGACATACTCTACTAAAAGCATGCTTTGCACACCCAGGAACTTCAGAGCTAAGGTTACACTTAAAAATGTTTATATTTCTTCTATGATATGGAAATAGGCAGTTATGGTAGCTAAAAATGTTAACCATCCAGTTAAGGTGAAGGCCTTTTCTTGGTTATAGTTTGTGCTGGTACTCAGAGGATCCTACAGCTGGGGCTGCCAAGGTGCTGGTACTCAGTACCAGTAAGTACCGGCATCGAAAAAGCACTGGCAGTTTGTAAGAAAATGATTTTTAAAATATGTAGTCAATGTTTTTCCTGTTTGGTGCATTTTCACTAAATAAGGGGTTTATTACCGAATTAACTAACCCAAGGTAAAATCTCAATTACAAACAAAGCAGTCTGACGTCACGTGAATTAACAGATTTAGATCTTAGCCCCATCCCCCCCAAAGTCTTCATCTTGACTTGATACGACATGAAACCAACAACTTTTTCCCCCCTAGGCTTTACCTCATGTTAGTTTAAGAAATCTCCCCACCCCCACCACAGTGACGACCGGTCCATAGTGTCACAAACAGTTTAGCAACTCAGTCATGCCCATGCTAGGCTCGCGTCTTCTCTGTCAACTTTTGAGGGCTTCCTGATGCAGAAGTACACATGCAAAATGAAGCAGTTGACATTTATCCAGCAAGTTGCTTTGTCAATGATTGTTGTTGGCATTTTGCCCCAGCTACTCATCTATTCCATCCATTTTCACAAGTAATACCAAATACATGGACATAGCTGAGTCTGAGGCCCTGTGGTTTAGGATTTTGTGACTAAGAGCACTACTATCACTGTGAAAATGTAGAGAGCATAACCAGCCACTTGAAGTGCTCTCAGGTATTGTTTTTTCCAATGTTTGTTGGCAGGATCTAAAAAGGTTTAAATTATAGCTCTGGTTTGTGCACACACGTTTTTCCCCTGAATAATTCTGTGTGGGCAGAAATTCCTCATCCCACTGTAGAAACATACCTACCATTAAAACTAGTTATAATCCCAATAAAAATCACTTCTGAGCATACTCATTGACAAGCTCTGATTTTAGAGGAGCTTAACAAAGTCCTGCTCCCTCCAACTCCCAATTCCCTTGTTACATGCACGCGCATTTTGAGTGCCATCTGTGAAGGATATGGGAGAGGCCTATAATATTTAATTATGCCCATCTGTTTGACAGTTATGTTGTTTGCTATGATTGTGAGAGGTTAATTCCAGCTGGAACTTCATGTAGATGGGAAAATGGACAATCATTTCTGATAGCCCCCATTCACCAGTTCTGTAGTGGACAAAGCAAGTACTCAGACAGAAGTTTTACTTATGACCATGCTCAGTTCTAATTCCCCAACTTGGCACAGGGGATGGGAAAATCCAGAGAGGAAACTGGAACAAAGACCTTGAGGGTGGGTAAAACCACTCTTCTTAAAAAACAAATGGAGTGAGATTGCTGAGCAGTCAGCTTGGCCCCACTAACCACATGTAGCATGTCTAGGATAAAGGTTTAGGTAATAAAAGAGATCACTATAGCCTGTTTGTTCTGCTTTGTTCCTACACATAGAAACAAACAATTTTTAAATGCTGCTTTGGATCACTATTCATCCAGGGTGCGTCACTATTCACTCAGAGGAATGCATGTGTAGACGCACCTCCACTGTTTACAGCTCCCCAAAGAGAAATCTTGCAGATGCTGAACAGTGCTAAAGCCAGTGAGCAGTCATGGCTGGTACACAGGGTGCTGGGCTACAAGCAGGAAAATCTCAGGATTACTCCCTAGGTCTGTTGAAGACAAGAGGCCTTCTTGCTAAATATGGGGATGTGTGTGTCTTTGAGGGGGTGGGTGTGCTGCAGAGCCCAAAGGAGGATAAAATTTGCTGCCTACCCAGTATTCATGACACCAAACCTCACAGACTTAGATGATGAGGCAGGGACCATTTGGGTGAAGCAGACTGTGAAGTGGTTCAATGAAACACGCAAGAAAACTTGCTCAGAACAGTTGAAAAAAAATCTATCAGGGAGGAGAAAATTGCATGTTTTCAGAGAGACTGACATGTTAGCACATTCTGTAAGTCTGAAGTATACGCTAAACATAAACACACACAAAGTAAATTTCTACCTTTTCAAGTCCAAACATACAGCCATCATCATGTTAACCAACATGCAGCTGCTCTGTTAAACCAGCCTTGCACCTCAAAACCAGCTGCAAGGGAGAGAAGGAGAAAATCATCCCTCTCCAAGCCTCTCTCACCATAGTAATCTTTAAAGCATAAACGTTACCATGAGAAAGTCATTATCTAAATATGAACATTAAAAAAGGTGTAAAGCAGGAGAAGAATGAAAGAAATGTGGTAATTCAACATAATGGCGTCACAGTAAAAACCAGAATATCAGAACATACAAATTCAGTTGCCAATCAATGGCAATGCAAGCCCCACTAACCCACAAATGGCTGAAACTGCTCAGACACCGTGCTGTATGGAGGAACTGCAGGCACAGAGAAAGGGAGTTAGTTACTACTCCAGAGCAAGGAGGTACACAGGAAAAACCCCATTTGCCTCTTTGCCAAAACATTCCTCCCTTCCAGCTTCATAGGGGATGTTTTCATTCACTAGTTGTTTCCCTAACAGTTTTGCTATTGAATGCATCCAGTAGGGAACAAAACCCTCTCTTCCCCAGAACACCCACCAGCCACCAGTTGAACCCAGCAGGGAGAACCAGAATAGGAAAGGATCACCTGTGGGTCTTGCCTGTTCGGACTCCTTTGCTTCAGAAGCCAAGAGAAAGCCAGGTTTCAAGCAACCAAGGTATCTGTTCCACCTAATAAGAGATCACCTCGTGTTTCAACCTCACTCGTAACACTGAACTTATAAAGGAGGATATTGTTTGGATTCCCAGAATAAAAATTCTTCCTTTAGGAGCTTTCTCCAGTTCACAGCTAGCGAGACACAGCCTATGTCGTCTCTCAACAGATTGTGGCCAGACAGCAAAGCAGATCAAAAAAGCAATCTGCTCTGTCGACAAAGAGCCGATGGATCGCCTGGCCGCTCTCTCAACAGAATGGCTGACTGGAAGCACAGCAGACAGGGCACTGCCCAGTGACCCAGAAGCCCTGTCTGTCGACAGAGGGCCTCCCAGGGTGTCCACACAGCTTTGTCGTGGACGGATTCTGCTGAAAAAGGCATTCTGTTTGTGGGGGAGAGGCAGAAGTCTGTCAACAAAAGTGCTGCATTCTGTCAATTTACAGTCAAGTGAACACATTTTTAGAGTGGGCACTCTGAGTTTTGTCCACAAAACCTGAGTTTTGTCAAAAAAACATAATGTCTCAAGTGTAGAGGTAACTTGACTGAACTCTCCAAGCCTGCAAGAACTCACTCTCAGAGCCTGCACTGCTTGCTTAAAGGGACAGCTCCCATTTATCTGATTCAATTGATACATAAAGCAGTCAAGTAGCACTTTAAAGACTAACAAAATAGTTTATTAGGTGAGCTTTCGTGGGACAGACCCACTTCTTCAGACCATAGCCAGACCAGAACAGACTCAATATTTAAGGCACAGAGAACCAAAAACAGTAAGCAAGGAGCACAAATCAGGAAAAGATGATCAAAGTGAGCAAATCAGAGAGTGGAGGGGCGGGGGGGACGGTCAAGAATTAGATTGAGCCAAGTATGCAGACGAGCCCCTATAGTGACTCAGAAAGTTCCCATCACGATTTAAACCATGCGTTAATGTGCCGAATTTGAATATAAATGTCAGCTTGTCCACTTCTCTCTCTAAAACAGTGCGATAATTTCTCTTCAGTAACACACATACCTTGAGGTCATTGACAGAATGCCCCATTCCGTTAAAATGTTGACTAACTGGTTTGTGGAGCTGGAGTGTTTTGATGTCTGTTTTGTGCCCGTTGACCCTTTGTCTAAGGGAGTTAGAAGTCTGTCCAATATACAAAGCATCTGGGCATTGTTGGCACATGATGGCATATATGATGTTAGTAGAGGAGCACGAGAAAGTGCCCATGATTACACTCCAGATCCACAAACCAGTTAGTCAACATTTTAACGGAATGGGGCATTCTGTCAATGACCTCAAGGTATGTGTATTACTGAAGAGAAATTATCGCACTGTTTTAGAGAGAGAAGTGGACAAGCTGACTTTTATATTCAAATTCGACACATTAACGCATGGTTTAAATCGTGATGGGAACTTTCTGAGTCACTATAGGGGCTCGTCTGCATACTTGGCTCAATCTAATTCTTGATCTTCCCCCCCCACCCCTCCACTCTCTGATTTGCTCACCTTGGCTACGTCTACACGTGCCCCAAACTTCGAAATGGCCACGCAAATGGCCATTTCGAAGTTTACTAATGGAGCCCTGAAATGCATATTCAGCGCTTCATTAGCATGCGGGCGGCAGCGGCACTTCAAAATTGATGCGGCTTGCCACCACGCATCTCGTCCAGAAGGGGCTCCTTTTCGAAAGGACCCTGCCTACTTCGAAGTCCCCTTATTCCCATCAGCTCATGGGAATAAGGGGACTTCGAAGTAGGCAGGGTCCTTTCAAAAAGGAGCCCCGTCTGGACAAGATGCGTGGCAGCAATCCGCGTCAATTTCGAAGTGCCGCTGCCGCCTGCATGTTAATGAAGTGCTGAATATGCATTTCAGCGCTTCATTAGTAAACTTCGAAATGGCCATTTGCGTGGCCATTTCGAAGTTTGGGGCACGTGTAGACGTAGCCTATGTGCGCTCTTCTCTGTGAGCGCCATCATATAAGTTGTACATTTGTTCTAATGAGGCCTTCACCTCCGGAGGATAACAGGAAACGTGTACATCCTCCAGCCCTCGGAGTCTGACGATCAAGAGAAATGGCTCAGTTTCAAACATTCCACAGAGAACATGCACATTCTATAAAACCCCCAGCTCCCTAAACAGGCCCTCTCGCCAGCAGGGCTACCCATTTCTGAGAAGGAGTTAGCAGAGTGTTGGCCCAAGAGGAGGGAAGTTTTGGGGTGTCTTGCAATAGTGCAATCCGCCTCTCAGCAGATTTTTGACCATCAGAGGGCTCTCAGGACAGAATCAATCCTATGGACCTCAGGTTTTAATGCTCATGGTATTTCAGAAGCAAAACCCCAGATGAACTGAGGAACAGGTCATTGGACAATTATGACCAATGCAATTCACCCAGATCCTTTGTCTGTAGATTATTTGACACAACTTACTGTCACATTTAAATTTGAAAGGAAAACACTGTTACAAATTTACTAGAAAAATTGGCAAGTAGTTCTTGCAACCCAGAGGTTTTCAACCTGTGTTCTGAGGACCCTTGGGAGTACAGAGTATGTCTAAAGGATGTACAATTTTCACTGTCAGAGAACAGTGACTTTCAACCTGTGGTCTGTGGACTCCCAGACGATGTCTAAGATTTCCAAAGAGGGGCTCCCACCCATATTCAAAAATGTTAGGGGTCTTCAAATGGAAAAAGGTTGAAAACTACTCCTGTAACTAAACCAGTCGTCCATCTTTCATTCGCCACAAAGCTTCACTTTTTAAGGTCAGACAGAGCTAAATAAAAAGTACTCACCAAACAACATCTTTTAATGAGTAAGTATTTGAGCTCACTCAGTGAAATTCTCTTTTGGCCAAAGAGCAACAGTGACTAACCATGAATTAGTCCTTAAAACCTTTGATTTCAACATGCCATTTTGAATTCAAATGTGAACTGTTTCTTGTATCTTCAAGAATTACAACTCTTCCTAGTATTAAATCATGCTTTGAAAAGCCAAGAGCCACCTTCCTTCTTTTTACCCCAACGTTTCCACAATGTAAGAAAATCCAAAGCAACATATTATGACAGGTAATCATTTGCAAACACACAACTCTTTGAACATCTGCCATGTTCAGCTTCATTTTATAGCATCTGTCTTGGCAATATAAATTGTGCTTGACTTCAGAGGTGCTCTCTGCAGTACAGTGAAGAAAAACAATCATGACAAGTGAAAAGTAAAGCATAGTATGTGGAGCTGGGATGCAAAAGCTGCTTGTTTTTTTCCATAGCTTTCTTCTAAAAGAGTTACAGGGTTATGTTTGCTTTCCTGTCTTCTTTAAGCAGCAAAGCATTGCCACTGGAATTAAAGTGACAACAATCACATTTTTTGAGAGGTGCCAAACAAACTGAAGTCCTTAAAAGGAACACACACACACACACCCTTAAACAGCTGCCATTTAGTTCAGCACACACAGAATAATTATGTCACTAGAAATTTCCTGCTACAAGAGGTTTGTTTTCCCCTAAACAGGCTATATTGCACGCAAACTAAAAAGGCTGCAACTGAAAAACAGGCACTCAAGGCTGAATTAATGGGGGAAAGACACCACGTGTGGCATTATTACATCATCCCCATTGATTGTATAATTAAAACTTCATCTTCGTTTCCTTTTATATACAACTTCATGCAATGCTCCCACATACATAACTATAAAAATTCACTCAGGAGTAGAGTTGCCAGTTTTGTTCTGAAGTATTCCGGCGGTTTCACCACATGACTTAGTCTTTAATTAAAGATTAATCTTTCCTTCTGCAAGACTCCAGGACAACCCAGGAGTTCTGGCAAATGAACTCTGGACTGATGCTTGACAACTCTCCAGGCAGTCTGGCATTTTTGTTATTAAGTTAAAAAAGAAGTCAATATTTTAAATCTAATTACAGCTGAGATAGGAACATAAAAATGCTGACACACACTACCATTATTTCCAGTGTGTTTGGGTTCTTTGTCCCACTTGTTTTTCAAATGGCTTTGTGGGAGGAAGAGAGATGGAACCAAAGCACTACACATGGTTCCTGACCTTGCAGTGGATAGCAAATGGGCAGACCACTGCAGAAGAACAGGAGACTCTGCTCAAGCACATTAGGTTGAATAGCTACTCTATAGCTGAGCGTGCGCCTGTCTTTCGGTGCTAGGTTTGTTCAAAAACCCCTCTTAGACCTTAAGGGTTATGCTGCTTCCTCTTACCCTAACTTAAACCAAGGTCAGGGTTTGGTTGCGCCTGGAAAGTAGGAAATGCCTGAAATCCCACAATTTCCCAGAACATGGAAAGGGAGGGGCACTAACATGAGATGACATACATCAGACTCACGGGAAAAGCAATTCTGCTGAGTGATCACCGGGAACAGCTGCAGCAGGAACACAGTGGTCACATGGAGATGGGATGGTAAGTGGTCCCGCCTGTGCTCCACGGGGGAAACCTGCTGTTCCCTGAACCCTTCTAATTAGCTCCCCCAACATAGTAGGGCCAGGAAAGCTCACACTGAGGCTGGGGAAACAGTCAATCCAGCCCAACCCCTGCTGCTCTCGCTGCAGCTGGGCACAAGAGCCCTGGTGCTGGCTCCACACCCCCTGCCACTCTAGGGCCCCAACCACACCGAAGGTCAGGCTGGGGTCAGCACCCACAGGCCTCCCACCCCACCCTGGCTCACCCAGGGAATGGGCCCAGCACTGCAGCACAGCCCCAACCCACAAGGTCCTTCCCACCAGGGCCGGGGAAAGCAGCCAAACACCAGCCTCCCTAAATATCAGTCTGGGAGCTGGGGCCTGAGCTATCCCTATTCCCCCAGGGACAGGAGGCAGGGCCTGCCAGGCACCCTGAGAAGACAGGCAGGGGGAGGAGGAGCGGAACTGGTAGCCACAGCCCAAACTGATCCTCCCCAAAGATAGGAAGGGAAGATTAGGAGCCACATATGGACTAGGCCCCCCAACCTAAGGGTAGACAGAGGGGGCCAGGAGTCATGGTACCAGTACATGGCCCAAACTACCCTTCCTCCAAGGACATGTGGCGGGGGGACAGGCATGGCCCAAACAGCCCCTGCTGCCCCAAGAAAACTGTCCCAAACTGTGCCCCCCCAGCAGGACAGGCAGGGAGTAGGAGACTGGGAGTTGTGGTCCAAACCAGTCCCACCCTCTGAAGACAGACAGAGGGGCCAGGAGTCATGACCTGACCCCCCAAGTGAGGAACAGGTGGAGGAGGGGATGGTGGCTGGAGCCACGGCACAAATTGCCCCCCACCAAGAAGAGGCTGGGGTATGTTGGGAGCCATGTCCCAAACTGGCCCCCTCACCCTCCAAGGACAGGCATGTGGTGCCAGGTTCCATGGCCAGTATGTCCCCATGGACAGGCCGGTGGGGGGGGAGTGGAGGGGGCTGGGTGGGGATAGGTACTGGTGGCCAGGAACAGAAAGCATAACTTCAGTGAAGGACTCAAGCAACACCAGGCATAACTGCTAGTACACTATAAACTGCAGTACCGAGAACTCTATGAACTGTCAGTCCTTCACGCTGTCTGAATTTCTTTAGGCAGGAGCAATAAATGGTTCAGCTAAAAAAAATAGGCCTCCATCTGGTGCTTGAGCTGGACACAAACATAAGAAAAAACTTGGAAATATAGGAAAAACCCTGAAGCATATGTATAAAGTCCACATTTAAATCTCTTCCCCTTCAGCAAAGCACTTTGAACATATTGAATAGTAACAGAGAGGAAGCCGTGCTAGTCTATACACTATCAAAACAAACAGCAGTCAAGTAGCACTTTAAAGACTAGCAAAATGGTTTATTAGGTGAGCTTTCGTGGGACAGACCCACTTCTTCAGACCAAAGCCATACCAGAACAGACTCAATATTTAAGACACAGAACCAAAAACAGTAAGCAAGGAGGACAAATCAGAAAAAGATAATCAAAGTGAGCAAATCAGAGAGTGGAGAGGTGGGAGGGAAGGTCAAGAATTAGATTGAGCCAAGTATGCAGACGAGCCCCTATAGTGACTCAGAAAGTTCCCATCACGATTTAAACCATTAAAGGTATATGTGTTACTGAAAAGGAATTATCGCACCGTTCTGGAAATGGAAACAGCCGAGCTGGCTTTTATACTCGGCACATTAACACATGGTTTAAATCGTGATGGGAACTTTCTGAGTAAGTAATTCTTCAGTAAGGCTTCTTTAAAATACTTCCAGTTCTCTTCAACTCTTTTCCCCTTCATCTTCGTTTCACAAGGGATCCTGCTCATCCGGTTTCTCTGGGAGTCCAAGTCTGCTCTTCTGAAATCAAGGGTCTGTATGTTACTGCTCACCCTTCTTCCTTTCGTCCGGATCCTGAAATCTACAATCTCATGGTCGCTGCAGCCCAGGTTCCCTCCCACTTCTATTTCTTCTACTAGCTCTTCCCTGTTTGTGAGCAGCAGGTCAAGTTGCGCACGGCCCCTGGTCGGTTCCTTCAGCACTTGTACCAAGAAGTTATCCTCAACATTCTCCAAAAACTTCCTGGATTGTCTGTGTCCTGCTGTATTGGTCTCCCAACAAATGTCCGGATGCTTAAAGTCTCCCATGAGAACCAGGGCCTGTGATTTGGAAGCTTCACTAAGCTGCCTGAAGAAAGCCTCATCTATCTCCTCTCCCTGATCTGGCGGTCTATAACAGACACCAACTACAACATCACCTCTGTTACTTCCACCTCTAAGCTTAACCCAAAGACACTCAACTGGATTTTCTCTTTCCTCATGCTGGAGCTCTGAGCAATCATACTGCTCCCTCACATAGAGTGCAACTCCTCCTCCTTTTCTCCCATCTGTCCTTCCTAAACAATTGATAACCTTCCATGACCGTGCTCCAGTTATGCGGATCGTCCCACCAAGTCTCCGTTATTCCAAGCACCTCATACTTGTGTGACTGTGCCAGGGCCTCTAATTCTTCCTGTTTGTTCCCCAGGCTTCTGGCATTAGTGTGCAAGCATCTGAGAGAAGGGGCCGATTGGCCCACTTTCTCCTCTTCACCCAGGAAGCCCACTTGATTGTTCCCTCGTCAAGAAGGGAAGTGGTATAGCCTGATTATGAACATCAATAAAACAAAAGCAATGGTATTTAGAGATAAGAAAACAGAAATGAAGATCAGTGTAGATGGTATTGAACTAGAAAAGTTCACATATCTGGGGAGCAACATAAACATATGACCTAGACTGTAGGAAGGAAATAGCAACTAGAATAGCAAAAGCAAGAAGGTGTTTTAAGGTGATGGATAAGATCTGGAAAAGCAAAGCAATTAACTCATGAATGAAGCTGAGCATGTGTGTTCAGCACCATGTTGTACAGATGTGAGACATGGGTGATAATGAAAGATTCAAAAAGAAGAATATTGGCATTTGAAAGGAGTTATAGAAAGATTCTGAGAACAGGATGGATGCAGGAGGTCACCAGTGAGGAATTATACAGGAAGATCCAGCCAAAAGAGAACCTGCTGCAGAAGGTTCCAAAACAGAAGCTGCAACTATTTGGGCATATTTGCATAGTGAATGACGAACAAAACAAAAAACACCAAGACCCTGGTATTTGGCATAATGGGCGGCTCGAATAGGAGAGGCAGACCCCACAGAGAATGGACAGACAGGCAATCTAGTAGACTGGTGTGGAGCTAGTCTACAGAAACTTAGCACTCCGCACTGGATAGGGAAAGATGGAAGTAAATAGTGAGAGAGGCATCAGACACCATGGTTATTGATGATGATGATGAAGATGATGACAACAACTAATGCTTTCATTTTTTCATTTCTCATCACTCAGAATCATACTCTCTAGTACAGTTATTCATATACAGAAAAAATAATTCCCAAAACATTTGCTAAAATTCCAATTGACTATTTGGTTTGATCATGTTCACCCTCCTTTTTTATTTGCTATCTGCAAATGTTTTTGTGATGAAGTTTTTCTTTGTATAAATGTTTGAGGAGTGTGGGGTGTGATGCCTCTATATCTTCAGGCCTGCCCAGATATCTGGACTGCATGGCAGGGTCCGTATTCAGGAACCCTAACCAACAGGGCCTTGTGCTTGTCAGATCTCCTGGAAGGTCTAATGGCAAATACTATGCCCATATGAAGAGACATCCAGAAATGAGCCTCTGATTCATATTAACTTCCCACCATACCTTCTTTTTATTTCTCAGCCAAGTGTTGAAAACAATACTGTGCGACTTAAATGACTAGTCTCATACTATCAATTACAAATTGGGGGCAGGCAAATTGAAGAACTGCATTTATCACCAACCATCCAGACAACCCATGTAGTACAGTGTTTATGAATAACTAAACTTTTACAGAAATCAGGATTGTTTTGTGACTCAAACTTTGGCATGAACATGGGCTAGATCTGACTCACTTTACTGTCTATAGAAAGGTGCTTGGGTAAATCAGGTTTGTATGTAACTTTATAAATATAGCTATATAGATACATATCAAACATTAGAGATCCTGCAGCAGGTCAGCTCCATTGTTGACTGCCTTTGGGCAAGCGCGTGAACTAGTACAACTTTCTTCAGTCCCTCCCACAAGGGCGGCATCTTAAAAGAGAAATTTCATGGTTAGTCAAACTTTGCAAACATGATATAAATGTCAGTTCATGTACTTGCAGCTTTTTTTTTTATTTCTTACTTCCCAAAATGGCATTCAGATGAAGATAAATGAATTTAAATGGGAATTCATCATGGGAAACTAGCCAAAAGCAAGGTTCTAGGTAAGGGGTCAGCAACCAAAAGATGAGAGGAGCCATTTTAATCATTTAATCGAATGATTAAAGGTCTAGAGAATGTGACCTATGAAGAAAGGCTGAAAGAATTGGGCTTGTTTAGTTTGGAAAAGAGAAGATTGAGGGGAGACATGATAGCGGTTCTCAGGTATCTAAAATGGTGTCATAAGGAGGAGAGAGAAAACTTGTTCTTCTTGGCCTCTGAGGATACAGCAAGAAGCAATGGGCTTAAACTGCAGCAAGGGCAGTTTAGGTTGGCCATTAGGAAGAAGTTCCTAACTGTCAGGGTGGTCGAACACTGGATTAAATTGCCAAGGGAGGTTGTGGAATCTCCATTGCTGGAGATATTTAAGAACAGGTTAGACAGATGTCTATCACGGATGGTTTAGACAGTACTTGGTCCTGCCATTGGGGCAGGGGGCTGGACTCGATGGCCTCTCGAGGTCCCTTCCAGTCCTCGTGTTCTATGATTCTATGATTTTTTTCCCCATTTGGTAAAAAATATCAGTAATTCAAGAGCCGCAATACATGTGAATTTGAGATGGTCCTTAACAACGTGAAACCATACTTTTTGTAACCCCTATTTTAAGAACAGTGCACACCCACTTCCCACTGCGCATATTAAAGGGAGAGTTATCCCATGTTTTGAGATCACATGTTTGCTATTTAGATATGAATTGTTCTTTTTTTTTTTAAACACTTTACAATTAGAGAGTTGGGAGCCACATAGGAGTTATGGAGCCCCATGCAGCTCTCGAGCCCCAAGTTGCACACTCGTGTTCTAGGTCCTTTGTTTTTTGACTTTTCAACCTAAGATAGCTCTTCTCCCTTGAATCGATTGCCATAATCACGCACTAAAATTTTTCCAAAAAAAGTGATGCTGCCTTGTAAGTACCTGCCAGAGATATGTGGAGATGTAATTTATCATATATCTACCCCAAGTATGGGCAGGTGATCTTAACTCCTTAAGTCAAACCACTGAGACTCTAATAAAATCGAACAAAACCATAGCAACAGCTGAGAACAGTAAGAAGCCATCTTATTCAGAGAATCTTGGCCTTTTAAAATCCTCATGTATATTTGTGTAAGCTTCTACTATGATCATCATTAGGACATTGATCCCATAGTATCTGGTACATTATTAGAATTGAGCACAGTAAGTTTATGTTTATCATTAAAATGCCACAAACATATATCATGCCCTGTCACATTGGTTTATTGGTTTCAGAGTGACAAAGCCAAGTCCTAAGGCACCTTATATATTAACAGATACACTGTTAATGAGCTTTTGTGGGCAAAGACCTACTTCATCAGACGCACCTTCACCAGAGGTAGACATGTTTGTCTGTTTCAGCAAAAACAGCGCGTCCAGTGGCACCCTAATGACTAACAATTTTATTACTGCATAGTCTTTCTTGAGTTGCAACTCACTTCATCAAAAGCACTAAGTGAAAGAAAAAGTCAGGAAGAATCAATAGATAGCCTTTTGCCCCAATTAAGTAACATTTCAGATTAATGTCCATTTCCTTTTCGATATGACCACACTGCTCTGGGAAGTGCACAATTGGGGTACTAAGCTGTCACTTTACTGGTGAGACGCAGTGGGTTGAGAAGAGGCATTGTCTGCATTGATGGGGACTCAATCTCCTGGTGGCAGGGTCAGCTGAGCTTTCTAGCAAGATGGCCAACACATTCAGGACACACACATGGAACAGGCCAGCAGCCAAGAACAATTAAACTCTACATATGCTATTAAACAAACACTGTCCGAACGTATCATAGCTAATGAGGGAATGAAAACTTACAAGAGTGAATGGAAAGAATCAGCAAGAAAATGAGACACACTGACACGTAGGCACCAATAACTTCCTTTAAGGTGGCCAATTAAGTGGAACTGCCAATCCTAACAGCCAGTAATCATTGCCACTAAGTACTGCATCTGTAGGTCCAAACTGGTTCCCTGGAAGATGTCCCAATTTAGGGAGTTATCTGGATCAAATGCAACCTAATTAAGTGGAATGCACAGCATTAAATTCTGCACATATGATTCAACAAATATCTCAAACTTCAGACTTCAGTCTGGATTTTACTTTCTTTAGCATTATATATAAAATGTAGAAGACTGAAAAATAGGCAGCAAAAAGCTGACAAACTTTTATCTGACATTCTAATTTTCTTTATAGGGATTACGGTGTTCCACATTTGTGTCCAAGTCCTGCTTATAACACTTAAGTTATGAACAAGCTGAATGAGCCAGAGGCGGGGGTACAAGCTAAAGGAGAGAGATGGGAACTACTGATTTGTGCCAGCAGCAGATATCAAACTGTGGCAGTCACACCTAATAAGCAACGTATGATTTGATTTTGACTGAAATTTCATGGGTTCTCTCTCTAATAGGGCTCATTGGTTTTGATTTTTTTTTAAAACCCCCAGGGAAATTTGACAAAATTAGTCCTTTGTCTCTTCTTTTTTGTTATTTTGCACAACATTTTAGGAAAACAGTGAACTCACAAAATCTTACTGATCTTATCGAAGTCAGTGATAGCCACGCAAATCTTAGCAAGCATAATTCATTTGAGCTGAAGACAAATGTATCATCCCACACTCAGATGTGATGTCTTGCAATTCAAATCAATGCTAAACTTTACATGCTCATTTTTATCCAAATTGCTTGACTCATGGAGACAAAACAGCTTTAATTGTTCAGCTCAGCTTGCACTCTCCATCAAAGTCTTGTATTCTTTTCCCCCTTCCTTCTCCCTATACAGCATATAGTAACAGTAACATCTCCACCAACAGAGGTGAAGCTGTGCAGTCCAACTTAATGCTAACCTAGCTTCGCAAACATCAACTCTGTGGGGAAGCCAGTGGGAGCTTAAGAAGCTAGAGCTTCTGACCATGACTGCTCCCACTTGCCATCTGACTCTACCTCCCTTTTTTCACAATGCACAAAAGTTTCACCGCATTTGCATGGCTGCATGGAGTGTACCTGTACAGGCACAACACTCTTTTCTTATCAGGAGGGGGTACTGTCCGTTTGGATAACACATTGCTACAAACATTTCTTGCATCATACACACCATATGGGAAAACATGGCTACAGAACCGGCCAACTGCAACACAATTTTAGCAAGTTGGTGACCTAAGTACAAACTGACTCAGATATTAAATCCATAATGTTCATTTATCTCAACTTTATATAGATTTGCCAATGAGCCCCCCCTCTCCCCACATAACTTTAAATTCTCTCTAGAAGTAACCCAGGATAGTCACTGTAAGGAGAAAACAGCCAAAGCTAGTACTTAATTTAGACCACCATCATACTGCCTTATGCCTGAAATTTCACAGCAAAGCACGTGCAGTTCAAAAAGATACGCGCTGAGATATCCGCTACAGCTACAATTCTCCGGAAAATGTTCTCCTCTAATTCTCTGGAACAATTTTTAAGGTACACAGCAGGAGCCATGTGCAGAACAATAATTCCAGGACTCAATCAACACTTTAGTAAACCTCAACAAAGAAAAGAGGATGCATAAAGACTCAATGAAATTAGGAAATAAAACCACAATTCATGTCTGATTAGAAAACACTATTTAATAAAAGATTAAGAAGAGCTGGAAATTCTACAAAGATCCAGAGACTATTGTTTAATTCTTTATGGATTCTAAGAATACATTTCACTTTTACAATAAAGGAAATTTCCCTTGGTGAAATATGGTTTTCCTTCTACTAGAATAACACCTCTTATGGGGGAGAGAGAGACAGACAGACAGATTAAGTTTGAAGAGTGTTTTATTATGTTACCGAAACTATTGGCAAAAAGGGATCTGACATGGAATGTATGCTTTCTAATTTTAATTCCTAAAATAATGAATGGATTTATTTGTAGATTCTCAGAAAATTCATTCTGCACTGAAAAGTGCTGTAATTTTGAAAGGAAGCTGAACTCTAGCTTTGACTTTCAACTCAGTCTTAACTCTGAAGTAACCACATATGCCCCCCAAAATACTAGGATTAAATATACAAAAATTGCCAGCAGGACAGTTATATGAAAAGTTACTCTTGTCTAGTAAATCAATTTAAATAAAAAAAGACTGCAGAGAAGACAGGAACTGGTAAGGACTTGCACTGAAGCTGAATGAGGGACTAAGTTACAGGTATGAGCTCAGGAAGACTAGTATGCACAATATTTTTCAAACAGGTCAACTCAAATCATAAATGGACTCAGTCGCACTTTAGAACCTAGGGGACCAGGACAAAATGTGGTCATTCAGGACACCTTTGAGAAGCATCTCGACAGTGTTCACATTTTAGACTAAGCAGGGCTGAAAAGATTGCGGAGGAGAGGCTTTCAGTTTATAAAAGCAGGCAGAACATCATCTACTTGGAGCACAAACACAGTTGTTGATTCAGGGCCTGATAGAAAGCCCAGGGAATTCAGTGGAAAGATTGGTATGTGTTTTTGAATTTTGGATTAGGTGCTAACACAGATTTGTAAAGATATTTTGGCACTGATGTACTCAGCATTTCACTACTGAATTGATTTAGGAGCCTAAATTTCATTTTCAAAAGAATCTTAGGCTCATAGGAGTCCAAATTCCACCAAATGTCAATGAGTTTTTGACTTCTAAATGCCTAAAGCCTTTTTGAAAATGAGATCTACGCTCCTAAATTAGTTAAGATGAAAGCATGGCTGGCTGCACACTGCAAAACTCATGATACCCTTGCAAATCTGGGCCTCCACTATTAGCAATAGTGGTTTCTCAAAGGAGGCTTCCTGTCAGAGAGCACTCTACATTTAGACTTAATGGGCAGCATGTAAAACAAAGAATAGAATTATGAAGTAAAAATATGTTAGACGTAATTTAAGTCTCACAAAACCATTTGAATGAGCGGATATCACAAGCTTAAGACAATTAAAGCCAAATTGGCATATCCTGTAGCTGGGTTTGCTATAAGATAGGCTAGCATCTGAGGGTGTAATCCATCTGCTGACACCCAACCATACACACAATAATCCCCCATATAAACACGGCAGTCTTGGCAAAACCGAAATCAGAACACAATCACGTTACTTTGTTCCACAAACAAAGCAATTTACACACCATTCTAGAGACCTTTATGGAGGGGAGGGGAGGGGAAAGGAGTTTTCTGACCCCTACTTTATGAACAGGCAAACTAAAACACACACAGGAAGTCGGTGGCAGAATGAGGAAAAGAACCCAGATATCCTGACTCCCTCTCCGTGACTGAATAGCGCCTGGATGAATCTACTGTGTTCCATTACTTGGCTCTAATGTTTAAAGCATCAAATACTCACGTCATCATATCATACAGGAGTGTGTCTGCAATGAAAGGTTATTCTTTAAGAAACTGCATGAGAAATATCTTTTAAAAGAACCATGTTAAGGAAGGTTCCACAAAATCATTTGCAGTAGACTGAATCTTTCTACTTTGAAAGTATTCTCTGCAGTGGGCTTTCCTCTTCAGGTATTCCTACTACTTATAGTTAAAATGCCGGTTATTTGAGAGTTCCAGGTGATAGAATGCTGGATATGAGAGTTTACTATAGTAAGATATGGACTATTATGTCAGTCTTTCGTCACTTATTATTCTAGTCTCAACATAGTGTTGCACAGAGAGATGCAACTTAGATGTCTAACACTATGCATTACTGAATGGGCAAAATTAAAAGTGAATGCAATTGGGGTGACATCTATTTAGATGATGGATACTCTCAGATTTCTTGCTTTTTTAAAAAAGCACATGAATCTAGTTTTTTGTTCTGTCTTGTACTTCCTGCTCAGAAGATTTTAACATGTTTGTCTCCAGTAAGCTGTCAGCTCCTTCTACCGTGATGCCCTCTGTATTTGAAATATGTCCCTCTCCTGATTCTAACACAGAAAGGAGATAATGCATATGGGAAAAGGGCAGGCAGGCTTTTAACTTCAGAGGTCATTGTGTTCACAGGAGCTGGCAAACCGGAAGAATCTCTAGGGAAAATAAATCCCTTTTAGGAAGTTCCCCTATCGTGACAATGAAAATCTTCAGGAAGGAGCAGTGAAAATGAATCCCTTCATTTAGGAACAATTCCACCCTCAGAATACATCCGTGATGGCAGGAAAATCAGGAGGTAGCCCAGAAAGGAACCTTACAACCAGGACAAGGCTTGTGTTGGGCAACATCAATCTCTCTTTCTCCCCCCCTGCCCCCCCTCCAAGGGTCCACAATTTCCCTTCTACGTCATACTTAAACATTACAGTATACCAGACCCTTACAACCAAGCTAGAGTAAGTTCTCTTATTTATCCTGAATCCTCCTATTATATACCAATTAAGTGAGGAATATAAAACGTTTACAGTTTTGCTCGTTATATTAATAACAATCACCACTTCAAGGTACGATGGAAAGTGTTGTATTTGAACTTTGAGAAGTTGATAACATTTCTCAGTAATGAACAATAGATCCTGTCGTTATATTCAGTGTTAAATATGTTGTATAATATCACGAGAAATCATACTATTTATATAAATTCAGAAGGTACTTTATAATGTGAAGTAAAGAACAGATTGAAAGACCATACATAAATGGAAATGACAGTTACAAAGTTCTGAAGTAGAGAGAGTTTTACATGAAACTGTGTTAGACTTGATCTTGTTTAAATCTTCATTATAACATCAATCAGGGAGTTTATTGCATGATAGTGAATTGGTAAATTGGAAGGAAGTGCAAACGCCAGCAAAGACAGAGTAATAAGAAGAAACTCAGGTGGGAAAAACAACAAAAATTTAATTAATCTTGGGGAACAAAAATAAAAACTAGCATTCCTAGGAGAAATTAACCTGAAACACAGATTCAGTGACAAGGAAGAGCTTGGAAAATAGTAATGCTGAAAGAGAATCTGGGCCAAAACTGGGCAATAGCTTCAAAACTAGTACGTAAACATGACATGACCAAAAAAAAAGTCAGTGTAAGTTTGAGATTCAAACAACTTTCTTTTCTACCCCTCAAGGGGAAAAGGGTAAAAACTCCCTTTCTATATGGTTCTGGTACAATCAACCTTGTGTTTTATTCTGGGCACCTGGCTACCAGAAAGTCACTGATGCAGCGCTATCCAAATGTTGATTAAGGTCATAAAAGTTTATGTATATTTTAAGGCTGTAAATGCCCACAAAGAAGAGCACTTTGCATACCAGAGTCTCATGATTCACAAACTTAATATTCACAAGTTGAATTATTTGTGAGTGGCTGCTCCCCGCTTGGGCCCTGGGCAGGAGTGCCGGCAGCTGCCGCTTCCCCTGGGCCCTGGGCACCAACCCAGTATTTGCTGGGGGGGTGTGCAGAAATCAACATTCGTGTGGGTTCTGAACATGGAACCCAAGCAAATGTTGAGACCCTACTGTATACAAAAAAGGAAAAAAGTACATTGAAGCAATATGGTAAAATTCAACAAGGGAAAAAAATCAGATTATAAACAGATATTTAGTCATTATATTGATCACAATAAAGTTTGATTGCTTCACAGACATTAGTAAATGCCTCTGCAAATAACCCTAGTGTGATAGGAAAATATTACTGTCCTCATTTTACTGACAAGGAACCTAGGCACACGAGAAGTCCCTTTGATCTACCAGTACTAGTCACATGCTAAAAGGTAAGCACATAATTAAATATGTTTTTGAATCAGGGCCAAAGCCTGAATGATTGTTCAAGATGATATTGAGAATCTCTGGTAGAGCCAAAAAATAAAATCAAGATATCCTGAGTCCTACTTCAGTGCCTTGAGCACAAAAGCGTATCTGTAAACCTTTTGAATAACCTTCTAAGGTAAGCTGCAGAAGCCACTAACATGTTCAAAAAGCAGAGAGAACAACATAAAATACCAGCAGAAGCACAAGGCTGAACAATCCTGTATTAAGAGGAATAGGGGCCAGGTGACCTAGTAGATCTGTTCCACCTCAATGTTCTATGATTCTATATTTCATAACAAACACTGGAACAAGCAAAACAGTGCCCTATAATGGGCTCATGATAGTGTCTCACAAGCTTTGAAATAAGTGAGGCAGGCAAAACAAAGCATATGCTTTACTGACATACCTCCACATATACAGTCAGCTCTTCTGTATCTGGCATTTTATCATTTTGAATTCTCAAATAACAACTGGCATATTAACCATACGCCAATTGTAGTTACTTTTTTCCCCATAAGTACAGTATAATGAAAGTAAATACAAATAAAAACAGCAAATGCAGCATGGCTATAGATTACACTAAAGCAGTCTGTCGACAGAAGTCACTATCAGAAGGGATTTTCTGATAAAACTTCTGTTGACAGGGCACTGCCACATACAAAAACCAATTGGAAGAGCACCTCACTTTGTTAACAGAGTGGCTGGACTGGTCAGCCACTGTCTTGATAAAACAGGCACCCAGAAGCAGAGCAAACAGCAAATGCATCTCTTCTAGTGATTCACACACGTACAGCACAAGCATTTGCAAAGCTAACAACGTAGAAAATAAACAGACAATATGTACATGAGAGCATGCTGATGTGAGTTAGAAAAGTAACATGCATGTACAAATTCAAGTGTCAGTCAACAGAGACCTCTATGTGGGATAGATATGTCAACATTGATATAGAAATCCATCATCATCTGAGCTGTGCAAGCTTTACTTTTGCTTGCTTGACACAGAGTCTTTAAAAATGGGATATCTATGCCAAGACAAAACCCCTTGTATACCCTGAAGTGGTTATTCCAATGCTACTGTACGCTTGTGAAACCGGAACAACATACAAGCTTCATTTGAAGACACTTGTACAATATAATTCATGCTGCCTCATTAGAATCCTAAATATCTCGTGGTAGGATAGGTGCACTAACACTAGTATCCTGGAAAAGTCAAACATGACCAGCATTGAAGCCATTATCATTCATCAACAACTTCACTGGACAGGTCACAGAAGCCCGGTCTGTTGAGAGAAGGTCCCCACCCCAGAGCATCCACACAGCTTTTGTTAAAAGCTGCTCACTCTTCCTCATCTGGGAGAGGCAGAAGGTTGTCAGAGAGAGTGCTGAGTTTTGCTGACAAAACACATTTTCTGCGTGGACTTTCCACTGGTTTTGTCAGCAAACCTTGCTAGTGTAACTGGAGTCTATAATTTTAGAGTACACAATATTTCTATTGTAGGTAAATAAATTAGTCTGCATACCTTTTAGTTTGCTTGTTAATATCTAATCTTGTTTTTCTTTATAGTTATGCACTGCTAGGCATACCTCTCCGTTACCTAGAATATTTGAATATCTGGCAACCTCCCAGTTCCAGAGTTGCTGGATATGAATGAGTTCACTGCACAAGGTGTGATTTAGTGTTATTTCCTTGGCATTTGTGTACTGGGTACCCTGCTGTTCAATAAAGACAACCAGAATAAAGTGAAGTGGATATAATCCTTTCCTACATTATTACTCTGAACATTATAAATAATATTCAAGTTAGTTTAAAGCCATGTAAACAATTGTATACTTTAAAATGGTGAAATTCAACCACCATCTGTTAGCCTTTGAGCCAGCTTTCATTAAAGCCATCACCTCTTCATGAGTCACTACAGGGAGCTATCATTAACATTCTCTGTGATTAATGAAGATGTTGCCAATTGCGCTTATTACACTCTAAACCATAGGAATATTCTGGCAATATCACACAGCATAATGACCAGCTCTATATTCTTGGTTGTGTCATTAAAATTACTCTTGCAGTTTAGATGAGACTATATTCCAAAACCCTACTGTCCTTGAAGGGTTTGCATTTGTTTATGAGGAAAGATGGGGTCAAATGCACAAGCTCTAGAAAGGGCTATGACAGTCACTACAAAGAAGATAGTGATCCATTGACAAATTGAGACTCTGGAACAGGGAACTTTGTTATCCTTAAGTACACTCACCACAAAATATTATAATTAAATAAAATCATCATCATCAGCAGCAGCTTGTTATATGGTGTTTGCTCTCAGTGCATTGCTCACCCTCTGGTGCATTCTATTGTTTCCCGCACCTTCTCTCTCTCTCATCTGTTTAATGTAAGCTCTCCTGGGAGGCAATGTGAGCAACTCAGTGTCTGCTTATAGAGCACAACGGGGTCTCATTTTGTCTTGGCTCTTAGGCACTACTATAATAAACAGGATTAAGAACACAGGGTTCAGACAACACACAGAAGTTCTGGTTGATTTTTATTTTTACCTGAACCAGTTCCCTCATCTCTAATGCTCCCATACAACTACAATATAACCTGAATTTCCAGTCATAATACAAAGACACATCAAGGTCCAAATTCTGCTCTGAATCACACCAGTGTGAATCCAAAACAAATCCAATTCTGAGCAATTTCAACTGCAATTCTGTTGGGGAGAAATGGAAGGTCTTTCAAGGCCACTCCCATCTCTCTGTTCCATTACACACATGAAGGAAAGCTACAGAACTTATAGAAACCCAGCCAAAATTAATTATGTATTAGAATGCCTTTGGCAGATGCTCTTTGATGCCTAATTTCACAAGCGGCTGTACCTTGCCATGTCAGAGAATGAAATCGTATGACAATCAGGACAAGACACAAGTTAAACCTCTTTAGTCTGGCCCCCCTCAGGACCTGACTGGGGCCAAACAAGAGGATTTCTCGGACCACAGGAGGGCAATATTATCTAGCAGCATTACCAACACTTCCACTGCTCACTGGGCTCTTGAAACACATTTAGCATTAAATTACTGCTAAACAGCACAGAACACTGAGAGCCATGACTGGTGGCTGTAAAACTTTATAGGACCATGGGAAATCATGGAGGATTACAGGTATTAGCAGATGAGAGAGTACTGTACTAGAGCAGCTCATCCTGTATTAATGATGGGATAGAGAGGTAATGAGATTTTCTCTGGCTCTATGAAACAAAACAAAACAAAAAACAACGCACACCAGAGGTAATGTGGGCCTGGTTGTTTGAAACCTTTGATGGGGCAAAAACTATTTTTTCTTTGTCTCCAATCCACAGCCCTTTCTCCTACCCAGAAGGAAAGCTACATAAAAGGTCCAGTCAGAAATAAACTAAATTAAAAAAGAAACAATAAAACTGTTTCTCATTAACTATTCGTCATGGAAATATTCTGTTTTATCTCATGGTCTACACAGAACAAATGTTCCAACAATTCTAAAGGGATACATTCAATAGGATGTCTTTTTGGTATATGTCTCAGGAAGGCAGAACCTCATAGAAGGATTGCCAAAAATATGTTAGGAATAAAGGCCTCTGTAAAAGGGGAAAGCAGGACATGAAGCCTATGAACAGTCAAAAAACAAAGTGTATTTATTTATTTATTCTAAATACATGTTATGGTTGGGATCTAATATTTGCCCACAGAACAAAGGGTGGCTGAATATATGGAAACAATGAAAAATTAATTGAATTAGTACTATACTTAGCATTTTTCTCCTTTATGTTATTGTCCAGCACCCTAGTAAAGAGCATTTTGTTGCAGCCAATCGTTACTGTAAAAGTAATAAGAATGCCACAAACCGCATACATAAAAAAGTTTATGCAGTTTTGCTCTGAGGCTTTCCATAAAGAAATCTACAGCAAATAAGCTAAACTCAGGCTTTCATCCTGCTATTGTATATACATAATCAGAACCTTAAAATATTAAAGCTATAGCTTAATCCTACAAAGAAAACTTGCATGGGTAAAGCCTGGGTTGTTCCCTATCAGAGGGACTTCTTAACACTTCTGGGTCTTATGCTGGTGGGGGTTCTTCAAAATACTTTAACTTTAAAGTCTTCAAATCACAAGCTACAGACATTCATAAGCAGATGCTTGTGGTATACCTTTTGCATCAAATGGCAAGACTTTGCCATGAATGAGGAGCTTTGGAACAAGCAGGACAAGAATCACACGACATTCAGATCAATAGAAGAAAGCAGGGATGGCAAGGCCACACACTCTGAAAACCTTCATCCAGCATAGTCCATCCAGCTCTCACATAGAACCCGTAAGGAAAATGCAAAAGAGGAAAACCTCTAGACTGAAGGACAACAACTCCTGAAGTCAGCTGGAAGTTTCGTCCCAAGACAGAGTGAAGTGGAGGAGACTTGTAGCTGACCTATGCGCCACTCGGAGTACAAGTGTTAAGTAGTGCGTATAAACACTTCTGTTAGAATGGTATGTAACTTTACCTCCTGTTCTGAGGCCCATTTGACAGAAGGTCAAATGCTACAATCCAGATGCTTACTGAAATTGAAGTTACTGAACATGTGTCCCACAAGTGTCCCACATGTATCCTACAAACCTATGCACTGCACCCAAGCTGCAGGGACCAAGGAAATTGACAGTGTTGCTGCACCTGGCTCACAGCTCCCCACTACAGTAAAACATCGACTTTATAGACCCCAATTTAGCAAGCTTCAGAAACAATGGACATCCCCTGTTGTTCCTTAAGTCTGCTAAAAAAGGGTCAGTAAAATCTTGCAAGTCCCTCCTGCCCTGCTCCCACACAAAAATTAAAGGGACTTACTTGCTGCAGCCAGAGGAGCCTCTGCTGCAGCTACCTCCTTTGCCAGAGCCACCATGTGCATGGTGGCCCCTTCAGCCACCCCTGGCAAGGCAGCTCCAGTCACACGGGCCCAGGCCACCCTCAGCCAGGCAGCGCCAGCCGCACAGGGTCAAGTCCCCCACAGCAAGCAGCTCCTAACACATGGGGCCAGGCACCCTGCAGCCACGAAGAGGCGGCTTTGGCCACACAGGCCAGGCACCCTTGGCCACTTGCACCAGGCATCCCCAGCTAGCGGGCTCCAGTGGCTCTTCCAATGAAGCTGGTGAGTAGAAGGGATTTGGGGTTTTTTTGGAGAGGGTTTGTATTTTTGTTTTTGGTTTTTTCAGGGGGAGTTTTTGGGGGGTTCGGTTTTGGGGGTAAGTTGGGGTGGGACTAGGGCTGGGGAGCCTGCAGGGGAGGGGAGTAAACCCTTGCATTTCATGGACAACCCATCCCCAGTTAAGTCCATTAAATGGAGGATTTACTGTACTAGCGAGCCGGGAAACTGACCAGGGCTACTGTGCTATCAGCTTCCTGGGTCCCCCAAGCTGTGGGACCGGGAAAGTGACAACTCTGCTGCAACTGGCTTCTGGCTCGGAATGCAGGACTGAGGGAACAGTGGGATAGGTTCCCACAATGCACTGCTATAAGTCGATGTTTGGTGATTTCAGTGTGGAAGCAATATGTCGAATTTGTTGGGAGCTTGTGGGAAGCGAGGTTATTCAAACTTGAATTTAAAATCCTGGCATTATAAAATAGATTTTAAAAATTCAATTTTATCTGATAGTGTAGATGTACCCTCAGAGTATAGGCAATTCAATGGAAGGCTTTACTAATCTGAAAGAGACACTGATCTCAACAGGCTACTTAACAGGAAGTCACGACAAAGAGTGAAGTATTTGGTGGTCAGATTTGCTGTTGATAGCTGGGTTACTAACAAACAAACACATGGACCCCTTAACTGCTACTTAGCCCACACCCAGTGAAGCGGTATGTATCTTAATGCCTCCCAAACTGTGAAAGGACTCTTCCTGAGTTTACCAGAGCCCAGTAGCTTATCAAACCAGAAGGGATCTTCGATCTCCTTAGCAACATGGGCCAGAAGACTTCCCAATTTAATTTCAGTTTGAATTAGAGCATTCAGAAAAACATGTATAATCTTCATTAAAGAATTTCCAGTGATGGATAATCCATCACAAACCTTGGTAAGCAGCATATTAAAAGACAAAGGGAGGAAAAACTGCTGCAATTCTGTGGTAAATGGTGTTCATCTTTATTCCTCGTTAATCAAATTCAGTGTTTTAACTGCCATCAGCCCTCATAGCATGTTTCTAATGACTATTACGTTAAACTACGTACCCTGCTGCTTTCCTGTAGCCAAAAGAACTCTCTTCAAATCCATAACCACTAGCAGAGATGCAGGCACCATTAATGACATAGCTCCAGGCAGAGAGAAGTAGGGTGGAGGGATATGAGCAAATCAGGTAACTCCTTCAGCAGAGTGACAAAATCCTGATATTAGGCTTCAACTGACTCCACAAACATGATTAGGAATATTTTAATGGCTTTAAACAAGGCAATAATCTATAAAAGCATCACAACACATTGTGCTTCCCTAGGTAACTCTATAAATAGAGTACAAAAATCTCAAAAAAACCCCCCACAAACCTCAGTCTATTAGAGCTGCCACCATAAAGAATTCATCATGTGAATGAAAGAAATCCACTACATGTCATTACATAATTTCTGCTGATGACTTTGACTCACGGTAAGCAATATGCCTCACTGAACTTACGCAGCAAATGCATCTCTTCTAGTGATTCACACAGGTACAGCACAAGCACTTGCAAAGCTAACAACATAGAAAATAAGCAGACAATATGTACATGAGAGCATGCTGAAATGTGAGTTAGAAAAGTAACATGCATGTACAAATTCAAGTGTCAGTCAACAGAGACCTCTATGTGGGATAGATATGTCAACATTGATATAGAAATCCATCATCATCTGAGCTGTGCAAGCTTTACTTTTGCTTGCTTGACACAGAGTCTTTGAAAATGGGATATCTATGCCAAGACAAAACCCCTTGTATACCCTGAAGTGGTTATTCCAATGCTACTGTACGCTCGTGAAACCGGAACAACATACAAGCTTCATTTGAAGACACTTGTACAATATAATTCATGCTGCCTCATTAGAATCCTAAATATCTCGTGGTAGGATAGGTGCACTAACACTAGTATCCTGGAAAAGTCAAACATGACCAGCATTGAAGCCATTATCACTCACCAACAACTTCAGTGGACTGGTCACATGGTTCTGATCAGCACCTCCCAAAACAGTTTCTGATTTTCAAGTTGAAGGAAAGAGAGGAGCGTTTGGGCCCAGAGGAAGTGGTAATAAGGACCTGCTGAAGGAACACATGAAAAAGTGCGGCGTTGGTGTTGACACTTGGGGGAACCTTGCCCAGGAGCAACTCCAGTGGAGAGCAGTAATCCATGAGGGGTGCTGGTACAATTTAAGAAGTCCCGCTGGAGTGCAGATGAGCAGAGGCAGAGAAGGAGGAAAGAGCATCAAAAACTGCCTCGCACCCCTCCAAAAATTACCAACACCTGTCTTTTCTTTGATAAGACCTGCAGCTCCAGAATTGGGCTCATCAGCCATCAATGGACCCACAAATAGGAGGGTGACAAGAAGATGTCCTATTCTTTATCGAGTGATGGAGGAAGAGCAGCAACAGCACAAACAAACAGACACAGAGGGGGAAAGCATAATTACTGTTACTCATCAGTAGCTCCTTCAGATGACTAAAAAGGTGGTAGTAGCAGCCTTTCTTGGTCCCCTACTTAGAAGCATATTGACCAGGACTTGAGCTCATCTTGAGAAGAAAGGGAGCAGGGGATAGCAATGAAGATACCAGAAGACTCAGAGACCTCTGGAGAAATGAAAACATCTTTAATGAGATAGGGACAGATGCAGAGTGGAAAAATCCACTAGCATTTCACATTCAGAACTGCTTTGTCTAGAGCCACAAATTAAATGATTTTGTTATCCTTGCAAATGATTTCCCCATTATCACCAACTCAGCGCATAAACAAACAAATGGCAGCCTATGTTCAAACAACAGTAGGGGCACCAAAAAACGGAAGCACCAAACCAGACAATGCACCAATCTGTTACCAAAGCATGCTTTAATATTTCCACCTGTAAAACACGGATAACATACTTCTGAGAAACACCATTCACAAAACTAACAGCCTTTTCTGAGATCATGCAGCTTCCTCGAAAGTGCAGTGTCAGACATTTTTACGTTTGTGAAAATAGACGTTGGAGACAATATTTTCCTCCATCTTAAAGTCGTTCATGACGCTGCAGCACTTTTGAGAATAAATCCGCATTTCTTTGTATATTCTTTTTTGTGTTATGAACAACATTTATGCTGGTAACTATTACTGTGGGAATTAGACAATCCCTTTCTTAGTAGGGACCATGAATGAGTGCTCTACATCTGGAGAGGTATGATAAGCATCAAGAAGCCCT
Organism: Carettochelys insculpta; assembly: GCF_033958435.1. Taxonomy (NCBI): domain Eukaryota; kingdom Metazoa; phylum Chordata; order Testudines; family Carettochelyidae; genus Carettochelys; species Carettochelys insculpta. The sequence goes on along the minus strand of NC_134139.1, from coordinate 86,783,179 downwards.
GAATTGCTCTAGCATGGGAAAAACCCAATGGGGCTACTACTGGAAGAAGCATTAACTTTAAATATACTTTTTGTCCAGCAATTTCACAGGAGACTTGGTGCATAAAAAAAACCAGCAGAAGGAGACACTAAGAAAATATTTAAGTCAGGACATAAGAACAGTCACACTGGGCTAGACCAAAGGTCCATCCAGCCCAGTATCCTGTCTGCCGACAGTGGCCAATACCAGGTCCCCCAAAGGGAGTGGATCGAACAGGTATTGATCAAGCACTGTCTCTCTGGCCATACATCTCCAGCTTCTGACTAACAGAGGCGAGAGACACCATTCCTTACCCACCCTGGCTAACAGCCATAAACAGACCATGAATTTATCTAGCTCTTTTTTAAACCCTTTTAAACCCTCTTATAGTCCTAAACCCTTTATAGTCCTGTTTGAGACAAACCTCTCTAAGTAAGAAAAGCTAATCCATTGCCAGGTTAAAAAGACATCATCTGAAGTTTTGGGGCAGTGTCTCAAAGACAATGACCAAAATGCACAGAGCTATAGTTTTTCTGTGCTGTGTGTCCATTTGGACATGTGTCTGTGTGTATCTGAGAAGTTCCTTTTAAACCCTGTGTTTTCCTCATTTTACCTGCTACATGTCAACCAGGGAGGAGTCCTGAGAGAGTGTGCGTAAGTGACTGGAAAACCTTGGTAAGTTCCATGCTGGTTCAGAGTCAAAATGCAGATGAACTAGGTGCCCCACATTCTAAGCTAAGGGCTCAGAGAGGCTGCAACCCACAACTGTGTCTTGGAGACCCAGAGAATAGATATCCCCTGGACCCAGGTAACTTGAAAGCATGTAGGACTAGAGATGAGCAAAAAAAAAATTGTACAGCTTATTTGTGAAAAATGAAGTTTTAGGTCGACAAAGTGTTTATGAATTTTGCTCTAATTCATGGAATAGTTTCACACAGAACAAATAGGAATAAAGGGATTTCAAAGTTGGTGGGGTCCATTCAAAAAGGACCCCCATCTGGGCAAGCTGCGCGACAGTGAAATGTGGCAATTTCGAAGAGCCACAGGCGGTGGCATGCTAATGAGGCAATGAATATGCATTTCAGCACCTCATTAGTATCTTCGAAATGGCCATTTGCATGGCCATTTTGAAGATCTGTGCTAGAGTAGACATAGCCTTCCAGTTATTCAAAAACCCAGTCTTCTGATCACCTGCTACCTGAGGACCTGATCCAAGGGCCAAGTTGTAAAAAAAGAAAGAATAAACTATTTAGTGCATGTACTTGATCTGACCTCAGGCTTTTATGAGAATTTATAATCATAGGAAAAGCCAAGTTCTAGATCTTGGAGGACTCACAACTACCAAGCCCTGAGACTGAAGTTACAGTGACCTCTGGTAAATGTTTGTGCCTAAATGCAGGTTCTTTTGTTTCCTCTGTTTTCTCTTCTGTGCTTTTGACTTAAGCATAAACGTGCTTCTTCACAAAGAACTGTGTGGTAATTTATAACTGAGTCATGACGCTGTTCAGAGACTTGTAAGAGAAAGATGGTGAGCTGCTTAGGCACTCTGGCTTTGTGGAGCCACCATAGTGTGCCCAGGGAACTGCGCAGGTTAGATGACTCTCAGTCAGGAGTCTGCGCAAGAGAGGTGATTGCTGGGGAGCTGAAAGGTGTCATCCTAGGATTCAGAGAGGCAGCTGCCCTGAATTGTGACTAAATGACTTGTTGATTTTACAAATTATGGTACCTGTTTTCTGAAAAACTAGAGTAAATTTGAAACGTTTACTGTAAATTACAAACCAGGTTAACATTTTAACAAGTCATACACAGGTTAAATTGGATATAGTTTAAACTGGCCTCTAAAAAGCTACCAGAACAGATATTTAAAACAACATCACAATGAAGCCTAAGCAGAAGGATGTTAATGAATGCAGCCGAAAAAGAAAAAAAAAACAGTACAGCTCCTTTGTGATACAGAAATCCTCCCTCTGGTAAGCACCTTTAGTATGAGGCATTGAGCTCAATGTCTTTCTGCCAGTGCAACCTCCCTTATCTCCACCTCTGCCTCCCATCAGCTGCATGAAATAACATGCTCCCTGTCTCCTACAATCTCTCACTATTGTATTGCCGTTTTCAATGGAACAATCAAAACTATGTAAAGCTTCTTTGTAAAGCATGTGAATCACTCCACCTTTTCATCAAGAAAGCATTTGGTGGAAAATCCAGACAATGAAAGACGAGGCCACAGATTGACAACTGGTTAATAGTAAACCTGTTTCTTCAGTTAATAATAGTAACAACATGCTCCTATTCCTGTTATGTTTCAAATCTGGAAAAAAGAAATCACACCTAATGATGATCAACGTTATCCTCTATCATTTCAGGTAATATGTCCATTTCCAGAGCCTCTATTTCAAAGTCTCATTTGTGTCCTTTGATATTTCACTGAGGAACACTTTTGAATCCTTTCATACAGTAGATTATACTCTGTCTCTGTCTCATTTTCTGTAGTAGCATGCTGTCTGATGGCTTTGCTGGACAGAATGAATTAAGCTGTCATGTGGCCTGCTGGTGCAGCTCTGTCCTGGGCCTTATAAGACTGAACTGCTTTGATGATTGCATTAAACCAACCACATAAACAAAAATAAAAAATATATCAATTTAGAACATCAGAGTGAAGACTGGAGTAAACCAATGAATTATGCAGAGATATGGAATAGCAAGAAATGACCAGAGAGTTTAATACTAAGTGACCTTTAGTGTACAGGTTGAACCTCTCTAGTACAGGACTCCCTGGTCCAGAACATCTGTGATCTTGCATGATTTTAGTCAGTTGGATGTCCACTTATGGACGTGGCCAACATTCCCATGGTCTCTAAGTTTGTTTACAGCCACCAGTCCCGGCTCTCAGTGTTCCATGCTGTTTGGCTGTATTTTAACCCTAAATTTCTTCTAAGGTTCCATTAAGCAATGAAAGCATTGGTAGGACTGCTAGACAATATTGACCTCCCTTGGTTTGGAAAATTCTCTTGTTCAGCTCTGGTCAGATCCCAAGGGTGCTGGATTAGAGAGGTTCAACCTATATTTTATACAGTATTATTGAGTTTCTCTAGGGAACATATGGTTTATTTTGATGTAGGAGGGGACTCACATTGTTTCATGGTTAATATATAGGACAAAGTATCAGAAAGGTATGAGCAGAGTTGGCAAAGGTAATAAATTCACCTAGTGATAACCAGTACTGAGCAGGCTCCCCACTCCACACCCCCAGCAAATCCCATGGCTGGGTACTCAGTACTGGGAAGTACAGGCATAAAAAAAAAAGCGCTGGTGATAACTGAGCTGAAGGTTGCTAGCCTCTCTCCATACACATGGATTTTGTAAAGTGGCTACAGTGCTTCTGTGATATTTTAAAATATAAACTAGTTACTTGATACTAAGTTTTGGTGCAGTGCTGACAGATACACACATCTAAAAGGATATAATGAATGAATGATATAAGGATTGTGGGAGCACGAGCACCTGGTGGCCGGGCCTCACTCACAAGGCAGAATGACCATACACTCCATCTTGGAACGCTATCATACAATGGCGGGAAGGCCTGAAGCCAGGCCAGGAGAAAGAAATCAGAAAGTTGACAAGTAGTTGGAGAGTCCCCAAAGAGAACATCCTGACAAGCAGATAGTAAGTCCTGAAAGAGAACAGCTGGGGCAAGTAGCTGGAAGCCCCCCAAAGAGAACATCTCAGTTGTGCGACATCAGAGGGTCCTGGGGGGAGGTTCAGAAAATGACCAAGGACAGAGGAAATCTTGTAACATGTTTTGACAGGCCAGGAGGAAAGAAAGCCCAAATTAGGTAACAAACGCTTTAATTGGCCAGGTATTGAAACCCCAAGTAAGAAACAGTATAAAAGGTGATTTAGCAGGGACAAGGGTGTGGGCTCCTGGACACAAGGCGGAGGCTAGCAACTTCCAGTCCAGACAGCAGACCCTGGCCTGACCACCTGGACATCACCACCACAAAAGGTCCCAACCAAGCCATATCTCTGACTTGAAGAGCTGCTGTAACGTAGTTGTTGGTGAGAGGTGGGAGCAGTGGATGTTATTGGTAAGTCACATGTAATTGTATACAGCTATATGTAACCTAGTGTTTAGCCTATGCCAAATGAATAAATAAATATAGTATGGTGAGCTAGCCTCTGGCAAAAGACCTCCTGGACGCCCCCACTTGCGCTACAAAGATGTCTGCAAGAGAGACCTCAGAGAGGTAGACATCAAGCTGGAGAACTGGGAAGAACTAGCAGACGACCGCAGCAGATGGAGGCAGGGGTTACACAAGGGCCTTCAGAAGGGCGAGATGAGGATCAGACAGCTAGCAGAGGAGAAGCGAGCGCACAGAAAGCACACTAAGGACTTGCCAGACACCCACCACATCTGCAAGAGATGCAGCAAGGACTGTCACTCTCGTGTGGGTCTTCATAGTGGGCTTTAAACTAGGTTTGACGGGGGCATGGGAGCAAAGCCTGCAGGTAAGTGGACAGCATGAATACATGAGAGATGAATTTGAAATGGGAAGGAGTATGGGCTACACTGGGAGAGTAAAAAGAGGGCCAGGGCAAAACTGGGAGGCAAGGCCAAATCAATGTCTGAGATGCTTATATACAAATGCAAGAAGTATGGGAAATAAGCAAGAAGAATTGGAAGCACTAATAAATGAATACAACTATGATATCGTCGGCATCACAGAAACTTGGTGGGATAATACTCATGATTGGAATGTTGGTATTGAAGGGTACAGCCTGCTTAGGAAGGACAGGCAGGGAAAGAAGGGAGGAGGTGTTGCCTTGTACATTAAAAATGTACACACTTGGACAGAGGTGGAGATGGACGTAGGAGATGGACGGGTTGAAAGTCTCTGGGTTAGACTCAGAGGAGTAAAAAACAAGGATGAGGTCCTACTAGGAGTCTACTACAGGCCCCCTAGCCAGGTGGAAGAGGTGGATGTGGCTTTCTTTAAACAGCTAACAAAATCATCCAGGGCCCAGAATTTGGTGGTGATGGGGGACTTCAAATATCCAGGTATATGTTGGGAAACTAATACAGCAGGGGACAGACTGTCCAATAAATTCTTGGATTGCATTGCAGACAACTTTTTATTCCAAAAGGTTGACAAAGCTACCAGAGGGGAAGCTGTTCTAGATTTAATTTTAACAAATAGGGAGGAAATTATTGAGAATTTGAAAGTGGAAGGATCCTTGGGTGAACATGATCATGAAATCGTAGAGTTCACAATTCTAAGGAAGGGTAGAAGGGAAAACAGTACAATATACATAATGGATTTCAGGAAGGCAGATTTTGGTAAACTCAGACAGCTGGTAGGTAAGGTCCCATGGGAAGCTAAACTGAGGGGAAAAACGGCTGAAGAAAGTTGGCAGTTTTTCAAAGGGACATTATTAAGGGCCCAAAAGCAAGCTATCCCACTGTGTAGGAAAGATAGAAAACATGGCAAAAGACTGCCTTGGCTTAACCAGGAGATCTCGCATGATCTCAAAATAAAAAAGGAATCATATAAGAAATGGAAACTAGGACAAATTACAAAGGACGAATATAGGCAAACAACACGAACGTGCAGGAGCAAGATTAGAAAAGCTAAGGCACAAAATGAGCTCAAACTAGCTACAAGCATAAAGGGAAACAAGAAGGCTTTTTACAAATACATTGGTAGCAAGAGGAAGACTAAGGAGAGGGTAGGGCCGTTGGTCAGTGAGGAGGGAGGAACAGTAACAGGGAATTTGGAAATGGCAGAGATGTTTAATGATTTCTTTGTTTCGGTCTTCACTGAGAAATCGGAAGGAATGCCTGACGTAGAGAATGCTAGTGGAAAAGGGGTAGGCTTAGAAGTTGAAATAAGAAAAGAAGAAATTAAAATTTACTTAGAAAAATTAGATGTCTGCAAATCACCAGAGCCTGATGAAATGCATCCTAGAATCCTCAAGGAGCTGATAGAAGAGGTATCTGAGCCTTTAGCAATCATTTTTGGAAAATCGTGGGAGACGGGAGAGATTCCAGAAGACTGGAAAAGGGCAAATATAGTACCCATTTATAAAAAGGGGAACAAGAATAACCCGGGAAACTACAGGCCAGTCAGCGTAACTTCTGTGCCAGGAAAGATAATGGAGCAGGTAATTAAAGAAATCATCTGCAACCATTTGGAAGGTGGTAAGGTGCTAGGGAACAGCCAGCATGGTTTTGTTAAAAACAGATCATGTTAAACCAATCTAATAGCTTTCTTTGATAGAATAACGAGTCTTGTGGATAAGGGAGAAGCGGTGGATGTGGTATACCTAGACTTCAGTAAAGCATTTGACACGGTCTCACTTAATATACTTATCAATAAACTATGCAAATACAACTTAGATGGGGCTACTATAAGGTGGGTGAACAACTGGCTGGATAACCGTACCCAGAGAGTAGTTATTAATGGTTTTCAATCCGGCTGGAAAGGTATAACTAGTGGGGTTCCGCAGGGGTCTGTTTTGGGACCAGTTCTGTTCAATATCGATTTAGATATTGACATAGAAAGTACACTTATTAAGTCTGCAGATGATACCAAGCTGGGAGGGGTCGCAACTTCTTTGGAGGATAGGGTCATTATTCAAAAGGATCTAGATCAACTGCAGAAATGGGCTGAGGTAAACAGGATGAAGTTTAGTAAGGACAAATGCAAAATGCTCCACTTAGGAAGAAACAATCAGTGTCACACATACAGAATGGGAAAGGACTGCCTAGGAATGAGTACAGTAGAAAGGGATCTGGGGATTATAGTGGACCACAAGCAAAATATGAGTCAACAGTGTGATGCTGTTGCGAAAAAGGCAAACATGATTCTAGGATGCATTAACAGGTGTGTTGTGAACAAAACACGAGAAGTCATTCTCGCACTCTACTCTGTGCTGGTTAGGCCTCAGCTGGAGTATTGTGTCCAGTTCTGGGCACTGCAGTTCAGGAAGGATGTGGAGAAATTGGAGAGGGTCCAGAGGAGAGCAACGAGAATGATCAAAGGTCTAGAGAACATGACCTATGAAGAAAGGCTGAAAGAATTGGGCTTGTTTAGTTTGGAAAAGAGAAGATTGAGCGGGGACATGATAGCAGTTTTCAGGTATTTAAAAAGGTGTCATAAGGCAGAGGGAGGGAACTTGTTCTTCCTTGCCTCTGATGATAGAACAAGAGGCAATGGACTGAAATTGCAGCAGGGGAGGTTCAGGTTGGACATTAGGAAAAAGTTCCTAACTGTCAGGGTGATCAAACACTGGAACAAATTGCCAAGGGAGGTGGTAGAATCTCCATCACTGGAGCTATTTAAGAAGAGCTATTTAAGAAGAGCCATCTATTTTAGATAGATGGCTTTCAGGGATGGTCTAGAAAGTGCTTGGTCCTGCCATGAGGGCAGGGGGCTGGACTCGATGGCCTCTCGAGGTCCCTTCCAGTCCTACTCTTCTATGATTCTTCTATGATTCTATAGTCACAGTAGACGCTGTAAATGAAGTCCTCAATTGAAACTATAAAGGGCATGATCCATAGTCTATGAAGACTGAAGGATGCCTACTACTATGTATATATATATTTATACATATAAAAAGACAAGTATTAAGTAATTGTAGTTACGAATAAATGAATCAATCACTATTGGTAAATACCACTAGCTGGACCAGCTGGGGCTGTATAGAGAATTATTGGGACTTAGAACAGCCATAGGGCATTGTGGTGTTCACAATCGGAGTGTTATTATTCCTGGTACTCATAATACTGTGGAAACCTAGGTTTTAAAGTAGATACACTGAATCACACATTGCTGCTACACTATATAAGGCTGCTATAAAGGTGGGGTGGTCAGTCCTGGCCCACGACTCCCCCTGCTGTATCAAACCCCACGCACACCCACGGGACCCAGAGTAGGTCGGCACATCGTCAAGGATATAATGAAATGATCTCTATTATTGTAGATCAAGTACGTAAAAAGGTCATGCGCCACAAGTCTGACTTTTATGTCTGTTTCTTACCATTTTATCATCCTGCCATTTTCTGGCAGATTTCCCTTACCAAATATTTCATTAATTTAGATAGAGCATGCAAACTTCCACTTAATAGGATCCCTTACATTCTTTACTGTTTGGAATCTAAATGGATGACATGGTTTGGGAGTGCGTGGAGGTAAACAAGAAGAAATATATTTGAGTTATTAGTATAAATTGAATGAGGAGAGTGAAACAGAATGCTTTTATGTTAGCAAAGCTTTTCTTCTGCATAGATCTCTATGGAAATGATGTGGCTGATCTGTTAGTATCAAGGGTACCAGTGATGCTTTCACAGCTTTTTGTGTTTTTGTCATACAGAAACCTGTGTATAAGTGATTAGTGGGTGCCTGGTCTTTTCTGAGGGACAGTAAGCCAGAAATTTAGGCTAGGGATATTTCTCAGCAGTTTTACTTAACACAATGCATGACATGTTTAATATTCTGGTCTCCTCTCCTTTACCGCAACCAGTCAAAGCTTGGATAGAATGAGGTACCTCGTCCCAGATGTTTCATACTTGCTGCACTATCATATGGGCATCAACAGGAGTCAGTGGGAGTTTTGCCAGTTATTTCAGTGGCACGGTAGGGTTGAGTCCCAATCACATAAACCTATGGTGTGTTCTTGCATTTTCCTCTCAAACATCTGGTACTGGCTACTGTCAGAAACAGAACACTGGAAAAGATGAAAACAGACCTGTTTTCATGTTCCTCTCAAACCAGCATTCTTTCAAGTCTGCCTCACATCTTCAATAACGCTCCCCCACCACTACACAACTGCTCACCACCTTTGCCACCACTTGAAGCCACAGAGTCACCTTACTCCCCTGCAACCATGAGGAAATATTGTGACAGCAAACAAACAATAAACCCTACTATTGCCAAAATGTGGCAGGGGAGAGAACACACCTTCTGAGAAGACATCCACCATGGCAGTTCTTAGGACAGAAGGGTAGAAGAATAGGAAACGGAAGTAAACTCATCATGTGACAGGAGAGAAAATGTGCAGTGGGAAACCCAGGAGCATTCCTGAACAGTGTGCATTTTTCCTCCAAATTGCCCCCATTTTAAGGAGAATTTTGCTGCATGTTAAGTAAGCCTGTATTAATAAATACTATAGGTAATATTCTTTGTGCAATGTGAGGCAACTTTGGCTATGGCTTAGCAACCCTCGGAAAATGATGACACTTCAAGAAAACACCTTCTGAGGATTCATATGTTTTCTCAAGCAGTTTTTTAAAAGCACTGAAGCAGCATTTCAGAAGCTTATACAGTAATGGAAAAGCAAAGCAAAGCAAAAAAAAAAAGTCAACACTAAGACACTTTGCAACAGGGAACTAACAGAAGCATCACCCCTTTTTGTCTCAATGTTATACCATGGCCATTCACAATTACATTATCATCATCATGTCAGCAATTCCATTGTAAGCCAGCATTTTCAGTGGTTTAGAAGAGTCCTGATAGGTATTCTCTAGCTGAACCTTAGAAGTCTCAGGTCAAATGCAAGTATATGTTGCAAATTTACAAAAAAATCAGTTACATTTTGTTAAATTATATGCCTATGTATGGGGAAAAAATAGATGTTGAACATAAATTGAAGCTTCTTTTGACTCATAAGGGCAACATTTATTCTGTCACGGTGAGGAGACATTAGGTGAACTTTTAATGCTTGTGTAAGGCTCTGTGACCCTGGAGAATGTAAAACTATCCCCATTAAGAGCTGCCTGATGTTCCCCAATTGTGACTTGGAGGGTACAAGGAATATTCTGCCTACATTTGTTTTTTTAAGTCTATAATTGCCTAACAGGAAGCTGTTGAATATTAGCTTTAGAGAAGGTTAGAAATGTTCATAGGGTCAAATACAGTGTTTACTCTGTCATAACTCATGAGCATTGACAGAGAGGAATTCCAGTAGAAAAGACAATGAAGTGCAAAACTTTAACTTATCAGGACTTTGTAATATGTACGAGAAACTTCTAAAAATATTTTTACACAAACCATCAGAGCACTGACTTTTGGGAAAATAACAGTTAATTAAAACTACCCTAGGAAAGTCATGCCAGTCTATCACATACTGTGCTGTAGACCACATGTATCTCAAATTACTGTCCAAAGAAACACTTATTAGATCAAAAAGTCTCAGGGAAGAGAGAATGTTAATTTTTAAACAACAGGCCTGTATGCCCTGCCTTAATTAGACGAGTATGATGGATTTGTCAGATAAAATACAGGGGTGGTGCTATGTTCAACGGGAACCACAACAGTGTACAAGCTGTTTCAGAATCCTTCCTTTTGAGAGCCAATCTTAGCTGCCAAGTTTGAAGTTTAAAACTTTGTCATATTTGTTACAATATCAGGGGACACAGACACATTGTTAAGCCTCCCTCAGTCTTGTGCAGTCAGCAAACCTTTTAGGAGCCATTAACCATTACCCAGGGGGTAAAATTATTCCAGAACAGCAGTTTAAAAAGCCAGCTCTTAAACTGCTACAGGAGCTAGCAAAAAGGAGTAGCTAACGGGAGTTTTACGAGTGTAGCTCCCCACACAAGCCCTCAGAAAAAAACAAAAAGAAAAAGCTTCTGGAGATAACAGAATGCAGGCAGAAATCTGGTAACAGAATGGGAGCTACCCACTTTATGGCACTGACTGCAGCATGTACGATTACTTGCCTTGTGGGCAGAAGGCATGTGTGTGCATCCAGCGCAAGGAGCTCATGGTTCTAACAGACCAAATACAGGCTCTGGAGACTAGAGTGGTTGAACTGGAGGAGATAAGGGAGCTGGAGGTACATAGATGAGACTTTCTCATAAGAACACTCCCACCCTCAGACTGACAGCTGCTGTGGTGTTGCCTGTTGATGAGGATGAAAATATTCAGGAAGGAGAACATCGAAGTCAGGCAGAGGGAAATGATCCCATAGTTGGGAATCTCCTTTCAAATGATTCCATGGCATCCTTGCACACTGAACATACCTCTGCAGGGGATGGAATCCCAGTTATGAGAAAGAGACAGGGCATAATAATAGGGGATTCAATTATTAGAAACACAGATAGCTGTGTTTGTGGTGACCAGGACAACCACATGCTGACTTGCCCCCTGGGTGCAAAGGTTGTGATTCTCTCAAGACATCTAGAAAGACTTCTGTGCAGGGCTGGGGAGGAATTAGTGGTAGTGGAACTAAGACATGCTAAAGAGATAGGGAAAGGTAAAGAGAGATACTGGAGTCCACATTTAGGTTGCTAGTTAAAGACCTCTGTGCTAACATTCTCTCAAATGCTTCCATTTCCGTGTACAGGGCCAATTAGACATGAAGAACTGCAGGGTCTCACTGCATGCATGAGAGAGTGGTGTTGGGAGGATGAATTTAGGTTTATTAGGAATTGATGAATCTTTGGGAAAAGGAGGAGCCTACACAAGAAGGATGGGTTTCACCTAAACCAAAACACTGACATGTACCATTAATAAAATTTGCAGATAATATGAAGTTGGGAGATATTGCAATATGCTGGAGGACTGTAATAACCTACAAGAAGATCTGGAGGACCTTGAAAACTAAAGTAACAGAACAGGATGAAATTTAATAATGGAAAGTCCAAGATCATGCACTTAGAGTCAGGCTTAGCTTTTAGTATTCTGACTTGTGAGAGTTCATTTTGTTTTCTCTTTAGTTTCTTGATTTAATGCTTATTTTGCCTCTGCTTTTCCCATTTTTACTCTCAGAAGAATAACTTCAGACTAAGGTTTGGAAATTCTGTTCTATAGCATGAGAAAGTCAAAATTCATTTTATTTTATTTAATTTGAAGCTAGTAAGAATTTCCAGAACATTTGCTGTGCACACAGCAGTCATGTGCTACTTTCCTCAAATGCTGAAGCTGAATGATTTTGACCAACTTTATAATTACAATTCCATTAGCTCAATTTATGGACCACTAAAATTGACATCCTAAAATAACAGTAACCTGATGGATGTAGCACTCAATTCAAATGTAAAATTCCGAATGAAGGGTAGTGAGGATGCGGCATGTCTTTAAATCAAATTCATTAGCCTCCACAGATATCCCATATGTGCCCCACAGTGCCCCACAGTTCTCTGCTCTGGCCTCTTACATCTTCACTGCTTTCAAGCACAGGTGAATTAGGCAACAGTACCCTTACAATTCAGCATCTGCAAGCCTATGGCTGTAGGGTCATGAGAGGTTGAAAAATATTTTTCTTTGCTAGGACTGCAGCTGTGGGGTCTTTGCTTCTCTGTATACCCCTGCTAGCTGCCTTTTTTTTTTCCTGTGCTGCCTGGCAGCAGCCGCTCCCCCCACCCCACAGTTCCATGTGTCAGCTAGACTGTGGGTGGGGGTCATGCTTGTCTGGTAGCATGAGAAACTTCTTTTCAGCTGTTTACATTTTGTCCTGACCCTGACAACTGCTCTCTTCCCTCCCCGCAGAAGTGCCACACAGTCTGGAACATTCCCACTCCGAGCAGCATCACGTGGCCTGATGCTGAATCAATAAAAGGATATGTTGCACGAGGTGCCAGGCAGATTGCGTGAGGTGAGAGTCCTGATTTTCGGGGACTGGCTGTGGCAGGGGTCTTGTAGCTGCCTGGGGAATGTCCCTCTCTGCAGTCACAATTTTTGGGGGCTGGCTGTGGCCAGGGGGCTTTTAGCCACCCCAAGCTATAAATGTTTCAATGAAGGCAACGTATTAGCTATACAATTACCACAGTTGTTGAAGTAAGGCTTGCAGCAGAGAATATCCTTGTCCTAAGGGTCTTCTCTTCCAGGTGCAAACCTGGCTGTAGTCAGAGGTCTTTCAGCCTGATGAATCGTTCGAGCGTCAATGTAGCAACCATGTCTACTTAGACATAAAGATCTTCTTTCCCAGGTGGCCTAAATCCAGATTCAAGTTACTGAATGGGCCTCCATGGGCAGTCACAGTTTTCGTGGCTGTCAACAGTGTACTCTCTTTTAGACGCCCTGGCACATTACTGATGATTCGTGTGAGTTTCAGTGTAGCACCCATGTCTACTTAAGAGTCCCCTATCCCAGGAGGCATAAATCAATACACAAGTGCAAAATAAAGCCTAGGTATGCTGCTTCAGTGGAGCACTCATGTCTACTTAAACATACTTAACATGGCAGAGGAAAGAGGAAAATGAAATGTGGGAAGATGTTGTCATATACCCACGTCTACTCTTGGGGCCAGAATGCAACAGGGCTCAGGGAACTGTGGGATTGGTTCCCACAATACACTGAAGCAGCACTTGATTTAAGCTCTATGTAAGCAACTTGTGTATGGCAGCAAGTTGATTTTGTGGCCAGCATACAGAAAGGTGAAAATGCTCAAAAACCAAATGGATAAAACCCAGCATTAAGAAATTGATTTTATCTCATAGTGTAGACACAGCCTGTACTACATAGAGCTGCTTCTTACAAGAGAAACCACTGAAGCAATACTAAGGAAAACAGAACTTTGCAAAGGACTGTATCCTTGGTCTGATAATGCAGCCAGTTCAGGAGCGACTTTGGTGCTGTGGCTACTTGATGGCTGAAGACAACATATGTTCTGGAGATGATATACTTAGTCTTATGGGAGAAAGATGGATGGCCTTGGAAATATCCTGAACAGATGCACATTAGGGAGATTTACAGCACCTCTGGAATTTTTTTTACAGTATGCCCTTCAACACACAAGTTGTAAGTTGTGGATAGTGCCTGGCAGCAGTGAATAGATGCAGTATACCCAGCTGTCACCAAAAAGCTAGGATTGAGTTCTGCTCATCCTTCTAATCCATAAGGTGAATTTCACTGGAAAGAAAGGCTCAGAGGAGGAAAATGAATGCCCAAGTTACAATCCAGACAGGATGCAACTGTAAACCTATTGAGCTAAAATACCATTTTTGTAACTCTCTTGGTATAATTAATGCCAGCTTTCTTTTCTCATAAGACTTGAAAATTCCATCACTCTTGCTGCTGCCTGAATTGCACATACTGTTGTAACAAACTGGTTAAATTAACCAAGAGAACTTTTTCCTTCCACGTAATATTTTTCTTTTATTGCACTCATAGCTGCAGCATGTTTCTGTTTGCTGCTCTCCTTGGTGATGGAAGCAGTGCTGCAGAAGGTGCTCTCTTTTTTTAAACCCTATTGCCAAAATTTTCAGAAATCCAAGGTGGAAAGTCTATTTCACAAATTTGGAAGAAGGATTCCTCATCTACGCTACTTCCAATGATGAATAACTCAAGTTACTGTAAAACCTCAGCAGATAAACTGTAGTTGGAGTTCATTTTCCTCTAAAAACACAAAACACAAAAATTACTGAAGTAAATGGCAGTTGAGTAATATGCATTCCCTTAGCATAAAATGGGTGTAGACAAGAATTACGTACTACTCCCTTCCTACGTTCATTTGGTTTTTACATGGCAATTACTAATGCTTTTATATTATTTTTTATTTTATGAATTTCATTATAATTTACATTATTGCAATACTCTGAATAGGTCACTATTTACTCATTAGCACTATTCACCATGACCACACGTACATGGATCTCTGGGTCTGAGGTGAGCCCCCATGAAGTCAGTCGGGTTTCGTGCTGGCACAAGAGAGACTGTGTGGATGTCTTTATAGGATCAGGATCCCACGCTATATAAGAAGAAAATATGCGAGTAGAAATTATTTATACTGCACTACTGTTTATATTAAATATAGCAAAACAGCAGGCTGTCAACAAGTTCGGTAGTTTGCTTTTATTTGTCTCTAGTGAGGTCATTCTGAATTCAGTTTCATCAAGAACTTCAGTGTGAGATAAATTCTGTTATATTTTTAGAGGCAGATAACCCTTCTCCCAAGGCCTGCATTTAAAAAAAAAAATGAGCCCATGGGTATGTGACTTGCCCCATCTAATGAAGAGAGGTTGTTTCTGTCTCTTCTGTAGCACCATGCCTTTCCTTCCACAGACTGCATGGTGGCATGGGAAAGCAACTTGGATATAGTGTAGCCGATGGAGCCACTCACCCCACTCCTCTTCTTGCTACACTCAGAAACTAACAACAAATCCTTCTGAAACTTCATGCAACTTCTGACAAACTGCCAGTGTTATAAAGGGCCATGAAACCTGAACAAGTGGTCTTTTGCCTCCACTTAATCTTGCAAAATTTGCATGGATCTTGGAGAAGCCATGGCTTCCATTTATGAAGCCCCTTCCTTGTTTTAGGAAGGTATCTACCTGTGCAAAAAAAAAAGTTGTGATTGTCACAGAATTCTCTCCATCCTGCCCACACCCTTTCAGTTCCCTCCCTTCTTTTGTTTTGGCATGTGAGGGTGTCAACTCACACCATATTTTTGGATGACTGGAAGAACATTCAAGAAAAGAAAATTACACATGGGGTTCTCTATATAACACTATTCTCCCTCATTGCTTCCTATTCATAATGAGTATCAAAGTCAACAAAACTCGCAAAATACACCCACGCTGTGTAAGAAATAAGAGAGAATAAAATGAACACCCAGTCTCCTTGTTTCTTTTTATGTTACTTCTGGGGGATTTTCGTAACATTCCATTAAGTCTGGAAACCAGATGGTCACCTAGAGAAAACAGCGACTAAGTGATAGACTTGCAGCCTCAACAATCTGAAAATGAGCAGATGTATATGCTTCCCTCCACCTCCCTTTTTGGTCAAAATCAGATTACTGTAACATGGCTTGCATTTTCATTGTAGAATATGTAGCAGTTTTGGATTTATCTGTAGGCTTAAAAATTGAACACAAAACGAAGAGCTGAAATTCTAAACAATGTGGAGAGGTTAAAGGACTACTAGTTAAAATAGTTTGCCCAACAGTTATAGAATACAGTAGCAGCTGGTGCTAATTAGCAGACAGAATCATGGGACTGGAAGGGACCTCAAAAGGGCATCAAGTACAGACCCCTACCCTCAGGGCAAGACCAAGCATCAAGATTAGCCCTGACAGGTGTTTGTCTGACCTGCTCTTAAAAATCTCCAATGATGGAGATTCCACAACCTGCTTAGGCAATTTACTCCCATGCTTAACCACATAGACAATTAGGAAGTTTTTCCTAATGCACAACTTAATGCACAACCCTTGCTGAAATTTAAGCCCACCACTTCTTGTCTTGTCAGAGGTTAAGGAGAACAACATATCTTGCTTTTCCTTGTAGCATCCTTTTAGGCATTGAAAGCTGTTACTATATGCCTTTTCAGACTTCTCTCTTCTAGACTACATGAGTCCAGTTCTTTCAATGTTCCTGCATAGGTCATGTTTTCTAAACCTTTAGTCATTTTTGCTGCTCTTCTCATGACCGTCTCCGTTCATTCACCCCTTTACTGAAATGTGGTGCTCAGAACTGGACACAATAATCCAGGTGAGGCCTAATTAGTCGAGAGTAAAGAGGAAGGATTACATCTTGCTTACCAACAACAAGAAGTCCTATGGCACCTTACAGGCTAATAGATATTTTGGAGTGTAAGCTTTTGTGGGTAAAGACCCACTTCTTCAGATTCATGAGGTGGGGGTGGGGGTTTCCAGAGGGGCATGTAAAAAGAGTGGGAGCCCAGTAAAAGGGAGGGCCAGCACTGACAAGGTCTATTCAGCAAGGTAGAAATGGCCCATTATCAGTAGTATGTAATCAAAAGAGGAAAAAAAGCAAGTCAGATCAGACAGGGGGATGCGGGCCCATTGTCAGAGTCTAATGGGGAGATATCAGCACCCAGGGCAGAGAAGCTGCTTTGTAAGGGCCAACTGCTCCCAGTCTGTTTAATCCTTGGTTGATGGAGTCACATTTGCAAATGAATTGCAGCTCAGAGATTTCTCTCTCCATTTGACTTTCAAAATTTCTTTGTTTTAGGACTGCTACTTTTAAATCTGTTACTGAGTGTCAAGGGAGACTGAAGTGGTCTCCTACAGGGTTCTGTACATTACCGTTCCTGACGTCTGATTTATGTCCATTTATTCTTTTACGCAGAGACTGTCCAGTCTGGCCAATGTAAATTGCAGTGGGGCATTGCTGGCACACGATGGCATATATTATATTTGTAGATGTGCAGGTAAAGGAGCCCCTGATAGTACGGCTGATGTTAGTTCCTGTGATGATATCACTGGTGTAGATGTGAGCAGAGTTGGCAGCAAGGTTTGTTGCAAGGATTGGTTTAGAGTTACTGTGTTGTGATCTATAGCTGCAGGTGAGAATTGGTTTAAGGTTGGCAGGTTGTCTGTTGGCAAGGACAGGTGTCTGCCTCCCAAGGTCTGTGAGAGTGAAGGATCATTGTCCAGGATGGGGTGCAAATCACTGATGATGTGTTGGAGAGGCCTTAGTTAGGGGCTGTATGCGATGGCCAGTGGCGCTCTCATTTTCCTTGTTGGGCCTGTCTTGTATCAGGTGGCTTCTGGGTACCCATCTGACTCTGTCAATCTGTTTCCTCACTTCCTTAGGTGGGTATTGTAGTTTGAGGAAAGCTTGGTAAAGGTCTTGTAGATGTTTGTCTCTGTCTGATGGATCAGAGCAAATACGGTTGTACCTTAGTGCCTGACTGTATACAATGGATTGTGTAGTGTCCCCCGGGTGGAAGCTGGAGGCATGTATATAAGCATAGTGGTCCGTGGGTTTTCAGTATAGAGTGGTATTTATGTGACCATCGCTTATCTGCACAGTAGTGTCCAGGAAGTGGATCTCTTGTGTGGACTGGTCCAGGCTAAGGTTGATGGTGGGGGTGGATACTGTTGAAATCATGATAGAACTCTTCAAAAACCTCCTTCCTATGGGTCCAGATGATGATGTCATCATCAGTGTAGCACCCCTCCGTTACCTGTGCTGGAGGACATGAACTGAGAAAGCATTGTTCCAGGTCAGACATAAACATGCTGGCATACTGTGGAGCCATGCAGATGCCCATAGCAGTACCACTGATTTGAAGGCATAATTTGTCCTCAAATCTGAAATAGTTGCAGGTGAGGACAAAGTCACAAATCTCTGCCACCATTTGTGCCTCAGTCTCACCAGGGATAATGTTCCGAACAGCTTGAGTCCATCTTCATGTGGAATATTGTTGTAAAGGGCCTCTACATCCATGGTGCCCAAGATGGTGTTTTCAGGAAGGTCACCAATGGATTGTTGTTTCCTGAGGAAGTCAGTGGTATCTCAAAAGAAAGCTGGGAGCGCTGGTACCATAGGATCTAAGTAGACAGTCCACATATCCAGACAATCATGTGGTGAGGGTGCCAATGCCTGAGATGACGGGGCTTCCAGGATTCCCAGGTTTATGGATCTTGGGTAGCAGGTAGAATAAACCTGGTGTGGGTTCAAGGGGTGTGTCTGTGTAGATTTGCTCCTGTGTTTTTATAGGGAGTGTCTTAAGCAGATCCTGTAGTTTCTTTGCGTATTCCTCAGTGGGATCCTGGGACAGAGGCTTGTAGAATGTGGTATTGGAGAGTTGCCTGGCAGCCTCCTTTTGGTAGTCTGTCCCATTCATGACAACAACAATGCCTCCTTTGTCAGCCTCTTGGATGAGATGTCAGAGTTGTTTCTGAGGCTGTTGATGGCATTGCATTCTGCACAGCTTAGGTTATGGGGTAAGTGATGCCACTTTTCCCCAATTTCTGCATGTGCACATTGGCGGAAGCCTTCTATGTATAGATCCAGTTTGTCATTTTCACCACCAGGTGGAGTCCATGAGGAATTCTCTTTCTTGTACTGCAGGTGGGAGGGTACCTGTGGGTCAGTGTGCTGTTCTGTGTCACGTTGGAAGGATTCCTTGCTCCTATTCAAACATTCCAGAACGATGTTTCCTTTTTTTTTTTCCCTTGATCATGTCACACTGTTGACTCATATTTAGCTAATGGTCCGCTATGACCCTTAGGTCCCTTTCCACAGTACTTCTTCCTAGTCAGTCATTTCCCATGTGTGTACCTGATTGTTCCCTCCTAAATGTAGTATTTTGCATTTGTCCTCATTGAATTTCATCTGGTTTACCTCAGACCATTTCTCCAGTTTGCTCAGTTCATTTTGAATTATGAGCACCTCCAACCTCTCCCAGATTGGTGATATCTGCAGACTTTATAAGTGTGCTTTCTGTGTCATTATAAAAATTGATGAAGATATTGAACAGAACAGAACATTGTGGGACCCCAATCATTATGCCCTTCCAGCATGACTGTGAACCATTGGTAATTATTCTCTGGGAATTGTTAACCAACCAGTTATGCACCCATCTTTCAGCCGCTCCATCGAGGTTAATGCTAATGTTAATGATAAGGTCAAACATGACTGCTACAAATGCCTTACCCCATCTACCACTTATCCTTTATCCACAAGGCTTCCTGTCCTGTCAAAGAAAGCTAACATGTTGGTTTGACATGATTTGTTCTTTACAAATTCGTACTGACTGATAATTATCACCTCACTATCTTCTAGAGGTTTGCAATCTAATTAAAGTACAGTAAATGATATCATTTAAAAGATTTTTGATCTGCACTAAAAGATGAAACTAGAGATGGCTGGGATTAGTTAAAGCTATTTACTTACAGTTGCTTCCATAATTACCGCCTATAGCGGTGTACAATCTGTGCTTCCTCACAAGGTTAGATCCTGATTCTACATTGGGGTAGGCTATTCTTTCCTACACACGAAGTTTAGAATCTAATACATCAACCATTTAAGTCTATAAAAGACTCAGATTCTAAAATTAGGCAAGAAATGAGTCTCTGCAAATATACTGGAAGAGTGGAAATGCATTTACTTAAATTTGCTTGGCTCTCATATGGATTTAAAAGCTAGGTAAGGCTTGTTCGTACTCTGTTGCTGAGGTGAGACTCTCCAAGGGGAAAAAAATCAGGCAGAAGAATTATTTAATATCCCTAGTTTCTTGTCGATTGGCCTCACATTGAATACTAACAGAAAGAACAGGCTTTGCCTTAGCTCAGTAGATATAGTAGCTGTTTTTAAAGAGAGGACCTCAGTCCAATTTCTCGCTGCAATGGGTTCTTCACAAATAAAGATAATCTTTCATTTAATGTTTACACACTTGGTTAACTTTCAGCACTCTACCATGTCATATCAGGCTTTACAATTTTTACTTAAAATTGACAGAATTCATTTATGCATTAGTTGGTTTTATTATGGTTATGGACAAGATGGCATTCAACATGTTACAGCAATAACTATGATTTTTATCAAAATTTGCCATTGTGCAGCTATGATTTTACCTATATTTTGCTGTGACATGTTACTTCCCTGGCAATGACATTGCCAGCAAGCATCATTCAAATATCTATTGGTCCTAGAAAGTAAAAACAGCTGGCAATAAATTATTTCTTTATTTTATTTTTGTCCCCCACTTTTAAATCACATGAACTCATTCGCCCTTTATCCCAGAACTGTGGAGGAAGACTGACATGTGGCTAAAACTGTGACCTCACTTCACAAGCACATGGCAAGAGCCATTTCAATGCACAGCAAATCCTGAGAAGCATCTCAGTCATGTTTTGAATAAGAATACCATAAACCACCACTCTTCCTCAGCATTACTGAAATACACTAGGTAGGTGTAGCCAGACAATGTCTCCCCACTACAGACCAGCTTTTGCATCCCCTCTAAGGTGCCTCAGAGCACACAGGGCACTGAACAGCAGTTAAACAGCACAGTCTTTGATGCCTTCCTAAAGGGGCCCAGATGTGCTGGCTCATCGTGACCCTGAGAAACAGAAAACACAGATAGAGGGCTAGCAGGCTAACGAAGGGCCCCAGAGAACTGCCCTTGGCTGGCATTAATGGAGTGATGCGCCCACACAGCCATCCCAGAAGAGGAATCTCCACCCTTGGAAAAGAATGTCCTGTACTCCCAAACTGCTTATCTCCTGTTTTACAAGTGCAAATTAAGAAAGAATTGCCCTTGTAAAAACTGGCATCACAAAAGACAGACCAGTACAATCTGACATCAAATAATGCATTTTACACTACTTATGACTCGGATGCTTAAGTAATGAAACCATATGAAGTCTCCTTTTTTTCTCTACATCACTTTCTCATAAAAAATGGAATTTGCACAAAATAACGCATCCTTCACTGCTATTAATATTGTGAATGCATGAGCATTGTTGCTGTTTACCAGAGGTCTTGAAAGGTCAAGAAACAGCTTCTTATACTTGCAAAAACTCGGCACAAAGCTCAGAAGCTGATAGGAAAGCCAAACATGCCACTGTTGGTTACCTAGCCATTTGTAAGGACAGCTTAGAATTTGAAGAGTCTAGTCTCACATTGCTTTAATTAGCTTGGCTGTACAGAAAGGGTACCGCCATCTCTGACTTACAGCAACAGCTGCTAGGTAACTGTGAATGCATGTTAAGCCATTGTTATCATGAGGTCAAGACCTACAAGCAAATTAAAAGAGAGCACAAAAATCTGGCCCTTAATATTAACTGAAAAAATGTGAGAGACAAGATTTAGTTTATTATTTACATCTTAAACATCACTTACTTTTATAACTCATGCTATAGTTTGCATCAAGAACTCAGGTGTTTTGTGCTGAGGGCAAATGAGGACAAGGAAAATGCTGTGCAGGAAGAAGCAATGTTCACATCAACCCTCCACATTCCCAGGCTCTACCCCCCATAGCCCACAAATCTGCCCCCCATCTCCAGGCTTTATTCACCTTAGCCCACAAATCTGCCCCTCCATCCCCAAGCTGTCCCTCATCCTGCAAACCTGCCCCTGCTTTCCCCAAGCTTTACCACCCCATCCTACAAACCTGCCCCCCCATTCTCCAGGCTTAACTCCTCTCATCCCCAAACTTGCCCCCACTCCATCTCCAGGAGTAATCTGCCTCAGCCAACAATCTCCTCCTGCTGCATATGGGTGGCTCTTGGCCCTTCTTTCGGAAGATCTCATATAGCTTGAGCTGAAGGTCTCCATTGTATTGGTGCGTGTGCTTGCTCTCGGGTAGCAAGAAGCAGTAGCACTTGGTCAGCTATGCACACTGCTGCTTCTCCTTTGCAACCACCATCTCCCTCCACCTGTTCCTCCTCCTCAGTGGGACTGCATGGCTCCAGTGTGGGCAGAGTCAGACACCTCTCCCACCAGGTCTCCTGAAGGCATAGTACTTAGCCCATCTACAGCACGGGCAGATCCCTGCCCTGCTGCTGCTGAAATAATGGAACTTAATTTTACTGGTTTAACAACCAGATCCATCCTGCTGCCCTGCTGGCCATTAAACCAATTAAACTTAGTTCTTATGTTTCAGCAGCAGCAGGACAGGGAGCTGCAGAAGAGTCAGTGGTGGCAGCATCCTGAGCCACATGAGGCTCCAGAGCCACAGATTGCCAACCTCTGGTTCAGGGTAAGAGCTTATAAGTAACTTGATTCTTAGTGGGATACAACTAGCTATGTGTTTTCTTTTATTTAATATATTAATTCACTTTGATCTGCCTGTTTTCTGATCAAAACTTAATCCTACTGTGTTGCTTAATATATATATTTTTAACACTTATAATCAACCGCAGTGTAAATTGTTATTTCCTGGGGAGGGCTACCACTGTGCATATCTCCCTTGCATTGATAAAGGGGGCTCACCTAATGAGCCTGTCTTGTGCAAATCTTTTGCACAGAGAGAAACGGATTTATTTGGGGT
Organism: Carettochelys insculpta; assembly: GCF_033958435.1. NCBI lineage: Eukaryota > Metazoa > Chordata > Testudines > Carettochelyidae > Carettochelys > Carettochelys insculpta. Next base: position 86,760,479 of record NC_134139.1, on the reverse strand, counting down.
TTTGATCTCTGCTGGGCACTGACTTCCCAGGTGCTGTGCCCTAGAACTGCACCTCCCCAGAGCTGCGGTTAAGAAGTGTCTGCATTATTGTGCACGCGGCTCAGCAGGAGAGGGTGGTGAGGACCAAGAAGGTGGGCGTCAATGGCCTGATCTAGTTCTGTGGCAGTAAGCGAACACTGAAGTGCGGCGCTAATTTCGAAGCTGACCACATCTGCAATGTCATTCTGCAATTTGAAGTCTGCTCTTAGAAATTTTTGCGGCCACCATTATGCAGTCCCTGAATATGCATGTTAGAGCTACATTAGCCTCATTACTATGAGACCTCCGACGGGAGGTGGCATGTGTAGAAGCAGCTTCTGTTTTCAACTACCCTTGCAGCTTTATCTGAACAAATTGTTCTTTACTTCTTGTCCGCAACTGTTGAGTGGTACTGCTGGCCCATAATTAACTGCAATTAACTTTATAGCCCAACTTCCATGAAATATGCTTGGATCTTTCTAAACAAATACAGTATTCAATTTAAATGTAAGATAGGAGTATTAAGTCACTGCGGCAATTTTTCCTAGTCTATTTCTATTTATCATATTTTTATTTTATTATATCATATCATTAAATATCATAGTTCTATAACTGCTTTGAAAAGAAAGTGACAAAAAACAAGAAGAGCAAAGCGTAGACCTATAAGCCTACATTCAGAGCTCCCATGAAATACCTTCAAGGTCAAATATGCTACACAAATTGTTTTTCAGGTCTTTGGTATATTTAGAAAATTTACACCAGCACAAACCCATAATCTACACACAATGCGCCAGCAAATTGGAATTTACTGAATAAAGTTAGACCAGTGTATAATTTAATGTAAAATTGGCAACTATGTAATTACAATCATGCAAATGTTCTTAATGTTGTCAAGCTTTCAATACACAATTGCTTCGCACAGCTCTGAAAAAATTCCTAACTCCAAGACACTCCTTGATACACAGTGGGCCTTTTTTCTGAACATTAAGCATGCTTTAGGCAACGGGGGAAGCGGGGGGAATCAAGGTGCTCCCTTTTGTTCAGCTGTTTTGAAGCACATGCCTTTTATGTGCATTTAATGAACTCTAATACTTCAGTAGATTATTTAGTACCCACCACCACATGCTACTTAGAGTCCACATACACTGGGGAATTATTCCAAGAAATGGAGGAAAACCACATTAGAAAGTTGCACTGTGAAACTGGTATAATTAAAGTGGTAAAGTCCCTTCGTCTATGTCTACAACAGAGGGTTTTGTCAACAAAACCCAGGGAGCATGCAGATTCCCAAGATGTTCTGTCAACAGTAAAGTTGACAGAATGCAGCACTTTTGTTGACAGCCTTGTCCCACTCTCCCATGAGGACAAATGCCTCTATTGACAGATTCTGTCAATAGAAAGATGATCTGGACATTCCAGGGGGCCCTCTGTCAACAGACAGGGGGTTCTAGGCCACTGGGCAGCCCTATCTGCGGTGCTTCCAGTTAGCCATTTTGTCAAGAGAGCAGGCAGTCAGTCTGACCACTCTGTTGACAGAGAGGATTGCTCTTGCAATCCACTTGGTAGCATGGGCGTGATCTGTAGACACAGTTTTGTCTTCTGACAAGTCTTCTATCAGTGTAAGAGTGTTTTATGCCAATATAAACAAAAATATTCTGATAGATGGAGAATAACTAGAGCAGCATTTATCATGTTTATATCGATTTAACTGGTTCCAAAGCAAAGTCCCCCCTCCCCAAGTAACTATTTTGCTTACCACACAAACAAAACACCTCCCAACCTAATGAAATGGACACATTCCCCACACCTCTAAAAATGCAGTTAAAAACAGTAAAAAAATTAATCACAGACCACGTCTAATTTTTCAGTTAAACCAGTCTGAACTTGTACTGTACACTAGAATTCAGCAGCAGAACTCAACCTGATTTTGGGTCTAGTTTAACTGTTTTTAAAATAGGTTTACATTTTGGGCAAGATTTCTGCACATATACAGACTTTATGACTTAGGTTTTTTTATTCACTGAGCTATCACCGTTGCTTTGGAAAAGGTGCTCAAATGTAGCCAATTTCAATTACAGTCATTTATTTTCATTTTGTTGCCACTTCTGTTACAATGGTTTAAGAAGCAGTTCTTTGGTATATTTTAGTCCCACCACTAGCTGATGATTCAGACACCTCCTGTTCTTAAAAATTATCAATTGTTCCCAGGGCCTCAGAAGTCCTTTAATATGCCTCCCGATGAAAATTGTTGAAATAGTGAAACAAAAATGAAGCTTGAGCACAGTCTTGTTGTATATTTTAACAAAACAAAACTAAAACTAAAACAAAAACAGAGCTTGCAACAGATTTCACTCAGCCTTGGGTAATGTGAAGGGGGCGGGGGGGACTTGGCATTAAGTCACCTGGAAGTGGCTGGGCCTTGGGCTGAAGGGATGGGGGCTCTGGCAGCCAGCCCAAAGGGTAACTGTGTGGGGATGAGGCTAGAGGGGAGAGCTCCAAATGGCATGGTTGATGCGGTAGCAACAGCCCAAAGCCTTAGTCACATAAATGGCCAGGCTCCAGGGCAACTCCCCATCTCGCCCCTCCCACCACCAGTGGCCCTGAAGAAAGCAAATAAATTGCTAGGCACTGAGATTCAGATATCCCAATAGCAGCTGGCATATAGAAATAAACAAAATAAATCAATAAATAAACTTCCACATTCTAAGCTACTTTCCATATTTTATAGTGACTCCAATAACCCACTCATGGAGTGCTACACATCTACAGAGAAAAGGACAAACCTAGGTCAACACATGGTGTTAGAAGAACGCAAACATTTGCAAACACAAAGCTTAAGACATCAAGTTGAACAATACAGAAGACATGAGGCTAGTATTTAGATGTAGAACTAGATTCACCCAAACTATCATAGTTGCACTTCTCTACACCAGTGAGGACCCTGGTATTTGAGGGAGGATTTACCCAAGAGAGGGCAAGAACGTCTCAATGGAGAAAGGGAATATTTAATAAGCAACCAATAGGGTTAGCCAAAGAGACCACACTGGCAGAGATGGCCATACTTGTTTTCTCAGTAGATATATCCCCTGACACCCTACTCATTCTTTGCCAGGCTAGTATATCCCACTTTCTGAGTCAAACATCCTACAGGAGGGGAAGATGATGGCAGAAACTCCACTGAAGAACCAGACAGACAGAGCTTTGTGCCCTAACACAAACACCACAGACTAGGGGTGAATTCAGTCCATATTCTCTTCTTCCCTTGTCCCAGGCATTTGCAACGTAACTGGAAGTTAAATGTGACAGTGTAGATGGTGCTTGGTGAGGGCAGGGGACTGGACTTAATGACCTTTTGCGGTCACTTCCAGTTCTAATATTCTATGGTTTGACACATGAGTATCCATGATATGCATATATTAGGGGAAATATAAGAATATACAGTGTTCTTATCTGATGGAAATCAGAACATGCATTAGACTACTATATTGTCAAGCATCTATCTTTTGTATTACATATTGCTGTTGGCATTGATAATAGAAATGATAAATTGACCTTGCTTTGATAGGAAGATTAAACAGATGGATTCAACAATATACTGGCAAAGACAGAAGGGCCTGATCCTCCTGGAGGATAAACTATCCCCTTGGACTTCAACAGAGCACTTATCACCTCTTCAGAGATTCTTTCAAAAAAGCTGTGTAGACAGAGCTCTTTTGAAAATAAACACCATCTTCAAAAGAACTCTCTCAAAAAAGGAAGAATGGTTCTTTCAAAGATCGGATTTATTTTCAAAAGAGCCTGTCTACACTGCTTTTTTTCCTTTTCAAACACTCTTCCAAAAAGAGATTATGCAAATGAAACAAGATATGTAAATCAGTGCCTCATTTGCATTTTCAATTTCCCTCAAATTTCTTTCAAAAGAGGAATGCAAATGTAGACCACGTCCTCAGTGTGTAGCTGTATTGTTTCGAAATAAGCAATTTCAGAATAGCTATTCTGGAATAGCTTATTTTGAAATAATGCTGATGTGTAGACATAGCTTCACTGCAGTTCACAGAGTATTTGTTTCAGAAGTTTTGGAAAAATATAATTTGCAAATAAATTATGTGATTTTGTTTCCCTTCCTCATTTTTGTCAGTTTTTACCTAGGCTGCAGGAACTGATCCAGGCTCCTTTCCAGGGCAGTTTTATATCTCTCCATGGCTTGAACTGGTGCATAGCACTTAATTCTCTTTCCTTTCTAAGAATTTGTTTTTCTGCCTAGATTTTAAAGACACTTTGTAGCATGTAAGCTCAATGGGACCATGTACTATACTAAATTGCCAAGAACTATGAATCATCCATAGCCACAGCCCAGTACTTGTTTACCAGTGTAGATAATTAATTAACAGTAAAATGTACTGGCTCTTGTCCCATTAAAAACAAAAACAAAAACCACCACACACATTTTACCCCCCCGACCTCCCCAAAAGCTAGATTGTTTCCTTGCAAAGTATATTGTATATCTAAAAACTTTTGCCATTGTCTGTAACAGCTCAACTGTACGTATTAAATGAAAATTGCCCTTGCCATAAAAATCCACTTGTTTTTATACACTGCGTGTATACACATAAATGTGATCAGAACAATTTGTGTTGTACACAATTAAACACGTATAAAGCAACTAACCAAAGGACCAGACAAACAAAAAAAAAGTGGGGTAGCCATGAGTTTTACTCGCACTGTACTGGAAGCCAGGAGGATATTTAAGGCAGTCCCTGGTGGCAGTGTGACTTTTTGGAGGTGAACCTTAATGCAAGTTTCACTGTATAGTCTAGAATTAATTGTCCGAGTTTAAGCAGCACACCACAGAACTCCCAGCCTGTGGGAACAGTGGACTGAGGTGATTTCAAGCCATCTTTATGTCCTCCCAATCTCAGACTGCTCCATGGACTGATAACATGGTAACAGCTCCAGGGCTAAATTACACCTATCGTCCCAAGCTGCTCAGTGGGCCAGAGCCCTCATTCTCTGGAGTACTATAGGCTGCATCCTTGCTCGTCAGTCCCTTCCTTCCCACCCCAGCACACCAGCTTCAGGGATGGGGGGTCCTTATGGCTGTTTTCCCATTGTGACAGTCTGGGGTAAATCTTCCCCCAGCTGGGGCTGAGGGCCAGATTTACAAAGGGACTTCTACAACTAATGAAGCTGGGGGGACGCTTACGTCCAGTATTTAGTTGCCACTGATATTTCATAAAGCTATCATTTGGCTGCTACCAAACTGTAGATGCCTAAAACTGCCTGGGCATCTAAGATTCAGCAATGCCAAGACACTCATTGCATAAACCCTGAAAAACTTCTCAAACCAGGCATTCACTTCCCTTCTCAGATGCGAGGCTTGATCTGATCATTGTGCTCAAACCACAGCTACCAGCGAGACCAACCACCACCACAGGCCCAGGGACAAAGTATAGGAAGCCTGGATCCATGCCACTGGCAGAGGCGGAGTGCCTTGTGTGGAAGGGGCAGGGCAATCAGCCCTTAGCAGTTTCTGGACCACAGTGTTGCCCTACTCTGCCCTCAGGAGCCACATGGGGTGGTGAAGTGACACTCCAGCAAAGTTTCGAAGGGGCCTGGAGCACCCTGCCTATGCTGCCGCTACTGCCGCAGCAATGGTAGCCAGGAGCTCTGGGCCCCTTTGAAACACTGAACCTCTATGCACTTGTCCACCTTGTCCCTGCCCCACCTGCCATCAGCAGGCCTGATACCCACTGTGAACACCACACACCTGGGGTGTGCGCTGGAATGAGTTGGATTGTCTGTGTTCCAGGTCACTCAACAGCACAGCGGGTGGGACATTCACCAGCACTGTAAAAAGACCCAGTTCTGAATCCTTGTTCTACCTGACTTAAACCTGGATCTCTAACATCTCAGGTAGGTGGCCTAATCCAAGGGCTATACCTAGATGTTTAAAGGATAACACTACACTAATAAAAGCAGCAACATGGCCACAGCTGCTCCAGGTCATTTACCTTGAGTTCAGTGGATTTAGGAGGCAAGCCTATTAAATTGCAGTGTAGATGATTGGGATCAGGCTGGCACACAGGCTCTGAGACTCTGCCAGAGGAGGAGTCTCTGAGCCTGAGCTCCAGTCCAAGCATCAGTATCTACCCTGCTATTTTTAGGCATCCAGCCTGAGCCCTGCGAGCCCAAGTCAGCTGAAATAGCCTCAAAGACTTGGTGCTGTGAGCTTTTGTCTTTCAAGAGCCTGCTTATTTACAGACATAAAATGAGGTATGACTCCACTGATATCAAATATACAGCTTAGGTCAGATCAGAATCAGAGCCAAAGGTTTGTTATAGGGATGCTAAAATTTAGCTGGTTAACCAGTTACTGGTATGGGCTGGGGAGAGCCTCCATCTGCAGTGTGCCCAGGGCTGCAGTGGATGGGGACAGACACAGCCCAGCTGGACCAACCCCTGTTGGGGTTGGGTAGGGAAGGAAGAGAGGGCTTCCAGCTGGAGCAGCCACCCCAGCCCATCCCACTCCCCCATTTAATCACTTAAACCTAGTGTTGAATCAGTTTAACAAATTTACCAGTTTACCAAAACAGGATTTTACATCATTATTTCGTTTCTGACACCACGCAACCGTTCTCAGATTACAAAAAAATTCTCACAGTTATCAGTCTAGCTACGTTCCTGTTAAAAAAAAACTAACAAAAAACACCCCACCACACACACACACACACACACACACTGTATGCTTAAGTAACCGGTCAGTTACAGCTGCTCGCTCGCTCGCTCTCTCAGTATGGTCAACTCCCTGTTCCCTGACTAAGACACAAATTATGAAGGAAGGTGGTAGTGTACACAAGCCCAAAGCAATGAATAGACAGTGAAGACGACACTATGGTAGACTTGGCATGAATTCCAGGAATGGAATGCTGAGCACAACACTATGTGTAACTGCAGTCAAGAACTGTGCTCTGCCTCAGTTGCGATACATAATTGTGGAACTTACTTCCATGTTAGAAAAATATCCCTCACAGAACCATAGAATACTAGGGCTGGAAGGCCCTGCAGGAGGTCATCTAGTCCAGACCCCTGCCTAAAGCAGGATAAACACTAACTAAATGTGATGACTACATATATTTGTAGCACACAAAATTATTTTCTTGTCCTAGGGGCTATCCAGAACACCCTGTCTCTTACAGAAGAAAAGTGAATGAGACAGGGAGATGCTCAGAACACGCTCAACTACTTTAATGCCCTATTCAGGCTGGGTTTGAATTCAGGTGGTGTACAGCATGTGGCATTCCAGAACCTCTATTAGGCTGATATCTTGTTCTCCAGAATCTCAGCTTTCATTTATATATAATGAATATAGCCATTCCACAGATGCTTATTTGAATCTACAGAGAACCTGGAAAAACAGCTGTGAGAAGTGTGTTAAGTGAAGTGTTCTCAGTGAAGTAACTGAAATTCACATTGATGATCATTTTAGTATCGACATAGGTAATGAAATAATTACTAATGTAAGAATTGAAAAGATGGATCATAGCACTGCACAATTTTACAATGAGACTTCTCTCATTGGCCTTAATACACTAAGGGTAATTTAATACTTTCACACATATTCAGTGCTGTGGTCAAATCTAATAGGAATAGCAAGATTTACTCAGACCAGATAATACACATTAAAACTACAACTTGCTCATCTGTTCAAGGATTGTAATACATGACCATATTAATTACACGTACAAACACTTCTCCTGTTGTAAACCCTCTCTTTCTCCAAATCAGAGATGTGATTCTGACAACAACTATATAACCTGCTACGTCTAAGAGATGACATTGCAGATACAGAATGTTATGCCAGAGTGAGAGGACAGAATTAATCTGTATGTCAAATACTACATCAAGTAGCATAATCAATCACCTGAAAATTAATAATGTTTTAAGTCTCCATTTTCCTAATTCAAAGTCATGGCTATGTTGTTTTGTATTGCTGAAAAGGGGCCCACTGTTTATGTCACTGATACAGAAATGCCACCATTAAAAAATAAATAAATGGAAACAGTTGATGAAGCATGAAGTAAAATACCAGCATTAGTAAGAGTGTTTTCATGACAGGAAATGTGCAAGTACTATCTGCAAAACACTATATTTTCCATAGCATAATAGGAAGAGTATTAGAACTCTCAATGAGCAGTTATTTTTCTGTTCATTATAATGAATTTGGAGTATTCTGGAGCCTTCCTCGTGCCACAAATGCCAAGTGACAGGTGCTCTAAGTCAGAAGCTTTCCATGGTGCGAGAGGACCAAAAATGAACTTATTTCCATCACTTAGTGGTGTGAGATGGAAAGAATAGATAACATGGCAGCCAATACCAATAGCCCCATGTCTGTATCAACATCCATCCATGGATGAGAAAGAAAAAAGGGGAAAATTGTACATCAGGTCCAAAAACAAGGTGGCATAGCTGCACAGAATATTTTAATTAAGAAAAATAACCAGCTTCTTGGGCTCTGAGTAGAGACAGAGAAGCAAAAAGTATGCAGCGGTAGTGGCCAAACTGAAATACAGATACAGAGGCAGAGTATACAATGGAGCTGTCAATTTCATCAGAGCTCAGTACCTCCCACGGTGTCCAGAGAAGCTAAACTTATTTCTAAATGATGAGGAACACCTGAGAATCGAAGTCGATTTTTTAAAGCTTCCTTCAGCTCATATTAGAGCTTATAATGAACACGTCTCGAGCTACATGAGGCCCTCAAGCAGCACCACGGAGGATATTAGGACAATAGAACATCATTGGTATATCCCTCCAATACAAATACAACACAGCATAGGGTCAGTAACTTAGGACTTATCTACATTACCATCGAAGATTGTCTAGTCTGGACATGCCAAATTGAATTCTCAAGGTTCGCAGTTGAACTCTGTACTCCTTGCAAGACATGAGGAGTAAGGGAGGTTGAGGGGAGAAACTCTCCCATCGACCTTCCCCTGTATAGAGAGACAAGTTAGCCGAGCACAGATTGATTTTAGCTACAGATGTAGCTTAAGGGTGGAATGCTGAAGTCTTTACTCCAAATGTACTTGGTAAAAGCTCTTACTTCATCTTGTTTTCAGTTGTTACTTATCCATTTCCAATATCACCCCATCTAGAGCACCTCTACAGAGGCCAACGGAGTTATAACAGCAAGAAAACACCGTAAAACAGTGGAGGGAGGCCCATAAGCAGTATTTAAAGTCAATAGGTGCTTGCCTGAGTAAGGCCAGGCTGAATTATTTAAAAAGGACTTCAGAATCTGACCCTAAGTGCAGGATCTTGCAGGATATGAGCACTTTCTGCTCACTTTGAAGTCAATAGTTGAAAGGAGACAAAACACTTTGAAAAATTAGGTCCTGTATTTGTCATCACATGTATCTCCTTTATCGTAGGTCACCGCCAAGAGCCCAGACCATTACTTCTGTTTTATCATCAAAAACCCATAGTTAACTTTGTACATTTGCTTTGCATTGCTAAGACCTTTTTAAAAAAAAATCCACATCTGAATGTTATCACAACTCATTTCTCCACAAAGAGGGATTGGGGTATACTTACAACCTGAACAAGGGCTACGGCTACAGACTGTGATACTCTATATCAAGGGTCAGCAACCTGCAGCTCTGGAGCCACATGCTTGAGGCTCTGAGTGCTTCCGCCCCCGACTCTACTTGTGGCTCCAGAGGCTGCCGTTGCTTAGTTTTTTCTGCTTAAGCAGTGGGAACCTCCAGGGCTGCTGAGCCATCAGCTGCAGCAGGGCAAGGGGGAAGCTGGCAGGACTTGGAGCCCCAGAAGAGGGAACCAGCAGAGCTCCATGTGTGGGAAGCCAGCCTGCAAGAGAGCTGGGGGCGGGCGGTGGGGGCAAGTGTGCCCTGCCAGAGCTGCACAGCCATGCCAAGAAGGAGGTGGCAGGCAGGAGCAGCGACAGTGAGCAGAGCTCTTTGGCTAAGGCAGGTAACTCCTGGGGTGGAGGAGGCAGTTTGAGGTGAACAGGTTAAACTTGGGGTTGGGGGGATGGGTTTGCAGGATGGGGGTAAAGCTTGGGGACAAGGGAGTACATTTGGGGGGGTGAGATTGATAAAGCCTGGAGATGGGGTAACAACTTTCTAACTGGTAATAATCATTGTTTGTGCACTGTTCTTAAAATAGGGGTGACCAAAAGTATGACTTGATTTATCAAGGACTGTCCTGTAAATCATGTGCACTGCACCTCCTGAAATACTGATTTTGTAACTGAATTTGAAAAAAATGGCTCTTCTTGCTATTTTGGTTGCACACCCCTGAATGCAACAAAATGTCAAAAACATTATGACACTGGTGACAAAGGTTTGCAAGTTCTTTTGTGCATGTTGTTGGCAGGTGTGTGAGTTGTCTATAAAAGACTCCCACACTTTTCCTCAATTAATTAGTGGAAGGAGGAAGAGGTTATACATTTTTAGCAACTAACGTTTCTTTATAATTAAATTCAGTATGGTATAAATCTCCCATACAGCATCAGGTCATAAAATGTTCATATAATGCAATCCTGGCTGCTATTCGGAAATTACAAATTTTATATGTAGGTGATTAAATCTCTGGTAAGAGTTGCGTGCACAAGGGGGTGGGGCATGCACACACAACTCTTTAAAGAACTGCATTTGCATAAGTTTTAAATTCCATCCCAACTTGATGCATTTAAAGAATAGTACACAAATAGACATGCTGGTTAAAGAAGGTCTTAGGATATTTTAAATGAACAAGTACTGTATAAAATATCAGCCTGTGTGCCAAGAAAAAAGAAAGCTCAATTAAATTAAGCTGGTCATTCCCAGCTTCCACACAGAAAAGGATTAGCATGTACTTTAAGTTGAGGCCACCTAAAGCTTTGTGTGAGTTTTACACAAGTATTCACTGTCATGTCAATAACATTTACTGGAACAAATGCTGGCTTACATTATGTTTTGATACTTATGGAATAGGAGAGCTTCCTAAGAAACAAGGAAAACAAACAAAGAAGGGGACTCTCAGCTATCACTGGGATAACCAGGTGGAATTTCAGAAATGAGACCATTCTGTTTTTTTGGATATGGATGACAACATTTTAAAAATGAATGTTTACGATGCATAAAAGTTAGGAACAGTCAGCTCCATCCTGAGTTTGACACAATTAGCTGAGACCTGAAGGCTGATGAGCACTGATGAAAAAGCTGCAGCAATAATATGCTACCTGTGAGAATTACGTTTGTCCTCAGCATATGGACAGAAGTCCTGCACTGTCTAGAACAATACCCATAATAGATTCCCATCGGCTACAATAAAGTGAGAATCGGTGAGTTGGTGAGCATGCTGGAAGGTACAGAACCAGTGTTTGTCAGGGATCAGCATTCAATTCAATCCTACACAAGCAAATGCTAGTAATAATGGCCATTTGCATTACTGCAAGATACCCTTACTGGAGTAACATTCTACCCAAGTGTTGGCCTCAGGAGAAAATTATGAGACCTTTATAAGGCCCAGATACAGAGATACTTATAGCGGTTCCCATGAAAGTGGGCTGGCTGAACTGAAAGCACTGGATCTTTGTTCAGCTGGCAGGAAAAAGGACCTGGTGGCGGGGAAGGGGGTGAAGTCCTGAATTTGGATTATGAAGAGGACTTACTTGAACCAGGCCAAAGAGAGAACAGGAAGGGGCTGAACTGGACAAGAGTGTGGGAAGAGAGGTATTTTACACCCTGTGCATTCCAAAGAGTACCCAGTCTCTCTGTGTCTTATATAGTTACGGATTCAGAGTAAGACCACATTTTATGATTTTCTGTGGGCTAGCTCCCTTTTACCTTTTTGGGGCTGGGAAGTGCTTTTCTTGTCATCATCAACTTGCCTGCGGCAGAGTCAGTTTGCAGGTCAGGGATCCAGTGAGCTAGGTTAGGAAATTGAGGCAAGCTAAAGGATGTCAAAATGTCCTAAGTGACTAGATGGAAGGCATTGCAGATATCCAGGGCAGGTACTAGCTACATAGGACATGTGGTTCTCAAGCAGGAGTGGGAAGTGCACAGAGAGTCTTTCCCTATGAAATCTGGAAAAAGGAGAGGTTGGGTTCTTAGTATCTGGTACAGCAGAGAGACACTTCTCCCTTTTCCACTTCCTTTTACCCCTAGCACAAGAAGAGGGCCGTCAGATCTCAGTAGGCTCCCAGCCACTACCACCAATACTGCAGAAGGCAGAGGCCAGAGCTCTGGGCCCTTTAAACTGCCACTGGACCACCACCCAGTACGCTCCAAACAGCTATCAGGGTTGCATGGAGCGTGTGTGTATGGCGGGACATGTTCCAGGCAGCAGTGAGGGCTGGCTGCACTAGCCTCATCTATTCCACCCAAGCCCCCGACTTATCCAGGGGCCCGACAAATCTGTTGCCCCCTCCCTACCAGGTTTGTTGCATCCATTAAATCAGAGGCAGAATTAGCTGCAGCAGTACTTGCCAGGGTGGCGCATGCACATAGGACATCCTTTTAGTCTATTGTAAAGTTAAAGGCAATTTTCTCTCATTTCCTTCACACTTGAAATTCTAGTGCAAAGCAGATGGAAGGCAGGTCAAAAAATAGACCTGTATAGCTGCATCTCAAAGAACAGTTACAATGCAGGTAAGCAACTGTTTCTTTTGTGAGTGGCTACACGTGTTGCACTCAGATTCACAAATAGCATCATTACAATCTTGACACAGTCATCATGCTGTAAGAATGGGTGAAAGTATGTACCAAGTTCTAACTGACAGCCCTCAAATGTCCAGTATAGGGACTTTTTTTTTTTTTTTTAAAAAGACGATTACTGCTTACCTTATATCTGAAGTACAGTATGCAGATGCTCATCCATGTGTGGGGGGGTGGTAGGGAGGTTTAGGAAAAAAACAGACAGAACTGTACTGTATTGTCTGATATTTGCCTTTCATCTCAATCACTTTACTTAGGAGGATGTGGCTTCAAAGGTTCTTTATCTTTGAAAAAAATGTATATGTCAGTCCTCCCATAAAGAGCCTGAAGTTCACTTACTCTTCTGGCTGACATGTCATCTAAGAGAAAAATGTCTGACAACACAGAAGCAGCAAAAAAGCAACCGATACCATGTTAAGGTCCAACGTGTCAGTGCATCCTTTGTCAGGGGAAAAGAGTCAAACAATCCCTTTTTTGAAAAATCTAGAAACCATCAGTATAAAAACAAGCACACAGATACAAGCCAACCACCCCTAAACTGAAAGATAAATTACTAAGTGGACTCTTACAGAGTTTAGAGAAAGGCTGAAGGATTTCAGATGTTATAGATACACCCAAATGTCATAAACAACATAGTTTCTGATGCAGGATATCGCCCAGAAAATGTGCTAGCTTGAAAACGACCTCCACTTAACTAAACACAAGGACTGCCTTCTGCTATTAAGCAGTATCTTCTGAATTGCTACAGTGCTGTTGTCTTTTGACTAATCTAGCCGTCAGTAGTCAAGTTGAAAGATGAAGGCTTTTTTGGATCTGGGTCAGTATTTGTCCACGCTGTTGAGGAGGAGGAAGATAGTATAATAGCTGAACTGAGAGTCTGTGAAAATTGGAGACACAGTACCTCGCTGAGACCATGTTAAATTTAATGTGCTTGGTGGACTTGTTGAGATTTCAAAGATCCAGAATGACTCTCCCATGACTTTGGAACCAGAAAGTACCATAAATAATACTTTTTCCTTAATATTGAAGGGAACCAACTATCATCCCTAGAGTGAGCAGAGTCTGAACATCTTAAAGGAACATTGACCTGTACAGTGTCTCCCTGAAAATGGATAAGGCAGATAGCTGATGAAAGGGATTGACAGAACCTGCACTGAACCTTCCAGTCTCCATGCTTATTTGTCCATCATTAGAGATTCCCGAGAAGTGAGGAAACAGGACAATCTGTCTCCAAATGGGAGGGGTAGGGGAAACACTAGAAGATTGCTGATTGTATGGCTGTCCTCAAAGCATAAGTTAAATAGACTGATTTTTCTCACGACTACTTGACAAGCGCCTTATGTTATCCTGAAGTTAGAGGACCTCATTTTTTCTGACTTATGTTTCCTTTTCCAGAAACCTGGTTGCCTGGATAGGTAGAAAGGCTTTTTGTGCAGCAATTGAGGTCTGTATTGATGCCTCTTGGGGCCATCAGTATAGATCCCTTAATGAGTGAGTTATTGCCTGAAAGTCTTTTAAAGAATGTTATCACTAAATTCTATGCAAAAAATAAATACCATCCACGAGATTGAAGGTCTTTGACAGTACAATGCCTACAGCTACGCCCAATTTCTCCAACCAGGAAACGCTCATTGTTAATGCTAAGTTCATCAACCTAGAAGGATCAGCCATATCAAGTGGAGATCGGAATTACATGTTGGCCACTATTGATCTTCTCCCAGGAAAACCTTAAATTCCTCCTACAGCAGTTTCTTGGTAATCTTGGATATTCCAATTGAGTTAGTGATATCTGCTAACAGTACCTGCAAATTCACTTTATGCTTCTGGACAGAGAGGGGTGGGGGATATGTTTTTTCACCAAGTAAGCCTCGTCGGTTCTTGTTCTTTTGAGGCTTATTTAAATCTCCCTTAACACACCTTCCCACTGGTACTTGCCACTACTCAAGAGTTAACAGAAGGAAGGGGGAAAAAGACATTTGAATCCTTGCATAGCAATACAATAGCACTGGCCTGTGTCTTAGCTACAGGAACTGAAGATGCCAGCATATGCCATAAGGCCTTCACCCATTCTTAAAAAGCTTCATTTCTAAGGAGCATTGCTACCCTTCTAGGAGTAGATGTTTGGACAATGTCTAAAAGCCTGTATTCTTTTGTACAAGCTCCGCTTGCAGGCCCACATATAAAGCCATTCTTCTCAGAAGTTTCTCATGCAATTTAAAATCATTTGGACTGGGAGAAGAAGTTTCCAGCATCACTGAGAGTGGAGGGGAGAGGAGAGTTGCCCCAGGGCCCAGTGTTTCTAAGGGGCCCATGGGAAAAAAAGGAACACCCTAAGTATACATCACAGCAGTGGGCACAAGTCTGAAGTAGACATTGACAAAATACAGCATTTCACTCTCAGACAGAATCTCAAACTGCAGATAAATATGAATCCTTTGAAAGCTGCGATGTTGAACCAATCCTAATGCTGGCAGATGCTGCTGCTATACAGTTTCCAGAAAGGTTCTCTCCATGTCTAATGTAAAATATGCTAATAGAAAAACAAGCAGCTGCAGCCTGTTCATTTAGTGAAAATTAACAGCTTGTATATTCCTTATTTTATTTACTCCAGAGACATCAAAATAAAACTCTCAGGTAAATTCCATAAATCAGATTTTAAGAGGGTGGGGTTTGTTTTTTTTTTTTTGAGAGAGAGAGAGAGAGAGAGAGCGAGAATCTGCCACATTAGGAATTTTTTATGCTAAGGTCTTTATACTAATGAAGAATTAGGGGGACAAAGTGGGAGGAAGAGAAACTTTAAAAAAATACCAAAATTAAGAACACTATTTAGTACTTTTCCTAATTAGAAAAGCATGATTGACGAGGGAATCGCACGTATGTGAAAATTCAGATAGACTTTGGCAAAGTTAAGACTAAACATATAAGAACTTTAAGCCTGTTATGTTAGAATAGCTTCCAAATTTGACTTAATGTGGCTTGGTTTAATACTGTAGTAGAAGCAAACATGAGGAGTGCGCCCAAAAATATTCTGTTGAGCAATACTACAGGAACTCCACAGGTAAAACTTCTATTACTTCTAGTCCCAGCTTTATTTCTGGTGCTATGTTTATGCTGTGTCAGTAGAATGATACTGGAATGTCTTCTTTAGAGCCACCAACTCCAATAACTTATAAGAAGTGGGTAGAGTTTTATGAGATTACAGCCCTAGAGACTGCAGCATTAAAAGTTCTGAAGTTTGCACCAACTATGCTGGTAGAAGCAATGAAAAAGAGGAGAAAAAGACAGGATGATGTGTTAAAAGGCGGGGGGGGGGGGGGTTGGGATTGGAAACAGACAGGCCCCCAACTGGGGGTTGAGGGGAGTGGAGACCAGGGGAGAGTTGCCAGGAGTGGAGACCAGGATCCAGTGTTTCGAAGGGGTCCAGATCTCTGGCTGCCACCATTGCTACTTTGGCGATGGCTAGAGCTCTGGGCCCCTTTGAAGTGCTGCGGCAGCACTGCTCTGCCACTCTGAGGCAAGGTGTACCCAGCACCATGGTCTCTGTGATGCTAAGGGCTAACTAACCAAGGCCCTGCCCTTAACCCCGCCCCTTCTGGGGCGCAGAGCCAGCCCACCCTCCCACCTTGCCCCAGGGCCTACTGTGGCTGTTGGCCCTGCTGGAAACAGAAAGGTGAGTTCTGAAGGAGTGGGGAGGAGATAAGGACAGAGGGGGAGAGAGAGAGAAGAGTATTATGCAATAATCCTAAAATCTGACAACCTTTTTGGAAATGTTGAGTTATTCTGATGATTCACCCTGGCACATCAGATGGCTCTCATTAAATTTCATATGCCCAGAATAGAAGACTGAGCATCTGTGAGCTCAGAAAACTAGATGAAGAGGAAGACCTGCCGGGAGAAGCCCTGCGAATTATGAATGAGAAAGCTAATGCTAAGGTCTGTTTGAATCCGTAAATGCAATCCTGTCTCAAGAGTTTATTCCTTAAGCCTCTGAAGCAGGAAAATAAAAAAACACATGCTGTGAAGTCTGTGACCATGGACAAGAGCCTAAGGTATATTAGCCATTCAAAGGGGAACCTGACAGGTCTGTACCTCATGTATCTTTGATTCATATTCAAATACAATCTTGATTTAAGTTATTGTAATGTGGATTCAATTGGAATTATTACTGATTAAAAATTAAAATGTGACTTTGGTGAAAAAGATGGCCCAGTAAAATGTCTGTATAGTCAGAACTATCTTCTTGGTTCCCTTGTAACTCATTGATCTCTCATAAAGTGATGGTACCTGAACTCTAGAAGGAACCTGAAAAGTTCGGACTGCCTGGTAGAGCCACACTGTCCTTTTCTCCATGTCTTGGCATTTAAGAATAATAATTATGATAAAACTCAGTGAGAAACAAGTTTATCCCTATATGTGTTCAAAGCCTTTCAAACAGCCCACTGAGGCACTATCCTCCCTTTATAACCTGAGAAACTGAGGCAGAAAGGTCAATGGCAAAAGAACCTGAATTTCAGAGGCACTGAACACACAACCTCTAATGAAGTTAATTGCACCTGCAAATGCACAGATCCTCAGAAAAAGTCAGGCCTCCTATTTAGGTCTACAGGCATCTCACTTTGGACACACAAGACAAACTTTGGAAAAATTCAACCCAGGTGTATAAGATTGAAGCTCTGGGTGCGCTGACAGTCAAAATTCAAAAATGGCTTGAAAATTTTGGCTAGAGTGACTTCCAGAAAGCCATAGAAGAAATCACTTTTGAAACAGAAATTATGCAATTTCACAATGTTTCTTCAAAGCCTCACTAATAAGTTAATGGGACACTCAAATGACCGAAGCATAACATTAAAGTTTTGTCTAAAAGAGAAGTTTTCACTAGCATTTTCACAGTATTTATCACACTTTGTTATTTCAGTGAGAACAGACTTTTTTCCCCAATCAAAATTATCTTTAAGCACCAGACATTAACACTTGTAAGCTACTGCACAAAAAACGGAAAACGAAACCCACAGCTTTTTGTTAACCAAAGTAAAGGACAAATTTAGACACTTAATGAAAGTAGCTCGATGTCCAAAGGTGCCAAACAAACAAATGCCCCTAAAGTCTATGAGAGTTCTGGGTACTCAGTTCTTACTAAAAAAACCAACCACTTTATAGCAAGTCAGGTGACGGTCTGTGTGTGAAACGTTCTCACTTCCAAGTGTACGAGCAATAAAACTCCTCAACTGACAACCAAAAACTTGTTTAACTCCTCTCCTTCTTGAAGGTATACCTATTCAACCAATATCCTTCCTTTTTCAGGCTGCAACCCAAGTCCATTATAAGAGCTCAACATTTGCTGTTACTAACTAAATTTCGATTCCTGCAAAATATCCACTACTGAATTCTTTCCCCTTTCATATATGGCTGCAGGCATTTGCAGCTACCATGCTCTATCCTGACTTCTAGGGGTAGCAATCCTCTCAAGTTCTACCTGCTACCTCCTGATCTGTCCAGAAACTGACTTCTTGGAATTCAGGTAAACATTTAGCAAACTATCATGTGAAGGTGTGAGCCTACAGACACTGGCACAGTGCTGACCAGACAGAGTCACAGTGGGTTAGCCTAACCAGTAGACATACCCAACAAACAGGTCACAACATACAGAACATATATATTGGCAATTGGTCAATCAATTCAGAGTCACATGAGGGAGCTCTTTATAGGTACAGAGGTATCTATCACCAGGCCCCCCAATGGGAGAGGAAAGGGCAGAGGTGTCAGTTTCCTTCAGGCACTGCTTTTCAAAGGCGCTTGGTGCTCCACCACTGCTACTTTGGATATGGACTCAGAGAAGGAAGGATTAAGAGGCAACACAGGTCATTTTGTTGGTCTGTTAGGCCCAGTTATAGGCTATACTAACAGAAGGTAGCCAGCAGAGTGAGTGCTGTCAATCAGTGCTTGTTGTGTGACCTTTGTGGGTTTGCACATGGGCCGGTGGGACTCCTGAGCTAACATATGAAGCTCTCATAATCTTGCTTACGGTTTAGGATTCATGCAGGCCTGACCCTAGGTCAAATGGTGCCTCAGGCAAGAAGTGTCTTTTGTGTCTCCCTCTCCATTTGTTAAACTTTCGAATACCTTATTTTTCTACTGCATTGTAGCCTGTTTTATGACTTTGATGACTGATTTGCAAGCATGATTTATATCTGTCATACAAGATGATAAATTTGCATGTTAAGATTTGTAAATATGTATTGTTAATGGTGTGTATATAAGCAAATAAAGTTCATTTTCTCTAAGCTTTTAGAAACTTCTTAATTTTAAGAATAACTTGTAGATCCAAACATCAGGAAATTGAACTCTGCACCAGCACTTTATCTATTAGAAAGCCCATATTGCATAAAATCAAGCATTGGCTTCCATCTTTGAAAGATCAGAGCTCAAGTTTGAGAAGTCTTCTGTAAATTAATTGAGCCCAAGGGGGGGGGGGGAGTACAAGTGGAAGGCTAAATAAAATGTTTAAAAATCTTTGTTTTCATCTTCTAACCTGTATACAGCAGTTAATATGTTTATATTATTTTTCAATACATGAGTTTCCCATCTTTAAAAACATGAACGCTCTTACTTACCCTTGTTAGAGTCAGTGCCCCTTCTTTACATGTACTGCAACGGACCCGCAGTTTCCCAGGCTTCACAGCTTGGCAGAAACTTTTGCAGAAAACATAAAAACTGTTGTAACTAACTGCACCTGTCAGAAAGAAAGCAAAGAAAATTATTTGCACTGAAATAAGAACAAGACTGTTAAAAAATAAATTGATAATTAAATTAACAAAAATCACACATTAAAAAGGTGAGAAGAATCCTTTGTGATCATTTTGTTTGTCCTCCTGCGTAACAGGTCATAGGACTTCCAAAAATTAATTTCTTCCTCAAGTCTCGTAGCTGTGGTTGAACTAGAGTCTATCTTCCTTAATTGTAATTTTTTATCCTACTGAAATTAAAATGATTTTTAGTCCCCCTCCTAAGCCATCCTGATCTGGTCCATGAGGTAGCAGCAAGAATGTATAGCTGGTGCTAACACTTAAAGTCCAATACCCATAGCAGTATGAACGTTCTGACTCCAGTAAGCAAGATGATGTGATCTCACAGGTACTGGGGAGAGGGCCATGATCCAAAAATGGATCAGGGTGGAAACATTATAGTTCTATTTGTGGAACTTTTATTGACCCTGGTGGCTGAAGGCTTTTTGATTTGGCCAGAAGGTAAAACTAAGCAAACTGGAAGAGGGAGACCACTGAAACCAAGTGGAAAACTGAGGCTGAACCTACACTCAGTGCTGGAAAGGTACACTACTGGTCTAAGGATTCACAAAGATACTGTCTGCTATTTTAAGAGCTATGATGCCTCAGCTACCTGAAACTCCCTCTAAGTTGGCTGTCTACAGATCAGCAGCCTGTGTGATCTCTGGCCCCTAGGAAGGGTAGGTTAACAGCATTAGTAGCAGCATGGTCTAAATCTAGGCATGAGAATAAGGTACTACCACATTCGACTCCTGAATTTGAGGCGCACTTAACCTTTCTCCCTATATTTCTGTCTGAAAATAGCATTGGGTTACTGCTTACCTCACTTGTTGGGGGGAGGGAGGGATATGATTTATGAGAAGAGTTTCCAAGGTATAAAGGAAAGCTAGGTATCCAAATCCCATGGACTTTCAGGGGAAGTTGAGTGCCTGATTTACCCATGGGCCTTGGAAAATCTTCCTCCTAAACAGTTAATATAGATTTAGTACTCCAGCACAAATGTTAAAGCCATGGAGGATTGGGTCCAAGGCTGAAACACGTAGAAACACTTACTTCCCATTTTTTTGTGTAACAGTGAACCTGTGGAACTCTTTAACAAAGAATGTTGTGAAGCCCAAGACTATAACAGGGTTCAAGAAAGAGCTACATAAATTCATGGAGGAAAGTTCCACCAATGACTATTAAGCAAGATTTGCAGGGACGGTGCCCCTGCAGGGGTGGGTGGCAGGAGATATATCACTTTGAAACTGCTTGCTCTGTTCATTCCCTCTGTGGTACCCGACATTAGCCACTGTTGGAAGGATAGTAGGCTAGATGAATTTTTGATCTGCTCAGTATGGCCATTCTTACATTCTTATTTTAATTTTACTCACAAATAACACACTGAAAGCATGTTTAAGAACTTAAAGTATCAGGCTACCGAACAAACTTTTCCATTTCTCCAGTGAAGATGGAATCTTTCAGCATCAGTCACACAATGGCATGAAAACTGAAAGATGACAAGTCATAGCTGATTCACTTCATGGATTAATACATACTCTTACAAAAATTCTTGAATATTAACTTCTTGTCATTATTCTGATGATCTTTGTGCTATTTATTTATCTGAAAACTCAGAAAGAAAACCTTATTTACTAGTCCCAGTAGGGTAGGGTAGAAGAAAGGAGAGAGAATATTTGCTTTGCTTATTAGCTACAAAAAGTCATACTTACCTCAACTCATTTTTTTAAAAATAACATGACATTCAAATGGCTTTGGATCAAACATTGAGCTACCTCTGAAAATAGTGGGTGTAATAATTTAAAGTAAACAATATTTACTACACTTTATATGCCCTTCAGAATAATAAAGGGAATGTGTATTGTTTCATACTAATTGGAATAAATTCCATGTTATTCACATTCATGAATTCCCTAAACATACTGGTGCAATTAGATCTCAAACCTTAATTGCTCACAGCGCTGTTCAACAAAAAAAAAATCTTCCAAAAGGGGGGAGGGTACTACTCCAGAGAATACTTATTGAAAGAAGACATATTCCAACAAGCACATAATATTAAAGAAACCTACCTCTGCTCAGTTTCCAAACCTGCAAGAACACAAAATGCTCTTCCAGAGGGCAAACAGTCATGTCTTTAAAATCTTCTTCCCTTATATAACCCCCTAAGAATTTTCATTATGCTTCTCTGGGTGAAAATAAATGACCCCAGAAAGACAAAACAGATTGTAGTATTTTTGACTTAATTTGGATCTTGCGTAAGTTGCTGTATAGATACAGCTCTGTAAATGAAATGAAATCATCTGTGTATCCTTTCAAGCAGATGACAATACAAGCACCCACAGTGTACGTCTCTCCACAGTGCTCTATCAGTCCGCTCTGAGTTGCAGGTGGCACCTTTCCGAATCAGAGGGAAATCAATCCACCTGCCCATTTAATACTTATCTCTGTTGAAAGTCTCAGTTATTTCCAGATGTGACAGAGTTTTCAAACTCTAGACCTCTATCCACTATTAACCAGACTGAGACCCCCAACTTGTTTGCCAAGGGCTTGTAAATGACTTTCAGGCACTACTAACTTGGGCTGAATTTGAGCTAGGATCAAAACAAAACACTGTGCACTGAAAAACATTAAAGGCATTCTGAAAACAGGTCACTTTCCTTTTTGTGTGTCCTTAATGTGGGAGTAGCAAACTGACGAACAAAACAAAAATGCAGCACAAATATTTCACTTATCAAGTAGTCTTAAACTCTACTGTGCTACTACAGGTGGCCATCAAGATAATCAGGGTCATTAGAGTTTTCTTCTTTGGCTCCCCACTTTCAGGTGCATAACATGTAGCTTCCACACTGAGCGAAATTGAGCCCCAGATCTATGCTTGCATCATCATTTCCCCTATTTTAGCTCTGCTATCAGTACCACTTTGCTACACTGTTAGTCTGCTTCTCCTGTAAATGACTTCACACCTTTTTCTACATCAGCCCTACTGCTGAGAAAGCTCATTCTGAGTGGGTCCACAAGGCCATTACCCCCTTCCATATTCACCTCTACCTTAAGACTTACACGTAAATAGATCTCATGTTATTAACTAAGTCATCAAACACCACACATAATAGTGTTCAAACCCCTCATAGAGTAAAGTAAGTGTATAGTATCATTGATTCTACTCCCAACTCCATGTCCACACTTGCACCTGTTTTGTCTCCTCCTTGCTGTATCGCATTCAATTTAACTTATAAACAACACGAGGCAGGAATTACTTATTCTATCTACTCTATATGCTAGGCACCTCCCAGTTACACAGAGGGATGTACTGGTATTATTGACAGCAATCTGCAAAATATCCATAGTGCAACTCAGCATAAATAAGAACAACTTACTTTTGCAATAAGAACAGAGAGGCTGTTGGAGACCTGGCTTGAGGATTATTACAGATTTGCTGCATAGGTTAAACCCTGCACAGAGTACTATGTCTCAACCTGATTTCTGCCTCTGTCCAGTAGGCTCATTTTTCATTAACAAGCTTAAGAACATAAGAATGGCCATACTGGGTCAGACCAAAGGTCCATCCAGCCCAGTATCCCGTCTGCTGACAGTGGCCAATGCCAGGTGCCCCAGAGAAGGAGAACAGAAGACAATGATCAAGTGATTTATCTCCTGCCATCCATCTCCTGCCCTTGTACTGAAGGCTAGGGCACCATACTTTACCCCTGGCTAAAAGCCATTTATGGACCTAACCTGCAAAAATTTATCGAGCTCTTTTTTAAACCCTAATAGAGTCCTGGCCTTCACAGCCTCCTCCGGCAAGGAGTTCCACAGATTGACTGTGCACAGTGTAAAGAAAAATTTCCTTTTATTAGTTTTGAACCTACTACCCATCAATTTCATTTGGTGTCCCCTAGTTCTTGTATTATGGGAAAAGGTAAATAATTTTACTATGTTCACTTTCTCCACACCATTCATGATTTTATATACCTCCATCACATCACCCCTCAATCGCCTCTTTTCCAGACTGAAAAGTCCCAGTCTCTTTAGCCTCTCCCCATACGGGACCCGTTCCAAACCCCTAATCATCTTAGTTGCCCTTTTCTGTACCTTTTCTAATGCCAATATATCTTTTTTGAGGTGAGGAGACCACATCTGCACACAGTACTCAAGATGTGGGCGTACCATAGTTTTATATAGGGGAAGTATGATATCTTTTGTCTTATTATCGATCCCTTTTTTAATAATTCCTAACATCCTATTTGCTTTACTAACTGCCGCTGCACACTGCGTGGATGTCTTCAGAGAACTATCCACTATAACTCCAAGATCCCTTTCCTGATCTGTCATAGCTAAATTTGACCCCATCATATTGTACGTGTAATTTGGGTTATTTTTTCCAATGTGCATTACCTTACACTTACCCACATTAAATTTCATTTGCCATTTTGCTGCCCAATCACTCAGTTTGCTGAGATCTTTTTGTAGTTCTTCACAATCCCTTTTGGTTTTGACTGTCCTGAACAACTTGGTGTCATCTGCAAACTTTGCCACCTCACTGCTTACCTCCTTTTCTAGATCATTGATGAACAAGTTGAACAGGATCGGTCCCAGGACTGACCCCTGGGGAACACCACTAGTTACCCCCCTCCATTGTGAAAATTTACCATTTATTCCAACCCTTTGTTTTCTCTCTTTTAACCAATTCCCGATCCATGAAAGGATCTTTCCTCCTATCCCATGACCGCCTAATTTACATAAAGCCTTTGGTGTGGGACCGTGTCAAAGGCCTTCTGGAAATCTAGGTATATTATGTCCACTGGGTGCCCCTTGTCCGCATGTTTATTAACCCCTTCAAAGAATTCTAATAGATTAGTTAGACACGACTTCCCTCTGCAGAAACCATGCTGACTTTTGCCCAACAATTCGTGCTCTTCTACGTGCCTTGCAATTTTATTCTTTACTATTGTTTTCTACTAATTTGCCTGGTACTGATGTTAGACTTACCGGTCTATAATTGCCAGGGTCTCCTCTGGAGCCTTTTTTAAATATTGGCGTTATATTGGCCGTCTTCCAGTCATTGGGTACCGAAGCGGATTTAAAGGATAGGTTACAAACCACTGTTGTTCACTCCGCAATTTCACATTTGAGTTCTTTCAGAACCCTTGGGTGAATACTGTCTGGTCCTGGAGACTTGTTACTATTCAGCTTATCAATTAACTCCAAAACCTCCTCTAATGTCACTTCAATCTGGGAGGGTTCCACAGATTTGTCACCTAAAAAGGCTGGCTCAGATTTAGGAACCTCTGTAACATCCTCAGCCGTGAAGACTGAAGCAAAGAAATCATTTAATCGCTCCGCAATGGCACTGTCTTCCTTGATCGCTCCTTTTATATCTTTATCGTCCAAGGCCCCCACTGCTTCTTTAGCGGGCTTCCTGCTTCTAATGTATTTAAAAAACATTCTACTATCATTTTTTGACTTTTTGGCTAGCTGTTCCTCCAAATCTTTTTTGGCTTTTCTTACTACGTTATGACACTTAATTTGGGAGTGTTTATGTTCCTTCCTATTTTCCTCACTAGGATTTGACTTCCACTTTTTAAAAGCTGCCCTTTTCTCTCTCACTGCCTTTTTAACATGGCTGTTAAGCCATAGTGGTTCTTTGTTAGGTCTCTTACTGTGTTTTTTCATTTGGGGTATACATTTAAGTTGGGCCTCTAGTATGGTGTCTTTAAACAGTTTCCATGCAGCTTCCAGGGATTTTAGTTTAGTTACTCTACCTTTTAGTTTCTGTTTAACTAGCTTCCTCATTTTAGTGTAATTCCCCTTTTTGAAATTAAATGCCAGAGTGTTTGACCGCTGCGGTCTTCTTCGCAACACAGGAATATTAAAAGTTATTATATTGTGGTCACTATTTCCAAGTGGTCCAGTAACAGTTACCTCTTGGACCAGATCCTGCGTTCCAGTCAGGACTAGATCGAGAATTGACTCTCCCCTTGTGGGTTCCTGTACTAGCTGCTCCAAGAAGCAGTCATTTAAGGCATCAAGAAATTTAATCTCTGAATCCCGTCCTGAGGTGACATGTACCCAATCAATATGGGGATAATTGAAATCTCCTATTATTACTGTGTTTTTTATTGTGATAGCCTCGTTAATCTCCCTTAACATTTCAGCATCACTATCACTGTCCTGGTTAGGTGGTCGGTAATATATTCCTAATGCCATATTCATATTAGAGGAATGAATTGTTATCCATAATGATTCTACGGAACATTTTGATTCCTTTAGGATTTTTACTTCATTTGATTCTATATTATCCTTCACATATAGTACCACTCCGCCACCCGCACGACCTGTTCTGTCTTTCCGATATAATTTATATCCCGGTATGATAGTGTCCCAATGATTGTCCTCATTCCACCATGTTTCTGTGATGCCTATTATGTCAACTTCCTCCTTTGATATGAGGTACTCCAGTTCACCCATCTTATTAGACAGACTCATAGCATTTGTGTAAAAACACTTTAAAAAACTACCACTATTTATATGTCCGCCTTTCGCAGACGCCTTGGATTTTTTTATATGCGATTGTTTCACATCTGATCTTGCCCATATATTATTTCCCACGTTCCCCATCTGACTAACTTCTAGGGCATCCCTATCTATGGAGCCTCGTGTAAGAGAAGTCTCCGTCCGATCCACGTGCTCCCCCGCACCAATCGGCTTTCCCCCACCTCTTAGTTTAAAAACTGCTCTACGACCTTTTTAATGTTTAATGCCAGCAGTCTGGATCCATCTTGATTTAGGTGGAGCCCATCATTCCTGTATAGGCTCCCCCTACCCCAAAAGTGTCCCCAGTTCCTAATAAATCTAAACCCCTCTTCCCTACACCATCGTCTCATCCACGCATTGAGACTCTGAAGTTCTGCCTGTCTATCTGGCCCTGTGCGTGGAACTGGAAGCATTTCAGAGAATGCCACCATAGATGTTCTGGATTTCAGTCTCTTTCCTAGTAACCTAAATTTGGCCTCCAGAACATCTCTTCTACCCTTCCCTATGTCATTGGTACTGACATGTACCACGACCACCGGCTCCTCCCCAGCACTGCCCATAAGTCTGTCTAGATGCCTTGAGAGATCCGCAACCTTCGCGCCAGGCAGGCAAGTCACCATACTGTTCTCCCGGTCATCACAAACCCAACTATCTATATTTCTAATGATCGAATCCCCCACTACTAAAACCTGCTTCTTCCTAACAGCTGGTGCTCCCTCCCCCGGAGAAGTATCCTCAGCGCGAGAGGATACCATAGCACCCTCTGGAAGGAGGGTCCCAACTATGGGATGGTTTCCCTGTGCTCCCATTGACTGCTCTCCTTCCCTGAGCCTTTCTTCCTCCGTAACAGCATCAGGACTGTCAGATTGGAGGTGGGACAGCCCTACTATGTCCCGGAAAGTCTCATCAACAAACACCTCTGCCTTCCTTAGCTCCTCCAGTTCACCCACCCTGGCCTCCAAAGCATGCACTCGGTCTCTGAGGGCCAGGAGCTCCTTGCATCGAGCGCACACATACGCCACCCGCCCACAGGGTAGGTAGTCATACATACTGCACTCGACACAATAAACAGGATAGCTCCCACTCTGCTGCTGGGCTTCTGCCTCCAATTCCTACTCTAATTATATATGAGGGTTTAATTAAATGTTTCAGATAGAGGTTGTTATAAAGGATTTAAGTTTAAGGGCAATGGAAATCACTGGCTCCCTCCAAGCTCCCCCTCTAAACCCCCCTCTGAAAACTCCCGCCTGTTAGCACTCACCCTGTTCGCAAGCTTTAAGTGCTCGGCCTCCCTGATAGCTCCTCCCTCTGCTTACAGCTCAGCCAATCAGCACACGGTGTTTCAATTCAAACCTAATCAAGACTCACAGCTTCCAACTGCCTGCCTGAGCACACGGCCTTTCAAACAAACACTCAGCTCAGCACTCCAAACTCCAAACAAACAAACAAACACAAGCAGCCACTTACCCCAAGGTGCTTTAGTTTGCTCCTTCCTTCTCCTCCTCCAAGACAGCCTCTCAAAACTCCCTCCTGTTCGCAAGCACCCGGTCGCAAAAAAGCTTAATTTTGAGGGTGGGTGAGTTAAAGAAGAAATGTGTTGGGAATAGATCTAGCTGGAGCACTTACACAAAATACTAGTGTGGAGATGCAGAGTAACCTTTGGATGTTTTTGGTTTTGGTTTTTTCCCCTATGGAAACACTGCTGGAGACTGGCAGCCTTACAGGAGGGTGCTCAGATTTTAGGTAAGAGTTAAAGAGAGGCAATAAGCAATCTGACAAGCTCTTTAGCTTATGGATTGCTTCCTAATCCCACACTCCTGTATTCAGCTAATTAGGGCTGTGTAGTAAACATCACCAAGAACAGGGGCAAGAGAAGCCTGAATTAAAAGGTGCACGATCCTAAAGTGAACATACTCATAAGTGGTTTCCCCCGATGGCAGGGTGGCCTAATGGTTAGCTATCTTGTAGAGCCTAGAGGCCTGGAGTGTCGGTCTGCAGCCCACCCCTAAAGCCTGTAGTGTTAGTTTGGGGTGTTGCCCCAAGATTCGAGCTTCCCCTCTACCCAGTGAAGGATTCAGAGTCTCCTTCTTTCAGCAGCTGACCAAGCGGCAGCTCTGACTCAGGTGCTGCACACAACAGAGACAGCTCTTGGGTGATCAGCCCCCAGCTGGCTTAGCTTCTCCTCTTTGATACTGCCTCCAAGCCTGACACCAGCTACAGGTGAACTGCGGTGGGGCTAATTGGGCAAAGAGGCTCTGTTTAACCCTTGCCTTACCTAGCCTTCCTGTTGCTCCCTTTTGATACTATACCTCAAACTAGAACAGTCTGGCATTAACCATGCCTATGCTAAGGAAATGCTAACATCAATTTTAGCAAACATCTTTGATTCGGAATATATTCCAATGGTTCCCCTTCTCACGGGACGAAAGGGGAAAAAACAAGAAAGGAATCTGATTTATGCACAACATCAGCTCTGAAGTGGCATTATTAACACAGAACTGTAATTACAGCACTGAGCCAGCAACCACTAAATGTGTTGCAGCATCAAGCTTACAACCTAGTTTTCCCTCATTCAATCATGCTCTATAGGTTTTTATGAAGTTTGCCATTAATATTTTATAACACCGGCAATAAGCTAGACTGTGAGGATACAGCAATTACCAATTAAAAACTGCAATCCCATTTTAAGAGTTAATTCTGATAGTGAAGATGTGTGTGACACAAAATAATCATAATAAAAAGCCAACCTCTAGTTCATTTTGTGGTTTTAGATATTCGTGATTTTTTTAAAGAGCAAACTAGTTTTATTTGTGTTTGCAATTCTTGTTTCCAGAGAATATTCAGTTACAGCAGTCCTGAGTCAAGGCTCCATATATGTGACTGGCAGGAGTGACATTGCTATGTGTTCTTGGCTATCACCAATGAGGAAGATGAGTCTCCCATACAACAGGTGAAATTCTATCATGATTTCTGAAAGGCATTTACTGTGAGCCCACAGTGCCACATTACCTTAACCTTCAATAAGAAGAGTGCAACTTCTATCAGTTTACACCCTCTGCAGACTGAAGGCAAAGCCACCAGGAAAATGACCTTCAAAATGTGACCACCGTGGCTCTTATCAACACGAATTTCCCGAAACACTTTTGATTTCTGAACAAGGCCCCAGAATATGACTAAGGGTTGAAGAAAAAATACTCTGCTTTCATTTATGAAACTCATTCATGAAACAGTAAAAAGTAACCAAATGAATCTTCTCCCACATTAGCGTGCCCTTCTTACAATCTGCTACAAGCTGCTAGAATGATGACCTTTCAAGAACCACGCTCACAGACAAAATGAATCCTGAATAGATGTAAAGAGACACCTTGTTTCCTTGACAGCAACGAAGGGTCCTGTGGCACCTTATAGACTAACAGAAAAGTTTTGAGCATGAGCTTTAGTGACCACAGACTCACTTCATCAGATGCTGGACCAGCATCTGATGAAGTGAGTCTGTGCTCACGAAAGCTCATGCTCAAAACTTTTCCGTTAGTCTATAAGGTGCCACAGGACCCTTCGTTGCTGTTACAGATCCAGACTAACATGGCTACCCCTCCGATACTTGTTTCCTTAGGAACTAGGGATGCCAGATAACAAAATGTGCCATAAATTCAAGCCAGGGCCAGCATCCGGCCCTGCTCTGCCTCCCTCCTGGCCCTGCTCCAATGCCCCTGGATTGGCAGCTGGCCTGCTCTGCCAGTCCCAGCCAGATAAACAGCCCCATGTCAGCTGGCCCCAGCTGGGTAACAGGCACTGCAGCATGCTGGTCAATTGAATATGCCAGTTATCTGGGTGCCAGATAACTGAGAGTTTACTGTAAAGCAATTTTATTCAGCAGAGACTACAAAAGCCCCCTGCAATGCCCAGAAAAGAATATGCAATCTTTAATATCTCCTTAAATAAATGAGATATGATTTGTACGTAGAGTCACAGTGAGTATGCTTATACGCAACATGATGTCAGGATGCTGATAAAGACAAAAAATTGGCAATCTTTATTTCAATGAATCTTTCAATTGCCCAGGATGCTAGGTATACTCCTTCTGGATTATATCGGAAGCATGGATGTAGGGAAAAGAGAAAGGAGCTGGAGCAAGATGGGCTGTGAGGTAGCACAAAAGCCTCCTTCCTATACTCAGCTGAACTCACCAGCAAGGGGGCTCCCTCCTATATGTTCCTGTTGGCAACACAGTAGTCACCTAGTAAATATAGGTACCTCCCTTGAAAAGAACGCTAATTTAGTAAACTCTTCCATATTTGACAAAGACGGTCTTTGCCCATGAAAGCTTATGCTCCAAAATATGTTAGTCTACAAGGTGCCACACGACTTCTTCTTGCCTTTCATATCCCTCATTCTATCATCCGGAACTCACAAATAACCATAATCGGCTTTTTAACCATAAGTAAATGTTAGTTACAATTTCCATAAGTACAATATAATTAAATAAAAATAAGTACAGCAAATGCAGTATATGTTTACAGTGTACAGTACTAATGTTGTTGGTAAATAAAGAACTCTGCATACATTTTTGTTTACTGTACGGTATCGAGTCTTGTTTTTTCTCTAGTGCTATGCGTTGCTAGGTATACCTCTCTAGTATCCAAAATATTTGAACGAACAGCAACCTCCCATCTCAGGGCTGCCAGATATGACAGAGTTTACGATAATACTGCAAGTTTGAATATATCCATCTAACTTCACAATTACATCACGCCATTCCAGAAAGTCATGGACTATGCTCCACGCTTCTGAAGTCAATGGGAGGTTTTTCATTGATATCAGTAAGCCTGCAATTGATCGGGTCCCATTTCCTGAAAGATGACAATTACTACCTTGACTTACATGGATGACAGTTTTAATCTTTTCACAACAGTCATCAGTAAGATCTTTCCAGTTGTCTTCTAAAGAAATCAGCACCATTTTGTTCCTTTCTAGCGATATTCCCCATGCCAGATCTTTCCTGGTCAAAGCTCAGAACTGGCCACAAAAAAGCAAGGAATGCCTGAACTAGCCACCTCACAAGTATTATCGGGATGGAATTGCACTCCTTTGTTATTTGGCTTCAGAGAAGTATCCAGAAAATGAGTCTAAAAGGAGAATATCAGAATTTCATCTTTAAATTTCATTTGGAGGCAGTATTTCCCTATTTTAAATTAAAAAGCGGAGTCAGATACAGATACTTTTTTCCACTTTTACAGCCATATCATTCAATCCATTTACCTGTATGTTCCTTCTAATAACTTGTACAGTATATACAATCTGAGCGCAAGAACTTCCCAAACCCAGCACCAGACCATTCCTCTCTCTCATCTTCCCCGCTCTGAAAAGAAGCCAATTCACCTGTCACATCAATGAAGCTGCCACCACACTACTAATATTCATTTCCTTTTTCCGGTGGATGTTTTCATCGTTCAAACACAAATATACTTCAAGATCAGTCAAGACAAGTAAACCAAGTTCCACCACCTGCTGGCCCTCCAGGACAAGGCCTCAGCCACTGCCTACACAGCTGAAGAGCCCCAGTTAGATTTTTCATTGAAGCTGATATGACGCGTAAGGTTGATGACCCTCCCACTTTGGCAGAGCATCTCTTGGAACCAAGCCTTTTCTCCTGTAGGCTACTGCAGCCAATCCAGGAGATTCTGAGTGCCAACAGTCTGGCAGTGCAGCAGAGCTAAGGCAAGCTTCCTGCCTGCCCTTGTCCTGAGCTGCTCCCAAAAGTGGTTGTCACCATCCCTGTGGAGGCTGGGGGAGGGTGTCTCCGTGCTCTGCCCCCACCCTGAGCACTGATTCCACAACTTCCATTGGACGGCACCTATGGCCACAGGGTGCTGCAGAGACAGTGGGCTTGGGCAACAGTGTGTGGAGACGCATAGGACCTATTGCCAGAGGGGTGTGCTGTCACATTTGGGAGCTGTCCTTCATCCCATCCCCTTCCCCATTCTAATCTCACCCCATCCCAGAGCCACCATCTCCACTGCAAACCATGTCCCAGCCTAGTGAAAGGGAGTGAGGATGGAGGACAGCAAGAAGTGGAAGGAGGTGGGGGATTGAGTGAGCACAGTGCCACAGTGAAGGGGCAGGACAGGAGCAGGCCCTCAGGATAGGGGCAGGACAAGGATATTTGTGTTTGTATAATTAGAGAATTGGCAACCCCAGGACCAAGCTACTTTCAGCAGCCCCAGGTCTTCTGCAGGAAGACAATAAATTTTAAACACAGTTGCATAACCAAGTCTGCTGATTGTGTGAATCCGCTGCACAGCCATTACTGATTTTACCCTCAGAGGTAGGAAGTTGCAACTTAAGGCCCTGATCCCATAATTATTGACTTACTGTAGGAATGATGAGCAGGACATTTTCAATAAATACCTAAATTAAAAGTATTTTCTTAGACACTTTCCTTTAACTCATTTACTAACTTACTTCAGCAACCAGACCTTTGATAAAATCCAGTTTAAAACCAATACGCTGGTCCTTTGAGAAAATGTGGAACAAACCCAGTAGATATGTGGAAATTTAACATTTACTTTTATAAAAATGGTTTTGAAACCCCCTGTTGTTTTGCTTAACAAAAATAATAAAAATTGACTGTTCAGTGCTAGCTTTATTTCATTTCTAAAATGGCATGGCATACGGCACAGTATTGCCAAATGGAATGGTGTATAGCTGCTGTGCTTTGGACTTGTCACTGACAAATTTTATCCAAAATGGGGGGAAAACCCCACATACACTCAAGGTGTACAAGATTTAAACTAAGAAATACAGCAATCGATGAAAGTGTATCTTCCCTGCTGTAGGGAGAATGTTACTTTCTGGTCGGAGCAAGAAAAGCCGTGTACAGTATGGTCTCAGAGTTTGCGAATCCAGAATACACAACCCCACTCTTATGCAGCTGACCCCGACTCATACTTTATACAGCAAACCCACCAGATACACCCAGATGCAGGATGGGGAGCAGATCCCCCTGTCAAAGTGAAACAGAGCTGGCAGCTCTTCCCCTGAGTGCCGCCAGGAGGGGGTCGGGGGTCTCTAGCAACTGCCGAATGCCCCAGCTCCAGCCACTGTCACATGTCCCAGCCCCAACCCACCTGGCCCGGCTGCAACCCCCACAAACCCAGCTCAACTCCACCCCCTCACCCTTCCTGCATCCCTAACCCACCCCAGGCTTAACCCCCTCTGTCTCCCTCCCACACCCCAACCCACTGCCTAAGCCCCTGACTTATGTGAATTTCAGGGTACACTAGGGTTGCATGGAACACAACCCTCGCGTATCTTGGGGGAATTAGTGTGCTGCAAGAACCAATTTGTAATGTATAGTCTCAGTAAAAATATTTGCTGTTGTCTTCATTGAGTTCATTTAATTACAGAGATTTCACCAGCCAAAATATTAATGCAGACATGAATAAAAGAGGCTGCTTATTTATGTTGTTTGCCTGGAACTCTCTCCTCATTCCAGAGAAACTCCCCCTCTGTTTTCTAAATTCACTTCAAAGCTGGCTTCCTCATATGCTATCGCTCAGCAAAAATACTGTCACTGGCCTCTCCCTTTACTGGTTGATATACAAATGAAGAGAGAAAGATAGTTTAAAGAGAATGTGTTTTGTACTATCTTTTTATTTAATCTGCAAACGGAGGTCATTGCAGGGAGATGAAGACAGTCATCTCTTTTTGTTTCTGTCCTGTTCAGCATTAACCATAAAATTTTTCTTTCACACTTAATGCAAGCCAATTATTCTAATGTACTTGTCTGGTTTTCAGGAAGTATTAGTCATAGTGGCTATCAGCAAGATCCTGAGGTTCCCTCTTTGTCAAACTACCACTTAAAACCATGTGATTTATTGAGTAAATGCTGAGTAAGATCTTTAGGATGTGACTACTATTTTTATTTGAACTTCCTCTCACAGGTGATATTGCTAACAGGTTTCCATTTGCACATGTTTTGTATGTGGGGGAACGGGTGGGTGGAATTCATCAATAATCTGAAATCCACATACAAGTAACTGGAATCAGGTTTCATTACACCCACTTTCAGAAAAACTTAATGGAAAGCTGGGAAGGTCCAAAGACATCTAGGACCATTTTAGAGAGAGATAAAATCATGCAAATATGCTCTGAAATAAAATGTTTTGCTTAGAGATGTGGTTTAATTTAATATAAAACTCCAGGCAAAGCACAGAGTGTGTAAACCCTACACTCTTCCCTGAAGTTCCCATATTGCTCTCCACATTCCCCTATGCCCTGCCTCATTTACAAGTCACATAGCTCAGTGGCGGGCATCTCCACTCAACGCAGTGTCAGTGACACAAAGAATAATGAAAGGTGGTGGCAGTTGTTTGGAAAGCCAAAAGAGCATTATGGAACTTTGAGATGCTCAGGAACACTAAGCAAAAACCCTGAAAAGCTCACACATATGACACAAGCTGACAACTCTGCAGATGATACAAAGAACAAAAACAGCCAAAACCGGAACTTCATCCAGAGGCACCCGGGGGCCCTGACTCCTGCACTGCACATCTCATATTGTCCTGACAAAGATGTGAGCAATCTGACCTAGTGTTCTAAGCAGGAATCAGTCCAAGTCAGATACCAGGAGGTCAGTGCCCAAAATGGGCCAGCAGGCAGACTGAAAATCAGGACCTGGTGGGCAGGCAGGGTCAGGAGGTTGGAAAGTCACTTTAAGACAGACCACTCGTCATGTGTCAGGAGGCAGGCACAGTCAGATTAAAGACCTCAAATCAATACCAAGGTTAAGGACAAAGCAGGGTCAGAAACCAGAACCAAAGGCCTATCACAAGTAGGTACCAGCCAATCCATGAACTGTGAGTCACTCAGATTTTGGGGGAGGTACTTCCTGCATGGTCTCACAGGGTCCTCCTATAGAAGCCCAGTCTAAGCCTGCTGTGGCAACATGGCAGTGACAATAGCACACCACCACTATGGTCTCAAAGTCTAACCCACCAGGTTCTTATGCATCTGTGCATTTACTGGGATATTTCTTTTGCCATACAGTGAAGGCTCCCGAAAGTGATAGAAGGAAGCCAACACAAATTTATGTTCCTCAAGATCTACTCAACCCAAGTCCATAAGACATTCACCCACAACCTCAGTCATGTGAAGCATGGAGAGCCCATGAAGCAGAAAGCGCTGTGAGCACTAACATGCACAATTGTACATATGTACAGATCAAAAGAAAAAAAAATACTCTAACACCTAAGAAAACAAAGGGAAACAGGAGCAAAGGCTCTGTATGACTGAGTGTGCTGGACCGTAAATAAAAGATGGCAGTCTTCTAGTTATTACCAGCCCAGTGGGCCTATTCATTATGTCACTCCTAGGGTGAGTCCCGTACACGTATAAGTTTGGCAAGATTGCTTCACGATGCTGCCATCTCTGACATCACATTTTCCCCAATTTCATCAGCAGTGAGTTTATTTATTTATTTATTTATTTATTTATTCATGTATATAAATAAGTTATGGAGACTGACAGGTTCGGTCCCTGAGACCCCCTTGGCACTGTCACTTGAGGTGCTGAAATACCAATGAGTCCACCTTCCTGTCCGCAGGGGTGCCCCTCAACTCAGTCCTGCTGATCCAGGCCCTCATGTCTCCTCCAGCAGTGACACAGAGGTAGTAGGGTCATAGCCTCTGCAGTACGATACAGCTGCTGAGATCAGATCAGCTCAGGGAAGGCACAACTAAAGGGACCTGCCTCAGAACCCAAACGCATGGATTTTTTGGGACACAAATTACAGAAAAATCTGTCTTACTTTGTATAAAGTTTTATACAAGGCAAGCTCATGTTCACCCTTTTTCAGGATAAAGAGAGACATGCACAGATACCTTGCCCCCACAAGCAACAATTACTTACACTAGGTTTACTAATTAAAAAAAGAGTGATTTCATTAAGCATAAAAGGTAGAAATTAAGCGATCGTAAGAGATAGCAGACAAAACAAAAGAAAACAGAATATGCAAGCTAATCTCAATGTACCTACATGTAATATCTCACTCACAGCATTGTTACACTAAGCTTTTTTCACAGACTGGAAAGCATCCTAGTCCCGACTTAAGCATTCCCCCCACATTCAGTCTTAGATGTTTCCAACAGTCGTAGTGGGCAGAGTAGCCAGGGAGAACTGATGACCAAGATTAACTCACTCACCACCCATAAACAGGTTTTACATACAGTGGGAAGCCTTTGTGTTCAGTCTAAACTTTATACTTTCATTCAATTCCTTTGTCTGTTTTCAAGTTTTAAGCTACTATCTTAAACTTTGTAAACTGATTATGCTGTCCAATTCCATTCATTTTCTGAAAAGCATTTCATCCAAGATAATATTTTTGTCAATTACATTGCATACATTTTAAATTGAATGCTGTTTAAGAAGTGCTCTTTCATCTTCTATGTTTTTGTTAATGCTTTTCAACCTTTTTTATTTCTTAAGATCTGACAGACTTACCAGCGCTTGCAAGAGGACAAAGAGTGTCTAGTTATTTCTTTTTGTTTCTTTGTTTTATTTCTCTAGTGCTGCAGCTACATGGTATTCTGCTATCGGAAGTGGAATGCAAATGAGTGAGATCAAAAATGCAAATGAATCATTAATTTACGTATCCCATGCCTCATTTGCATATTCCCACACAATTGCCCTTCAGGAAGAGGGTTTTCTGGAAGCAAACACAGCTGTGTAGTTGGGGTTCCTTTGAAAACAAACCCTGTTTTCAAAAGAACCCCTCTTCCTGAAACAAAATAGGAAGAGGGCTCTTTTGAAAATGGGGTTTGTTTTTGAAGGAACCCCTATCCACATGGCTGTTTTTGCTTCCAGAAAAGCTCTTCTGGAAGCATGATTGCACGGGAATATGCAAATGAGGTACGACATATCTAAATCTGTGCTTCATTTGCATTCCACTTCTGCAAGCTGAATGCAGCGTAGATGTAGCCTAAAATTCAGTCATTAATTTGAATAAGCAAATGCTCTTTTTGAGGCCTTTTAATTTTCAGTCAGCCCCTGACTCCTGCTGGAAGAAAACACTCATAACACTCATATTTAGGCTAAAGAAAAACAAAAACAAAACAAAACAAAAAAAACCTAAGACATTTGAGATAAAGTATGTTACTTTTCAAAAGCCAAAGAGAAAAGTTTAAGTAATGTTTTTCAATATACAAAATTAACACAGGAATAATTGCAATTTTGAACATGCACTGTTTACACATGTGGAAGGGTAGAGCTGCATCTACATAGCCCCTCCCTTTCAGAAGGGGCATGCACATCAGTGAAACTGGAAATGCAAAGGAAGAACATATTTAAATATCTCACACCTCATTTCAATATTAGTGCATGATCTGGCTTCCGTCATAGCCATTTCTGGAACCCAAAGCAGGACAGGGTTTGAAAGGAAAACCCCCTTTCGAAAGAATCCTTCTTCCGCTCTTGTTTCTTCTGGAAGCCATACACAAATGAGGCATGAGATATTTAAATCACAGAATCCTAGGGCTGGAAGGGACCTCAGGAGGTCATCTAGTCCAGCCCCCTGCTTCAAGCAGGATCAACCCCCACTAAGTCATCCCAGCCTTATTTGCATTTCCGATCTTGCTCATTTGCACGCCCCTTCTGAAAGGGGGGGGCCATGTAGACGCAGCTTAGGTGTTCTGAAATAACTCAGTACTTAGCATAAGATAGGATACTAATCTGTTTCTAGCCAATGTATGTATGTGCGAACACACACGTGCAAGTACAGAAATA
Organism: Carettochelys insculpta; assembly: GCF_033958435.1. Lineage (NCBI taxonomy): Eukaryota > Metazoa > Chordata > Testudines > Carettochelyidae > Carettochelys > Carettochelys insculpta. The sequence continues at coordinate 86,722,645 of NC_134139.1, read as the reverse complement.
TTACCTAAATATGAAATACTTAACATCAGTAAAATAACCAGGAAGGAACGAATTAACACTCTGTTTAAACTTCACATAGCTATACAGGTTGTGGGAAAAGATGGGGTTGGGGAGAGCTACCTTTGTGCTACCTGTAATTCCTCAGGTGGCTCACATAGGGTGGGGTCCACCAGTCTACCCATCTGAAGCTCCAACCAAGTGGTGAATATAGTGAAACAAAAGAGTCATTTTTTTAAACAAGTTTTGGTTTTCTCTGAACGGCAGGAACACAACATAAAACAAAAAACAGGGTTTTAACACAAAGAAAGCCTACACATATATCTGTCTAAGGCTTAAGTAGGAGTATCTTATTCCAAAGACCTCAATCTTTGGTGACTGGGTCATTCAGTCTGCTCCTCAGTAGTCTGTTTCACCCTCCCCTGTCCTTCAGGGTTGGTCTGTTTCTCCATCCAAGGCTCTTTGTTGCAGTTTTTCCTGCATGGATCCCCCCTGTGGTTATAAGCTGGGACGTCCCCGTGCCTCACCAAATCAGGCTATTGAGCTCAGCATGCTCAGAGGCTAAATATCCATACATTATCTTGTGAGTATCAGTAACTGGGGATGAGGCCTGTATTTGAAGCTATTGTCCTAGTTCCTGCATTCCTGCAACAAAGCCATGCTTAAATTAGACCTTTGTGGTCACATAGCAAACAAAACAGTAACAGTCACACAAACAGATGGGATATATAATATTCATGAAATATAACAGGCATTCCTGTGCCATGTGAAGGACGTGGCATACTAAAATTTCAGGGGGATTAATTTTTGTGGAGGTGGAGGGGAGAAGTGTGGGTCTTAAAAAATATCAGACTCATAATGAAAAGCTGACTTTACCCTTAACTTTAGAGCAGCTATTGCTGCATCACAAACAGTAACTGTACATAAGGATTGCTAATGGTACCTAACACATGCTGTGCCAAGTTCAGAGAATGACTTCATGAAAGATTACCCAGCTAGCAAACTTCTGGCTGTTCCAGTGTACCTCATTTTCAACTTCTTCAGAGAACTTGAAGCACAGAAAATCTATAATCACAACAGCACCCCTCATAATACAGAAAAGGAACCAGACAGCCACACTGCAGTTGGCTGCTTTTGAACGAGAGAAGAGAGAAAGAGAAATACCATCAAAGGGATGTTTTGCACACACTGGAAAGCTGAATACAGGAGATGAGAGCTACAAACACCATCAAAGCGGTATAAAAATAATAGGAAAAAAAATTAACAATGAAGAAATCACTCAGGATTTAACTGAAGAAAGTCAGATACTATAGGAGAGATGATCATGAAAAAGAATATGCTCCCTGACAGGATGTATATAGCAAAGCTTCCAAATTATGTCAAAGATGAGCTAGGAGAAGATAAGGGTTGGAGCAGTGTGATGTTCAACTGAGAACAAACTAAATTATGAGATGACTTCCAATAATGATACCTTCAGAGGGGCCAGCAGCCTTGCCGTGTCACTGGGCAAGATAGGGGAGGCCTGACTCCGTGCACATGGAGGGGACAGGGCATCGGGCAGAAAGGGAAGGACTGGAGGCATCCATCCGTGAGTGCTGCCTGGAGCATACCACGCTCCAGCCAGCCCTCAGAGTCAACTGGAGTATGTGGCGCTGCGCTCCAGCAGTAATTTGTAGGCCCAAGCCCTTTTGAATCACAAGGCCCCTGGGCAACTGCCCCCATTGCCCCCGCCCATGTCAGTGGTACTAGGTACCTTATTATACAGACTGAAAAGTGAAAGACGGTAATTGCTGTTTTACAAAGACCTGTGTTTCATATTAGCTGTTTATAATCTACCCATTGGGCAGAAATGGCCATCAACAACGGTGGCAGCAACATGTTCACTTGCCTTTTGAAAGCTCTGAATTATATCTTATACCCTTATTTTAATCAAAGCAATGGCCTGTAAGCGATACAAAAATGTTTTATCTTAATCAATCTCACTCATGAATACACCTATATTCAGCAGCAATTCTTACAACTTATGAGGATTACAATAATGAAGACTCACATACAAAAGGAAATGTGTTTTTGTTGCAAAGTGGTCAAAAGATATAGCTTTCTATAGAAAGGATGCGGTCAGAGGAAATGGCAATGTGCTTAAAGATGCAATAGGATCATTTTACCTCAGCAATATGAATATTGTATTTCATTAACAAGTCAAGTACTGTAACCCAATAATGTGCAGAAAATAATCACCGTGAATAATGCAGCATAATGAGGTTTTTTTTTTTTTGAAAAAAGCCTTATAGTACGTTAGAATTAGAAACGAGCTACTTAAACACAATTATTGTAACTAAGACCACCAAAAAGTAACTTAATTCCAACTAAAGCTTCCTCGTACTAGAATTCTGTCGCATTTCAAATTTGAAACACTTTGAACAATTTGTCTGTTTTATTTTCTTACAGAAATCATTAGTAATAAAGATGTTTGTTTTTAGTTGAATTTGCACACACAGGTAGTATATTTCATTAAGTACTGTGCAGGTATAAATCCAAACTGTGTGTACAGATCAGCTACTTCCATAGATAAGAAACTCACATGTTAAAATTACATGGGCAGAGACTTAGACACTCGAAATTGTAAATCAAATTCAGTAATTCAAATTCAGACGGCACTAAAACTATCACAGCTGCCAAAATAGAACTAATGACCAGCTCTGCCAAGAGACTGGGTGAGTTTTATTTTTTTGAGAATGCAATGCAAACTGGAACCTAGTCAGACTAGGACTTCTTTCTTCTCCACTTACTTCTCTCTAGCCCGGGGTCAGGAACCTTTCCGAGGCAGAGTGCCAAAATTTGACATTTTGACTTAGACTTTGTACCGTCCGAGTCCCGGTGATAATTTTTAGAGTTACTAATAATCCTACTTACAACATCTTAATTAATAAATAAATTAAGATGAAGAGCTTTACTGTTTAGGTGGTGGTTGGTAGCATTAGCTGGTCTTTTGTTAATTCACAGGTGGCACAGTTTTGAACAAGCTCCTGGCTGCATGGGGGAGGAAGGGTAGGACTGAGCTCCTGTCTCACATGCCGATGAAAATCAGCTTGTGTGCCACTCTTGGCACTCATCCCGGGGGTTGCTGACCCCTGCTCTAGACTAAATAAAGTGTCCAACAAATGAGGGAAGAACAAAGGTACATGAATTTATTTCAGCCCTGACAATATCCTAAGCTAAATATTTACAGACGTGAAAACTGTTAAAAAGTCATAAACCAGGCTTTTAGATGTAGTAAATGAATAAACATAAACAAAAAGAACAATAATTAAAATAAGATCTGTCTGTTCAGTCATTATTTATAATTAGATTTTTGTGGCATCAGATTTGTACTAGGTTCTACTAGTTACATATAGCCTACCCATCTGTGATATGCAGGGCAGGAACAAACTTTTTGTTTGGTATCAGCACAGAACCTAGCACAATGGAGTTCTAGTCCATGAATAGGAATCCTAGGTGCTATGGTAACACAAATAAGTAAACAAATAAATAAATATTTAGGAGAATTGTATCTTCTATCCTTTGATCCAGCTATTTTGTGGTTGTCCTTTTTGCCAGGGTAGATCCAATCAATCTGTGCCCTTCTCCTTATGTTAATTTCAATGCCATACTAACTATTCCATTTCCAACCCTGAACAAGAGTGTGTACGCAACCAAACATGCCATAGTACCTTCTGCAGCTAACCTCAGAGGGTGTGTCTACACTGCAATTAAATGCCCATGGCTGGCTTTGCAGGGGCACAGAGCTCAGGGTTGAGCCCAAGGCCAAATGTCTACCCAGCAACTTTACAGCCCCACAGCTGCCTTTTTCAGAAGCTAGGAATTGGTGATAGGGGATGGATCACTTGGTCACTGCCTCTTCTGTTCATTTTTTCTGGGGTGCCTGTCATAGGCCACTGTCAAGGGATAAGATGCTGGGCTAGATGGACCTTTGTTCTGACCTAGTATGGCTGTTGTTATCTTCTTATGTTCAGACCCAGCTACCTGAGCCTGAGTCAGCTGACATGGGCCAGCCATGGATATTTCATTGCAGTGTAAACATACTCAGAGAGGCCCCTTTAAAAGCTTGGAACCAAGGGCTTGTCCATACTACTTCTTAAGTCCATAGCAGTTAAGTCGCTCAGAGGTATGAAAAAGCTACCACCCAAATGACTAATATACATCAATTTTGAGTGGTGTCTGTCCCACTGTATTTCAACAGGAGATGCTCTCCTACAGACATAGCTTCCACACCTCATTGAGTAATTACTCTGATGGAATAGGGCTCTCCCATTGGCACAGCACCTCTTCATCAGACATGCTAAAACCCAAAGAGTATTTTAGAACTGAGAAGATTGATATACTATACTACAAGTTAAGGTGCTTCAAGCATGTCCATTTATAAACTCCATATTGTTCAGGTTTTTGCTCAGGACACAGCACCACTGACATGATCTTTGGTGTTCCTCAGGTCCAGGAAAAGTGCATAGAGCAGAACTTGGAGCTGTATGCTGTCTTTATATACTTGACCAAGGCATTTGACACCATCAACAGAGAAGCCCTGTGGATCATCCTGTCAAAACTTGGCTGCCCGAGAAGATTCGTTAACCTCATACGCCTGTTCCACGATGATATGACTGGCTTTGTTCTTTCAAATGGCAAGTCCTCAGATCCATTTGAGATATCCAATGGTGTGAAGCAAGGGTGCATGCCGGCCCCAGTGTTATTCAACCTCTTTTTCATGTGTCTTCAGCCATGCAGTTAGGGAGCTGGACCATGGAGTCTACATAAAATACAGACTTGATGGGTCACTTTTCGACCTTTGTCATCTGAATGCTAAAGCCAAGACGCTTGAGAGGCTCATCCTTGAAGCCCTTTTTGCTGACAACTGTGCACTTATGGCACGCAAGGAATATGATCTCCAGTTCATCATCAACAAGTTTGCTGATGCCATTCACCTCTTTGGTTTGACCATCAGCCTAGGAAAGACCGAGGGACTGTTTCAACCTGCTCCAGGATGTGCTGCTCTCCCCGTTTCAATCTTTATTGAAGGAACAGAGTTAAAAACAGTAGAGGAGTTCAAGTACCTTGGCAATGTAATAGCCAAGGATGGCTCCCTTGACAAAGAAATCAATGCCAGAAGCTGCCAGGTCAGCCGGGCACTAGGACGTCTGAGAGTGTGAGTGCTGAATCAGCACAATATCCGACAGTCCGCTAAACTGAAAGCGTACAAGGCTGTAGTCCTGACCAGTCTCCTCTATGGCTGTGAAACCTGGACCTTCTACAGAAAACATATAAAACTGCTGGAGCGCTTCCACACATGCAGCCTGAGGTCAATACTGCACATTCGACAGCAGGACAGTTATGAACCTGGAAGTCCTGTACAGAGCAGGAACCACGAGCATCGAAGCCATGATTCTGAAAGCCCAGCTTCGCTGGATAGGGCATGTCATACGAATGGAGGAGTCAAGAATCCCTAAGCAACTCGTCTATGGTGAACTCTCTCAGGGCAAAAGGAATCAACATAGGCCTCGCAAGAAGTATAAAGACTGCGTGAAAGACAGCATTATTTGTGCTGGTTTAAAACCAGATCAGCCAGAGCAGCATGCAAAAGACCAGACAGGCTGGCGTGCTCTCGTACGACACACATATGACAACTTTGAAGAGCAGCGACACGTACGCCTTGTTGATGCTCATGAGAGCAAGAAAGCAACAGCATCAGCCACACGAACAGAGCCAGGACAATTCCCTTGTCCCTTGCCGTTCAAAGCTTGGACTCCTCAGCCACATGTGAGCCCACAACTGATAAGCCTGTGCAAGTTCAAGACATCATCATTGGACACGACGGACTATCTACAATTACAATTGTTCAGGGCTTTAAAGCTATGCCATAAATAGTTCTCTGGGATGAAACTGTAATCAGATTAACAAAACAAAGAAAAAGACCATAAAGATTATATGCATCTATTTTTGCATTTTCTTTTTTAAAAATATCATACATTTAACATATATGTATTTCTATGCAAAAATGCTGACAGCATATAACTAACTTTTTTTTGAGAACTCTTGTTGACACTATTAATAGTATCTGTTTTATAGCATACTATAGATTTATAAACCAATAAAATACCAAAATAAAGGGCTCCAGAATCTTATTAAGACCTTGTAAAATATAATATTTCAACACTTTGTGATAGAAACCCCCCAGACAATCACAATCTACATGCAAGGAGAGAACAAAGACACGTCTCAGAATCACACAGCAAATTAAAATATTTTTTTTAAAAAGTCCTTAAAGCCAACCACTATTATCTCAATAGATTCTCCCCACAAAGTATGTCATAAGGGAAACAGAATAAATGTAATAAAATCTAATGTAGCTATGACAGAAATCTGCAGTATTAAATTTGAGATTAAAATTATAAATTATTCACAGAAATCTGTAACACTTTCTCGTAAGGGTCAGTAATAAATACTTTATAGAACATAAAAATCAGAGACGTGCTTATAAATTTATAAATACATTATGGATGGTGTTATAAACTCTTCATAAACTATAACTGACAGTATTAACTATTCATAATAACTGTCATAAAGAAGGACAGGTGCACATCATCAGTGTAATATTTGAGATATGTTCTGTTTATACCTACTCTGAGATATAAATAGGAATCTGGCATCATTTCTATCAGAGAACCAGAACAGTCTGAGAAATAAAAATTAGAGTGTGCAAGAAGGTATTTCTCTGGGATAAGGATGTCTATTTGTATACACAGTAGTCAAAAACAAAAAAAAAACAATGTTTCTCATTTACTCAGTAGATAAAGAGAAACTGAGCTAGGGAACAGGAGCTGCACATAGGAAAATTCTTCAAAAGGAATATTTACTACAGGTGGGCAGCATCCTGAAAAGGACATGCAGGTCTTCAGAAACACACTGGAGAACAAAGGAACAATGGTGGCACACTCATCAGTCAGAGATAATTCCTGTTGTGACCAGCAGGAGGTGTCACAGTGGTGGGTTACTCTGCTATAGAGAGCTACTCAAAAAATAAGTAAGCTAGCAAAAAGGCAATCAAAAAGAAGAGGACCAAAATAATGCCACCATGGTTAAATGGAAAGAAAAAGAGTAAGTCAGAGACAAATAGTCATCTGTACAGGCTTTGTGGCTGTCCATTTCCCTCTGGCTTGGAGGAAGCCCAAAGCTCACTCCACTTTGCTGCGTCACTATGGGATCAGCCCAGTCACAGAAGAAACTGGGTAATGAAGGTCTGTGAGATGTGGGGCCCCGACCCTCAAAAGCAGGGAAAAGTAGAAAATAGTCTAAAAAACTCTGGCCCCTTTAGGCAGGGTACATAAATAAGTGGACGGTCTTTCCCCTGGGTTCCTAGGCCTAATAAGGTAGGGAGCCACTGCAGCGGTGGAGTGAGTTAGAAGGATCTGGACCCATTCTACTCTACTGTGTCCCAACCCAAAGCCCTGACAATGAGGAAGGGACTCAATAGATCAGCAGAGATCCCATCACAACATGCTGACCTAAGCACCAACAGCAAAACTGGACTGAAATCTGACTTATCTGGGCTATTTATTAGCACAGTCCAGAGATGGGTTCCTGTGTCCAGCGGTCTTCTTGCTCCTAAGGTATTCAGCCACCAGCAAGCTCAGCAGTTCACCTCTGGACTTAGTCTCCTCTGGGCACAGGACCTGTTTGGTCTCATGGCCAGAGGCCTGCAGCAGGCAAGTGGCATTTGTATCCTTCCCTGGGTCCTCTCCAACTGCTAAAGGAGCACTTGAGAAGAGATCATTGCAGAGAAGCTAAATGAATTCTTTGTGTCAGTCTCCACTGCAGATGTGGGGGAGACTCCCACACCCAAGTTGTACTTTTTAAGTAACAGATTTGATGAACTATCCCAGGCTGAGGTGTCAAGAGAAGAGATTTGGGAACAAATCAATAATTTAAACAATAATAGTTCACCAGTACCCTGATGGTACTCGTACAAGTGTTCTGAAGGAACTTAGATATGAAATTGAAAATCTACTAATATTGATAGGTAACCAACTGCTTAAGCTAGCCTCTCTACCAGATACCTCCAAGATAGCTAATATGACTCTGATTTCTAGAAAGAGCTTTAGCAGTGATTCTGGCAATTACATACCTGTAGGCCTGACTTTCGTATCAGGCATACCCATTTAAAATACAACAAAGAACAGAATTATCAGACTTATAGATGAACATGATACATTGTACAAGTCAACAGGCATGTGTAAGTGGAAATCATGCCTCACTATTGTATTAGAATTGTTTGAGAGTGCCAACAATTATATGGACAAGGATGATCCAGTGGATATAGTATATGGGGACTTTCAGAAAGCTTTTGACAAGTTCTGACATGAAAGGTTCTTAAAAAAATTAAGCAGTCATAAGCCAGGAGAAAAGATCTTCTCACAGATCAGTAAATGGTTAAAGATAGGAAACAAAGGGTAGAAATAAAATCTGAGTTTTCACAACAAAAGAAGAAAATGGGGTCCCCCAAAGATCTGTACTGGGAGGTATACTGGGTAACATTCACAAATAATCTGGAAAAGGAGTAAACAGAGAGGTGATAAAGTTTGCGTATGAAATCAAATACTCAAGACAGTCCAAAGTCGACTGTGAAGAACAACAAAGACTTCTCATAAAATCGTGTGGTCAAGCAATAAAACAGCAGATGAAATTTAGTGTTTACAAACGCAAAGCAATGCACATTGGAAAACATAATCCCAACTATACATACAAAGGTATGGATACTAAATTAGTTGTTACCACTTAAGAAAAAGATCTTTGAGTGATCCTGGATAGTTCTCTGAAAACATCAGTTCAGTGTGAAGCAGCAGTTAAAAAAGCTAACAGAAGGCAATGAACCATTAAGAAACGGATAGATAATATGACAGGAAATATCATTCTGCTATATAAATCCATGATATGCTTAAACCTTGAATACTGCATGCAGTTCTTATTGCCCTACATCATGAAGTATATATATTAGAATAGAAAAAGATACAGAGAAGGGCAACAAAAAATGTAGGACTATGGAATAACTTCCATATGAGCAGTAACAGAGAGATAGCCGTGTTAGTCTATATATTATCATAACAAAAAAGCAGTCCAGCAGCACTTTAAAGACTAACACTGTAAGACATTTCTTCTATCCCACAAAATAAATTATCACCACCTAATAAATTATTTTGTTCGTCTTTGAAGTGCTACTAGTCTGATTTTTTGTTTCTATATAAGCAAAGTTTGAGAAAATTTGGAATGTTCAATTTAGAAAAGAGATGACTCGGGGGGCGGGGGGGATATGATAGAGGTCTATAAAATCTATCTCGTGGTGTAGAAATTGTGGAATGATGTGGAATGTGGATATGGCATAGTGTGGAGAAAGTGAAGAGGAAAGCATTATTTACCCTTATGTAACACACAAGCAGTGGTCATCCAATTAAATTAACAGGCCACGGGTTTAAAATGAATATGAGGAAGTAATTCTTTACATATTGTGAGAGACCCCTCGATTGTCCCTAAAGGGTCCTGTGCTTCCAGCGGCTCCTGTGGGCCTCTGAGACCCAGGGAGCCCCTGTCATTGCCCTGGGATTTCCCAAAGGCAAGGATCTCCCTTTACTGAGCCATGTTCATCATAGGCCAGTCCAAATTTGGGGTGGAGGAGCTTCCCTTCTCCTCCTACCTCGGGCTGCTCCAGCCCTACCCCAGCTGGTCAGCCCTAACAGGGAGAGTGGTGGGGGCGGTCCAGTCCCACCCACTGCCCTGGACTCTGGCCCAGGGACCCTAGGCAGGGAGGGAGCCAATGGAGCTTTTTCCCCCTGCTCCAAGACAGCTTTCCTTCCCTGGGGCTTCTCACCCTACCACTACCTTCTGGGATCCTTCCCCCAGTACCATGCTGTGCTGTGCTGGGGTCTGGGTCTGGGTCTGGGTCTGGGTCTGGTCCCTCCGGCCTCCTTCTCTCTGGGCACCACGCCCCTTCCCTCCTTCTGCCTGGGGAAAGCCTTTTATAGAAAAGCCTGAAGGTCTTTATTGGTCCCAGGTGCTTCCACTCCAGCCTGATGATGGATGACCCTTGATGAACCTCAGCTGCCTATACAGCATGCAGGACTGCACTCTCTGGGACCTTACAATGGGGACAAAAAGGGGTTCCTTCAGTGCCCAAAATGTTCCCTTTCCCCCAGGCACCCGTCGGCTGCAGACTATGATCTGCCACAACATCGTACACCCAACCCAAGGAGCTTTGTCCCAAGGGAATGCTTTGAAGACAAAAAAGTATAAGTGGGTTAAAAAGGAACTATATAAATTCATGGAGGATAAGTCCATCCACATTGTTTGTCAAGACGGCCAGGACACACACCCATGTTTTGGATGTCTTTAACCCTCTGCCTGCCAGAAATGAATGGGGTGGCAGGGGATGGATCACATGATAATGACACTGTTCTGTGCCTTTCCTCTCAAGCATCTGGCCTCAGACACTGTTGGAAGACAGGGTACTGGGCTAAATGGAATGTGGGCGTGACCCAGTATGGCCAATCTTATGGGCACTGAGGTTGGCAATCCTTCGAGGTTATCTGGACCAAATGAAGACTGTTCCTTTTCTGGTATTTGTTTTCATGCTTAATCATCACTTCTGCTTTGTTGTACCTTAGAACAAACTCAGGGTTCTAACAGACTATGATTCTGTGTGTACAGTGTCAGATAAAATTTCAACCCTTCAGCCATGGCAGACAGAGACAAACATGTACTGACTTACATTAAAGACTAGCAAAATAATTTATTTGGTGAGCTTTCGTGGGACAGACCCACTTCTTCAGACCATAGCCAGACCAGAACAGACTCAATATTTAAGGCACAGAGAACCAAAAAGAGTAATCAGGGAGGACAAATCAGAAAAAAAATGATCAAGGTGAGCAAATCAGAGAGTAGAGGGGTGGGGGGGTTAAGGTCAAGAATTAGATTAAGAATTAAGAATTAATCTAATTATTGACCTTCCCTCCACCCCCTTCTACCCCTCTACTCTCTGATTTGCTCACTTTGATCATTTTTTTCTGATTTGTCCTCCTTGATTACTGTTTTTGGTTCTCTGTGCCTTAAATATTGAGTCTGTTTTGGTATGGCTATGGTCTGAAGAAGCGGGTCTGTCCCACAAAAGCTCACCTAATAAATTAGTTTGCTAGTCTGTAAAGTGCTACCTGACTGCTTTTTTGTTTTGATCGTATATAGGCTAGCACAGCTCCCTCTCTGTTAATAACTTACATCAGTAATTAAAGTAACAGAGAGTAAGCCGTGCTAGTCTAGATACTATCAAAACAAAAAGCAGTCAAATATCACTTTAAAGACTAGCAAAATAGTTTATTAGGTGAGCTTTCGTGGGACAGACCCACTTCTTCAGACCATAGCCATACCAGAACAGACTCAATATTTAAGACACAGAGAACCAAAAACAGTAAGCAAGGAGGATAAATCAGAAAAAGATAATCAAGGTGAGCAAATCAGAGAGAGTGGAGGGGAAGATCAAGAATTAGATTGAGTTAAGTATGCAGACAAGCCCCTATAGTGACCAAGGAAGTTCCCATCCCGATTCAAACCATGTGTTAATGTTCCGAATTTGAATATAAATGTCAATTCGTCCGATTCTCTTTCAACAGAGGAGCGATAATGTCTTTTCAGTAACACACATACCTTGAGGTCGTTGACAGAATGGCCCATTCCATTAAAATGTTGACTAACTGGTTTGTGGATCTGAAGTGTTCTGATGTCTGTTTTGTGCCCGTTGACCCTTTGTCTAAGGGAGTTAGAAGTCTGTCCAATATACAAAGCATCTGGGCATTGTTGACACATGATGGCATATATGATGTTAGTAGAGGAGCATGAGGAAGTGCCTGTGATTCTGTGAGTAACCTGGTTAGGTCCAGTGATGGTATTTCCAGAGAAGATATGTGGACAAAGCTGGCAGCGGGCTTTGTTGCAGGGAAAGGTTCCAGGACTGGTGTTCCTGGGGTATAGACTGTGGCTATTAGTAAGGATCCTCATGAGGTTGGGAGGTTGTCTGTAGGAGAGAACAGGCATGTCACCCAGGGCCTTCTGGAGTGTAGCATCCTGATTAAGAATAGGTTGTAGGTCTTTAATAATTCATTGCAGTGGTCTGATTTGGGGGCTGTAAGTGATGACCAGTGGTGTTCTGTTCTTGGCTTTTTTGGGATGATCTTGGAGTAGCTGGTTTCTGGGTATGCGTCTGGCCCTGTCGATTTGTTTTTTTACTTCTCCTGGTGGGTAAACTACAAGAACTTTACCAAATATTCATAAACCTGAATTACCCACCAGGAGAAGTAAAAAAACAAATCGACAGGGCCAGACAAATACCCAGAGACCAGCTACTCCAAGATCAGCCCAAAAAAGCCAAGAACAGAACACCACTGGTCATCACCTACAGCCCCCAACTCAGACCACTGCATCGAATTATTAAAGACCTACAACCTATCCTTAATCAGGATGCTACACTCCAGAAGGCCCTGGGTGACATGCCTGTTCTCTCCTACAGACAACCTCCCAGCCTCATGAGGATCCTCACTAACAGCCACAGTCTATACCCCAGGAACACCAGTCCTGGAACGTTTCCCTGCAACAAAGCCCGCTGCCAGCTTTGTCCACATATCTTCTCTGGAAATACCATCACTGGACCTAACCAGGTTACTCACAGAATCACAGGCACTTTCTCATGCTCCTCTACAAACATCATATATGCCATCATGTGTCAACAATGCCCAGATGCTTTGTATATTGGACAGACTTCTAACTCCCTTAGACAAAGGGTCAACGGGCACAAAACAGACATCAGAACACTTCAGATCCACAAACCAGTTAGTCAACATTTTAATGGAATGGGCCATTCTGTCAACGACCTCAAGGTATGTGTGTTACTGAAAAGACATTATCGCTCCTCTGTTGAAAGAGAATCGGACGAATTGACATTTATATTCAAATTCGGAACATTAACACATGGTTTGAATCGGGATGGGAACTTCCTTGGTCACTATGGCTACGTCTACACGTGCAGCCAACATCGAAATAGTGTATTTCGATGAATAATGTCTACACGTCCTCCAGGGCCCGCAACGTCGATGTTCAACTTCGACGTTGCTCAGCCCAACATCGAAATAGGCACAGCGAGGGAACGTCTACACGTCAAAGTAGCACACATCGAAATAGGGATGCCAGGCACAGCTGCAGACAGGGTCACAGGGCGGACTCAACAGCAAGCCGCTCCCTTAAAGGGCCCCTCCCAGACACAGTTGCACTAAACAACACAAGATACACAGAGCTGAGAACTGGTTGCAGACCCTGTGCCTGCAGCATAGATCCCCAGCTGCCGCAGAAGCAGCCAGAAGCCCTGGGCTAAGGGCTGCTGCCCACGGTGACCATAGAGCCCCGCAGGGGCTGGAGAGAGAGCATCTCTCAACCCCCCAGCTGATGGCCGCCATGGAGGACCCAGCAATTTCGACGTTGCGGGACGCGGATCGTCTACACGGTCCCTACTTCGACGTTGAACGTCGAAGTAGGGCGCTATTCCTATCTCCTCATGAGGTTAGCGACTTCGACGTCTCGCCGCCTAACGTCGAAGTTAACTTCGAAATAGCGCCCGACGCGTGTAGACGCGACGGGCGCTATTTCGAAGTTGGTGCCGCTACTTCGAAGTAGCGTGCACGTGTAGACGCAGCTTATAGGGGCTTGTCTGCATACTTAACTCAATCTAATTCTTGATCTTCCCCTCCACTCTCTCTGATTTGCTCACCTTGATTATCTTTTTCTGATTTGTCCTCCTTGCTTACTGTTTTTGGTTCTCTGTGTCTTAAATATTGAGTCTGTTCTGGTATGGCTATGGTCTGAAGAAGTGGGTCTGTCCCACGAAAGCTCACCTAATAAACTATTTTGCTAGTCTTTAAAGTGATACTTGGCTGCGTTTTGTTTTGATAGTAATTAAAGGAGTTATATTCCAATCCTATCCATAGAACAGTAAAAAATGTCCCTTTTACTAAATAAGAAATATTGTCAACACCACATACATTGAGGTTACCTAATTGTTAGTATTTATTATCAAAGGCAAATGGCCAGTTTTTTAGGACGCACTATTACTGTGATATTATAAAACATACTTCTGCTCGTACTCAAACCCTCACTGAGGTCAAGAAGCTGGCAAAAGCCTTCTCCAAGTCAAAGCCATTCTTTAAACTACCATGCATATAACTACACTGTATTTAAATTAAAAAAAAACCCACACCTGGTATGTAATTGCTTATATGACACATGATTACACAGGAATAAGGCATGTTCTCTCCTTTTCCTGAAAAAGCAGTACATCATTATGGACGTTGAAAAATAAGTGACCAGTGAAATTAGGGCTGTCTATTAATGTTCTAAATAACTTGTTAGTACATTTGTTGTGTAAAGTACTTTATTACTGTCTGTTACACAATTCTACACAATAACAATGTACCAGAGATCCTGCATTTTCCATTGATTTACATTATTTCTTTTCTTTCTGAGTGCCCTGTGTGCCACATTGTTAACAAAGAAAGAGGCTATTAAAGATGATTTACTTCTCTTAGAAATAATGAGGACCAGAAAAATGGCTCAAGAAAGATGTAGCTATAATTCACTTGGATGCGACATTTTATACTATGGTAAAAATATACTGGAATCAGTACCAATGATTTAAAAATGAGTTATTCAGTTTATAACACTTCCTGTTAATAGCATGGATATCTCCTTAATGCATAAAGAACAATATTTTTGGCAAATCCTCCACTGCTGTTAAATGTCTTAATTCCATTAACTTCAGTGGAGCATGAGATTTTACATCAGCTATTGATCTGCTCCTTTAAAAGCTGTCAAGTGAGCCAGAAATCACTGCCACTACGTCATGACACTTTATCATCACATACTTTCATAATTAATTATGCAAATTAATAATGCGTTACCTTAACACTATTTTGATGTTTATAAGAGGACTTTATTACCAAATTTGTTAATACCAGTTTGATATTTTTTACATGGCACTGTCCTCTGAACTATCCCATGAAATTCTCAATGTGGGAAAACATACTTTAACTGGAAATAACATAAGTTGCCTTGTGTCTGACTATAGCTGCTATTGACACAATGAAAACAAAGATGTTAGGATCTAGCCACAAGCCTCCCTGATTTGGGGAAAAACCAATAAGAAAATTCAAGAGTTTTTTTATTTTCATTTTAAGACATAAAAAGGCTTACAGGCCTCATCCTTGAAAGACAGCCCTAAAAGGGTTAAAAATAAAGAGAAATAAACTGATCAACATCAGATAGAACAAGCAGTGGTCCTCAACTTTCCAGCAGACTGGGAAGGACATGAAGACTCACTATTCCCAACCCATACAACTTTTCAACATAAGAAGAGGTCATGATACCATGTTGCTCACTTCAAATTTCTTTATAAATGTACTATACTTAAATTAACTTTTAAAGTGTATTTAGTGTTAAATACAAAGCATGTATTAGGTACTATTATGCACAGCAATTTACTTCTCCAGAAGATTAATTGAAATCAAGCTCTATTATTATTCTTCAACCTGTCAGTGTAGGAGACCTTCTGCCCCAAGTCAAGAGTTCCGCTATCTGAGCTAATGAGAAACCAATTACTTGATACATGAGAGCCTTAACAACAGTTCAGAGAGAGTCACATCCTTGCTCCCTGATTAGTGAGACATGCTGAACAAGAGGTCCTCTGTCTCAACTACAGTGTTCCGGTGTATTACTATTGCCCCTCTGTATTCAAGCCATTCATTGTCACTAATGGCTGAAGTGCTTATTTCCCTGGCTTGGGATTCAAGACTCAGAAATTACCTTGATCACTCCCACCGAGCAGGAGGCTCCCCTCAGACTCAGACACTGCAAAGTAAATTGAATGTGACAGTTTTTTCCTCTCCAGTACTGGTGGAGAAGAGGAATGTGGTATATACTACTTCCCTCCTCCCCACCAGTTATTTTAAGTGCATTTTGTCAGACTGGGCACAAATCGGTGGGGCTGATTCACATTGTCTGCCTTTGAAGCCATAATATAGTTTGCAAATGTAAACGTATCTACAACCAACACTCCTCAACCTTCCTGGGGCTTTTCAGTCATCTGTAAAGAAGATAGAAAAAATGGCTTTTGCACCAGGAACTTTAACAGAGATGTCACACCATGGGATTTCACACAGCATTTGGTAGGATTTTAGAACTTGTAAATTAACTATAGTCTTAGTAACCCTTGCATCTCTTCATCCAGTGTAGATGTTCCCATTAACTACTAACTGCTGGTGCCAGGAGGACGGAGCAGTGGTTTGGACTTTGAATGACTCAGCAGGGACATTATAAAGTACATCATCAGCCCTCTGCTAGTCTGACTCCCTCCTGTGATCAAGTCACACACAGCTCTGAGAGGCTGGGGTTCCTTATCTGCATAATGGTCTGCCAACTTCCCCAGTGAACACTCCTCTGTATCATACATAGAGGTCAAAAGGTCAATTTTTGGCAATCCACCTAGGAAAGGTTGCTGACCCCTGTCCTTTCTCTAGGAAAGGGGTCAGCAGCTTTTCCTAGGTGGATTGCCAAAAATTGATCTTTTGACCTCTATGTATGATACAAGCGCTGGTGATGCTTTTTAAAGTCACCTAAGGTGTGTCTACACTTGCATTCCTCTTTTGAAAGAGGAATGCAAATTGAAAATACAAATAAGGCACTGATTTACATATCCAGCACCTCATTTCCATATTCTTCTTTTGAAAGAGCTTCTTTTGACAGTAAAAAGAGTAACGTAGATGGGGCTTTTTTGAAAGTAAACCCCCTCTTCAAAAGAACCCTTCTTTCTATTTTGTTTCAGAGAGAAGGGTTATTTCGAAGATGGGGCTTATTTTTGAAAGAGCTGAGTCTACACTGCTTTTTTTCTTTCAAAATAAACTCTTTTGAAAGAATATGCAAATGAAATGACAAATATGTAAATCAACACTTCATTTGCATTTTTGATTTCCTTCATTTGCATGCCTCTTGTGAAAGATGACCTATGCCCCACTAGGAACACGAGGGTTTAAGTCGAAGTAAGCAGGTTAGAGATGTGAGGGAGCAGAGCAGATGTTACATAATTGTTGTAAATATTTATTTGGTAGGTCTGAAAGACTTAGGTAACTGCCCAACCAGTCTCCCCCACCCACCCATTTTCTCATGTAACTCCTAATATGGGCTAAAATCTCAGTGTTTCTGAATTTCCTCAAACATCCTCTTATGTTTCAGGATGTAAATCTAAACTTTCACAAGAAATTTCATTCCATAACCCATAATCTTTCTAATTCTCTGTCCATATGAGTGAAAGCACCTAAGGTCTTGTCCTATAATGTGTCCTCCTGCACTATCTGGTTCAAGTTGCATACTATTTCATAGTCATTTAGAAACACAACCATGCCACCTTCTTCCCTATAGTGAGTAACTTTGGAGTCTATGCTCCCACTGGGACAGGTATATAGGGTTTGACTTCATCTACTGGATGAGGATTTTACTGGTGAAACCTGTCCATACTTTTCCTCTTGGTGCGTCTCTTCCCTCTCCTCATGCTGGCATTGCTTCTCCTAATGTTGATGTTGTCTTTCGTAAATTACAAGTGATTGAACTTCCTGATGCAGTCTGTCCTACTCCAGCAGCAGCGTTTCTTGCTCTATCCATACATATGCCCAAGATTTCCACTGAAGACTGGGTGCAGCATGGGGGAATAATCTCCAAAATTTTCCCCACCTGCTGCATCCTCTGCCAGTGGGCTGGGTGTGCTCTGTGATCCTGGATTGTCATTTCATTTCCGGCTCTTAGAGTATTAAGCTGCCTTTCCCTTCATATCTCAACCAGTTGACCTTTTTACAGATATTTGTTAACCATTTTCACCTTCCTCTCTTTTGGCCTTTTCTTTCCCAAAAGACTGAAGCATTTTTCTTTGTGCTTTTCTCCAACACAGTACTTTTCACTGCTGTTGTAATTTGGAGTAATTCACATTCTTAAAGATCCCATACCATGGAGGCTGTCTCGGTAATATCACAGTATCTGGGAAACCGCACCCATATTATGCATTCATAATCCCTCAGGGGCACTCACTTAATGTTTCAGGTGCCCAGCCATCACCTCTTTTGGCCGGAAACCTGTGTCCCTCTCCCAACTGACTCAGGGGGTTAAGACTTTACAGTGCCTTGTCATCCACCGTGATATCCCTGGCAAGCCAAACTGTCTAAAGCCTGTATCAGGACAGAACTTTCTCTCTGAGGGCAATTACCAGTGTGTGCCAACAGTTAAAAGTGATCACCCAGCTCTGCCAAAGCAAAACACATTTGTTTTTAGATAAGAGCATTATTAAGAACAATTAATGTACCAAAATCACTATCTTACATAGGGGTGAGCCTGATAAGCCAGAATTTTTCCAACCTTCAGCAAAGATTGGTACCATTCTATGGGCACAAGGTCCTGTTTGTTTGCCAAATCTAAATGAAGTGCTCCCCCCAGTCTGTTTCAACTGAACTTTTTTATACAAAATCTTGCTTTGTCCCCTAAAAATAGCTCAAACCAGTCCCTCTGTCAGTTCCCCAGTAGGTCAAAATTCAAAAGCTGAGGAATTTATAATTGAAATTTTGCATTAATCATGCACAAAGGACTCCAGATCCTGAAAGACAACCCTCAGTCCACTACCAAGTGAGCCACAAGCATCTAAATGCATACATGCATTGATATAGCAGGCTATGAATAGTGTATGAACCTCAGTATAATGGTATTTGGAGGGTTCATGCTTTAAACATGAAATACAATGTGCTCCCCAAAAATATAGCGTACAGTTGTAATGTTTGTCACAGAAGCAATCAAACAAAAAATAAAATACTAGCAGATATTGGAAAGGGCTGATTTGGAATTCCAACGGTGGTGAACTCCCCAAACCATTAGGTTTTCCTGCTATGGCAGCAACCTCTGAAAAAGTCATATTTTCTACAGTGAAGAAGAGCATTACTATTGGTTCCAAGAGAACTGCTGGACATTCTTCCTCCCAAATTTCACACTATCAGCTGGAAGCTGGCGATGTGATTTTAGCATTGAACATCATCCCTTCAGAGAAAATAAATGTCTGTACTCAATTATGACACACAACAATAAAAAGAGACCTGCTGAGTGTGCAATGTATGGAAACTGACATGAATAAACATTCTTACAGGGCTTGTTACACAGAAAAGTCAAAAAAATTGAGCTGATTTCACAATATAGAGAATAAGACTTGAGATTCCACTTCTGCTCCATACAAAGTATTTCGCAACTTCCTTGTACGCATCCATTACTGGCCACTTTTGGTGAGACGATATTGGAGTAGATACACTACAGTTCTCATCAATTTTAGCAGCTCCTATACTCCTATGAGATTAGAAGTCCACTCAAAACCTTGCTATCTAATTTACCTGGGAAGATTTAAGTAACTTAGCACCCCATTAGCCTGCTTCGAATTGCCATGCCACCTCCGACAGGAAGGGGCAAGTGTAGAAGCAGCCAAAGACAGCCTACAATGCCATTGCCCTGACTGTTCCATGGAAAAACAGAACAATTTGTTCACTGGGATTATCAGTCCATTTATTTTCACAAACATTACATTCTCTCACAACATACAAAAAAAAAAAAACTAGCGCACTTTCATTGGCCTTACCCATTTTTTTAAAAAAAGTTCAGCTATAGGATATATAACTTGAAAGGTACTCAAGCAGAATGTATGACTGTAGGAACCACTTTGTATAGCTTTTTTTTTTACTCTCTAGTATCAACAGAATTTATGAAACTATCTATTGCATGTAATTACTTTCTGTAGCTCAAGCCTGTCTCCTCTTGCCCTTGCTGTGTGCACAGAACTCTCAATTACTTTAATGAAACCTGAACACGTGCTTTGTGAGGAGAATAAATCCCCTCTGTCATTTTGAGAAGCAGGAACTTGAACTAAGCCTAAAATGCCAGTCCAAAGGTCCATGGTAGTAGTGGCTTATATATTGTTAACAGACTTTAAACTAAGGATCCTGTCATATTTTCTCCATAAACAGATTTTCTCTACCATACATATTCATGACCTATTGTGCAAATTTACATATAAGAGGTGTTACCTAAATGTAAGTTTATCCTTTTTTTTTTAACCTTCAACGATTAATTTATGGAAACAATTCTTCCTGAAAACATTTACATGTGTAGCTTTGTTTTAATTAAAACAGAACATTTGCTGTCTACAAATGTCACTGCCATCTGGATGCACAAAGATGTGGAGTTACGCATTTTCAGAAGAAAACCCATCTATGCTCTCACCTATCAACTATCAAAAGTCATTCCAGGGAGACAGCAGAGTACTCTCCTCACCCCACCACATGAGGAAGTCAGCAAATGTTATCAGATTTAATTAGCATGACAAAGCCTTAAAATCACAAAATAATAGACATGTTCATGAAAGATAATTATGCCATGTAAACATGAGCATTCCCAAAAGCACGGCTGGCTCCATTAGAAAGAGCATTTCTCTTCACAGTGAATGTTACAGACATGCAAGATGTGGAAAAATGGCACCACTGTCATCAGAGTTAAAAGCATATGATATGTATGAGGTTCCCGGCAAGGCATTGACTGCAATAAATTACCAAGTGTGTGTTCTGTTTTCCTGAAATGGGCTCAATTTATCATTTCATTGAAAAGGTTCCATTATGCTAATGTATTATAAAATCACTTTCTGCTGTTGCTTGAAGGTCGAGAGAGGATATATATATAGATAGATAGATAGATATAGATATAGAACCAGGAAGTAGTGTAGCAGAGAGTTATGAAGGGTTAATAAGCCTAAAGGAAGACATACTGAATACAAGTCAGCTTTCAAGGACTTTGTAATGTCTGTTTTTTTAATACAGTCCTAAGCTAATGTTCAATAATGTTAATATGCTTCTAAGTTTTAGACCAGTTTTATAGTGTAAACTTATACTGCTAAAACGATGCCAAATAGGCTCATGAAAAATTCACAGCCATGAGCAACACAATTACATTGACCTAAATACAGCATAGAGAGTGATAGCTCAATGAGAAGGTTTCTCCTGTTGATATGTGAGGTGGATTGAGTGCTCTGAAGGGAGGCATCTTCACAATGGATATAGTAAACACAGGTGTCTGAGAAGGAGTTCATAGGTGGGAGACATAATAAAGTGCTACGGTTAAGAAGGGCCTCACTGCCAGTGCCAATGCTGTTTCTGTCTCCACCAAAATACAAAAAGAGACTCTAACCATGAATGCCTCTACACAGATCTTGGCCATTATTCCTTGTAAGCTAAGCACTTGGTCGACTGTCAAGGTGCTGCCCAGGTGATAAACAGAGTGTCCACAGCTGCTAATAGCCTAATGCATGTGGTTCTATTGCTGGTGCACACACCAATGTTTTATTCTGCTCCTGGATGGAAACATTAGCAGGAACACTGATCCTGGTATGAAACTTCAGAGACTGTGACCTGAATTTGCCACTTGGGTTGTGGGGACTATTCAGAATGAAAGGTGCCTGTGGCTGGAATCACTCAGAAAGCATTGGGAGAGGTACAGGAGGTAGTGTGTATCCTGATGAGCATCTGAGCCCAGGAGGAAGCCATCGAGAGCATTCATATGGAGACAACCAAGCCTGAGGAAGCTACGGATGATTGCTGTCACACCACTGAGGGAGTAGGAGATGGCTCTGTCATAGGTAGCATACTGGCTGCCAGTTACTTCTGACAGCAGACAGTTCTCCATGCATGCTCCCAAACCACTCACCATGGCAAAGAATCATTATGTTGTTCTGACAATAAGTGATGAGGAATCACCTGCAAAGGTAGAAGAGAACGTAACATGTACCTGCAAGGCTGGAAGGAATGCAGCCACCTCTGCCAGGAGGAAACATAGGGTAGTGGTAGTTGGTGTGTCTGTTCTGACCGGCATGGAGTCACCCACCTGTTGCCCTGACATGGCATCCCAGGAGGCATGCTGACTGCCAGAGGCCCATACCTAAGATATTGTGGTGGGATTGTCAAGGATCATCTGGCTATCTGACTACTGCACCATGCTACTCGTACAGGTGGGCACTACTGACAATGCAAGGTACAACCACCAGCTGATCAGAAGTGACTACAGGGCTCTGGGTGTAAAGGTGAACATGTGGTGTTCTCTTCAATTCTTCTGGTCAAGCATAGGGGCCTAGGCCGAGACAGATGCATCCTGGAGGTAAATGTCTAGCTGTGAGGATGGTGTTGCCAGTAGAGCTTCAGGTCCCTTAGGCTATGGGATCCTGTTCCAGGAAGGACTGTTAAGTAGAGATGGGATCCACCTACTGAGGAAAGGCTTGAGCATATTTGGAAACAGACAGGCTAAACTACTGGGGAGAGCTTCAAACTATATTCAACTAGGACAAGTGACCAAACCCCACATCAAAAATGTGAAGACCACAGAGAAGGGTCAGAATTTGACCTGGGAGAAAGTGGGGGCAGGGGGGATTCATGGGCTGTAATAGCAGGATATGGGAGAGACAAGGCAAAACGGAGGGAGAATATCAAATCAGTACCTTAGATATCTTTATATTGCTATGCTAAATAATCAGGAAAAACTCAAAATGTTAGTAAATAAACACAATGATGACATGGTTGGCATCAAAGAGTTGGTGTGATAATATGCATGACTAGAATACTGGTATTAAAGGATGCTACTTGCTCAGGAAGGACAGGCGGGAAAAAGGGATGACTTGTTGCCTTATATATTAAAAATATGTATATTTGGACTGAGGTTGAGAAGGAAAAGGGACTGAGACTTGTTGGGTGTCTCTGGGTAAGGATAAAATGGGTAAAAATAAGGGTGACATCACAGTAAGGTATCTACTACGGAGCAACTAACCTGAAAGAAGAGGTGGATGAGGCTTTTTCTGAACAACTAACAAAATCATTCAAAGCACAGGACTTTAACTATCCAAACTGCTGTTGCGAAAATAACATGCAGGGCACAGATTATCCAACAAGTTCTTGGAAGGCATTGGGGACATTTCTTTTCACTTCAGAAAGTGGAGAAAGCTACTATGGTATAAGCTGTTCCAGATTTGATTTTAATGAATAGGAAAAATCTGGTTAATAATTTTAAAGTGGAAGGCAGCTTGGGTTAAAGTGATCATGATTCTAAGGAATGGTAGGAGAGAGAATAGCAAAAGGAAGACAAGGGATTTCAAGAAGGCAGATGTTAGCAAACTCATCGAGTTAGTAGATAAAATCCCATGGGAAACAAGTCTAAGGGGGAAAAATAAACAATTGAAGAGAGTTGGTAGTTCTTCAAAGAAATATTGTTCAATGCACAAGAACAAACAATCCTACTGCATAGGCCACTCTGGCTTAAACAGGAGATCTTCAATTATTTAAACATAAAAAGAACAGTCCTACAAAAAGTAGAAACTACGTCAAATTACAAAAGGATGAATATAGACACATAATACAGGTATACTGGGACAGAATTAGAAATGTTAATCTCAAAATTAAATCAAACTAGCTAGAGACATAAAGAGCAACAAGAAAACATTCTGCAAACACATTAGAAGCAAGAGGAAGACCAAGAACAGGGTAGGCTTGCTACTGAATGAAGAGGAGAAAACAATAATAGAAAAAGTGCAAATGGCAAAGATGCTTAATGACTTTTTTGTTTCAGTTGTTATGAAGATTCATAGTGATTGGATAGCTAAAGTAGTGAATGCCTGTGAAAATGAGGCAGAGGCTAAAATAGGGAAAGAAAAGCTAAAAATTACTTGGACAATTTAGATGTCTTCAAGTCTCTGGGGCCTGCTGAACTGCATCCTACTACGCTCAAGTAGCTTACAGAGGAGATAGCTAAGCCATTAGCAACCACCTTTGAAAGACATGAAGGATGGCAGAGATTCCAAAACATTGGAAAAGGTCAAATATAATGTCATTCTATAAAAAAGAGAAATAAGGACAACTTGGGGAATTACAGGCCAATCAAGTTAACTTCTCTACCAGGAAAGATAATGGAGCAAATAATTAAGCAATCAATTTGCAAACATCTAGAAGATAATAAGGTGATAAATAGCAGTCAGCGTGGATTCAGCAAAGAACAAATTGTGTCAAACTGACCTGACAGCTTTCTTTGTTATAGTAACAAGCCCTGTGGATCGGAGGGAAGTAGTAGATGTGGTAAACCTAGATATTAGTAAGGTTCCTTCCTAAATGGGGTACTTAGCATTTGTCCTTATTGAATTTCTTCCTTTCTTCCTCAGGCTCTTTCTCCTGATCATTTTTAATTATGATCCTACCCAAAACTCTTGCAACCCCTCCCAGCTTTTACCATCTGCAGTCTTTATAAGTGTATTGTCTATGCTATTATCTAAATTATTGATGAAGATATTGAACAGAACCAGTCCCCAAACTGATCCCTGTGGGACTCCACTCACTATGCCACTCCAGCATGATTGTGAACCTTAACTACTCTTTGGGAACAGTTTTCCAACTAGTTATGCAACCATTTTATAGTAGCTCTATCTAGGTTGTATGCCTAATTTGTTTATGAGAAGATCATTCAAGACAGTATCAAAACCAATCAATTGCACACATATAAAATGGGAAATGACTGCCTAGGAAGAAGTATGGTGGAACAGGATGTGGGGGTCATAGTCGATTAAAAACTAAATATGAATAAAAAATGTAACACTTGCAAAGAAGGTGAACCTCATTCTGGGATGTATTTACATGAGTGTTGTAAGTAAGACAAGAGAGTTAATTCTCTTCAACTCTGCTCCATGATGATTAGGCCTCAGCTGGAGTATTGTATCCCTTTTTGGGTGCCACATTTCAGGAATGATGTGGGCAAATTGGAGAAGGCCCAGAAAAGAGCAACACAAATGATTAAAAGACTTGAAAACATTACCTATGAAAAGTCTTGACAACATTACCTATGAGGGAAGACTGAAATAATTTCGTCTGAAAGAGAGAAGGGTGAGCAGGAGCATGATAACTATTTTAAAGTTCATAAAAGTTACCAGGACAGGGAGAAAAACTGTTCTTAACCTCTTAAGAAATGGGCGTAAATTGCAGCAAGGGAAGTTTAGGTCGGAAATTAGGAAACACTTCATAACCTAAAGGATGGTTAACCACTGGAATCAACTGCCTAGGGAGGTTGTGAATTCTCTGTCACTGTTTTTTTTAAGAGTAAGATAGACAAAAACCTGTCAGGGATGCTATAGATAATATTTAGTCCTGCCATGAGTGCAGGGACTTAACTAGATGACCTGTGAAGGTCCCTTTTATTCCTATGATTCTGTTTTATGAAAAGGCTTATGTTTTATATGATCACAGTATATATAGTACAGACATTACCTAACTAGTTTAAAAAAATTATAGAAACACCTATAGTTAATTACTAATGGTTGCAAAAGATTGCTAATTAACTAATACTAAAGATTATTTAGAAAACCTTATTTCAAAGAGGATCAAAGTAAAAAAAGTGCCATATTTACTGGTGCCAACACGCTTTAAGGGTAATCAAATCTCATGCTTCAAGAGTGTGTCTGCAAGGACTGAGGAAGAAAACTTCATCTGTAAAAACAATGCTGCACAGTTTGAGTGATGCATTCCAGGGTTAGATACTTCTTAAAGATCAGGTATGATATTTGCAACTACCAAAGGAAAGATAGTAGAGTGGTATGCACTAGTATAGCAGCTCCCGTATTACCATCTCCTACTTCTACTACAATGACAGGACTTCCATAAAGCATCAATTATTTACAAAAGAATAGGAGGTGTCAGCTCCATGTGACCAGCAATAGCTCTGTGGAGCAACTGGAAGAGCTCTGTGGACAACCTGAGATGCCTTAATTGATTCTAGCAAGTTTCCTAATGTTCTGGATTTGCCCTTTTATCCTACCCATGGAAAAATGGACCCATTTAATTTGGCACTAATATAGTCTACCAAACCCCACCATGAGGCCTCTATGAGCTCCATGCCAGTCCCAAGCCTGGATGAAGGAGGAAGGTTGGTCAGATGTGTGTCAATGCACTAACTGTCAAACAACAACACGAATGAAATCTGATGCCAGTACGACTAAATGATAAAAGATGCGGGCTCAGATGTTGCCTGGATAAACAAGGTCTGCAATACCAATAAAGCGATCGGGGTTGGGTGGATAAGTTGCCTACAAAAAGAAGACTACAACTAACACGCATGCTATCCATTGGAACATAGAACGGCTGAACACTGTGGCAACTGGAAAATTAGAGCTGCTTCGGAAGGAGATGGAGAGATATCGATGCGATATACTTGGACTGGCAGAGATGCATTGGACAGCATCAGGAGAGATCAGCAGTTGTGAAGTCATTTGGTCAGGAAACGAAATGAAGCATGAAGGAGGAGTTGGATTCCTTCTTAGCAAAACAGCTAGAAGAGCATTATTAGGATACAAAACGGTGAGTACAATAATGATGGTAGCGAGATTCAAAGTAAAACCGTTCAATATATCAGTCATTCAGGTATATGCACCCACGTCGGACAGTACAGAGGAAGAGATTGGGCTATTGTATAAAGACTTGACAAAGACGGTGGAAGAGATACCGAAGAAAGATGTGTTGATCATTAGAGGAGACTGGAATGTGAAGGTTAGAATAGATAACGAAGGTTGGGAGAGATTCATGGGAAGGTTTGGATATGCAGAAAGAAATGAACAAGGTCAGAAACTACTAGAGTTTGCTACAGAGCACAAGATGGCGATCTCCAACAAAAGGACTGTAGGAAGTGGACGTGGTGATCGAATGACGGGAAGTCCAAGCGTATGATAGATACGATTTTGATAAGAAGAAGGATAACATCAGTACAGCAGTGCCCAACTTTCCAAGGAGTGGATATAGACTCAGACCACAGTCTAGTGACCACAAACATCAAGACAAAACTCAAAAGAAAATGTAAGACACTGTTTAAGAAAAGAAGAGATGTGGTGGGGCTATGTGAGGAAGGAACAGGGAATGCATACAAAGAAACAGTTGAAGAGAAGATTAAGAATATCGCCACAGAGAAAGACCTAGATAAGAGAGTCGCAGGGATAGCCATTGCAAAAGAAGAGGCAATTGAGCAGACTGTTCCAGAAGAAGAAAAGATCAATAAGAAGTGGATTACCCAGGACACACTCAAGTTGGTTCAAGAGAAGAGAGTGTTGAAGATCAGAAGAGATGTCTCTGAGATGGCAGAACAGCAATATGGAGTGAAATGTAATGAGGGAAGGAAAACAGCCAGAAAGGATAAGGAAAAATTGTTAGAGGAGCAATGTGAAGATATAGAAAGTTATTACGGTGAATGTGAAACCAGGGAGGTGTATATGACAATTAGGAATGTTAAGAAGAAATGGCAACTGAAACAGATGGTGATCAAAGATGAGAACAAAGAAGTGCTCATGAACAGGGAGCAGATTGTGCAATGATGGACGAGATACTGCACCGATCTATACAAAGCACAGTTGGACCTGAGTGTCTCAGAGGGACTGATTAAAGAACTGAAAGAGATATTTCCACCGAGCACTGACAGTGAGACCGATATTTCGAAGGCGGAAGTAGAAAAAGCAGTGAAACAACTAAAGGACAACAAGAGCCCTGGAAATGATAAGATCATGGGAGAGAAGATCAAATATGGCAGAGAAAGCATGATTCAGGAAATAACCTGACTATGTAATATAGAATGGAAAGAAAGGAAGGCACCTAAGGAATGGACAAGATCTGTGCTAGTCACAATACGCAAGAAAGGAAGTACATTGGAGTGCCAGAACTACAGAATGATTGCCCTAACAAGTCATCTAGGCAAGGTGCCGATGATGATACTGACTGAGAGACTAAGATCGCAGATTGAAGATACAGCAGATGAGCAAGCGGGGTTCAGAAAAGATAGAAGTACCATACAGCAGGCATTGGCACTAAGACTAATAGCGGAGAAAGCTTGACAAGAGAACAAGAACGTATACACTTGCTTCGTCAATTTTCAAAAGGCATTTGACAGTATAGATCAGAAAGTGACTTGGGCAGTGTTGGAGTCATATGGAGTAGATAGCAGACTGATATGGTTGTTGAAGGATATCAATGACAAAGTGGATGCAGCGGTGAGAACATGCGGGGAATTAGGAAGTTGGTTTAAAACAAGTAGAGGTACGAGACAAGGAGATCCAATATTGCCAAGTATCTTCATCGCACATCTGGAGAGAGTGATGGACAGGATGAAGGAAGAGGTAGAAGGGGTATCTGGCAAAGGAAAAGAATTAACAGCTTGAGGTTTGCGGATGATATAGTTATCATCGAGGAAGATGAAGAGAAGCAATCAAGAACAGTGCAGATGTTAAATGAATAAGGGAAGCGGTATGGACTGATTATGAACAAGGATAAAACAAAAACAATGGTATTTGGAGCTAAGGAAATAGGAAGGGAGATCATTGTAGATGGTATTGAACTAGAAAATGTAGAGAAGTTCACGTATCCGGGGAGCAACATAACGTATGATCTAGACTGTAAGAAGGAAATAACGACTTGAATAGCAAAAGCAAGAGTGTGTTTGAAGGTGATGGATAAGATTTGGAAAAGGAAAGCGATTAGCTTAAGAATGAAACTGAGCATCTTGAAAATGTGTGTATTCAGCAGCATGTTGTAGGGATGTGAGACATGGGTGATAATGAAAGATTTGAAAAGAAGAATATTGGCATTCAAAACGAGTTGGTGTAGAAAGAGTCTGAGAATAGGATGGATGCAGAAGGTCACCACTGAGGAATTATATATAAAGATACAGCCAAAAGGGAATCTGCTGCAGAAGGTTATAAAATGGAAGCTACAACTATTTGGGCATATTTGCAGAATGAACGATGAATGAAAAATCAAGACCCTGGTATTTGGCAAAATGGATGGTTCGAATAGGAAAGGCAGACCCCACAGAAAATGGATAAATGATATAGTAGATTGGTGCGGAGCTAGTCTATAGAAACTAAGCCACTCTGCACTGGACAGGGAAAGATGGAAGGAAATAGTGAGAGAGGCATCAGACACCAACGGGCGCTGAGCCCACAGTTACTGATGATGATAGTCTACCACTTTCCTGTAGCCATGTGGTCTGACCCTGTCACAAACTCTAAACAAATTCTGGATCATATCCCAAACATGTTTATTCTCAGAGGGGTAGCCATGTTAGTCTGTAGCTTCACAAACAACAAGCAGTCCTGTAGCACCTTAAACACTAACAAATTTACTAGGTAACAGAGAGGTAGCTGTGTTAGTCTGTACTCCAACAAAAAACAAAACAAAACAAAACAGCAGAAATGTAGCACTTTAAAGGCTAACAAAATGATTTAATCGGTGATGAGCTTATGTAGGACAGACACTTTTCATCAGATCAATCTCATTTCCAAAACAGACTGACATTTATAAGCACAGAGGACCAAAACATTTGCAATAAAAACTGACAAATCAAATAGGACTGAAGGGCCGTGCCTACACTAGCCAAAAACTTCAAAATGGCCATGCAAATGGCCACTTCGATGTTTACTAATGAAACGCTGAAATACATATTCAGTGCCTCATTAGCATGCGGAAGGCCACAGCACTTCGAAATTGACGCAGCTCGCCGCCATGTGGCTCGTCCAGATGGGGCTCCTTTTCGAAAGGCCCCCAGCTACTTTGAAGTCCCCATATTTCTATGAGCAGGGCACTGGGTCCCCCCCACCACAGCCACGCACAGTGGAAGTAGCACTTTCAGGGCACTTCAAGAGGGTCAGGGGGCAACTGCTCCTTTTGCCAGCCCCCACTCTGCCATCAGCAGCAGCCTGTCTCCTATAAACATGGGGAAAAAAAACCAAAACTCTTTGTACAAAATAGTTTCCTTTTGAAAATTGCTCATAAATTACAGAGAGGTCAGCTTAGAACACTTTTTCTTTTTATACATGAATGGTACATTTTAGATATCCAGTTTACTGACACAGCAGGCTAAAAAAGTCATGAGCAAAAAAGTAACCACACAGTTGTACTTGTCTTCATTTTGTCTGGTTCAGTTGTTGAGCAGTTATACAGGTTCACGTCTCACAGTATCAGTATAGATGTTCATGCAATGCTGGAGGCCATTTTGGATGGATCAGTGCCCACATTTTGATGATATTCTCAAGGAGATGATGAGAAAAAAACCAGCAGTGTATTTTAGAGCCAGGAGTACTCAGACTAATGCCATATTAAAATGGGGAAGTGGAGATGAACATCATACTGTTACCTGACCTGGAACTAATTTGACAGTACATGTTTAGAATTACTTGTCACATTTCTAAAACTATTGCAGAAACTTAGGCTGCCCACTTGCCTCAAGCAATATTAGGCTACAGAACACTCTCCTATCCTTTACAAGCATTCTAACAATTCAAAACACAATATTAAGTTGTTTTATTACTGTACTTAAGTGACAAAAGGCTTTCAAACATGTCTTATAGATTATAAACTGCTGCATGATTTTTAACGATTAAATAACAGAAATATCCATATTTCAAATAATATTCATAAAACTATAGTGATATCCTGAATTAAGTATATTTTTTCTTATATCTCACCAGGCTATTACCTTTTCTAAGAAGATTATTTGGACAGTTGTAGACATTAAAACCGTAAATCTTAGGTTAAGGTGTCTCTTCCCTCCCACACTCTCTCCCTCTCTCACACACACACATTTTGGCTATGCTACATGCTCTTTCTAGCATTACACAGGAAGGGTGCTTTGAACATAGTCACTGAAGCTCTAGTAAGGCCTTCACTACCAGTATGAAGAAGCAGCAAATGTCAAACTGGAGTGTCTTATTCCTATTTTTACTTCTTTCTGTGCCTGTTACAATGGACTCATGTGCATGTCTTATGTTTCCCTAAGGCAGGATTCAAGGGGACAGGCCTTTTGGCACAGTAGCAGCAGCTAAGCTGGGTTAAGGGCTAACCCCATCAGTGCTGGGAGCTACTCTATTTATTTGCTTTGGCTATTCTTCCAGACATTTTTCTACTTTCTAATTCATACTCATAAATATCAACTTCCCAACTCTCTCCATGTTCTGGAGGTGTGGTCTATTTCACCATGATGAAAGCTGATACTTTAATACCTTCTAGGAACATGGTTATCAATGAGGTATCTGTCCCCAGTATGATGATGTCAACTCACCTTATCATCTAGAGCCCTGTAGCCAGACAAAGTCTCCCCCTTACAAGCCAGCTTGCTCACTGCCCCCCCCCACTGAGAAGCACACAGGGCATGGAAACGGCTGCTGACAGCACAGTCTTTGATGCCCTCATTGAGGCCCAGATGTGTTAGCTCATCGTGACCCTGAGAAGCAGAAAGTACAGATAGAAGGCTAACAGGCCAAACTGTCAACAAGAGGGGGGGGACCCTGAAGAAATCACCCCAGCTGGCATTGATTGATATGATGCACACACATAACCATCCCAGAAGGGGAAGTGCCCCGCCCACACAAAAAGAATGTCCTGTACTCTCAAATTGCTTATCTCCTGTCTTACAAGTGCAAATTAAGTAAGAAATGCCCTTGTAAAAAACTGGCGTCACAAAAGACAGACCAGTATGATCTGGCACCTTAGATAAGAAAGAGAATACGTAACCCAGAGGGGTATAAAAGACGGCTCCAGCAGAACTCTAACTTTGAGTGCATTCCACCAACTACCTACTGGTTGGGTCAGGTGATTGCCTCCCGAGGTCCACAACTGGGGACGCCCAACCTCGTATTCGTCTTTCTGCGGAATTGAGTGACCGATCCAGCTTGGCTACGCTGGTATCGAGAGACGCAGAGAGGGTAAGATACACCCATGCTAGGTCTCTGACTTTTTTGTGCACAGCTAAAGAATTAGAGCTCTGTAACTAGATGTCGTTGTGTCAAGATATCATTGTGTTAGATGGTAACAGATATCTTTGTATTGGATTGTAACGTAACTTGTTAACACCTGTACTTTGCTAGCATATAAGAAGTAGACAATAGCCTTTTGTAACCACACGCTTATAACTGTAGCTTAATAAACCTGTAACTAGTTAAGCTCTGAGCCTGACTGCTGTTAACCCTTTTGTCACTGCAACACAGCCGGCACAACAAAAAGAACTTTAACCATTTGGTTACTACAGCCTGGCCGTGGGTGAGAGTGCTAGGAGCTGCCTGCTCTAACAGTAAAAAACTGGGTTGCTTAGGACCCAGGGGAGTACCTCACTGCACATTACCCGGCCACCAGCTAACGAGCCCCGAGTTACAAAACTTACCCTGATTTCCACCATGCTCACACCTATACAGTGAGAAGGTGCGGGATGGTGGTGGAATGTTATTTTGGCTGCATGAAGACAAGAAGAGCTGCTTACAGACTAATCTGGAGTGTGAAGTATATACATGATTAAATGATTGGGACTTCTTCTCTGCTTCACAATATGTGTGAGGGTGAAAGGCAATATTTGAGGACAGAATGGATCGAGAACAATGAAGGTTTGAAGTCTGCTTACAAACCACCACCCAGTGCACCCCTTGATCCAGTTGCAAAGTCCATTACAAGATGCTTTGGCGCTTGTGTGCCCACATTCTCAAGCTGCCTAGGGAGAGTGTGTGTATTGGTGGGAGAGGCTGAATAATGATCCTGCACTTTGGAAGAGGTGAGTGAAATGAAACAGGCTATGTCTAACCATGAGATAAATTGGAATTTAACAACATTGATTTTGTAATGCTGGATTTTATTGATTCAAATTTGACTGTCCTCACCTCCCCACGTGCTCCTCATAAAGGTAACTAATATTGCTGTCACACTTGATTGGCAAACATCGACTGTTGCAGCAGTGCACTGTGGGAATCCATCCCACAGTTCCCTCATCCCCATAGCATTCTGGGTATGTTCGCTGGTATTTGACACCATCTTTCCACATTGCATTTTCCTCATTCCCCTCCTGTAGTGAGCAAATGTCCATTCTTCCAGTCAGAAGGAACAAACTGCAGGGCATTGACAAAGATGGCAAAGTTAACATAAATCTTTCTTTTCTGTAACTGAATTATCAAGGATTTTATAAAAATCAGCAGGTGTGCATCTTCTGAACAGGCCACCCACTGACTGTCCTCCCTCCCTTGATTGCATCTGATCCCTCAAAATAACACAAGGCCAATGACAAGCATGAAGAAAGAGTTGATAGTAAAGATTCAGGGGAAAAAAGAGTTGCTGAGGAGAGGGTTTTGGGGTTCCCAATTCATTGTACTGCTTCTGTGCACACTCTATTCTCAACTGGCCCTGCACCCGTTCTTCCCTACATGAAGGGGTGCAGAGTTAGAAGAAAGAGGATAGAAATGGCTAGGAAAAAAAAAAGATTTTTGTCTTCCCTCTTCACTACACAGAAATTGTCAACATGGGGGATATCAGCAACACCCCAAAAATCTTAGCCACCAGGGGAGACTTCCCCCCTAGTAGCAGCTAGCCCCCTGGGTTCTGGTTGGGGTGGGGGTTGAGAGGGGTTTCAGTGGAGGGGGCAGTTGAAATAGTCCCCCCATGTGGCAGCAAGCCCCTGAAAATATTAGCCACTGGCGGAGACTTCCCCCCCGCAGCTGCCCTTAGAGCCCTAACCACCTGCAAGCCAGGACGTGGTGCTGCCTGGCAGCATGGTCAGCACCGAATGGCAGGCATG
The DNA here is from genome assembly GCF_033958435.1 of Carettochelys insculpta. NCBI lineage: Eukaryota > Metazoa > Chordata > Testudines > Carettochelyidae > Carettochelys > Carettochelys insculpta. The sequence goes on along the minus strand of NC_134139.1, from coordinate 86,688,847 downwards.
TCATTTTATTGGGTTGGGGGCTACCCACGTGATGTGGTTAAGCATGGACAAGACCCCAACTATGTGGTGCCTGTGGTGGGGGGAGGGAGGGACGATGCGCACAAATGTTAACCACTGAGAAAAAGTTTCTTGGCCTCTTATGAAAGCATGACCCACTCAACAGCCTTGCTGCCATGTGGTGCGGTGGGGCAGTGGCTAGAGCGAGGCAGCACAGAAAAAAATATCAAGTGTAGAGACAGAATCACAAACACCATTCTGGGTTTATTTTATAATGGGTAGATGAGCTCACAGAGCTAACAGCAAAGAAAGGAAGACATTTCTCAGCCTCTCATACAAACATGACCCCACAGCCACAGGCTTCCTGGTCCCAGTTTGAAATTCATGGTCTTCCTTTTACCTAATTCCTGCATACCTGGAGAACAGCGGCCAGAGCAGATCAGCGAGGGGCATTGTGGGTTACATACAGGACACCTCTAGAGGCTAACAAATTCTATTTTAAGATGTGATGCTTCCACACTGGCCTTTATTCAACCTTTTTAATTCAAAGTTGACTGTACACCCAGCAGATACTGATGATATTAAGATAGAGATATTAGTGCCTCCAAAATTGAGCTAATGGTATTTAAAGTGAAGACAGTCACATGGTAATATCAAGCTAACTGCCTTAAATTCGAATGTATCTCATTGCGTAAACATAGCCTTAGATTTGTAAGATTTCTGTAAAGGAAATACAGTGGACTTGTTATAGTCTGTTTGCTATAATTATCCATTGTAACTACAGACCCTAATATGTAACCAAACAAAGCTTTATTAAAGGTAAGCATATTTGGGAAGTCCAACACCTTAACAAAAGTGAGAAGGTGTAGAAAATAAAACAAGGAAGTATAAAATAGCAACATACTGGCTGCTATGATAGTAAAAGGGTGATACCACATGTTGCAACATTTTAATGGAGTGGGCCATTCTGTTAATGACTTAAAATGTTACGATTTAATGAAGAGGAGTTTTCACAACAGTCTGCAAAGAGAGGCTTCTGAACTCTCTTTTATATTCAAATTCGATACATTAACACATGGTTTGAACTGAGATGTGAATTTTCTGGGTTATTATAGGGGCTCTTTTGCATACGTGGCTTAATCTAATTCTTGACCCACCCCCCCTCCTTCTACCACTCTTCTCTCTGATTTGCTCACCTTGATAATTTTTCTCTGATTTGTCAACCTTGGTTACTGTTTTTGGTTCTCTGTGCCTTAAATATTGAGTCTGTTCTGGTATGACTTTGGTCTGAAGAAGTGGGTCTGTCCCACAAAAGCTCACCTAATAAGTGAGCTTTGAATAGTCTTTGAAGTGCTACTTGACTGCTTTTTTTGCCTTAATATGTTTGCCAACCCTCAGGTACTTTGAGTGTAGACATAGCCTCACTAAATCTGCAGTCTTAATTTGCTCATAAAATAAACTATTTAACTGCATCACAGATAGACTTAGTCTGCTGACATGGGCAATCTACATTCAGTTACATTATCATCTTGCCATTGGGGTCCTTTGCATGACAAATGAGCACACTTTGTTTTGACAGAGGCCTTATGGAGGTTGCAGGGTGTGAAAAAGACACAACTCCAGGAAAATATGCAGGCATGCCACAAGAAGTCTTAAACGTGCACATTTCCCTGCAATGAAAGGCAAAGTTATTAAGCTCATGTAAATATGGTATTCAGGGAATAAAAAATAATAAAAAGAAGAATCCAACAGTTCAGAATCCAGTGCTTCAGACAGCAAGCCCAAACTCATCATATGTGCCCCAAAAGATCAGATTTAAATTAGCATGCACCCCTCTTGTTTCATTATTCATTCAGAGTGTGAGATATGCATCATTAAGCCAGGCACTAATTTGTTCCTAAACAACACTCATTCATCATTAGCTGGCAATGAGAGGCTGACCAAGTCAGTTGCAGAACAATTCTGTGACCCACCCATTAATTGTACACTTTGTGAATGATTTATGTACAATGCTCTTTAAAAGTTATTTTACCAGTTTGGATAACCCATATATTGTAAATAGGATCTTTCTGGTCAGGTTACTCTCTGAGGTGTCTGTTTGCCTTATTTCTAGAATTGGACTCTTCACCTTCTATGAAAAGGGGTTTGTGCACTCATCTTTTAAACATCATCTTCAGTGAATTAACAGAAAAAGTCACCTCAGTACTGCAGTGTTCCACGGAGGGATTCCTGCTCTTTTAGGAGATGCATAGATTTCAGGGGGATTATGGAAGGATGCTTCCACTTAGAAGATTGAAATTCTATTTTAGAGACCCTACTAAGATAAATCAAGCCCAGGACTAAGTATTATCTAGAGCAAGGGTCGGCAACCAAAATTGCAAGAAGAGCCATTTTTTTTTCCAATTTGGTAAAAACTCAATAATTCAAGGGCTGCTTTGTATGTGAATATAATACAGTCCTTAATAAATAACATCAAAGCATACTTTTTGTAAGCCACATTTCAAGAATAGTGTGCACACAATTATTTATAATGTGATACATGTTTACTGCAGGATGCCCACAAACTTTTTACATACTCCATTTGCTTATACTTTACAAGTGTGTGTTGTGCTACTATCTTCGTAACTTTCATCCTGAATCCACTTTAATTATGTCAGTTTTACTTTACATTTAATTTCTGTATTCTTTCTTAAAACATGGGTTGCCCTTCACAACAGGAATGCTGCAAATTTCCTTTTTCTTTTAAAAATCCATTAGCAGCATGATCAAAACATAGATATATTATCATATCTCACAATGCACTGCACATTGTAAAGGGAGAGTTATACAACATTTCAAGATGACACTGTTTGCTGTGTAGATGTGAGTTGTTCATTGCTGGGCTTTTAGACATTTTATTGGATATAAACGGGAGAGGTATTTTTATTTGTTTGTTTGTTTTTGTTTTGTTTTGTTTTTTTTTCCTTTGCAATTATAGTGTTGGGATCCACAAACAAGTCCTCAAAGAGCAGCACATGGCTCTGGAGGCGGAGGTTGCAGAACCCCGGTCTACAGTAATGTGCTGGTTCTTGATGTCTTTGTTACTTCATTCATGCCCAATAAAGATGCCAGAAATAAAGAATGGATATTCTAAACTGAAATTTTGTGTATAAGATTATTTTTAATCCACAGCATATCATCTATCTTTATATGTTAACTTCTGCTAGTTGTGTCTTTACAAAACTTGTACAGAAGTATTATAATACAACTTACGAACATATAACTACCATAAAACTTGTAAATTAAATAAATTAATTAATATTTCAATGTATGAGCTACCTAACATTCTAGCCAAGGACACTGGCTTCAGCTTTAGTTACAGCAATAGACAGTGGTTGCTCCTTTTACCTGTTTTATTCATCTGCACTACTTAATAGCATCCTAAAAGTTAAGAGATAGAAGAGGCAACCAGTCAGTTCATCCTTAAAGTATTCCTACCAATGTACCCAGTAGAAAACACATGAAAAGTTCAACTGTATATTCACTGTAGATAACTGATGCAGCATTGTCTGTTATAAAGACTAAAAGAAACGGCGTTTTTGCCATTGCATAGAATGATCACACTATGAACGACAGGTTTGAAACACCAACTCTAAGTTTTGAATTGTACACTCTCAATGACTCACCTGATTTTTCAGCAGGAAGGGAAATGCTGTTGTCTTTAGTATCCAGAACAACAGCCAATCCAACAGAATAAGTTGGGAGGACACTGGAGCTGAGATCTACACGGGTTAGACTTTCAGGCTCTTTTTCCATGCTTCCTAGGAGATCAACAGCATTGGCAATTTCACTGCCAGCCCTTTTCTGATCATTGTCTGGTGGACGTTGAATAATATGAACTATACTCTGCTGGGCCAGGTCACACTTCTGAAAAACAAAATTCCATATATGATTGGTACACGTGGATGAAATTCACTGTCTCCAATTTTGCATTTGTTAAGTAATCTCCAATCCATTTCGTGTGGAATTTCAATATGCATTAAGAGAGCTGACACAAAAGCGACAAGCGTAAACTGCAAGATTTAGCATTACTTGCACTGGCAACATGGTTGCAATTCTCACTAATCCTAAATGGTTAACAAAAAGATTGCATACCTGAGCCAACAGCCATGAGTAACTTTGTGGATGAACATAGAGAAGTGCTACCAAGTCAGAAGCTAAACAAAGCCAATCTATAAAATATATTCTTACAGATAATGATGAAAACAGTTTCTAATATTAATGTGATGATCCTGTTTTACTAATAATGATAGAAGTTAAAAGTGTTCATAGCAGTGTTTGAATTAGAGCGTGTGAGGGATGAATGAAGTCACACTATCCTCCCATTTCTTGCTACTTCAGGTTGGAAAACTGAAAAAAAAACATGCAGTGCATTATTTTTTTTCCAGTTCACACTGTTTGAATGATAAAGATTACAATTATAGCATTTAATTAATCATTCCTGACTTCTCACAAATTTGTTTAGAGCCATGTGATTTAGACTACCAATGGGTCTGGTGGCAGCATGCTCCTCTCACACTCACTGTGGCTCTATGGAGGGTGATGCTGGGTGCCCCAGGAGTGGGGCTGGTTAAACCGTCCAGGGGTGGCAGACAGGACAGGGGATACACAGGGGAAAGTGAACAGACCAGCAGACGGGACTGGGAGATGCATGAGGGAGGATTACTGGGGTCTCCTCCATCCTCAGAGCTCTGCCAGAGAGAGCTATTCCCTGTCCACCTAGAAGCATTTGAGGAGTGGGACTAGCCCTATGGTAAACTGCTCTCAGAATAGTCCTTTCCATCCTGCATAACATGGCTCTGATTAGAGCTGACCTACATGTTTTAGCAGAAATTGTCCTGCAGATGTTACCTGTGGAGGGCCCAGCCTGTCTTTACTATTATGACTGAATTGTATATAATGCCTAACTACATGGGAATAAACCTAGATGTATTCCCAAGAATCATTTTGCTAACACTCTTCAGTTTCATCACTTAGGCCCCACTGTAAACTGGCATGGGCTTTGTGGATAGTTTATTGTTTTAGAGGGAAGAGATGAACAATTTTGCAAGCCCACTCAGGTGTGCTGGCATACCATCTTACAAAGGTGAAGTAAAACAGCTGTTCCAGAATGACCCTGCAAGTGTCTATGTTGTGGCAAATCAGTGTCAGTTAAGAAACAGATGGACGGATGGTCTTTATTCACATTAGCTGGTTACCCTTGTGAGTTCTGGCAGAGTATGAAAATTCTGAAAAGCTGGGCCAAACCCTCTGCCCCATGTTCTCTCTGCTCCCGCCAACTCTGGTGATAATTACCTTTAGAAATGATATGCTTAAACAATGAGGTCCAAAACTGAGCAGATTCTATTTCAATGAGGAAGACTATCACAGATAGAGCGTTATTCCTCCCCATGTGCTCCAGGTCTTAATGCAGACACTCTCCTACACACAGACATAGAGGGCACAGAGCTGGCCTGGTTTCACTGAGGTAAATCTAGAGTAACTTCACTGAAGTGAACAACAAGAAGTCTTGTGGCACCTTACAGACTAACAGATATTTTGGAGCATACACTTTTGTGGGCAAAGACCCACTTCATCAGATGCATAAGTGGGGGAGGGGGGTTTCAGAGGGGTATTTAAAGAATGGGGTCACAGAAAAAGGGAGGGCCAGAGCTGACAAGATCTATTCAGCAAGGTGGAAATGGCCCATTATCAATAGTAGGTATCAAAAGAGGAAAAAACAAGTCAGATCAGACAAGGGGATATGAGCCACTGTCAGAGTCTAATGGGGAGATCTTAACACCCAGGGCAGAGAAGCTGCCTTTGTAAGATGTGAGCCACTCCCAGTCTCTGTTTAATCCTTGGTTAATGGAGTCAAATCTGCAAATAAATTGCAGCTCAGAGATTTCTCTCTCCATTTGATTTCTGAAATTTCTTTGTTTCAGGACTGCCACCCTTAAATCTGCTACTGAGTGTCCAGGGAGACTGAAGTGTTCCCCCAAAGGCTTCTGTACATTACCGTTCCTGATGTCTGATTTGCAAATATGAAAATTTGTTATATTGAATTTCAATAACACATTTTTTTCTCTAGAGGAGCATTAACTCCGTCAGTAGAGATTTGTTACAGTAAGGACTTTGCAGACTTAATATTCAAACAATGCTGCCATTCATTTTTACCTTGAAAACATCATGTTATCACTAACAGACCAAGGTTTGGTTGTTTTACTTAACACCTTTTTTGCCCATAATATTTTAAGAGAATATACTAAAACTGATTTATAAATTAGTTTATTAACACAGAATCCAACACAAAACAGCTCTTTTAAAACTGCTCTCAAAATAAAGACAATGTTTCTGTAGCTGTGTTTGTTTTACATGGCTGGGGTGCTAGACCTACGCCCAACTCTCCTTTTTCATCTGGGCTAAAAGGAAAAAGAAAAGAGGTCACCCAACAAACACCTGGCATGGAGACCAGAAGGCAGACTCTAAAAAGATGGGACACACCTGGTCAGAACAGGAAAGGATCACCCAAGACAGTGGACACTGATGAATGGTTGTCAATGGCCTATGCTCCAAGATGTAGACATGGAAGAGGCTTACTGCTACTACTACTCAAAATAAAGACACTGTAACAATGGGGGGTGAGGGGGTAAGATGTGGGGTAAAATTTCCAAAAAGACTCAGTGACTTGGGAACCTAAATTCTTTTTTCAAAGGTGCCTTAGACCATTAGGGTCTGATCCTCTGAAGTATTAATGCTTCTCACTCTCACAACGGAAGTTAGCCACCTAAACTGTTTTGAGCATCTGGGCTTGAAGAACCTAAATCACTTTGAGAGCAATGACACTTGAAAAATGATACTGAGGCTCCTAAGTCATTTAGGTCCAGAATTTTAAAAGGTATTTAGGCACTGCTGTCTTAGATCTCAGCACTGGATTTAGGAGCCTCAATCTCGTTTTGAAAATTACAGTCAATGGAATTTAGACTCCTAAGTGCCTAATTCCCTTTAATATGAGATACAGGCTTCTAAACTGGTTTAGCATTGCAACACTGATCACAACAATGCTTTAATAACTTTAAAAATGCCGGCCTTGGGCACTTACAAAATTTTTTTCTGTGGTATAAATAATAAGGCAATTACTTATATCAAAATTCTAACCAATTTGTTGAATTTCAGGTTACTGAGCCCAGGGGTGAGAAAACTTTTTATGCCAGACCCCCTTTTTCAGCTCTACAATTAGCCGGGGCCTCCCAACCCATCTAATAAAATCCAAACCAATGGAAATTTCAGTTATGTTCATATAAAAAAAAACCCAAACCTTTCAGCATATATAAGAAAATAAGTATGTAGCATGTAAAAATTTATTAATCAGTACGTAAATGCGAATATACATACACAAAAACAGTAACATATTACAATTTTTTTTAATGAGATGGAGAATGCTTCATCTAACAACTCTTTATCTTGATGTTTCAAAAGCCCAACCTACCCACTCCCCAGCTTGAGGGAAAAAAAACAAAAAACAAAAAAACAACAGCTCCCTGCTGTTTAAAGAACCTGCTCCCTTTTGCTTCTCCAGCCCTCCTGGGCAAAGTTAACCAAAAGAATAAAACAAAAGATCATCATAATTACACTTACAAAAAAAAAAAAGCCTGAACTCTCCCAGTAAAAGCTTACTCTTACTCAGCTGTCTCTGCTATACGTGCCTCCCAGCTTGCTCCCGGGGGACAGTGGCCCCTCCAGGGGGCAGGTGGGTTGGCAGCACAGGTCATCCCAGCCCAGAGAGGCTGCAGCACAGCTGCAGAGGCAGGGTGGGGAACAGGGACTGGAAATAAAGCCAGAAGACAGAGGACGGGAGACAGGCAGGCAGCGCTGCACAGGGCAGCACTGCTCAGCAGACAGAGGCTGCTGTTAGGCAAAGGCAGGCCCTCGCAGCAGGGGGGTGGAAGGAGCTGATTGTGCTGCACCCCCCCTTTTGAAATTTCACCCCCCCGCACAAGGGGGCACATCCCCCAGTTTGCGCACACCTGGCTTAGCCTACAGTACAGGCCCAGCACATCTTCTCATTGCACAAGGCCAGACTATGTTGCCATAGCTAAATTAAAGTACACGTTTCACCTCCCAAAACCAGTATTCTCTAGTCAGGCAACATCCATGGTGCTGCCGGACAACAGAGGTCATTGGACCAGAGATCCCAGCAGGGAGGCTAGCGGAAGTGGGGTGGCAGGGCTAGCCAGGAGGGAGCCGAGTAACAGGGGGCCAGCAATCCTGTGCAGGGGAGCACAGCAGGGCTTGTGTCCCTGAGCCACCACCTGTGGGGCCACAGCAGAGGTCACTCCCATCATCTCATTTGGAGTTGGAGCTAGCACCTGCGGGGCTGGAGACATGTCCAGCAGCCGAGCCAGGGTATGTTCAGCAGCCCAACGGAGGCAGGAGCATGCATCACCAGAGCTGGGGCCAGGGCCACATCCAGCAGCCTATTTGGGGTTGGAGCAGGTGCCGCTGGGGCCACATCTAGCAGCCCAGCCACATCTGGGGTCAGGGCCAGCAGCCAGGCCTAGCGTCAGCCCAGCAGGAGCCAGGCTTACTAAGTAAGTGGGCCCTTGAGGATGGAGGTGGGGGAGTCGGCAGCAAGGGGACAGTGGGGTGTGTAGCCAACGGCAGGGAGATGCAGCAGGCTGGGGAGACAGGTGACCTCCCTTCATCTGGCAAACTCCCTCATTTGAGACTGGTCAGGTGCGTGCCGGACAACAGAAGAAAAACCTGTAGTACCTTAGCTTGTTTGTCCCAGTGGTTTCATTTCTCAACATGAGAAAGGGCAGCAGAATCTGGCCAATAACTTTATTAATTAAAGTATATTTTAAAGATACATACAAGACACATACAGAAAATAAAATAAGCATGGTAATATGATAGTGTTGAAAAAGTTTTAATTAATGAATTTAACATGGTATGGTAACATTTTTAAAGAAGAAATATAAATGGCAGGAAAACAAAATCTTGTCACAAAATACTAAACTGTTCTGCCCTGTTTTGAAGGAATTTTAATTCCAAAGTGGAAATATGGTTCTTTAATACATGTCCTCTTCTGTTCCTTTTTCATGTATGACAAAGTCAGCCTGGGATGCTTGAAGACAGTATTGAAAAGCAGGTAGGGCTTTTCCCAGAATCACAAGGGCTCTCTGACCTACAAAATGAGAAGTTATAATCTCAGGCAATTAGGGACACGAGTCCAATTAAGGGTTGCCTGGGACTTTTAAAAATCCCTCCTTTGGTGAAGAGAGAGAAATTAGAAAAGACTACGGCAGCTGGGGGATCGGCTTCTCCAGGGCGAGCGGCTGCTCTGCCCTGCTTAGGAGAAATAGCCAAGAGTGTTTGCTTACAGGAGAGACTGACACCTCCATGCATATGACAGGACAACCTACCACACCCACTCCTCATCAGGAGGCAGGGGAAGATTTCCCTTTTTGTTTTGTATTTGTAAATGGGTTTCTTTTTGTTTGGTGGAGGACCACACCTGAGACTACCTTGAAAATACTGATAAGTAAATACAGAGAGGAAAAGCAAACACTGTCCAGTATGAGGCTGATTTACATCAGGCCCCTCTACCACCGGAGGGGGAAGAGTTAAGACCAGTGGGATGGAGGAGGTGTCTTGCCAATGAAAAATTATGGATCCATCAGCGGTAAGTCAACTACAAGACACCCCTTAGTTTTTCTTTAAGATCAATCTTGTCATCCAAGAGTTCTGTGTAAAGATGATACCACTTTTCTCCAGAATTGTATTAAAATTTCAGAGTTCCTAATCTTTGAGATAAAAAAAACCAAACCCAAACTCTCTGATAAAAAAGACCATAACAAATCTTCACTTTTCCATGATTAAAATGAAATGCTTCAGCTTCCCTAGCTGCAGAAGACATAGGTATCTTTTGAACACAATGGCTGTGTCTACACTAGCCCCAAACTTCAAAATGGCCATGCAAATGCCCATTCCGAAGTTTACTAATGAAGAGCTGAAATACATATTCAGCACCTCATTAGCATGCGGGCAGCCGCGGCACTTCGAAATTGACGCGGCTCGCTGCCGCATGGCTTGTCCAGACGGGGCTCCTTTTCAAAAGGATCCCGCCTATTTCGAAGTCCCCTTATTCCTACGAGCAGATGGGAATAAGGGGACTTCGAAGTAGGCAGGGTCCTTTTGAAAAGGAGCCCCGTCGGCACGAGCCGCGTCAATTTTGAAGTGCCGCAGCCGCCCGCATGCTAATGAGGCACTGAATATGTATTTCAGCGCTTCATTAGTAAACTTCGAAATGGCCATTTGCATGACCATTTCGAAGTTTGGGGCTAGTGTAGACGTAGCCAATGTTTTATTGATATAGAGGAGAACCTTGTTTATGCAAGTACCTTTACTTGGCTTTCTGTATTCATCAAAACTCCAGCTTGGGCTACCCTAAGTAAGGGCCAGAAAGGTCTTTCACATTTTTTTTAAATTATCTGATCTGGTTCCAGTCCCAATTTGATCAGATAAATGTGGTTTCATTGAAACTATCAGAGCACATAAAATCAACTAAGAAAGGAAGTTTACATGCATTTAGTAAGTGGCATTGGTACTTTTAGTAACATTTAATTAATAGCTAAAATATGGTGGGTTTTTTTCCACAAAGGGGGGAAAAAAGCCAAAGATTCTCTGACAAAATGCAAATTCCATGTTTTTTTTTTCTTCCTTGCGGCAAATGGATTTCTAGGATGCTTGGTTTCATTCTTATGCCTCCTCTATTCATCACAGTGGATGTGAATGCTACAGTTTAACGAAAACACTCTATTTGTCAATATTAACTGTTCCAGCTAGATATTTTAAAGGTGTCTAGAGGAGTAAATTTCCCTTTAAATCACTAGTCTTCACTGATTAATAGGTTAGCAGATCAGATGAGGATCAGGGTGGGAGTGAAGCCAACAGAAGGGTAAATTCAGAGCTGTCGCAGGTAGATTAAACAATACCATTAGTGATGGTAGATTAGTTGGACTAATCAGTACAAATTAAAAGATAAATTAATTTACAATGCTTAAAAGTTTGATTTCATTATACTAATAGCATAAACCACCAGCTAAAGCAAAATAGTTTCCTTCTCCTTTAATTCAAATAGCATAATATAAACTACTAGAGTGGAGGAAATGAAATAATTCTCCTTTCTGTCATTCAATTTATTACCTCATTAGTAAGGTTTACTGTGTGGCATTAACTTAAGTGAGTATTTTAAAAATGGCAACTCTTCATATCAGCTTCTGGGGACCCTGGTACTGCCAGAGAACCACATGGGAAGACTTCTGTGTTCATGCAAAGCCCTGTTTAAATCAATGGGGCTTCGCACACGCACAGGGGTTCACTGATGTAGTTGTCTTGGCAGAATAGTTATTTGTGCATAACAGATTAGGTACTGTCAAAAGGAATTATATCAAATCACATCAATGGTCCATCTAGTTTGGTATCTTATTTGTGGCAGTGGCAAGTGCCAGATCCTTTAATAGCAGACAAATTCCCCATACTGAGCCATTTTACACTAATGTGAACAGCAAGGTCATTTGTTCTTGAGCCTCTACATTAAGCGGTTAAAACAAAGGAGAGTGTTTGGACTCTGGGCATCCTTAAACATTTTCATCAGAGACATGAGGGAAGTTCTGACAGCAGAATATTTATCTGATTATGATGATGACTGATGATGATCCAGACAGAGGTTAACTTGATTGACAGGCTGAAGTTGCAAGACTGGTAGTGAAGGTGGAGTGGCTGGTTTTTTTTGGTTTGGTTTTGTTTGTTTTAAGCTGTAAGCTGAGTCATATGGAAACCATTAAGTAATAATCAATTAGGAACCTCAAAGTTTCACTTTTTAATATCCTGTTTCCAAGCTTTGATTGAAACTTGTCTGAGTTTCTGAGAAGAAAATATTCACCCATCTTTGTAGGACAAAAAGGGCAAGAAAAATTACTTGTGTTTGATCTATGACTGAAACATGAACAATCTACTAAAATCTCTCAGAACAGTTCCTAGAATCAGTAGTGACCTGAGACACTGTAAATAGAATAGATTTGATAGACAGGTGGAAGGGTGGTCTTCCACTTTCTTCATTGGAAGAAATGATGTCATTCAAACTATTTTTGCAACTTCCTTAGGTTTTTGCCTTGGGTTAGTATTGTAGACACAAATCTAATATGCATTATTTTCTGTCAATATCTCTTTCATTTCCCACATATATTTGTTTTATGTCCCAGGAAAGGTCTCTTTGGTGAATATCTGTTGTTAATAAATTCTAAAGATATTGTCTTGCCTTATCTGTTCATCCATATTAATGCCTATCCATGATCCATTATCCAAAGGGAAATACTGTGTGTGTAAATATCACAGACTATCAAGTGTTTCCCTCACCAGAACAAAAGGCGTTCACAAGATCCAGAAGTGATTAAATCACGTGTCAGGGGCTGGTACTTTACACAGAATGCATGTGGGAGAAGCTGAACAGGTAGCTTCATAACAGACTACTTCAATATTCAAACTCTTTTTCAGAGACATGTATCTTCATATATTCTTCCCACTTCACAACAAAAAATGCCTTGCATGAGTCTAAACTAGCAGATTTTGAGTGAATGAAAGGTGACTATTCAGTGCTGTCAGCTATAGGCTGACCAGCAAGCCAAAGTGGAATCGTGAGGCCCAACAACATGCAATAAAGGTTTTTATGAAGTACAAAGGAGGAAGAGGTGCAGACAGTTTATACAGTGTTTTCTACCTCTGGTTCCTCTAAATCTTCCACTTGTTATAGCTTTTCCAATTACAAGATACTGTCGAAATGATATGCTGAGCTAAGAACTGTTGTTCATTTGCATCCAATACATGGACAGACTAATTGGAAATCATCTTCAATGAAAAAGAAACTTTAAAAAATGTTTAATAGAAAAGGAAGTTTTAGCACTTAGGCTCCACTTTACCAACAAATGAGAGTAGGGCAAACGTCATCAGAATGTCTGACCAATTTAAGAATTACTATGAGCTAGGCAGCTCTTTGTCATTAAAAAATACCAGATGACATCCTGAGCTGCATAATCCTAGAAGAACAAACACCACATGGAAAATAACTTAAAAAATCAGACTTTAATAAAAAAAAATCTATGCTGTTATACACAGCTGGTCTGCAGAATGCCTGTCACACACACATGAGCAACGGTATTCTGCCCTGGTGGAATTTTAGCTGACAAGTGAACTGCTTATAACAGTGCAATAATCCACCAAGCAGCTAACTGGAGCTAGACTCACTGCAGTGAAAAAGAGAAATATACACAATGTCTGACAAAGAACGGTAAACAAAGGCTGCCGAATAAATTCCTAAAGACCTAAAGGCTTGAAATAAAGAGAAAAAAGAAATGGCAGCTGAAGTCGCAATGACCAAAAAAGCATAGTTAAAGGCCCTTCAGATTCAGTAAAGGGATCAGCTGGACATTTTTTCATTTTGCTCCCTTACAACATCAGATATGGAAACAAGGGGGTCTTTTATGCACCTCATGAATAAGAAAAGTGATAAAAATGTCCCCCCCCCCAGAGAGCCAACAGTACAACAGCACACAATATCAATCCACAAAAATGGATTCACATAAAATTGCAGTAGTTATACTAGTTTTAATGGAAAATCTAATTCCAGGGATACTTCAAACAGACATTAAATGTGATCCTTTAAGTAGGGAAAATAAGGTGTATGAAGTTCCCACAAGATTGAAAAATAAACCAATGAAACCTGGCTGTATTATTATTGTAACTCTCTCACGCCCCAAGGGCAGAGACCATGTCTAAAAAGCAGCTTACAAAGAAAGGAAATCAACTGGAAGAACAACACCACTTATCTCCCCCCCAGATCTTAACTCAGTGACCCAAAAAAAGGATGATAAACTTGAAAACAATTAAAAGAAAACTTAATCGGTGAAGAACAACAGATGGAATGCTATTTCAACTTCAAACTAGAAATTGCAGTTGATAGAAAAGTACTTTGTGACTGCAGAAGCTGAAAATCATTAATAGAGAAAATATGAAGGGGAATATTAATCACCCTTTAATTCAGATAATGAAAAACTGAGGCTGTCATCTGGTATTAGGATCCACTAGCATTGATCCTACCTGGTGCTGAATCTCAGTAAATAGAAATCTACATAGAAGTAAGAGCATAACTTGATTTATCATTGAGGCTTAAATTAAAAAAAAAATACAGACTGTTTAGATTTTAAATTGCAGCATTCAAAAGCCACATATTTTACAGTGCTCTAGAATAGACCTCCAGTTGATCTGAGTTAAATTTCTGATAATTACTACATGTTCAGCCTCTCTAGTCCGACACCCTTGGGAACTGACTGGTGCCAAATCAGAGAATTTGCTGGACCATGGAGGTCAATATTACCTGGTAGAATTACCAACACTTCCACTGCTTACTGGGCTCTCAGGTAAGGTGACCATCCATCCTGTATTGGGCAGGACGGTACCGTATTTGGGATGCCAAAAAGTCATCCCAACTTATGTTTTAAAAGGCACTAATTGTCCCATATTTTGGGTCGCCCCCGCCCTGCCCTCACTTCCCTGAGCCTCAGGAAAGCAGGGGTAGCACGGGCAGCTGCAGCTTCCCCGGGGCTCCGGGGGATTGCCGGCAGCTGCTGCTCTCCTGGGACTCCCGGGGAGTGCCAGCAGCTGCTGCCTCCTTCCTGGCTTCCCAGGGCTTGGTGGAGCTGTCCCTCCCACCCCATATCTCCCTATCCTGTATTTAGGACAGGGAGATATGGTCACCCTACTCTCAGAAGCCATTTAGGAGTGAATTACAGCTAAATCGCAGCACAGAACACTGAGAACCAGGACTGGTGGCTGGAAACATACTTTATGGAACCAGGGGAAACTTGGCCACACCCATGACAATTTATCATTCAGCTAACTAAAATCATGCTGGATTACAGATATTGCAGGATGGACATATTATTAAACAGATTAGGGTGTTATAAATGAAAGAATTTGCACAGTATTCCACGCTGTGTGTGCTAAGTAATATCTAGGGACACATGCAAAAAAATGGAAACATTCCACATCCTTCACAGAAAAATAACAACAGAGAGGAAGCCGTGCTAGTCTATAAACTATCAAAACAAAAAGCAGTCAAGTAGCACTTTAAAGACCAGCAAAATAGTTTATGAGGTGAGCTTTCATGGGACAGACCCACTTCTTCAGACCATAGCTATACCAGAACAGACTCAATAATGTAGAAGGGACAAAACCTCAGTTTAACTAGGTAATAGACAAACATTTTGTATTTTAAGAATGTGTAAAAGAAATATGTCACTGCATTTGTATCCTTTTTGCCTGACACCAATGCCTTCTTATTCTATTCTTGCAGTTAGTTTAAATACTGAACAGGAAAACGATAAAAAAAGATTAAAATATGAATTATCCTGGAATGAAAAGGGATTCCTTCCTTTTCGTAACCAACCAAAGCTAATGTTATTGTATGGATTGCCACTAGTGTTCCAAAGACAGGATTTAATAAGAAATTAAAGAAGGTAAGAAGTAGTTAAAACTGTAGCTAGCATTAAAGTTCAGTACTTCTTAGATGCAAATGAACCATTCAGTCTTTTCAACTACTCTGAGAGACAAACACCAGTGAAGGAGCACCTTAGCTGTGCACAAAGTGAAATGATGGTCAAAAGTGCACTTTGGTTTGGGGGGAGATAAGAATAAGGAACCTTCAGCATATTCTTAAATTTATGACATTTTATTCCTAGATTTTAGCCGTTTAATCTGACCCCTAGAAGTATTTTTGAACATTGTATCTAGCTGAGGTAAATATGCCAGATCAGAGTAGCTATTAACTGTTCCCCACATCAGCCTGAGCCCATATTCCTTGAGCATGAAATATTCTCACTGACTTCCATAGAAACTGAGGATGTGTCAGGAATGCAGAGTAGGATCCACTTTTAACATAGCTGTAATTACTAACGGAGAGGTAGCTGTATAAGTAACTTTGCTGTATGTACAACATATGATGCAATATTAATTTGCTCTTCCTTAAGCTTTTTAAACTCTTCTTTATACAGCTGTTCGCTTATTCTGTTAATCACAGAGCTACAGTGTCCACACCTGAACTCCTTGGTCCGGGGGGAAAAAAAAGAAAA
Source organism: Carettochelys insculpta (assembly GCF_033958435.1). NCBI lineage: Eukaryota > Metazoa > Chordata > Testudines > Carettochelyidae > Carettochelys > Carettochelys insculpta. The sequence continues at coordinate 86,672,645 of NC_134139.1, read as the reverse complement.
TGCATTTCACTACTATATGCAACAGATGCAACCTGTGGCACTTTCTGGAGAATGTCTGAAATGTTTTGCTGACTTAAATATTAGGAGGTGGTGAGAGTGAGTGTGGGGTTGGAGTTGTGGTTATTTTAAATTTGGTTTATGTGTTTTGCTAGTACTTTATTATCTTTGCGTTGTGAGGATTACATCCTTATTTAAGATAATCAGAAAATGTAAGGCATACACGCCTAATAAATGAAAAAGGAATTTGGATGCAAGTGCCCCTTCCTTTTGGAAAGAACTAAAGTGCAGGGAATCTCTAAAATATTCTCCGTACAGTGGTGCGGTTCTGCTGGTAGGTAGGGGATGTTAGATGTTCCCCTTGCAACTAGTTATAGAGGCCAGTAACAAACTATGCAATCCACCTGAAACTGCATGGATCCCAGGATTTATGGAGATGGTTAGGGCTCTTGCAAGGAGGTTCTGTACCCAGCTAGCAACTCTGGTCCTGTTCTCCTTGCCAACATGGCTCCACTGAGAGTGCCTTGCCAGAGAATGGTCGGGATGTGGTTGCACTACTAACCTCTGGGAGCTTCGAAAGGTGATGTGAACTCATCTATGTCATGGAAGCATGATACAGTCCTCTCTTCTTAATACTACTTTAGGCATAAAAAAAGAAACATACAAGATATTTGCGAGGATCCATCATAATAATGTCCAACATCCTCACATTTTATTATCTTAAGAAAACATTTTTGAAATACGCAGAGCAATTATATTCATTGTGGCAGGGTGTATGTCCCCCTGAAGATTGAAGGGGCCAGGAAATACCCAACCCTGTTCTAGAGGGAAGAGCAGCAAGCAGGTAATGTGGATCAGCCAATTCAGCTGCAGAGCATGTAATGATTAGATCTAATTCCCAGCTGGAAGATATAAACAAGGGCCGCAGCAACATGTGGAGGACAGGGACGTGGAGAAAGCGAGTATTTACTTTTGTGGCCGTAGCAAAAAGGTGGAGCAAACAGGCTCTGCTTAACCTACAGATGTGAGACGTCTGGACCCTGTAAGGGAACCCCAGAGTCTCAATCAGAACTGAGTATTGTTTTTGTTATTATTCCATATTTCCTTTTTGTTTGCATACTGTTGAACAAATAGAGCTGTGGATAGAATAGGCTACAAATGGATAGAATGAGCTACAAATACAACTGTGTGGACTGATCTGTCCCATGTTGGTGATAGGGTGCACTCATCTTATTCATTGTACACGGAATAAACTCCATATGCAGCTACAATACGTCTTCTGCATACGTATATCTGTATTTTATCAATTCCAGGGCAAAGGTCACACATTTAAACAACTAGTTCCCAATAATTTTGTTCCCAGCCACACCAAACAGGAAACCCATTTTTTTTTTGTCAAGGTCCAGTTCCAGACTGTTGAAAAAATAATGAAAAAGGATAACAACAATGGTAATAATAAGTAATTAAAAAGATTTTGGGATCGAGTCAAACACACCTGATATTTCGACAGTGATCTGCCTATTGCCTAACCTTGATCTAAATGATGAGATTCTAGCATTCAGGAATTTTGTACCTGGAAAGATACTGAACTTTTTTTTGGTCATTAAAGATACTCAAAAGTTTCATAACATATTTTTGGAAAAGTCCCTTTTGTGAAAGGAAAGGAAATGAAAGGAAAGAAAAAGTGACTTTGAACCAGCTTTTAAACTTCCAAGAGTTAGAACTGCAAATGGACTTTAACAAGCCTGTTTGAAAAACACAGCATAGGTATGCTATAAACAGAATGTATATTTAGACAAAGCTAAAAATATATCATATCACTGTCTGGCTTTTTATCGGAATGATCAAAACCTTTCAGGCCTCAAAAAATGATTGTTCAACCTTCTTTACTTAATCCCCTCTCTCTATTACTTGATGAGCCATCTTCATTAGTGGAGGCCCTAACAGATATTAATCCCATTCAATGGTGAAGTCTCCAATTCAATGGGAAATCAAGTAACAAGCTACTTGTCATCCAGTGATATCACTTTTTGGGACTGACTAGTGACCTTACCTCACATAGACTATGTCTACACAAGCCAAAAACTTCGAAATGACCATGCAAATGGCCATTTCAAAGTTTACTAATAAAGCGCTGAAATACATATTCAGCGCCTCATTAGCATGTGGGCAGCCACGGCACTTCGAAATTGATGCGGCCCGCCGCCGCACGGCTCATCCAGATGGGGCTCCCTTGCAAAAGGACCCCGCCTACTTCGAAGTCCTCTTATTCCTATCTGCTCACAGGAATAAGGGGACTTCGAAGTAGGCGGGGTCCTTTTGAAAAGGAGCCCCGTCCGCACGAGCCGCGCAACAGAGAGCCACGTCAATTTCGAAGTGCCGTGGCTGCCCGCATGCTAATGAGGCACTGAATATGTATTTCAGCGCTTCATTAGTAAACGTCGGAATGGCCATTTGCATGGCCATTTCAAAGTTTTTGGCTAGTGTAGACATAACCATAGTGTAATTCCTACCACATCTGGCTCATTTGCCACTTCATCCAGTTCAAAGGAAGCCTGGTAACTGGTTAGGTTACATAGTTAGGTTAAACTTTGTTGAAGATGTTAAGTATAAGAGACACCCCTCCTTCAGATTAAATGTAGAAAGCAATAGAAGGCCTAAATTAAAACATAGCCATATTCTGTCACTCAAAAAAAATGCACATGTATCTGCTCACAATTTACACCTATGCGGGCAAAGGATTTCACTAGGGATGGCGGGATTAAGTAGGTGAGAGAAAAGCAAGAGAGAGAATACAGAACTGGAGAAGGAAGCTACAGATACAGCCTGAACAAGCCCAGCGTATGGTCCTGAGAAAAATCTAAAGAACAAATTTTTGGACCAGTTTTGGTTAAAAGTTTTAGGGCTCTGAGAAAGGAAACTACCTCCTGTTGTCTGGTTCCTCTTCTGCTGAGGGAAACAGGACTTAATATATTCTAAATAAATAAAATTGCTTCTAATAAATTCCTGACTCCATTACAAATTTCTGCTTCCAACTGGAACACTCTACAACAGTGATGCTCAATCTAGGCTCGTGAGCGGGCTGCGAAAGTGGCTGCCTTTCACCCAGTGGGTAAGTAAAATTGTTGTAATCAAGACTATCTCCCAGCATAGAGTAGTTTTGCTAACTGTGCTCGCACACCTGGAATTTGTGCTGTGTGCCAAATGAACCATAGAAGTGCTTTGATTGGATCTAAAGGCATACACAGCTCTCCAAGTCAACGTTGTGTGTATTCAGGATGCCCTTGCTTTACCTGTGTGTGTCACTTCAGTAATACTGGTATGAAAAAAGCTATGCAGACAGAAGCCAGCAGAACATCACAGCCCTGTATGTGGGCAACAGTAAACAAAATTTCTTGTGGGCCATATGTAGAACCTCAGTAAGCTGCATCTGGCCCAAGGGCTGCAGGTTGCCCACTACTGCTCTAAAGGACCAAAAATCTGGCAAGCCACTTGGGTCAAAATCTAATACCAGCACTGGTGACTTCATAAAAATGGGATTGTGAGCCATGCTTTGAGAAGTCCTGGGCTACACCAAGAAAATGGAAGCTGAACTAGAAAAAAAACCTGGTGTATTCTGGAACATAAAAGCATTCTCTAAGTAGTCAAATGGCAATTTAGTAAGAACCAGGAAGAGGTTACTTATTTCAAAGCATAAGAGAATAGTAATAGCTCCCACAAGATCTCCGCTTTTGGAAAAAGAAATCCAAATCGGGTCTAGTAAACCCGAGTTATTCTCATCAAATACATGGCCCAGCACTAGAAAGAATAGTTCAAGAGCATCGAGGTAACACTGATATCTCCTCCATTTCCTCTGAATGTGGTCAGAAGATGATTATTTAAACTTTCCAAAGAACCTCAAAAATTCATGGAGAAAGATCTGTAGCCTCCTGCAGCACCTGCCACAGGCCCCGGGGCAAGGTGGGAGGAGAGGTCTTGCCCTGTGCCCTGGAAGGGGCGAGGCCAAGGGTGAAGGGGCAGAGACTAAAGCACTCAGCTCTCAGTGCCACCCTGACTGCGGCCCTTGGGGTCTTCCCCTCCCTCACAGCCGCATGCAGGAGCACTGCCACAGCAATTCAAAGGGGACCAGCGGCAATTGCCTGCTTTTCCTCCACCTCCCATACCCCATCAGTGAGCCTGGTAGCCTCATACACTTGCATGGCGGGGGGTGTGGGAACAGATAAGGCTCTTAAGAGTTACATGAAATTTTGGTCAGAGACCCAAATCTGATCACTGCATTGCAGTACAGAATAGAAAATGGCAAGCAGGATATGTGCTCTGTTCTATATTACAGTATGAGTTGTGCTGGATCTGCTAAGGAAGAGACCACAATTCTCATCAGCCTCCATCCCATCGCATATCTCCTGCCTCCTGGCTAGGCAAGGGGAAAAGCCCTGAACCAGAATGTGGCCAAGCTCTGCTGGGAAGTGGTGGCCACACGTGCAGCAGACTGTAAGTGCTGCACACCAGTGCTGGTTGCAGTCTGTGTGTGACTTATGGGGGATCCTCAGTGGCTGGGCAAGGAGCCAGCACAGGTATCCTCATTTGCCCACCCCTGACTGCTCCATGAGAGGCACAAGCCTGAAAACCCACAAGCTCCTATAAGCTGAAATAGACACTGAACCAGAGAGGGCACCCAGACACTAGGTCTGAACACCCCTAACTGTGGATTGGACTGCCCCAGGGACCAACACAAGAACTGCTGTTGCTCACTTGAATGATACTCTGGAGTGCAGAGGTTTATCCAGTTACCTGTTACCTCCCAGCCCAAATTAAATATCCTTTCACTACCCTTTTGCCTGTGTGGTAACTGGGTCCTCCATGGCTACCACCTATATGACCTCGCTTCTGAATCACCTATAGTTCTTGTTTCAGAGTGGCAGTGTAACAGGCATACTACTAGCACCACACAGATTTGGTGTATTCCAGCCCAGAGCAGTCCCAATAATTACACAGTGTTAACCAACAAATATTCATACTGGGTATTTTGCATTGAACAATAATGACAACATTAGATCCTGACAATAGGCGATATGAGATTACCTAATTTAGCACATCTCCTGCAGCTAATTGTTCCTCCTTGCATTTGGAAATCTTGATTAAGACTGAGAGATGAACAAGTCAGATTAAAAAAACAGAAAGGTCTGATTTATAGCATAACTCTGGAGGTAACTGATTACAAAGAGTTTGTACTGAAAGTTGCTCATCAAACAGAACTGCCGGTCTTTTGGCCTTCTACTGCTGACTGACTCCATAATGAGTTAATCATGTATTGGAGATACAAATGTATCCAACAGATGATGTCTGAAGTATTATCGGTCTGAATTTAAACTCAAGCAAATTTCCTCCCTTTAAGGCTTACTTCATCATTCTTACAATATAAGATACAAAACATTCACAGTAATTTCTAGTGCAAAACAGGAAGCTGCCATATATATTAGTTCGGAAATTTTCAGAGTGATTCTTTTTCACATGAAAGATAAGTGATTAACAATGTTGTATATGCATTGGCAAATGGCATTACTGATATTAAATTTTAAACAGCAAGATTTTTTGAAGGTTGGCTATAGCATGTTATCTGACATTTCCATATTCTCAAAATGCCGATTTGATTATTTAAATGAAATCAAAATCATATATTGGAGACAGTTCTGGTAATGTAATGTTACAAAAACAGCCAACCAACCAACCAAACAAACCCACTTGCTTCATTGTTTTCCCTTCTAAGATCCATCATACTGGTCTATAAAAGAGATGGAGGAAGACCAAAATTTCTGACATTAGGTGTCCAGAGTGATTGCAGCTATTAGTATTTTGACAATGACATTAGCAACTTATCAAGCAGCTACTAAAATGATACAGAACTACCATAAAATGAACACTAAATCCACATGAAATTTATCAGTGGAGTAAGTCAACTTGTTTTTTTCTGACTAGCAGTTTCTATATTACCATACACTAAAGAATAGCCCGTAAAACTGTAACTCGTTTCAGTGCCTACACACAAGAGAACTGATCAATGACACGTCTATCGGACTAAATTAAAAATGAATACAGTTAATATTTTGTTATGTATGCTCTCTTCATCAAGCTAGTTTCCTTTGTGATTTTTGTAGCTATCTTTATTTCAATACTGCACAATCTGCTATAATGTACATCTTCTAAACATGTTAATTACAGCAGTCAAACATAAAATAAAAAGACGTGCCATAAACTTTGTCCCACATACCCCATTGCTTTGTACCTTGTTTAACCATTTACACAACTAAATGCTGAGCACAATGTGGGTGTGAAAAATCCACCATGTTGATTGAGTAAATGATTACAAGAGGCACTGTTGAACTAAAACTGAGGTCTTACAGATATAAAAAACATATATCCAAATTATGGGCAAATATTCTAATATATTACAGGGACATGTACAGTAATCACAAATGGCATAATTGGAAGTAGCCTTTTGAGCCAATGTGTCCTGAAATCCGTATCAAGCAGAATGGGTTCCATGCCCTTTATATTGGAGACTTTCCATTAATTTAAGTGACTTTGGATTAATCATAGGTGTCTGGTCTAAATGGGTGAATATTGTTACTGAATTTTAATTCTTCTGAGCTCAGACCTATCCTTCCTGCATTATTTCTCCTTCAGTCTCTACACATCTTCTCTCAATTCTCAAGTCTGCTTAGAAGTTCCTTTCCCTGGGGCTCATTAAGCCAAGACTTGCTTTTCTGGGTATCACTTCACTCTGCATTCAGCCTGTATGCACTAAGTGAGAAGAGAGGAGGAAATGAAACACGTGAGAGGCAGAGAGGAAAGCTGCCCATAATGGGAGGAGACAATAATAAGATGGACTTTGAAGGATCTGGGAAGAAGCTCAGGCTTCACAGTCTGAAAGAACTGAGTGGCACACACCTAAGGCTGACCCAAAGTCACTGAAATTACTGGAATGGCTCCAGTAGACTTCTGTGGTCTTTGGCTCAGTGCCAAAAAAGACAACATTCTTATGGTTCAAAAGTGGCAACTAGAAACCTCCCCACTCCCCAAAAAGATATTAGTAATGCAACCTTTAAAAAGTTTGTATGAATTTCTGTGGGTCATAGGTAATTTTGCTGGACTGCATAAGGTGAGTTTTCATGTTTGTACAGTAGTGCCTCGATTTACATGAGGTTTGCCTCCCACACACCCTCGTGCAACTTGAATTCTGCAAAAGTTGGGGGTGGCTTTTTTCCCCTGCAGAGCACATATTCTGCAGCTGGGGAAGCAGCAGGAACACCTGTAGCTCCTCTTGAAAGGTAAGTCCTGGGGTTCATGGTGGGGGGCAGTTGGGGAGGGTTAAGCCTGGCGGTGGGCTGGGGCCATGGGAGGGGGGAAGGAGGGTTAAGCCTGGGGTGGATTAGGGCTGCAGAGGGGCAGAGGGTCGAGATGAGCTGAAGCCACGTGGGAGGGTCAGTTGCAAGGGGGCAGGGGGGTTGAGCTAGAGCCACATGCAGGGGTGGTGAGCTGGAGCCATGCTTAGGTGCTAAGCTGGGCCACGAGGGTGGGGGGTTGAACTGGGGATGTGTGCAGGGGGACTGAACTGGGACTGGAGGGGCTGAACTGGAGCTGCACACAGGGGTGGTGAGCCGGAGCCGTGGTGAGCCAGCAGGGCAGTTTGAACTAGTGTGGGGGGGGGGCTGACCCAGAGCCACGTGTAATGAGCTGGAGCTGTGCTCGGCTGGTGAGCCGGTGGGGGGTTGAGCTGGAGCTGCGTGTGAGGGCTGGTGTGGCAGAGTGAGAGTCAGGCATGGGGGTGGGGGATGAGCCAGAGCTGTGGGTGGGTGGCGAGCAGGGATGGGTGCCGGGGAGGGGGTTTGAAGGGTTCAACCAGGGCCACAGGGAGCGGGATTTTGAGTTGTACTTAACTCACATTAATGCAAGTTAAGCGCACCTTGAAATTGCGCATTTCAAGGGTTTACTATATTGTTAAATAACTGTGTGAAGTACAAGGGGAGTACTTAACACTGTTAGAATATAGATATTCAAGCTTGCCTGTAAATGCCTAGACTTTAAAAATATAGGCATATTTTTTATGACTCCCCTAGTAATAGAGGTACAAAATAAATCAAAATGACAGTCTATCTCTATATGGGCCTTTTCTCACTATGACAGTCTGAGGCTACCTCTACACCACCATGAAAGATGGACCTGCTCAGGGTTGATCTTCTGGGGTTCTATTTTGCGTGTCTAATACAGATGCATGAAATCAAACTCTCGGGTTTGCAGTTGATCCCTGTATTCCTCAAGAGATTTGAGAAATAAGGGAAGTCGAAGGGAGAATCTCTCCCATTGACCTCCTCCTGTATAGACAGACAACTTAGCCAAGCATGGATACATCAGTTTTAGCTAGGCAACTGGCACAGCTAGAACTGTGGAACTGAGGATGCTGGAAAATAAAATGTGCTGGTTATTCATGTTGCAGCTGGCAAAGGCCACCTCTCTTGCCCTCTGCCCACCTCTGGCCGTGCAGCAGGCAGCTGGCCCTGTGGCTGCCAGGCATGCTGGTTAACTGAATATGCCAGTTATCCAAGCACCAGACAACTGGCTTTTACTTTACTGAGCTGTTAGGAAAGTGGTTCTGTCGTGATAGTGCCCATCACCACCAGATAAAGAAACCAATCTTCAGATGGTTAGAGAAAACTTAGTTTGACAACTTTCTGTCTGGCAGGAACTCACTGATTAATAGATGTAGCTGTAAAACCCTTGTTTCTTTTTGTCTTGTCTTTCTGGTCCCCACTTCTCTGTTGTTTATCTGTATGGTTGCTGTAAGGTTGTCGATTGTTTCTGTCTCCTGTATAATTAATTTTGCCTTATGTAAATCACTTAAGATGGTGGGACATAACTGGTTAGATAAACTTGTTGCATTGTTAGGATTGGTTAGTTAAATTTCAGTAAAATGATTGGTTATGATACAGCTGAGAATAATACTATATATATTGAGGACAAAGAGGAAGCAGTTGGGATAAAGGAAATTGGACTCATGCTTGTTGGAAGCTAATTCCAATAAACATCCAGTTGTCTGCACCTTCAGGCTTTTTGTATTAAGGCTCTCTTTTTTATTTTCTTTCTTTTTTTTCATAAAAGAACAACCAGGTCTTGTGATAGTGAAGGGAGAAGCCATCTAATACCTATTAATGGGAAAATCTCAAATTTGTATTCATTAATTTATTTCATTTTAATATTTAGGGACTAGTTTCTCATACCTTTACTAATAATGAAATATACTTTTCTCCTGGAATTGTCCCATTGAAATTAATAGGTCTGCTTGCATAACAACATATAACTTAGTGTGAGTAGGGCTGTCAAAATCTGTTATAAAGCACTCGATTTGGTTGTTATTCAGTTTTGGTTTTGTAATACTGATGTAGTTATGTAATTTACAAAATGGCTCCATGAGTTGCTGATTGTTCAACTTTTATTATAGATCTGCTAAGGTGTTGCTTTTCTTTTTTACTGTAAATATGTTAATTAAATTGTGTGCATCATTATTTCCACTACATACATACAATCTATTGCCTTGCCTCTTTCCTCCCTATTCCTACATATACCCAAGTCTTAAACAGAAAAAAATGCAAACTGCTACAAACAGAAGCAGGATATTTAGGCAATAAGACGAATGCTAAGAAAAAGATACAGTGGGAGGAATTAAAATTCACTATAAACAACTGAAAGGCCAAAATCAAAATGGTATTACATTGTTTTACTTATTCAAAAACTGTGTGATTTTCCTAAAATGTTTAAGATAAATGGGAAACTCTTGAAATAAATGTGACCCTACATATTCAGTTAAATAATGAACCCACACACTAAATACACTGCTACACAAGGGAGAGAAGGAAAACTTGTTGAGTCACAGATGAAAGATGTTTTTGAATATCAGAACATAATACTAATGACAAGATAAAAAAAAACTGTGCTTTAAGAGAGGTCTTTTATCCTTAGCTTAAAAAAAAAACACTTACCTTGTTTTCCCCTGAGGTGACTCAGTCTTAAGATAGAAATCTTCATGAATATATCATCCATTATGGGAGAAATTTAGTGTTCTGATTTAGTTAGAAAATTGAATGTTTTAGAGACAAACAAGGTTCTTGGAATTAAATTTGAAAAAAACAAAAACTTTGAATCATAACATTTTCACTTCTGCATGGCTACGTGTATGCTAAAGAGTTATTTTGAGATAAGTGCTGTTATTTTAAAATAACTTTGCTAGTGTCTAGACTACACATGCATTATTTCAAAATAAATCTAAAATAGCATATGTGTTTGTTCAGAATCGGTAACCCTCGTTGCCAGAGGAATAATGCCTATTTCGAAATAGTTATTTCGAAATATGTGCTGGTAAGACATGGAACAGCACTACAGTAGGCCCTCCATTTAACAGAAGACTGGTGGGAGGGATGTCCCTTATTCATTTAAGTTTATTAAATGCAAGCTTTACTGCCCCCCTCAGGCTCTCCCAGCCCCAGTCCTGCCCCCAGAAAACACAAAAAAGCAAAAACCGAACAAAAAAATATCCACCAAAAACCAAACCAACCCAAAAAACATGGCCATTCACCAAAGCTGCTGCTGGAGGAGCCCCCAGACCCTGCCCTGGCTCAGATCCCACTGTGCATCTGGGACCCCACCGCTGTCTTTTACTGGAGGCCCCCGCTGCATGTGGCTAAAGGCCACTCGCTGCATGCAGCTACAGCTGCCTCGCTGTGCGCTGCTGGAGGCACCCACGCACACGATTCAGGGTGTCTCGCCGCGCGCCACTGGACGCACCCAGCACACGCCACTAGAGGGGCCACCTCATGGCCTGCAGGAGCCGTCACCACCAGTGGAGCCGCCACCTGCTCCTCCCACTAGGGGTGGGGTACGTATGGATTGCAATCTGTGGCAGTAGGAAGCTCCCCCATTTTAGGATTTTATGGACGCCAGAGGACTTTGGGAACAATGGCAAGGATGGCTGTTGTTCCGGAAGTATGCTAAATTGGAAAACTATGAGGAAGAAGGGTGCTTTCGAAAGAAAAATAGGAAGAAGGGTTCTTTTGAAAACGGGGTGTGTTTTCAAAGGAACCCTGTCTAGATGGCTCTCTGTGTTTCAAAAGCAGAATCTTTCAGAAGTGAGATCATGTGAGATATGGGATATGTAAATCCATGCGTCATCTGCATTTCCGATCTTGCTCATTTGCATTCCCCTTTTGAAAGGGGAATGTAGTGTAAACACACCCTATGTCACCATGTTCGATTTTGTCACATGCTGTATCTACACAGATTTGAAAAGAAGAGCTCAAATTATTACTTTAAATGTCTCCAAATTTAGGGGATATGCAGAAGTGGGATTTGATTAAGACCACCACACACTGGCGGCCCCTCAATAAAATCTGGATTGAGATTAAGGTTGAGATTCTTAATACTGTCAGGGATTTTTCATCCCTCAGGCATAATCGTCCCCGTGGGCCAGGGGAAACAAGCCTTGGGCCTTTAATATCATTACAGGGGCAGGTAGACTCTAAAAGGTACATAGGCTGCCAGTTAGAAGCCCCCTGTAATGGTCACTCTGTGTCAGTTGGTTTTACCGGTAACCTGAACTCACAGACATTTCAAAATCATGGATTCGAAATCCAGGCTCCTCATTGGACAAAGGTGAGGCAGCTTCTAGAGAAGGACCTGTTTGAAAGCAGGACCTTCAGAACGTCCGTATGTAAATAGACTCATGAATAACGTATGAGATCAGGGAATATAAGGCAGCGCCCCACAGCGCTCGGGGCACTTGGTACCAGCTGCCTCTGAGGCGAAGACTTTTTGAAGAGCTCCTGCCTTTTTGAAGATTCCCTGAAGCAATTCCACCTCCGCCCAGCAGGGTCCACCCTGCTGAGGTACTAGCTGAATCACTCACACAAAAAGAGCTTAGGCAGCAGCTCTGAGGTAAATTGGGTGAGGGGCAAACTGGCCTCACCCTTAGGGTGGGGTACTGCGCTCTCGCTCGTTAGTACCCAGACCCTGTCAAATCACTGCGGCACCCCCGACCTCGCCGCCGACAAGCAGCTCAAAGGTGAATTTGGTGTGTGTCGAACTGGCTTCACCCTTAGGGTGGAGTACTGCGCACACATCAATTGAAGCCTAGAGCCTGCCACCTTCGCAGCACCTACGCTCTCGCTGCTCGTCGCTTTGATTCTTCTTCACCGGACATGACCAACGCACTCAACTAGACTACCGGACTGGACCCTTACACCTGATTGGACACGTAAAACCCCCTCTATGCCCTGAGACACTAACTCTAAAACCTAATTCAGGCTGTGTAGGGGGATTTAACAGACTGTGGCTCAGGTTGCTGTTTTTACCGAATCAACTAAGAGCCATAACCCGGAGTTAAAATTATTTGCTCCGAGCTGCGCAATTGATTAATAAGCCCATAGTCGAGGCTTTGTTAGTTAACTGTTATTGCTAAGGTTTCTCTTTTTCCTCCTAACCTTCCCTCTTTCTCTCTCCAATCCCCACTGGGAAATTCGTAATATATTATCTCAGTTGGGAGGAAACCTTGACAGGCTGGACCTCAAGGTTTTCCAATAGGGTGGCTCATCTAGCCATCCAGAGCATATAAGGGTAAAAAACTAATTTATCTTCCCTAGCTCGGAGAAAAAACTTATTTCAAAACTCATTGAGTCTTTTTTACCCTTTTCTCTCATAAGAGAAGTCTCTCATAAGCTCCGTCCATGGAACACCATCTCTAATTCAACTGAGTTCTAATCCAAGTACAGCAGAAAGATTTCAGGTTACATTACAGGTTCCACCAAACAGCAAGCATGTTCATTAGGCTTGATACCTGTAAATTATAGGAGGAACATACTAATTTGATAACCTACATTCTCCGTCTTTTTTAAATAATGTAGTTTGGATTAATTCAGTCACTCAAAGAAACAGATTACAGACTAACTAAATTAAGCCTAATAAATATGCTTTGCCCTCCAGTCTGAATCACAAATACTCCATTAAAAAGTGTAATCCCACATTTTGCTTATGGCATGGGGAATCCTCTGGGCTAACTGGAATAAATATATCTTATTCAACAAGTGCACATGATAAACTATCACAGCACACTCAAGTGCAGTCAGACCTTGTTTATCAAGCTTTCTCTGTGCTGAAAGAAAAAATGTTTCAAAACCTTTAAAAGATTTGTCAATTTTTAAAACAGTTTTATGCAATAATGTGTACATAGTAAATGTGGCACCAAGAAGTCCTTTCTGGGATTTCAGTTTAGATTGGTTTGTATGCTGTTTTAGCAACTTGAACGCGGCATCATGAAATTGGATTTGGAAACTGTTTCTCTTTCAGCTCTGAACAAAATAGAATGCAGCACAAGCATGAATAACATAATGGAAAACATACAATTTCAATCACAGATCAAAAGCCAAAAAAAAAAAAGGAGAAAATCAATGTTTGGAAACCTTTCATAAGGAGGTACCTGGAGACTTTCAGGAAGACTTCTAACTTTTTGTAACAAAAAGACTGCTATGTTAGAATAGAACAATGGTTGTCCAGGTAATTTTATATTAGCTGTATCTACACTAGCGCCCCCCCGCCGCTTTCAAAAGGGGGATGCTAATGAGACACTTTGGGATATGCAAATGAGGTGCTGCAATGAATATGCAGTGTCTCATTCACAGGATGGTGACTGTGGCACTACAAAAGTGCTGTTTTTGATCGCGTGCGGCTCATCTACATGTGGTCCTTTTTGAAAGGACCCTGCAGACGTCGAAATCCCCTTATTCTTATTTGGTGTAGACAAGCTGCATGCGGTTGTAAGTGGCACTTTCGAAGTGCCGTGGCCACCATTATGCTAATATTCATTACAGCTAATATTCATATTCATTGCAATGCCTTATTAGCATATCCCAAATATGTCTCATTAGCAATCCCCTTTCACAAGCGGGGCGGGGGGCTAGTGTAGATACAGCCATCATGCTTCTGACAGTGGCTATGCAAATTCTATGTGTAAGATGTAAGAACAAACCTTTTTGTTAAATATTCCATTACATAGCGAGTTTTTCTGTGAAGCCAGCTGGTGAACAACTGCATTATATTCAGATTTTTATGTTAGCTAAAGTAACTGCACACATCACTCTTACTTCATAGGCTGTGTCTACACTAGCCCCAAACTTCGAAATGGCCATGCAAATGGCCATTTCAAAGTTTACTAATGAAGCACTGAAATACATATTCAGTGCCTCATTAGCATGCGGGCAGCCGCGGAACTTCAAAATTGACGTGGCTCGCCGCTGCACAGCTCTTGCCTACAGGGCTCCTTTTCAAAAGGACCCCGCCTACTTCGAAGTCCCCTTATTCCCATCTGCTCATAGGAATAAGAGGACTTCGAAGTAGGTGGGGTACTTTCGAAAAGGAGCCCCGTCGGGACGAGCCGCGCAGCGGCAAGCCGCGTCAATTTTGAAGTGCCATGGCCGCCTGCATGCTAATGAGGCACTGAATATGTATTTCAGCACTTCATTAGTAAACTTCGAAATGGCCATTTATATGGTCATTTCGAAGTTTGGGGCTAGTGTAGACATAGCCATAAGGATCTATATCTTAATTTCTTAACTTCCATTAACGTTTGACTTTTATGCTTCTCTTTTCTACTTTACAACTTTAATCTAGGCACCTTTTAAAAAACTGATAAAAAGCAGTAAATTTGCCCAAAGTTCCAAAGACACACAATTATTTTCGTCATTTTGGCACATCTTTTCAGTCTGGCTTCAGCAAAGTACTGTCAACGGCTTCAGTTGGACTAGGATCCTTAAACTTAAGTACATGGTTAAGTGCTTTGCTGAACCTGAGTTTTAAAACATACATTTGGAATATCATGTATCCAAACGATGTTTGGCAGTTAACTGTGTTTAACAGGAAGCAGACAAAGAAAGAATTTTAATAATGATATACAAGCAACCCTGTTCTCCTGAAATCATCTACCACTGGATTTCAACCAGAAAAACTGTTCATCTATATGTGCATTTATTGCTTCACGTTCAAGTTATGATACTGGCACACCTAATTTTAAGGGACTTTGGGCACATGAAATCAAACAGACAATAGGCTTTTTTTTAAAATATTAATTAATAAATAGCATTCTTCACTTCTAAAATGGGAGCAAAAACAGTCTTTTGCTTCTGGTAGCAGGTAGGGAATCAAGTGATATGGGCTGCAGCACCAGTTGTGCCACAGATTTTGCTGGACTCTTTGCAAAGAACTTAAACCTTTCTGTTCCACATCTGGAAAACTGGCATAATTATTACATACATTTTAGGCAAATGTTAAGGCAAAGTTAAGTAATGTCGATAAAGTGCTTTGAAATCTGCAGTTAGAAGATATTGTTTCAAAAATAAACAACGAACTCCAAACATAATTTTAATTTAGTGATTTTTTAATAGTAAACCACGCTTTTGTCATTGTTTTCTCTTAGACTTAAAATGGATAACCTTCCTTACTCAGAAGGATAAAATATGCAGTATTGTGTGTGCTAACCTGAACTGTTAGAAACAATTATTATCTATGACAATATACAATAAAATGATGGCAACTCCTGTGGCAAAGAAATTATATACCAATCATAGATGGAATTTCATAATCAGTTTATTCTATTTTCTCTTCTTGTTGCAAATTTGTGTCTACAATTTTTTTATTTTCCATGCTTAAAGTTATGGTCACAATGAAAATAATTCATTTGAAATCTAGAATTTTGCACTGTGGACTTTGCAATTATTTCTGTAAAAATCTTACAACAAATCTTGTAAGATCCAACTAAGTCTACCATGGGGAGCGAATTTTTTTGAAGTTACAACTGTACTATATTAGTCAAAGACTGTTTCCTATGATTTTTAACAGTGAAGACCATTGACAATTCTGTTCTGCTGTACTTGAAAGGGGATACACTTAAATCAAAGGGGAAATAAGAAGAGAAGACATATTTTTCAATTTATATTTTCATCACTTAAAAAAACCTGCCACTCAATATTGAGGACATTCTTAATGTATTAGCATTTCAGCAGCTGGTTTCTTCTGCGGCATGCCAGACACACAGCAGGATTAAGAATCCTCTGCCAGCAGCTTCCCACACAGGACATATGCAGAGGAAAGATGCATACAAAACAGACACACTCTGACTTTTCAGTACAAAAATTTATACACCAATTATATGGATAGTTTGTTGATTTCACTCACAAAGGCAGAAATGAAGTCATTCCACAGATAATAAAAGCCCTCTTCACCAAGGCACAAAAAACTTACTTTACCCTATGGCCCAAAGGTGCACAAATCAGTAAGTTTTGGTCAGAGAGGCACAATACCTAGTTATGCATATTTAAGATAGATGAGAAAGATTCTCCAAATGAATCTATGCAAATTATTGCTGCCTGGGGCAGCTCTTTCTCATGCACAGGCCATTTACATAGATTTCCAAGCTAATATTTAATCTAGTATTCAGTAAAACTTCAGACCTTACTTTCTTAAACACCCAGCATTTCCTATGAGAGATCTGTTTCCTCTCTGCTGCAAATCAGAATCTTAAAAACATTCTCCTTCACCAAAAGTTGAGTGTGACCATTTTTATTGTCTGGATTGTGTTTTGTAGTGTTGAAAACATTATTTTTAGTTTTAATCTTTTCACATAAAACTGATTTACTCCTTTTATATGTTTATTTTTCCTCCCTTTCATTTAATGTTGAGAAATTATGTGTTACCATGGGCAGGAGAGGTTTTTGTGGCTACAAGGAATGGAATGATATTGCCACAAATCTTTGTTGAGGAAGCAGCACACAATAAAATATCAATTTGATGGGAACGTAGGAATTGCCATAGTAGATCAGATTAGTGGTTTATCTATCTCTGAAAATGGCTAGTTCCAGTTGCTTCAGAGCAAAGTGCAAGAAACCCTGTTCAAGGAAGCTATGAACTTCCCACAAGGAGATTTTCTACCTAATCTCCATTAGATAAGGGCGGTTATTCTCAAATTATGGGTTGCATATGCTTTGGTACTGCTCAATATTCTCATCACCTACCTCAAAAATCCACCTAGATTTACTCTGTTCTTCTTGAGATCAGATGATTGGAACATACAGGCCAGTGTGTAGACCTGATGAGTATGTATGGGAAGACTTAGAGGTTCCTACTCTCCTCTAGTCTTGGGGTCACTCCTTTACTAAGTGTGAGCAACCCCTAAACCTTCCTGCCAGGGTCATGGTAAAGCCCTCACTGGCAGATGATGAGGAAACACATTACTGTCTCTGGAGAGGTTGGCATATTAGGGCAACCTGCATTATATGCACAGTAATTGGCCAATCATTACATCCAAGGGAAGAGGAGGCTCTTCAGCTCAGGTCAGCAGCTCATCTAGAAGAAGTATAATTCTAAATATAAATCCTGCACCCATATCTGCCTGCTGCTCTGAATGTGGCATCTATTGCTTCAGGGCATCATCTACTGCTTGGTGGAGAGCGTAAGAAAGGTTCTACACCAACTTCTCTCACTTAAATCCATTCACGTTGCAGGTTATTCAGCCAACAGACTGATTTGCAACATTTAAGCCAATGAACTACCCGAAGTCCTGTGGCAATGAGGAAATGATAATAGGGACAGACAGAAGATGCTCCTGGCAATTCTCAGTCATAACTCTTCATGCAGGTGGCCAGAGGCTCTCTGGAGATCAGAGCAGATATGGAAGTCTGATTTGCCTTCGGTGACAGAGCAGGCATTGTTGGACACAGTGCTGGTCTCCTCAGTCCAGGGAAAGGACTGAAAAAGAACACTAAACATGGTCTTATCTTTCTGTACCTGCCAGGTTACCACTCTTGGTTGGCCCTCAGCTCAGCAGTCAAAATAAAATAAAGACTCACAGATGGATATTTGGTCATGGAATGCCAGAACTCTTCTTGATATTGACCAAAAAAAACACAAACCAAAAACACAAGACATAGAACAGCACTTATTGCCAAAACAGTGAAGAGGCATAACAGAGGCATTGCTGCATTCGTAAAACCAGACTTGCTGTGAGTCCCTCCTGAGAGAAAGTTACAACTACTACCAGATTGGAAAGGACCAGGACAAGCCAGGAAGGTCAAAAGTAGGGTTTTTTTCCATACAGTCTGACATTGCCAGCAAACTCCTTAAGGGAGTCAATGACCAACTTATGAAGCTCCACAAACACGTGTGTCCCGGGACCAGTATGACACCATTTTTCAATGCCTATGCCCCTATATATCGTGGAGACGAAGTAATACAGGCAAGACATTTTATGAAGAGCTCACCTTCAAAATGTCAAAGAAGATCAAAGAAAGATATCGAGTTATGACAACCATTTCACAATCTCACTACTGTCTGCAGCAGGAAACATCCTGGTCTGGGGTTTTCCTCAACAGGTTTATTTTTCACTTTTGTTCCCAGATTGAGAGTGTGGCCGCTATAAAATATTAGCCCAGAACTCAAGTACACATGAGGTGAAACTCAGTTGTTGAAGAGATAAAAGATTGCACGAATGGAAAACAGTATTTCAGGTGAGGGCCTACCATTAATTTTTATACTGGCAACATAATACTTCAGTCAAATTTCAATAAGATGCTATGATGAGGCATGTAGTGTAAAAAGCAAGACATATAAGTTATATAATAAGGATGTAATATTGATGTATTGCACACATTTGCCTCTTCAAACTCTCTGCCCCTCAAATTCTGAAGCGTATTTATTTTTCTGTTTGTTTACATATGCATTACACACACAAAATACAATCCCATACCACATAATATTTCTACAAGAATAGTGCAGAACATACACATAAGTAATTTCTTTTATTGATTGAAGTCCTTTGTCTGCTTAATATATTAAAAATAAGGCAGACTGCTATAGCATGAATCAATGTCATCTAACAAAAATCCATGGCAGAGGATTGATCTTACTGAGCTTCTATCCAATTCTTAGTGCATCAACTTCAGCCTCCTTTGCTCTGAAAGGTATTTTTATGCCCACCTTTATACCAGACAGGCTCCCAAGTATTTAAAGAGAGATGAGAGAAAAATTACTTTATATTAAGTTGGGAAGAGGGGAAACAGACTAATATCTAAACAGAAACAACAGACTACAGAAATAATGAATTTGCCTGAGCCAATCTCCAGTTTCATGACCTCATCATGCAGGAGCTGCCTATCAATTTTGCAACAAGCAATAAATATTAAAATGAAAAATTTTTGCATGTCTTATCAAAAGCTCCTGACATCAGTTGTTTTCACAAGTTTTCTGCTGTAAGCACTGAACGCCTCTTCATCAATCTTTTATCAAAAGCAATCTTGCTCTGATTTCTCTCATATTACAAAAGCTTCTCTTTTCCCCCACCTTTTTTTCTTTGGTGAAAGGTACATGAATATCATTTTACACTCCACTGTGGCTGCATCTCCATTGATCTGGAAATAAAAAGTAGGTCTGAAGGATGTGTCATGACCCTGCAGAGCTCCAAACAACAGAAACTCATGTAATGATTCCACTGTGCCTGATACAGTGACAATGGAGGGAAGCATTTGTGCATGTCTATATGAATGTGTTTGCATTTCTTTTATTTCTTTTTCCTTTCTTTTTTTTTCAAGCCACACTTCTGTTACAGAACACTTCCAACACAAGAAACAGGAGATTTCACAGTGGACTCAATTTCCTGATACCTCCCAGTCATGCCCATCAAGCTTGAAAGAGAATAAACATTTATCAAAGGACCCATAAAGCATAGTTCTGGAGTTGTCATGCTTGCTTGCTTGACCTCCCTGAACCCATAATGTGTTCTGAGATTTTCAATCTGAAGTTTTATTTTATATATACTCAGGCATATGGGGGGAGAATAAAATTATTCTGAAAGTACATTATGTGTTCTACCCAGCTGCAGCTAAAATAGAATAGACTGCAGCTAAGACTGAAAAGTTCTGAGGCCGGCTCACATTCTCAGCTCGAGCTAATCAGGGCCATACCACTGACTGCAGTGGGCCTATACAGATGTATGTGGGTTGATGATTTGGCCTTTCATGTGCAAATCAGTAACTAATCGATTTCCTTCCTGTGTGTCTAAGTATTTGGGGGCCTTGTAAGTGTTGAGGTAGACAGATCTTGTACAGATCCACCTGAGATAAACTTTTGCACTAATAATCATATTGAAAAGGGTTTTCTTTTATCTCATTTAATCCTTCCAGATTGAAATTTACACAGACCCAATAAGGCAGCACATCATCTTCACCATTGCTTCAGTCATGAGCTGGGGTTACCTGGCGAAACAACAGCCAGGGGAAAGTCTCTTTGCATTGCAAATATGTTGGGGGGCAGGGAAGAGGGAAGGGGTGCGTTTCTAAAGCATGCCAGGAAGAGGTCACTGGATCTTTGTTGACATACATTCAGTGGCATATACGTCTAATTATCTGATGCAGTGGTCATTTCTAGCCCAGGCTGAAATAGCTTAGGTTCTTATGACAAAGTTAATAATTACCCAGGATTTGTATAAAAAAAGGCTATAATTTCAGGATCAGTCTGTCTAGGGTGCAGAGGTCAGCTGGCAAGGGGAAGAAAATTAACTTGTCACACAAAAGACTCAGCAACTCTGGTCCCTACTTTTTTTATTCATAGCTCTTCTACAGGACTTTTGGGTGATTTTGGGCCAGCCACTTATTTTCACTCTTCCTCACTTTTCTTGTGGAGCATTCTGAGGATTAATTCATTGGGTGTAAAGAGCTCTGTTTTAAGAAGGAAGGTGCTACATTGGTGCAAAGTATTAGTATTGCACATGACAATGTACAGTCCCTATAAAATAGAAATTGTATTTGGCTCTTATGTAGCACTTTATATCCAAGGATCTCTAAGCACTTTGCAAGAAAAAAGGTAACATAAACAGACCTAATAAAAGAAAGTTCTTTTTCACACACTGCACAGTCAACCTGTGGAACTCCTTGCCAGAGGAGGCTGTGAAGGCTAGGACTATAAGAGAATTCAAAGAAGAGCTAGATAAATTCATGGACGTTAGGTCCTTAAAAGGCTGTTAGCCAGGGAGTAGGAATGGTGTCCCTGGCCTCTGCTTATCACAGGCTGGAGAAGGATGGCAGGAGACAAGTTGCTAAATCATTGTCTTTGGTTCATCTCCTCTGGGGCACCTGGCACTGGCCACTATTGGCAGACAGGATGCTGGGCTAAATGGACTTTCTGTCTGATTCAGTAATGGCCGTACTTATGTTCTTATGACCTTTGTTTTATTTTACAGATGATACATTTGTGGCAGAGAAAACTTACATGACTTGCTCAAGGTCCTTCAGCAGCTCACTGGACGATCTGGGGACAGAACCCAGACATAGGTCCCTGATTCCCATCCCAGCATACTTTGTGCTGATCTACTCTGTCCCCTATTACACTATTTATGCTTATCCTGGTAATTTTACAATGTGCTTTATATATTTTATAGGATGGTTACAAGGAGGTTTGTCTCAGTTGATAATTAAATTTTCCCACTATTAGTCACTATTAATAATAAGGAAGAAAGAGAATCATATTTCTTGTAGGAAATTCCTCACATAAGCTAAATACATATTGAGAAAGCATACACCTTGAGCCAGACATACGCCAGTTAAACCTGATGAAAAGAAGCAAAAAATGCACACTGCATGTCTAGACAGTTGACAATATATAAGATCCTTTCTCATCTAAAGGTTTAAGTAAAAATCTGGGTATTATGTCAAAGCCCAAAATTAAATTCTTTCATCCCTTCCTGAGGCAAAGCTCTTGTTGCCTTTCCTTCTAACAACTTAACTGTATTGACAACTTTGCCTATGTATAAGGAAGAACTCCACAATTTAACCCTAGGCAATAAGTACAAGTTAGATTTAAGAAACCAATGTCTCGGATAACCTGAAGGAAGGATAATCAGTTATTAATGCACTTTAACTTTCCCTCTTTCCTCACTGAGCATAGTAAATAAAGAAATGCTGTTTTGCATGACATCTGTTTCAAATCATAGCACTTAAGAACAGAACAGCTGTAATTCTTAATAATGAGTTTAGAATTACTGTAAAATCCAAAGAATTGTAAAGTTCCTGATTTCACGATGCCTTTATTTTTTAAGCAGCTGGTAAAAGATAACGTGTCATTTTGCACAGGACAGAGTGTAGCCTAATAACCTTATCTTTGAGTCCTTATATAATTAACTGGTGAGTACAGTCCACAAAAACTGAGCAGACATGCTGACATCTTTTCGAGAATATGAGAAAATTTGCTAACTTACCACTATGTCGGAATTTTAATGTACATCGGAGGGCAGGAAATTGTAACTGCTTTCTTAAAGTTTGTATGGTACAGTACTCTGGTGATGAATAACATTGGACAGAACAGCTCATATTCAAAGCAGGGTTTGAACAGTGTGTAATAAATAAGGCCAAAGGACACACATTGAAGAACAAGTAGAACACAAGACGCTGAACAGATGGTTATTAAATGAGCACCCTAAATTCTGTCTCTTAACTGAGGCAGAGATTCTGTGGAATAACATTATGTGATTATATAATTAAATAATATAACATAAAGCAAACAAAGAATGGAGATGAATTAAGGGTTCTTATTTACTACCTTTTTCATGCTTGACCTTGCAGTTTTCATGATGCTGTTTTTATGTTCTTTTTGTATGTGAGATAGATAGACAGACACGTGGATAATTGTGATGTTTCTCTCCACCTTTTTAATAGATGGGACCACCAAAAATATATGCATTGCTATGATCACCTACAAGTAAAAGCATGTGAGAAACAGCTGAAAAGAAATCTAAAAAGAGATTTCAGTTCTTTCACTCTAAATATTACCAGGAGAGCTTGAAAGCCTGGGAAGCAAACCTTTGTGTCTGAATGGTTCAAGTTAACTGGATGTGGAACAATTTTGGTAATGGTAAAATACTAATGAGAGTTTAAAAACACACATGTAACCTTTGAGCTTTCTAATCCATCTAGGTTCTTATATCACACTCATAACTGTAACAGCTAAGGCCCACCCCAAGTTTAAACAATCTAATGGCTATCAACCTTTCCAATCTACTCTACCCCTTTCAGATGTTGCATTTATTGTACATAACCCCAGATTTCACCTCACTTAAAAATTACCTGCTTACAAAAGGAGACATAAAAATACAGAAGTGTCACAGCACTCTATTGCTATAAAATTGCTTGCTTTTCCTTTTACCTTACAATTATAAAATAATTGGAATATAAATATTGTATTTGCATTTCAGTGTACAGCATATAGTGTAAAAGCTCTACTATTCTGCATGCTCGGGATGACTGAGGTCCCAATCCATCAAATATTCTGCTTAACTGAGAGTTATTCTTACCGATGCAATACCAATTTTCAGAGAATTAGACTACAATAAATGAATAAAGTATAAAATAATATACAGGTACTCACTGATCCTGCAGTAGTGCCATACTGCAGAGTGGTCAGTTTCTTGACCCACTTAGGTACGTATAGGTAAAGGTTTCTATATAGTTAATTATCTTATGGCACTGCATATCACTATGGACAGAACTCGGCCTACAGCCAGACCACCACCAACACACTAAACATACCATGAACATATATTAATCTTCCTTGGTTGATTTAAAAGGCACTTCAGTATTTTTCAGTTCCTCAGGGTCGTCACCAACATCAATTATTATTGTTGATGTAGGAGATCAGATTGAGTCTGTAACAGGCCTGCCGACACGGGAGGAAAAGGGGGCAACTGCAACTGGATTAAACTCTATAGGGGGCTGGGATTTCACATGGGCCAGGAGCTCCGGGCCCCTTTGAAATGTCACAGGAACATCACGCCACCCTGCGTCTGATGGCTCAGGGAGAAGAGCAGTGTCATGCTCCAGCTGGTGCTAAGGGCCAACTGCTCTTGGACCCATCCCTTTCAGCTGAGGATCTGCCCCTTCCAGGGGTGTGGACCCTGCCCCATCACACCTTGTCCCTGGGCCTGTGGAGGCTACCAGCCCAGCTGGTCTGTAATGACCCTATGACACACTGTGGAAACTGAATAAATCCCTGATTTCGGTTTGCTTCCTTGCCATCTGCCTCTTTTGCATGAAAGCAGAGTGCAGAACATGCAACTGCATAATCGGCTGGGAAGAATGCTAGTCCCAGTTACTAGATGGAAGATTTGTATGGGAAGATATCAGAAATGCCACTTAATTGAGTTTTCTAGTTAACAGAGTGCCAGATAACAGAGTTTTTACCATAGAGAGCAATATAAACAAGTCATGTATGAAATTTTAGCATGTACTGACTTCACTAGGGCTTTTTATGAAGCCTGTTGTAAAAGCAGGCAAATATGAGATGAGTTGGTGTGCCTCCAAAAAGATCTCTGAGTACTCCTAGAGGAGAAGCACTGATCTACACTGTCTATCCAGAGCCCTAATTTTCCACTTTGCTCACTCTTTCCCCTTCACAAAGTCTAGATAGAAAGTGGCAGCATTTTTACATCTTTTGTATGGTTCTTCTTTCCTGCATTCTGAGGATATGGCTACACAGCAAATGGAAGCATGCTTCTTGGCATCAGTAGAGAGACATGCTTGCTCCGCCTGCACTAATGTGCTAGAAAGAGCAGTGTGGTCAAACAAGTTTCAGCTAGCCACCCAAGTACAACCCTGTCTTAGCATGCATGTACTTAAGCAGCTCACCTGAGTTGGCCACAATGTTAACTTTTAGCACACTTGACCAGCAATCACTTGGGTCTATCAACCTGCACTGGGATGCAGTGTCCCAGTTTCTGTACCCTGACAGCAGGCAGAGTACGATTATGAGGGATAGAGAAAAAAACAAAATATTTTTAGAAAAAAAAAGTCATAGAAGAAGGTCTCATTCTTTGTCCTGAAATTGTCCATGCTAGTTGCTATCTGCATTTTTTCTAGCAAAGAAATCCACATTGAGTTGGCTCTATCTCCTACTTGTGCTAATTGCACCATCTGATAAAAGTGTTATCTTCTTTTACAATCAGCTGCCTCAGGAGACTATGGGTGTAGTGAGATAGGTTAGTCATAAGCCCACTGAGACTCCTGTAGCTCAAGACTGGCACTTAGAATTAGCTGTGGCATTTAATAGAAGGCTTTACAGGTCACATCTGAAACTGATTACTAAAGCATTATCTGTATTACTGAGTATGTTGAGTAGATAACTTCATAAAACAAAATCTCAAAATGCTGCTGTGTTTCCAGTGTCAAAAGAAACTGTACCTTTAACAGAAAATATCTATTTGTTTTTGTTGTGCATATATAAAGGGCAGTTGAGGTATATGACTTGCATAAACACACATCACAAAATTTATTAAAAGCAGAAAGGATCATGTATCGATGAATGCCAAGTAAATAACAAAGATAGTAGAGATGAAGCTAAACTAAGTCCTTTGATGCGAATACCACTGAACTTTAGGGAGAGGTAATCTAGCCCTGAACTATACAGCTTACCTCACACCTGTGCAAAACCACAAGAAATATTATTTCTCAGTTGACTTTTCCGAGAGCTTTGTGTAGGCATCCTTCCTGAGGCATCTTAGGCACAGATTTTTCAATACGCAATAGTACAGTAAGAGCAGAATAGCAACTTATTCTCTACTCAAGCTAAAGAAGAAACACAGCAGGCCTGCTGTTGTTTGAAAGTTATTTTTGGGGACATTAGTCACTGATTACACTTTGCATTATAACAGCTGGGTTTATTAATTCATTCTGTTAAAGGTTTGTTAGCTTTCTAATTGTGACAGTGCCCAACGATGTGATGTTCCAATGTATTCCTTATGAATGGTGCAAGGTACAACTGCATTTGACTGTGCTCTCTCAGACTTTCTCAAAAGTGATAGTATATCTCATAGGGTTTAACCATAGTGGTTGAATTACTAATAAACAAACGAAAAAATCTTAGAAGACTTGGAAGTGTCATGCCTTGTTTAGAACAGCGCTTTATGGTTTTTATGTCCATGCGACTGCAATAACCATTGTGAAATTGCAGGTGTGATCCAGATAGCAGAGTATCCCGATGATATCTGTTAACATCTGAAGCCATTGGGAAGTGCTGCATATGGTGGTGGTGGTGGTGGTGTTGAAAAGGAGAGCTACATTCTATGTAGCTTAGCATTTAAATCAGCATCTCTATCAGATGACTGGATGACATAACGAGATGACAGTATTTTAAAAAGACTCCAGAGAAAGTTCTGGCAACTACAGGCCAGAAAAATCTGATTTCAGTACCAGACAAATTAGTTGAAAGTATAGTAAAGACCAAAAGTATCAGATGGACATGATCTGTTGCCCAAGGATCAACATCCATTTTGTAATAAATAAGTAAATAATCATGCTTTCACCAATCTACTAGTGTTTTCTTGAAGGACTCAACAAACAGGAGGATGAGGATGATCCAGAGGATACAATGTACTTAGACTTTCAGGAACCCTTTGACAAGATCCCTCTCACCAAAGGCTCTTAAGCCAAATAAGCTGTCATGGGATAAGAGGAAAATTTCTCTCATGAATCAGTAAGTGATTAAAAGATAGGAAACAAAGGGCAGAGATAAAAGAGGCTGTTTTCAGAAGGAGACAGGTAAATAGTGATGTCTCCCAAGGATCTGTACTGGGAGCTGGTACTGTTCAACATAGCCATAAATGATCTGGTAAACCACAAAGTGGCAAATCTTGCAGCTGATACAAAACTATTCACGATAGTTAAGTTGAAAACAAACTTCAAATAATTGCAAAGGGATCTCACAAAACTGAACAACAAAATGGCAGATGAAATTCAATGTTGATAAATACAAAGTAATGCATATTGGAAAACATAATACCAAATATACATATAAAATGATAGTTTAAATTAGTTGTTGCCACTCAAGAAAGTGATAGTGAAATAATTCTGGACAGTTCTTTTGAAAAGCACCAATCTGTAGCAGCAGTCAAAAATGCTAACAAAATGATGGTAATCATAAAGAAAGGAATAAATAGGATAGAATATATCATATTGCCTCTCTATAAATCTATGGTATGTCCACATCTTGAAACTGTGTTCACATGTGGTGGCCTCATCTCAAAAAGGATATACTGAAATTAGAAAAGACACAGAAGTGGGCAAGAAAAATTATTAGGAGTATGACACAGCTTCCATATGAGGACAGTTTAATAAGACAGGGACCTTTCAGCTTGGAAAAGAGGTGACTAAGGAGGGATACAATGGAAGACTATAAAATCATGATGGGTGTACAAATAGTAAATAAGGAAGTGCTACTTACTCCTTATAGTAAAAGAACTAGAGGTCACCAAATGAAAGTAATAAGCAGCAGTCTTAAAAGAAAAAACACAACAACAACAAAATTATTTCTTCACATGACCCACAACCTGTGGAATTCTTTGCCAGAGGATGTTGTGAAGGCCACAGGTATAATAAGGTTCCAGAAAGGACTAGGTAAGTTCATCAGTGGCTATGAGCCAGGGTGGGCAATGATGCTCAGAAGCGTCTCTGTTTGCTAGAAGCTGGAAATGAGTGATCGAGGCTGGAACAGTCGAATACCTCTTCTGCTAATTCCCTCTAAAGCTGGCCACAGTTAGAAGAAGGGATATTGGGCTAGATCTGGGGTCTGCAAACTTTCTGAGGTGGAGTGCCAAAATGTGACCTCCTGACCTCTATGTACAATCCAAGCGCTGGTGGTAGTTCTTTAACTCACCAATAGTCCTACTTACAACAGCTTCATTAATAATGAAATTAAGATGCAGAGCTTTACTGTTTCTGTCTTTAAATCTCCATCTGGTGCAGTTTTTAAATATCTAGAAATGTCCGGGATTTTGATGCAGGTTGAACATCTCTTATCCTGGATTCTCTGGTCCAGCAGCATCCCTCTTCCGGCAGGACAATGGATGTTGCTGGATCACAAAGCTCCACCTGTGCAGGGGGCAGCAGAGCCTAGCATTCCACCCTGGGGAGCCCCAAGGACAGCCCCAGGACAGGGACCCAGGTCCCAGAGCCCCGCTACCTGGAGCCCATCAGGGGTTAGGGAGCCTCACTGTGGGAAGCCCAACCCCAGTTGTGAGCCCCGCAAGTGGGAGACTGTTGGAGTGGGGAGTCTCACCAGCAGCCCCTAAGCCACAGGAACTTCAGCTGGGGATGGGTGAGCCCTGCACTGGGGTCCCCATCTGGGGCCAGGGAGCCTCACTGCCAGCCCCATGGCCAGGGGAACTCCCAAGCCAGGGCACCTCGCCAGCAGCCCCACAGCCCCAAACCTGGGCTGAAGGAGATGCCAGCCAAGATCCCTGGCCAGTAGCCCCACAGCCAGCGGGACTCTAACTGGGGTCTGGCACAACCCCAGCCAGGTTGGAGGAGACCACAGCACCGGAGTGGGGAGCTGGCATCCCTGCAGCCACTCCCCAAAAACCCCTTTGACCTACAGGCAGCCCCCTCCCTACCCTGCCCTCAGTGACTTACTTGAGCTCCACGTGAAGTAGGCAGGAAGTGCGGTGGAGGTGCAGATGCTGTGTGCGCCTCTCCATCAGCTCAGGGGTGAGGCTTGCCTGTCCCAGTCTGCACCCCAGCTGCATACGGGAAGGAGGAGTGGGACTGAGCTCCCCGTCATGCTGATGAAAAATGGCTTGTGTGCCAGCTGTGGTACACGTTCCAGGAGTTGCCAGCCCCTGGGCTAGATGGCCATTGCTTTGACTCAACATGGCCATTCATAAGTTCTTCTACCATATCCCACAGAGAAGTCAGGATGTATTTGACATGGTTCTGTTCAGGAAGGGCAACTTTAACTTGAACCTAGGGCTCCTACCAATGCAGATTTTACTGAGATGTGCTGGATCATCATAGCTCCTGAGCTAAAACAATCACACTTTTTTTCCCAGCTAGCACTATCCTCTTTTGTGGCTATGCATATTGGGTTTGCTGCTAAAGATGCATTTGTGCACACTTTTTCCAGCAGCTCCACCCCATGCTCCACCTTTTCTTTTCTTCCACCACTAGAGACCAGCACTACTTTGAGCTTATCAAGACCATTCTTTAAAGTTACATTACTTTAAAAAATCCTCTTGTTTTATTCCCTAGTAGTGATTATCATTTCTCTCTTTATAAGTTCTCTTTTAAATGACCTGCAGTTTCTGTACTTCAAGAACAAATTCAGTCAGCTGCTATTATTATGATGTAAAATGTAATGCTTTGGACAGCAAGATCTAATAAAAAATAGCACAAGATACAGGGATAAGGGTTCATCAAAAGCAAAAAATATTAAGCAGTCCAAATAGCATGATACCAGCTTTCTGAAACATTGAAGTACTTCATGGATTTATTTAATATAATAGGGAAAACCCAAAATAATAAGTAGGGAAGTAGCTTTTCCGTGTAATCACTGACTTAGGTAATGACTTTGGAAAGGTTGCTCAGGGCATTTCTATACTCCAACTTGTCCTTGAATAAGCTCTTAGTAGGACAACAGTCAGGTATCTAATGATCTGAATGAGCCATCATCTAATTTCCATAAATAATCATGTAAGTGTTAGTGCCACTACGTAAAGATCATAATGGTATGCATGTGTTTGCATGCATGTCCCAGGACTCATTAAAAAAGGTCTCACTCTCCTTCTGTTTACATCAGTGTAGTTCTGAATAAATTGGTATTACCTAGAGAGTAAAGAATTCAAAAAGAAAAAGGTCATTCTGGATCAACTCGTTACCAAGAGGAAATAGATGGGATTGAAGGTTGTACTGTTTATGTTATAAAGAAACTAAGTGCTAATTTCCATTGGTTATTCAAATTAAAAGGAATGGATTTGTTTGAAAGGGCACTGGATACTTTTCAAAAAGGCAAAGTTAGAGGCATTAAGAAATCTAGTGAGCTGGAATCTTAAAATGTGTAAAGAAGGCTGGAGCATCCAATACTCTAATTAAGATACAATTAAATTTAGTTACTGTGAAGAAAAGAAGACACCTGTAAGAAACAAGTGATAGCTACATTTAGTTTTAAGACAGAATGCTCAAAGAGAGAAAGGACAAAAACAATAAAGCCTGTACTGCAAATGCAGACCTGAAGTGATGAAAACACTAAGCATAATAATACAAATACTTCCAAGGCTGGTAACAGCATCAACAAAATCTCAGTGAATTGGCTTCTTTTTAGTTGCCTCTATGGAAAGATCAATGCACATGGGAACAAAATTACCATCATACTTCCAAAAGTGGTAGCTCCTGGGTTGACCATAATGAAGGTGAACATGTTGACCTAAACAGATTGACAACGAGTCTACAAAACTGAGTTTCAAATGTACACACTTAGAAAAGGCTTTTGATACTTAGTAAAAGTCAGTTCTTCCAGGACATCAGAACCAGGGAACAACAAAATTACTTTCAGTTATGAGAAATGTTTTTACTTCACACACTGCAAAAATATTTATTTTAATCTGTTTCTTCCAACAGATATGGTGCACACATGAATTGTGCAGTTTCATGCATCATTTACAGTAAATTCTTTCATATCCAGCAGCCCTGGGACCAGGAGGTTACCAGATATTCAAATATTCTGGATAACAGATAAATCTGGCATCAGATTTCCTTCATATTGGTGTTTGACAGTCAGCCCATCGGCACACATCTGACCAATCCTCCTCCTTCATCGAGGCTAGGGACTGGCATGGAGCTCATAGAAGTTTCATGGTGGAGTTACAAAATGCATGCAGAGTACTTTATTTACCAACAACAGTAGTATTGTGCACTGTAAACTTATACTGCATTTCCTGTACTTATTTGTATTTACTTTCACTACACTGTACTTACGGAAAACATAACTAAAATTTAATTATGGTTAAAATGCCAGTTATTTGAGAGCTCTGGATAATAGAATGCTTGATATGAAAGAGTTTACTGTACCAAAGAAATAACAGGCAGCTGTGTATCACAGGGCTGTAATTGCATATTGGGATCTACTAGCATCCTAACAATGAGCAGAATGTATCAAGTTTTATTTAATATGTGCATCCACTATTGTTCTATCCGTGTCAGCACAGCTTCACCAAATTCTACCTTTCCTACGCAGTGCTTCGCCACACTTATCTCAGGACAGGTCTACAAATACAATGCTACTGTAATTCAGCTGCACTGCTATAGTGCTTCACCGACCTTGCTACTCACCCCTCCTCTGCAAGTCATGGTAAATATGTTGATGGTATCATAGAATCTTAGAATCCCAGAGCTGGATGGGACCTCAGGAGATCGAGTCCAGCTCCCTGCCCAAAGCAGGATCAACTGCAACTAAATCATCCCAGACATGACTATGCCAAGCAGGGACTTAAAAACCTCTAGGGATGGAGATTCCACTACCTCTGTAGGTAATGCATTCCAGTGCTTCACCACCCTCCTGCTGAAACAGTTTTTCCTAATATCCAACCTACACCTACCGCTCTGTAATGTGAGAGCATTGCTCTTTGTTCTACCATCCATCACTACTGAGAACAGCCTCTTTCCATCCTCTTTAGAGCCCCCCCCACACCCCTTCAGGAAGTTTAAAGCTGCTATCAAATTGCCCCTCTCTCTTCTCTTCTACAGACTAAATAAGCCCAATCCTTCTGCCTTTTCTCACAGGTCACGTGCTCCAGCCCCTTAATCATTTTCATTACCCTCCGCTGGTCCCTCTCTAATGCATCCACATCCTTTCTATACTAGGGGGCCCAGAACTGGACAGAATACTCCAGAGGTGGCCTCACCAATGCCAAATAGAGAAGAAGAATAATTACATCTGCTGGAAATGTATGCAGCACTTCATTAAGCAAATTCCCCCTGCGGCAACTTCAAAGTGTTAAACTTGAAAGTGCTGGCTTGCGTCCAGCCATGGCTCACCCCCTGGTACTTCGAAGTGCCCAGGGTACTTCGAAGTCTCTTTACTCTTCAACTTCGAAGTTGCCGCAGGGGGAATTTGCTTAATTTGCATATGCACCACAGCACTTAATGTGTAAATTCTCAACACCCTACTTACCATGTTCCCTTCGAAGTAGGGAGCTAGTGTAGACAAGCCCTGAGTGACATAGTTTTACTGATATAAATTTACTGTGTAGACTTGACTTACGGAGTAACACCACATCCCAAATGGCATTTTGTTCATATGCCTTACTAGGCAAAGATAATTTCATGAAATTTTGTAATGGCTCTCAATCCAGATTGCCAGCCCCACCTCACCTCCCTAATTTGATATTGCTCAGATTGATTTTTGATTTCATACATAATAAGGATCGGAGTCAGATGGAGAGTACACACTGTAGAGCATCTTCTGTCCTCACAGCTGTACCTGCATCTTTTTTGCAGTGTTTGTGTAGCTGAAATAGTTTTCTACTGAGGTAGTCTTTGGTCCTCTCCACAAAAATGGGGCTCTTCTACAGTATGCCCTGTAAGGTGAGCACTTGGGCAGCCACCAAAGAGAGATTCAGGTGCTGCCCAGCTGATTAGCAGAGCACCCACAGCAGGCAGCATGTGTTTCTATTGGTGGCGCACATCCACACATATCTCACTGCACAAAATAAAATTTATTCCACTTATGGGTGGAGAAAAGTCGAGGGAACACCGCACCTTCAGTTCTGCATATCTGACGGCAGCTCCCACAAAGAGGAATTTTGGTTATATATAGGGGTTTCTTGACCAAGAGAAATATAATATGCATGTGTCTGCTTAAAAACACATATCTGGAGCCAATTAGGGAGTAGAATTACTTCTATTATTAACTGAACTAATGTAACTATAACATGATAGTGCCCAAAGCAGGGGACAGGCAAGGCGTGAAATTTCATGGGGTGGGGGTGTAGCACGATCAGCTACTGAGTATTAGGCTCATCCATCTCATTGAAAATACTGAAATGTGTTACTGATTTTATGTATGTGCATTCACATTTATATGCTGATTAATGAAGTTTTTACATTCTACACATTTATTTTCTCACACCTGCCAAAAGGTTTTTTGTTTTGTTTTGTTTTTTCCTCTGAACATAACCAAATTTTCTGTTGGTTCAGATTACATTAGACAGGTTGTGGGGGACCCTTATAATTGCAGGGACTGATAGTTGGGCCTGATGTAAAATGTTTGCTCACCCCTGCCATAATGTATTTAGGTCATACTGCAGCATTTGACTTTATTTCGCCCAAAGAAAGAGCTAGCTGCAGTAGGGAGTTGGCATGGCTTTTAGTAGGAATATTCTGTCTGTGCACACCTTCAGAGTGCAGGGCAGAATAGGTAATAGAGCCCAGAAGCACCCGGAAATTCCTGGGCATGCCACACCCAGTTACCCTCTGAGAGATGAGCCAGTCAGATTATAGGGGGGTGGGCCTGGAGAAAATATTATGCATACAATACTCAAGACCTCTGGGCTCAGATCAATGCAGGACCAAGAGATGAATCTGCTGGGAGGGTAGAATCTGAACACTTATATCACTTTGAATACAGGCAAATGTTACTTCAACTTTACTTACTAGAGAAGTCCTCTGTTAGGATAATGTTTAGTTCACCAAGGTATGTCTTCAGACATAGCAGGAGAGCTGGGAGGAGAACATTTATTACCCCTATAATCTACAGACTCTGTGGAATTTCAATTTAGATAACATCTAACTGGTCTAAAATGGGATTTTATCTCAGTTGAGTCAGAGCTTAATGAGGTGAAAGTCTGCAAAATCTTATGTGATTTAGCTGGGTTTATCAGAAAAAAAACCAGTGCTCTGCAGAACCAGAAACTTATAGAAAACCGGGAAATGTTTATTTTATATATGATCACAATTCCTGTACACTTTGGACAGAGACTATAGA
Source organism: Carettochelys insculpta (assembly GCF_033958435.1). Lineage (NCBI taxonomy): Eukaryota > Metazoa > Chordata > Testudines > Carettochelyidae > Carettochelys > Carettochelys insculpta. The sequence goes on along the minus strand of NC_134139.1, from coordinate 86,638,769 downwards.
TTTACATTTCACCAGAACCAGTCAGCTATTAATACAAGGACTGTAATACCAATAGCTGTGGAGACCTTCAGACTATTTGTTTGATGACAGAGTTCTGAGAAGGTGGAAAGGACAGGGATGCTACCATTTACAAACTATGAAGTCTCCAGGTAACACACGCTACATTTTATGGCTGCACTACACACAGTGATAAATCATCTCTGAGAGGTTCAGGACAGAATGTGTTTGTGTAGATTTGCGGCATAGCAGTTTTGTGTTTGAAAGTTATTCACACTTTGTGTTACTCCGAAACTGAATGGTACTCCCTATTTGAAGTTGACTGGGAACCATAACATTTACTGAGCAGGGTTCACATACAATAGCCCTGAAAAACCGTGCAATCCTTTCCAAAAGGTCCTGAAAAGACAGCACTTTGGACTGTGTTTCAGCAAGATGTTATGCTGACATGCAGAAGAGGAGAATAATAATTATTCATAATATTGTCTCACCATCCCCTTCTACACCATTATGTAGGAACCTGGAAAACATGCTCATGGCGCACTTAAAAAAATTCAGCTAACTTAAACATTCAAATGCTAAATCTAACATTCAGGAGCATCCTATGGATTTATGACACTTCTTGGAGAACTTTCAATCCACAATCCAATGAATACAGATTTCACTCTTTCATATACGGAAACTCTTCTTCTGAGATATCAACATTCTTAAGCTCAAGATATGAAGTTTCCATTTAATAATTAAACTAAACATAACTGAATAAAACTTAAAAATGCAAGGATGAAACGTTCATTTTAACAAATCCTCAAGTTGTACTTTGGCACTGAACATGAAAGAAAGAGAAGTGCTGAAGGTAGGTAAAATGGACATAATTAGCCCGAGGTAACACATTTCTCAGTAAAATCTACTGTGAGATTGAACTAGTCATGAAGAGGATATAAGAAATGGGAAAAATATATATTTAAGCTGCTGGGTATTATCTCCATAAAGGTTCAAAATTGGTGAAATAATTCATCTCCTTTTTGCACTTTTGCTACTACAGGCTGAAGCTCTCTAATTCAGAACTCTCTCATTCAGCAACATCTGTAATCTTTAGTTAGCCAGATGACCACTTATAACGGGTGGGGCCAAGTCTCCCATGGTCCCATAAAGCTTATTTACAGCCACCACTCCTGGCTCTGTGATGTTATTTAGCTGTAATTTACCACTAAATGTCTTCTAAGAGCCCAGTAAGCATTGGAAGTGTTGGCAATGTACTAAACAATACTGACCTCCCTTGGTCCAGCAAATTCTCTCATTCAGCACTGGTCAGGTCCCAAGGGTGCTGGACAAGGGAGGTACAGCCTGTACTTGAAATGATACATAAATTATTTACATACATTTTGTAACAGTTTTTGTGTATACACATGATTTTGGAGGCATAGTGGTGCATCTTTATTTAAGGCTATAAAGGGAATTTCATTGTAAGCTTTATTTTCATTCCACCTCTAATTTCTAATTTCCTCAACAATCTGTTTGAAAATTTCTGTATGCATATTACACTAGAAAATTCTTCTGCTCCCAGAAATGTCCCTACCTCTGCCTAGAAACATGATACATTAGTTAATAAATGCTATTATAATTATTAAGAAAATATGTTTCAGTAGCAACAAAGGCCCAAATGTGAAATATGTCCCCATTGCTTGGGTGGTGTACGAAGACTCCAAAATTAGAAATTCTTTCAGGAGAATTTATCGACAACTTTGGCTAAAAGACAATCGCGGTTCAATGTGGAAGGTGAGGGCACCAACTAGAAATAAAAATGCCATATGTAACAAATGGGGAGAAGGGAAAGAGAGCAATCAATGCAAATGAAAAGTTACAAAGCTCTGAAGATTTATAAGGGAGTCTGAAGACATGGTTAGCAATGTTGACAACAGAAAGGAGTTTTTAAAGTATATTAAAAATAAAAGATATCCTAAAAATGTTATCTGTCAATTACTATACAAAGTAGATGAGAAAAGCGTCAATAATGGGGCCAAAGAAGTTAAAGCGTTTAATAAATATTTCTGTCCTGTATTGAGAAAAAAAAGTACACACACACACGGTGCCAATGTCAAACCATATGCTAGCTTTTGCCAAGGCTGCAGGCATTAACGAAGATCTCACAAACTCATAGCTGGAGATCAGACCACTTCATCTGCATGTTAGTTTTGCTCAAAACAGATACACATCTTAATAGAACATATTTAGTGTTTAGACACTACAAAATGTTTTTAAATTGCCACATGCATTAATCTCACCTGTTAAGGTTGTAGTCCATGCTACAAAAAATTCTAAGTTTTACTTTATAACTTTGAAAATGTTTGCTCTGAACTTGTGAACCCAGGCATGAGAATCATCCCCTCTCCAATCAAGGAACATCAGAATTTATGTAGTACAAAAAGCTTTGCCATTTGCCCTATCCACCTTGGAGAAGTATGTGTAGAGGGCCTCTTCCCATTGCTTTGAATGCTAGAAAATGGAAATAAAAATAGTGATGCAAAGATCTTTTATCTCTTTGCTGTTGGAACTTTCCCAGGGCCAGAAACTAAACTGAAGCCAGAGGTCCCCTCGGGTTATCTCCTGGGTCTGCTCAGAAAGACACTTTAAATTGACATCTCTCTACAACTCTGTCACTGTTAGGATTTAGATGGTGTGTGTACGTTTTCTTCCTTTACCTTGTTAATAACTCTAATTTCTGTTTCCTAGGTAATAACCCTAAGGCAGTAGCTCTCAACCTGCAGCCCCATCAGCTGGTGCAGCCCATGTGACATCTGCATATACAGGTAGTGTGTGTGTGTGTGTGTGTGTGTGTGTGTGTGTGTATACACACACAGTGGGGTTTTTTTGTGAGGGTACTTGCCAGTACTGAGTACCAGCACTTTGGCAGACCCAACGGCAGGATTGGGGTTGAGGGGCAGCTGAGTTCTGGCTCTTTTTTTTCCCCCCCGACAAAAAAAGGCACTGTGTGTAGAATCATAGAATACTAGGACTGGAAGGGACCTTGAGAGGTCATGGAGTCCAGCCCCCTGCTCTCATGGCAGGACCAAGTACCGTCTAGACCATCCCTCATAGACATTTATCTAACCTGTTCTTAAATATCTCCAGAGATGGAGATTCCACAACCTCCCTAGGCAATTTATTCCAGTGGTTGACCACCCTGACAGTTAGGAACTTTTTCCTAATGTCCAACCTAAACCTCCCTTGCTGCAGTTTAAGCCCATTGTTTCTTGTTCTATCCTCAGAGGCCAAGAACAAGTTTTCTCCCTGCTCCTTATGACACCCTTTTAGGTACCTGAAAACCACTGTCATGTCTCCCCCAATCTTCTTTTTTCCAAACTAAACAAGCCCAATTCTTTCAGCCTTTCTTCATAAGTCATGTTCTCTAGACCTTTGATCATTCTTGTTGCTCTTTTCTGGACCCTTTCCAATTTCTCCACATCTTTCTTGAAATGTGGCTCCCAAAACTGGACACAATACTCCAATTGAGGCCAAACCAATGCAGAGTAGAGCAGAAGAATGACTTTTCATGTCTTGTTCACTACACACCTGTTAATGCATCCCAGAATGATGTTTGTTCTTTTTGCAATAGCATCACACTGTTGACTCATATTTAACTTGTGGTCAACTATAAGCCCTAGATCCCTTCCTGCCATACTCCTTCCTGGACAGTCACTTCCCATTCTGTATGTGTGAAACTGATTGTTCCTTCCTAAGTGGAGCACTTTGCATTTGTCTTTATTAACCTTCATCCTGTTTACTTCAGACCATTTCTCCAATTTGTCCAGATCATTTTGAATTTTGACTCTATCCTCCAAAGCAGTTGCAACCCCTCCTCGCTTGGTATCATCTGCAAACTTAATAAGCGTACACCATCCATGTATCTATATCTATATCTATGTGGGTGGTTGGGTGTAGCCCATATATCTCTCAGACAGGTGAATATGCAACGTACAATAGTATATAGCCTAAGAACCACTTGTCTAAGGAGACTGTGACTCCACTGTAAAACTATTACAGTGATTGCAAAGTTCATATATGTTACTGGTTTAGAAAAATAAATATGGAACATACCACAACAGTGTTTTCTGCATTGTTCTTCACAGTCTGCGTTGAGTTAGGCACTCCCAATTGTGAGCCTCTCCAGTGAGTGTGACACTCAGGTCCCTTGAGGATCATGGGAAATGCAGATGTAGATGTGAGGACAGTATGTATTGTGACAGGGTCAGGTCATTGGACTCCGGGGGAAGGGTGGAAGGCAGCCCAGGACCCAGCCTGGGCTAGTGGGGGAAAGCAGAGTTAATTAAGCTTGGAGGTGGAGGAAATAGGGTGTGGTGGCAGGCAATCAATTAACAAGGACCAGCTGAGATGACTGCCGGCAAGCCTAAAAGCAGCGGAGGCAAACAGAGCTGGGGCTGGGGGTAGAGGGAGAGAATGAGAGAGGTGGTGGAGGAATGTGAGACACATCCTGGAGAAGAGAAGGAGCCAGAAGCAAATCAGGAGGGAGAGAGTGCCCATAAGAGAGCTGGGAAGGGTGGAATGGTAGGGCTCCCCTTCCCTGGCCAGGCTTACAGCTCTGGTAGTGAGAGAGTAGAGAAGGAGATGGGCTGCTGAACAGAACAGAACAGCACAGCAGAGGCAGGGGGCCTAACCCAAGACATAGGGGCACCTTGCCACAGTATGTACAAATTGGGAGAGTTCTGACATGTGGTCTCTTCACCGTTTTTCTTGCTCAGGGTCTTCCACAGGATCTGGCCATGAATGTGTATTTTTTTAGGGTAGGAATGCAGAAGACTAGGTAAATTATGTACATCTCAACCTTCTTATGAAAACTACTTAGGAATCTATTGCATGGATCAACTTTTGCACTGAGCCCCTCAAGACTCTAAAATCTTCTACTTTGAAGATTCCAATGCAGATTCAACCAGGGGAAAATATGGCTGCTCACATGCAATACTGACAGGGGACAGAGGAGAGTTGCAGGGGTGTGGGAGGAAGTGTGGAAGAAGAGAGCTTCTATTTGGATGACTTTAGCTTTCAGTGAAAATGCCAAAATCCAATTCTGAGGTACCCGTTCCATGCTGCCGCTTCTTCTACAGAATGATCAGGAGAAAATTACTGCTTCCCACATGCGTTATTTTTTTTAGATGGGTATTTTGTCACTTGTACTTCTTTAAAAATACTTTGGTTATTCTTACCAAACATTGCTGCTCCTGAAACTGTCCATTTTCTAAGTTTTGATTTAAAACAAGAGAAAACACTTAATTCCCTTTCTGATATAAAAAGTAACTGAAATGTTTCAATTTATATTATGGCCAAAAGTACTTTGCGATTTTTATAAAGGATGTATATGCTCACTCTGTTGTTTTAATCAATAAGAGAGAGTTATATGTTGAAACTCTCCTAGTTACTTTTATATGGTTTTAAGCTTTGTAAACCTGAAAAACAACCACCCTGGGTATGTGAACCCCCACACTATAATGACTGTACCTTACTGGCAACTGCTAGAACTTATTTTTTTAAGAAAAAAATAAAATGAAAGGACCCATTTGTGATAAACTTAAATGTCTTCTGTAAAATGTGCTAAATGGGGAGAGGGGAATTACTTAGTAATACAATATGTTGTACATATATTTTTCCAATGTACAACATCCCTATTACAACAGGCTCATGAACAATACAAATTTAAGAGTATATATACAGAAAAAAATTTCATTAGAAAAAATTATATTATCAACAACTTCAAGAGGACTCCCACTCCATGAAATTGAGAAAAGAATAAGGAAAAAAATATACAGTGTGTTTTGTCCTAAGCTATACAAATTATGGGCCATGTGCTGACACTCAGTATGCATGCAGGATTCCATCTGGTTTCAGTGGGTGACAAGCAAGCATATTCAAAATCAGAATATGGCAATATCTGTATAAGATTGACTTCCATTTACCATTGAGAGAGAGAGAGAATCTGGCAACTGTTATAAAACACAGCAGTTCAGAGTAAGTGAAGATAAATAATTTGTCAAGTCAAAACCAGAAGAATTTAAGTTAACAAAATATAGTTGCCCTATTCACAACTGGTCCAGGATGCTGAAACAGATGTGCTTATGCTTCCAAAATATGTCGTTGAAACTTTACTGACAAGAATCATGGCTTCTGTTTTATGTCTCATTTAAAGTTGAGTGACAGAAGTAGGTCAGGGGATTTACTGGTTGCATTTTAGGAGAATGGGTTTAAGACTGAACAGTGGGTATTGCAAAGAAAAAGAGAGTGAGGATGATTGAAAACAACTAAAAACCTAGAAGCCTGGATCAAACTTTGGTCAAAATGCGGAATAAAAAAATTTAGAATTGATGTCTGAGGCAATTTTTTTAATGGTGTGGATTCATTTATTGACAGCATGAAGCATTACTTCCACTTTCAATCTACTTCACGGTATATCTACACAAATGAGGAACTATGCTGAGGGCTCAATGTTTAATTCTAAAGTTATTAAGCATCTGTAAAACCAGCCTTGCACAATTGGGAAGGAAATTACTAGTTCTGCAACAAGATCTACTCAACTGCATTTTATCATACTGATGGATGAGGATGAAAAAAGGATTACATTTTACTCATACATCCCCCCAAAAAAATTAACCTGGGCAAACAATGGAACAAACGGGCAAACCTGCTGCAGTTCTATGGCCACTGACCTCATTAAAGCAAGGGATTTCTTTCCTATTAAAATAAAACAAAATCAAATACCAATTGGTGCCTTTAGTTTGTAAATGTACAAGGAAACACCATCAGCAGCTCATTGAAATGCAACAAAAACTAAGATCTCTCTCATTGAGGGTCATGTTAAAGATCAAAATGAAGTGCTGAAAACAATCTGTTGCTTCAGAAACCACCTCATGACATTACAAGAGAAAGGTAAAGAGATATTTTTTTCTCTAATCTGTGCAGTAGTACAGTTGATTAAAAGCATAAGGACTAGTGGAAATACTTTACAGAAGCATTAGCCTTGCCTCTAAATATAAAAATTATTACGTAAATGCTAGAACAATACTATTCAGCCAAGATAATCCTGATGTAACCAGGGAACAGGAGTTACATATAATTAAACAAATAATAGTGTTGCACTTTATTATGTTAAATGATATTTCCCAAAGGATAATCCTAAAGCAGGATCTTTCCTGTCCTTTTCTCAACTACCTAAGGACTGAAAATCAATATTTACCAAGATGTATTTCTCTTACATTATTCATATCTTAGCTCTAAGCTCTAATCTAGTTAACCAATGAGAACTGTTCTTGCCTGATGTCCCTAGTACAAAAACTTCACCATATTAAAAATCACTCTCCTAGCCACATATCTTTTCTTTGAAATCCAACAACCTTTTTTAAAACCAAAGATGTTGATAAAGGCAAAAAAGCATAATAGTGATGTTTCTCTTATGTAAAAAAATCCCCATGAGACATCAAATATCTTTATTGCACCAGGTTTGTAAACTATGGGCACAGCTGCTGGAAGTAAGGATGCTGCCACACTTGCTAGTCTGAAGTAGTTTTTATCACATAAAAGCCTTATCCAATGGCTCAGAGCAGCTCCACTACACAAATTGTTCCTGTATCCCTAAGTACAGTCACCAGTTCTTGAGCCCTCATGCACAGAGGGAGGCCTACTGAAGTCAATGAAGCTGCTCCATTTAGTAAGGATTACGTGCATCCGTAAGGGCTATAGAATGGGGCCCTACCCTGCACCTGCAAACTAACAGCATCCCTTTGAGATGGGCACAGCACCTGTTTTCAGTACCTTACAGGAGACATTCAACAACTATAGGACTAAGCTCTAAGACATTACAGTAGAGAGGTCTGCATTTCAATTATGCTGTTTCAGTTGGCTTTTTTAATTAATAAATTCAAATAAAGCAGAATTTCTGTCTCATGAAAAGAAATCCTTCTGGTTCAGGATGAAAAGTCAAAGCCTCACATTTTTTTTGCAAAACTAAAAGTTCACAAATTTAATTTTGGAAACACCAAAGTTTCCTCACTGCAGGAGCATTTCACTGTTTCTAAAATAAAGTATGTTCCTTGCCATCACTAACTACCAGGCTGCCCAGGCCGGTCACCAGTCCAACAGCTGAACAGCCAAGAGAGCCAACTAGCCAGGAAGCCCACCAGTAACCAGGTTGCAGGGGAAATGAGGATCTCTGGGAGGCTAAGGATCCTGCTGGCTGGGCTACAAAGTATCTTAGGGGAGCATGGCAGAACACCACCCCACTTATCTGGTTTCTGTAAAAAGTTTCAATAGGAACAACACATTACTGCAGAATATTTTTATTCTGTCAAGTCAGCATTTTCTACTGGAAAATTATCAACCAGTTCTAAGTTCAAACTTGATTTTAGTTGTGCAACCCATCACAGGGAATAAAACCACAGACCAATGAGTTTCTGATAGCTTTCTCTTTCTTTTTTTAAAAAATAAGGGAGAACTCTTAATTTATTCCATGCAGTGAAACCTGTCTGATTCCATATAGTCACACTCTCAAAAACTCAGAGCTTCCAACTTATTAACTACACTGCTCAGGAAAGACCTTATAGCTCTACAAAAAGAGTGAATTCCTTTTGTAGAAATCCAACACAAGATCTATCCACCATTGAAGTCTCCAAGTTTCGATCACAATGGAAAGTAAGTAGTGCATAAACTTATCAGCTGGCCCTCTCCATAAAGACAAATTTCAATCTAATCTCAAATTACTATGGCCTCATCGAGAGGAGAGAGCTTTTTGACATATGTTTTTCTGCTCAACGAGTAATAGCACAAGAATTAATCCCTAATACCCATTCTGTTAGGACTTAATCCCTTGTGAATCATTGTGCCCACCTAGCTGTGCACATTCTTCAAATAACCACATACTATTCTGGGCAAATATCTCAGGGTGCCAAGTTCCATGATGAAGCTTTACATATTCTGTGATTTTTCTCACAGCATTATGGGACGCCTATCAGAATTTACAAAAATTCTTGGACTGTGGGTCAAAATAAGCAAGCCAGGATTGCTCTCCTGGCACCCCATAATTAATCTCTTTTTTGCAAGCAAGCACCATATTTGAACTACTGTCAGGCAGCAGGGAGGGAACATCATGTAGGTGGTTTTTGTTTTTGGTTTTTTTTTTCCCTACTGGTATTATTGAAGTGACATATGTAAAGCAAGGGAACATGAAGTGAGGTGCATGCTGACTGCATACAACATTGAATGTGGGAGCTGTGTGTTCCTTCTGCATCCAGTCAAGTGTAGAAATGGTGTAATCAGGTACACAAAGTCTATGTAAATAAATGCAGTTAGCAAAACTACCCTGTCTTCGGAGACCATCTTGGTTATAACAATCTTGCAGCCTGCTGAGCTGAAGGAGGGCCACTCACATGGCCCACTCACTAATCTAGGATGCCCATCTCTGCTTTACAACAATGGAAGCCCTCACATTGACTTCTGATCATGCAGTCAGATGATCTTACGCAGATGGTGAGGCAGCCACAGTGATGTGACAGCTACATGGTTCGAGGAGGAAGACAAAAATGATAAAAGACAGTTGCCTGTTCTGTAACAGGAGTTCTTTGAGATGCATTGCTCATGTCCATTCCAAGTAGGGTGTGCGTTGGTGCACACTCAATCGCCGGAAGCTTTTTGCCCTAGCCAGCAGCCATAGAGTACGGTGCCCTCCTAGAGTGGCGCCGATATGGCGACCAATATATGTACCACCCAACCCCGACCCCTGGTTCAGTTCCTTCTTGCTGGCTACTCCAACAGTGGGGAAGGCAGAAGGGTTTTGGAATGGACATGATTTACACATCTTGAAGAACACCAGAACACCAGTTCTTTACTTCTTCGAGTGATTACTCATGTACTTTCCAAGTTGGCTGAATACAAGCCAATGTCTAGAAGGTGGGGTCGGAGCCCCAAATGGACTGCAGGATGACCCTGCCCACAATAGCATCTTTTGATGCATACTGCATGACAGCATAATGTGCTGTAAATGTATGAATTGAGGGGCGGCTGCCCTACAGATGTCCTGGATAGGCATCTATGCCAAAAAAGTCACAGGTGATACCTGCACTCTCATAGAGTGCGCCCGAACTGGAGGGGGAGAAACCCCCAGCAAGCCTGTAATGCTCCTTGATGCACGTCACTATCCAGCAGGAAATCTGCTGGGAGGAGAATGGAAGACCCTTCATCCTATCAGCAACTGCCACAAAAAGCTGCTACGATCTTCTAAAGAGCCTACTCCTATCCATATAAAAGGCCAGTGCCCTTCTAACACCCAAGGTATGTAAACAATGCTGCCTTGGGGAGGCATGGGGCTTTGAGTAAAATAAAGGTAGGGAAATGTCTTGGTTACCATGAAACATGGAGACTACCTTAGGTAAAAATGCAGGGTGAGGTCTCAGCCTAACCTTATCCTTGTGAAATACTGTGTACAAGGGGTCCACTGAAAGTGCCCTCAACTCAGATACCCTCCTGGCTGAGGTGATTGCCAACAAAAATGCTGGGAGCAGGTAGCCAGGGGTTCAAAGGGGGGCCCCGCAAGCTTGGCTAACACCAAATTTGAGATCCCATGGGGGCAATGGTGCATGAACCTGGGGCTTAATCCTTCCTAAACCTTTCAGAAACCTTTTGAGTATGGGGTCTGAGAACACAGAAGACATTCCATGACCTGAGTGAAAGCCTGAGATAGCAGCTAAGTGCACCCTAACCCGAGGAGAGGGACAAGCCCTCCCATACCAGACCCCATAGGTAATCTAAAATCAACAGGATTGGCGCTTGTGAGGGAGATAGCCCTCTGTGAGACATCCACACTGAAAACCTTTTCCACTTAGCCAAGTAAGTCACCCTTGTGGAGGGTTTTCTACTATTTAACAATACTTCCTTTGCGGGATCCGAACAGGCCAACTCCCAGTTCCTCAGCCACCGAGCATCCACGCTGTGAGGTGCAGCAACTGGAGACTGGGATGTTGCAGTCTCCCTGCTTGCTGTGTCAGCAGGTCCACCCTGATCAGCAACATCATTGGCTTGTGGATTGACAAGTGCAGGAGGGTCCAGTACCAGTGGTGACGGGCCCTTGTCAGTGCCACCAAGATGATCGATGCCCCTTCTAAGTGAATCTTGAGGAGGGCCCTGTGAACTAGCAGAATCAGAGGGAATGCATACATCAGCCTGCCTGACCAGGGGACACTGAAGTTGTCTGCCCAGGACCCCAGGCTCTGATTGCAGGAGCAGCAAAACATCCCACATTTTGCATTGAGATGGGAGGTGAACAGGTCCATTTGGGGATACCCCCAATTCTGGAAAATAGAATGAACGACCTCCAGGTGCAGAGACCACTCATGATCCATAAAGGACTTGCTGAGTTGGTCCGCCAGTGAATTGTGCACACCTGGCAGGTAAAGAGCCTGCATCATGATACTGTGCTGTATGCAGAAGTCCCAGAGCATCATGGCCTAGTGACACAGGGAAGAGGCGCATGCAACCCGTTTTCTGATTAAGTACATTGCTGTTATCTATACTGACTGACATGCAGTGTCCCATCAGGTTGGCCTTGAAAGTCACACATGCTAGTCTGATGGCCCTGAGCTACTTCACATTTATGTGGAGACAAAGGTGCAACACACTCCAAACAGCCTGGGTTCATAGCTGACCCAGGTGCACTCCCCACCCCCAGTCCGAAGTGTCCATTGCTAGGGAAAGTGAGGGTGGCTGAGGGGCAAAGGGGACATCGGTGAGGATGACCCCCTTGTCCAACCACCAGTGCAGGGTCAACAAAGTCCATGTCAGCATGTAACAACCAAGTCAGACTTGTAACAACCAAGTCTAAACTGCCTCTTATAGGACAATATGCCGATGACACCCATAGCTGTAGAGGGCGCATCCTTAACCTGGTGTGCTGTACCACAAAGGTGCACGCTGTCATGTGACCCAGCAAATGCAGGCATCACCTGACCGCCGTGGTGGGAACTGTCAGGATGTCTCAGATGATGGCCCCCATGGACCAGAACCTGTCTCCTATAGAAATTGGCATTTTGGTGACTGCTGTTGAGATGAGATTAGACACAGTCCTCTCCAGAGAGGCAAAGGAATTCCAGTATGTCCTGCAGGACCACTCAGAAGCATGGGTCATGGTTTCTGGGTATGTAGCTCAGGGTAGAAGAACTCCTCAGGAGCTGGAACTGCAAAGGGGTGCACAAGAGTGTACACCAGCATTTAAATGGGATAGTGAAGTCCAGTCAAGTTTACCCCAAAGAAGGCAAACAGGTAACAACATAGGCCTGAAATACAGATGTCTCCACAGAGGACTCTCATTTCAAAGAAGAGATATTTTGCTCTTGAAGAGCATTATTTAATGCAGGAAAGATATGAGATAATTTGAAGAAACGATTTTTATGTGTGGACACAAGGCCATTTATGTCCGGAAAAAAAAAAAACCCTGAAGTTACTCCTGTGTACAAAATAGTGTTTTGTACCAATTCAGCAAAACTTATGTTTAACTTTAAGCATATAAATTGTCCCATACTTTTCAACTTAAATAACTCACATATTTGAATTTAAGCATATAGTTAAGTGCTCTACTCTGTTGGAGCCTAAGAATCAATGAAGGACACATCATACTTGTCAAAATAGAATAAAAGTACATTTGGTGATGGAGTATCCTTGATTTTGCTAAATTGATTTTTTCTTAGCCCACAAGGGAGTCCCAATCATTAGTGAGAATTAATATTTTTAATTGCACTTAATTTAAACAAAAATATTTTTATTCAACCTAACCCCAAAGCTTTACACCTTCTCCTTGAACTATGAAAAGTTACAGCCTATATATTTCACACTTGTTCGAAATAAGAGTTTACAAGTTCAGAGTTGGAGAGAACCAATTTTCCAGAAATCTGACATTCACTTAGCATCACTTATCCCATCAATCATTAAGACAAATAGTACGAATAAGTACATTGTTTTTTGAGACAAAGACTTCTTGAGGAAGTATAAATAACATGAACTTTTGAATAACTTCCAAAGTTTTAAACAAAAATAATGTTACACTTATGTCTATTCAGAGTCTTTATGAAATTCTAGTAAATTAAACTATTTTACTTTTTCAGATGTTTGTTTAATACTTATTCTTATATGTTTTACAATATAAAGGCTTGATATTTCTTTGAAATTGATTCTCAAAACACAACCCAAACAAGTATTTACAAAAAAGAAAATGGAGGGCAGTGAGATGCTCCATAACTAAAGATGAAGTTTGCTCTCCATTATATGTTAGGTTTTCATTGCACAGCCTCAGCTTCACAGACAAAACCACAATTTTCCCAATACTTTTATATTCAACACCTTATCTTAGGCTATCAAAACAAAAAAGCAGTCAAGTAGCACTGTAAAGACTAACAAAATAATTTATTAGGTGACCTTTCGTGGGACAGACCCACTTCTTCAGACCATAGCCATACCAGAACAGACTCAATATTTATCTTACAGTAGAACATTTTAAGGTGAGGAATGTCTGTTGAATATCAGGCAAAGATTTTTAATGTTTTGCTGGTCCAAACATTGGATTGTAGTTTATTAATCTATGGTAAATTAAATTAGCTAATGCTTGTTTTGTTGAGCTGGCTTTGCTAAGGTGTCAGTGAATGTATTGAAGAGAAATAAACACTTGTTTTATATGTCTCTGATGAATTGATGTAACTGTCAGCATCTAAAATGTGTTTATGGATATGGATTTCACCACCACGGCGTTTGCATATATCTCAAAGTATATATGTGACACCCATCACTATGACTCTCCTCACCATAGTATCTGGGACACGTATCTATGTATACGGTGGTCTCCATAAAAAGTCAGCATTTGTCTACAATGACCAGACTGTGGAATGTGAGAGCAATTATGAGTTGAGCTGTTTCTTGTTTTTCTTTAAAGACTGTTGTGTGTTAACTGGTGACAAACCTTAACTTTTTAATATCGACAACGGTATATTTGTTTACATAATATATTCACATGTGCACATAATATATTAAGGTAACTCATACTATAAAATAAAAAAATGACAAAGACAAATGAAACAATTTAATTTATAAAGTCACCCTGCCTAGGAATAATTTCTATTATAACTTGAAAAAAATCAAATATCATTAGTGTCATTCCATTTTTTGATTTGCTCAGATATTTTGTTAAAAAAAACAGTAGAAACAATAACCCTTTTGTTTGATTATCAGTTAAAGATGAAAAAAATATGCTTCTGTAGTGTAGTCTGATGGAAACTACAGGAGACAAGCTTTCACATCATAAAAACGAGTTTTGCTGAGGTTTTATTGAAAAATCCAAAACTTCTTGGCCATGAAGATTAACAATGACCAAAAAAAAAAGCATCACAAGAGTTCCCTGCATATGTTCACATTTGTGATTCTCATCTTTTTGGGCAACTTTTAAAAACTTTCAGAAATATTAAGCATGTTTTCTTCCTTTCAGCCACCAGTGGACATGCAAAGATCGTGAGAATGTTTCCAATAAACAAGCATCACATTTTATAAGCACTGAAGATGACAAGCTCACCAGTTGCAAAGCAGTGTAATTTGTACCATGAATAACATTCATCAGATTGAAGCCTTTTGCACAATATGTCAGGGGTTAGTACAAGGTTTTCAACTGCACTGAGAAGTTTTATTTTGTCAAGAATTTCACGGATGTGATTAGCCTGTGTAATTTTATTTCAATACACACTCCCAGCTCCCTTCAGGCACAGTTAGTTCTCCATGGAAAAATTATATACCAGCAAAGCTGGTAAACTACTCCAGCATATTCAGGAGAACAGAGATGAAATCAACTTAGTAGTTATAAGAAATATAAACTCACTGTTGGCTTCAATTTTGTCCTTTGGTGGACACAAACACAGAATAATTTGTTTAAGGTTCTTAAGTTTTGCATTTTAAAAATGGGAAGTGCTAATTGATCATATTTAGTATTATTATGCAATGAAACTCATTTGATCACCATGTGCTAGACAGAATGATACAGAAAAGTTCTTGCTACTGTATGGAAGGAAGATTATGAGATTTAATTACCTTTCATAGAACATTGGTTTTAGGATTTGAGATAAGCAGGTGAATATTATAAAACACATCAACGCACATTCGAATCTTCACTACCTATAGGCAAAATTAAGAAAGCTTCCTAAATTACTCCAAGGCAGTTTTACCTTCAATTTAAGACTTATGATACCTCATTCTCTATGTAGCTTCTGATTCCAGTCCACTTCTAATAGGTTCATGTGAAGATGAAGGTGAAAGACTGGCCCCACTGACATCAATGGGAGTTTTGCTATGAACTTCAATGAGGCCAGGTTTTACTTTAAGATTTAATCCACGGGGAGGGGAGGGGAAACCCCCATAAACAACCAGAAGTCACTGTATTTTTCCCCCCCAAAACAGAGTATGGCTTCCCCTCTGAAACAGATCTTTCATTCTGTTTAGACAGTATGAAGTTATACAAACCTCTGTAAAACATACTACAGAAATTATCCAAGCTAAGGGATTCTCAGTTTCTTGGACAGGAAGTTAGACTCTCTGCTGATGATTGCACATTCACAATGAAGTGACAAAGATTTTGCTTTCACTGTACATCATCAAGGCTCCACCTACTCTCTGCACTTTCCCACCCCTTCTCCACTTTGGAGCTGCAAAGCCTGCTCCTTCCTGTAGGCAGGAAGGGGTGGTTTGAATACACCAGCAGAAGACTATTAAGGGGAGTGTCCTACACCTCCTCTAATCTCTTGTGTCAATTCACAAGATGGGACACAACTCAGCAGCAATAGTTGGAAACCTGCTAACAACTAATTTAACTGCTGTCATCAATATCCCTCCTTTTGGAAGCTGGCAAAGAGAGCCCCTGCCCCAAGCACAGTGGTTGTACTTCTCAGTGTTCTTTAAGAACAGCACCCGGACATGCCTATGCAACGACAAAGGGGCCAAATGCCAATCTTTCATTTCACAACTCACTGTAAGTTGAGAACCATCATCACTCACTGCTTCAGAACTGGTCCTGCAAGATGGAGACTACTGTCAACTCCCAGCCAAAAAAGAGTTTAGAGAATGCACCACCCTATAGGAGGGGCTAAGCAGCTTTAATTCCTAATATATTTAAGAACTAGTATAATTTTAATTAACATTTAATTAATACAGGCTCCCTATCCTGTAAGCAATGCCCTGACCCAGGCTGTCCCACACCTCCTCGTAGTTCTACGGAAAAGCAAATTAATTCCCAAATGTGACTTTGTTCCGGATATTCAGCTAAGGTTTTTTTTTTTCCCCCAAATGCTGTCCCAAGCATGTACTTTGTACCTGTTGCCTAATGGCTTGTCTGATGTTTCAGTGAGATGTTAATGTAATGCAGGGTATTGAATCCAAACATCCTGTACTGTTCTGAAACTTAAAGCCACGCATCTGGTACTCAACTTTATACCGACTGTTAACCACTGAGCTGATAGAGGCTTATAACAAAATTCTAATTGTGCTTTATTCTTTGTATGAGAATGGCAAAATTAATATAGAGGCTTTTGAAATCTGAAAATTATTGATATCTGCCATTTCATCAACAGTCTCTCTTATGGTTAATGCCAGTTGATGATTCAGATAGATCATTGCCTAGACAATAACTTCAGAAAATGTGTAAGGTGTTTGGCAGCCACTTTAGATTCTCAGCTCAGTGTAACCAGAATTTCATTAGAGACAAATCATCATATCAATCACTCTTTCTACAAATGTTCTATGGAATGATATCTGAATGCCATTAAAAAGAGTGTACTAAGATTATTTCAGCATTAGCAGCAGTGAGCTCAACTAAATTCGGGGGGTGAGGGGGAATCTCTGTCTTGCTTTCCAACACCAATTCTTACCAGGCTAATTAAGAGTCTCTTTTTCTCCCTGAGAGTAATACATTCATCAATTAAAACTACAACTTTCTCTCTTGAGCAGCTCATCTTCTAGTAGCTTATTTCTTCTGCCCTTTTGCTCTCCACTCTGGCTCTATATAATTATATACGTACATATTTTAAACTTTTTCTAATCTGCACTTTCATTTATCAGCTGCACTTTGTATTAATCAGGAATTCTGTTTTGCCAATGAACGCTAAAAATTCCACAAAAGAGCAAATACTTAACTACGAGTCTAGAGACCTGAGTTTCATTTTCAAGTGTCTCATTTTACCCCTTTTGTAGCAGGCTTTGCTCTGTGGCTAGCAGACCTAATGGTCAGGCCATGTCTGAAAACTCTCTCTGGGAACTGAAGAAGTTCCTCTGAGCAGTCATGGGGCTTTGTGGCCAAGCTACAGTTTGTGACTGATCTGAAGTCCTCTGGAAGCTCTCAGGAGGCCAGAAGAAGAGGATAAGGATCGGACGACCTGAGTCTTTCCTCTACACCAGGACCAGGACCAAAGGCGGGGAGCAATGCATGGGTCATGCTGCAGGTGAAGGCAAAAAATCCCAAGCCCAGCAATGCCAAGAAGTGCTGTGTGCCCTTCAAGGGGTGGGGCCAAGAGCTGAAGGGGTGGGGCCTATAGCATTTGGGCCTGCTGAGTCCCACTCTCCTCCTCATTCCTCTTAGCTGCATGCAGCAGCGCTGCTGTGGCAATTCAAAGGGGTCTGGAGCTCCAGCTATGGCTGCTGCTACTTTGACAGTGGCGGCATCCAGAGCTCTGAGCCCCTTTGAAACGCTGGGCCTGCAGGCGATTGCACACCCACTTTTGGCAGAGCTGCCCAACCAAATTTGATCTGGGGGAAAATTCCTTCCCAACCCTGAATCTGGCAATCAGTATGACCCTGAAGATGGGAACAAGACATTGGCCAAGCATCTGAGAAAGAGGTTTCTTGTCTCACCTCAGAGCACTGAGCCACCCCATCCAGTGTCCTGGCCCTAGTAGTGGCCTTTCTGGATGTTTCACAGGAAAGCAAAAAAAATTAAATAAAATAAAATAAAAATAACCAACAACCCCCACCTCCCAACAGCTGGCTGATTGTGCACCGTGGGAAAATATTTTTTTTACAACTGAAGGTCACCAGCTAATGCTCTGAAGCATGGGAATAGATTATACTCATTATCATAATACAGAGCTGCAAGTATTCTGAGCAATGCAGAGCTTCCTATTCTTTCCAGGGGCCATAAAAGAAAAGAACAAACAGGAGGATTCAGAGATTTACAGATTCCAAGGCCAGAAAGGGCCCCATAACCTCCCAGTTTGACCCCTGTACACATATGCCATTGAATTCCCCTCAGTGAATGGAATAAAGCAGTGGTTCTAGAGCTTCCCAAACTACTGCACTGATTCAAGATTCTGATTTGCTTATGTACCCCAAGTACCAACTTATTAACTACTAGCTTACAAAATCAGACATGAAAATAGTGAAGAGTGTCATAGCATACTATTACCCAGTCAGAGGACAGATACTGAACAAAGGTGCCACAGAAACTGCAAGAAAGGAGCTAGAAGCTCAGCCTAGCTCAGCTGAATGTGTAGGGTTTGAGGGGGATATTTGATTTTTGGCATCTTATGTCTGATTTTGAAGAAGGGCAAATGGTAGGAAGCACAGTTGCCCCAGACCTGGCGATTCAAAATTGCAGGCTCTGGGCAGCTCTGAGGGCTGGCTAGCAGGTGACATAATGCACTCTGTGTGGTGCGGAGGGGTGGCTGTCCCCAGCCCTGCCCCTTCCACCTGAGGCAATGCCCCTTTTGGCAGTGCAGAGCCGTCCCCTTATACACACACCTTGCTCAAGGGCCTGCAATTCCATTACTCACTCATCTCCCCCTGCAGCAAGTGGCCTGGGGCACTGCAGGAGATTTGATACTGTTGCCTCTCATAGGGCCCTAGATTGGAACCAGTGAAGTGTATGGGTCTGGGCTCCCTTGCCTACCACCCTTATTGTGAAGGGGCATAAACTTCCCTTCTGCCCCTCCTCTCCAACGTAAGGAGGTAATGGAGTTGAGAGTGCAGGGCTGATGGCAAGCCACCTGCAGATGTTGGGAGTGGGTAATGCTCCCATATTTCTATGGCTATGTCCCTAACAGGAGATGAACAAAACTGACAGCCCACTCAGAAAGTTGATTTGCCACCTTCCAAAAAGCAGGCCGTCCAAGTACTGGAGTAGTTGCAGGTAAGAGGCCCTGGAGAAGCAGGAAAGTGAAGACCCAGGGACCTAACCGCTAGAATATCAGAAAGACTGCCCCCTGTACAGTTTGTTTATAACAAAACAACATTGAACATGGCATTTTATTGTCAGTAGCAGACGATGCATACCAAACTAAAGCCGTACATGTTTAATTTTATGCACCATGCACTATGAGTTGACATTGACTTGAGAAAACTGGTGTAGCACAGAAAGGCTTGCTGTAACTGAATTGCTTCTGCTGAAATGAAGCTAATGACAACACCATTCTCATCGTGACACATTCCCGGTTTTTTAAAAATCCGCCTCTCAATGCAGATGCATTTATTAATCTCATCTGAATACTTCCACATGCAAGATATGATCTACTCTTTGTATCACAGGGGAATAAAACCAGATTTGCACTCAAACCAAAGCAGTTTAACTATAACATAATAGAGGATATGCAGGTGCAGATTTCATACAGAATCCCATTTGCTACGGTTTTGTAAGTATAATCCTTAGCATTGAACAGCTGCAAAATCTGGATCATTCTTCAGTGCATCCTGTTTTTAATTCCTCAGCATGACCACATAAATTATTATATGCTTGAAAATACTGAGTTTGATATTTTATTTATAGGACCATTCAGGTAAGCTGCAGCTACATGGCCCCTGCCTTTAGGAAGGGGCATGCAAATACAGATGATCAAAAATGCAAATGAGGTGCAGATTTACAAATTCCACACCTCGTTTGCATACTCTCATGTGATCATGTTTCCAGAACTGATTTCTTCAAAAACAAACAAAAAAAAATTTACCCCCCCTCCCCCCCCACAAAAAAAACCAGCTGTGTAGACAAGCAAGGGTGTAAAAAAACCCTCCCTTCTGAAAGATCTCTACTTCCTATTTTGTTTCAGGGAAGAAGGGATCTTTTGAAAATGTGGATTTTTTTGGAAGGACCTCCAACTCCATGGCTGTTTTTTTTTAATTTTTTTTTCTGAGATATAACTTCCAGAAACAAAATTGCATGAGGGTATGCAAATGAGGTGCAAGATTTGTAAATCTGCGCTTCAGCTGCATATTCAATCAGCTGTATTTGCATTCCCCTTCCCAAAGGGAGGGGCCATGTAGATGCAGCTATAATGTCTACATTAATCACCAGAGTTTGTGCTAAGTATTAAAATTCCTCTTACTGGTATATAAAAATCTTACACACTTTACTGTTATACTTTTTGGGAATATTTTGAACATAAAATTTTGCAAATATATTTTATACAGCTTTGTAAATATAAAGACACAGAGGCTGTAACTTTCCATTGGGTCACTAACTGGATCAGGAAGCAGATAGTTAAATACAGTTACTTTGACCTCTGGGTCAGAAGTTTGATATTCTGCACAGCACAGAAGAAACTCAAAGGCCATATCTACACTAGCATGTTCTTTCAAAATAGTTTTTGAAAGGAGAGCCCCTCTCAAAAGATCCCACAGAGCGTCTACACAGAAAATGCTGTATTTTGAAAGTAATTTCAAAAGAATGCAGTGCTGCTTTCCAAATCGCTCTTCCATTCCTGTTTCAAGAAGACAGCCTTATTTGAAATCTTCTTTCAAAAGAAGGTGTGTGTAGACGTTCTTCAGGCCACTGTTCTGAAAGAACAGTCCTCCATTCCACCAGCCAGGTGGCATGCAGAGATGCCCCTCCCAGCACAAGCAGGGTTGTATGGTCAGCGTGTCCAGCTGCATTTAAAGACACAGGAACTCAGAAACCCTGTGGCCGGAAGCTGAGAGCATGCTGGCTGCAGGAACGCCATGAGCTTCCAGCAGCATGCTCTGCCAGTGACACCAAAGCCCAGCAAGGCATCCCACTGGCCCCATGGCCACTGCGCAGGACTCACATGCCCCTCAGGGCCCAGTCCCCCGACCCATGAGAGGGAGCCCAGGAGGCCATCCAGGAACCGAAGAAGAGGGCATCCTCCTGGAGCAAGGAGGAAATTAAATACCTTTCTGGACTGTGGCAGGATGAAGAGGTGCTCCTCCAAACCATTCATTGGTGCTGGAATGTCACAGCCTTTGTCTGGCTGTCGGCGGGACTAACCACCCAGGGCCGCCACCTGCCCCCCACGCATGGCTGACCAAGTAAGATCTAAGGTCAAGGAGCTGTGGCAGGCATACACCCGGGCCTGGGATGTGGTCAGCCACTCAGAGGTGGCGCCCACCAGCTGCCCCCACTACGAGGCCCTTGATCAGCTACTGGGGCTGAAGGATGTGGCCGAGCAGGAGGGCATGCGGCACACAGCAGCACCCAAGGCGGAGCCCCACTGGGTGCCCGATGACTGATTGGGAGCCATGGCCAGGACCTAGGACCAGGAGCCGGAGACGTCCTTGGATGAGGAGGTGGCCCTCTTGCTCCTCAAGCCAGGCCCCCTCCACCCAGGCCATCCCTGAAGTCCACGAGGGACCCTCAGGTAGGTAACTAGTGATTCCGACCCCCCAGGCTGGGTGTGGGGCCACCCCAGAAAAGCCAGCCACATGGCTGCCAGCTCCATCCCAAAACATTCTGGCTGGCTGTTACCCCCTCCCCCGTCCCGGGCCATGGAGCAGCGATGCGTGGCATTCAGCACCCCCTCCCATGGACAGCACTACAACCCACAAGCCCAGGGCAGAGGAGCAGGAGGCAGGGATGGATCACACCCGGTGTGTGGCCCACCCATGCAAGGAACCCCAGATGACTAGGATGTCCCCTGGCCATTGGAGGTGAGAGCATGGCTCCAGGGCCAGGTCACGGGACTGATGGGTTGCCCCTTCTCCCCTTCTGGCTCCATAGCATTGCCATCCCAGGGCCAGGAGAACCACAACCCCTGCCCTCACAGGTGGCCCCATGCCCAGACGTTGCACCACCACCGCCACAAGGAGGAGGAGAAGGCCGCCTCACAGACTGCCACCATCTGAGATCAGACTGCCATGCTCTGGCAGTGGCTGGAACTGGAGGAGGCAGACATGGTGTGGTGGCAGGAGGCCTGGGGCAAGATCGCCATGGCCCTCCGGGCCCTCACCCAGGCCATTGTCGAACGCTGCACCCACATGTCCCGGTGCTGAAGGGTTGTGGCCAGCCAGTGGTATAGCTCCATGAATGTCTCTTTCCTCATCTGGAGGTTCTGGAGCCATTGATCATTGTCCCACTCCAGCATCACCACCCGGTCCTACCACTCGGTGCTGGTGGGGTAGTGCCACAAGCGTTGGATGGCATGGGAGATGGGGCAGGCATGGTGCCCTTGGGGACGGCCTGCAGGACCGAGACAGGAGGGGTCAGCCGCTGGAGGACACGGTCATTGGTAGCATCCCCATTGTGGAGCTAAAGGGGATCCATGGGGTTTGCAGGATCTTAGCTTAGCTCTGGGCACAGGGTCTGCAGTGCTGTGTCTTGCAGAGCAGCCTCGGGGTATGCGGGGGGGATGTTTGGGAGGGACCCTTGAAGGGAGCAGCTGGCTGCAGGGCCCAGAAGGGCTTGTCTGCCATGTGACCCCGTCTGCAGCACTTCTTGGTTCATTCTTTCGATGAGGCTCCTGTTACTGTGTGGCTACTCCCTTTCGAAAGAGTGCCTCAATCTTTCAAAAGGACGGATCCCAAGACAAACTGGCTTTTGGGTGTAGGCATACTCTTTTGAAACCTGATCTTTCAAAAGATGCTGCCTGGAAGATAACCATTTGAAAGCATGTTGTAGTGCAGATGCAGCCAAAGTGTCCACGTGATGTGTACTCCATGAGATTTATAGAATCGAAGGCCGGAAAGGACAATTATGATAATCAGACATGACTTCCTGCTTGGCAAAGGCCTTGGAATCTCACTCAGTGATTTTTTATCATGTTCATAACTTCTGCTTTGTATGGTCTTCATTTGAAGATTGATGTAATAGAGAATCTATCACGCCCCTAGCAATTGCATTGGTTACCAAACCTTGCAGTTAAAAATGTATTAATCTTTGTCTTGAAAGTAGACTGCAGATATCACAAAGTTACAAATCTCAGCACCACTAAGGACACTCTAATAGTCTCTGGTGACTTTTCCTAAGAAGCAAAGTCAGAAATGGTCAGATATTGCACTCTTCTCTTACTTCTAATGAAAGTCCCTCTGACGTGTCCTTGTCATTAAACTGAGGGACAGTGATGCCACTGATAATGAAGTATCTGTTCCAGGAACACAAGACTTTTGTCTCCAGAGTTGTCATTTCATCATCCTTCGCAGGCACTCATTTATATTTATGTTTTAAAAAATCTGTAAAACTATGCACTCCCCTTCTAATAAGGATTTTCAGTCATAAGGTTGAGTGAAAGTTTAGTAATCAAAGGCTTACAGAGCCACAATACATGACTACAGTAACAGACCACACACTGGGTACTTTAATTTTAAGGCTCTGTTATTGGTGATTAATAATTCAACTGTATAATGGTTTCTAAGCATACATATTTTAGGGTGCTACTGAAAGAAATATCAAATTTTTACAATCATATGCAATTAGGCTCAATCTTACTTATTTACAACGTGCAGAAGACAAGAAATAGAGTTAACATGTAAACGTAAACTTTCCTACCATCTCCGTTGGGTAATTACCATAATTTTACAATTAAAAAGATGGTGTTGAATACTCCTTTGATAATTAAAGATAAATGTTTAACAAATAGCAACCTCATTAGCATTCTTCTCACTCTTTCTTAGTTGTATTTCCTAATATGTTGGTGGAAAATTTGTACCACAGAAAAACTGACTAGTTACGTGGAAAACTTAAGACTATACTTATCTATAGGCCCTCTGCTCTACAGACAATACCACCTTACCATCTCTTCCTAACACTTACTAGGGACCACAATCATAGTGCTTTATTGCTGAACACAATCACAGCAAGTAATATAGAAAGAAGCAATTCACTTCCACATCAGCTCATTCTCAATTTTCTAGAGCACAGACAATTAGTCTTCATGAAATGTGGCAAATGATCTGACAGATAAATGCACCAAAGACTCATTTTCCCCACTCCATCAATTTCAGGAGAAGCAACAGTAGTCCTGGAATGCTTAGTGCTGTCAAGAGAGCAGGGGACGGGACAACAAGACATCTTGAGGTTCCTTCCAGTACTATCATTCTGTGATGTTACAAAAGGACTATTTCAGATATTTAGTAAGCACCTGGACTGAGAAAATTTAACATGGATATCCAAAATCAACCAGCCTTCACTGGGGCAAAGCATAATGTCAGAAACAAAATATCTGTTCCACAAAGAAGCATAACCCCAGTTGTTAGTCCTCCAGTGAACTGAAAACTGGCTACGTTATTAAGGTGTTCCACTTAACAAAGTTTAAATTAACAATTTGTTTGAACACGTCGACACAGAGCTAAAGAGCAGCATCTCATGCATCGTTTTAATATCTACTAGCGGGAAACAGAATATGTGGTTTTACGAAAGGGGCAGCAGCAGAGAGTGAAGTTCTGCTGTGCAAAGGGATTGTAGAAATAGCACGCAACAGGTCTGCTTTCTGTACTGCTAGCTTGGGTACTGGAGAAGTGATTTGAACTTCAGGTTGCATTTTCAGGGAGGGCAGCTAGAAATTGATGTTTTACCTTTAAACTGAGCATTTTCACACAGCTATCAAATGAGACTGTGACAGGGAGACTTTGCTGTTTCTCTACATTCTACACTTCCCGCATTATTTCTTACTCTCTTAACCACACACACAAACTCATCCATCCATTAGGTTGTCAGTTTCCACCAGGTGCATATTTATTTTTTGCTTCCACAGAACAGCAACATACTGCGTACTTACTATGGCAGCAGACAACTTCCACACAGCCTTTTCTCCTCTACCCAGACTCTTGCTCTGAGCATCTGCTCCTTCCTGCTCCTCTATTTTATAGCCTCCCAGTTACTGAGCAATTGCTAATTAGGCCAGCAGTTGCCACACGTAACAGAAACTTGTTAATTGGTTTCAATTAATCTGCACTCATCTCAGTGTCACTGCAGCCTCAGTGACCACAGCCCTAACTAATGGGTACCTGCCCTAGAGACAAGCTCAGACCTCCACACAGCTATTTTTCAGAGCAGAACTACATGTAAGAAGTTGCAAAAGAG
Organism: Carettochelys insculpta; assembly: GCF_033958435.1. Classification (NCBI taxonomy): domain Eukaryota; kingdom Metazoa; phylum Chordata; order Testudines; family Carettochelyidae; genus Carettochelys; species Carettochelys insculpta. The sequence continues at coordinate 86,613,469 of NC_134139.1, read as the reverse complement.
ATTTTTTAATAAAAATTACAACTCTCAAACAAAATTACAATTTGAGAGTGGAATTATTGGACTGAAAAATTTCACGCAAGGTCTCCCAAAGGTAAATAGTTCTGGAAATTTGAGAAAAAAGCCTTCTAACAGCCTTTGCACTGAAAGCTAGTGGGAACAATATATATTTTTCCACAATGGGGAAAAATTATCTGATTTTATTATTTTTTTTTAAATACGGTTGCAACAACAGCACATAATTGAAATTTGGTGCTGACATAACCTTTACTAAGGAGTGTGTACTTTGCTACGCTTTCAGGAGAAGCAGAAAAAAACAACAGCCCAAGCCTTGAAAAGCCATTCTGCATATGTTCAAGGGACATTGTTTAAAGGAGCCTCAAACACACACTCAGACCAGGCACTGCTGCTAAAACACTTTGTAGGAGGAAGATTTAAGATGTTACATGGAAATGTACACAACTAGATATTCAATGAGTAAAATAGGGCTCCGGGAGCATTTGGAATGTTTTGTAGTTTTGGAACAGATTTCTGTAATGTATACATGTGCCCCCCCTTTTTTTTTTAAAAACTTAACCATCATTTAACATTCCTTTTTCTGATCATCTCTGTCAAGCATCAGCATGCAGTGCACCAAAAGAAACAGAGAGGAAGGCGATTAGGAGTAATTTGAATTGCCCTTAAATTGAGCCTCATAGACACACAGAAAAAAACATATTTGAGTGGGATGGTGCTTTTAACTCAAGTTGGCTGGCCCATCATGGCTTACAGCCTAAAGTTTGAATTAGTACAACTTGTCATTTGATAACTAAATCAATCTGTATCGCTGGAGTGGTATTTTATGAGTCAACTCTTTCACTCAAGATAGGCTAACCCGAGAGGAGTTAATTTGAGTGTTGATAACTCAAATAATCACTGCAGTGGACATATGCTCTCAAGTGACTTTGTTAAAAAATGCAGGGGGACATGGACAGTCTGTGAGGCCAGAAATTCTGAGAAACCTACAAAACAGTCTGAAAGGAATCCAAGAGATCACATCATTCTCCGTCACTCTAATGGCTGTTAAATTCTAGCCTGTCTTTAATACACTGTGAACAGCTCCAACAGTCCAGAAAGCCTACAACACCTGCTGAGAGCAACTGGCAGCCTAATTAAGAGAAAAAGGTCCACATCCTCTGATGTAGCACAGCTATTCTGCACTAGTGGGTTCAGGCCACAGACCTGGCATATTCAGTACAGGGAGGACAAAGCCAGTGCAATTCTTTGATAGCACAGGGCCAGTACAGAAAGGTTTCTACACCAGCTTATGTCTGCAGTGGCATCATGGCTGGAACAAATGACATGTAACTGGGATGCCCCTACGCTACACCAACCTGAGCCATGGTTCTAGCACCCAGAGGCTAGATGACAGCAGGCAAATTTACACTGAGGGACTGATTCCTGTACACTGGGGGCCTGAGGGTCAAAACTGTACAAAGGTGAGTTTTATGCTGCATTCACACCAAACTCTAACTTCCTCTGTATGCACTTTGGCCAGAGATGGAGTCCTGCCCCGACCCAATGTCTCCAAAATTTGGAACAGCCTCTGTGGATCCAAAAAGCCATAAAAGCAGGTTTCTTAGATTTCAGACCCTGCACACAGAAGACATGCTTGAAACATTAAAAAAAAAATCCAAACCACAGTATGTGAACCTATCAGAATCACCTGAATTGTCTGCTAACCCATATATTCATTGCATCCTTTCATTAAGGCTGTTTTTTCACTCTCCTTGAAGCATGCATTGCTCCCCAGTGCTAAAGAAACTACAGCTCCGTGCAACTGAACCCACCAAGTACTTCCAGCATCTCATCCCCCTGTTTTTAGCAAGGTAACAGAACATCTGGCAACAACCTTCTCCTCCAACCACACCCGATCCTGTATGCTTCTCAGCTGGGTTTTAAACCAAAATATATTGCAGAGAAATGCCACTGGCCATGATATCTGACTACTTGTTTGATTTTCTTTCTTTGTCAATGCCTTACACAATCTCAGAGACCATGGATAAAAAAACATACAGCACTCATATTGTAGTCCTCATGAGAAGGAGCTAGTGCAGCAAAATGAAAATTTATTTCATTATGTGAACAATATATTTTTGTCCCCCTGAAGGAAGTTTGTGGGAAATGTAATAACATTTTGACGAGTCATTTCAGAGTTACCTTGGGGGGGAAAAATACTGAAATGCCTAAAGTACTGGAAAGTGCCCCTTTTTCACTTACTACCTATAAGCATCAAATCAATTAAAAACAAAACTTAAAAAAATCACCTTTTGGCCGAGAGTAAGCGTGATAAATTTCAGTCCACAGGATAATATTTCAGAAAGTCATGTGTGTCCAAAAGGAGACACTTATAATGGAAGTGTTTTCTCAACCATAACTATAGTGATACTAGCACACTTTAACTCCTAGTGCGTATTTAAGCAGATCTCTTATTTTGTTTGATTTGCAGCCAATATTCTGATTCACAACCAACAGTGTTTTCAGATTTCTCTTCTCTGAAGTCATTTGTTTGTTTTGATAAATGTAAATAATAGTACATGTGACAAGTCTGATAAGTGCTCCAAATTGACAGAAACACTGTGCCAGTTTGTGTCTATATCCTGTTTACATAACCCCCTGCTAACTTCTGTGAAAGCTGACACAGCTGCAAGAAAGATACTGTTCTGTTCCCCGTGTATTAAAAGAGCTCATCTGCCTATATCATTTCATTTTGGCAGTATTTCTGAAAAGCAGCTTCATGGCTAATGACTTCAAAGTCAAGTTCTCATGAACATTCTGATTTCAGGTGCCATCATGAAGCATTACAAATCCTGCAGTTTGCATTTTTCTGTTACGTCATTTTGTTCTCTTGCATCTTCGGCTAGCAACATAAACAGTGGTGGTGAACTTAAAATGCATAATTACATGCAACTGCATTTTGTTATATTGAAATTTCATTGTTATTGTGTTGCATAGAGGAGTGCAGCACATAGAGAGGAGTGTGCATTGCATTACAGTAAATGCTGCCTTAGTAATAAATCAACAGTGACACAAAAGAGTAAACTCTACCCCCAGGTGTAGTGATGCCCATAGTCTTAACTTTATAAGCACCTTCCTTGTTTCAGCTTCACAAACAATTTCCCTGCATCATGAATTTATACTGTCAAATTTTAATACACAATACCAGAAAAGCCCAACAAAGCTTTCAAAGAGGGTTGACTATTACAACTTCCAGGCCTAGTGAAAGAATTATTCTGTGTATGGCTCACCTCACTCTATTACCACACTTTGACTTTTCTTTGAATCTTCATTTTCTTCTTTTAAACTTTAGAAGTGATTTTTTTTGTTTTCCTTTGACTTTATTTATGCCTTTCTTTTTAGTGCTCTCCATGCCCTCTGGCTCCAAATTTCACTGAGAGGCTGAGCTACAACTCAGAATTTTTGGACAAAATGAGTAGACTCTTCTGAATTGAAAGATCTGCTTATGATAGCTGTAAAGCTCTCTTCCCAGCTTTTGCTCCTTCCTACGTGAGATCCAGTTCTTTGAAAAGAAAGCTCGTATGTCCTGTGTCCAGCAGTCTGCAAGCTCTCCAAAAATATGGAAAACACCTTTTAAGACCAAAATCTTTGGCGGGAAATTATTTTGTGTCCAGACCATAAGCTAGCTATCTTTGCTTTCATATATGACAAGTTGCATACGTTTTGGAATACTTGAGATTAATTGATTGAGGTTAACTGGTACCAAATTTACAGACTTTGTATTCTGACTGTTATCTGTTACATTTGCAACTAAGTCAATTAATGAGCTATGACTATATAATCCTCAGTAAATTGTTCTTATTAGGATGTGGTGACAGATGATGAGAAAAATTATTCTAAACATTGCCATAAGTAGACATTTCTTTATCTGGCTCCTTTAAACCACATATTAGCTCCAACTACGTTGAAGATCAAGATGACAGTACATATTATCTCTTTTTATAACACGAATGGAATTCATCTTCTTAGACTGGAAATATTTTCCAGGAACATTGAAGTTTCTTGGAATATCAACATCTCTAAGTCGTTTTCAACTCCTTAGTCCTCCGCCCCAACACCTGCTGTTTAAGTCACTCAGGTATTCTGCAGTGTTTCTTTTTTTCTTTTTTTAAATTTGCCTCCTCGTTCCCACCTAAGTATCTTTAGAGTTCCCTTTGATATTCTGTAGGGATTGCTCAGTGTTCCCAATGAAAGGTGAAAAAAATTTTGGCCGCATCTACTCTAGCAAGTTCTTTTGTAAACTCAGACCCTTTTTCAAAAGAACACACACACTGAGGCAGGAGTGCAGCCTTTGTGAAGAAACACGTCTACCTGATTTCATTTGTCTTATCTCCCATAAAAGAGAAGAGAAAGTTTCCTTTATATTCATTGCTCGTTGTGTTTCTATTTTGTGTTGGACAGCATTGCCAATCCTTACCTACGCAGTTCATGAACCTGGCCCCCTAAAAATAATGAGGTTAATTTCAAAATCATGAGATTGTTAAAATAATAAAATCTCCACTCTTTTTATTTGCCTTCTGGCTTCTAATCCTTTAGGATGCATTTGGGTCATGTTTTCTAGGAAACCCTAAAGGCTAGAAACTTATCTAAAAATAAAACCTGACAAACTCATGAAATCACATGATGCCAGGTTCTGGATCTTCAAGAAAAATAGCAAAAAATGAGGTATTAGGGCAACCAGCAACTTGCAGAATGAGGCCCTGAGACCCAGAGAAAGACATATGGTCCCCAGTTAAATCAATGGGAATTTTGCCATTGACTTCAGTGGGGCCAGGATGTCTTGCACACACAGAGATGTAACAGTTCTCCTAAATGCTAGCTTTTATCATCTTTTTTGGCTAAGTTAGAAGCACTGCCAGACTATTAGTGATGAAAAATATCAAAGCTTCCCTGCTCAGAAGAAAGAAACAGCCGTATCTATTTATCTATGTGGGCATCTATATCATGCCCTTTCTTGTGGTATCAGCTCACTGCAGAACAGTTCAAAAATCTCCACTTAGTCATAGAGGTGCTTCAGAAATAATTTCAAACAGAAATTGAAAGAAAAATCAGTTCAGCAGACTTATCAAGTGAAAACTTGAATTTCAAATCATGTGGCAAAATTTGTTGCAAGAAGAGCTACAGCAATTGTTCTCTTATTTCCAGCACTTCTATGACACCTGGGAGGTGGGAAGGTCGTCAGGCCATGGGGAGCTACGGGGATACGTGGTGCCAGGGAGTTGCAAGAGGTAGTGGGATCGTTACCCACTTTCTCCATGCCCCACTGCCTTGTGGGTCATCCTGGGAAGGAGCAAGGCTAAGGGAGTAAACCCTGACAGAAAATCCGGATGGGAGTCCTAAGGCGGTTCTGTGCCAACTTCCGGCATTGACCCGGCAACTCCTGTAGCTGAGCTGGTACCAGACAAAGAGGTTATCCTCTCCTTTGGACTATATCAGTAAAGCCGAGAGGGGGACACTGGCGTCTGGGCAGCCCAGGGTCCCAAAAAAACAAAAAAAAATTGCCCAGGCTCACGCCTGAAGAGGTATTCCAGTGTTGCTTAAAAGCATTGAACCAACATGGGCGGTAACAGATACCGGTTATAAGCTCTTGATCGATTGGCATAGAAAACGAGCACCAGGGGTTGCCTTCGACGGTGGGAGAGATCATTGCATCTCACTGGACAGTCATCACCCGCCTCAAGCTGGGCAGTCCCCAGCCAGTAGGGTACTGTCCCGCCACAGTTCACCTGTCTCACTGGGTGCGTGAGGCTTAAGGTTCCCAAACCTGACAAGTGACTGAAATTTGAGCACTAGGCAAACCAATAAGAAAATCAAGAAGAAAAGGAAACCATAAAAGTTTTAAGCTTGTTTGCTGGAATGTGCGGACCATGCTGACCGGCTTGACTGAAGATCTTCAGGACAACAGCAACACCCGAAAGACCACTGTCATCAATGAGGAACTGAAGAGGCTCCAAGTTGAGATTGCTGCTCTGCAAGAGACATGACTCGCAGATTCGGGATCTCTAAAGGAAAAGGACTACAACTTTTTCTGGCAGGGTAAAGCCCAAGAAGAACCCAGGGAGCATGGTGTTGGCTTCGCCATCAGAAACACCCTTCTACAAATGGTGCAATTAGTCATGGGCGGATCAGAAAGACTCCTTCAGGTCATACTTCAAACCTGTACCGGTCCTGTCCACCTAATCAGTGCTTATGCTCCAACCATGTACGTCACACCAGAAGTAAAAGACAAGTTCTATGACATGCTTACTGCTGCCATAGCGCAAATAACTGCTCGCAGACAACTGTACATTTTGGGTGACTTCAGTGCAAGAGTTGGAGCCAATCGTGACTCATGGCTTACCTGCTTAGGCCACTTCAGTATGGGAAAAATGAATGAAAACAGACAGCATCTGCTCGAACTTTGCAAGCGCCACAATCTGTGCATCACAAACACATTTTTCCAAACCAAGCCGCAGCACAGAGTGTCATGGAGACACCCACGCTCGAAACACTGGCATCAACTAGACGTTGTCATTGCTAGACGTGATTACCTCAAAAATGTCCTTCTGACACGCAGCTATCATAGTGCCAACTGCAATACAGATCACTTGCTAGTTTGCTCCAAACTCAAGGTGAGACCCAAGAAGCTGTACCACTCTGAACCAACTGAAAGGCCCCATATTGATGCCAGAAAGACGGTAAACTCAGAGAGAGCTGCAAAGTTCAGAGAGACCCTCGAGGAGAATCTGCACAGGAGCCCTGGGGGTGCCGATGTGACATCCAGATGGCAGCATCTGAGGGATACAATTTACAACACGGACTTGTTGGTGTTTGGAAGAAGAGCTAGAAACATAAATGAGTGGTTCGAAGCTAACTCCGATGAGACGATTCCAGCCATCGAAAAGAAGCGCACTGCACTCCTGGAGCACAAACGCTCACCGAGCCAGAGTATCCTGCAAGCACTCAGAGCAGCCAGAAAAACAGTACAGCAGACAGCCAAGCACTGTGCCAACAACTACTGGCTCGAGTTATGCAGCAGCATCCAGACCAGTGCTGACTCTGGTAATCTCAGGGGAATGTACGAGGGCATCAAGAAGGCATTAGGACCCACCCGGCACATGATGGCACCTCTGAAATCCAAATCTGGTGAAGTCATTGCTGACAAAACCAAACAGATGGAGTGCTGGGTCAAGCACTACTCCGAGCTGTACTCACTCGAGAACATTGTGGTTGATACAGCCCTCGATGCCATCGAGCTCCTCCCAGTAATGGACGAACTGGATCAGGAACCAACTGTGGATGAACTGAAGAAAGTCATCGACAGCACTGAAGTAGGAAAGGCCCCAGGCCAGGATGGTATACCACCAGAGGTAATCAAGTGTGCCGCAGACACCCTCCTGGAACCCCTACATGAGCTACTGTGCCTGTGCCGAAGAGAGGGAGAGGTTCCACAGGGTCTGTGCAATGCTAAGATTATAACCTTGTATAAGAACAAAGGAGACAGAAGCGACTGCAACAATTACCGTGGAATCTCCCTCCTAAGCATCACTGGTAAACTGTTCGCTCGTGTCATCCTTGGCAGACTCCAGAAGATTGCTGAGAGGGAGTATCCTGAATCACAGTGAGGATTCCGCGCAGAGAGATCTACCGTTGACGTGGTCTTCTCTCTGAGGCAGCTGCAGGAGAAATGCAGGGAGCAGAGGAAGCCGCTCTATATTGCCTTCATCGACCTGACCTAGGCCTTCGACTTGGTCAGCAGGGATGGACTGTTCAAACTGCTCCACAAGATAGGCTGTCCACCATGGTTACTCAGGATGATCCAGTCTTTCCACGAAGACATGAGAAGAACCATCCAATATGATGGCACATTATCGGATGTTTTCAGCATCAGGAGCGGCATCAAACAAGGATGCATCCTTGCTCCAACATTGTTCGGGATCTTCTTCGCACTCCTCCTGAAGCATGCCTTTGGATCTTCAACAGAGGGCATCTTTTTTCACACAAGATCTGATGGGAAACTGTTTAATCTTGCAAGGCTGAAAGCTAAGTCTGAGGTGCAGGAAGTACTCATCAGAGATATGCTGTTCGCAGATGATGATGCTGTAGTGTCACACACAGAAGATCAGCTTCAGAAGCTGCTGGATCAGTTCTCCAATGCATGAAAGGGCTTTGGGCTTTCCATCAGCATAAAGAAGACAAACGTACTTGGTCAGGACGTTGCTGAACCTCCATCAATCAGCATTGACAACTATTTGTTAGAGGTTGTCCACGAGTTCGTTTACGTTGGGTCCACCATCACTGACACCCTGTCCTTGGAGACTGAGCTAAATAGGAGGATCGGAAAAGCAGCCACAACTCTGTCCAGACTCACCAAGAGAGTGCGGAATAACATCAAGTTGTACAAGCACACCAAAATGCAAGTCTACAGAGCCTGCATCTTCAGCACCTTCCTTTAAGGCACCGAGTCTTGGACCTTGTATGCCCGCCAGGAAAAGAGGATGAACATCTTCCACTTGCGCTGCCTCAGGTGCATCCTTGGAATATCATGGAAGGACAGAGTGCCCAACACTGCCGTCCTTGAGCAAGCTGGAATCCCAACCATGTACACCCTCCTCACGCAGCGGCGGCTCCGCTGGCTTGGCCACGTCTGCAGGATGAATGATGGAAGAATCCCAAAAGACATCCTGTATGGCGAGCTAGCCTCTGGCAAAAGACCTCCCAGATGCCCCCAGTTGTGCTTCAAAGATGTTTGCAAGAGGGACCTCAGAGAGGTAGACATCGAGCCGGACAGCTGGGAGGAGCTGGCAGATGATCGCAGCAGATGGAGGCAGGAACTACACAAGGGCCTTCAGAAGGGTGAGATGAGGATCAGACAGCTAGCAGAGGAGAAGCGAGCCCACAGAAAGCACAGTAAGGACCTGCCAGACACCCACTACACATGCAACAGATGCAGCAAGGACTGTCACTCTTGTGTGGGCCTTCACAGTCACAGTCAATGCTGTAAATGATGATCCCAAATGCAACTATGAAGGGCGCAATCCATAGTCTACATAGACTGAAGGATGCCTACTACTACCTATGACAAACATTCTCTTTGATTAGTGTAACAATTGCACTGTTGCCTGATTCAGTAGGAAATCAGTTGTTATATAAAAATATTAGTACTTAGCAAATGTCCTTGCCATTCTTATTTTCTCTTTTCAAAGCTTATGTGGATTTATTCTTTTGAATTGTTCTGTTGTTCCTGACATCTTCATGGCATCTCTGTACTTAATATGTTGGATTATATTCTCCAAATTCTTATTGTTGTTTAAAGAGAGTCATGAATTGATTCTGGGAAGGGCAAAACTATTTTGACAAGAGCTCTCCACAGAAGACTCAGAATGCATGTGAAGGAAAACAGGCAAGTCTTTTGGAATCAATGTCTGTACAGTTTTGCATGACTCAAGAAAATATTTCCCATTGACAGACATTCATTTCTTGTTTTCTTATTCTTCTAATATAGTCACTGAGCTACCGTGAAGATTTCTGCATATAATTTAACTTTCCTCTGACAAAAGAATCCATGAGAATGCTCCGGAATCATCCTATAAATATATCACCACTGGAAGTACTTCAGCAAAGGTTGACACCTATTCACTGACAGAAAAGTCACAGTAATCTTATTCAGGCTCCCTTTAATTATCACATATTAATTAGAAACACATTCAAATGTAAGTAACATTCAACTGTGAGTAACAGGAAAAGATAAATTCAAATATAAGGTTTGTCTGATTAGATTCCACTCTTTACAGTTGGACTTCAGATGCAAGCTGAGCAGGCAATGCATTAAAAAAAAAAGAAAATCAGCAGTATGGTTTGTACTGACTCTGATTGTTTTCTCTATTTTTAAAAGTGCTGATTTGTATAGGTAGAACTTCCTAGTCCGTCACCCTCAGGCCCTGACCAGTAACAAACAGAAGAATTTGCTGGTAACAGAACACTGAAAGAATCATAGAATTATAGAATTCAGGGGCTGGAAGGTACATCAGGACTGGGAGCTGGAAACAAACTTTATGGGACCACAGGGACACTTGGTCATACCCACGATAAGTGGCTGTCTGGCTAACTAGAATTAAGCCGGATTACGGATGTTGCCAGATGAGAGTGTTCCAGATTAGAAAGATTCAACCTCCACTGGTAATTCTTAGTGCTGTTCTATAGTAAGCAACTTCTAATCAGAACATTTTTATACCAGCTTAGTGTCTGTTTAATTAGATTTAGTGGCATGTGGTAAAATGTGATATCTTTCATTCTCTAATCAGAAGAATAATAACTGTGAGCAGCATTTTACTTTGGGTAATGAGGACAAAAAGCAACAATTTACATGACTGTACACCAAACCTGTGAAATCCGGTGTTATTCTTAGATAAAACAAGCAATTCCTGCAAAAATCTACCTTGTAGTATAAAATAAAAAACATGTATTCTTAAACAGAGACAAGTATAATATAGAATGATTCCATTGCTCCGTAAGTACAGCCACTTCTATTATCTCTGATATTTAAGGTATCTGTTTTAATATATGACCTAAACAAAGATAGCTAGGTAGCTTGCATAAAAAAATTGAGCTTTATATTTATAATGTACAAGCACACAAAGGAAATATATTAATATAATTCACAATATTTATTTCCAATTACTTTTTCCAAATTACATGGTACGCATTAGTCATTTGATTCTAATCATATCATTTCTTAGGCTGCCACCACCACAGTACTTCGCTGAGCTTTAAATGCTTCCTCTTCCACTTGCCACATTTTTGCTGTTTCTTGACATTAACATACTAATTATAACTGTGTGGTTCAAAAAAACCCTTCACATATTGTTATACTTCCCTCCCCCACCCAAGCAGACAGAAGAGGAATAAATAAAAAAAAAATATAGAGAGCTATACCTATCTCACAGAACTGGAAGGGACCTGCAGAGGTCATCAAGTCCAGTCCTCTGCACTCACAGCAGGACCTATCACCATCCCTGACAGTTTTTTTTTTTAATTTATTTGCCCCAGATCCCTAAATGGCCCCCTGAAGGATTGAACTCACAATCCTGGCTATGTCTACCCCACAAAGATCTTTCAAAAGAAGCTCTTCCAGAAGATCTCTTCTGAAAGAGCTTTTTTTGAAAAAGGATGTCCACACACAAAAAAACAGATCAAAAGAGTGATCTGCTCTTTCGAAAAAAAGCATCCACACAGCCCCCGCTCTTTCAAAAGAACAGGCCAGGGACTGAAAATGAAGACAATTCTTTCATAAGAAGGGCCCTGCAGTGTCCAAGCAATTTTTCTAAAGAAAGAAGCTTGCGAAAGGGGTGCTCTTTTGAAAGGAGCACCATGTTCTTTCGATTTACTTTTCACAGAATGTTTTTTGTGTGTAAATGCTCCATGGGCTCTTTGGAAAGAGCCCCCTTCTTTCGAAAATCCATTCAAAAGAACTTGATAGTGTAGATACAGTCTCTAGGTTTAGCAGGCCAATGTTCAAACCAGTGAGCAATCCCAAGCTTTAGAACGGTGGATCCCCCAAACTATACGAAAGAGCTTGTGTTCCAAAAAAGTATTCCTTATACAAATAGCATCTTAAAAATTTGTTGTACACAAAAAGAAAAGTTACTCACCTGTAGTAACGATGGTTCTTCGAGATGTGTCCCCGTGGGTGCTCCACAATAGATGTCGGGCTCGCCCGGCGCCGCAGATCGGAAATCTTCCAGCAGTTTCTCCTGGATTGCGCATGCGCCGGTGTGCGCCACCCCTCTGCATGCCCCCGGCCGCGTGCACGATCCAGTCCCCGCCAGTTCCTTGACCAACCGCCTCGGATGCTCCTGAAAAACACTAGACAGAGATCCGAAGCGGGGAGGATGGGCGGGTGGTGGAGCACCCACGGGGACACATCTTGAAGAACCATCGTTACTACAGGTGAGTAACTTCTCTTTCTTCTTCGAGTGGTCCCCGTGGGTGCTCCACAATAGGTGACTACCCAGCAGTAACCCAGGTAAGGCGGTGGGTAATCGGTTTATGTGCAGCTTGTCCCCAAGAGGACTGCTGTCGACAGACGGGTATCCTCTTAGAATACCCGAGGCAGGGCATAACGCTTGGCAAAGGTGTCATAGGATGACCAGGTAGCTGCTCTACAGATGTCTGTTAACGCGATGCCCTTGAAGAAGGCTGTTGACGCCGCCACCGCCCTGGTGAAGTGAGCCCTGGGCGGGGCCAGCAAAGGAGTCTTTCGAAGTTCGAAGCACATTTTTATACAGGACACAATGAGCTTTGAGATTCTCCGGGAAGAGAGACCTTCTCCTTTTGACCCAGGAGCGAGAGATACTAGAAGCCTGTCCGTTTTCCAGAAGGACTTAGTTCTGTCTGTGTAGAAGGCCAACGCCCTCCTCACATCTAGGAGATGCAGGCGTGCCTCCTTGCCGGAGCTGTGAGGCTTTGGGTAAAAACAAGGGTAAAACTATTGGCTCGTTAAGATTGGACTCCAGAGAGACTTTTGGAACAAAGGCTGGGTGCAGCCTTAAGGTTACCGCCTCCTTTGAGAATACTGTGCAGTGCAGCGTTGCCATCACTGCCGTGAGCTCACTCACCCTGCGGGCTGACGTAGTTGCAAGGAGGAAGGTTGTTTTTATTGTAAGGAGACGTATGGGAACTGTGGCTAATGGTTGGTGGACCCGATAGCGTGCTGAGCACCAAGTCCAAATTCCACGATGGTGGAAGCGGTTTCCGAGGGGGGGTACAGGTTTACCAACCCCTTCAAGAACCTGGTAATGATAGGACGGGTGAATACCGTGGGCCCTTCCTCTGTATGCCAAAAAGGCTGATATAGCAGCGAGGTGGACCTTTAGCGGGGATAGAGAAAGCCCGCCTCTCTTGAGGTCCAATAAGTATTCTAGTATTACAGGTATAGGAACGTCAAGGGAAGCTAACTGCTTGGTGGAACACCAGGCTGTGAAACGAGTCCCCTTCCGCTTGTAAGTCCTCCTGGTGGAGGTCCTTTGGCTACATTCCAGGACTTGTTGTGCTCCCTCCATACATGTGCTCTTTAAGGAGCTGAGCCATGGATTAGCCATGCTTGTGGGTGTAGACCTTAAGGGTGCGGGTGCACTATGGACCCTTGAGCCCGCGGGAGTAAGGCCGGTGCCACCGGTAGAGGGAGAGGTGGGCGGTCCGACATGCGCAGAAGCAAGGGAAACCATTGCTGCCGATCCCAAGCGGGACTATGAGTATCGTGCGAGCTCTCTCCCTTCTGGCTTTGTGCAAGACCTTGCAGATAAGCACTGCGGGGGAAACGCGTAAAGAAGGGAGCCCTTCCATGAAAAACATGAATGCGTCCCCCAGGGACCCCCGCCCCACTCCTGCCCTGGAGCAGTGCTGGGGACACTTTTTTTTTTTTTTTTGTTGTACTGGGTAGCAAACAGATCGATCTGTGGGAACCCCCATGTACGAAAAATACGCTGTAGCAGATCGGAGCGGATCTGCCATTCGTGTGTGATTGTGAAGCGCCTGCTCAGCTGATCTGCATCCACGTTGTGAGCGCCCGGCAAGTACGAGGCTTTCAACGTTATGTTGTTGGCGATGCACCGATTCCACAATCGGACTGCTTCCGCACATAGGGAACGGGATCGTGCTCCTCCTTTTCGATTGATGTAGAACATAGTGGAGATATTGTCGGTATTGAATCCCGACTACTTTGCCATGTAGGTAATCTCGAAAATGTTTGCAGGCGTTGAACACTGCTCTGAGCTCCAGTATGGATATGTGCAGTGTCTGTTCCGCAGGGGACCATCGCCCTTGCGCTACCTTGTCGCCGATGTGCGCTCCCCATCCCATGTGGGAGGCGTCAGTAGTAAGAAAAATAGAAATTTGTGGTTGGTGAAAAGGCACCCCCACTAGCAGATTCTCAGGGTTTTCCCACCACGCCAGGGATCTGCACACCTCTGTTGTGGGTGACACCACCCTGTGGACAGTGTGGGATGCCGGTTTGTAAACGCTCACCAGCCAATGCTACGGGCTTGACATGTGCAACCTGGCATTCTGTACCACAAACGTCGCTGCCGCCATATGGCCCAGCAGCTGTAGGCACGGTAAGATCGGCACCGTGGGGCTGTATGTAATGACTTGCACCAGCGAACTGATTGCGCAGAAGCGGGCGTCGGGTAGGTACACCCTTGCTGTGATAGAGTTTATGTGTGCCCCATGAACTCTGTATGTTGTGTGGGTTCGGACTTTGACTTTGCGAGGTTGATGACTAGGCCCAGCGAAGAAATGTGTCCACAGTGACGCGTATCATGCGTGAGACCTCTGCCTTCGAGATCCCTTTTAGCAGGCAGTCGCCCAGATATGGGAGAAATAAACACCCCCTGTCTGTGCAGGTGGGCTGACACCACTGCCAGAGTTTTGGTAAAGACTCTGGGGGCCGAGGATAGGCCGAACGGAAGAACCCTGTGCTGGAAGCGCTCCTGGCCGACCGTGAAGCGGAGGAAGCGTCTGTGTGCCAGGTGGATTGTTGTATGAAAGTAAGCATCTCATAAGTCAAGTGCTGCAACCCAGTCTCCATCGTCCAGTGCCGTGAGTATCAAGGCAATTGTGATCATCCGAAAACACTGCTTGCACAAGTAACGGTTGAGGCCCCGAAGATCTAAGATGGGCCTCCAGTCTCCTGTTTTCTTCTCCGATAGGAAGTAGCATGAATAAAAACCTTCCCCTGGAATTATTCCGGCACTCTTTCCACCGCCCTTGTGAACATAAGGTGAGTCACCTTCTGCTTGAGCCTCGCCTCGTGGCAGCGCCCCTGAGGTGAGGCCTGGTGGGAGGCTTTGTCGGTGGAAGCGACTGGGAGGGGATCGCGTAACCGTGGTTATGATCTCCAGCACCCATGTGTCTGTGGTGATCTTTTGCCATTGGGAGTGGAACGGTCTGAGGCGATGATGGAACATGAGATGAGAGTGGCATTGAGCGAGGGTATAGATAGTGCAGCCCCCGACATACCCATCAAACTTGTTGCCTTTGAGGCCTGACCCGAGGGCATACAGCTTTGTTGAGAACGTCGCCTAGGGTTCTGTACTGTTGCCGCTATTGATAGCGCCCGTGGCCGTAGCCCCGTTGATATTGAGCACGCTGTGGTTGTAAACGTAGCGTCTTTGCTGAGGATAGAATTTTTCCCTCCTGTATGGGGGAGTATAAATGCCCAAGGTTCTAAGTGTAGCTCTCGAGTCCTTACTGAAGTGAGGGACCGAGTCGGTTGAGTCTGCAAAACAGCTTTTGTGTATCAAAGGGAAGGTCCATGATCTTCGCTTGTAGGTCCCTCGATATACCCGACGTCTAGGGCCAGGATTCTCTATGCATGACCACTGCTGTAGCCGTTGAACGTGCCGCTGTGTCCACCACGTCCAGGGCAATCTGGACTCCCGTCCGCGATGCTGCATAGCCCTCTTGAACAATCGCCTTTAACACCGGCTTTTTGTCTTCTGGGAGTGAATCCATGAGGGGAGTAAGCCCGGAGTAATTATCAAAATTATGGTTTGCTCGGTGTGCCCATAATTTGCCATTCTCAATAGAGAGGCCCATAGGAGAGGAATATACCTTCCTGCCAAACAGCTCTAGCTTCTTAGCATCTGTGTCCGATCCCCCGATTTGTACTGAGAAGCCTTTGACCTCTGATGGGATGAGCCAACCACCAAAGAATTTGGTGGTGGGTGACTGAAGAGGAACTCCATCCCCTTAGCCGGGATGAAGTATTTGTTATCCACTCTCTTGTTCGTAGACGGAACAGAGGCCAGAGTCTGCCATATAGTAGTGGCTGACTCCAGAATGGCCTCGTCCAGCGGAATAGCAATTTTGGATGAAGCTGGGGGTCTCAAATTTTTCAGGAGTTTGTGATGTTTCTCCTGCCCCTCTGCCATTTGAATGTCTTGCGTGAAAGCCACCCTTCTAAATGGCTCCTGAAAGTGTTTAAGGTCATCGGGGGGAGAGACATCCCCAGGGGCCATGGCCTCATCTGGGGAGGATGAGGAGGAACCACTAAGGTAAACCTCCCTCGAACCCTCGGGTTCCTGCAGTCGATGATACACTTGCTTGCCGGAGGATTGTGAAGGAAAGTCTCGCGGTTCTAAAATTAACTCCCCTTGAGACAACTGTGTTTCCGTCCCTGATCGGGAGTGCCTGCAGGGGTATTGAGCGGCCCGGGGAGCGGGGGGATCTGCCTCTGGGTGTAGGCCTGTGGTTTGTCTGCGTCCAGCATGATAAGGATGACCATGGCAGCATGGGCAAAGGTCCGGGCATGGAGACCTGGACCACTCACGGGGTGTGTACCCCCTATGTCTGGGAGAGCAAGACCTCCGCGACGACACAGATAGAGGTGAAACTGGCTTGTGATAGTACGCCAGGGGATCCAATCCCAGAAATGGTGAGGGTGGCCCAAGCCATGGTGACGTTGGTTGGAGGAACGGAGAAGGAGTTTTTTTGTTTTTTTTTCTCGGATGGGCCGGTGGAGACACAGGCCTTCGGTGCGGCGTGTGAATCTCAGGGGGAGGGCTTGGTGCTAATAGCAGCGCAGCGCTGTCCAGAGATGGACTGCAGTGTCAGGTTTTTGATGTTGCCTTGCCCCTCTGCTGCGGGGCCGGCACCGCCCCCTCCCATGCCGGGGATCTCGGCCCCGCCGTCAGCGCCGCGCTCGGCATCGTCAGCTGCGGTGCCACGCGGGTATCCCCCTCCGGTGCCTGCAGGCTCCGTGCCTGGCGCCCCTGCACCGCTGGTGCCGCGGGAGTCTGTGCCGCCAGTTCCGGCACTTGCCTGGCTCACGCTCTAGGCGCCGCGCGTGCCGGCTGTTGTTTTACCGGAGGCTCAGCCTCTGCCACGTGCGCTGCTGCGCTGCCGCTTGCCCAAGTATGCGGCTGGTGGCTGTGTGATCCGCTCGTCCTGCTCGCTGCAAACGCACGGCAAGGATCGAGCCAGGGAGTTTCCTCCGTTTCTGCACTGAGGGGGTCAGAGAGCATTTTACGCCTCATCGCTCTGTCCTTCCTGGCCCTGGCTGTGAGCCTTGCACAGTGAGAACGCGTCTGGGTAAGCTGTAATTCCCCCAGGCGTCGGATGCCTTCGCTATGCCCCATGGAGGCCGGCATAGCTTCACGGCATGACTCACGCTTTTTAAAACCTGAAGAGGCCATTGTGGTGAGTCTTTTATTGTTAATAGGGTACTTAGCACTTAATCCGTGCCTTTCCACCCCAAATAGAAATCACTGGCCTGCGGGAGCGGGCGGCCTAAATGGCCTTCACGTCCGCTCTTCTCTTCTCCGCTCCTCTCTTTTTCCTTTTTTTTTTTTTTTTTTTGCTGATATTCTCTTTGTCTTTGCCTTTTTAAATAACCAAAAACAACAAATTGCACGTGGAACAAAACCACTAAGTAATCTGACTCTGGCCTTAGTCTGAGTGGAGTCCATCTGCAGCCGATGGCAGTTGAGAAGGAACTGGTGGGGACCGGATCGCGCACGCGGCGGGGGGTGCGCAGGGGGGCGGTGCACGCCGGCGCATGCGCGATCCAGGAGAAACTGCTGGAAGATTTCTGATCTGCAGCGCCGGGCGAGCCCGACACGTATTGTGGAGCACCCACGGGGACCACTCGAAGAAGAATGTTAGGTATCAGCCAGGAGACAGCAACAAATTTGAAATGTAGGTGAATCTGGTGCTAAATATGTGGCATGCAGAGAATTATTCACTGTTAAGATTATCTTTAATATATTTCCTTTTCATATGTGTATGATAGCTACAATTTGACATTAAATACAGGCAGAAGAGGGAAATGCTGTGAATGTAACATGAACTTTCACCTCAAGATCTCTGAGCTGTTCTAAACTTCCATTATTCCTCAACACAAAATAAACTCACCCAAAGTACCAAATAGTGCAGGGCTGTTACTTGAACACTTTGATCCTCACAGTTCATGGTGCTGAACATACTACATATTGTCAATCTACTCAAAAGCTCTACTTCCATATGATGTATAATTACCCATTTGGTTAGTAACACAATTTTATTTTTTTAAAAAACATAATCATGTTACAGGCACATGTTAAGCATTATGAAGTTCAGTTAATTTTATAGATGCACAGTGAAAATATTTGACAATGGAAAATTGATCACTCTCCCCAGATTTGTTCATGCATTTAGCTTTAAATACACGTAATTAACTACCTTGCTGAATAGAGGCCAATTTGAAAACTTCTTGGGATTTTCCTTACTAGTCCTACTCTTACTATTGCCACCAGTACTGTGTTTCTTTCTCTCCCCCTCACTCATCGAGGTCGTACTCTACATTGCCATATGGCACAGTGCAGAGGAGTAAAAGCTGTGCAAAGGTATTTGGATAAACTTCATAAATCAGCATGATTGGTTTTCAGGCAGAAAACAGTGCAGCACTATATAGTTGTTTCTTCTTTTTGATGGCTGATTCTAAGCTACGAACCCACTTGCCAGAAGAGGTTAACATGTCAGTGCATTGTGGTATAGGTTGAAACTCTCTAGCCCGGAATTCTCTCATCCAGCAACATCTGAGGTCCAGCATGATTTTAGTTAGCCGGATGACCACTTATTATGGCTGTAGCCAAGTTTCCAGTGGTCCAATAAATTTGTTTCCACCCACCACTCCTGGTTCCCAGGATTCTGTGCTCTTACTATGTTGTATTGTCCTCCAAAGCCCAGTGAGCAGTAGAAGTGTTGGTAATGCTGCTAGACATTTCCCATGGTTCAGCAAATTCTCTCATTCAGCTCTGGTCAGGTCCCGAGGCTGCTGCACTAGACAAGTTCAACCTGTTCAACTATTATGCCAGTTATATATTTTTCCTTAAACTCCCCCTCAAAATTTGCAGATTCTTTAAACCTTTTAGTTTTAAAGTTAACACAAGTACCCCAATACCCAAAGCCCACTATTAGCTGAAAAAAGCTTGATTTGAATTCCACAAAAAGGAACAGAATAACATAAGAATGGCCATTACTGGGTCAGATCAAAGGTCCATCTAGCCGAGCATCCCATCTGCTGATAGTGGCCAGTGCCAGGTGTCCCAGAGGGGGTGGACCGAAGACAATGATCAAGTGACTTGTCTCCTGCCAACCATCTCCAGCCTCTGAGAAACAGAGGCCAGGGACCCCATTTCTAACTCCTGGATAATAGCTTTTTATGGGCCTAATGTCCATGAATTTATCTAGCTCTTCTTTGAACTCTCTTATAGTCCTAGCCTTCACAGCCTCCTCTGGTTAGGAGTTCCACAGGTTGACTGTGCACTGTGTAAAAAAGAACTTTCTTTTATTAGTTTTAAACCTGCTACCCGTTAATTTCATTTGGTGTCCTCTAGTTCTTATATTATGGGAACAAGTAAATAACTTTTCTTTATTCACCCTCTCCACACTGCTCACGATTTTATATACCTCTATCCCATCCCCGCCTCAGTCTCCTCTCTTCTAAACTGAAAAGTCCCAGTCTCTTTAACCTCTCCTCACATAGGACCCATTCCAAAACCTTAATCATTTTAGCTGCCCTTTTCTGATATCAAAATATCTTTTCTGAGGTGAGGAGACCACATCTGTACACAGTATTCAAGATGTGGGCCTATCATAGCTTTATTAAGGAGCAGTAAAATATTCTCTGTCTTATTTTCTATCCCTTTTTAAATAATTACTAACATCCTATTTGCTTTTCTGACTGCTGCTGCACACTGCATGGATGTTTTCAGAGAACTATCCATGATAACCCCAAAATCCCGTTTTCCATGGTACTCATTTTTGACAAAACGGAAATGCTGTGGCAGATTCACTTTCTACAGCTGGTTCAGTATCCTTTCTGTTTCTCATTTAGGTATGAACCTCAATGTATTTTGTGCTGCCTCTAAATTTTCAAAGGCTCACAGATCATGAAAAATGAAAATCAATAACAACATTGTAGAAGTTGTCAGGGATAAAGTGAAGGTTTTGAAATCTGGGAAGGGCACAGATGGGGCCATTGCTATATAGCAAGTTGTGAGATAAGGCTTGGACAACCAGGCAGATGAGGCTATTGGAAGGAAATACATTTTTTTTATTTTTTTTTCTCTCTCTCTCCAGTGAGGGTTTGGGAAGAGATAACTCCTCACAGCAACAAACTCCCATTATATATTTCTGCAAAATCCACCTTCTGCATCCAACAATATTACTAAACTAATCAACATGCAATTGTGACTATTATTGATTATGTATATTACAATAAGCCTTAAAAGTCCCAGGAGAGAGTGGCAAAACATTGTGCCAGGCCCTATGTAAACATGAGAGAAAATCCTAGCCCCAAGGAGCTCACAGTCTAAAACAGATAAAGGGTGGGAGGAGAATCAAAAGCCTCTAGTGGTGGCATTAGGGTGCAAGCTACAGTGAAAAGCATTTCCACACTGCAATGTGTATCTTTCCGCAGCAGTGAAAGGGAGGACAGAGCTCAGAAGTAGAGGGGACATTTCTGGCAATAGGTTTTTACCAGTCTTTTTACATTGCTTCCCTGCTGCTAGAGCCTTTTGCTGTAGTGGCGAGGAACTGGGGTAGCAGGTGAACAAAGGAGTACTCTGCTGCTAAAAATACACGTGTAGACCCAGGAGGTACCCCATATCTCTCTCCATATGCCTAGACTGGGCATATAGAAAGAAATGTGGGGTACATACCCTGAGGTTCTGATCTGGGCTCTTTTCACCGAAGCAGAGCTTAGCTGTATACACTGCTTTTTATACCCATACTAGCCGGGTGTGCAGTGTTACACCCTACATCACTTTGTAAATGGAGACACACCTAAAGACACAGAGAAGTGAAGTGCCTTGAACAAAATAACATAGCAAGTGAGTGATTCTCCAGCTCTCCTGACACTCAAGCTACTTCCCCATCAACTTCCCCATGTTACCTCCACAAAGTTTCAAAGCTAATGCCGACATTTAAATTGTAATCGTTAGGCTTCATCGTTAAGACTGCACTGAGATAAATGGGGGAATGGGGGAATTTCCCACATCGCAGACCTATACATTGAAGCTGTGTGTAGAATAAGGAAAACAGCACGACATTCATTTCTAATCTGCTCAGGGTTTCAAAAGTTATCCTTGAAATAATAAGGGCCAGGAAATTTTAATCATAAGTCTGACCCTTTGCACAATGCTGTGGGAGAGGGACTCAGGCAAAAGCTGCAGCCTTAGATGTGTACTTGCTCTCAGCACCACTTCTGGAAAGTCTTCCCTTCAGTGGTCCATTGGTTTGGTCTTTGTGCCCACTGCAGTCACACACACACAGAGACGGTATAAAGGGCCCTGCCAATACACTACTCTCTGAGTTCCTTCTTCCCAGCCAACTCCAACAGAGGTACATGGTGGTGGGGTTGGAATGGATATGAGCAACACATCTCAAAGAATAGCAGTTACGGAGGTTTAGTAACAAGTTTTTCGTCTTTGAGTGCTTGCTTATGCCCATTTTCGTATAGGTGAGTCCTAAGCAAATAAGTTCATTGAGAAGCAGATGGTAGCCTCACTCTGTTAAATCCAGCATCATCTTTAGTCTGCTGAGGGATGGGAAAATGAGACACAACCGTCTGGACTGAAGACCAAGACCTATGACATGAATACAGCTGAAGATGCTTGGGCTCCTGTGACATGTGCTGTCACAGCAGAAGCAGGGATCTTTGGCAGGTCATAAGAAGTGATCCACATCGAAATTCTCTGGGTTGAGCAAGGAAGACCCATTATCCCCTCTGCAATAGCCACAAAAACCTGAATAGTTTTAAAAAAAAGTAGCGCATGTCTTGCATCTTGTGAGTGACATCTCTAACCTTATCTGTTTACATGTGATTTTGGATAGAACACCAGAAGGGATACTAGGGAACTGTGGCACCAACTGTGGGAGGAAGGCTGGGTGAAGAAGCACCTGGATCATGCCTT
Organism: Carettochelys insculpta; assembly: GCF_033958435.1. NCBI lineage: Eukaryota > Metazoa > Chordata > Testudines > Carettochelyidae > Carettochelys > Carettochelys insculpta. The sequence continues at coordinate 86,591,480 of NC_134139.1, read as the reverse complement.
TGAAGAACCCTGTGTGTGAAGGGTTCTGAAGAAAGAGCCCTAATCACTGATCCTCTACTGGCCAAATTAATGGCCACCAAGAAGGCTGTGTTCCAGGACATATAGAGCAGAGAACACATTGCTGAGGCTCAAATAGGGAACCTATGAGTATTATCAATACCAGGTAGAGATCACAGGGTGAAACTTGTTCTTGTACCTGGGGGATACCCTATCAGCCCACTTGAGAAAACAACTACAGATATCATTTGCAAAGATATACTGGCCTTTTATCCACTGGTGAAACACCAAAACTGCAGTCAGGTTGACCCTAATCTAACACAGATAGTTCTAGATGCTTCAAGTGTAGCAAGTAGTCCAGAATAAATAGCACTGAGGACTGCATGGGTGAGATACCATTCTGTGCTGCGCAGACTGAGAACCTTTTTCACTTTGTTAGATATATTGCTCTCTAGTGCAGTGGTTCTCAAACTTTAAGGTCTGCGGTCCACACTGCTTAATGCAAACCTTTCAAGGATCATAAGCCAATCACCCACAATGACAAAATGCATTGTCTTATCTCTATGTACCTTAAATACTAAATTATTCCTAATAGTCTACTGGAGCACAAACCCATAGATATGCAGTTATAATGGGTGGGCCACAGAACTGGAGAGCCAGGTGGGTTTCCTGCTGCGGGGGCAGAGGGAGTCCTGAGTCCGCGGCCAACCTGCAAGATGGTCGTGGACCACTAGTGCTCCACAGACCATTGTATGCGAACCACTGCTCTAGTGGATGGCTTTCTGCTGTCTAAAATAACTTCTTGAGCCAATCTCAAGCATGCTAGCTCTGAGGGTTTCATCCATGGAGCTTCCAGGCTGCGAGATGAAGGGACATGAGATCTGAATGATGCAAACAAATGGGGTCCTGGAATATCAAACCTCAAATCTGATGTAGTCAGACCGGTGTTTCCACCAACACACTGGAGAGAACTGGTGCTGTCATGGCCAGGCTGGGACTATTAGGCTGACTTGAGCTCTGCCCCATCTGATTCTCAGCAAGACCTTGTGTATGAAAGGAATGTGTGGAAACACACAGAACAGAAAACCTATACAACTCAAAGGGAAGGTGCCTGTCAGAGACACTCTACCATGGCTCAAGAAAGATCAGAATTGTAATCACTTCCTGCAGTACATAATTACAAACATCTATTTGGGGAGTTCCCCACTTCCGGAAGATGACATGTAGGATTTCTGGGCAAAAGGGTCACTCATAGTGGTTGGGCAAGACCCAGCTGAGAATCTGACTTTGAAGCCTGGAGGTAAACTGAATGGACTATGCTAAATTCCCATAAGCCTCATTCCTGGCATAGATGAGAGAAGAGAACTCTGCCTGTTGAGACAGAATATGACTGCCTGGTACATGGGGTTGGAATGCCTGGCAGGAAGAGAGAATTGGCGTGAGTTCTCTAACATAACAAGAGCTCTTCCAGAGACTGAGCTCCTAGTGACCTGGAGAGGTCTGAGCTGAAGACTCATACGCTCGCATACATAGGTACATAATGCCATGTGGCACAGAAACTGCAGGCAATTTCTCGCTTTGGTGCCAGAGTGATTCCTGAGGCTATTAACCTTGTTATAGCTTGGAAGCATGCTTCTGGGAGCAGAGCTCTGGCCTCTACAGAGTCCAGTTTTGCCCCAATGATCCTATCCTCCATACCAGGGAGAAAGTGAATTTTTGCAAATTTCTGAGCAGATCTAAATCTTGGAAAATCAACTTTATAATTCTCATTTTTGCCTCTACCTGAGGTCTGGGATGATCTCTGACCAGCTAGACATCAAGGTACAAAGAAACCTGAACCCACTGTCTTTTATGAAGGTGTGTCAACTGTTGTGCACTTCATGAAACCCCAAGGAGGAGGGCTCGGGTAGAGCTGTTGACTGTTCAAACGGGAGCACTGTAAATAAGTAGAGCACATTTTTCATGACAAATCTGAAAACCTTTCTCTGTTTCCGAAAGACTGCAATGTAGAACTTAGTGTTCTTCAAGTCAAGAGCGGCGTACCGGTCCTCTGGATCCATGTAGGGGATGACGGAGACCATGTGGAACTTCAGCTATGTTGCGGATTTGGAAAGGCTCTGCAGGTCCAGACCACTGTTGACTTCAGGGATTAGGAAATAGTAAGACCAGAACCTTTGGCTCCTTAGCTCTGGTGGAAATTCCTCCACTGCTCTCACCCTTAGGGGTGACTGCACCCCTGAAGCGAGATGCTTTTTGTGAGAAGGGCCCTTGAAAAGGGATGTAGAGGCTGTATCCCAGTGCTACTGTGTGTAATAGCTATTATTCTGAGGTAATACTGGCCCATGCCTGATAGAACTTGGATTGCCAGTTCACAAAACTTGGGGAGTTTGGACTTACCAACTGCCCTGGCATATCACCTTCAAATGCCTGATCAGAAAGTGTGTCTTGATCCCACTGAATATCTAGGAGAGAAGACATGCACGCAGACAAGACCGCGGCAGAGGCCTCCTCCTGGATCCCTGATCTTACTCCTACTCTTGCCCTGTCAAGCAGGTGGTGGGAAGAAGCAAGCCATCAGCTGGAGCTTATAATTCTTCCTCATGGGGGGAGGTGATGTATGAGATACCCAACAACTTAAGTGTGGCCCTTGTGTCCCTCAAGCTTTACCATTTAGTGTCCATCTGCTCAGAAAGGCACAACATATGCCAAAAAGAGAGGTGCTGTAATGTTTGATAAGCCTATGTATTCATAGCAGAAACCATGGATCAGACTGCAAGTCCACCACATCCAAGGCCTTACCTTCTTCTATGAGAGCCATAAACTCTCCTCTGGGCTCCTGGGGTAGCAACTCTGATTCCCACCCCGCCCTCCCGCAAAGAGTAACAGGAGTTGAAATCATACCTGCTTCAAGAGTGCCTGGTGATTGACAATCCTGAGCTGGGGAACTCCCACTGAATAGCTCTTCCTCCCAAAAAAAGATCTAACTTTTTGGTGTCCTTGGCTTTGGGTGTTCATCCCTGTTGGCCCTGCCTTTCATGCTCGTTGGCTGGCAACATTACCAAACTGACCACTGGTGGGTGAATGTGTAGTAACTTGAATCTATTAGCTGGGACAAGGTATTGCCTTTCAGAGTTCTGGGGGAGTTTTGCCATTGACTGACGGGCTGCTGGTGTGGCCACAACACACTGATGCAACCCATTCTGGGATCATTCAGGGCAATGCTGCCCTCGCAGGGTACCCTCCTAACAAAATGTCCATAAGACAATGGGAAGACTCTTTCATTTCCTCCACTCGGATGCCTGGGTTCTGAGCTCCCCTAGCATCAGGAGCCATTGATGTGCCTTGTAATCCTCCTGTGGGGGTGCAATAGCAGTTCCTATGACTGCCCTCACGCAGGGAAGAGGAAGAGGATGCCTGGGCCAGAATCATGAGGATAGAAGGGAATCTAGCATCTCTATACTTTTAGGTGCAGAGCTTGAAGTTCCTACAAATCCTGCACTGCGTCTCCCAGCCACTTGAGGCAATTGAAAAGGGGTCAGTCAGGGGACAGGCTTACGACAAGACTTGCAAATCTTAAAATCAGGAGACAAAGGCATGGCCAGGCACCAGGATGGTAAGAAGTAACTGAGGAGGTGCAGGGTTGTCAGCCTTTACAACAGGCTTATGAGAGTACGACTCCAGGTGGCACCTGATCTGACCCAGTGGACACCACTGAGTGAAAAACTTTCAGGTATGAGCTTGCCCTGAGCACCATTGCCGATGAGGAATTGTTGCAACTGAGCACTCAATCAAGAAGTGTTTTTACTTTGAAAGTAAAGAATTAAATCAATGCCATTAGGGAATGAGATTAAAAATAATCCAACAGAATGCCAAAAACATGGAATTATAGGCCAAACAAAAACAGTATGATAAACAAAACGATATTATTGAAAACAATGCATCCTAGGCACAGATGGCAGATAAAATCTTTAGCTGAGAGCACAAATAATAAGAATAAGATAATTATAACAAAAACAAGTAGAAGCAAATATACTCTTTGTGCAGCTATGTTAGCGCTAACCAGAGATTGTAAGGACATTGATTTGCTAATGGAGGTGAGAACTTTCTTTAGAATTTCTTTCATCAACATTTCCAATTGCTCTCCTCTTTTATGTCTACCACCGAAAAGGACAGTTGTTGAAGGTATGGGAGAATATTTCCCAAAACTAACTAAAATAAGATAATCTTTTATATAAAATGGGGAAAAAAACCCAAATTGATAGCCTCCATTAAAAAAGTCCCAGGCCAAAGACAACTGGCAGGTACAGCCCAGCACAATACTGTACTATTTTATAACATGTAATCCCCAGGTTAGCATAATATAATGGTTCTCATTTGCAGGAGGGATGATCTACTCTTTCACCCCTTATAATTACCTGACATTTTACAAATTCACAAATCTCAAATGTCACCTTCTATTTAGATCTCAGCAACAAATTATGATACCATGAAAATTAAAAGGGCTCTCAAAAGACAATATAGCATATCATATTACAGACAAAATGATTGAAAAAAATAAAGCTTAAAATGTAAAACACATTTTACCTATCCAACTTTTTTTAACCTTTGCATAATAAAGAAATCAAAAGAAGGCCTCAACAAGTGATGTAAAACCACCTTGATAAAGTTCTTACTCTCATTCTAGCCTATAACAGTGCTTTCACTATGGATTTGCCATGCACACAACCATTTCATGCGCCCCCCCCACACATCATCCTTTTTGCATGAATAGAAGTTGGTCTTCATGAGGAAGATGATAAATGTTGACGTTCAGAATGAAATAACTTGACAGCTTTGAGCTTTAGTGAAAACTAGAAAAAAAAAGTCCAACATTTTAAAAGTGCCTTTCATAGCACCTGAAATATTTTGATCAGAAACTCTGGCATCTCATTCAGTGCCTTTGATGTTGGCTGTAAAACAAAACAATCCATCTTATTAGCTGGAAAGGACTGCCCTTCAAAGAGCAGTCGAACGACTTTGTGTAAACATCAGTCAACTTGAAATATCTACTTTTTTGCTATGTGTGTTGGCTTTATACTTACTCCACCTGAGGGGAAAAAAAAGATTCTTTAACTTGTTCTTTTATATGCATCAAAATATTACTCCTTTTAAGTCTGGAATTAACCTTTTGGCCGGCTATGATGTATATTAGTTGAATATTTATGATGCAATCATTTTACTGTCTTTCATTAAACAAAAACAGGACAAAAATGTACAGCACCTTGATATGAAAAAGGCTGCATGCTTCTGCATCTCAAATCCATGTGAACACAAAAAAGCACAATACGAAGTCCAACTTCCCCGGCCAATTAATATGAAATTTACAAGTAAACCGTTAAAGAGAGAATTAGTAAAAATTTATCGTTCACTTACAAGTGATAATATTCTACTCTTAATACAAGAATATTTATGGTGACAGAGAGATAGCCATGTTAGTCTGTATTCTATCAAAATATTTATATTATATACATATTCTATCAGAATATTTATGCTTGTTAGGAAACCAAAATGTACAGAAGAAGTACAAATGGTCACTTTTAACTATGAAACAGTGCTCTGTGATAAAGATTTAAAAACAAATTTCTCCAAATACAAGAAGATAAAACTTGCATTATTCCACAGGGGAACAATCAAAATAGTATTGGATATTAAAAATTATATTTTGGAGGTAATGTATGTAGTACAAACCACAAGAGGCAATTGTGTAATGCTGGGTCATTTAAAAAGAGAAAAAAAAAACCCCACTGTGCTAGTTAGTGCCACCACTTCTCCTCCTCTCCTCCACAAGAAATTTTTACAATTGTTTCAACCATTTCTCATTATTCCAAATGGCTCCAGCACTCTTTTACTAAAGCCCATCAACAGAACAATTCCAAATATAATAAGATTGTGAATTTCTTCCATTATTTCATATGATACTTATCACAATCCTAGTAAAGCCTTCCCAGACTTCTGTGTTTGGACCAACATGTCGAACCTGTGTGTTTTTAAGTTTCCTTAGATTTCTAAATAGGCTCATGAACTATCAGTGGCTTTGGCCTCTTGCGCACACCTCCTGGGCATAGACTCTCTTGTCTCTTACTCTCTCCAGAAGTGGAAACCCACGGCATGCGGTTCCACTTCTGGAAGGAGAAACAGCCTCACTCAAGACATGCTCCTTTTGCTCCTCTTTCTGTAATTCTCTCTGCAGCTTCATACATTTTTTTAACTCTGCATTGATAACTCTATGGCTCTGTCTATACAGCAAACTCTTCATATCTGAAATTCTATCATTTGGAACTCTCAAATATCTGGCATTTTAACCATAAGTAAATTTTAGTTACATTTTCCATAAGTATAGTACAGTGAAAGTAAATAAAAAAATAAATAGAGCAAATACAGTATAAGTTCACAGTGTACAATACTGCTGTTGTTGGTAAATATAATACTCTGCATACATGTTTGTTTGTGTCTTGATATCTGATCTTGTTTTTCTTTAGCGTTAGGCAATTGCTAGGTATACCTCTCTATTAGCCAGAATATTTGAATATATGGACGAGTGATTCATGACCTAAGTAGGCATATTCATACTAGCACTCATCAAGCTAGTATTCTAAAAATAGAAGAGACACTCAGGCAGCTTGGGAAATTATGAGTGGAGGCATGGGCTACCTATCCCAAGTATGTACCCACAGTGCCTGAGTGGTTTTCTGCTCAGGTCAGGTCATCCCTGCAGTTATTCTCTTTGTTTTTAGCATCTAACTTGAGGATGTCTGTTTGAGTTGGGAATCACACTCAAGCCCCAAGCATAAATGTAGTCTTTGTGCCTTTTGGGGATTTCCTGCTCTTACAAGACATTCTGCTTGCAGACCACCTGGAATAAGTGGAATCTTCCAGCTTAAGCATCCTTCTTATCATAGCCATTGTTCTGATAGTTCAAACAAAAGACATTAACATTTAATAAATTACTGAAGATATTATTAACCTTTAATGCTTAATAATAAATAACATGTTATTAAACGCACTTATGATATTGAACGGTTAATTATTTCTTTTGTTCATTCTGCAGCTTCTTCCCCAAAGGGGGTTGGTCTGTGGCAGGGCCCTTCTTGACTCACGGCTCATGTAATACACAAGGATGATTTGAGTTACATATGGATTTAATAAAAATCAGTCAGAATCCATAAGATGTATCTGGACGAGCTCCCCAGACTGTCACACTACTTTTTCAAGAGCTTCCCTGTCACTTCACCTAGTGAACCATTGCTCTCTCTTGGGACTAGCAGGTGATTGAGAGTGCTGTAGTTTCAGATATTTTTTTCTACCTGTGAAGTCGAAAGGTACCTTCATTTCTATAAGCTACAGGTTGAACTTCTCTTGTCCAGAACTCTCTCATTGGCAACATCCATAAGCCAGCATGATTTTAGTTAGCTGGATGACCACTTATCATATTCGTGGCCAAGTTTCCTGTGATCCCATAAAGTTTGTTCCTAGCCACCAGTCCTGTCTCTCCCTGTTCTGTGCTATTATTCAGCTGTAATTTACCCCCTAAATGTCTTCTAAGAGCCCAGTAAGCAGTGGAAGTGTTGGTAATGCTGCTAGACAATACTGACCTTCCATGGCCCAGTCATGACAAGTCAGGTCCAGCAGGTGCAAGACTGGAGAGGTTCAACCTGTCGTAAGAGTTTCAGATTGCTGACCCCTAATGTAACCAAGTCTATTTCAAACAAAAAATATATGCCTAATATCAAAGCAATTCTAACATATAACTCCTCTTGAAAGCACATAAGTTTGGCTGTTTTATGATATAAAAGATTAGATACTCCACATTTTTTTCTGCATATTTTGTTTGCTTTAGACATATGGGTTAGAATCCAATGCATATTTAAAATAGTCTTCTGACATATTTGACAGGCCTTTTTTGTATAATTTTCCCCACAGTTGTCTGTCAAAGAAGATCTAAGTCTACTTATCTACTTGAAACCCTGATTCCAACTATTTTGAATTTCCACCTTTCTTTTGTCTCTAGGATCTTATGAAAGACGTCTGTATTGATGCAATGGGATTCTGACATGGTAAAACCTTTAGCTACTCTGGAGGTTACATAGGCTGGTAGTACCTGGAGCCAAAATTGACTGAATCATAAATATTTAATCTGTAGGTGTTGCTAAAATTTGGGCTGTTATGCCTCATGAACCATAAAATCATCATTCTGCATTTCATGGGACTGTACAGAAAAAACTCTTTTCTATCCTTTGCTGCCCCATCATTGGTTGATTTCAGGTTAGTATAACTGAATACCCTATGCTACTGAATTTTCTTTATCAATAGATTACATCTTAGTTTTTATATTAGTTTATACCAGAAAGATGAAGAACTACCTGTTACCGCAGATCTTTCTTAATTCTAGAATAGTTTATAATTGCACAAATATCGACTACAGAACTGTGGAATGCTGTTAAGGCTGCTAAGTTGTTACAGCTGCTTAGCGCTTTGGTCTTTGGAGATCTGGTGTTACTAGCACAGCCTGTTAATTTAAGGGACCTCGATGTTCATCATTACCATCAATAACTGTGGGCTCAGTGCCCATTAGTGTCTGATGCCTCTCTCACTCCTTCCTTCATTTTTCCCTGTCCAGTGCAGAGTGGCTTAGTTTCTGTAGACTAGCTTCGCACCAATCTACTATAACATCTATCCATTCTCTGTGGGGTCTGCCTCTCCTATTCAAACTGCCCATTATGCCAAATAATAGGGTCTTGATTTTTCATTCGTCGTTCATTCTGCAAATATGCCCAAATAGTTGTAGCTTCCATTTTATAACCTTCTGCAGCAGATTCCCTTTTGGCTGTATCTTTATATATAATTCCTCAGTGGTGACCTTCTGCATCCATCCTATTCTCAGACTCTTTCTACACCAACTCGTTTTGAATGCCAATATTCTTCTTTTCAAATCTTTCATTATCACCCATGTCTCACATCCCTACAACATGCTGCTGAATACACACATTTTCAAGATGCTCAGTTTCATTCTTAAGCTAATCGCTTTGCTCTTCCAAATCTTATCCATCACCTTCAAACACACTCTTGCTTTCGCTATTCAAGTCGTTATTTCCTTCTTACAGTCTAGATCATACGTTATGTTGCTCCCCAGATACGTGAACTTCTCTACATTTTCTAGTTCAATACCATCTACAATGATCTCCCTTCCTATTTCCTTAGCTCCAAATACCATTGTTTTTGTTTTATCCTTGTTCATAATCAGTCCATACCGCTTCCCTTATTCATTTAACATCTGCACTGTTCTTGATTGCTTCTCTTCATCTTCCTCGATGATAACTATATCATCCACAAACCTCAAGCTGTTAATTCTTTTCCTTTGCCAGATACCCCTTCCACCTCTTCCTTCATCCTGTCCATCACTCTCTCCAGATGTGCGATGAAGATACTTGGCAATATTGGATCTCCTTGTCTCGTACCTCTACTTGTTTTAAACCAACTTTCTAATTCCCCGCATGTTCTCACCGCTGCATCCACTTTGTCATTGATATCCTTCAACAACCGTATCAGTCTGCTATCTACTCCATATGACTCCAACACTGCCCAAGTCACTTTCTGATCTATACTGTCAAATGCCTTTTGAAAATTGACGAAGCAAGTGTATACGTTCTTGTTCTTTTGTCAAGCTTTCTCCGCTATTAGTCTTAGTGCCAATGCCTGCTGTATGGTACTTCTATCTTTTCTGAACCCCGCTTGCTCATCTGCTATATCTTCAATCTGCGATCTTAGTCTCTCAGTCAGTATCATCATCAGCACCTTGCCTAGATGACTCATTAGGGCAATCATTCTGTAGTTCTGGCACTCCAATGTACTTCCTTTCTTGGGTATTGTCACTAGCACAGATCTTGTCCATTCCTTAGGTGCCTTCCCTTCTTTCCATGCTATATTACACAGTGTATTTTCTGAATCATGCTTTCTCCGCCATATTTGATCATCTCTCCCATGATCTTATCATTTCCAGGGCTCTTGTTGTTATTTAGTCGTTTCACTGCTTTTTCTTCTTCCTCCTTTGAAATATTGGTCTTGCTCTCAATGCTTGGTGGAGATATGTCTTTCAATTCTTCAATCAGTCTCTCTGAGACACTCGGGTCCTACTGTGCTTTGTATAGACCAGCGCAATATCTCATCCACCGCTGCACAATCTTCTCCCTGTTCATGAGCACTCTTTGTTCTCATCTTTGATTGCCATCTGCTTTGGTTGCCATTTCCTATTAATATTCCCATTAGTCTTATACACCTCCCTGGTCTTACATTTGCCACAATACCTCTCTATATCTTCACATTGCTCCTCTAACCATTTCGCCTTATCTTTTCTGGCTGCTTTCCTTACCTCATTGCATTTCACCCTATATTGCTGTTCTGCTGTCTCAGAGACATCTCTTCTGATCTTCAACGCTCTCTTCTCTTGAACCAACTTCAGTGTGTCCTGGGTAATCCACTTCTTATTGATCTTTTCTTCTTTCTGGAACAGTCTGCTCAATTGCCTCTTCTATAGTGATGACTATCCCTGCAACTCTCTTACCTAGGTCTTTCTCTGTGGCGATACTTTTAATCTTCAGTTTGAGTGCTGCTCTGTATACATTCCCTGTTTCTTCCTTACATAGCCTCGCCACATCTCTTCTTTGCTTAAACTGTGTCTTACATTTTCTTTTGAGTTTTATCTTGATGTTTGCGATCACTAGACCGTGGTCTGAATCTATATCCGCTCCTTGGAAAGTTTGGCACTGCTGTACTGATGTTATCCATCTTCTTCTTAACAAAATCTTATCTATCATGTTCTTGGACTTCCCATCATTCCATCACCACATCCACTTCCTACAGTCCTTTTGTTAGAATCTCATGTTGCAGATCACCATCTCGTACTTTGTAGAAAACTCTAGTAGTTTCTCACCTCATTTGTTTCTTTCTCCATATCCAAACCTTCCCATGACTCTCTCCCAACCTTCGCTATCTGTACCAACCTTCACATTCCAATCTCTTCCAATGATCAACACATCTTTCTTTGGTATCTCCTCCACCATCTTTGCCAGATCTTTACAGAATAGCCAAATCTCTTCCTCCGTACCGTCTGACCTGGATGCATACACCTGAATGACTGAGATGTTGAACGGTTTTGCTTTGAATCTCGCTACCATCATTCTTTTACCCTAATAATGCTCTTCTAGCTATTTTGCTAAGAAGGAATCCAACTCCTGCTTCATGCTTCATTTCGTTTCCTGACCAAATGAGTTCTTAACCACATATCTCTCCTGATCCCATCCAACACATCTCTGCCAGTCCAAGTATATTGCATCGTTATCTCTCCATCTCCTTCTGAAGCAGGTCGAATTTTCTGGCTGCCCACAGTGTTTGGATGTTCCATGTTCCAATGGATAGCATATGTGTTAGTTGTAATTTTCTTTCGGTAGCCAACTTATCGACCCAACCCCGATCACTCGATTGGAATTGTGGACCTTGTTTATTGGGCGACATCCAAGCTAGCATCTTTTATCATTTTGTTGTTCTGGCATCAGATTTCATTTGTATTGTTGTTTGATGGTCAGTGCATCAACACACCCTCCTCTTTCATCCAGGCTTGGGACTGGCATGGAGCTCACAGAGGCTTCAAGGTGGAGTTACCTCAATGTGCCTCATAGGAAATAGCCACAGGCTCAATTCAGTGATAAAGGCACTCATTCAGGATTATTGCCCTCAAGACACAGTTCTAATAACTTGCATTGTTTTGTGGCAAGGAATGGGCTCATTCAGCAGCATGAGTTTCTGATATCCCCACAGCCACACAAAGGACTAAGGAGAGGTATTCCAACAAACAACTTGTATAACCAACTTAAGTTCCAGGTTGTGTGTTTTATGGCAATTTAGGGGCTAGGCAGAATGGGTTTTTCCCCAAGTTCATTGGTTTTATGTTGGGAGCCCTGAAGCCCTACACTGCACCCAATAAAGGCCCGGTATGTGAGAGTGAGTGGGTGTATAAAATCCCTCTCCAATGTGAAATTGATAATATTATGGACAGCTGCTTAAATCCTTCCCTGTGCCTTTTATTCACCTGCATGTGCTGAACAAAGGAGTTCCTTTTCTGTGTGGATGACAGAACATTATGGCTGCATCTAGATCCAGTCCAGCTGCCAGCAGCATGATGCAAATGAGGTTCATGAAATTGCAAATGGCCACACATTTGCATATTCTCATAGCGTATTTGCATATTCTTGGCAGAAGCAAGCAGTGTAGATATAGTTCTGCTGACAAAAAACCCCTCTGTCACAAGCCCCTTATCCCTGAAAAAAAATCAAAAACTCAGTGATAAGGGGCTCTTGACAGAAGGGGTTTTTGCTGCCAGAACCATGTCTACACTGCTTGTTTTCTTCCATGAATATGCAAATGGGTTGTGTGGATATGCAAATGAGCAGCCATTTACAATTTCGTGAACCTTCATCTGCATCATGCTGCTGGCAGCTGCACTGAATCTAGACGCAGCCTATGTGTTATGTCTAGGCACTTATACCAGGCCCCTTTCAAAAGGAAGCAATGTAACAACACCTAATATTGTGATGAGACCTGGAATCCTCTTTTGATGTTGGAAAGCATGCTTTCTGCAGTCACATTCAAGCTTTCCTCCCTTTCTCCATAAAAATTAGTGAAACACAAAATCTTATATTCCTTATAGCAAAGAGTGCAAAAAGGAGAAGGGAAATGAGTATTGTGAGCGGTTCCCACTGGTGACAGGGTGGCCTAGTGGCTAGGTCACCTTGTCAGGGCCTGGGGTGTGGGTCTTCAGCTCCACTCAAGAGTATGTTGGGTAAGTTTGGGGTATGCCCTGAGAACCTAGTTTTCCCTCTGGCGGGAGAGGGGGGTTCCCTGGGACAGGTTCCCCCCTTTGTGCCTGGGGGACGGTCCTGAGGCTCTGCCCTCCGGAAGCTGACCAGATGGCAGCTCTGGCTTGGGCGCTGCTGACTCAGAGCCAGCTCTTGCCCCTTGGCTGGTCAGCTTCAAACTGGGCTGGCTTCCCTCCCTTTACACCCCTCCAGGCCTGACACTGGCTACAGGTGAACCAGGGTGGGGCTGATCAGACCAACAGGCCCTGTTTAGCCCTGCCCTGCCTGGCCTTGCTCTCACACTCTTACAGTACCAGAAGATGAGTTTAGAATGTACATTTTAGCAATATATTCCCCTGCACAGTAACATTAGCAGAGTGAAGGTTTGTTTCAAACATATCATTTGTAGTCAGCAGATCAACATAAATATGTATTTTCAGTTCACATCTGCCCTTTTCAAGTTTCCAAAGTCACAGTTAAATTTTTGTCTGTTCCAAGAAACTGAAGAATTTCAGACACAGTCAAGTTAATTTTGTATCCAAGTAAGACTCCAAGATTTTGGAGGAGGGGGAGCAACCTGGGAGATTGAAGTAAGATCAGAAGAAAATCATGAGCATGAAATGAACATTTCTGTTAGTTCCTCTTTAATTATGTGGATAACTAAACAGGCTTATATTGTTGCAGCTAACAGACCCACAGCAACAGCAAATTAAAAGAAGCTCTGGCTTGCCCCCCAGCTCAACAGAAAGGTTTTGGAGACATGGCCAAGAGTTACTATACAGGTCAGTGCTCCCTTTTAAAGTAATTTCACCCTTGAATAAACTTCAGGATCAAAACCTAATTTTCAGGAAGCAGAAAAGTGCAAGTCTCAGGGTGCAGTGGCAATGCAAGTTCTGCATATTAAGATCATGCCCTGCTTATCTTCTAAGTCAGATATGGAAATATCAGCTGGTAGCTGCTCTAAATTTCAAACCTGGCAAAAAGAGCCTGCAGCCATTATCGAGTGGTCATGCACCAAGATTTGCCGTGATAAAATGTGGAGTTCTCTTTCTTTATTGAATTCACAGTTCTCTCAGGTGCAGTAGGGCCACTTATAAGAGCAGAGAGAGAGTGCATTGTGGTTATAGGACTAATAAGATGTCACCTTTGAACCCCTAGCTAGTAATATCAATATCAACCTTTCAAAAATCTCAAATGATTTAAATCTTCAACTCTATTAAATTTCATTTTTCACAGAAAGTTGAGCTCCAGAATCAGATTTGGTTCCTATTCTTATCTAAGATAACTTGGCAATATTAATAAGGTCATAGCTACATTAATCACAAAGTTCCAAATAGGTGAAATTTCAGCCCATTTACAAAACTGTGGAGGTTTTGGTTAAATTTCCCATCCAACACAGAGCAAAAGAGAAAAGACCAAAAAAGAGGGGAAAGGAACAGTGATTGCTGTGTTAAAATCCTAACATATATATCTTCATAGAGCTCTTTTTTTTGGCTGATGTAGGCACCTCCACGCAGGTGGGTGTGAACGTACTCATCCAAAGATGCTCCAACCTCGCTTGTGACCAGGGACCTGGTATCAAATCCATGTTGACAGGCAAGCCTCCCTGTCTTTCTCACCAGTAAGATCAGCAAAGACCATATCAAACAAACTCTTTGGGAACTCTACTTTTTAACCAGTCAGTAGCTAGCGAACATGTGTTTCACTTGAACATGCAAGTCTCTGTCTGTCTCTGCCGTACATATTTCTTTTTGGCACAAATGGGAAGCCAACCATTCATTACAGAACTCTAAAATCCTTTTCAGCTATGATTATGATTACCAAATGAAAACTGAAACTAATTTTCACTCTGGGAGTGTATGTTCAATAGTCCTATTTTTCTTAATTCTTGGATTTAATGGCAGTAATTGCTGAAAGTCTACTAGACTTCCTAATTGTGTATTTTAATTTCCTTCCTCAAATGCTTACAGCTTTAACGAGGTTTCATATGTTTTTTTTACAGCACCACTTATTAGTAATGATGAGAATAACTGTAAGGAATTATGAGGAAAATCTTTTATCCCAGGAAGAGCCCGTGGGGAAAGGGGTACTGACTGGACAGCTCAGGGCATTTATAATTGAATATGGAGCCTTTCCTCTTATCAGTTCAAATCCAGGCAATGCTGATAGTGACCTAACTCATTATCACCACCTAATATTTTGTTGCACATGTGAATGAATGAAGGGAAGGAAGTCTCAGTCCCTCTGAGCTATTGTAACAAGTGTTCATATATAAATTACCATTGCGCACTCAGCCAAAAGAGCAAGAATTCTGTGGACACTGAAATGACTTCTTCCCCTCAGAGTATCTCAGACACTGAAGCAACACAGAAAATACTGGGACAGCACATATAGCTGATCACAGTAAACATGCATCTAAAGGGCTATACTCTGCATGGATCTTTCCCATCACTAAGCTTACTTTGATATAATAATAAATAATAATGATAATAATAAGTCAGTGCAAAGTGAAAGAGAAAATGAAGACCTGTACCGCAGGTAGTGGCAAAAGAAACCTATATCTGCCCCTCAGTTAATTAATGATAACAAACTTTTCTCTAACAGTTAAAGGGTCTCCATGACAATTTATGTAAAAGATACTAACAGGAAAGCAAAATGCAAGTTCACGTTCTACTCTTGGAATAGGAAACTTACATGATTCATATTCTAAATATTTTCCTGCAAATATGTAACAAAGGCACATCTGGTACAAAACACATTTAATGACATTTTTAAATGTTGTTAAGGTACATAAATCCTCACAAAATCTCCAAATTCTTCCAGACTATCAGAAAATATTAGTATCAGTGAGGCACACGTCAGAATGACAATCAGTTTGCACCAATCAAAACAACTTATTTCTTCTCAAATTTAATTCAGATTAACGTCCGGCGAAGACTAAGCACAGCCTTAAAAGGCTTGTTTCTGTCCAGCTATAATTAACACCAGTCCATGGATATTACCAGTTACACACTAAAAATTCAGTTGTGGCACACAAGGGACCAGCAGGCAAAGGACTTCAAAGTGAGCTCTCCAAATATCCAATAGCATAATAATATAAAAATATCCATTCTTAATACCTTATCTCAAAAGCTCACATTGGTTAGATGGTGACCTTTAAAGGATTACCTTAACATTCAGGGAAATCAGCCCCTCTCTGATGTGTTCTGAAATTTGTAGTAAAAAATGGCTGCATCGTGATTGACGTTTAAGTTGGAAAAAGGGGGGGGAAAAGGGCTTAAATTTTTCCTAGCATAAGCTGCAGATCGGATTCAAAGCCATTTTACTTTCAAAGTCCACAACTATGATGGCTGTCCACGAATCCACAGTGTACAATGTAATGTTCTCACTCCATAAACTCGGGCAAGGGGAAATAAAGCTTTTGAGTTCCAAATCTTTTTCCCCCCCATTAATGCACTTGTTTTGCCAGTAAAACCAGAGCTAGGATTCTCCCATGCCAAACATCTTCCCTATAAAATGTGCTTTTATATCTTAAAAAGAGACATTCAAAGGATATGGCAAAGATTTAAAATACACATTTAGAAGCAATCAATGATCTTTTTCACTCACTAGTAAGCACAGGTGATGAGTGTAAAATTGATCTGTGATCCAAGTGTCAAATGTCAGTTAAGCCATATCAGCATGACCGGCTTCAGGTGCATAGCTTAGGCTCTGTATTTTTAACTGTGGCTAAAGACAATGGGGAAGTGTCTCAAAAGAGACAAGTAGAAAGGGAAGCAGGGGGGACTCTTTAACCGCATGCAATAAACACGGGGCCTGAAGAAGCAGGAGCAGTTAGTAACACATGACACAATCAATATAGTACTTAAACTAAGGCTTGTGAGCCCTCCCCATTCCACATCCCAAATAAGGAATTAAGTGAAATGTGTTAAAATACCCTTCCCCTTGTATATCCCATATAAGGGAAAATGCGAAATGTGTTGTAAAATGATTGGTGTATAGATTTACACAGGAGTCCAAGAGAAATGTGTTGTAAAATTTGGTGCATAAGCATACATCAACCCAGGAAGTAGTGACATCAAAAGTCCTATAAAGGAGCATAACAGCAACACCCCCCGGGGGGGAGGGGTGACTCCCAAAGCCTGGAGAAGCCGAGTGTCACTTGCGCTGAGGACTGATCACCCTACACCTCTTGGTACCGTGAAGAAACCTGTATAAGTATAGCTCTAGCAACATAATGCAACAGTTTATTGTTTTATCTTTGTACCTGCTCAATTGAGTAAGTAAAAACTATGGCTTGTGTTAAATTTGTCTACATCCTGTTATTTGTTCATCACCCATATCCATTTTTTACCCAGTACCCTGACCAGTGGTCAGACGGAAAGGTACCCTTAACTGTGTATTGTGGTGTGTTTGTGTCTTAGTTCATGAGCCTGTAAGGGCCACGTGTAAGGCTGAGGCAAAGACGCCCCAGGATCCCTGAAAGGGCTCCGGCCCGATGACCAGGAAGTACTGAAACCAAGCTGCTTCAGCTGGGAAGCGTGTCCCGCTGAACCTTCGTGTTCTACAGGACAGAGTGTTGTGTGTTTGTATGTCAGTACTGACAGGTGGGTTGCAGGCAGACCCACTACCGGGGCCACTTTTTGGTTAACCGCCTTTTAGTTAAACCCTTGTCAGTTATCCTGTTTCCAGTTAACCCTTTTCAATTAATCCCTTATTACAACCCAACCCAATTAGAGAGCACAAGACGAACCTGTGTGCATGACAGTAGAACCCTAGAAACCGCACACGTCACCAAGCTATCTGTCATTTTACAAAAAAGAAAATATTTCTCATCACAAAGAAATCTATCAGTCATTTATGCACTATTTGGCATCTTACATTCTATGCCACAGGGGAAAAATGAATTATTCTGTCAGAGAGCTAAACAAAAATGTTTCTTTTCAAAGACAATTTCTTAAACTTGTACTTCTTCCTCTTCCCTGAAGTTTGTTCTTGTTCTACGTAAGTTCTTGTTGTTGACTTCTGTCTCTTTGTTATGGTTATCAATCCCAAATTCTCCTCATATGGCTGTTCTTTTGCTACCCATTGGTCAGTTATAAAGGCACTGAAAACTGCTTGTCCTCTATTCATACAGAAGCTGTCAGCTGTGCTACAAAATCAACCATAGGTTGTTCCCTTCCAAGAGAAAGAACTAGCAAAGCATCAACCTTCAGAACATTTTTAATGACTTATAATTAAAACAAGTGTCCCCAGCCCATTCATTTCCAGTCTTCCCTAAAGTCCCTGCCCAGAGCCCAAATCAAACATTTAAAGTAAGATGAAATATGCATCAATTATAACAGTAGAAAAAAATTTAGATTTTGGTTCTGATAACATATTCTTTGAATGCAGCATCATAGTTACATTATAGTCATGCTACTATTCATCACTTGTTTTTCCTATTCATACTACATTAAAAGAAAACAAAGATGATTATTCCCTACTTGTTTGCAAATGTTAAAAAACACAAGAAGAAATTGTAATAAAGAAGACAAGCAAGAATATTCCTCAGCTTGGACTGATGGACTGAAATAATGAAAATGTGTACTGGAAATGTTCAAGCAATACTGATATTCATATAGCTTTTTAAGTTTTTCAGCACCCTTATTTTCACACAGATATTTAGCATCAAAATCCTGTTGTGGCATTTTGCATATTCAGTTGTCTTGAACTTAGGTAGAACTTCAGAATGTACAGTAACTGCCTATACAATACTCAATAGTACTTCCAGAAGCATCAAGAGTGACTTTTATTTACAATATTTCATTACTGCTCAAAATAACTAGTTATATCAGTCCTGTTTATTTCTGAGTGATGAGGTGCAAACAGGGCTCTTGTGCTTTTGTGGTACTTCACATCCAATTTACAACAAGGATAAGGGGATTCTGCAGCTTACCTAGGACAACAAAAACCTGAAGATGTGGCAAGTGCACACTAATTTTATTGCTTGCATTTTGAGAATTGGATCCCACTTTTCACTGACTGTGTTCTCTCTGAAATTGCAACTGGTACTCCTCACAGTTGAGAAAACACAGAATAAAACCAAGACACTTACATTCTGTGCCTACATTAAGAAAAATAAATGTGTTTAAGGATAAGGCAGTGGATACTTTATAGCTCACACACTGACATGGTGGCTCTCATATGTTAGCTATATCACTATAAACTACCACCTTTATTTCCTAGTGGAAACATGACTTTAAAGAGCAGAATAGTCAAACTTCACATAATAAAGGTTAAGTCATCTACATCAGATGCAAAATTCTCACATGGTGACAATGTTCCCATTGCTGGTTGGAATAAAAACTTCACGTGGATATTCAACAAGACTTCTGATATTTTTATCAGAAGTAGAAGGAACTTCAGAGAAAAGGCAAGCATGGAGGTAAAGCCCATGTGGCAATACAGTTGCCAACCCCCCAGGACTGTCCAGGAGTCTCTGGGAATTAAAGATTAGTCTTTAATTAAAATTTATGCCATGTGACAATACTTCCAGGAATCTGTCCAACACTAAGTTGACAACCCTACGTGGCAGACATGGAGAATCCCTTCTGGCTGTACTTACAACAAAAAAAAATGGGCTAAAATGTAGTCAGCACTGTTTGTCCATGCAGAAGTACAGGACCATGAAAGACCCCACTCCACTTATATCCCTGCCTAGGTGACCCAGACTCTGGTCTTGGTGCACATGGGTAAAGAGCTGTACATGTTCATACTCCCAACTTGAGCTGGTGAGCCAGGGAGTTGAGGAGGAAGACAAGGAATGGATGGAGTCATAGTCCCACCTCCTCCAATGTCCAGGCCCAAGAGAATTTTTATGAGTATCAGTTGTGCATGTGAGCACCCTTCTAAGATGCCCTTCCCTGGCCAAAATTGAAACCAACAAGCTAGATCACGTCCTTTGCTTTAAAACAGCTACAAAAGTGAGAACAATTTTGAAATTGGAATCTTTTTCTCCTTGAAGAAACAGTAAGGCAGGGCCTCCTCTGGCTATCAAGACAGTAGCAGCAGTTGAGCTGGGAAGTCCAGGCCCCTTTGAAACTCCCCAGGAGCATTGCTTCAGGCAGCTTCTGAGTGCTGGGGTGTGGGGGCAGTGCCATGCTCCAGGCAGTAGGAAGGGCACACTGTCTTTGGCCCTAACCCTTGCACCCAAGGCTTTATTCCCTCTGGTGGCCCATAGCTGCCCCCCACACGTACCTTGTCCCAGGGCCCACAGTGACTGTTGGACCTGCTGCAGCCCACCTGTTAGCTTCTAGCATAACTGTTTCTGTGCCTTCTTTCACATGATCCCATCAGCAAAATGTGATTTCGCTGAGCTCATCCTTAAACCTTCTAGACTATCCAAACTTAAGTGCCTCTTAAAAGCGCACTTCTGCCACACTACCTATCATGGATTTAGTTGACTTCCATTTGAAAATAATGCATATTTTTTTCTCCTCATCTTCTAGCCTCTGCTAGTTATTGGTCTGACAAAGGCACTTACACAGTGAAGGACAGATCATGCTGGAAGCCCAAATAAACAACAGACTGCTACAATAAAGTTGTTACATGCCCTTGTCAATCTAAACTCAGTATACTGTCCAAATATTTTGCCAAAGAAAGAGACCGATGCTCTAAGTTGAAATACCAACTTAATAAAATGCTTCACAATGAGAACAAAAAATGTTTCAATATATTCCTGGCTATGTTTCCTGTTTGGTGACTATAATCTTAATGTGAATCATTCATCAGCTCCATGACTTAAAACCTAAAGGCAAAAAATGATAATGAAGCAAAAATATGAAAAATGAGTAAAAAGAGACAGACAAAACTAAAAGCCAACAATGCTACAGAAAAAGATAATTTCAAAGATTAATGCAACAGACAAAGAATCCACAGTCCATGACTGTAGTTAAATGTATTATCAATTTAAATCCACATCTATGATTACATGTAATTGGCAAGAGACCAGGAAGATAAGATTTTATGCAAAAGATGTGAACTAAACAAACTATGCATCAAAAATATACTTGATAAAGCTTGAAAAAAAGACAGTGTCAAGAGAGAAAATCATGGACTGATCAATAAAAAGCATAAGAAATAAACAGAGGTGCAGCACTAAGAAAAGTGAAAACTGTTAACGTATGCAGAATATAATAAATACATAGCCACTACATGAAATCCATACACTCAGTCTAGTATACTGATTAAACTGTTTTGTACAAATCTGATCACAGGAGCCTGGTAGATTATATTTTAGAAATAATACACTAGTACCATGCACAACAATGCGATTCCATCACAAAGTAAACTTCGTGAAAGAGTGCATATTTTAATATTTTTATTTATGTTTGAATTAGTGTAGGTTTAAACTTATTAAATAGCTGTCAAACTACAAAAAAACTGTAACAAACTATTGAGAAATTTCAGCAAAACATTCTGTCTAGACTAACAATCCTTCAAAGAAAGATATAGATAACTCCAATAAGTAGGATTACATGCAGATGACAGTCAATATGTGCTCCAATACCAGTATTTAGGAAAAAAACTGAAATGTCATCCTTTCTAATTACTTTCTGTAATGCTCCTCTTGTCAAACACAGCTTGAATAATTCTATTTGGAAACATGTTCAGAAGTAACGTTAATATATCACCTTCAATTTCATGGAAACTTTATTTCTATTATTTAACCCTCTTTGTCCTGCAATCATGGTATTTCATATATAAAGACAAACAAAAATGATGCCCAAGCAGAGCCAGGAAAAAAAAAACAAACTAGGAGAAGTAAAATGTTTATATACATAAATGTATCCAATTTAAAAAAAAATCTACCTCTCGTTCATACAACACAATTTTAGAAGCTAAGATACAATTAATTGTTGTTGGCATTTTCCATTCAGGTACCTCTTTTTCAGCATGATTTCCTTAAGTTGTATAGAAGATCTGAAGGAAAAAGCTAGAAAACACTTAAAAGTTTTTTTTGTTTGTTTGTTTGTTGAGAAGCAGTAAATGAGGCCATTATCCTAAAGGGGAAAAAATGTCTTATGCAATCCAACAAGCCTAATTTTATCAGGTAACTAGGGGCAGCTGGCTCCTGGGATTTCGTGGAATCACAGAAATTGTGGGCTGCAAGAGAATTTAGGACCTTGCCTCACTTGCTAAGGCAAGACCAATTATATCTACAATCTAGTTCTCAACGTTTCCAAATGACTGTACCACTTTTTTGTGTAGCCCAAGTTTTGCCTCAGTACTAGCTTACAAAATCAGACATTAAAATATAAAACTTTCACAGCACACTACTGGTTGAACCCGTCTAGTCAGGGATGCTCCAGTCCACGAACATTCATGGGTATGCTGGGGTTGGAGCACTCATGGGAAAAAAAAAATGTGCAGCAGGACTACAGATATTGCCATACCAGAGAGTTGGACCAGAGGCTGGGAGTGGAGTCCTGAAGTGGGTACAAGTAGCTGGGATAGGAGCTCAGTGGCCGAGGCTCGGGGGGTAGGGGCCAGCAGCTGGGAGCAGAGCCCAGTGGCAGGGCTGGGAGCAGAGGCCAGGAGCAGAGCCAGGTGGCCAGAGCTGGGGCCAGGAGTGGAGCCTAGCAGTCAGGTCAAGGCTATGAGCAGAGACCAGTGAATGGGAACCAAGACCAGAGGCTGGCAGCAGAGGAGTTAGCACTGACCTGCCCTGGTCTGGCAAACTCCCTGGTCCTGACAGCCCAACTGTCTTACTAAAACATTTGCTTACTTTCTCATTTTAAAATATAATTATAAAATAAATCAATCAGCATTTGAATATTGTACTTATATTTCAGTGGATAGTATGTACAGCAGCAAAAACAAGTTTTGAAATTTTAGTTTATAGTGACTTTTGTAATGGTTTTTATGTAGTTCGGAGTTTGGTATAAAACTAGACAAATATCTAGATGGCTTGATGTACCTCTTGGAGGACCTCTGAACACCCCTAGTACATATGCTAGACCATCGCCGCCAGATGGTTTGTCTGACATGGAGCTTAAAACCTCCAATGATGGGATATGACAATATCTCTTGGAAGCCTATGTCAGTGCTTAACTATGCTTATAGCTACAAAGCTTTTCTTGAAGCTAAATCTTCCTTTTTGCAGAGTAAGCCAAATACTATTTGCTGTACTTTCAGTAGAAAAGGAGAGTGTTTTATTATCATGATCTACATAACAGCCTTTATCTAGTTGAAGACTATCAGGTACCTCCCTCAATATTCTTTTCTTTTCTCAAGACCGTGGCCCGGTACATCTCTATTTTCGTATCATGTACTCACACCATTCTTCTTAAAATAATCTGAGGTGTTAACCATCATTTTCCTCATCACCTCTGTCTTTCCCATCATTACCATTGTCCATCATTCTGGCACCTCCAAAGACTACATCATCTTTTCCTACTGCCCCGGGCTGGGACATCACATTTATGATGTTATGTTGACATTGTTATGTTTGGTACATATTCAGTAGGGAGTGTTACTGTAGGGTGAAAATTTCTGAGGCAGGGCATGGTTTGTGCTAAAGACCCCCTATTCAAATCCTAAAGTCTGGAGTAGGCCTATAATTCTATAATACAGAAACCCAGTTAGCATGAGTGGAAGGCTACCCCACTGGGCCCCCCTCATCTCACTCACCAGGCCCAGGGAAGGTCATCCCAGCTCGGACAGGGCCTTGGAGTTGGAAGGGAGGGATGGTTGCCCTAGCAACCACATTCCAAGGAGTGGCCCTGCATATGAAAACCAAGACATGGTGGCCACTATCCCAAGCTGGTACTCAAAATAAAAATATTATTGCTCTATGCTGTCACTGTCTTTTGCTTTAATCTTCTAGATAAGTACCCCAGAACATGCTTGTGTGTAGGCACCACCATCGCTCTTGTAGACGCATCATCCATCCAATTAGACACATAGATATTATTGCATGTCTGCTTTGTTTTAATAATGTGTTAATGAAAACCACCAGTACTACAGATAAAATGTTCTGTAAGTTATGGGTGGGGATACTATGTCACCTTTTTAGATTATTGGCTCATGGTTCTCATTTTGTCTTGCTGCTAGAAACTATCCAGGCTTAGGTAACACCCATGCCATAGTTTTGGAGGGAGGGACAGCTCAGTGGTTTGAGCACTGCCCTACTAAACCCAGGGTTGTGCACTCAATCCTTGAGGAGGCCATTTAGGGACTGGGGCAAATAAGTGTCAGTGATGGTGCTTGGTCCTGCCAAGAGGGCAGGGGACTGGATTAAATGATCTCCTAAGGTCCCTTCCAGCTCTAGGAGATGTGTGTGTGATGCTTCCCCTCCCCATCAATAATCTAGTGTAACCGATTGTCTGACAGTGATCATCAAGCCTAATAGACAAAGTGACACCCCATTAGCACTGCATGTAATAAACCCTCCTGCTTGCTTAATATGTGGTGATCAGACTGTTCAAACAGTTCCTTTTCTCCTTATTTGTATTTCCTTGTCTTATTAACAGTGAATTTTCCCCCCATAGGTCAGTATATCTTTGATCTCAACTTATCATATACATCAGTTTGTTATCATAGGCCTTTCACGGTTGTCTATTACATTAATGATTTCTGTTCCACCCAGTTATTTTGTCAGGTCTTAACCAGCTATTTTTTTTTCTTCTCAGCAATGCTGTACCTGCTAAGTTTGAGGGCGTTTTTGGAAGCCCATTGAAGGTTGCTCTACCTAGGTGAAAGGTCCTGAATATATGTACATTAACTTTGTTATCCAGGTGTACATGCTTGCCTTGCCTTAGCTCCACACAGAGGGTGTGGCATGAAAATCTTGTGTGTTATAGCCAAATTGCCAATATAAAGCTACTGCAACTTATAATAAAAATATAATCTAAACAATAAGGAACTAATAAATCTATGTATCTATAGGCATGCAAGCAGGTTAGCCCTATAGGCTATAAGACTAAAAATGCCTAAGTTTAACCTTTCCATGTAGCTCAGTTTTTAAAAAAGATTTTGTTTTTATTGTTCTCCTCTAGATTTACTTCAGTTTGTTCACAACTTTTTTTTTATTAGCACATCACCCAAAAGTTGACAAATATTCCAACTGGAAGCTTCAACTGTGCCAAGCAGAGGAGGACAAAATTACCCCTCACAATTTATATATAACACTGCTGTTAATACCCCTCACAATATTACCCTTTTTTGTGACTACATCACATTGTTGATTCATATTCAGTTTGTGAATCACCAAGTCCTCCAGATTCTTGTCAGCAGTACTGACAGTCATTCTCCATTTTGTAGCAGTACATTTGATTTTAATTTCCTAAGTGTAGTACTTTGCGCTTCTCCTCATTGGTTTTCATCCTTGTTAACTTCAGACCAATTCTTCCATTTGTCAAGGTCATTTTGAATTCTAATTCTACCCTGTGAAGTTCTAGGAACCCTGTCCAGTTTGGTGTTACTCACAAATTTTATAAGCATTAATGAAAATAGTTAATAGTACTGGACCCAGGACAGACCTCTGCAGGAGCAAAATAGATATGTCCTCCCAGCTTAACAGGAAAACATTGTTGATTCCTCATATTACTCTTTGGTTGTGTCAACATGGATGCACAAACAGTTGAAAGACTATACTTAAAGGCAGTATCTACGCAGGGCTGTGCTGCTGGCAGCATGACGCAAAGGAGGGGTCCTGAAAGTGCAAACAGATGCCCATTTGCATATGAGTGTGGCTAATTTGCCACAATCATGTGAGATCACCCTGCTGGTAGAAGCTGCTGTAGGCAGAAAATAAGAAGTGTAGATGGGGTTCTGCCACCAAAAACCCCCTTCGTGGGCAGCCCCTTATCCCTGATTTTTTCCAGGCATAAGGGGCTGCCAACAAAGGGGGTTTTCACCAGCAGAACCATATCTACATGGCTTGTTTTCTGCTGGAAGCAGCCTCTGCCAGCAGGGCGATCTTGCGTGACGATGCAAATTCCCATGCAGCTATGCAAATGAGCAGCCATTTGCATTTTCAAGATTCCTCCATTACATCATACTGCCAGCAGCACAGCCCTGTGTAGACACAGCCTTTAAGTATAGTCTTTCAACTGTTTGTGCATCCACCTTATAGCAATTTCATATAGGCCACATTCCTCAAGTTTGTTTATGAGAATGTTATGTAGGATTATTTCAGAAGCTTACTGAAATCAGGATATATCATGTCTACAGTTTCCCCCTTATCTCTAATCCAGTAGCCCTGCCAAAGAAGGATCTTATGTTAGTTTGACATTGTGACCTCATATTCTTCATTGTGATAAGATTATGATTATGGCATAATGCATCTTATGCATCTAGTTCAAGATAGATCATGTTAGGTGTCACTGGAAAAGTTATGATTTGCCAAATATGATTAGTCTACTGCTATGCATGTACAATTTTTGTTTCTGAAGTTATAAATATTGACTATGGATCTGCATTTCAAATAGAAGTACTCTGGAAGAACACTCATGGCCAGCCTTCCAGGATCAACAGTGAAGAAGCCAGACAGTGCTAATGGCTCAACAAAGAAAATGGGCTATAGAATAGCTTGACCTTCTTGAGAATGATCCAACAACGTATGCAAGGACATGTGTCTAGGCCACATGACTCTGGACTCCATTTTGGGATATCTGTTTTTTGCCACAAACTGTTCTGAGAACCAAGTTTTGTTTTGTTTTTTTATTTAAAGCATCCCTGCCATTTGACGAAGTGATATAAGGCAGGGAGTTACCCCATTGGTTGTTCTTCATTCCTCACATTCAGAGGAATCCTGAAAACACCCAAGGAATAAAAACTGAACCTGGGGGAAGTGATGGACCCAGACTGATGGTATTTCTAGCTTGTATATAACAAATCAGGGGCTTCCACACTGCAATGGAAAGGCAGCTAACGCCCTGAGAACCTGCAAGCATGCTTGTATCATCTTTCAGTGTGAGCTATTCTTAATTCAGACACTATCATGCTAGTGTGTTAAGCTTAGTTTGTGTTATTGTTTAATTACTAGATAATCTGTTTTGGTCTGTTTGCTATCACACACAGTTTCTTGAAATCTATCTTTTGCATTTAATAAACTTGGTTTTTCGTTATCTAAACCAGTGAGTTTGAATGGACTACTTGGAAATCTTGGCTCAAGGGGCAAAGGCTGCATTCCCTCTCCAAACCGAGGGGGAGGCAAAATGGATATGAATTTATACTGGCTGGGGCTTGGACCAGGGTCGGATGGTACAGCTTTGAGGTTCTAGACTGGGAAGCTTGCAGTTACTTTGGTTGTAGACTTTCTATTCTGGGTTCATGCTGTGGTTGGTTGGTCTGCATGAAATTGCAGCTGGATGTGTCTCTGGCTATCTGAGTGCTGGTAGAGTGTAGGACTGAGAGCAGCTCTGCAATTTATTACAGCAGCACAGTGTGAGAGGGAGCCCAGACTGGTAAAAAGAGGGCTCTGTGTACCCCAACTGTAGGTGGTACCATCACAGGCTTGCCTTGTTGTTGACAAATTCATGCTGACAATTATTTTTATCTTAGTTCTTATAAATGGATTGTTTAATAATCTGGTTCCAGTATCTCCCCAGGTATTGATGTTAGGCTGACCAAGTCTTGTTCATTTTTTTAACTATAAGTACTATATTGGCTCTTCTCCAGGTCCCTGGACCTCACCCATCTTTCATGATTTCTTGAAGGTAATAACTAATGATTCCAAGATTGATTTAACTACTTCCTTAAGTACCCTGTAATTAGGTTCTACTGATCTGAATATATCTAACTTATCTATCTATTCTTCTACTTGTTTCTTCCTTATTTTGGCTTCCTCTTTGTTGTTAGTATTAATTGTATAAAGCATCCAGTCACCATTACTTTTTTATTGAAGCGTGAAACAAAATGGATACTAGCAACCACAACTTTATAGATGTCGTCTACTTTTAGCTTGTTACCTGTTAGAGGACCTAGCATTTTCTTCCTCTTTCTCTTGTTCCTAATGTATTTATAGAACCTCTTATTATTGGCGTTGTTCATATCACTTCTTAGATGTAACTCATTTTATGTCTCCGACTTCCTGATTTTGTCAGTACTGTACATGCTGGTGTTACCCTTTTATATTCCTCGTGAGCAAATCATCCTTGTTTCTACTATTTGTAGGTTTTTTTTGTTTTTTGTTTTGTTTTGTTTTCAGGTCATTAATGATCTCCTGATGGAGCCATGTTTGCCTCTTACTAATCCTTCCACCTTTCCTTCACATCAAGATTGTTTGGAGTTGCACCTTTAGTATGGCTCCCCAAGAAACAGCCAGCTCCCCTAAATTCCTTTGTCCCCCAAACATGCTTCCCTTAAGACCTTACCTACCAGTTCTAAGAGTTTTCTAAGTCTGTTTTTTAAGTCCAATTTCCTTATTCTTGTCTTTTTTCACTCCTTCCTTTAGAATAATGAAATCTATAATTTCATGATCATCTTCACCCAAACTGCGTTCAGCTATCAGATTCATAACCAATTTTTCCCTGCTAGTCATAGTCCAGGTTAAAATGACTGTCCTCCTTACGACTTCCTCCATTTTCTGACACAAAGGAGTATTCCAAGACTTACTAGATATTCTGTTTGTTCTGTAACATTTTTTAACAATTTTCTGGGTAGTTAAAGTCTGCTATTATTACCCAGTGTTGCATTTTGGACAGTTCTATTATTTGTTCAAGAAGAACCTCATGCACCTACCTCTTCCTCTTCCTGATTTGATGATCTACAATAGACACCTACATAACATTGCCTGTTTTTTCCCAGATGCAACATTCCTTGGCGAACACCTCCATAGTGGCAGCACTGTTTAAGCTGGAGACGTAACAAAAAATCCCACCAGTGGTAACACTAGTTCAGCAGAAGCTGTTTGGCCTGTAAACACACTGTTGTTCTTAAACCAGCATTTTGATATACCTTGCTTACAGCTGAGTTAATTAAAATACTGATAAAAATGGAGACAGCTTCCACAGCTCTGGCTACCTAAGAGTTTCCAGTGTGTTCTAACACTGGTATTAATACAGTAGGAATAATTTCTGTAAATATCCCTAGCAGTGCTGTCCTGGAAGCAAAAGCAGTGTATTAATACAGCTATCCCTTTTGAATGTCAAACTACATCACTAAACCCACTGAGATGGTAATATCACTTACATATGTTCTCATTGTGCCAGGGAAATGACTCTGGTCTCTTTGCTCTCAACCAGACAAATTTTCTTATTCCACCCTTTAGTTTTTATTGCCCAGAAGAAACATATCTGCTACCTACAGAGTATTGCCCGGAGCCTCAGAGTGGTATTCAATTATTCAACCTGTACAGAACTAAATGCTGTTTTTATAAACGCAGAATCTCAAAGCACTATGATGCTTTGCACACTTGTTCATATCATATGTGCTGCTACAATTACTTTGGAAAGAGAAGTTACTCACTTGTAGTAACGATGGTTCTTCGAGATGTGTCCCCATGGGTGCTCCACACTAGGTGTCGGGCTCGCCCGGCGCCGCAGATCGGAATTCTTCTATCAGTTTCCTCTGGATCACGTATGCGCCGATGCGCGCTGCTCCCTTGCGCGCCCTCGGTCATGTGCGCAATCCGGTCCCCGCCAGTTCCTTGACCAACCGCCCCGGATGCTCCTGAAAAACACCGGACACAGATCCAAAGTGGGGAGGATGGGCGGGTAGTGGAACACCCATGGGGACACATCTCGAAGAACCATTGTTACTACAAGTTAGTAACTTCTCTTTCCTCTTCGAGTGGTCCCCATGGGTGCTCCACAGGAGGGGACTACCCAGCAGTAACCCCAAGTAAGTAGGTGGGTACTCGATTCACGTGCAGCTTGCCCTTGAGAGGACTGCTGTCGACAGACGGGTATTCTCATCGAACACCCGATGCAGGGCATAATGCTTGGTGAAGGTGTCATAGGATGACCAAGTCGCCGCTCTGCAAATGTCTTTCAACGCGATTCCCCTGAAGAAGGCCGTTGATGCCGCCACCACTCTGGTGGAGTGAGCCCTGGGCGGGGCTAGCAAAGGGGTCTTTCGAAGCTCATAGCACATTTTTATACAGTACACAATGTGATTTGAAATTCTCTGGGAAGAGAGGCCTTCCCCTTTCGACCTGGGAGCGAGAGACACCAGAAGCCTGTCCTTTTTCCGGAAGGGTTTAGTTCTGTCTATGTAAAAGGCCAACGCCCTCCTCACATCTAGGAGCTGCAGGTGCGCCTCCTTGCTGGAGCTGTGAGGCTTCGGGTAAAACGAGGGTAAGACTATTGGTTCGTTAATGTGGAACTCCGAGGAAACTTTCAGAACTAAGGCCGGGTGTAACCGTAAGATTACCGCCTCCTTTGAGAATACTGTGCAGGGCAACGTTGCCATCGCTGCTTCGAGCTCGCTCACCCTGCAGGCTGACGTAATCGCAAGAAGGAAGGTCATTTTCATGGTAAGTAGTTGGAGTGGTACCGTGGCTAATTGTTCGAAGGGTGGTCCCAATAGCGTGTGGCGTACCAAGTCCAAACTTCACGACGGTGGTAGAGGTTTTCGAGGAGGGTACAGGTTTACCAGCCCCTTCAAGAACCTAGTGACGATAGGATGGGCGAATACAGTGGGCCCTTCCTCTTTGTGCCGAAAAGCTGATATAGTTGCGAGGTGGACCTTTAGCGAGGACAGAGAGATTCCGTCTCGTTTGAGGTCCAGCAGGTATTCTAGAATTACAGGTATAGGGACATGAAGAGGAGCTAACTGTTTGGCAGAGCACCAGGCAGTAAAGCATGTCCATTTCTGTTCATAAGTCCTCCTGGTGGAGGTCCGTCAGCTACACTCTAAGACTTGTCTTACTCCCTCCGTATATGTGCTCTCTAAGGGGCTGAGCCATGGATTAACCATGCTTGTAGGTGGAGTCCCTGAGGGTGTGGGTGCACTATGGACCCCTGAGCCTGCGTGAGTAAGTCTGGCGCTACCGATAGGGGGAGTGGTGGACGATCCGACATGCGCAGAAGCAGGGGAAACCATTGTTGTTGGTCCCAAGTTGGAACTATGAGTATCATGCGAGCTCTCTCCCTTCTGGCTTTCTGTAGAACCTTGTGGATAAGTGTTGTGGGGGGAAACGCGTAGAGTAGAGGGCCCTTCCATGAGATCATGAAGGCGTCCCCCAGGGACCCCCGCCCTATTCCTGCTCTGCAGCAGTACTGAGGGCATTTCTCGTTGCGCTGGGTGGCAAACAAATCGACTTAGGGAAACCCTCAGGTGGGAAATATGCATCGTAGCAGGTCGGAGCAGATCTGCCATTCGTGCGTGAGTGTAAAGCGTCTGCTCAGTTGATCTGCCTTCACGTTTTGGGCGCCCAGCAAGTACGAGGCTTTCAACGTTATGTTGTTGGCAATGCACCAATTCCACAATCGGACTGCTTCTGCGCATATCGCACGGGACCGTGCCCCTCCATGTCGATTGATGTAGAACATGGTGGAGGTATTGTCGGTATTGATCCTGACTACTTTGCCGTGAAGGTATTTCCGAAAATGTCTGCACGCATTGAACGCTGCTCTGAACTACAGTATGTTTATGTGCAGTGTCTGTTCTGCGAGGGACCATAGCCCTTGCGTCTCCTTGCTGCCAATGTGCGCTCCCCATCCTATGTGGGAGGCGTCGGTTGTAAGAAAAATGGAAATTTGTGGTTGGTAGAAGGGCACCCCCACTAGCAGGTTCTTGGGATCTGCCCACCACGCTAGCGACTTCCGTACCTCTGTCATGGGCGATACTACCCTGTGGATGGTATGGGCTGCTGGTTTGTAAACGCTCGCCAGCCAATGCTGCAGGCTTCACATATGTAACCTGGCATTCTGTACCACAAACGTGGCAGCTGCCATGTGCCCCAACAGTTGCAAGCATGTTAGGATCAGCACCGCGGGGCTGTACATCATGACTTGCACCAAGGATTTGATGGTGCGGAAGCGGGAGTCGGGCAGGTATACTCTTGATGCGATAGAGTTTATGCATGCCCCTATGAACTCTATATCTTGCATGGGTTCAGTCTTTGACTTTGCAAGGTTGATAACTAGGCCCAGCGGAAGTAAACATGTTCGCGGTGACGCGTATCATGTGTAGGACCTCTGCCTTTGAGGCCCCTTTCAGTAGACAGTCGTCCAGATATGGAAAAATAAACATGCCCTGACTGTGCAGGTAAGCTGATACCACTACCAGGGTTTTGGTAAAGACTCTGGGTACCGAGGATAGGCCGAACGGAAGAACCCTGTATTGGAAATGCTCCCCGCCGACCGTGAAGCGGAAGAAGCGTCTGTGTGCCGGGTGGATTATTATATGAAAGGAAGCATCTTGTAAGTCGAGGGCTGCAAACCAGTCTCCATCGTCCAGTGCCGTAAGTATGGAGGCAACTGTAATCATCCGGAAGCGCTGCTTGCGCAAGTATCGGTTGAGGCCCTGTAGGTCCAAAATTGGCCTCCAGCCTCCTGTTTTCTTCTCTGTTAGGAAGTAATGTGAGTAAAAACCTTTCCCTTGGAATTGTTCCGGTACTCTTTCCACCGCCTCTATGAACATGAGGCGATCTACCTCCTGCTTCAGCCTCGCCTCGTGAGAAGGGTCCCTGAGAAGAGGCCGGGTGGGAGGTTTCGTTGGTGGTACTGACTGGAAGGGGATTGTGTAACCCGTGGCTATAATTTCCAGCATCCATTTGTCTGTTGTGATATTTTGCCACTGGGAGTAGAACGGTTTGAGGAGATGATGGAACATGAGGTGAGAGTGGCATTGAGCGATGGTGTTGATAGTGCAGTCCTCGACATACCCGTCAAACTTGCTGCCTCTCGGCTTGCCCCAAGGTTGTGCGACTTTGTTGAGAACGTCGCCTGGGGGCCCTGTACTGTTGCTGCTGTTGATGGCGCCCTTGGTCATAGCCTCGCTGATATTGTGCACGTTGTGGTTGGTAAGCGTAGTGCCTTTGCTGAGGATAGAATTTCTTTTTCTTGTATGGGGGAGTATAAATACCCAAGGTCTTAAGTGTGGCCCTCGAATCTTTGCTAGAGTGGAGGACTGAGTCGGTTGAGTCTGCAAACAGCTTTTGCTTGTCGAAGGGAAGATCCACGATCTTCGCCTGTAGATCTCTAGGAATACCAGACGTCTGGAGCCAGGATTCCCTACGCATTACCACTGCTGCGGCTGTTGAGCGTGCCGCTGTGTCCGCCACGTACAGGGCAATCTGCACTCCCCTTCGCGAGGCCGCGTAGCCCTCCTGGACAATTGCCTTTAACACTGGCTTCTTGTCCTCCAGGAGGGAATCCATGAGAGAGGTGAGTCTAGAGTAATTGTCAAAGTTATGGTTTGATAAATGTGCTGTGCAGTCTGCCATTCTCAGTAATAAGGTAGAGGAGGAGTAGACCTTCCTGCCGAACAGCTCAAATTTCTTAGCATCTTTATCTGACCCCCCGATTTGTACTGAGGCATCTTCGACCTCTGCTGGGACGATTCGACCACCAAAGAATTGGGTTGTGGGTGGCTAAACAGGAATTCCATGCCCTTGGCTGGGACGAAGTATTTCTTATCTGCCCTTTTATTCGTAGGCGGAATAGAGGCTGGAGTCTGCCATATGTTAGTGGCTGACTCCATAATGGCTTCGTCCAGCGGGATAGCGATTTTAGAAGAAGCCGGGGGTCTCAAATTTTTCAGGAGTTTATGATGCTTCTCCAGCACCTCTGCTATTTGAATGTCCTGCGTGTATGCTACTCTTTTGAACAGCTCTTGGAATTGTTTAAGGTCATCCGGAAGGGAGACATCCCCAGGGACAATTGCCTCATCTGGTGAGGATGAGGAAGAGCCGCTGGGATAAACCTCCCCCAAGTCCTCTGGCTCCCAAGTTCGCTGGTATGCTTGCTCCTTCATGGGATGTGAAGGAAAGTCTCGGGACTCTGAACCTAATTCCCCCTGGGACAGCTGCGTTCCTCTCCCAGAGCGAGAGTGTACACAGGGGTATTGGCGAGGAGTGGGAGGGGATCTGCCCCTGGATCTAGACCTCTGATGTCGGTGTTCAGTATGATGAGGACAGCCATAAAAACATGGACAAGGGCCCGGTGATGGAGACCTGGACCACGATCGGAGAGTGTACCCATGATGTCTGGGAGAGCGGGATCTCCGTGACGACATTGATAACGGTGAAGCTGGTTTGTGATAGTACTCATAGGGATCCATGCCCAAAAAGAGTGAAGGTGGCCTAAGCCAAGGCGAAGGTGGTTGGAGGAACAGAGAGGGAGGTCCGAAATAGGCCGGTGGAGTTGCCGCCCGACGACGCGGCGTGTGTATCTCGCTGGGGGGGGCGCGGGCTGGGTGATAAGGGCATCGCAGCCATGTCTGGAGATGGACTGAGGTGTTGGGTTTTAGCTCTATCGCTCCCCCGCCCTTGCAGGGTGGGCGCCACCCCCTCTTGGGCTGGGGATCTCGGCCCCACTGTCGGTGCTGCGCTCGGTACTGTCATAAGCGGTGCCGCACGGGTAGCTTCCTCCGGCACCGCTGGGCCCCGTGCTGGGTGCCCCGCTGCCATCGGTGCCGTGAGAGTTGGTGCCGCGTGAGGCGGTGCCGCCGATTCCAGCGTTTGCCACGCTGGCACCCACGGCGCCCTCAGTGCTGACTGCTGAACAGCCAGAGGCCCGGCCCCGGCCACATGCGCAACCCTGCTGCCGCTTTCATCAGCCCACGGCTCAGGGCTCTGCATTCCACTCATCCTGCTCGCTGAATCCGCCGGCAAGGATCAAGCCGGGGAGAGTTTCTTCTTCTTTTGCACAGAGGGGGTCAAAGAAGCCACCTTCCTTTTATGCGACCCAGAGGGCCCTTCTGTGTGAGACTTCTCTAGCGGCTCAGGCTGAAGGGCCTTATCAAACAAGATCATTTTGAGCCTCATCTCTCTGTCCTTACTGGCCCTGGCTGTAAGCTTAGTGCAGTGCGAACACTTCTGGGTAACATGGGACTCCCCCAGGCAATGAATGCACTTACTATGCCCATCAGAGGCCGGCATAGCCTCGCGGCATGACTCACACTTCTTAAACCCTGAGGAGGACATCGCGGTGAGTCTTTACTGTTAATAGGGTAGTTAGCCGCTAATCAGTGCATTCTACAACCCAAATAACATTCACGGCCTTCAGGGTAGCGGACGGCTTAACCAGCCTTCTTTGTCCGCTCCTCTTCCCTCCGTTCCTCTTCTAAGAACATAAGAACATAAGAACATAAGAATGGCCATACTGGGTCAGACCAAAGGTCCATCGAGCCCAGCATCCCATCTGCCGACGGTGGCCAATGCCAGGTGCCGCAGAGAAGGAGAACAGAAGACAATGATCAAGAGATTTATGTCCTGCCATCCAACTCCTGCCCTTGTTATGAAGGCTAGGGCACCATACTTTATCCCTGGCTAATAGCCATTTATGGACCTAACCTGCAAAAATTTATCAAGCTCTTTTTTAAACCCTAAAAGAGTCCTGGCCTTCACAGCCTCCTCGGGCAAGGAGTTCCACAGGTTGACTGTGCGCTGTGTGAAGAAAAATTTCCTTTTATTAGTTTTGAACCTACTACCCATCAATTTCATTTGGTGTCCCCTAGTTCTTGTATTATGGGAAAAGGTAAATAATTTTTCTATATTCACTTTCTCCACACCATTCAAGATTTTATATACCTCTATCATATCGCCCCTCAATCGCCTTTTTTCCAAACTGAAAAGTCCCAGTCTCTCTAGCCTCTCCCCATATGGGACCCTTTCCAAGCCCCTAATCATCTTAGTCGCCCTTTTCTGAACCTTTTCTAATGCCAATATATCTTTTTTTGAGGTGAGGAGACCACATCTGCACGCAGTACTCGAGATGTGGGCGTACCATAGTTTTATATAGGGGAAGTATGATCTCTTTTGTCTTATTATCTATCCCTTTTTTAATAATTCCTAACATCCTATTTGCCTTACTAACTGCTGCTGCACACTGCATGGATGTCTTCAGAGAACTATCCACTATAACTCCAAGATCCCTTTCCTGATCTGTCGTAGCTAAATTTGACCCCATCATGTAGTACGTGTAATTTGGGTTATTTTTTCCAACGTGCATTACCTTACACTTACCCACATTAAATTTCATTTGCCATTTTGCTGCCCAATCACTCAGTTTGCTGAGATCTTTTTGTAGTTCTTCACAATCCCTTTTGGTTTTGACTGTCCTGAACAACTTGGTGTCATCTGCAAACTTTGCCACCTCACTGCTTACCTTATTTTCTAGATCATTGATGAACAAGTTGAACAGGATCGGTCCCAGGACTGACCCCTGGGGAACACCACTAGTTACCCTCCTCCATTGTGAAAATTTACCATTTATTCCCACCCTTTGTTTTCTGTCTTTTAACCAATTCCCGATCCATGAAAGGACCTTTCCTCCTATCCCATGACCGCCTAATTTACATAAAAGCCTTTGGTGTGGGACCGTGTCAAAGGCCTTCTGGAAATCTAGGTATATTATGTCCACTGGGTGCCCCTTGTCCGCATGTTTATTAACCCCTTCAAAGAATTCTAGTAGATTAGTTAGACACGACTTCCCTCTGCAGAAACCATGCTGACTTTTGCCCAACAATTCGTGCTCTTCTACGTGCCTTGCAATTTTACTCTTTACTAGTGTTTCTACTAATTTGCCTGGTACTGATGTTAAACTTATCGGTCTATAATTGCCAGGATCTCCTCTAGAGCCTTTTTTAAATATTGGTGTTATATTGGCCGTCTTCCAGTCATTTGGTACCAAAGTGGATTTAAAGGATAGGTTACAAACCACTGTTAATAACTCCGCAATTTCACATTTGAGTTCTTTCAGAACCCTTGGGTGAATGCCGTCCGGTCCTGGAGACTTGTTACTATTCAGCTTATCAATTAATTCCAAAACCTCCTCTAATGTCACTTCAATCTGAGTGAGTTCCTCAGATTTGTCACCTAAAAAGGCTGGCTCAGATTTAGGAACCTCTGTAACATCCTCAGCCGTGAAGACTGAAGCAAAGAAATAATTTAATCGCTCCGCAATGGCACTGTCTTCCCTGATCGCTCCTTTTATATCTTTATCATCCAAGGGCCCCACTGCTTTTTTAGCAGGCTTCCTGCTTCTAATGTATTTAAAAAACATTTTACTATCGTTTTTTGAATTTTTGGCTAGCTGTTCCTCAAACTCTTTTTTGGCTTTTCTCACTACATTATGACACTTAATTTGGGAGTGTTTATGTTCCTTTCTATTTTCCTCACTAGGATTTGACTTCCACTTTTTAAAAGCTGCCCTTTTCTCTCTCACTGCCTTTTTAACATGGCTGTTTAGCCATGGTGGTTCTTTGTTAGGTCTCTTACTGTGTTTTTTTATTTGGGGTATACATTTAAGTTGGGCCTCTAGTATGGTGTCTTTAAACAGTTTCCATGCAGCTTCCAGGGATTTTAGTTTAATTACTCTACCTTTTAGTTTCTGTTTAACTAGCTTCCTCATTTTAGTGTAATTCTCCTTTTTGAAATTAAATGCCAGAGTGTTTGACCGCTGCGGTGTTCTTCCCAACACAGGAATATTAAAAGTTATTATATTGTGGTCACTATTTCCAAGCAGTCCAGTAACAGTTACCTCTTGGACCAGATCCTGCGTTCCAGTCAAGACTAGATCGAGAATCGACTCTCCCCTTGTGGGTTCCTGTACTAGCTGCTCCAAGAAGCAGTCATTTAAGGCATCAAGAAATTTAATCTCTGAATCCCGTCCTGAGGTGACATGCACCCAATCAATATGGGGATAATTGAAATCTCCTATTATTACTGTGTTTTTTATTTTGATAGCCTCTCTAATCTCCCTTATCATTTCAGCATCACTATCACTGTCCTGGTTAGGTGGTCGGTAATATATTCCTAATGCCATATTCATATTAGAGGAATGAATTGTTATCCATAATGATTCTATGGAACATTTTGATTCCTTTAGGATTTTTACTTCATTTGATTCTATATTATCCTTCACATATAGTACCACTCCGCCACCCGCACGACCTGTTCTGTCTTTCCGATATAATTTATATCCCGGTATGACAGTGTCCCACTGATTGTCCTCATTCCACCATGTTTCTGAGATGCCTATTATGTCAACTTCCTCCTTTGATATGAGGTACTCCAGTTCACCCATCTTATTAGACAGACTCCTAGCATTAGTGTAAAAGCATGTTAGAAAACTACCACTATTTATATGTCCGCCTTTCACAGACGCGTTGGATTTTTTTATGCACGATTGTTTCACATCTGATCTTGCCCATATATTATTTCCCACGTTCCCTATCTGACTAACTTCTAGGGAATCCCTATCTATGGAGCCTCATGTAAGAGAAGTCTCCGTCCGATCCAGGTGCTCCCCCGCACCAATCGGCTTTCCCCCACCTCTTAGTTTAAAAACTGCTCTACGACCTTTTTAATGTTTAATGCCAGCAGTCTGGATCCACCTTGATTTAGGTGGAGCCCATCATTCCTGTATAGGCTCCCCCTACCCCAAAAGTGTCCCCAGTTCCTAATAAATCTAAACCCCTCTTCCCTACACCATCGTCTCATCCACGCATTGAGACTCTGAAGTTCTGCCTGTCTATCTGGCCCTGCGCGTGGAACTGGAAGCATTTCAGAGAATGCCACCAAAGATGTTCTGGATTTCAGCCTCTTTCCTAGTAACCTAAATTTGGCCTCCAGAACATCTCTTCTGCCCTTCCCTATGTCATTGGTACCAACATGTACCACGACCACCGGCTCCTCCGCAGCACTGCCCATAAGTCTGTCTAGATGCCTCGAGAGATCCGCAACCTTCGCACCAGGCAGGCAAGTCACCATACGGTTCTCCCGGTCATCACAAACCCAACTATCTATATTTCTAATGATCGAATCCCCCACTACTAAAACCTGCTTCTTCCTAACAGCTGGCGCTCCCTCCCCCGGAGAAGTATCCTCGGCGCGAGAGGATACAACAGCACCCTCTGGAAGGAGGGTCCCAACTATGGGATGGTTTCCCTCTGCTCCCCTTGACTGCTCTCCTTCCCTGAGCCTTTCATCCTCCGTAACAGCATCAGGACTGTCAGATTGGAGGTGGGACAGCCCTACTATGTCCCGGAAAGTCTCATCCACAAACACCTCTGCCTTCCTTAGCTCCTCCAGTTCAGCCACCCTGGCCTCCAAAGCACGCACTCGGTCTCTGAGGGCCAGGAGCTACTTGCATCAAGCGCACACATACGCCACCCGCCCACAGGGTAGGTAGTCATACATACTGCACTCGACACAATAAACAGGATAGCCCCCACTCTGCTGCTGGGCTTCTGCCTCCATTTCCTACTCTAGTTATATATGAGGGTTAATTAAATGTTTCAGATAGAGGTTGTTATAAAGGATTTAGTTTAAGGGCAATAGAAGTCACTGACTCCCTCCAAGCTCCCCCTCTCAACTCCCCTCTCAAAACTCCCTCCTGTTAGCACGCACCCTGTTCGCGAGCACCCGGTCGCAAAGCTCACTGGTCGCTTACTAGCAGGGTTTAAGTGCTCGGCCTCCCTGATAGCTCCTCCCTCTGCCAACAGCTCAGCCAATCAGCACACGGTGTTTCAATTCAAACCTAATCAGCTTCCAACTGCCTGCCTGCCTGCCTGCCTGAGCACACGGCCTTTCAAACAAACAAACACTCAGCTCAGCACTCCAAACAAACAAACTCCAAACAAACAAACTCCAAACAAACAAACACACAAGCCCAAAACCTCCAAATATAAGCAGCCACTTACCCCAAGGTGCTTTAGTTTGCTCCTTCCTTCTCCTCCTCCAGGAGAGCCTCTCAAAACTCCCTCCTGTTAGCACGCACCCTGTTCGCGAGCACCCGGTCGCAAAGCAGCACCCAGTCGCAAACTATCTTACTATTTTGTACGTTTTTTTTTTTTGCTTCTTTTTTTTTTTGTATAATAGTAAAAACAACGAGCTAACAAGTAAAAACAACTATCTTATCTGTCTCAGGCTTTAGAGCCAGAGCGGATTCCATCTGCAGCCATTGGCGGTTGAGAAGGAACTAGCGGGGACCGGATCGCGCACATGACTGAGGGCGCGCAAGGGAGCAGCGTGCATTGGCGCATGCACGATCCAGAGGAAACTGCTAGAAGAATTCCGATCTGCGGCGCCGGGCGAGCCCAACACCTACTGTGGAGCACCCACGGGGACCACTTAAAGAAGAACAAATGTGCCTTATGAGGTATGATTTAAAAATTAACACTCCACTGGTCAGTAATATCATTGCCAAGCATATATAACAAAGTTGTATGTGAAATTAAAAATACTCACCAATATTATGTTTTAACGTCTGGGTCTAAAATGTATTTAAACAAGATAGATTAGGTGAACCTGATAAATAGGTTTTCTTAAGTCAAAGGAAAGAGGCCAACAACTCAAACCAGACATGACCTAAATCTAATGCTATTTATTTGTGTTGGAGGTTGCATAGTAACAACCACCGACAGGGGAAGAATCAGTCTGAGGCTCAATCTTCCAGACCTCATGGCTCCTTTACTCAACATTAACTAATACTTACTCTGCTGCCTCAATATCCTGTCAGCAGTTAAGGAATGAAGGAAAGGGTCATGGGGTGCACTCTTGAGCCCCTCTTCCTGCAGTCTGTCCCCTGTGGAGACTCTGCTCCAAGAGTCTTGCACATCTCTTTCCTACTTCGGTTTTAATTATTCTAATCACATCCAGGCAAATGTTGTAAAGACACACAATCACACATGGCACAGTAAGGTCTGATACTAAATGTACAGGTTTCAGTATCGTACCATTTCCATAATAGCTGAATTTCCTGTAATTTTCAGCACTATAAAATTATACCTATATATATTAGGCCAGATCCTTAGCATTGAAGGTAGAGCCTGAATTCATATGTTTTGATAAAAGTGGGCATGAAGGAAAAAGTTAGAGAACGCATGCCCCAGTGTATGTCTCTGTTTTCTATGATATACTGAAAACTTTAAAATGCAAGCTCACACTTTTAACATTTAGGAATCTTCTTGGTTCTACTTACAGGTTAAGGCCCATGGGGCTCTATAGTGTTTAATTTGGGTCTTTAGCAGTCAGTGTGCCAACAGTGAGCCTAGAACAAGGTGGGGTCGTTTATGTTACTCTGCCTTAGAGAGCAACCTGATCTCTCTCTGTTTTTAGTTCTTGTGCATTAGGGTTCTGGAATTTAAGAAACACTGTGGTGTTACACTGTAACCTTCCAAAGAGAGTATTTTATAGTTTTATCTAATTTCTCTGTTACTAAGTTGTAAACATGCTGGCTGTGTCTACACGTGCACGCTACTTCGAAGTAGCGGCGCCAACTTCGAAATAGCACCCATCACGGCTACACGTGTTCAGCGCTATTTCGAAGTTGAAATCGACGTTAGGTGGCGAGACGTCAAAGTCGCTAACCCCATGAGGGGATGGGAATAGCACCCTACTTCGAAGCTGAACATCGAAGTAGGGCACGTGTGGACGATCTGAGTCCCGCACCATCGAAATAGTTTGGTCCGCCATGGCGGCCATCAGCTGAGGGGTTGAGAGACACTCTCTCTCCAGCCCCTGCGGGGCTCTATGGTCATCGTGTGCGGCAGCCCTTAGCCCAGGGCTTCTGGCTGCTGCTGCCGCAGCTGGGGATCCATGCTGCATGCACAGGGTCTGCAACCAGTTGTCGGCTCTGTGGATCTTGTGTTGTTTAGTGCAACTGTGTCTGGGAGGGGCCCTTTAAGGGAGCAGCTTGATGTTGAGTCCACCCTGTGACCCTGTCTGCAGCTGTTCCTGGCACCCTTATTTCGATGTGTGCTACTCTGGCGTGTAGACGTCCCCTCCCAGTGCCTATTTCGATGTAGTGCTGCCCAACGTCGAAGTTGAATGTCGACATTGCCAGCCCTGGAGGACATATAAGCTGTGTCTACACGTGCACGCGACTTCGAAGTAG
The DNA here is from genome assembly GCF_033958435.1 of Carettochelys insculpta. NCBI lineage: Eukaryota > Metazoa > Chordata > Testudines > Carettochelyidae > Carettochelys > Carettochelys insculpta. The sequence goes on along the minus strand of NC_134139.1, from coordinate 86,549,599 downwards.
TGGCACTAACATCGAAATAGCGCCCGTCGCGGCTACACACGTCGGGCGCTATTTCGAAGTTAACTTCGACGTTAGGCGGCGAGACGTCGAAGTCGCTAACCTCATGAGGGGATCGGAATAGCGCCCTACTTCGACGTTCAACGTCAAAGTAGGGACCGTGTAGACGATCCACGTCCCGCAACGTCGAAATTGTGGGGTCCTCCATGGCAGCCATCAGCTGGGGGGTTGAGAGACGCTGTCTCTCCAGCCCGTGCGGGGCTCTATGGTCACCGTGGGCAGCAGCCCTTAGCCCAGGGCTTCTGGCTGCTGCTGCTGCAGCGGGGGATTCATGCTGCATGCACAGGGTCTGCAACTCGTTGTCGGCTCTGTGTATCTTGTGCTGTTTAGTGCAAGTGTGTCTGGGAGGGGCCCTTTAAGGGAGCGGCTGGCTGTTGAGTCCACCCTGTGACCCTGTCTGCAGCTGTGCCTGGCACCCTTATTTCGATGTGTGCTACTGTGGCGTGTAGACGTTCCCTCGCTGAGCCTATTTTGATGTGGTGCTGCGCAACGTCGATGTTGAACATCGACGTTGCCAGCCCTGGAGGACGTGTAGACGTTATTCATTGAAATAGCCTATTTTGATGTCGCCACATCGAAATAGGCTACTTCGATGTAGGCTTCACGTGTAGACGTAGTCATAGACGTTATTCATCAAAATAGACTATCTATTTCGATGTCGCTACATCGAAATAAGCTATTTCGATGTAGCGTGCACGTGTAGACGTAGCCAATGTTCTCTAGCTGGGCTGAAGCCAGTGCACATCCCAAGGCAGCCCCCCATTACTGGGACAGGTAAGAGAACCTATTTGTCTCACTGCAAGAAAGGATCATAGAGCCCATGATGAGGGTTAGCAGAAATGGAATACCACCAGCGAAATACCACTGCTATTTCAAGCACACTGTTTAGCTGCAGGGTTGCTATTTTGGGATACAAATGTATCCCGAAATAGCAACCACAGTGTAGGCATAGCCTCTGTGCTTAATGTGTATTCTGCTTACTTGGTAATTGTCAATAAATACAGAATAAGAATATTATTGAGTAAGGCTTTTTCAGAGGCAAAGATCCTGCAGACCTGCAGACAGTTATGACCTGAGCCCTAGGAACTGGGTAAAGCTGGGTGTTTTCAATGAACAGGGTTGCACCTTGAGCCCCAGGAAGTGGGTAAAGGGGTGTGTGTGTCCCTGAAGTGTGGAAGAAATTAGTGCAGTAACAGTATGGTGCTCCAAGGCTGTTGGGGGTGACGAGTCAGCCTGCAGGCAGAAGCAGAAGGAAGTCCAGGAAAGAGCAGGAAGGGATATTAGAAATATGTGAGGGAGATAAATACACATAATGAGACTGGAAGTGAATTAACAAAGGTATTGGGAAGATGGCACAGACACAAGGAGGAAGAAGCTGATGGCGGAACAGAAGAAATTTAAAAGTGTGCAGAGTGAATGTGAATCAGGAAATGAAGTACTGAAATGGGGATGTGTGTACAGAAACAGACTGATGGACAGGTCACACAAACTTTGTCTCAGTGTTCCAAATGTAAAATGGGGATAGTTATGTTTGCCAGACATGTCTTGCAAAGACTACTTTCAGACGCCAGCTAAAAAGTGATAAACACAAGTGTTAACCTTACATTCAGTCTACTATAATTATAATACTTATAAATCATAGTACTGAAGATTACATCAAGTTCTTTGTTCCTGTTTAACATTCTGGTAAACAGTCAAAAGCTGGAGGGACAAATAAAATTTTTATATGTTACTTTACACTTTGACCTGTGCTGATAACTGAACGAAACTCATAAATATAATATTAAAAATCAGCTATCAGAGAGGTAGCCGTGTTAGTCTGTATCTTCCAGAACAACAAGAAGCCCTGTGGCACCTTATAGACTAACAGAGATTTTGGAGCATAAGCTTTCGTGGGCAAAGACCTGCTTTGTCAGATGAATCTGACGAAGCGGGTCTTTGCCCACGAAAGCTTATACTCCAAAATATCTGTTACTCTATAAGGTGCCACAGGACTTCTTGTGCTCAAAAATCAACTAATTACTCTTGGCCCCAAAATTAAATACTGAACTGTAAAAATGGAAGACAGTCACTAATTAAACTGACTTCTTACAGCTGGTGTTATCATCCTCATTCATTCATTTAGCTCCTAGGTTTGCTCTTGAAGTCTCAGAATTTTTGTCAAATATGAAGGTATATATTAATGATCAATGCTGGGAGATAAAGTAACTGGTTACCTCATTTGCTTTATTGTACCCAGCTGTTAGCACTTCATTCTTTCTTAAGTCATCATAAAAATTAAAGATTTACAGTAAGAATGTATAATGGTAAAAGCATTTAAGAGGCCTCTCAATTATTCATCACTTTGGCTACATCTACACTCCATTCTGCTTTCAGGAGCAGAATGCAAATGTGAAAGATCAAAAATGCAAATAATGTGCAGCTTTACATATCTCATGCCTCATTTGCATATTCTAGGGGAATCATGCTTCCAGTGGAGGCTTTTCTGGAAGCAAAAACAACTATGCAGATGGGGTTCTTTCGAAAACAAACCCCATTTTCAAAAGAACCCTTCTTCTCATTTTGTTTCAGGAAGAAGAGTTCTTTCGAAAACGGGGCTTGTTTTTGAAGGAACCCCATTTACCTGGCTGTTTTTGCTTCTGGAAAAGACTCTTCCAGAAGTGCACTCATGATAATATGCAAATGAAGCATAAAATACGTTAATCCATACTTCATTTGCATTTTTGATCTCGCTCATTTGCATTCCGCTTCTGAATGTGGAATGTAGCATAGATTTAGTCTTTCTGTAGAAGTCCTTATCTCCTTTTAACTCTGACATTTTCATAGTTTAATATATTTAAGGGTGGTTTACATTCAAAAGAAAAACAATGAATACCATCTTTTGTCCTAGAGATTGGATGTAAAAATAGAGTAATTTTAATGGTCACATAAATGGGGGTAATTTAGGTTGCAGACAAATTTGTGTTGGAAGTGGCAGTGAATAGCTGAATAACCTAACACACCACTTAGAAAAGTAGTACCAGGTGAGTGATAAGCAGGTGTCAGGATAGTCTCTGTAACTGGAGGAACAAAGTGAGGATTTGAATACAATACTTCCTTATTAAAAATGATCGATGAAACCAGAGCAATCCAGTGATTCACAGAAAAGTCTGACACTGTTTAAGGGACAAACTACATAAGATATTTTTTTTCCACACAATTTTGTCAATGTTTATCTTTATAGTCGATCAGAGCTGTAAAAGGCCCAAAAGGAAGTTGAGGCCTCAAAATTATATAGCGCTATGTATATAAATATGTTGCCTACCATCAGGGACACGCAAACTGTGATTTGTTACATGTACTTATGTGAGCCCAAAGGAGATGTAAGCCTGTTTTCTTTGTACAGTAAAAGCATGATTATCTGGCATTCCTGTGGAACAGAGACTGCCAGATAATCAAACCTTCTGGTTATGTGAACGCCAGCCCCGCTCCTGTTGGAAGGGTAGCTGGCCCTAATCAGGATCCCAGCCCCCCTGGTGATGGCAGGGCAGCCACCATACAGCCACAGGCCAATCTGCCCTAGAAGCCACAGTGCTTGATAACAGAACTTGCAGGTTATCCAAATGCCAGAAAACACAGCTTTTATAGTACTGTAGATTTAAATGAAGAGGAGGCTCCCTGAAGGGATAGCTGTGATGAAACTGCCACTGTGTGTCTTAGATGCAGAAGTTTACAGAGTGAGGGACTGTGTTGCTTCTCTCATGGAAACATAAATGTTATCTAGGCCAGTGGTTCCAAACCTTTCTCACTAGTGCAGCTCTCAAATCATGCCCTGCCCCCCAACTATTCACAGACCCCCCCCCCAAAGCCAATTCTGTTTTCTATGATAATTTTTGTTTATCTTGTTTTTTCACTGACCCTCTGCAATATCCTCGCATGCCCCCAGAGGCCACACAGCCAAGGTTGGGAACCACTGATCTAGGCTGAAAAATATGTTTTGGTCTCTGAGTATGGGAGAACATCACACAAACTAGCTGAGAAAAACAAAAACATTTTTGTCAACTTTTAAACTTGAAATCAAATGGCACTTTTTAAGGTGTCACCTTCATAAACACAGCCCCCCAAGATCTTTGCAGATCTCAAAACATCTACAGTATGAAAGGGCCTCTGCATTTTTCTCCTTCGATCCTCTATTGATATGCAGCCCTCTGAGAAGCAATGCTGTATGATGGCTGCAATGAGCATCCACCGGCTGTAGGTGGAATGGACGGGATTGAGACGGAAACAGGTATATGAATTATTTAGATCAGATTGGTACCAAACACAATTACTGCAATAGGATGAAATGAGATGTGTATGGAAAAAGATTACATGAAACACAAAATCAACATCACACCGTAGCTATTTTAAAACATCCAATGCTATGAATATCATAATGAACCAACTGCTTTGTTACTCAGTTCCTCCAGCACTTCTCAAGACGATTTGCAAGAACACTAAATACATCAAAGACAATCAAGATCAAAAAGGAAAGCTGGACAAGCACAAAAACATGCTCCTCTTCCTCAACAGTTCAAATCTTGTAAAAGGGAAAACATCATTTTTTCTCTTTAAGATGTATTGCCACTGTGAGTGACATTTTCATAGTGCTAATTAAGTACATCTCTTTATCTCAAAATGGGGAAATAGTTAATGAAAAGAGAAAGGATTTGATCCACTTAAATTCACCAATGTCACAGACCCCCCTATGTCGTATTCAGTCATGCAGAAAATCAGGACAGAATATATTTAGTTTAAATTTTCATGCAGCTATTAGCATTACAATACTACAGCTAAGACAATCACTTTTTATTTGGCTAAAATCATTGAGATGACATGAGTTTACAAAAAGATTTTTAATTTCTTAAACACATAAATGACAATTTAAAGTTTTTCATGTATAAATCTTCACCCAAATCCCATCTGCTCATAGGAATAAGGGGACTTCGAAGTAGCCTGGGTCCTTTTGAAAAGGAGCCCCATCTGGAAGTGCCGCAGCCACCCGCATGCTAATGAGGCGCTGAATATGTATTTCAGCGCTTCATTAGTAAACTTCGAAATGGCCATGCAAATGGCCATTTCGAAGTTTTTGGCTAGTGTAGACACGGCCTTTGATTCTCATCTTACATTGTATCCCTTTCTGTTCCACTGCGCTGCCATACAAAAACCTGATGCAACTCTAAATAAAAAGGTGTTTCCTTTGTAACACTAACAGAGAGATAGCCATGTTAGTCTATATTCTATCAAAACAAAAAGACAATCCAGTAGCACTTTAAAGACTGACAAAATAATTTATTAGGTGGGGAGCTTTCGTGGGACAGACCCACTTCTTCAGATCATAGCCATACATATTGAAATGTACAACGTTTACGACCTACATAATAAAAATGTGTTGCTAATGCAGTTAAAGGATGAGAAAATCACAAAATAGTGAAGAATTTTTATCATATTGTGTATATTACTAAAGGAATCTATTTTTAAAAAAAAGTCTGTTCTGGTCTGTTCTGTTAGTCTATCAGGTGCCACAAGACTTCTTGTTGTTCTCAAAGCTACAGACTAACACGGCTACTTCTCTTTTTCTTTTTTAACACTGTCGTCATTTTTTACACATTGCTGAAACAACCACTTTAAACCTTTCATCTAACACAGTCAAAGAACTGGGTTCAGTAGCCAAGAAAAAGGATTATTTTATTGTTACTGCTATTTCTGAGGACACTTTGGTTCTATTACATATAAGTAAATTTTACCTACTGTGAATATTCATATAACACATCACTAATGATCTAGCCATATGCAATAACAAGTCCTTTCTCTGTTTCCACCCTAAGACTCATATGTGTATTCACTTCTTGCAATGAATGAATTGATTCTCTGAAAGAATCCTATAGTAGTATATACAAGTTACAAGGGATTTTAAAACGAGCTACTGAAATTTGTCTTTTGAAATGAAAATAAATGAGGTAGAATGAGTTATAGAACACTTATTCCCCATGTTATGTAACTAATCTACCTCTCTTCCAAACCCTATCAAAAGTATCATTAATTTTTTCCATGTACTCCTGCTGGTCCCCAGGTACACCAGTCTGCCACATCAGCACCAGATTTGGAGAGTTTATCATTAGCTGGCTGGGTATAGATAAATTCTGCTGTTTCCTCTTTTCATTTCCCAAAGTTTAGGCCTTTTACAAACTACCAGGAATATATTTACAAGGCTGGTTCCTCTTAGGCTTCTAAAAAAAACACAAATAGCAAACTTGCCCTCCCCCATGAAAAAGGACAACTCTTCGGGGAACCAAGTTTAATGCAGGACATTAAGTAAACTGATGCTGTCATTAGTGCAAATGTCAAGTTCATTAAGGCAGATGTTTCAGCTGAAGATCGCTACACATTAAAATCTACAACAAATGTGCAGTGCATTCACCATTTGATTGTGTGTCTGCTTCAGTGCTCAAAAGAGTCAATCAAAACTGTTTCTTCATGTAATTACCACATTGTTATGTAACAAAGCTAGTTATTTTATTTAAACAGTCATAACAAATCCTGGTTCCAGGCTATTGCTGATCATTTTTATAAGCCCATTGAAATGTACAATGTTTATGAACTACATAATAAAAATGTGTTGCTAATGCAGTTAAAGGAAGAGAAAAATCAAAAAATAGTGAAGAATTTTTATCATATTGTATATATTACTACAGGAATCTCTTTATTTAAAAAAAAAACAGATGGTGTGACCAGGATAAATGATACTGACATCTAGGAGTACATGAATTCTAATTTCAGAGTCTTAGGTCAGAGAACCATAGATTAAGCCCATTTTCAAGAACAGTAATTTGCAATGCCCCCGCAGTTTTGTATCAAAGTCTTAAGAGTAAACTAGTTGATCAAAAATAAATTGCTGTAACAATGATTCCTAACAACACTGCATCTTAAAACGTACAAAAATTAGAGATGGATTCTGAGGAAAACAGTGGATTAAAGTCCCCCCTAAGCTTGAATTCTAAAATCTATAAAAGAAAATCTCGTGCAATGATTACTGACAATCTGAAACAGATTAACTAAAATGTCTACATAATACAGGAATTGCCTCCCTCTTATGACACAGTATATAGGGCTGTAATGGGATCCAGTAATGGGGTGGCTCTCACCTCTCCTGAGCAACCAGTTTGGACAAATGTGCAGTGTTGTTCCAAAGTCTCTTAGGCTATGTCTAAATGGCAGGCTTCTGTTGGAAGACTGGAGGTTTCTTGGCAGAAGTCTGCCACTTCAGGAGCATTCAGCCAACGTGTGTCCTCCTCATTCCACAAGGAAGAAGACATGTCTCGACAGAGGGGTTTTCCTGACATTTGGCCCCATGTGTATGGGCCAAATGTCGGGAAAGCCTCTCCCGACAGAACTGTCAGCAAATGTGCTGCACAATTCACATATCTTTTGCCAACAGTTCTCGGCAATCTAGACAAAGCAACAGACAACTCAGTCCTCCTGCCTAATCAAGAATGGTACACACAATAATCCCCTTCTGGGATAACTGTTCAAGAGGGATCCATCGTGGTACCCTCAGTAATGTCCCACCAAAGGCCAGTCCCCAATTCAGCAGGGAGTGGTGCCTCCAGATCTTCCCCTCCTGGGGGCAGAGTCCTCACCCTTAGACCAGGGCTTTATGAACATTCCACCAATACTTATCAGTATCTGTATAGTCTCTCACACCCCCTTCACATGGAGCTCTCTGACACGCTGCTTCAGCTCCAGCAACCAGTCAGAAAGGTTACTCACCGTAGTAACGGTGGTTCTTCGAGATGTGTCCCCGTGGGTGCTCCACATTAGGTGTCAGGCTCGCCCGGTGCCGCAGATCGGATCTTCCAAGCAGTTTCTGCCGGACTGCGCATGCGCCGGTGCGCGCCGCTCCCTTGCGCGCTCCTGGCCACATGCGCGATCCGGTCCCCGCCAGTTCCTTGACCAACCGCCTCGGATGCTCCTGCAAAACACTAAACAGAGATCCGAAGCGGGGAGGATGGGCGGGTAGTGGAGCACCACGGGGACACATCTCGAAGAACCACTGTTAGTACGGTGAGTAACCTTTCTTTCTTCTTCGAGTGTCCCCGTGGGTGCTCCACATTAGGTGACTACCCAGCAGTAACCCAAGATAGGAGGTGGGTAATCGGATTATGTGCAGCTTGTCCCCGAGAGGACTGCTGTCGAGAGATGGGTAGCCTCTTGGAATACCCTGTGAAGGGCATAATGTTTGGTGAAGGTGTCATAGGATGACCAGATCGCCGCTCTGCAAATCTCTTTTAGCGCAATGCCCTTGAAAAAGGCTGTTGATGCCGCCACCGCCCTAGTGGAATGAGCCCTGGGCGTGGCTAGCAAAGGAGTCTTTTTGAATTCGTGGCACATTTTTATGCAGGATACGATGTGCTTTGAGATTCTCTGCGAAGAGCGACCTCCTCCTTTCGATTTGGGAGCGAGAGAGACTAGGAGTCTATCTGTTTTCCGGAAGGACTTGGTCCTGTCTATATAGAAGGCTAGCGCCCTCCTCACGTCCAGGAGGTGTAGGCGCGCCTCTTTGTTAGAGTTATGAGGCTTTGGATAAAACAAGGGTAAAACAATAGGTTCGTTAATATGAAACTCCGAAGAAACTTGAGGAACAAAGGCTGGATGCAGCCGTAGGGTTACCGCCTCCTTGGAAAAAACAGTGCAGGGTGGCATTGCCATAACTGCCGCAAGCTCGCTCACCCTGCGAGCTGACGTGATTGCGAGAAGAAAGGTCGTCTTTATCGTAAGGAGGCGGAGGGAAACCGTGGCCAAAGGCTCAAATGGTGGTCCCCTTAGCGCATTAAGCACCAGGTCCAAGTTCCACGAAGGTGGAAGCGGTTTCCGAGGGGGGTATAGGTTTACCAACCCTTTGAGGAACCTGGTAACCATGGGATGGGCGAACACCGTGTGCCCTTCCTCTTCGTGTCTGAACGCCGAAATGGTGGCAAGGTGGACCTTTAACGAGGATAGTGAGAGTCCTCCTCTCTTGAGGTCCAGTAAATACTCTAATATTACAGGTATAGGCAACGAAAGGGGGGCTAGCTGTTTGGTAGAACACCATGCCGTGAAGCGAGTCCATTTCTGCTTGTAGGTCTTCCTGGTGGAAGTCCTCCTGCTACTTTCTAGGACTTGTTGCACTTCCTCCGTGCATGTGCTCTCTAGGGAGCTGAGCCATGGATTAACCACGCTTGTAGTCACAGGCCTTGGGGGTGCGGATGCACTATGGACCCCTGGGCTTGCGTGAACAGATCCGGCGCCACCGGAAGGGGCATCGGTGGATGGTCCGACATGCGCAGGAGTAGGGGGAACCATTGCTGTCGATCCCACGTTGGGACTATCAGGATCATTTGGGCTCCTTCCCTCCTGGCTTTCTGCAAGACTTTGTGGATCAGTACTATGGGAGGAAAAGCGTAAAGCAGGGGGCCCCTCCAGGAGATCGCGAATGCGTCCCCCAGGGACCCCCGTCCCAGTCCTGCCCTGGAGCAGTATCGTGGGCACTTCTTGTTGTGTTGAGTGGCAAACAGGTCTATCTGGGGAAAACCCCATGCGTGAAAAATCGGTCGTAGCAGATCGGGACGGATCTGCCACTCGTGCGTGAGTGCGAAACGCCTGCTCAGCTGGTCTGCCTTCACATTGTGAGCGCCTGGTAAGTACGAGGCTTTCAAGGTTATATTGTTGGCCATGCACCAGTTCCACAACCGGACTGCTTCCGCGCATAAGGCACGGGACCGAGCTCCTCCTTGCCGATTTATATAAAACATGGTGGAGGTATTGTCTGTACTGATCCCGACTACTTTGCCTTGTATATGGTCTCGAAAGTGTCTGCAGGCATTGAACACTGCTCTGAGCTCCAGTATATTTATGTGCAGTGACTGCTCCGTGGAGGACCACAGCCTTTGCGTCACCTCTTCGCCCATGTGTGCTCCCCACCCTATGAGGGAGGCATCTGTAGTAAGAAAAACCGATATTTGTGGTTGGTGGAAGGGTACCCCTGTTAGCAAGTTCTTGGGGTTTACCCACCATTGCAGGGATTTGCGCACCTCTGTTGTGGGCGACACCACCCTGTGAACGGTGTGTGCTGCCGGTTTGTATACGCTCGCCAGCCAGTGCTGCATGCTGCGCATGTGTAACCTGGTGTTCTGTACTACGAATGTCGCTGCTGCCATGTGGCCCAGCAGCTGTAAGCACGTCAGAACTGGCACCGTAGGGCTGAAGGTGATGACTTGCACGAGGGAGCTGATGGCCCGAAAGCATGTCTCTGGTAGATACACTCTCGCTGTAATAGAATTTATGCGTGCCCCTATGAACTCTATGTCCTGTGTGGGGTCTATCTTTGATTTTGCCAGATTGATAACCAGGCTAAGTGAAGAGAACGTGCCTGCTGTGACGCATATCATGCGTAGTACCTCCTCCTTCGAGGCCCCTTTGAGTAGGCAGTCGTCCAGATATGGGAATATAAATACCCCCTGTCTGTGCAGGTATCTGACACCACTGCCAAGGTCTTGGTGAAGACCCCGGGGGCCGAGGAGAGGCCAAACGGTAGGACCTTGTATTGAAAATGTTCTTTGCCTACCATGAACCGGAAGAATCGTCTGTGAGCCGGATGGATAGTTATGTGAAAATACGCGTCTTGTAAGTCGAGGGCTGCGAACCAATCTCCATCGTCTAGTGCTGTAAGGATGGAGGTGATTGTGATCATCCAAAAGCGTTGCTTGTGCAGGTACCGGTTGAGGCCTCGAAGATCTAAGATGGGCCTTCAGCCTCCTGTCTTTTTCTCCGTGAGGAAGTACCTCGACTAGAACCCTTTCCCTTGCAGTTGCTCTGGCACTCTTTCCACTGCCCCTATGAGCATGAGATGGTCTACCTCCTGCTTGAGCCTCGCTACGTGGGAGGCCTCCTGGAGGTGGGGCCTGGGTGGAGGTCGTGGCGGTGGGAGCGACTGGAAGGGGATCACGTACCCCGTGGCTATGATCTCCGGCACCCATTTGTCTGTGGTGATCCTTTGCCACTGGTCGTAGAATGGTCGGAGGCGATGGTGGAATAACCGCTTCGGATGACCTTGTGCGATGGTAGTGATGGCGCAGCCCTGGATCTGTGTGTCAAACTTGTGGCCTTTGGCCCTGCCCCGAGGACGCACGGCTCTGTTGGGAACGTCGCCTGGGAGTTCTGTACTGCTGGTGCTGTTGATGTCGCCCTTGCTCGTAACCCCTGTGGTACTGGGGACGCTGTTGCTGGTACTGGTACCGTCTTTGTTGAGGGTAGTACTTTTTCTTTCTGTATGGAGGGGTGTAAATCCCCAGGGTCCTAAGTGTGGCTCTCGAATCTTTACTGGAATGAAGGACTGAGTCAGTTGATTCAGCAAACAGCTTCTGCGAGTCGAAGGGAAGATCGACTATCTTTGCCTGCAGATCCCTCGTTATACCCGAAGTCTGGAGCCAGGACTCCCTTCACATCACCACTGCCATAGCTGTGGAGTGTGCTGCTGTGTCCGCAACATCCAGGGCAATCTGAACTCCCGTCCTCGAGGCTGCGTAGCCTTCTTGCACGATGCCCTTGAGCACCGGTTTCTTGTCCTCTGGAAGCGAGTCCATGAGGGAGGTTAACCTAGTGTAGTTGTCAAAATTATGGTTCGCTAGATGCGCTGCGTAATTTGCCATTCGCAACAGTAGAGTGGAGGAGGAGTAGACCTTTCTGCCGAACAGCTCTAGCTTCTTGGCATCTTTGTCTGTTCCCCCTGTCTTGAATTGAGATGTCTTTGATCTTTGTTGCGACAACTCCACCACCAAGGAATTTGGTTGTGGGTGGCTGAACAGGAACTCCATGCCCTTCGCCGGCACGAAGTATTTCTTATCCGCTCTCTTGTGGACAGGCGGAATAGTCGCGGGGGTCTGCCATATCATAGTGGCGGACTCCAAGATTGCTTCATCAAGCGGTATTGCTATTTTGGAGGAGGCCGGACGTCTCAGATTTTTGAGGAGCTTATGGTGTTTCTCTTGCACGTCTGCTGTCTGGATGCCTTGCGTGAAGGCCACCCTCTTAAACAGCTCTTGCAACTGTTTGAGATCGTCCGGAGGATGGACGTCCCCCGGGGCCGTAGCCTGGTCCGGGGAGGAGAGCGAGGAACCACTAGGGTACGCCTCTCTGGACCCTTCCGGTTCCTGTTGGTGATGGTACATCCGCTCGCTGGAAGCTTGCAAGGGAAAATCTCGGGGTTCCATAACCAGTTCCCCCTGAGATACTTGAGTCTCTGTCCCCGTTCGCAATTGCCCATGGGGATAAGGGACCGTCTGTGGGGATCTTTCCCTGGTAGATTGCCGGTGGTGTCTATGCCCCGCGTGATAGGGGCCACCATGGCAGCATGGGCACTGTTCTTGGGAAGGTGACCTAGACCACTCCCTTGGTGCATACCCTCTGCGTCTGGGGGAGCGAGATCGTCGAGAGACCTGCGACACTGGAGAGAGCGATTTGTGATAGTACTCCAGCGGCTCAAACCCCAGGAAGGGTGAAGGTGGTCCCAGCCAGGGCGAGGCTGGTTGTAAAAATGGAGACGGGGGCTCCGGGTAGGCTAGGGGGGACCCCTGCCTTCTAGTTGGAGTCTGCAGCATGAGCGGAGGGCTGAGAGAAAGCAACTCTGCAGCCCTGTCTGGAGAGGGGCTGCGGTGCCTTGTTTTGTGTGCAGCCTTCCCCCTCCCTTGAGGGGGTAGCTCCGCCCCCTGACGTGTAGGGGATCTCGGCCCCGTCCGCGCCGTCCTCGGCACGCTTATGGGCGGTGCCGCATGGGCGGTGTCCTCCGGTGCCTGCAGGCTGCGCGTCTGCGCGCTCTGCACTGCCGGTTCCCCAGGGGTTGGTGCCGCTGCTTGCGGTGCCACCGGTACCGGCGCTTGTTTAGCCGCCGCCCTGCCTGCGGTGCGGGGCGGCTGTTTGATTACCGGAGGCTGAGCCGCCTCCACGTTGCTCTCCGTGCCGCCGCCGATCAGCTGTTGCTGCGGCTGGGGGCTGTGCGCTCCTCCCGTCCCGCTCGCTGTTGCTGCTGGCAGGGATCGGGCTGGGGAGACTTTCCTCTGTTTTTGCGCTGATGGGGTGAGGGAGGCAGCTTTCCTTTTATGGGCCCCGGAGGGTCCCTCCTGCTGCGGCAGCTCTGGCACGTCTGGCTGGAGGGCCTTGTCGAAGAGCAGCATTTTAAGCCGCATCTCCCTGTCCTTCCTTGCTCTGGCTGTTAATTTTGCACAGAAGGAGCATTTCTGCGTGACATGGGACTCCCCAAGGCACCTTATGCAGTGACTGTGCCCATCAGATGCTGGCATTGCCTCTTGGCAAGACTCACATTTCTTGAATCCTGAAGAGGACATTGTTGGTGAGTCTTTCAGTTGTTAATGGGGTACTTAGCACCTTCTCTGTGCTGTTTTCTCCCTCTCCGATAGCCTGCCTAGGCTCCTGGCCTCCGGTGCTCCGCTTGTTACTAGGACTGGACTGAATGCCGTCCTGCTTGTTGTTTCTTGGTTTGTTTTTTTTTTTGAAAATAACAACTGGCTAACTTAACAGTAGACTCAGAACTTGAAAACTTTAAAGAAAAACAGTTAAAACCATTGAATACGCTAACTTGGCCGTAGCCTAGTCGGATTCCGTCTGCAGCCGACGGCGGTTAAGAGGAACTGGCGGGGACCGGATCGCGCACGTGGCCAGGAGCGCGCAAAGGAGCGGCGCGCACCGGCGCATGCGCGGTCCAGCAGAAACTGCTTGGAAGATCCGATTTGTGGCGCCGGGCGAGCCCAACACCTCATGTGGAGCACCCACAGGGACACTCGAAGAAGAACCATAGGTTCTCTCTCCTGGAGGGTTCCCACCACATTCAGCTGGCTATAGTCCTGAAGCTCTTCTTATAGGGCCTTCTTGGCCTCCAACTGACCACTTCCTTCAGCCACCACTCTAGATTCCCTTGGAGGACTCCTCTTTAAGTACTGGGACAGGGTGTGGCAAGGCTGAAAACCTCCAGCAGCGGGGTTCAGGGCCCAATACACCCTGCCACAGGGGCACACAAACACATCATTCCTCTTTAGTGTAAGGAATTTTTTATGCTCAAAATAGCCATCACCTGCTCCTTCTGAAGCACGTTATCTACCCGTCATTCCACAGAATTAACAAATAGCTAATGCCTTTGGCTTTAGATTAAAGTGGTGCATGGGTGGGGGTGGTGTGTGTTTGTGTGATTAATGATATTACAGAAATTAAATACAAAAATACTTACACATCCATAGACTACAAGGATAGCTACACAGTGCATCAGATGGGCACCGGAGGCTATTTTATATACTTCTAATGAACAAAATGTCAGCTAAAGAGTCTGCAATTTTTAAAAAAAAAGGTCTTAAATGGGATAACTGCAGTTGTTCGCATTGCAAAGGTAGGCCACAATCCTGAAAAGTCTTCTGCATGTGCTTCACTTTAATGGGATACTCCTGTGTAAAATAAGGATATATATAAAAAAAAGTGCTTGGATTGTTTTTTGTTACAACAATCTGATTGAAACATACCTCCTCCTTCAGGGAAAGTTTCCAAACTCAGTAATCCAAAACTTGTAAAATCAAGTCTTTATGTCATACAATTCAGTTCTATGTGGGGCAGGAAAGTGGCATGGGATTTTTTTTTAAAGATACTATGAATTCATTCCTCTATAAAAGGGGATGTAAAATAAGCTGATTTTATTGTAACCAATGCAAAAGTCTTCAGCTGAGCAGCTTTTATTGACTCAGCATGTCTAACAACCAGTATTACAGATGAAAATAAAATAATGGATTAGCCACACAATCCATACTTTTTTCTTTTACAAACAACCATTCTAACACGTCTCCCCTTATAGCAGCATGAACAGATGCTTCCTGAGAAAGAAAGGAAAAAAAAAACCCCTCCTTTACTGTTTCCCCTGCTCCTGCAGAGATAACTTGTTTAGAATAAAGACTTCTTTAGTGGCTGGAGATAGATTAGTCTGGGAATTGTCCCAAATCCCAACACTCATTTTTCCAGCATCTCGGGGGGATTCTCACTCCTCTTGCCCTGCCCACTGTTTACTTCAAAAGTCACAACTGACTTACTTTAGATGCTTAAATCCAGTAAACCATGAGCAATAAAAATGACTCTGAATAAGTATCACTTTGATACTAACTATTAAAACAGAAAATGAGCTCTTTCTGGTAATCTAGTGCAGGCTTCTGCTCTCTGCTTTTAAAAACAGATTTCTAGTCTGTTCTGAATGTAAATAAAGAATAACTGTTTTGTTTTCAGTGGCTAGGGTGACAGAAAAGTGTTTTAGAGACATGCACAGTACTTACAAAAATTGTTGTAGGAGTAACGGGAATTGAAAAAAAATGTTTATTTTAGGGTTTTCTTAAAGCTCTCTATGAATCCTGCCTTCTTTGTTCAGCTATTTTAAATCTACAAACTTGTAAACTCTGAGCAAGGAAAGCTGTCTATTGAAGATGTTTCTGTATCATTTCTGAATACAGCTTTTGTACTCAACTATAAAGAAAGAGAACATTATACTTCAAAGAACTCAGATTGCCCTCTGCCCAAATTTACCACATTTGGATATTTGTAGCTTGGACCATCAACAAAGGAATATGCAAATAAATAAAAATTAAAAAAAAAAAACTCCTGGATTTCACTTTGTGAAAATAAAACTATTAATTTAGCCTAGTGAGCCATACAAGTCCTTCTTTTAAGATTACTGTATATACAGACAGGAAGATCCACTCTGAATATCTGTGCTGCATAAAGTGATATCCCGAATATCGAGTTCCGTTTCCGTATTAAAGTGCAGTTATACCAACATTGCTCGTATACTATAAAAGCTGCATTCATTGGGTGAAATATAGGCCCCATTGACAGCAATGGCAAAATTCCAATCTACTTCAATGGAGGAAGGATATCACTCATTAGCTGCGTCTACACGTGCACGCTACTTCGAAGTAGCGGCAGTAACTTCGAAATAGCGCCCGTCACGTCTACACGTGTTGGGCGCTATTTCGAAGTTGAAATCGACGTTAGGCGGCGAGACGTCGAAGTCGCTAACCCCATGAGGGGATGGGAATAGCGCCCTACTTCGACGTTCAACATCGAAGTAGGGACATGTAGACGATCCGCGTCCCGCAACATCGAAATAGCGGGGTCCTCCATGGCGGCCATCAGCTGGGGGGTTGAGAGATACTCTCTCTCCAGCCCTTGCGGGGCTCTGTGGTCACCGTGGGCAGCAGCCCTTAGCCCAGGGCTTCTGGCTGCTGCTGCTGCAGCTGGGGGTCCGTGCTGCATATACAGGGTCTGCAACTAGTTGTTGGCTCTGTGTATCTTGCACTGTTTAATGAAAGTGTGTCTGGGAGGGGCCCTTTAAGGGAGCGACTTGCTGTTGAGTCCGCCCCGTGACCCTGTCTGCAGCTGTGCCTGGCTCCCTTATTTCGATGTGTGCTACTTTGGCGTGTAGACGTTCCCTCGCTGTGCCTATTTCGATGTTGGGCTGAGCAACGTCGAAGTTGAACATCGACGTTGCCAGCCCTGGAGGACGTGTAGACGTTATTCATCGAAATAGCCTATTTCGATGTCGCAACATCGAAATAAGCTATTTCGAAGTTGGGTGCACGTGTAGACGTAGCCATTATGAACTGATATAATTGGAAGAGTATCTTTTTCCTCGTATGACAATATTTTATACAGGAGTTTGAGATGGAAATGAACTGTTTCATGATTGTCTTCAATAAGCACATTGCCCAAAATTTGGGAAGGTGATGTCTTATTTGCTAGTAGGTAAAGGAAAACAGGAACTTGTAGGTTATTGAACAGCAGAAGGTTTGAATTACGTATTACTCTCCAGCTATGTTTCCACTACAGCACTCTGTCAACTGAAGACACTGTCAGAAGAGATTTCGGGACAAAACTTCTGTCCACAAAAGGCAATTGGAAGAGTGCCCTGCTCTGTTGACAGAGCACCCAGACCGCCCAGCTATTCTCTCGACAAAACAGGCACCTGGAAGCACAGCACACAGGACTGCCCATTGTTGTGGATGCCATCTGTCTGTCAAGAGAAGGTCTCCCAGAATGTCCACGCAGCATTTTTTGTCAACAGCACCATTATGCCTCAAGGCTGTGGGGCAGAATGCTGCCGGAGAAAGTGCTGAGTTTTGTCAACAAACTGTCAAAAAACCCACATTTTGTATGGACGTTCCACCAGTTTTGTCGACAAAACTGGGGTCTTCTCAGCAAAACTCGCTAATGCAACTACAGCCCTCGTGAACAGTAAGTTATAGAAGGTGAATATCACTGTGTTTGAAAGACTTAACAAATCATTTTGACAGGCAGGGAAAATTTTGTACATGAGATTATTCTAGAAACTTACCCCCCACACCGCTGAATATCCTGTCTCTGAAACGCCAGCGTTACAACAAACTTCCTTTGGCAAAGACAGGAAGATGACTCTAAATTTGCAATTCAGTAATGCAGCTCTATGCTGTCTGGAGTAAGTGCCTGCTCTGGGCAGACTCAAGAAACAAGGCAGATCTCCCAAACTGGTGCTATTTTTTGTAACTAGATTTCACCAAAATAGTACCAAATGTGAACTCCAGCATCACTATACCTGTCTTACCGTGGACTCACAGACAGTTCCATTAGACAGTTCCCTACAGGTCAACTGTGGATCTCCCAGGAATGGCACCACTGCAGCACACTATATATGACATTGACAGTCTGAATCTCTTCAGTTTTCTTGCTAGCTACTCTGACCAAGGGGACGGAGGATGGGCATGGAATAAGTATCAACGTATCTTGATGAACAACACTTATGAAGTCTCAGAGAGGTAGCCATGTTAGTGTGTATCTTCACAAAACCAAAAAAGCAATCCTGTAGCACATTAGTGACTAACAAAAATAATCTGATCCGGAGAATTGGGTCTGTCCTGCAAAAGCTCAACACCTAATAAATGACACTGTTAGTCTTTAAGGTGCTACAGGAGTGCTTTTTTGCTTTTGTGAACAATTATAAAGGTGAGTAACTGGTTTTCTTCTGCCCGGGCTTGCTTATATCAGTTCCGATTTGGTGATTCACAAGTCTTACTCAGGAAGAAGGGTTGAAGTCAAGGAGTTGCTGACTTAAGCTCTGCAGTGTCAAATGCCACATCTTGCCTGGATTGGTGCACAATGGCATAGTCCAAGGTGAAGGTTTGGACAGGGGACCATGTTGCAGCTCTGCTGATCTCCTGGAGAGGTACATGTGCCAGGAAACCAGCCAAAAAGGCCTGTGCTTGCATGGAGTGCACTATGAGAGGCAGTGTAGGAACCCTGGCCAGGTCTGTGATCCAGGAGGTCTGCAAAGACTTTTGAAAGGGCTTGGTACGGTCAATGTAGAAGGCTAGGTCGCTTCTGACATCTCAGCCCCCTTATGCTCCTGTGGGACTTCCTGAGTGGGAAGGTGGTGGGAGCCAAGCTGGGTAGCATGACGTTATGTCAAGTGCCAGTGCATGGTGATTCTGCAGCACTGAGTAGCACACTTTGGATTGCTCCTGGCAGGCCAACCTTGACCAATGTGAGGACCGGAAGTGGAGACAAGAGGGCAAGCAGTGACAGGATGAAAGGTGCTAGGGCCACAGTTGATACTATCATCAAGACCCGTGCCAGGACTGTCCCACGAAAGAATAGCTTTGTGGCAAGTTGTGAGACGTGGTATTGAGAACAGTGTTGCCAAGGTGGAGTGTGGCAATACCACACAGCATGTTGCCTGGTCTGAGTGGTCCTAGTCTGAGTGGTGCTGAAATTCACAGTCCCAAAATCAGAACTAGTGCCAAGAGGTTTTGGATTTCACAGAGGATCCAGATCATAGCCAGCGGGGGCTATCCAGAGACACAGCTGAATGGGAGCAGCAGCTCCAGTAGATCCAAGAGAACAACACTGAGTCTTACCACCAAATTCCTTATAACATTTAGAAACTCACCACCGAACTTACACTGACACCTCTGCAGGATTTGCAAATTAGGTATACTCTGAGGTCCTTTACGACCACAACTCCCACATCAAGGCTACGTCTACACGTGAAGCCTACATCGAAATAGCTATTTCGAAGAATAACGTCTACACGTCCTCCAGGGCTGGCAACGTCGATGTTCAACTTCGACGTTGCGCGGCACCACATCGAAATAGGCTCTGCGAGGGAACGTCTACATGCCAAAGTAGCACACATCGAAATAAGGGTGCCAGGCACAGCTGCAGACAGGGTCACAGGGCGGACTCAACAGCCAGCCGCTCTCTTAAAGGGCCCCTCCCAGACACAGTTGCACTAAACAACACAAGATCCACAGAGACGACAACTGGTTGCAGACCCTGTGCATGCAGCATGGATCCCCAGCTGCCGCAGCAGCAGCCAGAAACCCTGGGCTAAGGGCTGCTGCCCACGGTGACCATAGAGCCCCGCAGGGGCTTGAGAGAGAGCGTCTCTCAACCCCTCAGCTGATGGCCGCCATGGCGGACCCCGCTATTTCTAAGTTGCGGGACGCGCAACGACTACACGGTCCCTACTTCGACGTTGAACGTCGAAGTAGGGCGCTATTCCTATCCCCTCATGGGGTTAGCAGCTTCGACGTCTCGCCGCCTAACGTCGAAGTTAACTTTGAAATAGCGCCCAACGCGTGTAGCCGTGACGGGCGCTATTTTGAAGTTAGTGCCGCTACTTTGAAGTAGTGTGCACGTGTAGACACGGCTCAAGTCTCACACATAACACATTGGTTGCAGTACACAAAAGCCCTTTCTGCTGGATTTGGAGCAAGAATGTAAAACTTGCCCTGCAGGTATTTCTCATAGCCACTGAGCTACAGGGTATTGTTGTCACTTTTTGACCTGAGTAATGATCAAAGTTCAGAGTCTTGGGGATGTTCCAACTGGAAGCAGGAATTGATGGAGTATGGCATTTTCTTTGATGCAATCTTGTTTACTTCCAGAAAATGTACAAAACCCCGTCTCCCTGAATTCAGAAGGAACCAAGAATAAAAGGGACAGTTTCTTGCTTACAGTCCCCCAAGCCTCTTTTGTCAGCACCAGATCCAAAAGCTCTCTAGTTTTTTTAAGATTCATATGGTGCTTACAGACTCCTGGCTTGGCTTTCTGCCTCTCCCCTCTTCTCTGTTCCTAATGGTCTCAGTTGCTGTGTGATCTCTCTTCCCATATACAGAACAGTGCTCAGCCAAAGGCAGGTTCACACGCATCTTTGTGTTACATGGGGACTTAGCCTTACAGTTATTTTTAATTGAAGGGAGAGTTCATGGCTATCAATTTCAATGGGATTTTAACATACTCTATAATAAAGTTTTACCCAGCTCATAAGATTATTGTGCATGTGTTTCTTTCATTTCCTCCTATTAAAGATGCTCTGCTTTGTATACAGTAAACTTTCACTGGAGCAAAACTGGGTCTCCTAAGAGGTGCACTCACTACTAGGCTAGGGTCTTTCTCACTCTCTCTCTCTCTCTCTGGCCCAATGAATTTTAAGTACTCATACAACCACTCATCTACCGTACCTTTGGTAAGTGCTCTAACCATGGGGTTAGTGGCATAAAGGCAGTACTACCACCTCTTCTACATTGCTATTTCATGAGAAAGAGCTGACCTACTGCAGGCGTCTAACTGCAGGAGAGGATAAACCCCAGATGGAGGGAGGCTCTTCACTCTTACTCATCTAATTCCATTCGTCTGGGCTTAGGTCACACTCCATTCCTTGTCATTTCCTGTTGGCTAGCTTAGGTGGCTCCCCACTCAGCATTTTGACTTTTTCGAATCCCATTCCTATATGCTTAATTCTTCCTTTGTGTTACATATGGAGCCTGACTTCCTAACTCAGGACCCTTAATTCCACTGCCTAGGGTCCTAAAAGTTTGATGGCATAACACCTATGTCTCCTTTCTGTATCTATCCCCAGATGTTAAATTCCCATTATTCCCAAAGTCACCAAATAACCTTATACAACCATTAGAGGCTTTCTAAAGTCCATGCACTTACACCAGTTTCTTCAACTTGTCAGGCAAACAAAATACATAAGTTACCCATCACCTGCACAGAGGTACAACTGGCAGTTGCAGAAATAAATAACATATGGAGTACAAGTTATGAAGAAACATTTTGCACACTTGACCCTATGCAATTGAAAATAAAAAGACAACAAAGATATTTTTAGTGAAGTCTGTAAAATCTTGAAGGAAAGAGAAGTGACTGAAGTTAATAAGCTGAGTGAGTTAGTAACTAATTGGAAAGCAATAGACAATAGATTTAAAACGGAGAAGGGAAATAAAATAAGTCATTTAAGTAGAATTTAAGTAGGCGGAAAGCAGCTGCATAATGGAACATACTGCTTAAGTCAGCAATTCAACATCAGTTCATTCATTCAAGAGTGAACTGGACAAATATACAAGAAATTTTTGCTTGCTTGAAATCCTGATGTGCAACATAATTTGCATCTCTCAAATTTATAGAAGTGGGACCTGGGTTGTTATCCAATAGCCCTCAACAACTCTGTTCCTATGCATCAGAATGTTACATGAACAACAAAATGTTTAGTTCCCAGAATTTAGTTAAAAAAGACACTTCTCATTTGGGAATAAGAGATCAGCCATGATCAGGATATCAATGAAAATGTGGAGGCAGCAGTGAGAACATGCGGAGAGTTGGAAAGTTCATTTAGAATGAGTAGAACTACGAGACAAGGGGACCCCACATGGCTGAGTATCTTCATCATGCACCTAGAGAGAGCGATGGACAAGATCAAGGAAGAAGTAGAAGGGATATCGGTGTATGGGATGAGGATTAACAATTTAAGGTTCACGGATGACATGGTTACCACTGAGGAAGATAAACAGGAGCTAGCAAGAATGGTGCAGGTGCCAAATGAGGAAGAGAAGCAGTACAGACTGATTTTGAACATCAGAGATAAGAAAACAGGAAGGAAGAGCAGTGTAGATGGGATCGAACCAGAGAATGTAAAGAAGTTCATGTATCTGGGGAGCAACATAAAATTTGATCTAGACTATAAGAAGGAAACAGCGACTAGAATAGCGAAAGCAAGAGTGAGTTTGAAGGCTATGGATAAGATCTGGAAAAGCAGAGCGATTAGCTTAGGAATGAAGCTGAGCATCTTGAAAACGTGTGTATTCAGCAGCATGTTGTACGGATGTGATAACAAAAGATTCAAAGAGAAGGATATTGGTGTGTGAGAAGAGTTGTTATAGAAAGATCCTGAGAATAGGATGTATGCAGAAGGTCACCAATTAGAAATTATATAGGAAGATACAGCTGAAAGAGAACCTATTGCAGAAGATTATACAATGGAAGCGACAGCCATTCGGGCATATCTGCAGAATGACCAACGAGTGAAAAGTCAAGACCCTGGTACAGGAGAGGCAGACCTCACAGAGAGTGAATTGATGACATAGTATATTGGAGAGAAGCTCCAAAACCAAGCCACTCCACACTGGACAGGGAAAGATGGAAGGAAATAATGAGGGCAGCATCAGACATCGATGGGTGCTAAGCCCATGATGATGATGATGATGATGATGATGATGATGAGCCATGCTATATTCATGCACATATATTCTGCAGAATCATATATGTTCAAATATATTTTCAATTTTATTCGTGTGGGTTCTGAAGACACAGACACTAAGAGCAACTACAAGCTGTTAAAGACTTCTCTTACTCTTCTTTCAACAGCAGACCATACTGTTGGGTGTGGTCTACATGTTTTACGCTGCACCATTAGCCAAATTTAAGCTAGATGTGAACAAGGCATGCTTATTTCAGAATAACTCAATGTCAATAGTAGCTCTTGCCCTAGGTAAATGGCCCTACATACAACCGCCCCAGGATCACTGGAACACAGGCATTTATCCCTCTGTGCGCATTCAGCACTCACCTAGACCACATAACTTGACATTGTAAAGAACACCTAGGTAACTCCACAACAGTTGCTTATATTTAGATGAGATGACAGTTTTGCTACATTTTGGAAATTTGATTCAAATGTTCTCTTGTCTTGTTAACGAATTAAAAAGATTTTGGGAGAAAAGCTGTATCACACTGCAGAAATCTAAAAGCTACTACATTAAAATATAAAATAATGAATTATCATTTGTTATTACATCAAGAAAGAGAATAATTGCTTGTGAGCCAACCAATTCAAATCATGACTGTAGCTTCATTTACACTGGTCACTTATATCTTGAATTCTCAATCTGAAGGAAATACAAAAAAAAGAGAAGAATCAAAAACAAGTGGCATGATTGCATTAGACATCAAAATCAAGAAGAGCCCCCAACATACAGACTCAGAGCATCATGCTGGAATAACAAGTGCCACACAGGTTTTTCTTATGTTCTAATGCAGCACCAAAATAGCAAATTCCAAGAATGCTGACTAAATTGTTGTTTAGATATTTATGGCAGAGTTAGATTATATTAAAAATATTATTTTATTATTAAGCACCATCTATGTATTTTTCAAATGATCAGCAATTTAACCAATGCAAATACTGCAGATTCCTCAATAGAATTATCTTGAAATTGTATTTATTTATGTATTTATATATGAATGTTGTTGTTACTGTCAATAAATACCCACCTCAAAGGCTTATTGGCATAGGCTGTGCTTGCCTTTCATTCTGGGGCTGCCACTTTTCTCCCCAGTTCTCTTTCATATTTCAAGTCTGCTTTTTATTTCTAAAGGATTTAAATATTCATGCCAAAGTATAAAGATATAGTCTCTAGTTTTAACAAGCACTGTGGCAATTTTATTTTAGATGTGTAAGTCCCAGATTACTCAAATAAATCGGGAAAGCTGTAGGAAAATGTACTGTACATAAAGCAGATAATAAGTGGTAAAAAAACACACAGCACAAAATTAAAACTTGCCATTCGAGTTCCCTGTCCTAAACCTCAGGACACATAAATTGTGGCCAAATGAAACAGCTGTTTTGAGGTTAACATGATACTAGCAGCTGGAAAAAGTAATCCCTTAGAAAGTCATGTGTATAACGTATATCAAACAGATGCAAGCTGCATAGAAACTACAAAGTGCTCATGATGATGGAACTAACTAAAATTGCTTTAAAACCCTAAGGACCTTTTCTGTCTTCACACTACAACATCTTTAAAAATATGTCCCTTATACTATGAACACACATATACATACATAATGTTGGAAGTATGGAATCTTGTAAAGACAACTATAAAGAGCTGTCATCTAAGATAATAAATCAAAGTATAAACCAATAAGATCCACAGTTATAAGTCTACATTGTACAGTACAATGACACCATATCATTCTGGGAACACCAAACTTAATTAATCAGCAGTTGCCTTTTCCCTTATGAACCCTGGAGTTTCATGAATTTCTGTAGGTTGGTTATTTTGAATTGAACTAGGAAGATGCTAAAAATGTCAGACTAAATATAAATTTGTGCTCTCAAAGGGAAAATTTTTTTGGTCCAACAGAAAGGAAAAATGGGGTTCTGGTGATTTCAATTTGTTTCAGTTTGTTTGTTTAGGGCAGAGTTTAAACCTGAGGTTTTGCAAGCATTCGGTACTAAACTCTGTTCTCTGGAAGGAAATTGCACTTAAGTTGAATAGTTCTGTGGCTTTTCTGGGAGTCTGCAAAGGTATTGCAGGGGGTCTGTGAAAAAATAAAAGATAAATAAAAATTACCATAGAAAATAAGTTTTAAATAAATAGCAAAGTTACGATCAATTGCTGTCCAAAAATCTATGTTGAGTCGCCTTTGTGTGACAAAATGATCATGATGGTAATAAGCACACAAACGTTAGCCATATATTCAATCCAGATCTGTAGCTATAATCAGGGTCGCTGAAGAGGAAAGAGACTGATGCGCAGAGTGCAGCATCCACAAGTGGAATGTCTAATCCAGTGTTTCTCATCCAGTGATATGTGTACCATTGGGGGTACACCGAGGTATTCTGGGGGTACATCAACTCATCTAGATATTTACTTAGTTTTACTACAGGCTACATAAAAACACTAGTGAAGTCAGTGCAGTCTAAAAGTTCATTTAAACAATGACTGTTGCTAGTCCTTCATATGCCCTACACTGAAATGTACGTACAATATTTCTGTTCCAATTTATTTACTTGATAATAAAATGGTACAAAGTCAGAAAGTTTTCAATAGTAGTCTTCTGTGATACTTTTGCATGCTTTTGTAAGTAAGTAGTTTTTAAGTAAGTGATGGTATGCGAAACAAATCTAATTCCTGCAAACAGTACAGTAATGTGGAAAGGTTGATTGGCACTTGTTTGAAGACCTCAGGTTACCTTAGGACCATGTTTCTCAATTGGTAGTACACATACCCTTAGGGGTATGCAAGAGAAGTCTGGGGGTAATATATACATATTTGAGAAAAGAGGTACTTTATTAAAAGAAAAAAAGGTTGAGAAACACTGGTCTCATCAAACAGACATAATAAGTAAACTCATGACTACTTATACTTTGGATTTACTTGGTCCAGCAGCGAGGATGAATGATGACCAATGTGTGTCCTGTGCTATGAGGTGTTAGCAAATGAAAGCGTAAAACCAGCCAACCTTCATCACCACCTAACACTGAATCATGGCAAATATGAGTCCAAGCCTCTTGCTTTTTTTCAAACAAGCTTACTGAGTTCAAGGAAAGCAAAATGATTATGATGACAACAGTAATGGGTAGTGAAAATACAAGGGCATTTGAAGCCTCCTACTGGATAGCCCAACTAATAGCAAGATGGGAAAGCCACACAATCAGCGAGGAGCTAATATTACCGGTAGCCAAGATGATTATAAGTACTATGTTTGGGTAGAGGGCAAACAGACAAATAAGACCTATGACTGAGATTGTCATCGAGCCAACCTGACATCCACTCTTTTAAGTCAATGAAACAACACCCAGGATCTCACTAGGTAAGCCAAGAGTTTACTATTTGCTGCTATGTAGGCCCGGTTGTTGTGGTAATTTGTTGTGATGTGCAACCAAATTGTTGTAATGTCAGAAATGAGTATGCATCATTTTAAATGTTAATTATTTATGTCTCCTTTTTCATTTATTGAAGTGTACATAATGGCTATAATTGGCTTTGATGGGGTTCCGCAAATTGTTCTGGGGGACGATTTGGGAGCCACACTTGTGTAAAGATTGGGAACCACTGTCTTAGACTATACCTGCAAACACTTTTGGTTAAAGCAACTGGCTGTTTTTGCCTTATTGGCAGTGTCATAGCCATGCAACTACTCCATATAGTAAATAGCTGGGATACCAGACCATGCCCTAGGAGTTTTGTAGATTAGTTTTTGCAAATCTAGTACAATGGGAAAGGTTTGCAAAGCCTCTCTTCAGATATATATTTAATGTTACAACATAAGTTATCCTATAAATAGCAGCAAATTTCAAACATTTGCGGACAAATTCTGCCTCAGATTCACAAACGCTTATTTCGTCTATTATTAGTCAAATCACACTTTTTTTGGAAGGGTCAAAACAAACGGTCAAACATAGAAATTTATATTTATGCTTTTTCTGGTGGATACTTGCAAACCTTAATAGAAGGTGTGAAAACTGCTGGCGGCCTCTAACGCAAGTGATGGAGATCTACATGAGACGTGAACTGAGAAAATAAGTTAATGATTAGTTAAAATTTCACTGTCATTTTACCTGGCATTATATTGGACACAAATCAAGACTATCCATACACTAAGAAGCTTAAATCCTAAAAGAAAAAGAGAAGACAAACTACAGCTTGAGCATGCAGGGGTGTAATCAGAAAGACCACAGCACAATTGGAGTTGCAGCTAGCAAGTGATGAAGGATAACAAGAAGGACTTCTACAGATATATTTAGCAACAAGAAGAAAGAATCTGAGGAAGTGGGGCTGTTTCACGAAAGCTCATCACCTAATACATCATGTTGTTAGTCTTTAAAGTGGACTGGATAAATGGATGGTAAGATGGATAGAAAGCTGGCTAGAAGGTTGGGCCCAGCGGGTAGTGATCAATGGCTCAATGTCGGGATGGCAGTCAGTTTCTAGTGGAGTTCCCCAAGGTTCAGTTCTGGGTCCTGCTGTGTTCAACATATTTATCAATGACCTGGATGAGGGGTTGGATTGCACCCTCAGCAAGTCTGCAGATGACACTAAACTAGGGGAATAGGTAGATATGCTGGAGGGTAGAGATAGGGTCCAGAGTGACTTAGACATATTGGAAGACTGGGCTGCAAGAAATCTGATGAGGTTCAATAAGGACAAGTGCAGAGTCCTGCACCTGGGCCGGAAGAATCCCAAGCATTGTTACAGGCTGGGGTCCGACTGGCTCGGTAGTAGTTCTGCAGAAAAGGACCTGGGAGTTGTAGTGGACGAGAAGCTGGACATGAGTCAACAGTATGCCATTGTAGCCAAGAAGGCTAATGGCATATTAGGTTGCATCAAGAGGAGTGTTGCCAGTAGATCCAGAGAAGTGATTATTCCTCTTTATTTGGCTTTGGTGAGGCTGCATCTGGAGTACTGTGTCCAGTTCTGGGGCCCCAATTATAGGAAGGATGTGGATACACTGGAGAGGGTCCAGCAGAGGGTGACCAAAGTAATTAGGGGGCTGGAGCACATGACCTATGAAGAAAGGCTGAGGGAATTGGGACTCTTTAGTCTGCAGAAGAAAAGACGGAGAGGGGACTTGATAACAGCCTTCAACTTACTGAAGGGAGGTTGCAAAGACGCTGGAGAGAGGCTGTTCACAGGGGTCGCAGATGGCAGAACACGGAACAATGGTCTCAAGTTGAGGATGGGAAGGTCCAGGTTGAACATTAGGAAAAACTTTTTCACTAGGAGGGTGGTGAAGCATTGGAATGTTCTACCCAGGGAAGTAGTGGAGTCTCCATCCCTGGAGGGGTTTAAGTCTCACCTTGACAAAGCTCTGGCTGTGCTGATCTGATGGGTTTAGTCCTGCCTAGCGGAGGGGGCTGGACTTGATGGCTTTTTTAGGTCTCTTCAAGCTCTATTGTTCTATGATTCTATGACTGCTGTATTGTTTTGTCAGAATACAGACTAACATGGCTATCTCTGTGTTACTATTCAACAAGAAGAATGTTGGGAAAAGTGTGGGATGCTTACTGAATGGGGAAGGCAAGCTGGTGACAGATGATGTGGAACATGCTGAAGCTGGACATGAGTCAACAGTGTGCTCTTGTTACCTAGAAGGCTAATGGCGTATTAGTCTGCATTACTAGGAACATTGCCAAGAGTTGAAGTGAAGTGACTAATTCTCCTCTATTTACCACTGGTGAGGCCACATCTGAATATTACATATAAATTTGGGGTTCCCACTCCAGAAAGGATGTGAACAAATTGTAAAGAGTCCATCCGAAGGCAACCAAAATGATTAAGGAGCTGGGGCAAATGACTCATGAGGAGAAGCTGAGCAAACTGTGATTATTTGGAAGACAATGCAAGGGCGGGTGGTGGGAGGGGAATTTGACAGCAGCCTTGTAGTATCTGAAGGGAAATTTCAAAGAGGACGAAGCTAAGCTATTTTCAGGGTGGCTGATGACACAACGAGGAACAATGGTTTCAAGTTGCCGGGGAAAATTCTAGGTTGGATATTATGAAACACTGTTTCACTAGGAGGAGGATGGTAAAGCACTGGAATGGATTACCTAGGTAGGTGATGGAATCTTCATTCTTACGGGCTTTTAAGGCCAGGCTTGACAAATCCCTGGATGGAATGTTTTAGTTGGGTTTTGTCCTGCTTTGAGAAGGAAGTTGTATTAGATGACCTCCGGAGGTCACTTCTAATCCTAATCTTCTATGATTCTCTAGAGTAAAAATTCCTAATGCATCTCATGGTTCACATTAAAACCCCTTCGCATTATTCCTAAATTATATAGTCTGGTATGAGGCCTAACTATCTCATAACATGTATCGTGATTCACAGTGCTGTTCGTGTGGGTGGGAAGTTACACTTGCCTGTGTCTGAAGACAAGCAAGGCCATAAACCAAGATGAGGTCTGTCAGCTGCGTGTAATAAACCCTCCTGCTTGGGTATCCAGATTTTGTTCCAACAAATTATGTAGAATAGGGAATAAATTAGAATCTATTTGTAAAGAATGTGCCTCAATGTGCACTATTCAAACTCCATTTGGGAGTAATCAGGCTTTAGGCCTAAACTGGAGAGGGATGAAGGTGTCTTGATAAGTGTTCTCTAGTATGACATAAGCAGAATTTGGTTTAATCCTAACTTTTTGCAAAGATTTTTTGTAAACATGGGGGAAAATGATTTCCTGCAGCACTAGAATATTGGGACAAAATGATAGAGAGAGCTATTTCTCCATATACTACACCAGGAGGAGGGGATAATTGACTACCTCTATGCAGGGGAGCCCCACTAGGGATTGTGTCCCTGGGGCTGACACCTGAAGGGTTGGGACTGGAGCCGGCATGCACAATGCTAGGTGTGACAGGGTAAGATCAGGGAGGGGTGGGGGTGGGCAATACAAGAGGGAAAAGCTGGGCTGGCCAACAAGCAGAGTGTGAGCAGCTGGGGAGGAAGCTGCCCCGGGTCAATTGGGGCCAGCTGGTCCCACTTAAGATTACCTTTAAAAGAACCCTTTGCACAGTGGAAGATGAGGGTGATAGAGGAGAGTATAAGAGGTGAGACGAGAGAAGCAAGGGGAGTTTTAGAGACAGCAGAGGAGGAGGGGAGGAGTACTTCGCTGCAAAGGGCTAAGGTCCCTATCCAGGCAGCCCTGAGATTCGGCAGGAGGCTGGAACGGACTGATCACACAGGGGGAGCCGATCCAGGAGAGGGAATGCTGCTGCTGCTGCTGTCATTACCTGGAGGAGGTACGGGGCGGGGGGAATCATCTGGGGAAGTGGCCCAGGGAAAAGAGCTGTAGCATCCATGGTGAGGGGAGCCCTTCCCCACCAGTAGCAGCCACACAGGGTCCATGGGCTGGAACCCAGAATGAGTGGGTGGGGCCCAGGTTCCCCCCAGACCACCATCTCCGCCCCCCATCTCAAGAAGGGCATTGGCATCCTGGCCATGGGGCTAGTGGACTGCACAGAGGCCTGGAGCCCAGGAACAAGATCAGCCCAACCACATAGGGCAAGAGGCAGCAGCTTGGCTGGGGTTGGAGCCAGCGTCCATGAGAGCGGCAGCTGGAGCTGTGTCTGGCAACCTAGCCTGGGCAGCAGCTGGCATCAGCCCAGAAGGGGCCAGGGGCTGGGGCTAGTCACTGCCTAGCCAGTGCAGCAGGTAAAGGGGCTGCCAGGGCTGGAGGTGGGGCAGGAGGCAGAGGTAGGGGTACCAGTGGGGGTGGAAGCAGAACTGGCAGGAGGGAGAGGCAGCAGTCTAGGAGGGCCAAAGGCAGGGACCTCTCCTGGTCTCCTCGTTTGGGACTGGTCAGATCGCAAGGGTGCCAGAGCAGAGAGGTGCGAAGCAGGAAGCACTAGTTAGCTCCACTATTCATTCATTCTTCCCTGGATGCCATATGCTATCCTATTCAGCATCAGCTGTCTGGACCTTGGAGATACCCTGCAGCCATTACAGGTCCACTGTGCAGCTCTACCTGTGCAGTGCTATTAGACCAGGATTTAGCCTTCTTTATATTCTGACTGCCCTATACCAAACAACACTGGTAGAGTCTGTAAGTTTCTTTTCCTCAGCAAGGCACTCAATTAACTTAGTGATCTGTTTCTCCCAGCCTGCAAAATATCTTAATAATCAGTTAATCAAAATCAAACTGAGTGTCAGAAGACCTCAATAATCAACTTTGTGGTGACTGGGAAGTCAAGGACATAACAAAGTTCAGTGTTGGGCAGGAATATATGCATTTTACATAGCATTTTCTTATTAAAAACAATATCATGCAAAAGACAAGATTTAAATCTTGTTATCTAAGCGGAGCATATAATACCACTACAGTATGCTGGATTTTTTTCTTTTGCATCTGGCAGTAACTTTTAAAATAAGTGGCGTTTAAACTTTGTCTGTCCCTTTGGTGCACATAAAATTTATTTTGCTCATGGATGAAAAAAATTAGAATATCTGTCTACACCTGCATAAGAGGCCCATTTTTTACTCAACCACATTCTTTGAACTTCAAAAGAAATTTTGCCTGACCAGCTACTAAATAAGCAGCGTATCTAGCAAGAGCGTTCTTGCACAATAGGGCCACCAGTGGTGGAGGGTGGGGACTAAAGGGGCAGCTGCCAGGGTGCCCACAATTTACAAAAGCTTGGAGCTCCTGGCTCCTACTACAGTGACAGCAGCTGGAGCTCTGGGCCTTTTAAATCATGATCAGAGCCCCAGGTGGCACAGGCTGAGCAGCACTGAAGGACTGGCTGGGGGAGGCTGTCCCAGCCCCACTACTTCCAGGGGTCTGAGATGGCCCTCCTGCACCTGGGTCAGGGGTCTGCGCCAATTCTGTTGGCAGCTCTGTACACAGCCAATCCATCCTGACTTCACAGTGAAGAACATCTGCAGTGGCAACATCCACAGTTATATTTAGTGAGAATGGTAAGAAAAGCAAAACAGCAGATTAACATACAACAAAATAACCTTGACAGATAACATAACAATGTCAGCTTGAACTAATAACAGCAGGTCACAGTGCCTCCTGCAGCTCAAACCCTGCTGTTCACACTCCAGAAATTACACAATTGAATTAACATACACTGATGCAATCAAATATATCAGTGTATTGTTGCATTAAAACCAAGACAAAGCTCACTACTTCCTATAATTTATAACAGAAATAAAATTAATTTTTGAGAAAAAAACATCAAGCATCAAACAGCCAAATCCACAATACATTAAAATGCATTTTCTCAGACATTTCTTCTTATGTCGTGTTAAGGATGTGGCACAAAACTCTTCTGCAGTGGGACCTCACATGTTGTTCTTAGCTGTACCCTTTGAACTTCCAGCATGTCAATGGAAAAGTAGCATTTCAAAGGGAGCTGAAAAATGCTACCCCTTAATGATTGTAGAAATGGCCAGCACCAAAGTAGCTAACGGGGCTGGGAAAAATTAAAAAAAAAATCATCTCTAACACCACAGTTTCTCTGCCACATCCATTTTTCAAAGAAGTCCCTCCTTCTTCAACACCAGCTCAACTCCTCTGGCATTAGCAGCATTGGAAGTCCTCATGTTGGCAATCATCTGTTCAGCATAATTCTAAAATTTCTGGAAAGTAGAATCAGAGGGGTGGCCTGTTGGTCTGTAGCTTCACAAATAACAAGCAGTCCTGTGGCATGCTAGAGACTAACAAATTTATTGGGTTATGAGCGCTCGTGGGTAAAACCTACATCCCCAGATAAAAAAAAAATTGCTGACGGCCACCTACCTGGAAGCCACTGAGTACCCTGCATTTCTGTCTCCTGAATGGCAGCTTTGCAATGATGCTGTCCACTTTTTACTTTTCACTATAGCTGCACGTTGTACTGAATTGCCTTACAAGAGAGCAGTGCATCTCTGAACACAGTAAAACAACCTACGGTGAGAAATTTTCTATCCTTAAAAATCATTAGGAACCCTTTCAACTCCTGTATGAAATGTATTTATTGATGGAAACTCTCCACTATTTTTCCACAGTTCACATTGGTGCTACAAATTCAATCCTTCTTTTTAATAGGAAAATTATGTTTCTGAAAATTCTGAATTATGTCAGGAGATAAGTAATTCACAGTCTCCTTTACAACTGACACACACACACAAAGAGAGACAAGGAGATTAAATCCTGTGGCTTTCTGAGATATGAACCCCTTCTGAGTTGATCTTCCTCCATTCATTTCTGGAGGCTGACACTGAAATGCTCATGACTCACTAATTCATCATTCCTTCAGAAAAACAGGAGAGAGAAACTTAATTTGCATTTGCTTAAATAAATGAGCTCTGCAATGATTTCTACAAGTGAAAGCTACTGGAGCTGTTGCTTTTATTATAGCTGCAGTGATAAAGGATGACATTTACAGAATGGTCCTCTCATACACAAGTGTACAAGTTATTGCAGGCATATGCAGAAGGCACGAATACATTTATATCAGAATTAAATATATAGTGTGCACACAAGGCCAAATGCTTGCAATGCAACTGTTTTATAGCTAAATAGGTGCATAAGTACATTTCAAAAGCTGGAACCACCATATCATTTTAACTTCTCTGTGTCTCCTTTTCTGTAAGACATTTGGAGCACGTGTGAAAGCTGAGTGTATTAGTGAAGTGAAGTTGCCTAATTCTTCATATACCTTCCTTATTTACATAATATTAACTCATAAGAGTCTCATAGGCTATGTCTACACTAGTCAAAAACCACGCGGCTCGTCCAGACGGGGCTCCTTTCAAAAGGACCCCAGCTACTTCGAAGTCTCCTTATTCCCATCTGCTCATAGGAATAAGGGGACTTCAAAGTAGGCGGGGTCCTTTCAAAAAGGAGCTCCGTCTGGATGAGCCGCACGGTGGCGAGCCGCATCAATTTCGAAGTGCCGCGGACGCCCACATGCTAATGAGGCGCTGAATATGTATTTCAGCGCTTCATTAGTAAACTTGGAAATGGCCATTTGCATGGCCATTTCGAAGTTTTTGGCTAGTGTAGACATAGCCTATGAGACACTTAAGAGTTAATATTATGTAAATAAGGAAGGTATATGAAGAATTAGGCAACTTCACTTCACTAATACACTCAGCTTTCACATGTGCTCCAAATGTCTTACAGAAAAGGAGACACAGAAGTAAAATTGATATGGTGGTTCCAGCTTTTCATGGCCATTTTGAAGTTTTTGGCTAGTGCAGACACGGCTTTACAGTGCATTTTCTTTTTAATTTGCAATTTTTTTATTCTGAGCATATTAAAGCATTTTTATTTTATTTTATTTTATTGCCATTTTGTTGGTGAATAAGAACCATCCAAGGAAGAGCTCACTGAAAATGAAAAATGAATGAGTATTTCCCAATTTGGTTCTCTACGTGGTAATATGTTTTGGTTTTTACTAAATTTTCTGCTTGATCGCTTTCCTAGATGCATTCAGTAAAGTTCCATACCTTTTAATAATAGAGACATCACCACTTTGTAAAGAAAGTCTTTAAAATTTACATAACAGCTCACAGTGTGTCACAGTTACTCTGTTGTCCCTTTTGATTGGATGTCTGCAAGCTGTTAAACCTCTTCTGAATTTGATATTATGCTCATCTCTTGGTTCCTTGAACTGAGGGAGGTTCTATCCACCTTCTTACATTTTGCTGAAGTCTCCCTGCACTACAAGATAGATTAGTGTACCACAGATTTGCAGTTCTACAAGTCAACACAGTTTGTTTTTTAATGATCTTGAAATACTTATGACAAAAATCTTTAATTTTTTTATTTAAAACAAAAAGATTGTAAACAAACCATTATCAGCCCTTCCACAGTCCTAATCCTCCAACCTCTCTGATATTTGTCAGCTTTCGTTGTTGCTTCTTCAACCATTTCAAACATACTATACTCACCAAGTGATCTCTAGGTCCCCTGTCCTCATAACAGCTCCCCCCGGTGCTCCTTGAGCTCTAGTCATCAACAACTGCTCTTCTGGCTGCCCGCCTGTCCTGCCCAACATACAGCCAGCCCTGTCCGTGTGCCTTACCAGCTAGCTTTCTCCACCGCCGTTAAACCAGGGGTCTCCAATTCACATCTCAAGGGCTATCTACGGCTGGAACATTTTTGCAATTTGATCTAGGAGTCCCTGCCCCCCAGTGGAAAGGAAGGGTATATGTCTGTACCTGTCCCCCAAGCTTTGCCCCTTCACGGCACCTCCCGTACTCTCAGCCCCCATTGCACCTGTTCCCCCAAGGCATACAACTTCATGGATTAATGGGGGACGTCCAGCACAGGGTGGCAGCAAGGGTCAATTCCCCCTCCTCTCACACACTCAGGCCCTGCTGCTACCCTGTGCTACCCCCCACCCCCCAGTAGTGTTCCCTCCGGTACACTGTTTCCATCTACACGTAAAGGATCCCTGAATTACCAACTCCCCACCCACATCTCCTGGCCCTGGCAGTCTAAATTCCCCTGCTCCTCTGCCCACCCCGGTCAGCCCCAATCTCCTGGGCCCCCAGCCTCAGGAGCTGCATCCCCAGATCCAATCCTCTGGGCCATCTTGGCCCCACATCCCTGAATCCCCTGTCCCTCTGCTCCACTGCCCAGCTCTGGCAACTGGCATGCCCCATCCTCCCATTCTGCTGCCTGACTCTAGTGCCCCGAATCTCCCAGCCCACCGCTCAGCTGCCCAGTCCTGACAACTGGAAACCGTCATCCATTCACTCTGCTGCCCGGCCCCAGCAGTCCCAATTTCCTCAGCTCACAGGCCTGGCAGACTGCACTGCTTCCCACTTCCACTGTTCCCCTACCTGCCCAGCTCTGAACACAGCTCCTCCTCTCTTCCCTGCTCCCACACCTCCCGGCAGGGTTGCTGACCTGCTTTCCAGTGAGGAAAGGGAGCTGCAGGTGCTTGGGCCGTGTATGGCACCAGAATTCACAAGGATGGACCTGCTCATGCCCACCAGTACTTACGCCACCATTTAGCAATGGATCTAAATCTTCTTTCTTGTTTCCCCTAATCCTTGTACTCATGTCTAGACATATTAAATAACTTCTTTTTTCTTTTCTAACTGACAGCACTGCTTCTTATTTAATTTTGTAAGTTAAAACAGCAGAAACAACATCGTCTAATGGAAAGGACACTGGACTGTTTCCAGCTCTGCCACTGACCTGCTGTATGACCTTGAGCGAGTTACTTTGCCTTTCTATGCATGTTTCACATCCCATTCGTTGTGCCTGTTCTCCATTCAGATTGCAAGAGTAAACGATGTCTGTTAATATGTGTTTGCACAGCACTTTACACAATGGGGATCTGATTTCCGTGGAATAAAGGGGTTTAGACATCACAAATAATAATGCCAGATAATCTGAGTTAGGTTCATTTCCAGCCTAATTTAACATTCACTTCATAAATGTTACCTATTTTGAACCCAGAAGCATTGCTATCCAATCTGCGGCAGTGGAGATATCAATTCTAAACAACTATCTCTCTTCACAAGTTTTCAATTTTCCATGAACTCAGAAGTATCTCCTTTATTTCTTGGGGGCCACCAGTAACAGTCTATCCCTTCCTTCTCTCATGCTTGGCACAAGAAAGGATGTTACATTCGCTGTTTTTCATCAGCCCGCTGAAACAATTCCTGATTTTGTTGAATACTCTCTCCGTTTTGTCATTTGTTCCCAGGGGATGAGATGATGAGGATCAGTAAGAATTTCTTCAGCATTTTTTTGAGTTCTCCACTCATTTATTGTGACATCATTTGTTATGCTGCCAGAAAGCATCTGACTGTTCAACTTCCTTCATATGACCCCTAGACTTCTTAAGCCCCATTCCTCGTGCTGTACTCACCAATCAGGATTTCTTCTTCTTCTTCTTTAAAAATACCATGGCTCAAGTTTCACTAGTTGCAAATTAATAGCTGAGTGCTTATTAGTCTGATTCTGCTCTCTTTTGTTGAGGACAAAATACCTATAACAGGTACTGAAAGAAACTGTCTCCCTACATATCTATCTCCTACCCTTCCTGCAACTCTTAAGCTGCTGCTGCTTCTTTCTTTTTTTTAAATGACATGTCCCTCAATGCAGGCATGTAAAATCACGGTTAACTAATTAAGGGAGGGGGAGAGTGGATGGGGAAACCACTGAAGCAGCTTCCCCAGCTGCCCCACCCCATCACCTCTCCCCCAGAATACCAGGGACCCAAGTTTCTCTGGCCCAACTGGAGCTTCCCTGCCCTGGATGTGCTGCAGGCAGGGATGCTCCAACCATGCCAGAGCAGCTCCAGTCCCCAGTGCTCCAGGAACTAATCCATACCACCCACAATAGGGTGTGAAAAAACTGAAAGGAGTGGAGCCAGGGTCAGTGTTTCCTGTAAGCTGTGCCCTTGTGTGGCCACTCAGGAAAACGTCAAATGCCGCCACACTGGTTAGCTGAGCGCGTGGGCTAGATTTTGTGTTTCTGCCGGTGGTGCACATTCACACAAGCCTTAGTGCACATAAAAATATTTATTATGCACCTGGATGGAAAAAATCTGCCCATAGATGGAAAACACTAGAGCAACGGGCGGTCTCAAATTCACACCCTTGGGCCATCTGTGGCCTGAGAAGTTACACAATCCAGTCTATGTATCCATGTCCAGCTCCTGCTCTGCTCCTGCCCTGCCTCTTCCGGCCCCTGCTCCACCCTGCCCCCACTGCATCCCTTCCCTCAAGCCTCATCCTCTCTCAGGGATTATCAGGGGGCCTGGAGCAACAGGAGCTGTGGGGAAGCAGGGTGATGTAGGTCTCAAGTTTTACCAGGGCTCCTCTGATGGCAGGAGCTGTGGGAAAGCAGAGTAACGCAGTAACATCTGTGCTGATCCACTGCCATCTCCCAGGCCAGCCCAGTTGCTCTGCATCACCAAGGTAGCAGGAAGTAGAGACTCCCCTCCATGTTTGGAGTGAAAGAGTTTAGGACCAAATCCCCTGAACACAAAGAGCTGCTTTTCCATCTCACACTACAAGCTAGAACCAACCAAAACTGGTTGCTCCTAACGATCTAGCTCAGTTACTAATGACTACAATCATTTCTATTACTAGAACAACACAATACACAACACTCCGGCCACTAGGAGGATTTGAGGACTGGCACTGGCCCTAAGGCAAACTGAGTTTGAGTCCCCTGGATTAGAGAACATTGGCCATCCTTACTCACTGCCAGCAAATTGCTAGGATATGAGATTGAACGCACAGACTGCATTTTCAGGACCTTCAGGAGGCATACCACCTTCCTGTGATTCCCCTGTAGTGATGTGATTATACATATCCCCTTAGCGTGTCTGTGCTTATGTAAATAACTTTTAAAACTGCCTTAAAATTAACCCAACTGAAGACAATCTCTGTGGAAATAAACCTGATTTGGCAGGTCTGAAGAGAAAAAAAATCAATTCTTTGTTTATTCATCTTAGTTATAGTTCCTGGGCTTTATCCCCCTCCCACCCCCCCCACAAACCTGGTTTACAGTTTCTCTGAGTAAAGTTAGACCCCAGAAACAAATTCTGTACTCCATCCTGAAGCACTCTGACAGCACCACTATAATCACAGGGTCTGCAGGAAAGTTTAGGAGCTTCTGAAATCCTAACGTAGAACCCTAAACACAGGAATTGGTTATAAATAGCTTTTCACCTTCAAAAAATTTTGGGCCTCACACAT
The DNA here is from genome assembly GCF_033958435.1 of Carettochelys insculpta. Taxonomy (NCBI): domain Eukaryota; kingdom Metazoa; phylum Chordata; order Testudines; family Carettochelyidae; genus Carettochelys; species Carettochelys insculpta. The sequence continues at coordinate 86,511,193 of NC_134139.1, read as the reverse complement.
TTTCTTTAGTAAAAACAAATCAGCTAAAAGCAGAGCACAGCAGTTTATGCATGATGACTATGTGCATCAACACTATCAGCAGGAGATGCACAGGAGAATGACAACAGCAATTTGCATTCTATAGTTTCTTGTGTGTGACCCAAATCCCTAAAGCATTTTACAAAGCAATAAATATCATGCCCGTGAAGACGTAGTGATGGGATGTCAATACTGTAGTGACTCTTTGCAACCAGACACAGGAGCTATTTTCTGCACAGCTGAAAACACAAGTGCCAATTAATCTGTGCTCCTTAAAACAGGAAGAGTTGTGCCTGTGGGGGATATTTTATGCAGTCACCTAAACCACTCTAGAATGCACTTCATTGTTCTTTGATGTCACGACCACATTAGTACTTTAACAACTCAGCTATCTCTAGTTTTGTACAGAGAGGTCAATACACGTATTATTTTCAGATCTCTCAAATGTCTTCAACCTGTGCTCTTATCCTTCCCCCTGCATATGCTGCCAGCTCCGCAAATATCACTCGCAGGAAGGAGGAGATGCTGATAAAATTAGACTGGCAATACTGATAACAGTGGTTGAGATGTTCAAGAGGAGACTTATTTGTCTTGTTCTCCCCCCCACACCATTTCATTCTACTTTTTAACGTATGAGAACAGTTTATTCAGAGGAAATGAAATTCAAATAAAAACTCTATCACTTTCAAATCTTCCTTCCCCCCACTAGTCTTTCAAATAACAGGTTTGTGATTACAGTGCTTCTGGGAAAATCTGGTTCACCACTGTGAACAGACCTTCCAGTACTACCCCTCCATCAGCACATATGTGCACGCACACGCACACACAGAGCAGCAGCAGGCTTACGACTATCCTCCAGGGGTCACAATTGGGTTACAAATTCTGCAGAACATGACGACTGAGCAGCCTGATTCAGAACAATGTATTCACATTCATTCAGATTCATTAAGATTCAAATGGAATAAGTAAGGTAGAAATTGAGCAGATACAGAACTTGCGCATTGCTTGCTCCTGTAGTCAGTAAACATTTATTCACTAAGCAACACTCTCTTTTGCTCTGTCTCTCTCTTATACTCTTTCTCTCTTATCCTTCCTGCTTGCTGTTTTAATGCATAATTAAGAAGGTCAGAATTAATGAAGCAGTGTGGAGTAAAGTTCAAGGAATCCCCAGGCACTATTTATTCTATTAGATCTCACTCATGAATGTCAGACTGGCAGCAGTAGAGACAGAAGCGGTTGAGCTGGCAGCATCCCAGAAACAAAACTACCAAGGGAGTCTTACCTGCAGTGTCAAGTCATTCCTAAGCTCCTTTCCTGCGAAAATCACACTTAACTGGTCAGCTGGAACTCCCTGTCGCTTAGCAACCACCTCCTTGAGCTGGAAGATGCTGGTGTCTGAATCAGCCTCCACTGGGAAACCATGGCTGGAGTTGAACCTGACAAATACTGACCAAGAACAAAACATTTTAGAAAGTGAGAATTTTTCAAGTCTGATCTATTGTAAAATGGTGTAAGAGGAGGTATTTCTGTTCCCCGTTCCGCAGACACAAAGGTAGTATAAAACTTTAGCATAATTTTCTTTTTAAAAGACAAATCTTTTAACGCTGTAATTTGTCATTTTGACAGAAGGATCCATAAGGTATTTCTTAACATATAATAGTCAATGACCAATTAACAAAAAAAATGTATGTTCCCCAGACAACATTATAAATTATACTGAGCATACTGAAACAAGAAACAGATATAACAGGGCAAGATTCTAGGTAATCACTACCGATACAACAGATTTTTCAATTCAATCTTAACCTTGGCAGACATATATGCTCTTTGTGTCCCTTGTATTCGTCCCCCACTGGATATAACAAACAAATGCAGGAAATCCAGATGTTTCTTAGAACTTGGATGCTTTGAACTGTGTGAGAACAGACAGTTTCCTGTTACAAAGTAAAACACTATCATACAGGCTGGCCTCCCACAGATGTAATTCCAGAAAATAATGATGGATGGTAAATCATCTGATAGCCGAAATGTTCGAGTGTTTTCTGTACCAGCATGGTCTTTTTCAGAGTTCACTAAAATAACTGTAACACATAACTCCAATACTCCTTCAATGCAGAAAATTACCACCACACTAGCCATGTCATTTTTAGAAATACATCAACTGGTTCATACATGCAGAGAAACCTGTTAGACCAGCTCATGGGTGGGACTGCTTTTCATAATGAATCTGAATGTACCCATTAGAGTCACAGCGAGGAAAGAGCCGGGAGGGGGGAACACTCTATAGAAAACCCTCATTATAATCTCATCACTCACTAGGAATGTATGACAAGCAGAGATATATCCTGGTGAGTTACTTCAACCAGTGGTTCCATAGACAGGAAATACAAAATGAGTAAAACTAATATAACATGAGAAATTATCTAGACCAAGTGAAGAGCAGATATCTGCTACCGTGATAAAAGGGTGCTGGATGCATCTGGATCCATTATTAGAGTTTATTTTGATTTCCAGTCTAACCATCTAATTAGAGAAGCTGTTGGCTTGAATTTGATAAATGGCAGAAGTGTAGCATCAGAAATGTTTATATTGCTGGCATCCCTATCGTTTTCACAATAGAAAAAAGGTCTTCATGATTTTTCTGCCACTTAATGTAGTGTAGATGCCGCTCATGTGATTTTCACTCCTACTATCTGGAACTGAAAATGTATATCTTTTTTGGGGAAAAAAACGCATAATGATCCACTACAGAGGAAATTATGTTGGCAGATAAAAGGGAATGAAGTTAATTCAACCCACCCCAGAGGATATACTTATTTTTTTTTTGGCTTATATAATGAACCAAGACTCACAAGGACTTGAACCACGCTCTCTAACACTCAAAAGCTGCGTCTACACGTGCACGCTACTTCGAAGTAGCGGCACCAACTTCGAAATAGCGCCCGTCGCGTCTACACGCTTCAGGCGCTATTTCGAAGTTAACTTTGACGTTAGGCGGCGAGACGTCGAAGTCGCTAACCTCATGAGGAGATAGGAATAGCGCCCTACTTCGACGTTCAACGTCGAAGTAGGGACCGTGTAGACGATCCGCGTCCCGCAACGTCGAAATTGCTGGGTCCTCCATGGCGGCCATCAGCTGGGGGGTTGAGAGATGCTCTCTCTCCAGCCCCTGAGGGGCTCTATGGTCACTGTGGGCAGCAGCCCTTAGCCCAGGGCTTCTGGCTGCTTCTGCGGCAGCTGGGGATCTATGCTGCAGGCACAGGGTCTGCAACCAGTTGTCGTCTCTGTGTATCTTGTGTTGTTTAGTGCAACTGTGTCTGGGAGGGGCCCTTTAAGGGAGCGGCTGGCTGTCGAGTCCGCCCTGTGACCCTGTCTGCAGCTGTGCCTGGCATCCCTATTTCGATGTGTGCTACTTTGACGTGTAGACGTTCCCTCGCTGCGCCTATTTCGATGTTGGGCTGAGCAACGTCGAAGTTGAACATCGACGTTGCCGGCCCTGGAGGACGTGTAGACGTTATTCATCGAAATAGACTATTTCGATGTCGCAACATCGAAATAAGCTATTTCGATGTTGGCTGCACGTGTAGACGTAGCCAAACAGTCCCATTGCCCTAAAGAGCCAATTCATCTCTCCTGTTGGAGATATTCCATTTTGTATATATAATTTAGTATTTACTGGGCAGAAGGAAACACAAATTATAAAGACTGATGGTTAGAGCACATGTGTTAGATGTCAGAGACAGTTTCAAGTCCCTGTCTCACCTACGCTCCAGCTGATTGCGCTAACCACCAGGTTCCAAATCAATTCCTCTTTCTTGGTGAATATATTCTAAGTGGCACAGGTCCAAAAGAAGGGACTCAGACCAGCCTAGCTCAGAATAGCTAACAGTCTCATCGTTAGGGAGCTCTCCTGAGACGTGGGCAACCATTTACACATTTCCGCTCTAAACAAGGCAGAGCAGAGTCTTGCAATGGACTCTCCTTCATCAAAGTCCTAATCACTGTACTATGGGCTATTCTTTCTCTCTCTTTCCTGGACCAGAGATTCCATCCTGGACTTAAGGAACCCTTGCTAATGAAAATTTCATTAAAATAGATACAATACTGCAAGAAGTTTCCATTTAGGCCAAAAATGTCAGACCAGCTCTAGACCTAAGACACTTGCCAAGACCATATAGTCAATGAACCAATAACAGAGTTGTGCCTAGAATTCTGGTGTTCTGTCTCCAGGACCATAACTCAAACTACTAGTCAATCTTCCCCCATTTAATTGTTCTGATGGATGTCAATACTAATCTTATGAGAAGAGAACAAATTAAGGAGTACGCCCACATAGTCACTCCAATGTAACTGACAGCAGGGAAAGGCTTGATGACAGAAATGTTAAATCAATAACTGGACCAATATTTAAGTGAATTGGTACACACAGCTAATTTTCTAGAGACCATACTACTCCAACACACATACTCTGTTGGAATGATTAATGTTAACTACTAGGAAGCCTAAAAGCTCCCTTTTTTCTGTTCCAAAAGGCAAAGTACCTCAGTGCCAAGGTTTACATGAGCTAGAAGAAGTGCAGAAATAACTACATTCTAAACACAAACAAATGTTTGAGTGGACCATGAATATTCTGTGTTTTCATTTAGTCATAAAGGTATATCTAATCCCTCATAATAACAAATAATTAATTTCAGAAAACTGCTCAGCCAGGAAATTATTTGTTGGTAACCATGAGACCAATTTTTTATACCCTTCACACAATAACTTCATTAGAAATCACAGAGCGACGTAAATATTTTTATGATATGATTTAGGAAGGCACACCAGCAAATATGAGCAATGCTTTTTGGTGGCAGTAGCTTGCTTGTACTGCTTACAGGCATATTGGCAGCACCAGCTAAAGTACTGAGTATGAGAATCTGATTAAGGCTTAAATCTGCCCTGGAAATTCTACAGAAATCAGGAAGTTTTGAATATGAAGTAACAGCAGAATCAGAGCTGAAAAAGGAGATTCCATTTTATGTGAATTTCTTATGCACAGAAATGGAGGAATCTGTGCATGTTGGAAAGAGGATCCAGAACAACAAAACTGGTTTGATCGAACTTTGTTGATATCATAAATAATTTTTCAAGGGCACAGAGGGCCAGACTTTTAAAGGCTTTTTAGATGCTCAAAATGACAGATAGGCACCTACTGGTATTTTTGAAAGCACATCATTGTGTAACTTCCATTGATTTTTTAATAAGAGTTAGGTGTCTAAGTGATATCAAAAATCCCACCAGTTGTTTATCTAAATGTTTAGATGCCCGAATGTCTTTAAAGATCTGAGTTCAAATGTGTAAGTTCTAAACATTACAAAAACTCTTAATTATTAAAAGGCAAAATGCAGGAAAGAAAGAAAGTCCTGTAATTGGAAGAGAGAAAAAAATAGAAATACGACAACAGTTCACAATGTCTGTTAAATGTCGACCATCATTATTCAACAAATCAGTGAACTGGATTATGCAATCCCCAGTTTGGAAGTATCAGCAAACTTTCTGCCTACAATGAATGCTCTGAAGCCTGTATAAACAAATAGATGCAGAAAAAAGAATAGACATACACATGAGGCAAACTAGCAGTTTCTTCTATTTTTAGAGATACTAACGGGTCCAGCAGAATCCTTCCTTTTCCATATAGAAATTACTATCAAACCAAAAATCTTTCAAAATGCAATGGATTTTTTTCAGTGTGACACATTGCATATATTCAGTATATGATGTGGTCTAAAATGGCCTAACGACTTGAGTGATACATTTTCATGGGGGAACCCAGGACTCACTTCCTGGGCAGGTCCACGCTGACGGGTGCCAGAAGAAGGTTCTCCATCTTGGATGAATACTAAGCAACATTTCCCTTTTTCCTCACTCTCCAAGGTCATAATAAAACGGGTTGCGGGGTAAATGCTATGTATTCTGTCTGGTGAAGGGAAATTGGAAAAGCATATACAAAAATGTGGGCCTAGCACACAGGAATAAGGTTGAAGTGCTACAATCTCATCAGGAATAGCCTAATTTTCCCAGCCCCTCATGGTACATTAAATAAAAATTAATAAATAAAAAACAAACCACCAGAATAGCTAGCATATACCTGAAATCATGTACGCTTTTTTCCACTGCAAAATAATACACAAGTTTAAAAACAAAGCATAGCTTTCTGGTCTAAGAAACTGAAAAACTTTTATTGCCTAAAAAATACATTTCTTCTCTCCATAACAAAATGAAAAAATACACTGAGAAGTGTAAGACTTTTGGATAATAATGGCTACGTCTACACGTGCACCCAACTTCGAAATAGATTATTTCGATGTTGCGACATCGAAATAGGCTATTTCGATGAATAACGTCTACACGTCCTCCAGGGCTGGCAACGTCGATGTTCAACTTCGACGTTGCTCAGCCCAACATCGAAATAGGCACAGCGAGGGAACGTCTACACGGCAAAGTAGCACACATCGAAATAAGGGAGCCAGGCACAGCTGCAGACAGGGTCACGGGGCGGACTCAACAGCAAGCCGCTCCCTTAAAGGGCCCCTCCCAGACACACTTTCATTAAACAGTGCAAGATACACAGAGCCAACAACTAGTTGCAGACCCTGTATATGCAGCACGGACCCCCAGCTGCAGCAGCAGCAGCCAGAAGCCCTGGGCTAAGGGCTGCTGCCCACGGTGACCACAGAGCCCCGCAAGGGCTGGAGAGAGAGTATCTCTCAACCCCCCAGCTGATGGCCGCCATGGAGGACCCCGCTATTTCGATGTTGCGGGACGCGGATCGTCTACACGTCCCTACTTCGATGTTGAACGTCGAAGTAGGGCGCTATTCCCATCCGCTCATGGGGTTAGCGACTTCGACGTCTCGCCGCCTAACGTCGATTTCAACTTCGAAATAGCGCCCAACACGTGTAGACGTGACGGGCGCTATTTCGAAGTTACTGCCGCTACTTCGAAGTAGCGTGCACGTGTAGACGCAGCCAATGTGAAAGTATCCAGCATTAGAAGCAACCAGAAGATTCCTGTTTCTCCAGTTGAAACAATTCAGGTCTGATTCCAAACTTAAATATACTATTGTAAATCAGGACAAACTTCACTGAAGTCAGTGAAATTGTATCACTTACAAACTTATTTCAATTAGATGACAATAAGGACCCTTGTAGCTTGCTAAACTAACTGCATTGCTCCCCACTAAGTTATTTATGCAACTCCACTAGACCTTCCTCTTCACAAATGCAGTATAATACATATTATGGATGTTAGGAAGAAGCCTGGAGGCAAATTTAAGACGAAAAAGGCCTCAGACCAAGGAAGTATGGGCCACGACTTAATGGTAGAGTTGAGCAAAATTAGAATATTCACCCTGTAAGAAACTCCAATATTTGGACATTTATATACATAACAAATTAGACCAGGAAAAGTAAAACAGTGGAGGAATTTCTCAATGAAACCGTTTGTTTGTTTGTTTTTTCACCCAAAAATGCCAAGAGATTAAAACCAAAATTTTCAGGAAAATATGGCAGTTATCATTTTATATCAGTTTTCCCATGCATAGATGAGGAGGTATCTTTCTGCATGTTGGAACAAGGTTCCAGAACAATAAACCTACTCAGATCAAACATTGTTACTACTGTAAAGATTTTTTCAAAAGCACAATTTTAAAGCTAAAAATTTTTTTGCAGATGAAAGTTGTGGTTAAAACCACAGAAAAGCAGGAGTGGGAAGAAGAGAGAGAGAGCCATTCCAGAACAGTCTGTAGCTGAATAGGTAGGTAGGTAGGTAGCACATTCATCAATCTTGTCCTTCTTCTGATTCTCTCTTGTTGAAGGTGTTTCACGCTATATAAATAATTAAATATTCATTGAGCCAAAGAGAGAGAGAGAGTTGATTACTCCTGGCTTAGGACATTCATGTGGGATGTGTGCAAACCATGGTAGTCCTTGTTCTGACTCAGGAAATACAGGAATTGGAATCTCGGTACCCCCAATGCAGAAGGAGCCCTAACTGCTGGGCTATTGGTTATTCTGAGGTGAATCTCTCTCTCCAAAACAAACCTCAAACAATTGCAAAACTGATGTATTGTTTTCCATTATTATTGCCTTACTGAGAAGGCAAAGCATTTACATTTTTTGCTGAACAAGAACTTCCACAAACATTTCAATTCAGAAATGTGAAAATATTCTGCACTGACATTTAGACCAAAAGAAAAAGTTTCTAACATTTTCAAATCAAAATGTTTCCTCTTGAGTCAGTTTGACATTAAAATTTATCACCATAAGTTACCATTGTGCTTTATGACATCATTCTTCTCTCTGGGAGGGCTCTCTGGCTGAATGACTTCTCATGTTGACTCATGAATCAGAAGGGAGACGGGGCGTATCACGAGAGATGTTGACTGGCCATAGACCCCTGACCCCGGGAGAGAATAGGGGCATGAAACACCTAAACTACAATTCTCATATTGCAATGAAGCAGTCCAAATGGATGTAATTTAACATACCGACAGGAAAAGAAACTTTTCATTTTACTTCAACAACAAAACACGATGTTTTAATTTAGGTCAAATTGACCCGAAACAAAATATTTCATTTACATAATTCCAAAGGAAAAATAAAATGCCTGCAAAATCAAAATCTGTTCTGCTAAAATTGTACCTTTACAGAAACTGCATCTTCCACTGAAAAAAATCATTGAAAAATAGTGCATCTGATGAAGTGGGTCTTTGCCCATGAAAGCTAATGCTCCAATAAATCTGTCAGTGCCACAGGACTTCTCTTTGTTTTTGCAGATACAGACTAACACGGCTACCCCTCTGATACTTGAAAAAATCATTAACGCTCAGTATAAGCTTTCAGTTGATTTATAACTGAATCACAGAAAGGTCCTACTATATCCACTTTAGGCTACAGAAGAAAAGTTATCATATAGCAACCATCTAGGGAGCTCTGTGAAATGATAAGCTTGTCTCTGGTTGGCCACCCTGTTGGCAAGGAATAAAATATAATAATTTGATACAGATTGAACCTCTCTGGTCTGACTACATCCTTGTTCCAACATGGTTTTAGCTAGCTGGATGTCCATTTAACATAGGTATGGCAGTCCTATGAAGTTTGTTTACACAGCCATCGGTCCTGGCTCTCAGAGTTCTCTGCTGTTATTTCGCTCTACCTCACTATTGTAAGTCTTCTAAAAGCCCAATAAGCAGTGGATGTGTTGGTAATGCCACTAGACAATATTGACTTCCCTTCATGTAGCAAATTCTCTGGTTTGGCACTAGTCAGGTCCTGAGGGTGCTGAACTAGAGAAGTTCAATCTTTGTTTGTCATTCTCAAGCAAACCAGGTGTTTTATAAACTGTATATTAATCACTTCAAAATAGCACCAGCACGACAATACCCCTGTTTGGCATAGACATTAAGCATACCTATCCAGTCTAAGGGACAGTGGGAAATTGTAAGCAGACAAAATATTAGAATCTGAACTGGCACGGAACTTCTTTAATGATGCAATGCCATTAGCTCCATAAAGGGAAATGTTCACATTCTAATTCTGAAACAAAACGGTTCGCTGCAGAAGCTGGATTCTCTTTATTTGTGAACTATTAGGCTGTAGTCTGGGTACAGAGAGGTACTACAAGAGGCTCTAGAAAATTAATCTGTGCCAAGGATGGAAAAAATCTGCATCACTGAACCAAGAACTCACTGTTAACATTACTAACAATAACCAGATTCTCCTCATTTCCTTGTTCACAAAATAATGCAATTCTTTCATGTACAACAAATGAAAGGCAGACTGGTCCCAGGTCATTTAGAGACAGAATCAACATATTAAACTCCAAAGACCAATGGTCTGCCATTGTAGATCGTGGAGGAATGTTGTCATTTGCTCCTAGTGAGATGTAGCAGCCATATTTTATACCAACGTCGGTCTGCAAATGACTGCAAAATGTAACCCTACGCAAATTGTATTGCAATAGTCTAATGGCATAAGTTGTCCCTGTATAACTATTTATACTGTTGGGTTGAGGCCTGCCAATAGGGGGGAGGTTGGGGGCAAAGGGGGCAATTGTACCTGGGCCTTGCATTTCAAAGGGGCCCAGAGCCCCAGCCGCTGCTGACAAAGTAGCAGTGGGTGCAGCTGGAGCTGGAGGTCCCTTTGATTTCCCCTGGCAGTGCTGCTGCATGCGGCTGTGGGGAGGGCAGTTCTGAAGCCTTAGGTCCCAACCCTTCTGCCCCGTCCGTGCACTCTCCCACCTTGCCCTGGGGCCCGTGGCAGTGGTTGACACTACTGGTGGGGATATTTCCTTCCTCTAGGAGGAATGTGCCTCTCTGATCAGACATTGGCATGGTTATAGATAGAGCTGGATGAACATTGCCAAAAAAATTTGTAACGATTAGCTCAAATATTAAAGGTTGTTTTTTTAAGTTGGTGTACTCGTTTCATGTTAACTTTAAATTAAAATTGGAGCAATTAATTTTTACATAAATAAAAGCCTATAGAAAGTAAATCTGAAGTTGGAACATGCAAATATTCACACCTTATATAGTATACATTGTGCATGGAACAGTGAATAAAACCTAACAAAGCAAAGAAGCAGAAATATGGCACTTTGAAGACTAATGAAATGATTTATTCGGTGATGAGCTTTTGTGGGACAGACCAGATCTGAAGAAGAGGGTCTGTCCCACGAAAGCTCATCACCGAATAAATCATTTTGTTAGTCTTCAAAGTGCTACATTTCTGCTTCTTTGTTTTGTTGGAGTACAGACTAACACAGCTTCCTCTCTGTTACTGAATAAAACCTAGTAATTAAACAGTATTCTCTTCCTCTCTTTCTTCTGAGCTCTGACACACATGCAGTTAGAGAAACAAACAACAACCCATATCTTGGCATCCCCTTTGCTAAGAATATGCCTGTACATTACTCTGACACTGTGCCTACACTGAGTCATGATGCTGGCAGCTTGATGCAAATGAGCAGTCTTGAAAATACAAACAGGTGCTCATTTGCATATTTGCCATGCTAATCTGCATATTCACCCAAGATCGTCCTGCTGGCAGAAGCTTCTGCCAGCAGAAGACAAGTAGTGTAGACATGGTTCTTCAGGCAAACACCCTATTTGTCAGCAGCCTCTTATCTCTGATTTTTTCCAACGAAGAAGCTGTTTCGACGCTTGAGTGGGCCCTTTTGTGAGTAGAGCGGGTGACTGGTTTTCCAGAGGACCTCCTCCTTGTACCAGAGCCCTAGGAGGTCCTGGAGCTCTGGCTCAGTCCAGGAGGGGGCCCTCCGTTTTGGAGCCTGGTCGGGGTCTTGGCTGCCTTCGTCTGGGTTCCTGGGGCTCCCCTAGGCAGTGCGGGGTGCTGGCCATCTCTGCAGGTCGGGACTTGCTGGGCACCGTGGGGCCTCAGGGGAGTGTGGCAGGCAGTCCTGCATGAGCTGCCTGTCTGACACTCTCAAGCTTGCTGCCACAGGGTTTCCGGATCTTTGCAGTTTTAAAGGCTGCAAGGACCTGGAGACCATAGAGGCCTGCTGGGGGTGTCCAGAGTGGCCACGCTCTCCAGCAGGCTGCCGCCATGGAGGACCGCTTCTTTTGGAAGAAGTGGTCCGGGAACGTCTACATATCCCTTCTTCTGGAAGGATCTTCCAGAAGAAGGCCCTTTTCCTGATTCTGAAGTGGAGTATAGAATCTGGAAGAAGGGGCACCTGCTTCCGGAAGAAATCCAAAAGAGCGCTTTGCATGTGTAGACGCTCCTCAGATCTTCCGGAAGAAGGCACCGTTCTTCTGGAAGATCTTGCCTGTGTAGAAACAGCCTTAGAGAACAACTCTTTTGTGTTCTCTGCAGTCCACACCCCCATAGTCTTCACTGCAGTGCAGTGTTAACAAGGCCTAACATTCATAACAAATTATGCTAATTTCTCATTCCCCATGAATCAGAGGGGTAGCTGTGTTAGTCTGTATCTACAAAAACAAGAAGTGCTGTGGCACCTTATAGACTAACAAATTTATTGGAGCATAAGCTTTCGTGGGCAAAGACCCATTTCGTCAGATGCATTTGGAATTGCATTATAGTCTAGTAGATGATATAATATAATCCCCATGTAACATTTTTCTCCAATAACTCCTACATACTCATTATGACAAAGGTTTCATTAGGACTGAAAAACTAAACAATGATAAGCACGTTAATAATTTATGTTAATAATGTCAGTAAGATGGGATTTCTCTAACTTCACGATGAAGTTAGTTTGTTATATCTCCACTGAAAGCCAAGATGGATAACAATTTACAAACAAACTGTTGTTATAATAAGAGTTAATGTAAAATATTAATAAATTGTAATGCAAGTGATAAGTTTTGCTTCATTTGGTAGGTCATAATACTGCATCCAGTATTACAGTTTCATAACTGTAACACTCCAATAATATTTGCCTGGAGTGGCTCTTTAGAAATGAAAAAGACTCTTTGACTGAACAATTCTGGGAGAAGAATCTTGGGAATAGCCCCCACCACAAGGAGCTCCTGAGCTGGATATTGCATCAATTCTTTTTCAGCTCTTGTTGTCACTGAGACCAAATCTCAAAGAGAAAGGGGTGAAGCCGGCTACAACACATATATAGGGCATTTGGAGCAGGGTGAGAAGCAATAACAGTATCAGCATGACAAACACCTTAGTCTCCTTAATTCCTAAAAAACAGAACTCACAAATCTGTTTCATTTACCCATGCCACCCCTGAGCATTCATATATGTTACCAGGAAGGATAAAACTTCATCACCTAGTCTGACCTCTTTCAAAACACAGGGTGAAAATTTAAAGTGAGGTCTTACCTCAAACTGCTAAATCTCGAGTACTTAATGTGTAACTTTTCTGCCACAAGTGTTTTCTTGAGATACAGAGCCTGATTCACCTCTGTGTTCCTTAAAGAGAAGTTACTCACCTGTAGTAACGATGGTTCTTCGAGATGTGTCCCCGTGGGTGCTCCACAATAGGTGTCGGGCTCGCCCGGTGCCGCAGATCGGAAATCTTCCAGCAGTTTCTCCTGGATCGCGCATGCGCCGGTGCGCGCCACCCCCCTGCCGCCAGTTCCTTGACCAACCGCCTCGGATGCTCCTGAAAAACACTAGACAGAGATCCAAAGCGGGGAGGATGGGCGGGTGGTGGAGCACCCACGGGGACACATCTCGAAGAACCATCGTTACTACAGGTGAGTAACTTCTCTTTCTTCTTCGAGTGGTCCCCGTGGGTGCTCCACAATAGGTGACTACCCAGCAGTAACCCAAGTAAGGAGGTGGGTAATTGGTTTATGTGCAGCTTGCCCCCGAGAGGACTGCTGTCGACAGATGGGTACCTCTTTGAATACCCGAGGCAGGGCATAATGCTTGGCGAAGGTGTCGTAGAATTACCAGGTCGCCGCTCTACAGATGTCTTTTAACGCGATGCTCTTGAAGAAGGCTGTTAACGCCGCCAGCGCCCTGGTGGAGTGAGCCCTGGGCGGGGCCAGCAAAGGAGCATTTTGAAGCTCGTAACACATTTTTATACAGGACACAATGTGCTTTGAGATTCTCTGTGAAGAGAGACCTTCTCCTTTTGACCTGGGAGAGAGAGAGACTAGGAGCCTGTCCGTTTTCCTGAAGGACTTAGTTCTGTCTATGTAGAAGGCCAACGCCCTCCTCACATCCAGGAGATGCAGGCGTGCCTCCTTGCCGGAGCTGTGAGGCTTCGGGTAAAATGAGGGTAAAACTATTGGCTCGTTAAGATTGGACTCCGGAGAGACTTTTGGAACAAAGGCTGGGTGCAGCCTTATGGTTACCGCCTCCTTTGAGAATACTGTGGAGTGCAGCGTTGCCACCACTGCCGCGAGTTCACTCACCCTGCGGGCTGACGTAGTTGCAAGGAGGAAGGTTGTTTTTTTTTTATCGTAAGGAGACATATGGGAACTGTGGGCAACGGTTCAAAAGGTGGACCCAATAGCGTGCTGAGCACCAAGTCCAAATTCCACGATGGTGGAAGCAGTTTCCCAGGGGCATACAGGTTTACCAGCCCCTTCAAGAACCTGGTAATGATAGGATGGGCAAATACCATGGGCCCTTCCTCTGTATGCCGAAAGGCTGACATAGCGGCGAGGTGGACCTTTAGCGAGGATAGAGAAAGCCCGCCTCTCTTGAGGTCCAATAAGTATTCTAATATTACAGGTATAGGAACGTCAAGGGGAGCTAACTGCTTGGCAGAACACCAGGCTGTGAATCGAGTCCATTTCCGCTTGTAAGTCCTCCTGGTGGAGGTCCTTTGGCTACATTCCAGGACTTGTTGTACTCCCTCCGTACACGTGCTCTTTAAGGAGCTGAGCCATGGATTAGCCATGCTTGTAGGTGCAGACCCTGAGGGTGCGGGTGCACTATGGACCCCTGAGCCTGCGTGAGTAAGTCTGGCGCCACCGGTAGAGGGAGAGGTGGGCGGTCCGACATGCGCAGAAGCAAGGGAAGCCATTGCTGCCGATCCCAAGCGGGACTATGAGTATCATGCCAGCTCTCTCCCTTCTGGCTTTGTGCAAGACCTTGTGGATAAGTGCTGTGGGGGAAACGCGTAAAGTAGGGAGCCCCTCCATGAAAACATAAATGCGTCCCCCAGGGACCCCCGCCCCACTCCTGCCCTGGAGCAGTACTGGGGACACTTTTTGTTGTACTGGGTGGCAGACAGATTGATCTGGAGAAACCCCCATGTATGAAAAATGCGCTGTAGCAGATCGGAGCGGATCTGCCATTCGTGCGTGATTGCAAAGCGCCTGCTCAGCTGATCTGCTTTCACGGTGTGAGCGCCCGGCAAGTACGAGGCTTTCAACGTTATGTTGTTAGCGATGTACCTATTCTACAATCGGACTGCTTCCGCACATAGGGCACGGGATCGTGCTCCTCCTTGTTGATTGATGTAAAACATAGTGGAGGTATTGTCGGTATTGAATCCCGACTACTTTGCCATGTAGGTAATCTCGAAAATGTTTGCAGGCATTGAACACTGCTCTAAGCTCCAGTATTGTTATGTGCAGTGTCTGTTCCGCAGGGGACCATAGCCCTTGCATTACCTTGTCGCCGATGTGCACTCCCCATCCTATGTGGGAGGCATCGGTAGTAAGAAAAATAGAAATTTGTGATTGGTGAAAAGGCACCCCCACTAGCAGATTCTCGGGGTTTTCCCACCACGCCAGGGATCTGCGCACCTCTGTTGTGGGCGACACCACCCTGTGGACAGTGCAGGATGCCAGTTTGTAAACGCTCGCCAGCCAATGCTGCAGGCTTCACATGTGCAACCTGGCATTCTGTACCACAAACGTCACTGCCGCCATGTGGCCCAGCAGTTGTAAGCTCATTAAGACCGGCACCGTGGGGCTGTATGTGATGACTTGCACCAACAAACTGATGGCGCGGAAGCGGGCGTCGGGTAGGTACACCCTTGCTGTGATAGAGTTTATGCGTGCCCCTATGAATTCTATATGTTGTGTGGGTTCGGACTTTGACTTTGCGAGGTTGATGACTAGGCCCAGCGAAGAAAATGTGTCCGCTGTGACGCGTATCATCTGTGAGACCTCTGCCTTCGAGGCCCCTTTCAGCAGGCAGTCGCCCAGATATGGGAAAAATAAACACCCCCTGTCTGTGCAGGTAGGCTGACACCAGTGCCAGAGTTTTGGTAAAGACTCTGGGGGCCGAGGAGAGGCCGAAATGAAGAACCCTGTGCTGGAAGCGCTCCTGGCCAACCGTGAAGCGGAGGAAGCGTCTGTGTGCTGGGTGGATTGTTATATGAAAGTAAGCATCTCGTAAGTCAAGTGCTGCAACCCAGTCTCCATCGTCCAGTGCCGTGGGTATCAAGGCAACTGTGATCATCCGAAAATGTTGCTTGTGCATGTAATGGTTGAGGCCCCGAAGATCTCTAAGATGGGCCTCCAGCCTCCTGTTTTCTTCTCTGGTAGGAAGTAGCATGAATAAAAACCTTCCCCTGGAATTATTCCAGCACTCTTTCCACCTCCCCTATGAACATAAGGTGATTCACCTTCTGCTTGAGCCTCACCTTGTGGCAGCGTCCCTGAGGTGAGGCCTGGTGGGAGGCTTCGTCGGTGGAAGCAACTGGAAGGGGATCGCGTAACCCGTGGCTATGATCTCCAGCACCCATTTGTGTGTGGTGATCTTTTGCCATTGGGAGTGGAACGGTCTGAGGCAATGATGGAACATGAGATGAGAGTGGCATTGAGCGAGGGTATTGATAGTGCAGCCCCCGACATACCCCAAACAGCTTTTGTGTATCAAAGGGAAGGTCCACTATCTTCGCCTGTAGGTCCCTCAGGATACCCGACGTCTGTAGCCAGGATTCTCTATGCATGACAACTGCTGTAGCCGTTGAACGTGCCGCCGTGTCCACCACATCCAGGGCAATCTGGACTCCCGTCTGCGATGCTGCATAGCCCTCTTGAATAATTGCCTTTAACACCGGCTTTTTGTGTTCCGGAAGTGAAGCCATGAGGGGAGTAAGCCTGGAGTAATTATCAAAATTATGGTTTGCTAGGTGTGCCCATAATTTGCCATTCTCAATAGCAGGGTAGAAGAGGAGTACACCTTCCTGCCAAACAGCTCTAACTTCTTAGCATCTTTGTCCGATCCCCCCGATTTGTACTGAGAAGCCTTTGACCTCTGCTGGGACGACTCGACCACCAAAGAATTTGGTTGTGGGAGACTGAAGAGGAACTCCATGCCCTTTGCCTGGACGAAGTACTTCTTATCCGCTCTCTTGTTCGTAGGCGGAACAGAGGCTGAAGTCTGCCATGTAGTAGTGGCTGACTCCAGAAATGGCTTCGTCCAGCGGAATAGCAATTTTGGATGAAGCCGGGGGTCTCAAATTTTCCAGGAGTTTATGATGTTTCTCCTGCACCTCTGCTGTTTGAATGTCATGCCTGAAAGCCACCCTTTTAAACAGCTCCTGAAACTGTTTAAGGTCGTCCGGGGCAGAGACCTCCCCGGGGGCCATGGCCTCATCTGGGGAGGATGAGGAGGAACCACTAGGATAAACCTCCCTCGAACCCTCGGGCTCCCGCGGTCAATGACACACTTGCTCGCTGGAGGATTCTGAAGGAAAGTCTCGGGGTTCTAAAATTAACTCCCCTTGAGACAACTGTGTTTCCGTCCCCGATCGGGAGTGCCCATGGGGGTACTGAGCGGCCGCGGGGGGACCTGCTCCTGGGTGTAGGCCTGTGGTGTCTGTGTCCAGCATGATAAGGACGACCATGGCAGCATGGGCAAGGGTCCGGGGATGGAGACCTAGACCACTCACGGGGTGTGTACCGCCGATGTCTGGGAGAGCCCAAGCCATGGTGACATTGGTTGGAGGAACGGAGAAGGAGGTTCCGGATGGGCCAGTGGAGACACAGGCCTTCGGTGCGGCATGTGTATCACGGGGGAGGGCTTGGTGCTAACAGCAGTGCAGCCCTGTCCGGAGATGGACTGCGGTGCCGGGCTTTTGATTTTGCCTTGCCCCTCCCCTGCGGGGTCGGCACCGCCCCCTTCCATGCCGGGAATCTCAGCCCCACTCGGCACCGTCAGCTGCGGTGCTGCGTGGGTATCCTCCTCCTGTGCCTGCAGGCTCCGTGCCTGGCGCCCCTGCACCGCTGGTGCCGTGGGGGCCGGTGCCACCTGCGGCGGTGCTGCCAGGTCCGGCGCTTGCCTCGCTGATGCTCTAGGCGCCGCGCATGCCGGCTGTTGTATAACCAGAGGCTCAGCCTCTGCCACGTGCGCTGCCACGCTGCCGCTTGCCTGAGTATGCAGCTGGGGGCTGTGTGCTCCACTCGTCCTGCTCGCTGCAAACGCCGGCAAGGATCGAGCCAGGGAGTGTTTCCTCCATTTCTGCACCGAGGGGGTCAGAGAAAGCTGCCCTCCTCTTATGCAACCCAGAGGGCCCTTCTAGGTGAGGCTTCTCCAGCAAGTCCGGCTGGAGAGCCTTATCAACAAGAGCATTTTACGCCTCATCGCTCTGTCCTTCCCGGCCCTGGCTGTGAGCTTAGCACAGCGAGAACACTTCTGGGTCACCTGTGATTCCCCCAGGCATCGGATGCATTCGCTATGCCCCACAGAGGCCGGCATAGCTTCACGGCATGACTCACGCATTTTTAAAACCTAAAGAGGCCATTGCGGTGAGTCTTTTACTGTTAATAGGGTACTTAGCACTTAATCCATGCCTTTCCACCCCAAATAGTGATCACCGGCCTGTGGGGCAGCGGGCGGCCTAAATGGCCTTCATGTCCGCTCTTCTCTTCTCCACTCCTCTCTTTTTTCCTTTTTTTTTTTTTTTTGCTGATATTCTCTTTGTCTTTGCTTTCTCTCTCTTTTTTTTTTTTGTTTAATAACCAAAAGCAACAAATGACACGTAGAAAAACCATTATTTAATCTGACTCTGGCCTTAGCCTGAATAGATTCCGTATGCAGCCGACGGCAGTTGAGAAGGAACTGGCGGGGACTGGATCATGCGTGCAGCTGGGGGCGCGCAGGGGGACGGCGCGCGCCGGCGCATGCACGATCCAGGAGAAACTGCTGGAAGATTTCCGAACTGCGGCGCCGGGCGAGCCCGACACCTATTGTGGAGCACCCACGGGGACCACTTGAAGAAGAACAATAGCTATTAATACCAGCAGAAATACAAACTTCAAAGTATGCAGCATAATCTCCAAGGAAGATTTAGGTCAGGTATTAGGAAAAGCTTTGGTGCAGCCATGCCTCTGCAGTGCTTCAGTGAAGATGCCACTAAGCCAACAGGCAATCATCTCTATCAACACAGAGATGTCTGCACCAGGGCTTAAGTATAACTGCATCACTCAAAGGTGTAGATTTTTCAACCCCGAGTGAATCACTGAACACACACAAATTTTAGTGTAGACCTAAATATAAGGATTGTTAAATATTGGAATAATATTTACAAGGAAGGCTATGAGATGTTCATCATTAGAGACATGTAAGAGCAGGTTAAACCCTAGACTATCCCTGACCAGTGAACTTGCTTTTGCCGCAGGACAGGAAAAAGGAACAGAAAACCTCTAGAGATTCCATCCAGCCCTACATTTCTGTAATTCTATGATTATCGGAACAAGAGACTGGCAAGCTAACTGGGAAACAAGAGAGCAAACCTAACACACTCACTAACAGCACAGAGCAAGGGTTCTCAGATGAGGGTATATGTGAAGGCTCCCATATCGATTTCCAAAGACATGTCTTGGCTACCTGGCTCATGTCAATATAGCTGTAGGTTCTGTAAGCATGGTGGCTGACTGAGCTCTGGGAGCTAAGCCATCCTCAGCAATACCAAATTCCAGTTCTTATCTGAAAAAAAAAAAAGAGAATAGCAGAACAAAAATAGGGACAGCACCTCGTCGTCCCTTGCCAGTAAACAGCTGGAGGAGGCATGACTGGTTTTCAGACTGGCTATCCACAGCACAGGCAACATAAGGCGATGTTTACAGAAGCCTCTACATATCCATCAACAGGAGATCCTTGTGCAATCTCTGACACTAGGTGCTCTGAAAGGAATACAATTTCCAGTTGTACACGTTTCAAGGAGATGCTTATTTGAACACCTTGGGATAAATTCTGCTCCCAGTTATCCAGCATAAATGCTGAGTAATATTACTGACTTCAGTGGAGTAATCCAGGATTTTACACTGATGTTAATGAAAGCAGAATTGAACCCTGTTAGTCTCACAACCTACTAAAGTGCAATAAAATGGTTAGTCCTCAAAGAAACAGCTATTACAGTGTAAAATAAAAGATATACTTTTGCCTGTCTTTTGTTCTAAAACAAACAGAACTAGGAGGTTCATGGACCAATGCTTGAAAACAACTTGGTCCCTCTTGATTTTTCAGCAGTCTATCTGCTTCTGTCTTCCCTATATCAGCAAATTTAAAAAGTCTGAATGCTGCATCCTTCTCTGGTACCTAGTTCATGCCCATATAATAAGTTTCCCTTTGGGAACAAACTCTTAAGTTATGATTTACATTCTAAGTCTGCCAGCCAGCAAAATAGCCAGAGGCTACTTCTGCCACACTACATTATATGTTATGACCTGGCTGCTAAAAATATGCATCATAAACTATATCTTCTACAAAACAGGTAACCAGTTGAAGAAAGAAGTACATATTTCAAAAACTCTAGAGTTACATCACACTTGTATGAGTGGAGTATATTCTCAAAATATAAAGAAACTGAATATATTTATAATAGTCTCTAAATCTTGAGTATATTTAAACACCCTACACATAAGCATTTGTCATCACACACAACATTAAATGGATCAGAATATATTTTTCTAAAATCAAATCCCATTTTGTCTTGTAACAGAGTCAAATCCTGCAGTCCTTATGGAGCAAATGGAGTTCAATGGGAATTTTGTCTGAGTAAGAACAAAGCAGGGACTGCAGGCTTTGGCTGACAGAAACAGTCTACATGAGATTTTTCTGAACTGTCTTTACACAAAATTAATTAATGCCCATGATTCACCCAGGAGTGCCTAGAAAGTGTAGAGGAACTCAGATCAGTCAGTGACGTTTTGTACCATAAGATTTGTAGTACAGGTTGTTTGAACCTCTGTCATATGGATTTCCCTATTCCAGCCCAGTCTGGCATCATGGGGGTCCTCATGGGTGCTCCAGGGTATAGCATACATAGGGAAAAACTAGCTGGCTGGAATCAGGAGAATTGCAGCAGCAGAGAAGAGTGGAGGACTGGTAGTCTGAGCAGAGGAGTTGAAGTGCACTTTGGGCCTAAGCAGGTAAATCCTGAGGGCCAACAGCTGGACCAGCTGCCAGGGTCAGCGGGTCAGCTTTGACCTCTCCTAGTCCAGCAAATTCCCTGGTTTGGTACTGGTCAGGTCCCGGTCAGGTCCCAAGTGTGCCAGCCGAGGAAGCTGCTCAATCTGCACCTGGGCTAAGCAAAAAATGCCAAAAATTACAGGAATAACTCAAAATTGAAGAAGGGATTTTTCTGAAACTATTTTTAAATCAGAGATAAAGAATACTGAAGCAGAGATAAAGAATATTGAATAATGCACTTGCATATGTGCAGACACTGATCGGTAAAATCCATAAGATCATTCACAGAGCCATGTGATTAATTTATCATGTCTTTTTCACAACTTTACCTGCTCTCTCCACACGAACATCTCTCACTGAAAGTTTGTTTAATATTCAAAACCTCCGAGAAACTTTTAAACAGCTACCAGGTAAATGTCTCCTTTCTTTCTCATTCAGATTGGGATCAATGAGTGGATCAATGGATATTTCTAGGCCCACGAGGCATCAAATTCAGAAATAAACTTGCATTAGATAGCTAGGAGTACTCTCTTTCTCTCTCATAGAGAGATTAATATTAAAGTCTACAAGGACTAGAAACAAACTCTTTTCAAGCTATCTCAAGTCCTAGTGAATCAGAAGCTATTGGACAGGAGAATAACATTATTATAGATAAAGCTGATCAATTTTTCTTCTGATTTAAAAGATTTCTCTCATAAAATGCTGATTTGACAAAACAAAAATATTGCATAGGAATGCACTGATTTCACCGACACTTCTGTGACAAATTATTGAAATAATTTGCTTCAATAAATTAAAATTAATACATTAATTAAAATTACAACGTAATATAAAAGTCAATTAAATAGAATCAAAATGAAGCATTTCAACCCTATCAAAACAAAATGTAATTTCCTTTTTTCCTACACAAAGGCGTGGAGTTTTCATTCTGCTGGAACGTTCTGAATATTTCATTTGGATTTGGATTGGAATTTAAAAAAAAAGGAAGAAAGAAAAATGAAAAAAACCCTTGAAATTCCAAAGCCTCCTGAAGACTGTGGGATCTGAGCTGTAGGCACCCAAGTCTGCCTTTCCAGTCAATACCATGCCGGGAAGAACCTTGGTCTCTTAACTTCCTTCCAGAGCCACTTATGACTCCTTCTGTGGCTTTCTGGCTCTCATATAATCAGGCATGCACAGCTATAACCAATCAACCCTATAGCTCTACATGTTGCAAAAACTGACTTATGCATATACGACTAACACTTTGTCTACACTAGCACTATTATTTAAAAAAAACACTCTTCTCAGAGGTGTGAATAAACACATCTCTGATGAATATAAGTGACACCAGAAATGCCAGTGTGGACAATGTTATTTTGGTGAGAGCTACACTGACATAGCTACCACCTCTCGTTGGGGGGTGGTTTAACTATGCTCATGCGAGAGCTCTTTCCCATCCACAGAGAGTGACTACATAGGAGTGTCTGTAGCAGTGACGTTGCATCAGCACAGCTATGTGGCTATAAATTCTCTGTTGTAGATATAAGGAGAGGTGGGAGGCATAAGAGGAAAGGAAAGACAATGCCTCTCCCACAGCTAACATTATGTAATTGAGTATTCACATGATCCTTTGATTTAGCCGGAAGATGGTTTGTTAGCACACTCCACAGTTTTAATGGGGCTTGTGATCTTCTGTAAATCAAAGACCAGTTTGATAGTAGTTATTAACGCCTTTCAGGATAACAAGATAGATGTACGTAGGGAAAACAACATAATGGTGGAGCCCAGAAGTAATACATAAGAAACAAAACCGAAGAAACCCTTAGGCTATGGTTACACTAAAGTCACTTCTGTTGACAGAGTGTGGCCACACACAAAATCCAGCTGGAAGACCACTCGGCTCTGTTAACAGCGGCTGGACTGCTCAGCTGGTCTCTTGCCAAAACGCACCTGGAAGCACAGCAGACAGGGCTGATCACTATTCTGCATGCCTTGTGTGTCAAGAGGAGGCTCCCCAGAGCATCCAAACAGCTGCTTTGTCAACGGAATCTGTAGACACCAGCGTTATGTCTCATGGCTGAGAGGCAGCACACTGATGGCGAAAGTGCTGATCTTTGTTGACAAACTGTGGAAAAGACTAATTTTCTGTGTGGACATTCCACCAGTTTTGTCCACAAAAAACATGTTTTTTCCCACAAAACTCGCTAGTATAACCATAGCCATAGAAAAAATTGGGGAGAAGGGACGCAAATGAAAGACTTCAAAGCAATAACAACAAAAAGATTCTAGCCCATCTGCCATTATCCACTCCATATGCCATCTCTATCTTCTGTGAGAAAGGGAAGAGTAGCATGTTTTTAGAAAACCCACTATTTCTAGCACTTTGGCATAAAAAATTCCAGCAATGAGAAAATGACTTAGTCAGTAATAAATTCACAATGCCTGAATGTGAATCTCTCTGCTTCTTAAGGATGCATTTTTGAGTAATAAATAGCAAAGGGAGCATCAAGGACATATCCTCAGACTAACAATATATAGCTTCAGGGGTCCTCAGCAAACAAAAAGCATGATTTGGCTAATATATCTTATCTTGGTGGATGTGCTTCGAGAAATTTCACTAAAAGTAAAATCTTCAATAAAAAGTCCAAAAAAAAATCAGATTAGGCATCATAGAATCATAGAATACTAGGACTGGAAGGGACCTCAAGAGATCATCGAGTCCAGCCCCCTGCCCTCATGGCAGGACCAAGTACTGTCTAGACCATCCCTGATAGACATCTATCTAACCTGTTCTTAAATGTCTCCAGAGATGGAGATTCCACAGTCTCCCTGGGCAATTTATTCCAGTGTTTGACCACTCTGACAGTTAGGAACTTTTTCCTAATGTCCAACCTAAACCACCCTTGCTGCAGTTTAAGCCCATTGCTTCTTGTACTATCCTCAGAGGCCAAGAAGAACAAGTTTTCTCCCTCCTCCTTATGACTGGATGACTGTACTCAGAGACTAGTTATTAATGTTTCTCAATCCCGCTGGAAAGGTATAACAAGTGGGGTTCCACAGAGGTCAAACTGCTGAAATTCTTAAAACCGCTATCATGTCCGTCCCCACAATCCTCTCTTTTCCAAACTAAACAAGCCCATTTCTTTCAGCTTTCCTTCACAGGTCATGTTCTCTAGACCGCTGATCATTCTTGTTTTTCTTTTCTGGTCCCTCTCCAATTCCTCCACATCTTTCTCGAAATGGGTGCCCAGAACTGGACACAATACTCCAACTGAGGATTAACCAGGGCAGAGTAGAGTGGAAGAATGACTTCTTGTGTCTTGCTCACAACATACCTGTTAATACAACCAAGAATCATTTTTGCTTTTTTTGTAACTGCAACACACTGTTGACTCATATTTAGCTTGTGGTCCACTATAACCCCTAGATCCCTTTCTGCCATACTCCATCCTGGACAGTCACTTCCCATTCTGTATGTGTGAAACTGATTGTCCCTTCCTCAGTGGAGCACTTTGCATTTGTCTTTGTTAAACTTCATTCTGCTTACCTCAGACCATTTCTCCAGTTTGTCCATATCATTTTGAATTTTGACCCTATCCTCAAAAGCAGTCGCAACCCCTCCCAGCTTGGTATCATCTGCAAACTTAATAAACATACTTTCTATGCCAATATCTAAATTGTTGATGAAGATATTGAACAGAACTGGTCCCAAAACAGACCCCTGTGGATCCCCATTTGTTATACCTTTCCAGCAGGATTGAGAACCATTAATAACTAGTCTCTGAGTATGGTCATCCAGACAGTTTTGCACCCACCTTATCGTAGCCCCATCTAAGTTATATTTGCCTAGTTTATTGATAAGAATATCATGCGAGACCGTATCAAAGGCCTTACTAAAGTCTAGGTATACCACACCCATAACAAAAAGTATCTTCAAAAATGTATATATTACTGACCAAAATGCCATAAGTTCCATAAGTTACTAAGAATAAAAATAAAGATTCTGCAAATCTATAAAACTCCTAAATAAAGACAAGGACAAATGGACATCATTATATATATTATTATGAAATATCCAGTCTTTCACACACCTTTAATTAGCAGCAATATTATGCCGTTCAAAATTATTCAGTATTTTCATTATTTAATTGTGCTTGTCAATGAGGCAATGATGCTCTAGGTCTTTTACGCATACAATAAAGCTAGAGATCTGCTACTGAATTGATTTAATTCCTTTGTGAGGAAAAAAATATAAGCAATATCTGTATCATGTAATACCCTAAGTAGAATATTCGTCTTATTTTGTTTACCAAAATACGATAAAGGAAAGGTAGACCAAAATAATAAATCCATCTTATGTTCTTTTAATGTAGTTTGGACATTACAACATCTTAACTCTGCCAAGAACAGGTACCTTCAGATATTTAAAGCTCTTCTGAACAAGCTGAAAAAGTACACTGCAACAAAGTACAAACAGCTTCCTTTGAAATATCAATTCCTTCAAGCATTTAAGAATTACATCTATATTTACAAAATGTCCCCATTTTTCTCCTGTTTAACAATAGGGCCAGTCTTACAGGTGATGACTTGGGTGATTACACTGGGTATTGTTGTCAAGTGGCGGGAGTGCCCTGGCCAAGGCAGAAGAAGTGCAGTGCTCACCTGAAAGGCAATGGGAGGGATTTAAGGAGACAGCCTGAGCCCTGCCATTGGGGCTGAAGGTAAAGCTTCACCCACTGCTGCTCTGCCTACTAAGCTGTCACTTGTTTCTTAGTTAACAGACACCAAAGAAATTTCACCCAGGGCACCAGTGATGCTGGAACAATTTGTGTGGTAGGGGTGCTGAGAGCCACTTAACCTAAACTCTGTACATAACGGGAACTACTTCAAGTAAGGGTTGCTGTAGCACACTCTGCACCCTAGTTCCAACACCTATGCAGGTCACCATTCCCCCTAATGCCGGCCCTGTTTACAACACCTATTGCACAGGAAGTCTCCACTTCCAAGAAGCATGCCTGAAGTAATAGAAATTCCAACCCAGGATAATGTAACACACTGGAAATAGGTGATGACTGACTCAAAGTCTCAGTGGTAGATGAAACACAAGTCATAACATGAAAGGATATTAAGCTTGTCTCAGCCAAGTCAGTGCAACCAAAATGACCATACACTTGTCTTGCTTGATGTTGTTCAAAACTTTAAGAGCCAAAGTGCTACAGGTTTGTGTAAAGCAGGCCTTTTCCCCATAAAATGAGAAAGGCATCTCTAAGCGACCGAGTCTCTAAACCATCTCTGGAAAAAAATGTCTTGCATTTTTGTTGTTGTTGATTGCCCTGCTGTCCATCTCTGGAAAACCACAAGTTATGAGTACTGCTGTGGACTCATAAATCTAGCTCCCATTTGTAATTTTGGCAAAAGGGCCTGCTGAGGTCAGACTATATTATTTTGTATACCAGGGAGGTAAGAAGCTGAGATGACTGCTAGCTATACTCCTATTTTAGAAGTTCATTGTTTCAACACACAATGCTCTGCCCTGAGGATTGATATGAAACATGCAGATTGTGTCATATGTCATGATTTTTTACAGATCGGGTTCTCATAAGAGGAAGGAATGAAATATAACTATTTTGACTGCTCTTAAATCTAGAAGGCTGATGTGAAAGATCCACTCTCATGATGGTCGTTTACCTTGCATTCCTTAAAAAAAAAAAAGCAAAAAAATGCAGTCATGTAGCACTTTAAAGACTAACACAATAAGTTGTTAGGTGATGAGCTTTCGTGGGTCAGACCCACTTCTTCGGATCTGGAAATTCTGATGAAAGTAAACTGGAGCAAGTAAACTGGCATTCTCTGTGATCTCAGATGAAACACTCAACCCATTAAGGATGGGTCTGATGTTATGATGACAGAAAGAGAGTTGTGAATAAATATTACTCCCACACAGACATTGCAAGGGTCCTTCTGCCATTTAAGTGACTTTAGGAGGTAACAGGGATTTAACACCTAGTTGCCCAGATTGTGCTTGATCAGCATATAGATGGTCCAGAGCCATCACCAGAAGCACCAAAGATGCAATCTAGTGTGCTGAGTTATAAAAACGCAACATCTGCCATCTGATTGGATAGCTGTAAACAACTTCTCGCTGAGGTTAGCAGACTGAGCTGAATCCTTGAGATAAGTTCATTTAAGAAGAGAAATCTGTTTGTAGGTAGAAAATCCCTGGCTGATCTTGCATCCAGATAAACTGCAGTGAAATCTATCCATTCTATTTTTCTTAAAGTGGATATCTCAAGAACGAGTTGGAGAACTAAACCAAGGAATAGTGACCTGGTTGCATAGGCAGAAGAAAGGCCAAAACGGAGAACGTGCTTGATTATGAAGTGAAAAAACAAAACAAAACAAAACAAACAAACAAAAAATATTTGTGTCATGCATCTGATGACCTGATGAAGTGGGTCTTTGCTCACGAAAGCTTATGTTCCAAAAAATCTGTTAGTCTATAAGGTGCCACATGACTTCTTGTTTTTTTGTGGATACAGACTAACATGGCTACTCCTCTGAGCCTTGTTAGAGTGTCAATTGTGACATGAAAATAGCCACCTTCAATAGAGCTGCAAACCAATCCACGGAATCTAGGGAAGGAATCATATCTGCAAGGATCTCCATCATGAATTTCAGCTATTTCATAGTTATTCAGACATCTGAGATCTAATATCAGCCTCCATCACCCATTCTTTCTGGGAACCAGAAAGTACCTGAAATAAAATTTTCTTCCCCAGTGAGTCAACAGAATGGGTTCGATAGTTTCTAAGCATAGAAGAGAGGTGACCTCCTGTCTCTGCAACTTCTCAATATAACGATCAGGTAAAAGGGATGGAGAACAGAGGTGAGAGGGAGTGATGGAGGTAAAATGGATGGAGTAACCAGATATTATGACCACCAAATCCACTTGTCAGATGTAAGATTATCCCATGCAAGTTGGAACTGGTAAATACCACATTCAAAGAGGGAGAGGAGGATGGCTTAAGGCAACCATGTGTCCTTGTGGAAAGGATGGTTTAGACTCATGGCCAAGACACTGTAACTGGCAACTGGCACCTTTTCGAAATACATTAGTCTCTTGGTTAGAGGTTCAGTGGTCTACAGAAAGTACAAAAATAAACTGGGAGAGTTAAAAATAAACTCTGATATTTGAGTCCTGCTGAATTTTCTTTTATTTGCGGGTGTATAGACTTCACGGGATCTAAGTGGTACTCTTGAATACTTCAAAGAGTGAAGGGAATCATCTGTAGAGACAGAAAATAACTTTCAACCACCAAAATTAAGGTCCTTTATCGTAGATTGTACCTCTGTAGGGAAGAGACAGCTGGAGCCAAGATGCTCATGGCATCACAATCATGGTAGAAATACACTGGACTGCATTATCAGCTGGGCATGAGACAACATTGCTCATAGCTGACCTTCATTTTTAATGGCCTCAAATTATTCAGCATTCCTGTGGCAAATATTCAACAAAGGTGTTAAATTTGTGATAATTAACATAATCATGTTTTGATGTGGGCACCTGATTACTTGCTATCCTGACTTGTAATATTGCAGAGAAGTGACTTTTGTGACTGTAAAGATCAAGACCATTCTGGCCCTTGTTATATGGCCTTGATGTTGTGCTGCCCCCTCAGCTCACTGACTGAATCCACAACTAAGGAATGTGTGTCAGGTATTACCATAAAAATTCTGTATACTCAACTGGGACACAATATTTTTGCTACCACGTTGCCAAGAGATACCATGACAGAAGTCTGCTAAATTTCAGCTGGCTCTAGAAGAGCCTCATTAATCAGAAATGACACGTGTCAAAGATAAAGCACGTATGACATCCAGGAGTTTATGATGGAGGTTCTGGATTTCCTCAAGAGGAATCTGAAGCACATCTTTAAATCACTCCTTCAGCTCCTGGGACTGTTGAAAGTCATCCTCCATAGAAGTTAGTGGAGGCATTATAGCAGGGGTGGGCAATTAGCAGCCCATGGGTCAGATGTGATTTCCCAGGGTTTGCCAGGAGTGAGCCCCTAGATACGTAATTACCTAGTTACAGGTTGGACTGCTCACAACTCCTGTTTGCTGAAGTGAACCATTCCCAGCCCATGGGAGCTGCAGGAAGAGGTGGCCCAGGCCATGATGCTTCCCATAGCTTCCACTGGTGGGGAATGGCAAATTGTGATCACTGGGAGCTGAAGGCAGCCGTATTGTGGAAATACAGATAAATTAGCTGTCTGGTGGCATGTCAGCAGTTAACTGTGGCAAATGGTGTTTGTCCTGCAGGCCACCTATTGTCCACCCCTGCTTTACAGCCTCATTTGTTAATGATAAGGAAATATTTGTGTGAAATACTACCTCAGAGTCAGCCCTTGCCTCCTGCTAGCTATATGTTGCATCTACTGTTTCTGGATGGTGAGGAGAGGATGAAGGCATAGAAGAATGAGGTTATCTACACTCCTTTTCAGAGGACTTGGGGCTCGTACAATCTGTTGGTGGTACAGTCTACATTACAAGGTATGCAAATGAGGCTATTTAGGAAGACCGTAGAGGAGACGACACAGTCAATGTTGGTCATCCAAGCTGGTTGAAGGTGGAAGTCCTCTATCCTCTCTTCTCTATGCATGCTGAGAGAATAAATGAGAGAAACTGAACAGAGAACTGAGAGGAGTCTGAATCAGAATCCTCTTCCACACATTGTAATGGAAGCGATAATTGTTTTCCCTGGAGGGCTGAAGTCAGAAAAGGAGAGTGTCTCAATGAAAAAGGAATAGTTGGTGGCCCAGAAGATCCCAGTGCCAGGAGGCAAGTGGTCAAGAAAAGCAGGGGATATTTTGGTTAATTGGACTATCTGTTCATTTGCAACAGCAGAGGAACTCTGGATGTCAGCATGGGTACCAAGGTAATCACCTGGCTGGTTTGAGGGAGGAGCATGCCCAGGTTCACGCAAAGATGTAAAAGTACAAAGTTCCAGAGTAGGCACTGAGAGCACAAGTGGGTCTGATGGTGCGGATCTCCTGCGTGTGTGGACATGACCACTGGAAGCATAGGAGGTCTTTGGTGCCAGGTCCTTCTTGGTAGATGCATGCATCTTAGAAACAGTCTTACAATATAGAATCACAGTACTGGAAGGGACCTCAAAAATTCATCAAGTCCAGTCCCCAGTACTCAGAGCAGGACCTAAAACCAACTACATTATCCCTGACAGATGCCCTTAAGTACTTGGGTGCTGTTATCTTGAGGCCCCAATAAGGATCAAACTCATAAGCTCTGGTCTAACCACTATCCTTAACTATTTACAAATCACCAGAAGCACTTGGCAACTCAACAGCATTTCTTTGTGTGACTAAGATCTCCAGTGACTGAACTGTCTTTGAAGGAAATGTAGCACCCTTCTCCTCTTGCTGGAATGTATTGAGTTGAGATGGCAGGCACCTTAGCCCCAGAGGCTTTTTGGTGATGGGGATCTCAAGATGGCCAGGTAAGCCGTCATGTTCTCCCTTGCAACTCTTGGTGACCAAGATCCTACAGAAGACTAGTTAGCACAAATCTTACCCTTTAAAGAGCTCTTTGATCTGGTGATACCTGAGGGATCAGCATCCTTACCTTTAGAACATGGGGATCCTAGTCTCACATAATAGAAAATAAATATTGAAGATGACCCTGCAAATGGGAAAACAAGTAAAAGGGAACAGGCAAGATCCTCAAAGGGAACTAACTGTATATGAACTGTTAACAACATTAAGACACTTATCAGAAGGGGACACACAGTGCCCATCTCAGGCTGAGGGAAGTCCACAAGGAACTGACAGTGGTTCATCTGTGTAGCTCTATAGATCGCTTTTTTTTCTTCCAAAAGTCAGATGTTTATTTAACACAACCTACTACTGCTATCCTACATTATGATACATTAGCACTTTCCACCAACACGAGGAGCAGAAACTTTCACGAGCTCCACAAAGTTTTGTTTAGGAGCAGCCTTTGTGGGAGCCTTTGTGGCAGAGGGTGCAGTCTCCCTGGTTGCCTGTTTAGCTTTCTTGGCTTCCTTGGCAGTCCTAACTACTTGTTCCCGCTGAGCCTTTCACACTTCAGGCTTCTGATTTCACTTGGCCACTGTTTCAGCCAAAGATGCACCAGTGATAGCTCTCTGGAACTTGACGGCACAGCATTTACACTTCTTTTGTATTTCTTCAGACTGTCTTTGCTTGTGTTTGTGCTTGTACAGAACAGTCCTGTTAATCTGGTGGGCGTTTCTCTTGGAAACAAATGCAGACTTTCATTTTGCATTCAAGAACTGCAAAACCTTTGCTACTGAGTGGGAAGATATATGGAGCACATGTGCAGCTTGAAGAGGCACTGATATCAAAAATCTCCAATCAAAGGCCCGGGGAGAATGCATACCTGAAGTAGAGCACCCATAGGGATGCTGTTCAAAGATGCTGGATCCTCATGGCCCTATTCTTTGTTCCACAACACAGACAGTTTGAAAAATTGTTTTGCTTCCTTTCAGCAGTGGCGGAGAAAAATAACAAAACAGTTGGCTCCTTATCTGAAGGAGAGTATTTTTTAACAGAGCTCATTTTTATCCTTACTCTAATTTTCAACTAGCACACATAAGATAAAAGTTCACTAACCATTACAGTAAATAGTACCACATAACATAAATAGGAGCCCAGACTATGGGCTCTATTTCCCCATCAGCCTATCCTGTACAACAGATTTCACTTTTATCTCTTTGTTGAGAAAGTGGGTTCATTTAGAAAGTATCATTTTCTCAAATTAGTTTCATAATATCAGAACATGTCAAACTACAGTGACTCTTTAAAGCTAAGTGAAAATAGGTAGCTTTTTTGATCATTACGTTTTTCAACCCTTCTTTTCAGAATAGGCTAGAGCCCGTTAAACAGATATTTTATACTAAGACAGTTCATACATTAAAATGATAAATTGTTGGAAATCCTGATGAGAGCAGAGTAAATTTGTGTTTCTTTACGTGAACAAGTGTTACAGTCTTAGTTGAAGCTTGTACATAACACTTGCATTTTGTTACAAAATAGGCCTATACAAAGAGCTGGATACTCAGCCAATTATCAATCATTGTCATATAGGAGCAGTTGACTGGTACATCCAAAGTACTACTGTCAAAAGAAACAAATTTGTTTTCTTTACATTATAAAGTTAATGTAAGGAAAAAAATCTCATAAGGCGGCTACATTTTTGTTTGTTTAGCTTCCAAGACTCGTCCAGTCTATCATGACAATCAGGCCAGCTAGACCTAGTAGTCAATGGTCATTTGCACCAAAACACAAAATACTTAGGCGGCTCTCAGTCCCAAGAGATCATGGGGATCCCAGTAGATGAGATCATTTACCCCAAATCTATTTGTACTTTAGATTTCACACCAAAGACAATGCAGGTAGTTAATCCTTCAGTAAAACTTTATTAACAAGGGAAAAGCAGGAAACACACAAACAAATTAATTCAATCTATGATTACAGAAGGTGACAGACATGTAGTAATCTGTCAGCATTCAATGTTTTTTAGAGCTACCTCAGGTTGATTCTGAAGATCCCTGCTCTTTTATTTCTTCGCTCCAGGGTTTGTAAGGTCCAAAGAGCAAAGAGATGAAAATCTTCACATTATGTACCTTTATTTCCCTCTTCAAGTTGATGGACATGCTTTCTCACATGTAACACTTACATGGCTATAACAGAACCATTAAACCAGCCTTTGTGTTATGGTGTTCCACAATAGCCCAATTAGCCTTACTAGTCCTTCTGAATGAGTGGGTGAACTACTTTTCCTGACTAGGTTCACAAGTTAAGAGCAAGTATTTTGACAATTATAGATTGCACAGTGACAGAGATAGCCATGTTAGTATGTATTCTATCGAAATAAAACTTTAAAATGCTATTTTACTGCTTTTTTGTTTTGAAAAATTGCACAGGATACAGACATTACAAGTAAAAATAAGGCACACAGCAACTAAGAGGTGGGGTAAAGCCGATTGGTGCGGGGGAGCACCTGGATCGGACGGAGACTTCTCTTACACGAGGCTCCATAGACAGGGATTCCCTAGAAGTTAGTCAGATAGGGAACGTGGGAAATAATATATGGGCAAGATCAGATGTGAAACAATCGTGCATAAAAAAATCCACCACGTCTGTGAAAGGCGGACATATAAATAGTGGTAGTTTTCTAACATGCTTTTACACTAATGCTAGGAGTCTGTCTAATAAGATGGGTGAACTGGAGTACCTCATATCAAAGGAGGAAGTTGACATAATAGGCATCTCAGAAACATGGTGGAATGAGGACAATCAGTGGGACACTATCATACCGGGATATAAATTATATCGGAAAGACAGAACAGGTCGTGCGGGTGGCGGAGTGGTACTATATGTGAAGGATAATATAGAATCAAATGAAGTAAAAATCCTAAAGGAATCAAAATGTTCCATAGAATCATTATGGATAACAATTCATTCCTCTAATATGAATATGGCATTAGGAATATATTACCGACCACCTAACCAGGACAGTGATAGTGATGCTGAAATGTTAAGGGAGATTAGAGAGGCTATCAAAATAAAAAACACAGTAATAATAGGAGATTTCAATTATCCCCATATTGATTGGGTGCATGTCACCTCAGGACGGGATTCAGAGATTAAATTTCTTGATGCCTTAAATGACTGCTTCTTGGAGCAGCTAGTACAGGAACCCACAAGGGGAGAGTCGATTCTCGATCTAGTCTTGACTGGAACGCAGGATCTGGTCCAAGAGGTAACTGTTACTGGACCGCTTGGAAATAGTGACCACAATATAATAACTTTTAATATTCCTGTGTTGGGAAGAACACCGCAGCGGTCAAACACTCTGGCATTTAATTTCAAAAAGGGGAATTACACTAAAATGAGGAAGCTAGTTAAACAGAAACTAAAAGGTAGAGTAATTAAACTAAAATCCCTGGAAGCTGCATGGAAACTGTTTAAAGACACCATACTAGAGGCCCAACTTAAATGTATACCCCAAATAAAAAAACACAGTAAGAGACCTAACAAAGAACCACCATGGCTAAACAGCCATGTTAAAAAGGCAGTGAGAGAGAAAAGGGCAGCTTTTAAAAAGTGGAAGTCAAATCCTAGTGAGGAAAATAGAAAGGAACATAAACACTCCCAAATTAACTGTCATAATGTAGTAAGAAAAAGCCAAAAAAGAGTTTGAGGAACAGCTAGCCAAAAATTCAAAAAACAATAGTAAAATGTTTTTTAAATACATTAGAAGCAGGAAGCCTGCTAAAAAAGCAGTGGGGCCCTTGGATGATAAAGATATAAAAGGAGCGATCAAGGAAGACAGTGCCATTGCGGAGCGATTAAATGATTTCTTTGCTTCAGTCTTCACGGCTGAAGATGTTACAGAGGTTCCTAAATCTGAGCCAGCCTTTTTAGCCGACAAATCTGAGGAACTCACTCAGATTGAAGTGACATTAGAGGAGGTTTTGGAATTAATTGATAAGCTGAATAGTAACAAGTCTCCAGGACCAGACGGTATTCACCCAAGGGTTCTGAAAGAACTCAAATGTGAAATTGCGGAGTTATTAACAGTGGTTTGTAACCTATCCTTTAAATCCACTTTGGTACCAAATGACTGGAAGACGGCCAATATAACACCAATATTTAAAAAAGGCTCTAGAGGAGATCCTGGCAATTATAGACCGATAAGTTTAACATCAGTACCAGGTAAATTAGTAGAAACACTAGTAAAGAGTAAAATTGCAAGGCACATAGAAGAGCACGAATTGTTGGGCAAAAGTCAGCATGGTTTCTGCAGAGGGAAGTCGTGTCTGTCTAATCTATTAGAATTCTTTGAAGGGGTTAATAAACATGCGGACAAGGGGCACCCAGTGGACATAATATACCTAGATTTCCAGAAAGCCTTTGACACGGTCCCACACCAAAGGCTTTTATGTAAATTAGGTGGTCATGGGATAGGAGGAAAGGTCCTTTCATGGATCGGGAATTGGTTAAAAGACAGAAAACAAAGGGTTGGAATAAATGGTAAATTTTCACAATGGAGGGGGGTAACTAGTGGTGTTCCCCAGGGCTCAGTCCTGGGACCGATCCTGTTCAACTTGTTCATCAATGATCTAGAAAATGAGGTAAGCAGTGAGGTGGCAAAGTTTGCAGATGACACCAAGTTGTTCAGGACAGTCAAAAGCAAAAGGGATTGTGAAGAACTACAAAAAGATCTCAGCAAACTGAGTGATTGGGCAGCAAAATGGCAAATGAAATTTAATGTGGGTAAGTGTAAGGTAATGCATGTTGGAAAAAATAACCCAAATTACACGTACTACATGATGGGGTCAAATTTAGCTACGACAGATCAGGAAAGGGATCTTGGAGTTATAGTGGATAGTTCTCTGAAGACATCCATGCAGTGTGCAGCGGCAGTTAGTAAGGCAAATAGGATGTTAGGAATTATTAAAAAAGGGATCGATAATAAGACAAAAGATATCATACTTCCCCTATATAAAACTATGGTACGCCCACATCTCGAGTACTGCGTGCAGATGTGGTCTCCTCACCTCAAAAAAGATATATTGGCATTAGAAAAGGTTCAGAAAAGGGCGACTAAGATGATTAGGGGCTTGGAAAGGGTCCCATATGGGGAGAGGCTAGAGAGACTGGGACTTTTCAGTTTGGAAAAGAGGCGATTGAGGGGCGATATGATAGAGGTATATAGAATCATGAATGGTGTGGAGAAAGTGAATATAGAAAAATTATTTACCTTTTCCCATAATACAAGAACTAGGGGACACCAAATGAAATTGATGGGTAGTAGGTTCAAAACTAATAAAAGGAAATTTTTCTTCACACAGCGCACAGTCAACCTGTGGAACTCCTTGCCCGAGGAGGCTGTGAAGGCCAGGACTCTATTAGGGTTTAAAAAAGAGCTTGATAAATTTTTGCAGGTCAGGTCCATAAATGGCTATTAGCCAGGGATAAAGTATGGTGCCCTAGCCTTCATAACAAGGGCAGGAGATGGATGGCAGGAGATAAATCACTTGTCTTCTGTTCTCCTTCTCTGGGGCACCTGGCATTGGCCACCGTCGGCAGATGGGATGCTGGGCTTGATGGACCTTTGGTCTGACCCAGTATGGCCGTTCTTATGTTCTTATGTTCTTAATTTACAAGCATTTTAGAATGTCTAAACACCTAACGGATTCTCTCAGGGTCAACACACATCTTTAACTATATTAACATAAAGGTGAGCTGCTCTGGTCTCCAGCTATGATATTTTGTCAGTGCTCAGTTGTGGCCTACAGCTTGGCAAGAACTGGCACCTGGTTTATAAGCATCACACCCACACTTTTTAAAAGATAGAGACTTACGTCTAGTCCCAAAAAGACAATTTTGAGCTGCTTCCAGCTATCACACAAAGGCCAAACAACACAACATCTTCCTGAATGGACACAGCCTGGGCCATGACGCTAAACCGGTGGTAGGCAACCTGTGGCCCACAGGTCTCATTCAGCCCACTAGTGTTCCACCTGTGACCCACGGAGACCTGATCTGCCTGCCCTCCCATGCATCTCTCACACACTGTGGTCCCGGACTGCCTACACTTCCCCTGCCCTCTCAGGACTTTTGGAGCATCACAAATTGTCTAATTCTCGCTCAATCCCTGCTCTTTTCCCTCCCAGAGCTCGAACAGCCACATACAGCTGCTTTGAAGAATTCCAGCTGTGTGAGAGAGGAGGTGGAGTGGGAACTGAGCATGAATCAGGTAATTTGTCGGACTCAAAGTGCTGGGAGGGTGGGGGAGAGAACTGAGTGGCCCCAGTGCATGAGAGGCCCGTAGGGAAGAGACACAGACAGGGGGTCTGCAGAGAGCAGGTGGAGCCTCAGTGGGCTGTAGGCTGCTGTGGCCCACTGAAATTAAGTAGAGCCACTAATGTGGCCCATTCACTATTCATGATTGCACGCTGCTGCCCTAAATCTATGTAGCTAGGTGTTACAGTGGAACATAACTTAATTCTCAAGGAATACCTTACCAAAGTCTTGCTAAAAATGAAGATCAACAACCCAATCAGAAAATCAGCTGATTCTACCTGGGGAATCAACATTCAGATACTGAGCATTCTGGGCTTCCATATACTTTTAATCAGAAACATATCTAATGAAATACAATATCTTGCTCTTTCCTGAGTCCCCTGCAATTTTATCCACATTTTGTGAAATATGTTTTCTAATACCAAGCAAGAAACCACCAAAGCAAGCATCTACATGAAAAAATAAGCTTCAGGACATCCACTGAGGCCTCAAAACCATGCTTGAGGGCAGAATCAATCCTTATGTTACCATCCTCAATGGGGCAGCAGTTGTCCCTGTCAGAATGATTAAACTTTTAGACAGCAACACAGAGGTAGCACCTACTAACTATTTTTTTCCTTCGGCCATCTGCATAAATGTTCAGCTAACTTGTTCAGGCCTTACTCATTGTCTAAAGAATCTCTTCCCAAAAATTTTCGGGAAGAAGGGCCTCCAGAGGAAGGACTTCCTTCCAGAAGTTCCCCCAGGGCTGCGCTTCTACACAGTGTTTTGGAGTCCAGAAGAACAGTCTTCCAGACTCCAAATCACATGATGTTATGCTAATGAGGTGTGGGGAATTTGCATCCACGCCTCATTAGCATATTTCGAGCCGTGTATTACCATGCCACTTTTGAAGAAAGTGGCCTGTGTAGAAATGGCCATAATGGGGCACAGTGAGTGCTTACAATAGAAGCAGGTAGAAGGGAAAAATGCACACTTTTTAAAAAGAGCAAAATAGTAAGTACATGGATTGTCTTTTACCGTCCAAGTGAGAGTTAGCACTGATCGCTAAGAAAGAATTAAACAAACATGGCCAATGAGCTTTTTGGGAACTTAAATGAACAGCAACCCACAAGATATAGCTCAGGGTAGAACACACATTTGAACTGCAAAAAATATATATTTATATACATTTCTTTCTCTCTCTCTCTCTCTCTCACACACACACACAATTGATCCACACTAACAAATCTTAATTTCATTGCATAAATTACAATTTCATTAACGTAGTCTCTGGTGGTGTCAGCAACTCTATTACATAAATCTATATTTTATGGGGATTAGTTCAAATGTAAACATCTCCTAAAGGCAGAGATTTAACATACACATAGTCAGCACAGGAATAATTTATCTATAGTGAATGGGAAGGAGGGGGAGACAGAGAGAACGAGAAATTTGTTTGTTTAAACATTTTTTTCTGAAGATGTATTTTAAAAGAATGTGTAGTATTCAAAGTTAAATAACACAGGCCTTTAACATTAGTTATTCTGAAACAAAATATTAAAAATACCATATAACAGTTTAAAAAAAAATGTACATGGACTTTTAGCAGAGCACACATTTTAACAGTATCACCAACAGTCTTTTGGGTCATTGTCTGTACACAATAAATAAATAAACATGAAAGAGAGTACTCCACACCTTTTAGGATCCACTAGAAAACAAACTGCCTTTGCAATTAATACAAAAACACAAAGGCTGTATTTACATGGGCACATGTCTAAGATTACTAATGAGGCGCTGAACTGAATATTCAGCACCTCATTAGCATTAGTGCGCTTCCGGCCACGGTGCTTTGCAAGTGCGCAGCTCAGCGTGGCTACACAGGGGTCCTTTTTGAAAGGACCCCGCACCTCTCGAAATCCCCTTATTCCGATCAGTGAGCCGGATAAGGAGATTTCAAAATGTGTGGGGTCCTTCTGAAAAGAACCCCCGCGTAGCCGCGCCGAGCCACGCGCTTTCGAAAGCGGTGCTTTCAAAGTGCCACGGCTGGAAGCGCACTAATGCTAATGAGACGCTGAATATTCAATTCATCGCCTCATTAGTAATCTTCAAACTGGCCATTAGCATGGCTGTTTCGCAGATTTGTGCCTGTGTAGACACACCCAAACAGACTATGACAATATTATGCATACAGTAAACCCTCAAAATACATGGCTTCCAGTTGCATGTAACTCACTTTAACACAAGTTAAACACAACCTGAAGCTGCTCTGCAGCCATCAGCCTGCCTAGCTGCCCACAGCTCTGGGCATATCCTTTATATAGGACAGATAACGTGACTTCCCCAAGGGCACTGGAGTAGGGTCAGTCCCATTCCCGGGCCCTGCCCTCATCTCTGTATGGAGTCGGAGTAGGGGGCCATTGAGGAAAGGGGAGTCCAAACCCTCCCCTGGGGGAGCTTTTTACTTCCCCTTCACAGTCTCTGGCAATGCAGATGTTTTCTTCTGTTTCCTAACTATCCCTACTACTCTCACCATCTCTGTTCTCACCTTCTCACCACTCTTCAGCTTCCTTTTCCACTCTCCTCCTCTGTTCCGGCAGGGGAGGGCTTTTAAACAGACCTGTGGCAGCCTCAAGTGTGCTCAACTGGCCCAAACTGATTTGTACCGACCGTCCTTGGCTGCTTCCCCAGGTCAGCTGCTCCTTGCTGCCCTGACGTATCCCTCTCTTCACTCTCTCCCCGAGCTAGCCTTCTGGCCTGACCCTGTCACAGCATGGTATCAAAAACAAGGGAGGGATAAAAGAGGACAAGGATGATGTTTAGACTCAACACCTGATCATGATGATGTTATTAGAGCTTTCACTATTAGCAGTATCAGTGGATGAAAGAGGGAAAAATTCAAACTGAAGAGGGTCTAGTTGGAAGTCAGGAATCTCAGACTGCATGAAGAGACCCCACAATGCAACAGTCTAGAGATGAAGTGGGAAAGATATGAGGCACCAAGTGATGAGGTAGTGAGAGAGGAATATCTAGAGCTGGTGACAGCCATATGAAAGGGAGAACAAAAGGAGTGTGAGATGGAAAGGGATATAATAAAATACTACATAGAGAAATAGCACTCAAGGAATGAGAAGTGAACAGAGATGGGCCATCAATCAGTAAACTAGCAATAAATTATCCTAAGAAGAGGTTACAGGGGAATTGCTCACTAACATGAAGAGCAGAAGACCCTGAAGCAATTCTACAATGAATCAACTACCGTATGAAATAAATATGAATAGAAACAAATATGAATCAATAACAGATAATCAGTAGGAAAGTGAATCTGCTATGTCAAAAAGCAGACACAAAATGAAGCGATTAAGGAATAAGTTTTTACATAAAGGGTGATAATTAGTTATAAGACAAATCAAATATGACAACGGTTGATAAGACATTGACCAAAATGGGATGCTGGGTAAGGTTAGCTCATTCACAGCAGAGGTGCTCTGCCACACCTGAATAAAGTTGCCTATAGGCAGAAGTCACAAGAGTGTGTACAACACTCCGTCCTCAGTCTCTTCCTTCATTGTTTTTGAGAAAGACCAATTTCTTGGAAGGAAATTGTATCCTCAGGTACACATGCACTTGCACTGAGCCAACTGCAGTGGCATATACATATCTGAGAATGTAATTAGGTGTCTGGCTATACTGGATACTTCTCACACATCCAGTAGCTGAAACTGTCCTTTTATCGATGTATTTTTAACTGTTTTCCTCTATGCATGGGCATTGCCATATGTCAGCTCAAAACAGGACACTGGGAGCTGTTGAAATTATCAGCACGTTGTTGTTGTTGTTGTTGTTGTTAAAATATAGCTATTTGCATGGATGCAAAAGAAAAACAAATAAATCACATGATTTAAAAACCGTCCCTTCCATGAAAAGCTTATGTACAACGCAGCTTGGAGATCCAGAATGCTAACCCCCACCACTCTGTCCCCTCTCCCCCTGCCCCAAAAAAAAAGAAACAGTCCTGTTAGGCCAACAGAGAATAACTCACAATTTTTAAAAAGCACAATTTGAATTGGATGGGAATGGGAGAAATGACTCATTTGAAAAACCATCAGTTTGAGGTCAAAAAAGATTGTATGGTTCATCTTCCAAAAGTTACACTAATAACAAGCAGTCCTGTGGCACCATGACCTAACAAATTCATTAGATAATGAACTTTTGTGAATAAGACCCACTTCTTCAGATTATCGGAGCAGATAATTTGAATCCAGGGTCTATGTGAGTGGGGGGGCGGGAGAGATGGAGTTACCTGTCACTACTAGGACCTATAGATGAAGCAAATTAAGTAGGATGACCATCATCCTGCAAATCCTTACTCACTCATGTAGTTCTCTTGGCTTCAGTGGTGCTATTTGCATGAGTAAAGAGTATTTGAGTGAGTAAGCATAATCTTGCCCTTAATGAGCAAAACATTTTGAATAATATTTGAATTGTCAGCAGTGGGGCAGAAGAAGAAAGTCAATTATCGGCATTTTTTTTTTGAAATTTTAAAAGCTTTCTTTTTCAACTGAAATAATTCACAAATATAACCTGAGTAGATTAACTATTTCTGAACTGTCTAATCTGAATTTTTTCACTGAAAAATGTTTGATTGAAAAATGTTACCTAGCTCTAATATCTACCTCTTAACTCATATTTACAAAACATTTTATAGGACAAAATAAATGCTTGTTCAACCACAGAAGACCCTCATGAGTGCTCTAACTTTTGCAATCTGGGATGTTT
Source organism: Carettochelys insculpta (assembly GCF_033958435.1). Taxonomy (NCBI): domain Eukaryota; kingdom Metazoa; phylum Chordata; order Testudines; family Carettochelyidae; genus Carettochelys; species Carettochelys insculpta. The sequence continues at coordinate 86,469,696 of NC_134139.1, read as the reverse complement.
CCAATCAGCCTTTTCAACTGCAGTGATTTGCTGGAGCACGGAAGTAGTCCAACCACAACCTCTCCCCTCAACCACATGCTAGACACACCTCCTCTGTTGACTGACAGGTGGTTATTTGGGCAAATGTCACTGGTTACATGCCTATGGGAAGTTTCCCCATACCAGGACCTATTAAGCTGCCCAATGAGGATAACTTTATAGGCCCTCAGTACTGCCAGAATGAGGCAGAGAGTTGTCATCAAAGGTTAGGATCTAGCCATTGTTTTCTTTTCCCATGCCCTTTTAAATTATTTAGAAAAAATAAATAAATAAGTCCTTAAATACAGTGAGATGGACAGTCATATAGTTACATATGTTTACACCTAGTCCTGCAAAGGCTTATGCATGCAAGTAACTCACAGTAAAGTAGTCTCTCTGACCTCAATAGACTATGCACATGCTTAATGATCAGAAGTCATATATCACGTGCAGAAATCTTTGCAGTATGTATAACTTGGAGAATATTTCATTGCTGGTATTTTAAAATGGAGACATGTTCTTAGAAATATGAATCTGGAGTATATTTTTAAATACGGACTGTTGACTACATAGACCACCCCAACAAAAACAACTTTGTTTTTTATGTAGTGACCATCATAATACATATGTCCTTGTATACTTCAGAGTAGTTACATTAAACACCACATGATAAATTGGAGTTAAACAAGGTTAAAAACCCTAGTGCTACCTTAATTTTATAATTTAGTCATTACAGCTTCTTCAATGTCATCAGTTTATCATGTAAATCCATATTTAATATTGGTTTATTGGTTGTATAGATATGGACATTGAAATCATTATGAAAAAATTACTTTGAAAATTGTTGTACATGTACAGTGGGCAATAAAATGAACAGCTGCCTCTGTTACATTTAAAGTAAAAAAAAAATAATAAAGGATGGGGTGACTAAAGAAATGTTTCATTCTGTCACTAGTTCAATTTCAGATCCATGAGAAAAGGGCAGAACACAACTTTTATTCAGAGGCTTGGGAATGAAATCAATGCCTGTGTGCCCTGCTAGAGAAAGATCTGATCCTCTCTGATCTGGGACCATGTGTGTTGGTCAGTCCTCACCAAGCTGAACCAATCTCTTACCTTATGTTCTTTCCCCATCAAATAAATGGCAGTCAGGAATTTCTTGAGGATCATACTTTGAAAGCTTTTTGATAAAGAAAGCAAACCCAGTCTCTTCCAGTTTGTTGAAGTAAAACACTTCAACCTGAATATTCATTTGAGTCAGAACCAATTTGAATAAATTAGCTTTCCAAATGCCAAAGGACATGTAAAGCTACCTGCACCTCCAAAACTGCTCTGGGATGAGGAGTTCAAATGGGTGAAAGATCAAATACTTAGGGTGTAGAACTCACCTATTTGAACTTTCCAATTCAGAGAAGGTGCATCTGCCACAATTATGATATAGACTAGTGGAATTTCAAAGTACTTTCCACACAGACAAATAAGCCTTGAGGACTTACAGACCATTAAGTCTCAGAGGGAGTATATGTAAGATTTCTGTGTTGTGTCCAACAATTCTCTGTCCTCTAAAATAAGTCATGTGGATGCTTCGGCAGGATATCACAGATATTTGTTAAGGCCACCAGCTCAATATACACAGCATTATCTAAGCCAGTACCTATTAACTCTACTGATTCCTTCCTACTCTGTCTATTATATCATGTAATCTTAAATGGATAAACTTTCATGAGCATTGTATCTATCATATAGTCCCTTCAGGCAGTTTTTGGGACCAAGCAGAAACTTTTCAGGGATAGGTAAGTGAAATTAACTCCCCACTAAAATCAATAGCAACATTTTCCATTGTTTGTTTTCAAAAGACAAGGATTTCATCCACAAGACCAAAAGGAATTATTTATTTCTTATTACAGTGTATGACCTCATGCATAACACAGCCCACAGAATTTCAACAGAGTGATTTCTGCTTCATATCCACATATTTTGACTGAGCAAGAGCACAATTTTTTAGAAAGACATCCAATCCTAATTTAAAAATTTCAAATAATGGAAAACCCTCAATATCTCTAAGTAAGTTGTTCCAAGGTTAATTACTCTGCCTGTTAAAAATGTGCACCTTATTAATAGACTTAATTTGTCTAGCTTCAGTTTCCATCAATTGGCTCTTGTTATGTCTGCAAGATTAAAGTGCTCTCTATTATCAGAAATCTTTTCCTTGTGTACGGACTAATAAACAACTTACCTCTTAACTTTCTCTTTGACTAGCAAAATAGATTAAGCAACTTTAATCTACTATTACAGGGCAGAAAAGGAAAGCGGGGGCGCAAAACCTTTCTGTGAACAGGGTGTGTTTGTGTGCAAGAATAGGAGAGGGATTCACAGAACTGTAGATTGCAAGGCTAAAGGGGGCCACTGTGTTCACTTACTCTGACCTCCTGTATAACATGGGCCTTAGAATTTATCCAAAAAATTTTTTTTACCTTTATTAAAAAAATCTAACTTTGGTTTCAAAATTGGTAATGATAGAGACTACACCATGAACAATGGTAAATTGTTCCAATGGCTAATGACACTCACTTTTAATAACAAGGAGTTCTGTGCTAGCCTTAAAGGTTAACAGAATTATTTGGACATAAGCTTTTGTGGGCAAAAGCCCAAGTCATCATACGCATCTGACAAAGTGGGCTTTTGCCCACAACAGCTTTGATTTGCAAGTCATTGATAAGAATTTTGTATAGTGTAGGGCCAAGGACTAAGCCTTACAGGACACCACTAAAACACATCTACTTGACAACAATGCCCCATTCCCAATTATATTTTGAGACCTTCAATTAGCCAGTTTTTACTCTATTTAATGGTTCACATTAATTTTGTATTATTTTAGATTTTTAATCAAAATCTTGTGTGGTACAAAGTAGAACAACTCATAGAAATCTAAGTATATTATATCAATCCTATCACCTTTGTCAACCAAGCTAGTAATCTCAAAAAAAGAAATAAAGTCAGATTAGTTTGATGGAATCTATTCTCCATAAACTCAGGTTGATTGGCCTTAATTACATTACCTTCCTTTAATTCTTTATTAACTGAATTATGTATCAATGATTTCATTATCTTGGCAGGGATCAATGACAGGCTGACACTTAGGTCACCTCTTTTACTCTTTTTTTTTTAAATACTGGCACAATATTTGTTTTCTTAAAGTCTTCTGGAACTCCACTCACGCTCCAAGAGTTATTAAAAATCAACATTAACAGTCTAGCAAACTCCTCAGCCAGCTCTTTGAATATTCTTGGATGAAATTTCTCTAGACCTGCTCATTTAAGAATGTCTAGCTTTAGTATTTTCTATTTAATATCCCCCAGGAGAGAGTTATCACAGTATGATGGGACTGTGTCATATGCTCCCCCCAAGATATAGAACAGAAACATTTGTTCAGTGTGTCTGATTTTTTGGCATTGTTATTAATAATGCCACCAGTTTCATCTACCAACAACCCAGTACCAGGGTCAGGATTCTCTTTGTTCTAGTCTGTTTTCAAAAACCTCCTTATTATTGTCCTTGTCTATTGTTGCCAAAGATATCTTCTTTTGTACCTTCATTTTCCTTCCCAATCTTTCACAGTTCCTAACTTCTGACTATGACCCTGTCCCACGAAGCCCAGCTCAGCCTCCTCGACCCAAAACCCCTCCAACACCAGCCCCATTTGGCGTCCTTCTCAGCCCTGCACCCGCTGCTTGTGTCCCTTCCTGCCTTTCCCCAGACCTCCTGCCTGCCAATTATGCCTACCACGTGTGCCTCTCCACTCCCTCCTCCAGCCGCCCCGCCCCATTCACCACTTATGGACACATGCCTGTTTGCCCCACCCCAGGCTGCTCCACCTGTTGTGCCCTGCTTCATACCCTCTCCTGCCACTCTGCCAGACAGTCAGCTGCTCCCTACTTGCTTGCCCATTTTACCCCTCCCATGTTTCCCACTGCACTACTCACACCTCTTTGTTTCCTTCCTGCCTCCTCCCCACCAATCACCACTCATGCATGCTGCTTCACCCCTTCCCAGAAGGTCCCCGTGCATGCAGAACAGGGACAGGAAGAGGCAAATAAGGGGTTTGGGTGTGAGAGAGGGCTCCAGGCTGGGGCAGCAGATTGGGGTGCATGGAATGTATAGACTCTGGGGAGAGAGGGTGCAGGCTCCAGAAAGGGCCAGAAATGAGAGGGTTCAGGGTACAGAAGATGACCTGAGATGGGGGCAGAGGGTTACAGTCATGGGGGAACAGTTCCAACTAGAGTGTAAGTTTTGGAATGGGGCCAGGGATGATGGGGTTTGCGATTCGGGGAATGGGTGTGATGCTTTCATTATGAAAATTAAATGTCAGGAACACCATGCCAAGTTTTATATGGAACAGAGATAAATGATGTTTGATGTACAGCTCAGTTTCTTTCAAATATCACAAAAACGTTTTTATCATAGAATTTTCCATTTACCTCCATCACATTTCAGCTCTTTTTCATGGGAGGAAATTTCAACCCTCCTTCCATCAGAGAAAACATTTTTTTGTGGTACTATAAGATCTTACGCAAGGGCTAAGCAGTATTGTTTGTGGAAGGCTGCCAAATGTTCTCTACTACAGAACAGAAGTCCTATCTTTTGGAAACTTGGTACGCTAATATTATGTTGCTAGAACTCTGTGACCACTCAAACAACTACTCCATCCCCCTGCCCTCTGCAGCAGATCAAGGAAGGCAAGATAGACTTAAGATAAGGGCTTTTTTCCCAGCAGAATGTAGTGGAACAGAGTTTCAGCACCTTTTTTCCCTGGTGCTGCCATTTTGGAAGTCGTCTGGGCATCTCTGAGCCACACGGGGCTCTTTAACAAGCTATTTACAGCTCCTGCTGCTGGTGCCACTTACTCCTCTGGCTCCCGCCATGCTGAAAGAGTAGGACTCAATTTAATTGGTTTAACAGCCAGCAGGAGAGATCCAGTTGTTAAACCAATTAAACAGAGTCCTACTCTTTCAGCACAGCTGGGAGGTGCCCCTGCCACTCTGTACATGGGGGGAGCTGGAAGGCTGGGAGAAGCTGTGCAGCTGTGGTGAAGAAAATACAGAGGCTGGAGGAGGAGCAGTGGGGGGCAGCAGCATGCAGAGCTCCTGCATAACGTAAGTGAATCCTGGGGGGGAACAGTTTGGGGCTGCAAGGGGGTTAAGACTGGGGGTGGTTTGGCGATGCAGGGAGCTAATCCTGGGGTCCATAGGGCAGGTTGGGACTTGAAGGGGTTATGTCTCAGGGCAGGGGGTGGTTTTGGGCTGCAAGGGGGTTAAGCCTGGGTCCGGTCTGGGGCTGCTGGGAATTCTGGCACTTTTTTTCCTAGAAAAAAGCAGTTTAAGACTTCATTCAGTCTTGCAGCCTGCAGTGTATCCTCTCCTAATATACTTCTATTTAAATGTATGTATACGGGATTATATATGACTTTATGAATTAATAAGGAGATAGAGAGCTTTTCATCTCTTGGTCATATATTTAAATTCCACCCCAGTCATGAGTGACCTATGGCTATTTAGTGACCACTTGTGAATATGTCAGTAATCTTGATCCTGTTGCTAAAACTCATGTTTACCTCACAAAACTACAATCAGAGTAAGTACTAATATACAACCTATAGACTGCTTCAAGAGCCAGTGACTCAGAATTTATTGAGGATAGAAAGTGTGATATTTTCTTATCCCTGAGCCCTGCACTTTCTTCTATTGCATGAGAACGTGGTTAGAAATTTTTATATGTTAAACTGACTCATCTATTTGCACTCTTCAAGAAGTGGCACAAAAACATAAATAGCCAAAAAAACCCAAACAGTAACAAAGCAGCCCATTAGTTGGAGTTCACAGTTGTTCCTCTGCCAGTGTGTGAAATTTCACAGCAGCAGCAGAAAAAAAATTCAGATCTATGTTTTTCAAAGCACGAAAGCTTGGCCGTGTCTACACTAGCCCAAATCTTCAAAATGGCCATGCAAATGCAAATGGCCATTTTGAAGATTACTAATGAGGCGCTGAAATGCATACTCAGCACCTCATTCACATGCCGCCAGCCGCGGCTCTTCAGAATTGCCACTTTTCGCTGCTGCACGGCTCGTGCACATGTGAGTCCTTTTCAAAAAAGACCCTGGAAACTTCAAAATCCCCTTATTCCTATCAGCACATAATAGGAATAAGGGGATTTCAAAGTTGGCAGGGTCCTTTCAAAAAGAACCCCAGTCTGAACGAGCCATGCAGCAGAGAAAAGTGGCAATTTCGAAGAGCCGCGGCTGCCAGCATGCTAATGAGGTGCTGAAAATGCATTTCAGTGCCTCATTAGTAATCTTCAAAATGGCCATTTCGAAGATTTGGGCTAATGTAGACGTAGCCCTTGAGTTAAATCAACTTCCTTTATTCACTGTACACATCATATAGTAAACAGTTAAGCAACTTTGTTCTCATTCAGTAGAAGGAAAATATGTGCACGTTCTCTGACCAGGTCACTGTACTGTATTAAAAATAGTTTTTCAATTTCAATAATCTAAGTTGTAAGTCGTACTGTAGATGTAAAATTAACAGATATAAACCAGTGCACACATATGGAGTAAACTTTCAAATGGGCTGCGTCCCTGTCTGTCTTTCTGTAGGTACAAAATCGTGTCTGCATTTTTGCATTAATGCAACTAAAGTGCACACCAGATGATTAGTCCCTGAGCCTGTTAACTCCCTGCTTGTCAAGTGGGAGAAAGCAAAAATAAGCACACAAATAGTTTACATTTACAGCTAACTCTCACTTTCTGGGTCATTTTCTTGAACCAATGAAAAATCTGGGGAAAATAAGAACCTCAGAAAATAAGTCAATAAGGGAAGCCTTTTATAGCAATATTTGTAAAAATGTCTAGTTTGTATAATCGAAGGTTACTGCTTGTATCAGCACACCGACAAGCTTATATGAATAAGAAATGCCTTGTGTTGGAAAAAAATAACGCTTTTTATGCCTAATAACTATTTCATGTTGGTGGAATTTGCCAGACAACACACTGTTCTTTGTTCATTATGGCTGCATCTATACTAGCAAGTTTTTTCAGAAAATCAGGCCCTCTTTTTTGAAAGAACATGCGGCACGTCCAGGTACAAAATGTGCTCTTTCAATCTGAAATCAAAAGAGTGCAGCTCTTCTTCTGGAAGCCCTCCTCCACTCCCGGATCAGGAAGAGTGCCTTCTTCTGAAAGCTTCTTTTGAAAAAAATAGAGCACTTATAGACACTCCACGGTCCCTTTATTCGAAAGAGCAGTCCTCATGGCACCAGATTTTTTAATCCCTGCCCTGCTGTTTCAAAAGAGCCGGGGCTGTGGGGACATTCAGTAGAAAGAGTGGATTGATCTTTTGATCCACTCTTTTGTGTGTGGATGTACTCTGTCAAAGAAGATCTTCCCTAAGATCATCTTTCAAAAGATCTCTGTAGTGTAGATGCGGCCTATGAGATTAACAAACAAAAAAACAAGATACTCTTCAGAAAAGTATTGGTTTTTTTTTCCTCTGTTAACCACAGTTTGCATCTGTTTATCTGGTGCTTTTCACTTTTCCTATATTAAGCCTATATTAATTAAAATATTAAATTATTTAATATTTATAGTAGAGTATAGTTTGTACCAGATGTCTCTAATAAGGACTGGAACATATATAAGGTACTGCACAAACAGAAAAGAGTCATCCTGCCCCAAAAGAGTTTACAATCTAAATTCAAAATGATCAAAAACTGCCAACTCTCCTTCAGCCGTTTTTCCCCTCAGTTTAGCTTCCCATGGGACCTTACCTACCAGCTGTCTGAGTTTACCAAAATCTGCCTTCCTGAAATCCATTATCTCTATTGTACTGTTTTCCCTTCTACCCTTCCTTAGTTCACAGTTCTAAGGAAGGGTAGAAGGGAAAACAGTACAATAGAGATAATGGATTTCAGGAAGGCAGATTTTGGTAAACTCAGACAGCTGACAGGTAAGGTCCCATGGGAAGCTAAACTGAGGGGAAAAACGGCTGAGGAGAGTTGGCAGTTTTTCAAAGGGACATTATTAAGGGCCCAAAAGCAAGCTATCCCGCTGCATAGGAAAGATAGAAAACATGGCAAAAGACTGCCTTGGCTTAACCAGGAGATCTTGCATGATCTCAAAATAAAAAAGGAATCATATAAGAAATGGAAACTAGGACAAATTACAAAGGATGAATATAGGCAAACAACACAAGCGTGCAAGAGCAAGATTAGAAAGGCTATGGCACAAAATGAGCTCAAACTAGCTACAAGCGTAAAGGGAAACGAGAAGGCTTTTTACAAATACATTGGTAACAAGAGGAAGACCAAGGAGAGGGTAGAGCCACTGCTCAGTGAGGAGGGAGAAACAGTAACAGGGAATTTGGAAATGGCAGAGATGTTTAATGATTTCTTTTTTTCGGTCTTCACTGAGAAATCTGAAGGAATGCCTGACATAGAGAATGCTAGTGAAAAAGGGGGGTAGGTTTAGAAGTTGAAATAAGAAAAGAACAAATTAAAATTTACTTAGAAAAATTAGATGTCTGCAAATCACCAGGGCCTGATGAAATGCATCCTAGAATCCCCAAGGAGCTGATAGAAGAGGTATCTGAGCCTTTAGCAATCATTTTTGGAAAATCGTGGGAGACGGGAGAGATTCCAGAAGACTGGAAAAGGGCAAATATAGTACCCATTTATAAAAAGGGGAACGAGAATAACCTGGGAAACTACAGGCCAGTCAGCTTAACTTCTGTGCCAGGAAAGATAATGGAGCAGGTAATTAAAGAAATCATCTGCAAGCATTTGGAAGGTGGTAAGGTGATAGGGAACAGTCAGCATGGTTTTGTTCAAAAGAGATCACGTCAAACCAATCTAATAGTTTTCTTTGATAGAATAATGAGTCTTGTGGATAAGGGAGAAGCGGTGGATGTGGTATACCTAGACTTCAGTAAAGCATTTGACACAGTCTCACATAATATACTTATCAATAAACTACGCAAATACAACTTAGATGGGGCAACTATAAGGTGGGTGAACAACTGGCTGGATAACCGTACCCAGAGAGTAGTTATTAATGGTTTTCAATCCTGCTGGAAAAGTATAACTAGTTGGGTTCCGCAGGAGTCTGTTTTAGGACCGGTTCTGTTCAATATCTTCATTAACGATTTAGATATTGACATAGAAAGTACACTTATTAAGTTTGCAGATGATACCAAGCTGGGAGGGGTTGCAACTTCTTTGGAGGACAGGGTCATAATTCAAAAGGATCTGGATAAACTGGAGAAATGGGCTGAGATAAACAGGATGAAGTTTAATAAGGAGATATGCAAAGTGCTCTACTTAGGAAGGAACAATCAGTGTCACACATACAGAATGGGAAAGGACTGCCTGGGAATGAGTACAGAAGAAAGGGATCTAGGGGTTATAGTGGGCCACAAGCTAAATATGAGTCAACAGTGTGATGATGTTGCAAAAAAAGCAAACATGATTCTACGATGCATTAACAGGTGTGTTGTGAACAAGACACGCGAAGTCATTCTCCCGCTCTACTCTGCACGGGTTAGGCCTCAGCTGGAGTATTGTGTCCAGTTCTGAGCACCGCAGTTCAGGAAGGATGTGGAGAAATTGGAGAGGGTCCAGAGGAGAGCAACGAGAATGACCAAAGGTCTAGAGAACATGACCTGTGGAGAAAGGCTGAACGAATTGGGCTTGTTTAGTTTGGAAAAGAGAAGATTGAGGGGGGACATGATAGCAGTTTTCAGGTATCTAAAAGGGTGTCATAAGGCAGAGGGAGGGAACTTGTTCTTCCTTGCCTCTGAGGATAGAACAAGAGGCAATGGACTGAAATTGCAGCAGGGGAGGTTCAGGTTGGACATTAGGAAAAAGTTCCTAACTGTCAGGGTGATCAAACACTGGAACGAATTGCCAAGGGAGGTGGTAGAATCTCCATCACTGGAGATATTTAAGAAGAGGTTAGATAGATGGCTTTCAGGGATGGTCTAGAAAGTGCTTGGTCCTGCCATGAGGGCAGGGGGCTGGACTCGATGGCCTCTTGAGGTCCCTTCCAGTCCTACTCTTCTATGATTCTATGAAAAACACATAAACCAGAAACTTGCACAATCAGTTTGCAAATTGTTTGGACTTGACAGACGACATAATGGCTTTGCTCTAACCGAAATAAAATTACTATGCCAAGTTTATACCAGCTATCTTTCCAGGCTGGATTCAGTGTTAATATGGAAGTTTGATAAGACAATAATGTTAAACAACAGAATGATGTCACTATCAGAAGATGCAGTTGTGTATCTATTACAAATATAGATGAATAATACAAGTAAAACTCAATTATCACAATTTGTTCTTAGTGAAAAAAGCCAGAATAATTATGTCCAGCACTGGGATGAGGTAGAGTCCAGTCAAAGGATATAATTTAATTTCTTGTTTAAGTTTATGTAGAAGGAAGCCTCACTAAGAGCATAAAGAAGAATTCTGATTTTAGTTCTTATTTCTGTGTAGCATAATGAGCTATTCCTTCCCTGAGAGACCCCAAAGCTCCTGTTTTCCTTTACTTTCCTACCATACTATGCCAACCACATAGGCTTTGCCTATGGGATCTGGAATAAAGCATGCATACCAGAAATAAGGCATACGCTTATATCAGACTCAAAATAAGATAAGTTTTGATAGAAAGGGTAATTAATTATTGGAACAATTTACCAAAGACAGTGGTGAATTCTCCAGGAATGATAATTTTTAAATGAAGACTGGATATGTTTCTATGAAGTACGCTCTAAAAATTCTTTTGGGTAAGTTCTGGGCTAGCTGTTACAAGGAAGTCACACTAGATAATCACAGTGGTCCCTTCTCACATTAGAAATGACGTATCATTTAGTATCGAGGTGATCACCTTTTCAAAACATGAAAGCAGAACACATGAATGAGCCCTGACACTGCCATGGTCCCACCTCTGCTCCACATCTTCCCCCACAAAGCCCCATCCCCTGTCCCTCCTTTTTACCCTGAGCCACAACATGCCCAGCTCCTCATCTCCTTCTTAGTCCCCCCCACACTTCCTGCTCTCCTCCCCCCCCCCCCAACCCACAGAGGCCAAGCGCTGTGGCCAGGCTGGATGCTGGAACCAGGTCATATTATAAGAGAAACCCAGGGAGTCCAGGGCACCTTGAGGAGCCCCAGATTCTCCATTTGTCCTTGGTGGGGCAGGGAGGATGCCCAAGAACAGACCGTGTCCCATGTCCCTGGCTCCTGGGTACACCCCTTAGGAGAGATGGACAACTTGAGACTCCCTGGATGGTTCTTGTCATGGCCTGGCTCTGGCATCTGACCAGGTCAAGGAGCAGGACCTTGGAGGGAAGAGAAAGAGCAAGGGTATGGCCTCATGGCAGGAGGGGAGGGGAGGCTAAGACCCACCTCAGCCTTCCCCACTGGTAAGACGTTGGTGCTGCCTTTGAGACTTGGGCAGGCATAGGGTGGTACAATGCAGAGTCTGGGACAAATGCTGCCCCAGAGTTATGCAGCACAAGATTGGGACTTGAATGCTGCATTTTGGGACTGTCCATCCCAATTTGGGATGGCGGCCACCCAATTTGGTATGGCCAATATTACTCCTATTATATTAATTCCAATAATCAGAGAAGAGGAGTCCCTGTTGGTCACTGCATAATTTTGTATTTACTTTATTTTGTCCAATTAGCTAACAAGAAAACCAGACATATTCAACAGCACGCTAACATGCAGAGTAGGTTTGGCGAGACTGTATACTTGAATAAAGATATCAGACTGAATTTTGACAGCCTGAAGTAACCAAATAATTCTTAGTCATCAAACAATCTAGTTTATATTCATCAAAGATCAAACCTCTGTTAATGTGTAGTGAACAAAATCAGGCTGAAGGAATGGAAGAATGCAAACAAGCATTTGGCTGTTTCCACATCCAATACCCTAAAATGCTCCTGCTTTCACATCCTCACCTATCACTGCCATTGCAATATGAATAACTAGAAGCTTTCTCCTTCCTCACAACGTCCCACGCTAATAGATAGAAATGATATTTAAAGTCCACAAAAGGACTATATATGCCAAAGGTCACTAATGCCTGTTTATATAGCTAGAGCCATGAAAAGAGACTTAAAGAGATTTTAGAGAACACATCTATAGACATGAACAGCTTGAAGATACCATTTTCACACAGTCAAATATAACTATGATTTGAGACCATGGTAACATATGAATTCAAAATCAAACACATTTTAGCAAATGTTGTTTGGTTGGCTGAGACAGTAGTACTATCACCATCATCCTCATCATATACATTTACAGAGCAAAAATCTTAAATGGTTTTTAAAAATTAGAATTACTTCATTCACTACTGAAGTACAGACATTTCTGGAAAGCAGCTGTTTAAGATCACGTGCTAGACATAAAGAGGAACGTGAGAGAGTTCAATATTTTGCAATTCTTTCTTGTTTTGTCATGATCTGCATTTATTGAGAGATTTTTCAGACACTAAATAATCCCCTTTAAATTTATTTCCTTTCTCAAACCAGAACTCAAGAAAGCAGAGCTTTCTTTCGGCACCAACAGTATTAATAAATGCTTCTTCGTTCTGTTACGCTTTCTAGGACACCTGAAACAATTTGGGCAAGGAAAATGGAAACCTACCCTTCTCCCTGGTTTAAATCATACATCACTGACAAAACAGATGTTGGCATTTGGACAGGAATGTATACTGAATTGCTGCCTTGATAACAAAACACAGGAAAACTGCAGGAAAGTGGCATATGCCATTTTTCTGGCATTAGCAAAAAGCCAATTCACAGTAACATGCATGCCTCATGCTAGAAATAAATGGTTATCTCTACCCAGTAACAGCAAAAACATGGCTGTTTTGTCAGTGTCAGCGTGGTTTATCATCAGCAAAAGTGTTGCTTGTGAAAATTAAATTTGTCAGCGGCTTGTTGCACAACTGATTTTAAACAATTCTTATTTTCTATTTCATGAGGGAAAGTATTATTTGAAGTTTATGAAAATTTCAATCATGTTTCCTCATTTCTGGACTATCTGCAGCTTGCAATCTCCTCCACCTTGCTATTCCTCAGGCAAGATAACTGTCTTGTACAGAAAAAAAAGTGTGCTCATTGAACCCACTGGACTATATAAAAGATAAGTTATAGTATGTCTTCTGTGTAATTTACACAAAACGGTATCTGGTATGACCTTAACTTCTCATTCACATTTTTCAAGGTCAATGTAGGGGATATTTATCCAGAACCGTCACCATTTAGAACACTGAAAACATTACTGAGTAGAATGAATTTAATGTTACCACACAAGGAATGCAATTATTATTAATTAAAATAAATATAAACATTGAACATAGCAAAGTAGATAATTTGAAAAGCAAATGGAAAGTACGTAAAAACAAAACAAACTTTCCCCAAGAAAGATACTAAATAGAGAATAAATAAAATCTGGCATTGTGTGCCACCTCTTCTTCCTTCCTTTGTATGTTGTTTATGTGCAACTGTAAGCTCTTTGAGGGTTTTGTCAAGGACCCGTCTTCTGACATGTTTATACAATAGGCTAAAAGCCCTAGGGTGCTATATCAATAAATAATATAATAATTAATCCAAGCACTTATACTACTAGCACCACCATAGCATCAAAGTCCTCCTATTCATAATAAATAAGTAAACAAGCTAAAATAAGATTTCATTGCATTTTAAGAGGATAAGAGCCATAAACTGCTGAAAACACATTATTGTATAGCTCACTGCTCTTGCTTGATGGTTCTGCTGTATGACAGTTCAACAGAGCTAGGAGATGCTTAGAGCAGAGTTATAGCCAGAGAGTAACTCACTTCAGTTTGTGTGCAACACTCTGAAACAGTTATTTGTATAAAAAATACAAACAAGGACCAAATTCTGCCCTCAGATGTGCACAACTCCCATTAAATACATTTTAAAGGTATTTAGGTGCCTAAAGATACAGATACATACTCAGTAGGATTTTCAAAACCAAGTAGGTCTCTACTTCCATTGGCAGTTGGAAGACTAATATGAGGTATCACCAGCCTCAAATACCAGACAATAGGTGCTCAGCCCAAAATCTCAAATAATCAGCTCTCCCAAGTTACCAGAGAGGAGAACCAGTGAAGTGCTGGCTCACAGAGGGCCCCATGCTTGAAGCTCCTGATTGAGGGAAACATGTAGCACCACCTTCAACTGGCTGAAGAGCTTTACACAAACCACAAAGTAATATAAAAAGTTGTCTGACCAACTAAAGGTAATCCTGGCTGGCTGCTGCTATCGACCCCTCTTGCTTACTTGCTCGCTCATGGGTCCTGTCTTCCCTACCCCACAACCTAACCTGTTCCCAGTTCTTACTTTCCTGATTTACTCCATATCCCTGTTTCTACACCTTGCCCTTAACACTGTCTCTACTTCTGATTTCCGTCTTGGTGCCAGACTCTGACTCTGACCCCTGAGTTGGCACCTGACTCTGCATTCAGTTTAGACCTTCAGCTTAGTACCAGATTTGGTTCTCACATCATGAGCCACCCATTATACACAGGCATTTTTATAAATCCCCCTAGATACATAGATGCATTTTCAGGAACCCATACAGCTTTAAAAATCTGATGTGGGCAATTAATGTGCACCTGCACACACATGGAATTAATAGAGACACAGGTTTTATGGTAATACACTTCAATGTCTATTAACTCTTTGTTGTCCCACAGCTGCAGAGGTTCTAATTGCCCACTTCATTTTAAGTGGTCTTCTACAACATGCGTGAACCCCTTATACTGAACAATCTGTGCCTACAAGTATTTATTTTGCTTGGTCACTCCAGTTTCCCCTTTCAGAACTGCACAGGAGTTCTGTGAATCCTGAAAGTTTTGTCCCATCCACCCACAGAAGTTATTCCAATAAATAGCATTGCCTCACCCATTCTCAGATTTTTAAAACTATTTAGTGTTGTTTTCCTGTGTTGCAAGCCCTCATATATTTAGGAGTGTAAATCTCGTTTTCAAAAGTGATTTAGGTACTTCAGAACCTAAAGCCAAGATTTTCAAAAGTGACTGACAAATTTGGGTGCTTTGGTATACGTATCTCACAGAAGTGGAAAGGACTTTGAGAGATCACCACTGCCAGTCTCCTGCACTCACAGCAGGACCCATCACCATCCCTGACATTTTTTTTAATTATTATTATTATTATTATTTAACTTACCTCAGACCCTTGAAAGGTGCCCCTCAAGGGCTGAGCTCACAACTCTGGGTTTACACAGCCAATGCTCTAACCACTAAGCTATGCCTCCCCCATTTGGTATTTGTGTGAGCTATTTGAAATACATTATAGAGGCCTGATATTCAGAATGTGAGCGCTGAGCACTTTCTAAAATTCAATGCCCTTTCAGTTGTCTAAAGTTGGGCACCCAAAAACTAGGAATATAAAATGGCTTCTGAAATTTTTGGCCTAAATATCACTAAAAAACCATAAGAACTTACAATACCTCAGCACTTTTAAAAATCTGGGCCTAAGGCTATGTCTACACTACATGATAAAGTCGAATTTAAGACAGTTAGCTCAGTGTTACAGTACAACTGCCTTCACTGTAAATACCATTAGGTCAATTTTAGACAGAGCTAAGATTGGTATTATAACACCATGGAAAGCTACTCTACGCAGAGTTAAGTTCAAATTTAAAATTAAGGCTAGTGTGGAAACACCATGTCTTTAAATCAACTTTATTAGCCTTCAAAAGTATCCTGTATGTATCCCACAATGCTACACAGTTACCTGCCATGGCTGCTTCCATCTTTGCTGCTCTCCAGGTGCACACGAAGTAGATCACAGAATGCCTGTATATTTGAATTCATCACCAGCAAGCCCAAAAAATATAAGGGGTGCCCAGAAGCCATGCATCCAGGGCAGCCAGAAATTCCGAGATCTTGGCCCGCAGTTGACCGATTTGCTCTTCAAAACCTTTATCATCACCCTCAACCAAAGAAAAAGTGCATTACGTTCCAGAAAGTTGCCATAACAGTCTGTGCAATGACTCAAATCATTTGAGGATCCATGCTTGTGCTAGTGCTGTGCCAGGGAAAATAGTGCAATCTCACATTCATTTTTGCACAGTTAGTAGGCGCTCAGAATTATGGGAAAGTGCTTTGCATTCTGGGGTTGTGACATCAAACACTCACAAGCAAATGTGTCAATTTTTTTCCCTACAACTCAGTAGTATAAACCCCCCAAAATGCAACACGGCTAAGGCACTGTGGGATAGGTACCCAGAATGCATTGCTCAATGTAGTCAAACTTGGATAAGGCAATGGAGACACGGTAAGTTAACATGGAGAAATGGTAGGTCGAATTTCCGGAATGTTTGCAGACAATTAAATTTGAGTTCATAAGATCGAGGTTAAAAAAATCAATTTATTAAAAGTCAATTTTATTTCATAGTGTAGATATTGCCTAAGTGACTTACATAAGATCACACAGGAAATCTATGGCAAAGCTGGGACTTGAATGTTGGTTCCCAGAATACTTTTAGTCCCCTGAGCACTGGACCATCCTTCTTCTCTACCCTAAAGATGTTGAAGAAGAGAGGAGTCTCTGATTCAACCTATGATATTACTCTCTTCTGATTTTCTGTGAGGTGGTAAGTTAAAATCAAGTCATGAAAGGTTTTCCTCTCTGGCAGGAAATGGGTTATGAATATCCACCTCACATCCCCAGGAGATCAGCTTTGGTGGAGCAAACTGGGCTATCAGAGACTATGATTAGCCTCCCACTGCTCACAATAAAGTGATTCACTGTCACTGAGGAAGGTGCACATAGGACAGCCCATATCCTGAAGTCACTATTCAGTTGGGGAATATATTATGAAGGTGGATCTGTAAGGTTAAACCCTTTCATGGTTTCAGGTTTCATCTTTTGGATCACTGTGTATTCAGGTAATGAGTAGTCTTCTTTCCCAGTTCTCTGATTTTCTCGAGGGAGGAATTTGCCATGAGAAGTACTCTCTACTCTTTCAGCAGCAGCTGAGCATGGCAGCACAAACTTGTTGATGATGTATTTTGTTATAATTTTTTTTTTACCTTACACATCTACACTATAACATGAACACTTGTATCACTGGCCATTTTTGTACATGTTGAAGTAAGAGCCAAAGAGGAACACTTTGTAATCCTTGCTACTCATCACATAAACTGGCCAGCACACAATACAAATAAACCAAAAGAGGTAAAGAGGAAAGAAAGCACGGGGAACCAAATTTTCATTCAAGAAGTACAATTGCAGAAGATTACATTTTTAGATGCTGTTGACTTAAGCAATAAAAAGAAAAAAGTGCTCTTTGTTGATAAATTGCACACACCTAAAACCCCTAGTTCAGACCTTCCTAGCACGGTGAGAGATTGGCTATTTCAAGTGTGTGACTTAGCAAAATGAAAGCACAATGTATTCGTCCAAACAGTGCTACAAATAGCAACTTCTTTAAATCCACATCTCCACAAAAAAACCCTCATCTGTCTGAAGTGAGGTAAATAACACATTACTTTCTCAATCCTGCTCTTTAAAGGAAAAGACTATATAAGATGTTATAAATCAAAGATGTAATGTAAAAGGGCATTCCATCATATGGCCAAGTGTTTCTCTGTTGAGGTCTGCCTCAGTTTCCCTTTCAATGTAGCAGCAATGGATTCATGTTAACAGCCTGCAGGAAGAGAAGCCTAACACTACATAGCAAGTGTCTCCCCCTCTAATGAATCACTCTGTATGGAACTTCCAACATTAATTTAAAGGGTGATATCTCGGAGCCCAAGTTTCTGGAGTGTGGTTGTAATTTGTTAACAAGCTTTTCGGGTCATTGTTGATGCATGGGGAAGAAACCAGACTGTTCCATTCCTCTCTCATCTGCTGCCACTTCCATTTATTCTATGGTGGTGAGATTCACTATTCTGCCCTCCTGGTTAAGGTGTTTTTTTTTCCACCCACCCTCCTTCTCTCACATTTATTTTTGACCTGACAGCATTATGAGGGAGTTTATGTGCCGGCATCCAGAGCACATGCCCCAAATATGTCCAGTGCTTCCTTCAATTCTGGTAGAAACAAACTGATGTTTGGTTACTTCCTGGACCTTTTCACTAGTGATTAATTCTTCACAACCTCCTTTATAGTCCTAGCTAAAAGGTTTGGGTCAGCAGACTTTCCTGTGTTTTATCCTTACCTGGTTGCCCAACAGTTGATATAATGTAAGCCAGCTGTAGAAGTTCCCGTCAAGCAGGTTTAGGCACCAAGAACTGGCATTAAAGCTACTGTTCTGAGGGTATTTCTCCCCATTACAATATCTCATTTCTCAGCTCCCACCAGAGAAACTACGAGGTTGCAAGTACATTACAATCACCCTGACAAAGGCTGCCACCCACAGTATATGGCCATCATGCTGGGCTGCCACAATGTCAGAATTGTCAGTCAGGGCACCATGTTTCAATGCATATGAGAAACCTCTTTGGATGTCAGACTTTTTGGACTTCCAGGAGATTTCTTCTCCAGCATCTATCACCTCAGTAAGGTCTTCCTCGAGTCCCACAGTATCACTGTCATCCCAGGCCCACATTCATCTGACCTTCTATCCCTCATTCCATAACTTCTACAAAAAGATACAACTAGAATTAGATTTTAGGTCCCTGCTGAGTGGGCTCCATCTTGTCCCTCCAAAATTATGGGGATTAATGTGGTAGATTCTCTTTCAACAAGTTCTGGAAGATATTTCCAGTTCCACTCCAGGATGACGAGCCAGGATAGGTGACATGTGACTCCACATTGGGAGCTGATCCACTTAGTTCACTATCTGTAACATTACAGAATCAATCAAGTACAACCAAACATCCTCATGGATGCACAAAACTTCAGTGGATTGTCCTGGATGTAAGGGCTTCAGAGACCAGTGTTCCCTGGAAGTTGAGTGCGTGAGTGGCTGCCCAAAAAGAGATTTACGTGCCACCCATCTGATTAGCAGAGTGCCCACAGCCACCCATAGTGGGCTCCATGTGATTTTACTGGCAGTGCACATTTGCATATGCCTTGGTGCACAAAACAAAATTTATTTCACACATGTAAGAAAAAAAAGTAGAAGGAATGCCGTCAAAGACCCCAGATTTCACTGGAGCTGGGTCTCCAACAGGCTTCCGTGACAGATGGAACAATTTTTTCTTTATCTACATAAGGTCCAAGGTGTATCCTTAGAGGATGATTAGTTCCTCCTGGACCAGACTGAAACAGTTCCTCAGTCTCGTTCCCATGCTGTACATTCACATTGGTTATGAGCTTGTTCCAGACCTCAAGAACATCCTGCAGACTCTGGATGACCTGGAGTTTGAGGCAATAAATTCATTTAGCAGAACATACAGCAATGGATTGGCCCCTATTCTGATGTTCAGCCGCTCTGGGACAACCTCCCTTACAAATGGTGCTGTGCTCTTGGATCCCAATTCTTGGACACACCGACTTGTCCTGGGGCTAGTTTTCCCAGCCCTGAGTGTCATAGTCTCCTCGAAAACAGAGCTCATTTCCACTAGGGCTCTTACAGATGTTGGCTGGAAGTATCAGATGAAACCTTGCACAGCAGATGGGACAACATGTAGGTATTGTTTGAGGAAAGTGTCCATTAGTTCCCCATCAAACTTAGTTTCTAGTGCCAGCCAACAAGAAGCCTGGAACCTTGGACCCCTGAACATGGCTGCACACACGGAGAAAAGGGTTTTTTCCTGAAACCTCTGTCAGTATTTGACCCACTGCTTTCTGGGTTATCCTGGGAAGGAGCAAGGCTAAGGGAGTAAACCCTGACAGAAAATCCGGAGGGGAGTCCTAAGGCGGTTCTCTGCCAACTTCCGGCATTGACCCGGCAACTCCTGTAGCTGAGCTGGTACCAGACGAAGAGGTTATCCTCTCCTTTGGACTATATCAGTAAAGCCAAGAGGGGCACACTGGCGTCTGGGCAGCCCAGGGTCCCAAAAAAACAGAAAAAAATTGCCCAGGCTCGCGCCTGAAGAGGTACTCCAGCGTCGCTTAAAAGCATTGAACCAACATGGGAGGTAACAGATACCGGTTAAAAGCTCTTGCTTGATTGGCGTAGAGAACGAGTGCCAGGGGTTACCTTTGACGGTGGGAGAGATCATCGCATCTCACTGGACAGTCACCGCCTGCCTCAAGCTGGGCAGCCCCCAGCCAGTAGGGTACTGTCCCACCACAGTTCACCTGTCTCACTGGGTGCATGAGGCTTAAGGTTCCCAAACCTGACAAGTGACTGAAATTTGAGCACTAGGCAAACCAATAAGAAAATCAACAAGAAAAGGAAACCATCAAAGTTTTAAGCTTGAGTGCTGGAATGTGCAGACCATCCTGACCGGTTTGACTGAAGATCTTCAGGACATCAGTGACACCCAAAAGACCGCTGTCATCAATGAGGAACTGAAGAGGCTCCAAGTTGACATTGCTGCTCTGCAAGAGACGCGACTCACAGATTCGGGATCTCTAAAGGAAAAGGAATACAACTTTTTCTAGCAAGGTAAAGCCCAAGAAGAACCCAGGGAGCATGGTGTTGGCTTCGCCATCAGAAACACCCTTCTACAGATGGTGGAATTAGTCATGGGCGGATCAGAAAGACTCCTCAGGTCATACTTCAAACCTGTGCCGGTCCTGTCCACCTGATCAGCGCTTACAGTCCAACCCTGTATGCCACACCAGAAATAAAAGACAAGTTCTATGACGTGCTTAGTGCTGCCATAGCACAAATACCTGCTCACGAACAACTGTACATTTTGGGCGACTTCAATGCAAGAGTTGGAGCTGATTGTGACTCACGGTCTTCCTGCTCAGGCCACTTCGGTGTGGGAAAAATGAATGAAAACGGACAGCGTCTGCTCGAACTTTGCACGTGCCACAATCTGTGCATCACAAACACATTTTTCCAAACCAAGTCACAGCACAGTGTGTCATGGAGACACCCACGCTCGAAAAACTGGCATCAACTAGATGTGGTCATCGCTAGACATGATAACCTCAAAAACGTCCTTCTGACATGCAGCTATCATAGTGCTGACTGCAATACAGATCACTTGCTAGTTTGTTCCAAACTCAAGGTGAGATCCAAGAAGCTGTACCACTCTAAACCAACTGGAAGGCCCCGCACTGATGCCAGAAAGACAGCAAACTCAGAGGGAGCCGAAAAGTTCAGAGAGACCCTCGAGGAGAATCTGCGCAGCAGCCCTGGGGGTGCCAATGTGACATCCAGATGGCAGCATCTGAGGGATACAATTTACAACACGGACTTCTCGGTCTTTGGAAGAAGAGCTAGAAACACAAATGACTGGTTCGAACCTAACTCCGATGAGATGATTCCAGCCATCGAAAAGAAGCACGCTGCACTCCTGGAGTACAAACGCTCACCGAGCCAGAGTACTCTGCAAGCACTCAGAGAATCCAGAAAAACAGTACAGCAGACAGCCAGGCACTGTGCCAACTACTGGCTCGAGTTATGCAGCAGCATCCAGACCAGTGCTGACTCTGGTAATCTCAGGGGAATGTACGAGGGCATCAAGAAGGCATTAGGACCCACCCAGAACAAGATGGCACCTCTGAAATCCAAATCTGGTGAAGTCATCGCTGACAAAGCCAAACAGATGGAGCACTGGGTAGAGCACTACTCCGAGCTGTACTCACGCGAGAACATTGTGGTTGATACAGCCCTCAATGCCATCAAGCTCCTACCAGTAATGGATGAATTGGATCAGGAACCAACTGTGGATGAACTGAAGAAAGCCATTGACAGCACTGAAGTAGGAAAGGCCCCAGGCCAGGACGGTATACCACCAGAGGTAATCAAGTGTGCCACGGACACCCTCCTGGAACCCCCACATGAGCTACTGTGCCTGTGCTGGAGAGAGGGTGAGGTTCCACAGGATGTGCGCAACGCTAACATTGTAACCTCGTATAAGAACAAAGGAGACAGAAGCGACTGCAACAATTACCGTGGAATCTCCCTCCTAAGCATCACTGGTAAACTGTTCGCTCGAGTCATCCTTGGCAGACTCCAGAAGATTGCTGAGAGGGTGTATCCCAAATCACAGTGTGCATTCCACGCAGAGAGACCTACCATTGACATGGTCTTCTCTGTGAGGTAGATGCAGGAGAAATGCAGGGAGCAGAGGAAGCCGCTCTACATTGCCTTCATTGACCTGACCAAGGCCTTCGACTTGGTCAGCAGGGATGGACTGTTCAAACTGCTCCACAAGATAGGCTGTCCACCATGGTTACTCAATATGATCCAGTCTTTCCACGAAGACATGAGAGGAACCGTCCAATATGACAGCACATTATCGGATGTTTTCAGCATCAGGAGCCGCGTCAAACAAGGATGCGTCCTTGCTCCAGCATTGTTCGGGATCTTCTTCGCACTCCTCCTGAAGCATGCCTTTGGATCTTCAACAGAGGGCATCTTTTTGCACACAAGATCCGATGGGAAACTGTTTAATCTTGCAAGGCTGAAAGCTAAATCTAAGGTGAGGGAAGTCCTCATCAGAGATATGCTGTTCGCAGATGCTGCTGCTGTAGTGTCACACACAGAAGACCAGCTTCAGAAACCGCTGGATCAGTTCTCCAACGCATGCAAGGACTTCAGGCTTTCCATCAGCCTAAAGAAGACAAATGTACTTGGTTAGGACGTTGCTGAACCTCCATCAATCAGTATGGACAACTATACGTTAGAGGTCATCCACGAGTTCGTTTTCATCGGGTCCACCATCACTGACACTCTGTCATTGGAAACTGAGCTAAATAGGAGGATTGGAAAAGCAGCCACAACTCTGTCCAGACTCAGCAAGAGAGTGTGGAATAAGATCAAGTTGCGCACCCACACCAAAATGCAAGTCTACAGAGCCTGCATCTTCAGCACCCTCCTTTAAGGCAGCGAGTCTTGGACCCTGTACGCTCGCCAGGAAAATAGGCTGAACGTCTTCCACTTGCGCTGCCTCAGGTGCATCCTTGGAATATCATGGAAGGACAGAGTGCCCAACACTGCCATCCTTCAGCAAGCTGGAATCCCAACCATGCACACCCTCCTCAGGCAGCGGCGGCTCCACTGGCTTGGCCACGTCCACAGGATGAATGATGGAAGGATCCCAAAAGACATCCTGTATGGCGAGCTAGCCTCTGGCAAAAGACCTCCCGGACGCCCCCAACTGCACTACAAAGATGTTTCCAAGAGGGACCTCAGGGAGGAAGACATCGAGCCGGACAGCTGGGAGGAGCTGGCAGACAATTGCAGCAGATGGAGACAGGAACTACACAAGGGCCTTCAGAAGGGTGAGATGAGGATCAGACAACTAGCAGAGGAGAAGCGAGCCCACAGAACGCACAGTAAGGACCTGCCAGACACCCATTACACATACAACAGATGCAGCAAGGACTGTCACTCTTGTGGGGGCCTTCACAGTCACAGTCAACACTGCAAATGATGATCCCAAATGGAACTACAAGGGCGTCATCCATAGTCTACGTAGAATGAAGGATGCCTGCTACTACTACTGTCAGTGTGTCTCAGGAAAGAGATTATGGTGATCAGTTGCCAGTATGAGACCAATTTCATCTTCAACCAGTATAAGGGCTGGCTGTTTGTGCCTCTTCCTTAAGGTAGGTGACCAATATACTACCCAGGTGCCTTCTTCCAAGCTATCCAGGCTAGTGAACCAAACAAATGCAATCAAGCAACCCTTTGGGCCACTGACCAAGATGAACTCTGATGAAGTGATGCCTGGAGAGACCCAAGTTCAAGTTTCCCACCCAAATTGGCTCTTCCTCTGTCAGGCCCTGGGCAAGTTTGGGTGTGTGGCTTGGATCTGGGCATTCTGGAAGGAGCACAGCCTCTGGTGGAAGGGATGAAACCGGGGGCTAGCCTCTCCCACCTACCCCACAGTGCTGCTCAGCCCATGCTACAAGGGGTCTGTCCTCTGCTGCGGTAGCAGTGGTAGTGACCCAGAACCACAGGTCCTAGGGCAGCTGTCCCCGCTCCTTTCCTACCATCTGCATCGGCAGCTCTGCTGCCAGGTGAACAATTTGTCCATTTCTACTTGGAACTGCTGGTTCCACTCATGCTCTGTCAGCTGTATTTCTTACAGGTGTTGCAGGATAGCCATTGGCGGATGCTGGAGCTGATGGTTTGTGTCATTCATTGCTTGTTGTTGTTTCACGTCTGTCTGAAGAATGTTCACGATATTTCCGCATGCAACAGGGCTCCCAAGGGATCCCACCTGGCTCACCACATGTGAAAGGGCTTGCCTGCCCTAATGCAGTTTTGTGTAGCCAAGTGTGATGCTACTGGCATCTGCCTCAAATGGGGCAGCAAGGGGTTATTTGTAACAGCCTGGGCAAAGAGAAGCCAAACATTCTAATTAACATGAGTGTCTTCCTTTAGTGAAGCCCCCTCAGGGACCACTTCAAAAGCAAATTACAGGCTGTTACCACAGACCATAGGTTGGGACTACTCAACATATACAAGACCCAAAAGAGAAAGTCTCTGAAACTCATAAGCCCAGTTCTCAGACACTTGAGCCAGACATCACCATTCCTTAGCAGTTATACAGCCTCTGGTCTTCTAGCTTCCTCTTTCAGTTCCAGGTGGAGCAGGGAACCTACTGTATCATACACTGATGGCTCTAACAATGGCCATGTTTGACCTTAAAACGGTGGCAGACTCCATCAGAGGCAAGGATTACAGCAAGAAATCTTAATATCAAATTCTAAGCAAATGCACAAGAGTAAACAGACCACACCTAAAGCATTTCTTAGTCATGTCTCTAGCTCCTGTCAAGAAGATTTCCAGATCTCAATGGACTCTATCTGACGTACAAGGGCACAGAAAACACAAAAGCCCAATCAAGATCTAGTATTCATAAACTTGTACCTGCAGTTCCAAATCCATCACAGATACTATTGAAGTTCTCCTTGTTTCTGAAATTAACACATACCCTACTCAAAAAAAGATATTCACAAAAGACAGATGGATAGAAGGATTTCAAGTATATCACCCCATGACTATACAAATCTTATTTCTGCAAGAAAAATACAGACACAAAAGCAAACTCATAACTCAGCTACCAGGCTAAAGAAATCAGTGTAGGAGAAGGTGACATAAAATGCTAAATGGTGCCCTGGGGTCCCCTCATGCAACTCCACTGACATCTTGGATGGGATGAGGGCTAAATTTGCCCATGGTATCTAGAAATGAGAATATTTCAAAGAAAAAGTTTTCAAGAGCATTTATGTTGTGCCAGAGTTCTTTCAGTATCCTGAAAGAATAAACACCATCCTACGTATTATGTTGAGCTGTTTAATCTCTTTTGTTTAGAGGACTGTCTTAATTATACTGTCCACAAAAGCATCCACAGCAGGTCCTTCAGGTTTGTGAATTTCTTTCAGTGATACGCAGTATACTCAATACGCCTGATTACTTGAATTTTTCTCTTTGCTCCCTCCAGATGTCACATCATCTATGATTCATCACCCAACTTTCTAACTGAAGTCTAGCCATCTGCCTCAGAGCTTGCTACAAGTGCCTTTATGTACAGCTACATAAAGTAAAAATACCAGTCCAGTCATATACGCAGATCTAAGAGAAAACAGGAAAAATGCCTATTATATATTATGAAATGTGTATGCAGCCATTTCTGCTGGAAGTGGACTACGGTTTTTCCTCACTCATGTGAGACCTCATGCAACTCATTCATTCATCATACACTCCTGAAATTTTTCCCCCATACTTAATCCATATGCAGAGGAGGTAGCAGTCAATTAATTCAATTAGATAGTCAATTCTTTATATGTGTTTGACAGTTTCAGCTCAGCTCAGTTTAGTCCTTGTAAACTATGACTTATAGCTAAGAAAAAGAAAGATGGAAAGACACAGTTCAAAAGATGTCACACTAATTTTCAGGAGTATAGTATTAAAAATAAAATTAATTTTCTGGTCACAGTTCAGATGACGCAAGTGGGCCAGACTATTTTGTATCTAGTGGATTTAACAATGGATTTCAGCTATAGCTTAAAATTAATCCATCCTTCCTACAGGCTAAAATCAGGACTTTGAGGAATTAAAATATAAGAAATGCATTAAGACTACCAATAAACAATAATATTCTTCTCGCTTTCGTGATAAGTAAATGAAATAGGCACCATTTCACACTTTAGTTAGAAAATAGATTTTAATGGCAGTATTTTAACTCTACTTTAATAAAGTAAAGCAATCATGTCTTGGCAACATCAGCTCCAAACCCTAGCAAGATAAACAAACATTTATATGCTTCTCATTTACCACAAAAAGGAGATATGAGAACTGCCTTTTGGCATTTATACTCTTGTATTAGCACAGATGATATTGACTTAATGTTATGGCAAGAAATAGCAACAGATCACTGCCACTATTTTAATATGATTAAATCTTTGACGTTTATATTTGTGCCCCATCACAACTCTATCATGAACAACAGAGAATTTTTCTGCTTCACCATAAATTAATTTTATATACTGGCAACCTTCATCTAAACAGAGCCCTGCAGATACCCACAGCTCATTTGTGCACATACAGATGCAGATACAATTTTTGTTTCCAGAACTTTGCCAATTTATATGGATGTCTGAAGCTCATTTTTGAATACACAGATGTGGATACCTTTTTTTTTTTTTTAATCTATACGAGGCTCTACATGTAAAAAGCCAAATGACTTAAGCAGGTTACTGTTAACCTAAATCTATTTGCACTATCCAGATCGTAAGATTTAGATCCCTTCCAATGAAGACTGAATGGTGGTGAAAGCAATTTAATTGTGTAAGTCATCTGTTGGAACAGCTGATCTTAAAATTCCTTATTTTGAACCCCAAGTGATTCAAGATGCCTACTGTACCTCTTAGCTTATGAGATCAGACACAAGCTAAAAACAGAGTTAAAATTACATTTATCAGTTAATCACAGTGAACTCATGATACATGGTAAAACAATAATAGAATAACTATTGAAATTTATGATGAATATTTTGAGTGTTTTTGTACAAATATATTTCTTCCAATAGACAGAATACAAAGTTTACAATGTTAATTTATATTATTATTATTATTATTACAACTACTTGCACTGTAAAAAGATAATCAAATTAAATAGTATTTTTCAATTTGCTTCAGGCAAGTACTATAGTGCAATGTTTTTACTGTAAAAGTGCAACTTCCTGATTTTATTTTTTTTGTTACATAACTGTACTCAAAAATAAAACAATGAAAAACTTCAAAGCATACAAGTTTATTCAGCTCTACTTCTTGTTACACCCATCACTAAGACAAGCAAGTTTGTTTATATTTACAGGAAATAATGGTTCATGGCTCTTATTTACGTCACCCGAAAGTGAGAGTAGGCTTTCACATGTCACTTTTGTAGCTGGTGTTGCAAGGTATTTACGTGACAAATATGCTGAACATTCATATGCCACGTCATGCTTCAGCCACCATTCCAGGGAACATGTTTCCATGTTGATGATGCTTGTTAAAAATAATGTATTAATTAAACATGTGACTCAACTGGGGGAGAATTAATTATATGTTTCCTGCTCTGTGTATTATCCACATTCTGCCATATACAGTAGTGCCTCGATTTATGCAAGGATTGAGTTCCCACGCTCCTGCATGTAACTGGAATTTCACATAAGTCGTGGGGCTTTTTTCCACCACAGAACACACATTGTGCAGCCGGGGAAGAATCAGGAGTACCTGGATCTCCTCTTTAAAGGTAAGTCCTGGGGTTTGGGAGGCAGCTGGGGACTGTTAAGCCTGGGGTGGGATGGGGCTGTGGGAGGGAGGCGGGGGGTTAAGCCTGCGGTGGGTTAGGACTGTGGCGGGCAGTGATCCAGAGCCACATGGCCCTGCAGGGAATTGAGCCAGAGCCACGCGGGTGAGGGGGTGAGCTGGAGCCATGCGGTGGGTTGGGTGGGGTGAATTGGAGCCGTGCTCGGGTGGTGATCCAGGCCGCAAGGGGTTTGAACAGGGGCTGTGGGGGTTGAGCTGGAGCTACACATGAAGGGTGATGAGCTGGAACCGCAGCCAGGTGCAGGGGTGGGGGGGGTGAATTGGAGCCATGCACGGGTGGTGAACAGGGCTGGGAGGGACTGTTGAATCAGGGCCACCTGGGGCTCTGGGGGGGAGTTGATCCAGGGTTGGGGGGAGCAAGATTTTGAGTTGCGCTTTACTCATGTTAATGCGAGTTAAGTGCAACTCAAACTTGCTCATTTTCAAGGGTTTAGTGTATTTCATGTTGCAGCCATCTTGAATCTTCCTGTATGTATAGTAATCTTGTTATTTTATAATAATCTTGAATGAGGACCCAGCACCTACTGTCTGATTTACAATCAGTCTGAGTGCAAATATGACATAACCCATAAAATGTACCAATCTGAGATTTCTGAAGATAGCTGCACCAATCGACACAAGGTTTAAGAACCTGAAGTACCTTCCAAAATCTGAGAAGGGTGAGATATGGAACGTTCTGTCAGAAGTCTTAAAAGAGCAACACTCCAATGTGGAAACTACAGAACACCAAAAGAGAAAATCATTTTTCTGCAGATGGAATGCGATTAGGGATGACGAAAATGAACATGCCTCATCTTGTACTGCTTTCGTTTGTTACCAAGCAAAACCTATCGCCGGCATATCCTCTGGAATGGTGGTTAAAACATGAAGGGAACTCTTGGCTTTTTAGAAGGATTGTTTATCACATCTGGCATGTAAATACCTTGCAATACATGCTATAAAGGGACGTGACCAACCGTCCCGTATTTGGCAGGACGGTCCTGTATTTGGGACACCAAAAAGACGTCCCTTATTTATTTTTTTGAAAGGGACAAATTGTCCCATATTTAGGACCTCAGGGCTGAAGATAAGGGCAGAAGTGTCCACAGCTGCTGCTTCCCCAGGACTCCAGGCTGGGAGTGCCTGAGGCCACCACTTTCCTGGGGCTCTGGGCCAAGAGTACTCACGGCCGCC
The DNA here is from genome assembly GCF_033958435.1 of Carettochelys insculpta. Taxonomy (NCBI): domain Eukaryota; kingdom Metazoa; phylum Chordata; order Testudines; family Carettochelyidae; genus Carettochelys; species Carettochelys insculpta. Next base: position 86,440,546 of record NC_134139.1, on the reverse strand, counting down.
ACTTCTCCGGGTTCAGGGCCAGGAGTGCCCAGGGCTGCCACTTCTCTGGGTCTGGGCTGGGGGTGGGGAGCGCTGGCTCCCTGGGGCTTGGTGCAGTTGGGAGGATACTCCTCCAACCCCACAGAGATACGATCACCATATATAATAGTGCAATGCCTGTTCTCATTTTCAAGTGACATTGTAAACAAGAAGTGGGCAGCATTATGCCCAGCAAATGGAAGAAAAGTTGTCTGTGCAACTGACTTAAGAAGAACTAGGATAAGTGAACTTGTAAGCTCAAGCTTTATATTGTTTTATTTGAGAATGCAGGTTTTTTTTTTTTTACATAATTCTACATTTGTAAGTTTCACTTTCATCATAAAGAGACTGCACTACTCTACCCGTATGAGCTGAATTGAAATACTATTTCTTTTGGATTTTTTACAGCACAAATACTGGCATAAAATAAAGTGAACACTATAAACTTTGTATATGGTGTAAATGAACTCAATATATTTGAAATTTAGAAAAAAAGTCCAAAATATTTAAATAAATGGTATTTTATTATTAATGAATGGTGTGATTAATTGTAATTCAGTTTTAATTATGCAATTAATCACAATTTATTTTAATCACTTGACAATTCCAGTTGAAATACAACCTGTTACTATAAAGTCAAAGACACACTTGATATGATAGTAAAGCAACTGCTTTAGCTATAAACTTGTAATTCATCTACCCATACAGAAGATACTAAGGATCCTTATTTCATGATTATATTATGATTGTTGTTGATCATATATCATTATTATATTATACAAAAAGCTTTATATTATGAGACTTTCAGTTACCAGAGCAGTATGGCTCTACAAGTAAATATGTAACTCTTAAAACCTGTATTTATTCAGGATAATACAGGTTTTCGATAATGAATACTGAAAAGCTGGTTTAATGGAACATAAAATAAAACTATTTGTTGAAATACACTGATTAGTAAACTGCCTCTTGGCTTACTTATAACAGTTGTCCTCCAGACAAATGGCAGAAATTTAGTAATAGACTTTAATTTGCATTCAGCCATAGATAAATTATTTACAGAAAACAATCCTGATTTTGAGTTTTTCTGTTGTTACGAAGAGATCTAATGCTTTACTGTTCAGCAAACCAAAACTTTTACCCATGGATCTAAACCACTGATAATCTATTTATTCTGGGGGAGAATGGAATACATGGATAGTTACCAGACATACAGGTCTTCTGCAAAAGCCATACAAATTCCATTGCACAAATGTGATGAATAAGCAAGAATCAATCAAATGAAAATCCCTTTTTAATACTATGCTTCTTGTGTTAGTTCAAAGGTACTGTCCAACAGCACGGTGGCTGTGGATAATGACTTCTGACTTCAGAAGTTAAAATTCATGGTTGACAAAAAAAAATTGAAAAGCAAGAATTGTGGAAAACATAAAATTCCACAAATCTAAATAATCTCAGAACGTTTTAGAACAACTTTAAATTTTAATTTAGCAAGTATAAATTGAAGAGCTTCTCTCAGATGGTAAGATTCAATGTAATGAAGGGCTTTAAGAATCAGGACAGAGGTAGTTCAGAAGTGGGGGGTGCACTCACAGTGACCTGTATTACTACTGCATTTTGTGCAGGTAGTTAGAGCTACGCAAAATGAAAGAGAGGGGAAAATCAGGTCTGGTGAGTTGCAGTAACTTGTTGCTGGTAAGTTGCTGGGATTTTGGGCAAAGAGGGTTAAAGGGGCTGCTCCATGCCCTTTCAAGAGGCAGGGCCTTAAACAGAAGGGGCAGAGCTGAATTTGCCAGCTCTTAGTGATGCCCAGATCATGGCATGTTCTCCTGCCCACCCTCCCGCCACTCTCAGTGCAGTCCAGAGCACAACAGCTTTCCACAAGAGATTTAAAGGGATTGGGGCTCTGGCCACCACCACTGTCACAGTAGCAGCAGCTAGAAGCCCTGGTGCAGCTGGCCCCTTTCCTCCTCCTATCCCCACCACATTAGCTGGCTTGTTTGAATGTCAAAGATGCATGGACTACCATAGACAAATCTTGCTACCTGAGAGACTACTTCCATACCTATGACCACCCACAACATATAGAAAATTAACCTAGATGTGGACTGGACCAATTAGGCTTTTGATCAAAAAGGACTAGTTCATGAGTGCAGGAAACAGAAATTTCTCAGGGACTTGACATAGCCTGTGGAACTCATGCCTGCGAGAAATAAGAATAATCATCGACCAACCACTTCAGAACAAAACTCAGCACAAATCACTTCCAAAACATTTTATCAAGTTAGCTTTCCTTTGGTAACAAATCTACACATACACATTCACAGACATTAATGTAAACGATGCTATAAACTAATCAGGCTAGAGAGTTTATTATCTCTATTTTTAAAAACTATACAGTTGTGCAGGTACAAAAGCCAGCGGACTATACGAAGCTCCAACTCAGGAAGGTAGTCAACCACATCTAACTTTAATTAAGTGAATAATTCAATGTTTTATTTCAATGGGACGACTTACATATTAAAGCTAGAGCCTACCCAGACTGATTACACAGAATGATTAAGTAAAATAAATAAAATACATATAATATAAAGAAGATATTCCTGATGATGTCGTGGGTATAGTTCCATTATAATTATAGTTTTCATATGTTACAAATTCAGGGTCAGTAAATCTGAGCTTTTTAGATTAGAACCTAGCTTCTTTGGGCCTTAACCAAATCACAGTGAAGACAATAAAAATAATTCCACTAAGTTCAATGAACTCTGAATCCTTCTGTTAGGTGCTTTGTAGGATCACAATTAATGAAAGAAATCGCACTTTTGTTAAACTTTTTACAATTTTCTTGAGCACAGGTTTTCTTACTGCTGTGATGACCTTTCTGTATTTATCGCCACATTATGTAAAAACCTTAATTTATTTAATACATGGGATTTAGTGTGCCTTTGAAATCTGTTTTAGTTTTTGTTTTATTTTAAATATACTAAACAGTTCCCGGGAAGTTTAGTTGGAACCTTAGGGGGCCTTTCTGAATATAATGACAACAGCACTTACCTAGCACAATAGCTCAGACTGTGGGATTCTGCTCTTTATTGGCAGCAGTTTATTTATTACAAAACGAAAGATTTCTTTGGATGTAATTCAAAAAGCTAAACATGATATCTAAATAGCCTGTCCTCTGCAAGGCAGATTAAAATTGAATGCAACATTAACAGACCACCATATTTTGAAAAACTTAGCAACCACTACTAAATAAATAATTGATATACACAAAGGCATTCCTCATAAATGATGGTATTGTATAGTGAATGTAGCCGCCTTTTACTACTGCAGACAGAAATAAATCTGCAGTGATTCATAATGGAAATTCATCTGTGACCATTTTCCTTCGCTCTTAGTGTTAACTTATGTTGCATATACATGACTGTCATGTAAAACAGAAATTAACAAACATGCTTGCTTCTGGGTTTTTTTTTTTTTTAATTGGACTGTCTTCAGCGAGTAGGCTGTTACACCACCTTAGATGAAAATGTGATTGTTTTTCATGGCTTCTCCCCTACTGCAGAGTAGGCACGCTAATAAGACATAGCTCCCTATCTCCGTGTACACATGCCACAGTAAAATGTGTGTTATTTACTGATAAAAAACAAATGACAGCAATTTAAAAACAGGGCTTATTTTGTTGGTCAAATTAGGGAGGGAGAATATCTTCCATGCCAAGTGATTACTGTCTGGGTCTAAGTGTGGCAAACTGCCAGATCAATTATAATGGTACAGAAGAGGAAATACAAAAACAGATTGGCTTATTTCTAAACAGACGCATTGGTAAAATAGAAATCTAGGGACATTTTAATACAGCAGCCAATTACTTAAAAGTGAATCTTTGGCCTACGCTGCAGTCTTTATGTATATTGATTCCTTTTTCACAAAGGGTTAAAAAAAGGAAATCACCATGCTATGGAATATTTCAGATGTAAATAACCACCCTATCAGGACATCACTGATAAAATCTACATAAGGCAGCCATGGAGAAAGGCAATTTTCTGAACTTAGTTTCTGTGAAAAGGGACAAGGAATATAGTTGGAAAAAGCACTATGTAGGCAATTCAACCAATAGTGTTCAAGAGAATTTCATCGTGTTGACATATTGATGCTCTTTCTCTTTTCTCTGCTCTGCAATAATTAGTCATAGCAAAAAGAGAGGATTAGACCTCCTCTTTCACCCAACTTCCTCCCCTTGTGTTTATTATTCTAGAATGACTTACATCTCCCAATGCTAGGATAAGAAGGATGGGCCACTGGATTTCTGAATTCAAATAATTTAAAACTAAATTTCAGGTATTTACTCTTCTGTAGGCAAATATTGGACAAACAGGTTTGAAATGGCATTTTTATTCATGAGAAAATGCTGAATCAGACTATTTGTCTTTTGACTAAAAAGTACCTATATCAGTTCCTTAATGTCCACATAGAAACCCCACATTTTCTTCAACAGAGTCCAATACAATATTCATTACAGTGCTCATAAATTCAGAATGGTCCAACCTGCTCAGTGCTTAGAGAATACCTCAAAGGAAATTGTCAGGTGTTGATAAAGAAGAGATTGACATGATAAAATGCCTCTTCTCTCTGACATCGTGTTGAATTCATGACCAAACACAGCGCTATGTGACGCTGTGCTGAATGAGACATAAAAACCGAGACCCATGGCCCTATGTCATAAAGCAAGGCTTCTCAAACTTCATTGTATCACAACTACCTTCCATCAACAAAAATTACGACATAACCCCAGGAGGGAGACTGAAGCCCAAGCCTACCTGAGTCCCCTATAATGTGGAGGGGGTCCAAAGCTGAAAGCCAAGGGCTTCAGTCCCACCAGCTCACTCCCTTAGGCTTCTGCTTCAGCCCTGGGTGGTAGAACTCATGCTTTGGCTCTGGAATCCAACAAGTCTAAGTTAGCTGTGGCAATCCCATTTTTATGAGTTTGTGACCCATTATGGGGTCCTGACCCAGTTTGAGAACCACTGCCATAGAGATCTGATAGCACTTTTGACAGAAATAGCAGTATTAAAAGCTGAAGTACTCAATGCTTTTTCTGCCTCATTCTTCACGGACAAAGTCAATTTCCCCATGACGGTCCTAGACAATGCAGTATGGGAAGGTGGAGGGCAGCCATCTGAGGGGAAGGAAAAAGTTCTAAGCTATCTAGCAAAAACTAGATGTGCACAAATCCATGCGTCTGGATTTAATGCATCCCAGGGTACTGAGGGAATTGGCAGACGTCATTGCTGAACCTTTGGCCATTATCCTTGAAGACTCTTGGAGATCAGGGGAGATCCCGGATGACTGGAAGAAGGCAAACGTAGTGCCCATCTTTAAAAAAGGAAAGAAGGACAATCCAGGGAACTATAGACCCGTCAGCCTTACCTCAATCCCTGGGGAAATAATGGAGGGAATCCTCACGGAATCTGTTTTGGACCACCTGGAAGAGGGGGAAGTGATCAAAAGTAGCTAACATGGATTCACCAGGGGCAAGTCCTGCCTGACCAATCTGATTAGCTTCTATGACGAGGTAACAACCTCTGTGGACATGGGGAAGTCAGTGGATGTGATATATCTTGATTTCAGCAAGGCTTTCGATATGGTCTCCCACAACATTCTTGTCCATAAGTTAAGGAAATATGGATTGGATCCTTGGACTATAAGATGGATAGAAAGCTGGCTTAATGGTCAAGCCCAACAGGTAGTGGTCAGCGGCTCAATATCTGGATGGTGGTTGATTTCAAGCGGAGTGCCGCAAGCCTCGGTTCTGGGGCCGTTGTTATCCAACATCTTTATTAATGACCTGGGTGAGGGACTGGATTGCACCCTCAGCAAGTTTGTGGATGACACAAAATTAGGAGAGGTAGATTCACTGGAGGGTAGAGAGAGAATCCAGAGGGACTTGGATAAATTGGAGGACTGGGCCAAAAGAAATCTGATGCGGTTCAATAAGGAGAAGCGTAGAGTACTGCACCTGGGGTGGAAGAATCCCAAGCATTGTTATAGGCTGGGGACCGACTGGCTCAGCAGCAGTATGATGGAAAGGGACCTACGGGTTATGGTGGATGAAAGGCTGGATATGAGTAAACAGTGTGCCCTTGTAGCCAAGAAGGCTAACGGCATACTGGGGTGCATTAGGAGGAGCATTTCGAGCAGATCTAGAGAAGTAGTTATGCCTCTTTATTCAGCACTGGTGAGGCCACATCTGGAATATTGTGTCCAGTTTTGGGCTCCCCAACATAAAAAGGATGTGGATTTGCTGGAGCAGGTTCAGCAAAGGGCAACAAAAATGATTAAGCGTCTGGAGCACAAGACCTATGAGGATAGGCTGAGGGATTTCAGCTTCTTTAGTTTACAGAAGAGAAGACTTAGAGGTGATTTAATAGCAGCCTTCAACTTCCTGAAGGGGAGCTCTAAAGAGGAGGGTGAGAAACTGTTCTCAGTGGTGTCAGATGGCAGAACAAGGAGTAATGGTCTGAAGTTGAAGAGGGAGACGTGTAGGTTAGATATTAGGAAAAACTACTTCACCAGGAGGGTGGTGAAAAGCATTGGAATGCGTTGCCTAGAGAGGTGGTGGATTCTCCATCCCTCAAGGTTTTTAAGTCCCGGCTGGACAAGGTCCTAGCTGGGATGACTTAGTGGGGGTTGATCCTGCTTGAAGCAGGGGGCTGGACTAGATGACCTCCTGAGGTCCCTTCCAGCCCTGTGATTCTGTGATCAACCCCTCTCAGTGTCTTTCCAAACTCTAAGACTAGGACTACACTACAGTTGTCCTTTGAAAGAAGTTCTTTCAGAAGATCTCTTCTGGGGGAAAAAAACATTCTTTCAAAAGATGGCAACCACACATAAAAAAGTGGATCGAAAAATAGATCCGCTCTTTCAATAGAGAGCAACCACACCCCAGCCACTCTTCTGAAAGAACATGACAGGAAACACTGCAGATCGAAAAATCTGGTTCTATGAAGGACGGCTGTTTTGAAAAAGGGCCCCTGTGGCATCCACACACTTTTTCCCCAGAAAGAATCTTTTGGAGAAAGGTGCTCTTCCTCATCCAAGAGCAGAAGAGGGCTGCCAGAAAAAGTGTCGCACTCTTCTGATTTAATACTGAAAGAACATATTTTGTGTGTAGACACTCCATGGGATTTTTTAAAAGAGCTCCAGGTTTTTAAAAAAATCTCAGCAATGTAGATATACCCTGAGTGAATAATTATATTCTGACTTTCCAAATAATTCCACACATAATATTAAATGGAAAAGTAATTCTGAACATAATTTCCTAAAAGGTGTTCTGCATTATTGCTGGTCTGTAAAGTTGTCACAACTGTGTGATTCCTATTTGAAAGAGTTTGGGGATCTGTCAGAATAACTATTACAAGAAAATTTTAAAGACATTGGATCCAGTGGGGTTGCAGTAGTATAAATAAGTGCAAAATCTGGTCTATTATTTTGCAGCATGCTGGATTAAAATTATTATTATTATTATTATTATTACATTACTATAGCTCTTAAGGATACCTTTACTGTCACTATTTACCATTTTCCCTGAAAAAAACAACCCTGAAGAGAGTTTATTCCAAGTCCTAAGAGACACATTTCCCCTATACCTGTAGGCAGTGAGACACTGAGACATGGTAAAAAATCTAAAGGAGCGGCGATGTGAAAAATTTAATGTTCCTTACTCATCAAGAAGGAAAACTCATCCTTAGCAGGAAAAATGATGCTTATAGAAAATGAACATGAGAATATCTTTCTGAAAAGCTAAAAATTTTAGATTTTCCCATTTTATTAAGCAGTGTAAACTATATTTTCCACAATATAAATGCATGTGGTATTACAACAACATATTTATTATGCATCAAATTCTCTCTCCAGTAAACAAATGTTAAAAGTAAATCCTCAAGTTATATTTAATGGATTCAAAACTGATTGACTTAATAAGATTAATTTTAAATGGAGAATCATTGTCCAATCAAAGTTTTTGTTGTTGGTTTGACAGAGATCTTTTCTTGACCCAATGTTATTTGATATCTTTATAAATATCATGAAGAAAATATAAAATCACTGCTGGTAAAATTTACAGATGATACAAAAAATGGTGGATTGGTTAAAAACAAAAACAAAAAAAAGATAGAGACAGGTCTTAACTTATCAAATTGTCAGTATCATCATATCATTAATGCAAGTCCTATGCCAATGTGAGTACGCAAAATGACAGATGGAGATACCCACTGGCAACTGTAACCGCAATCTTGCATATAGGCAGCCTTGATACTCATGGCCATTCAGCTCCATCTTGGGGCAGTGGAGAAATTTGGCAGCATCCTCAGTGATTGAGCAGCCCTATCTCAATGACCTATTTTATCACCCACCAAGATGACATCCATGATGTCAGAATTATCAGAACCATGAGTGGTACAGAATGCTGGACAGACCATGGTAAGAGCAGTGCTTAACTTGCTTCTAGACCGTTCAGAGTGCAAGTGTCATAAACTTAATAGAACAGCTCAAAGATCAGGTACACTAACAACAAGGTGCTGTTTCAGCAGTCACTCAACAATCAGCTTTTTTCATACCCACCAATCACTGGTAACCCAACAGAAAAATGGCACCAGTTTAAACATGTGATAATTGACATAGCTAAATCACACGTGGGGACAAAGTAATGGGTACTCTAAGTTTGGTTCAATAAGAACATTGAGGCATCTCCAAGCTCCTAAGTGACAAGCATGAAGTATTTCTTGACCGGCACAATGAACCCACTTCCACCTTATAACAGATAAGTTTAAGTACTCATAGAACATGGGCTAGTCTGAAGTAAGGAGAACACAAGATGAGTGGTGGGAGAGGAAAGCTATAAGCGGCCAGCATCACACAGATAAAAATAATGCCAATATTTTCTTTGACTCTCTCAAAGCAGTCTATGGACCATCTGAAACTGGCACAGCCCCCTTGAAGTCAGTAGGTGGCACAAACCTTATCAAAGACGAGGTGGGATTCATACAGAGATGGGCCGACCACTTCAGCAGTCTACTCAGTAGATTATCCACAGTTGATCAGCATTTCCTTGATCATTTACCTGAGAAACCTATCAAACAAGATCACAACCTCTCTTCATCAGATGAAGAAGTTATAAAAGGGTTAAGTGGACTCTGGCAAAGCATCTGGAAAGCATGGTGTCCCAGAAGAAGCAGGCCCAAAGTCAAATGAGGTGTTTCACAACATCCTGGCTGTGTCTACACTACCTCCCTACTTCGAAGGGGGGATGCTAAGTAGGTGTTGGGAGTTTATTAATAAAGTGCTGTGGTGCATATGCAGCACTTCATTAAGCAAATTCACCCCTTTGAAGTGCTGGCTCGCGTCTAGCTGCAGCTCACTAGTTGGTACTTCGAAGTGATGGGGCAACTTCAAAACTCCTGTGCTCCTCAAAATTTGGAGAAGCAAAGGCACTTCAAAGTACCCCCTTCGAAGTAGGGAGCCAAGCCCCCTGAGTAGCATTTGGAAGGAAGAAATGCCAGAAGACATCAAAGATGCTATTATTGCAGAACTGTTCGAAAACAAAAGCAGCAAAGATGACAGCAGAAAGTACATACAGATCTGAAAAAGTGGGTCTGTCCCAGGAAAGCTCATAACCTGATACATTATTTTGTTAGCCTTTAAAGTGCTACATGGCTGCTGTTTTGTTTGGTTACAATACAGATTAACACAGCTACCTCTCTCTTACCATTCAGCAGAAAGTAGGGAGGAAAGCTCATAACCTGATAAATTATTTTGTTAGCCTTTAAAGTGCTACATGGTTGCTGTTTTGTTCGGTTACAATACAGATTAACACAGCTACCTCTCTGTTATCATTCAGCAGAAAGTAGGGAGGCATTGATCTCCCCTGTACAACAGGCAAAAAATTAGCTCACATTCTACTTTACAGACTCATTGCAAACATATTAAGGACAATCCGCCAGAAGTAGAGTGTGGTTTTAAATCAGGCTGTAGCACCATGGAGATTTTTGTTGTAAGGGAGGTCCAGAAACAATGGACTTGTGTGCAGTTGTCAATTTGACCAAAGCTTTCAATAATGTCAACAGGGAGACTCTATGAGCTATTCTACATAAACTGGGCTGCCCAAGAAGTTTTATGCAAATCATCCATCTATTCCATGACCACATGACAATGCAAGCATTCACCAGTGATGACTTTTCCAGTGCCTATGAAATCCTGAAACAGGGATGCATACATATTCCAGTGCTATTCAACTGGTTCTTTGCTCCTGTTCTCAGCCATGTGACAAGTTATTGGATCGGGGATGTGTATCTACTACTGACTTGATAGCTACCTCTTTGAACTTCAAAGATGTAGTGCTGAGACCAAGACATTGGAGAGGCTTCTCACCAAGGCACTTTTTGCAGAAGACTGAAACTTGACAGCTCATAGACAAGACAACCTTCAACACTGACCGATTTTCTGAAGCATCCCAGCTCTTTGACATCACCATTAGTCTCAGGAAGACAGAGGTCGTGCTCCAACCACCACCTCATTCCAGTGTTTCAGTGTCAGCCATCTTCAATCAAGACACACAGTTTAAAAATATGGATCAATTAAAGTATTTTAGCATACCATCTTAAGTGACAGCTCTCTGAATAAGGAAATCTCCAAAATCAGGAAAGCTAGGCAGGCTCTTGGCCGACATCAAACAGAAGTTCTTAACCAACATAATACCCATCAATTACCTCACACATTGCAAGGACTGCTCCCTTCCTTTGATGCTTGTAATTATCTCAGACAGGCAAATTAACATCCAGCTACCTTCACCCCGTCCCCAAATCCTATTTGAATTGTCAGTTTTTATTGCATTTTTTTTTTTGGTCCTCTGTACTTATAAATGTCAGTCTGTATTGGAAATGAAATTGATCTGATGAAGTGCGTCTGTTCACAAAAGCTCATCGTCAAATAAATCATGCTGTTAGTCTTTAAAGTGCTACATTTCTGCTGCTTTGTTTTGCTGGAGTACAGACTAACACAGCTACCTCTCTGGTACTACTCACAATACCCATTTCTCTACCAAATTGCAGATTTAAAGTGGAGTGGTTCTAACATCTTTCCGGATTTGAGACCCAGACTCTTTTTTTTTTTAATAGACATCACGTTAAACAGCTTGAGCAATTGCACATTTACTCTTTTCACTCAATACAGCAAACCCCTTCAGAAACAGCAGCTGTGAGGAATGGATGGTTTCTGGATATTCAAATATTCTGGATAAAAGAGAGGTATACCTAACAATGTACAACACTAAAGAAAAACAAAATTAGATATTAAGAAACAAACAAAAATGTATGCAGACTACTTTATTTACCTACAAGAATAGTATTGTAGACTGTAAACTTATACAGTATTTACTGCATTTATTTGTATTTACTATGCTGTATCGTACACATGGGAAACACTAACTAAAATTTACCTACAATTAAAATGCCTGTTATTTGAGAGTTCCAAGTGATAGAACGCCGGATATAAGTTTATTGTAAATAGCATTTCCTGGGAGGACAGAGGCATCAACATTAGGGTCCTTGAGAGAGCCAACACAAACAACAGGTAGGAAACAAAAAAGCAGTCAAGTAGCATGTTAAAGACTAACAAGATAATTTATTAGGTGAGCTTTCATGGTACAAACCCACTTCTTCAGATCATAGCCATGGCAGAACAGACTCAATATTTAAGGCACAGAGAACCAAAACAGTAATCAAAGTTGACAAACCAGAAAAAAAATTATCAAGGTGAGCAAATCAGAAAACAGAGGGGCGGGTGGCGGGGGGGGAAATGTTACTGAGAAACAGGTAGGAAATGTTACTGAGAGCACAACTTAGATGGACCAGTCATGTCCTTCAGAATGAAAGAACACCACAACAGATCTTGTATGGAGAACTGAGTGATGGCATAACAAAGAAGGGTCAACCATGTAACTGTTCAAGATAATCAGGCCTGAATGTAGTACAAATCTTTCACATGACACACTTCAAAAGTATGTTACTAGTTACAGAAACTTAGAAGAAGATGAGAAGGACTGTGATCTACCAACTGATTTTGGGAGATATGCCAACATGGCTGTGTCTACACTAGTCCCCGCCCACCTTTTGAAAGGGGGATGCCACAGAGACACTTTGGGATATGCTAATGAGGTGCTGCAATGGATATGCAGTGTCTCATTAGCATAACAGCGGCCATGGCACTTTGAAAGTGCTGGTTTCAATCACGCGCGGCTTGTCGAAGAAGGGGACAAGTGTAGACAAAGCCTTTGAAATCCAAAGATAAAAAGTGCTAAGAGACTTACGCATAACTATAAGCAACAAGAAAGGATTTATGTTCAGTGCTCCAGAAGAAAATAAATCTTCCAATTCAGACCTATGCCAATATGTCATTAGACAAAATTTCTCCAGAACGCAAAAACTGCATTACTTTATAGGATCTGCTATTCACACAGGTTAACGGTAGCAAACTTTATTTACACTCTTACACACCACTGATGTCCAAAGAGTATCCTATTTTTATTAGGTCGTAAGAAAAATAGTAAAGTGAAGTCTGCCTATTAAGAAATTCTGTGAAAAGAGAACTCCAAGTGTCAGTTAACCTGTGAAAAATAAAGCCATTCTATCTGTAAAGAATATTGAACTGTTGAGCACTAATCTTTAAACCTTTACAAAAGGTCACGAACGCAATAGTATGTGGCACTGCAGAACTGAAACATATAATGATAACGCTTCAATAGGGCAGTTAACTAATGTATAATTACAGTGCATACCCTATCAAATTTATTACAACTATTCCACTTCATTGTAACCATATATTAAGAAATGAAAATAGCAATGGTTGGTCACGAAAGTGTTTTGAACTAGAGCTGGACCTGAATAAACTGAGATTAGGATATGCTTGATCTCTGGGCAGGCTTTGGCACATGTTAAGAGTTATTCATACAACTGTAGCTCAAATCCCCCTGCACCAAAATATTCTCAGAAACATGAAAAATAAAAATGTGAATGTGTACAATACAGCAAAACAGCCTTTTCCCTCCAACAGAAACCTAATGAGAGCAATTTTGTGCCAATTTCATGAATAAAAAATCCTGTAAGACCACGAGCCGGTTATGAACCTTCAAAAAATCACAAGTATGAGAGAGGAGCTGTGTTAGTCTGTATCTTCAAAAAAGTCCTGGGGCACCTTATAGAAATATCTGTTAGTCTATAAAGTGCCAAAAAATCACTGCTATTCACCAGTGTCAACCCGCTCATGGAGACATCTTCCTAGCTAAGAAAAAAAACATTCATCACTATTCAGATTTTTAAGAAAAACTGAAGGAATAAATATACTCTGAACAATGAAGGACATTCTCAAAGCACATACTACATTGCTGCCGACGACTTTTCAATGCTTGTTTGTGTGAAAACATGAAAGTGAGAGGTCAAGTGACACATACTCCTAAGTGCTTCTTCCCTATTTACACGGCTTTCAGAGTGGAAAATAATACATATTTCCTTTGTTTTGAGAACTCTGACATTCAGCACTGTCCTCTGAAAATCCTGGAACAAAAGGCCTCAGGGTATTAATGCAACTCACAAAGAGCAATACTGCAACATAGTGTGAGCCACCAACTATGCAAAGGAGCTTCTTTTAAATGATAGATACACTGAAAGACCTGATATCGTTTAGCAACATGATATGTTTCCAGAAAGAAACTATAAACCATATGAACTAGGAAATAAATACACTATTTGTCATTTGTAGTTAATTACCTTACCCCTTAAATTTTCCTCAGGAGGCTAAATGTAACTCTTTTCCCCCACCCAAATTAAAATCACCAGCGTGTCCTTTAAATCAGGAGTTTTCAAATTTTGGAGTATGACTTATCAGGGTTAGCACATAAATGATAACATGCACTACAGTGAAACAAAACATTTAATTTTACAAGGTATTTGTGGCATAAACCTGAGCACAGCACATTAATATAGAATTAACATATTCTATTTATAAGTCAAATTAGATTTTTGCATGAGCAAACTATGTTTTTGAAAAAGCAGAGTAGTATTTAGAAGGCACCTCTACAGTTCACTTAAAGTATGGCTACAACAGGATATTACTTCAGACTAGATTTTCATTCTAAATGCAGACAGTTAACTACATGTAAGTCAAATGCATCCAGAAATCTTTGCTATGCTGGCTTATCCCATAGTGTAATGATCCACAGCTAGGCGCTGCGCTCTGTAATTTTTCCCGTGGAACTTTCTGGGATGCCTGCATGGGCCTAAAGGAATCTGGGGACGCAGGGTCAAACTAACAAGCTCCTGGCATTTTTTTAATCCTGGCATTACAAAATTTATCCATACTTTGCCCATTCCTTTTTGAAATCGCTGTCTGGGAGCTTGGAGAACACGCTGCTGCATGCTGCAATTATGATAGTCATTAATATGAATAGGATGGTTCAACATATATTGGCAGTCATGGAGATGGATGATGTCTGGAAGCTTTGAATTGCTTTGAATGCAGTAGTAATACAACTACAGGTGGCAGAAGAGAAGGAAGATCAAATTGAACAGTTAACTTCAGTAGGGCATGTATCTGCAGCAGCTTCCCTTGATGGAGCTCTGCTCCTGGGCTCAGCCAACTAGCACAGACAGTGGGAAAGGATAGAGATGTGGAACTGGAATGATAAGCTTTCACGGCAGAACTTCAAGATATGGAAGGTGACTTTCTTAGAGATCTGTGCAGAGGGCGCCCCAGAAGTGAAGCACCAGAATGCCAATATGAAAGTTCCTCTCAGTGTGGAGAAGCAGAATGTCGTTACCATGTGGAAGCTCATCACCCCGGATTGACACCAGCATCTGCTCACCAATTTGCTGTTGGGGTTGTTGTCATCAGATTTATGAAGCTGCTACGGGAATGAAGCTCTGTCATGTCATGGAGATTATTTCTGACTTTGCATAGATGGAGTTTCCAAGCCAAACAGGGGCTCCTGATTAGATCCATGAACCTATTCTTTACTCCACACACAAAACCAATACTTTATTGACACAAAAGAATATTTCTCCATGGTGGCTGCAAGGGCTGGTTGTTAATCAAGCAACATTCACCAATTTGAATGTAGGGTTATCTGGAAAGATCCATGATACCTGGATCTTTAGAAACTCCTGCCCCTTCTACTAGAATGAGCAAGTGATGTTTGCTTTCCGAACCACCACAGACACTGAGTTATAACTCCTCCTGTTATTTTCACAATCCTATCTTATCTACTTCTTCCCTGTCACATGAAACCTTTTAGCGCATACTTTACAAGAAAAAGGAGAGGCTTAAATATGCCTGTATTATATGCAGGATGGCAGTGGAGTGGGCATTTAGAAAAGTGTTCAGCAACCTTCATCACCTCATGGCAGACTTCAGCACTTGTCATAATTTCATGACACACCCAATCCCCTCCCCATACCTCAGAAGCAGACACCCCCAGCACCCCACTCTAACCCAATCCCCTTGTCCTCTTCCAGAACCCGGCACCTACAGCTCCCTGCTCTAAACCAATTCCCCTCTCCTCCTCCAGAGCCAGGCACCCCAGCCCCCCACTTTAACCCAACGTCCCTCCTGTCCTCCAGAACCAGGCATCCCCAGTTCTGCCCCCACAACTCTAACTCGATGCTGGCAACTCACCAGAGCTGCTGCCACCACTGCTGCTGCTGCTACCACCCCACAACCACTGCCACCGCTTCTCCCAACAAGTGGTGGGGCACATGAGCAGGGGGGTAGATAGCACTCCCAGGATGTGGCTCCAAGGCATGCTAAGTGTTGCCTCGTGGCACATCAGAGGGCCACAGCACACCGGTTGCAGAGCACTGATTTAGAAGACTGGAACAAAAATTGCAGCAGATCATGACAGGGCTGGATATTACTCATCATCGTGTTACTTGTGCATGAATTACTATTGTATTGTGCACATCAGTCAGAGTAAGAATGAGAGATGGGTGGGAGAAGGAGGTTGTGAGACTTTCTGAACATTACTGGCAACATAATGAAAAATGTGCCTTGTGGTCAGGGGCTAAAGGGTAAAGGACACATTGTGCTCCTAGTTTGTGGGCAGGAAATAACTGTGGATAATGAGCTGTAACCAAAGAAATGAATCAAGTGTGGTTTTGAACTGATTTTAGTGGGAATTGATACTATGGGAAGCGGGTCTAGAAACAATGCTGGGAGATGTTCCTCAATAAAAATCTTAACCTGAGTTATTTAACAAACAGTAACAAATAACACTGATTAATTAAAAATCAAGACAATGAAGAAACAAAAACAAAGAATACAGTAGATATTTAAGATTAAAGGAATGTTAGCATGCACAAACTGCTCAGTGCTAGCAAACTGCCACAGGAAAGCCATCTTACAACCTTCTCCTCCATCCCTAGGGGGGCAGATTGCTGTGGGAAGGGCCTGAAATTTGGCTGATTTTAAGGGAGGTATTAGTGTGGAGTGTTCTTCATGGTTCTCAGAACAGGTCTAAGATGGGGTACTGGGTGTGACCTTTGTGACAAATGATCGTCCATCCAAGATACCTGTCTCTGCTCTGCATAAATCATGTCCTTTGTCAGGGCCAAGTGCCCCAATTAAAGCTTTCATGATTGCTCCAGGAAAGCATCCTGCACACTTCTGTCTTTGAGGTTCTCTGTTGAGAGATTCCTTGAACCTTTTTCTGTCTTGTTTTCTTTTTTTCCCTTTCTAGTTTGTCAGCCTTTACACAGGTGATAAGCAAAATGTGTGCATGACCATGGTATTGCAGGTAATAAGGGAAATCAGAAAAATACAAGCAGTTATCCTTCCAAGCCCAGTCTCTACAGTAACAGAGTTAAAATGTTGCTTTTCTCAATTTCTTGAACACCATTCCTAGCATATCTTCCCACTCTGAGGCTTGCTTTGAGATAGTAAGCTGTTTTCTGTATTTGTATACATTGTAAAAATATGAAGTGGGTGAGAATAAGAAAGTTCAGTCATCAATTAGTGCTTGAGGTGTGTATAAGTGTAAGGCCGACGGACCCAGGTCATCGGCAGGAGGGAATGAACCTGTGACCTTAGGGGCTAAAGCCCTATGGCTCTACCACGTGATCTAAAAGCCAAATAGCTCTCAGCCAAGGCTGTAGGTCAGAGACTTCACTCTCACTTGCTAGCAGTCTGGAGTTACATACTTTCTTCAGCTGAGGCAGTATGTCACAAGCTTCTGAGACCTTCCAGCAGTTCATTCTGAACAAGCCCCCAGTTGTAAGGCCTATGGTTCCTAGACATCGGCAGGAAGGATTGAACCCACAACCTTATACGTATCGTATCTGTATCTCATAAAAATGGAAAGTACCTCAAGAGGTTGAGTCCAATCCCCTGCACACATACCAGGACCTATCACCATCCCTCACTTCCTTTTTTTAAATTTAGCCTGCCCTAGAACCCTTCAAAGGCCTCTTTAAGGACTGAGCTCACAACTATAGGCTTACAACAAGGCCAATCCTCTAACTACTGAGCTATCCCTCCATGCAAAGAGCCCTCAGGGACTAAAGCCCTGCTCTCTATCACACGAGCTAAAAGACAGCTGGCTCTCAGCCAAGGCCATAGAGCAGAGACTTCAGTCTCCCTTGTCAGTGGCCTCAGTGCCTCTGGGTTTACACAAGAAATATTCTTTATTCTATTTCTGGTTCCATCTGGTTGTGCATAACCACAAGAGCTTCATGGTACCTTGTCCCAGACTCTCTGCCTGAGAAAGGGCACAGTCCCTAGTGCCACAGAGGGAAATGGTGGTCTTATGTGGATGAAGGAACCTGTGGTAGTTTTAAATTGGTAGAATGCAACAGTGATTGAGTCATGGTGTGACCACTCCCTGGCCTTTTAGAGGGAACTACGGATGGTATGGTAAGCCAGCCTTGGCAGCTAATTGATGGCGCCGGGCCTTAAAATAAAGTGACCAGAAATCAAGAGAGAGGGGAAGTCAGTGAGAAAACCAATGGGGAAAGAATGCTCCTTGAGAGAGGACACCCAGGTTAACAGGTAAGTTGGACTGCAACCCAACCCAGTGATGAGATTTGAGTGAAGGATCATGTTCCAGTATAGGTTTTAGGTTGTCAATGATACACTGGAGGCGTCTGAGCTGGTGTCTATAAAGGATGACAAATGATGTTCTGTTATTTTCCTTTTGGGTTTATCATTAAGCATTTCTGGATACATGTCTGGCTCTGACAATCTTTTTCTTTATTTTCCCAGGTGGCTAATTAAGTTTTAAGAATGGTTGATAAAGATCTTGTAGGTTTTTGTCTCTGCTCTGGGACTGGAGCATAAAAAGGTGGCTGTACACAATATACTGTGTGATGTGTCTTGGATGGAAGCTGGAGACATGTAGGTAAGACTAGCAGTCAGTGGGTTTCCAGTATAGAGTGGTGTTTATATGATATTATTGATTTCTACTTTAATGTCCAGGGAATGGACTTCTTGTGTGGAAAGGTCCACACTGATTGTGGGATGGAAATTTCTGAAATCCCTGTGTAATTCTTCAAGGGTCTCCTTATTATAGGGTCATATGATGAAGATGTCATCAATGTAGCCTAAGTAGAGAAGGGGTGATAGTGGATGGGAGCTGAGGAAGCATTGTTCTAGGTCAACCACAGAAATGTTGGCATATTGTGGTGCTATGTGGGTGCCCATACCTATGCTGCTGACTTGAAAGTATAAATTTCCCCAAATCGGAAATAGTTGTGGGTGAGGACAAAGACACACAGCTCAGGCCACCAGATGTGCTTTGGCATCATCAGGGATGGTGTTCCTGACAGCTTCAAGGCCATCCTCATGTGGAATATTGGTGTCTTCATCCATGGTAGGGAAGATGGTGTTTTCAGTAAGATTATTGAAGGTGTGAAGTTTCCTCATGGGTGCTAAGCACCTGCTAACACATTTCTATAGATGCTCTATCCCTGGAGCACACATGGAGTCAATATTTGTGGTTTATTACAACAACCAACAACCCACCTACAGCATATCTCCACCTACCTCTCCCTTGCCTTTTCTGCCTATGACGAGAGAGCTGTGAACTGAATGTTTCACCTTGCACAGTCTGTTGAAATATGTATTAATAATCTATGGTAAACACTCTGTTACCTCACCCTCCTGGTCTCCCAAAACCTTCAGAAAGTTACCTGCATACAATATGTATGATTCTGGCTAACGATATCTAACTCAATTCCATCAGTGCTCAAAAAACTGTGTCTCCTTCCCTCTGCCTTTTAAAGCACAGAAGACAGTTTTCCTATTTGGCTCCTTACAACTGAACAGTCACAGCTCCAAGTACAAAACAAGGATCATCTCTAAAAGAGATCTAACAATCAAACCATTTGTGGTACTTAATACATAGTGTCTTGTCTGTAAAGCTATAGTTTGGTAGCATTACAATGACATATACTGAAACTAAGCCAAATTCATCTCAAATCAATGGAGTTTCAGGCATTAGTACCATGAGACAATTTGGCCCACTAATGGGAGTTTCTAAAATACCAAAAATGCAGGATAAAGATTTCTAAATAAATTATTTATGTATATTCTGGTAAAAGTACAGACTATGTAAAGGAGTTCCATATATGAGTATGGTCCTCATTTTCATACATATAAATTCTGCACAATTACTTCTACCTCTGATGCCCCAGACTAATAAGATCCCCTTCTACCTGAATTCCAGCTGTAGGAACTGAATGGCCACTCACCAGTTTTCAGAAAATCAACTGGAAAAAGCAGATTGGACAGTAGAGATTAATTATCATTGCACTACAAGTATGTTTCTTCTCTTCTAACTGGCATAGTTTTGTTTATTTTTTTTTTCAATATTCCAGTGAATGTTGTGTCCTTTACACCAGGGGTGAGCACATTTTTACACTGAGTCCCACTTCTCACTCCTGCAGTTAGCAAGGGCCTCCAAACCTGCCTAATGTAATCAAAACCAACAGACATTTCAGTTATGTTCATCTTAACAAACAAAAACCCTTTCAGCATATGTAAGAAAATAATTATGTAGGATGTAAAAACTATTAATCTGTCTATAAATGTGAATACACATACATAAAAAAGAGAAGTTACTCACCGTAGTAACGGTGGTTCTTCGAGATGTGTACCCATGGGTGCTCCAAGTTAGGTGTCGGGCTCGCCCCGGTGCCGCAGGTCGGATCTTCCAAGCAGTTTCTGCCGGACCACGCATGCACCGGTGCACGCCACTCCCTTGCACGCTCCTGGCCACGTGCGCGATCCGGTCCCTGCCAGTTCCTTGACCAACCGCCTCGGATGCTCCTGCAAAACACTAAACAGAGATCCGAAGCGGGGAGGATGGGCGGGTGGTGGAGCACCCACGGGGACACATCTCGAAGAACCACCGTTACTACGGTGAGTAACTTCTCTTTCTTCTTCGAGTGTCCCTGTGGGTGCTCCACGTTAGGTGACTACCCAGCAGTAACCCAAAATAGGAGGTGGGTAATCGGATCATGTGCAGCTTGTCCCCAAGAGGACTGCTGTCGAAAGCTGGGTATCCTCTTGGAATACCCTGTGAAGGGCATAGTGCTTGGCGAAGGTGTCATAGGATGACCAGGTCGCCGCTCTGCAAATGTCTTTTAGCGCAACGCCCTTGAAAAAGGCTGTTGATGCCGCCACCGCCCTAGTGGAGTGAGCCCTGGGCGAGGCCAGTAAAGGAGTCTCTTTGAGTTCGTAGCACATTTTTATGCAGGATACGATGTGCTTCGAGATTCTCTGCGAAGAGAGACCTTCTCCTTTCGATTTGGGAGCGAGAAAGACCAGGAGTCTATCCGTTTTCCGGAAGGACTTGGTCCTGTCTATATACAAGGCTAGCGCCCTCCTCACGTCCAGGAGGTGTAGGCGCGCCTCTTTGTTAGAGTTATGAGGCTTTGGATAAAACGAGGGTAAAACAATAGGTTCGTTAATATGAAACTCCGAAGAAACTTTAGGAACAAAGGCTGGATGCAGCCATATGGTTACCGCCTCCTTGGAAAATACTGTGCAGGGTGGCGTTGCCATAACTGCCGCAAGCTCGCTCACCCTGCGAGCTGACGTGATTGCGAGAAGGAAGGTTGTCTTTATCGTAAGGAGGCAGAGGGAAACCGTGGCTAAAGGCTCGAACGGTGGTCCCGTTAGCGCACTAAGCACCAGGTCAAAGTTCCACGAAGGTGGAAGCGGTTTCCGAGGGGGGTATAGGTTTACCAACCCTTTGAGGAACCTGGTAACCATGGGATGGGCGAACACCGTGTGCCCTTCCTCTTCATGTCTGAACGCCGAAATGGCGGCAAGGTGGACCTTTAACGAGGATAGTGAGAGTCCTCCTCTCCTGAGGTCCAGTAAATACTCTAATATTACAGGTATAGGCAACGAAAGGGGGGCTAACTGTTTGGTAGAACACCATGCCGTGAAGCGAGTCCATTTCTGCTTCTAGGTCTTCCTGGTGGAAGCCCTCCTGCTACTTTCTAGGACTTGTTGCACTTCCTCCGTACATGTGCTCTCTAGGGAGCTGAGCCATGGATTAACCACGCTTGTAGTCACAGGCCTTGGGGGGTACGGATGCACTATGGACCCCTGGGCTTGCGTGAGCAGATCCGGCGCCACCGAGAGGGGCATCGGTGGACGGTCCGACATGCGCAGGAGTAGGGGGAACCATTGCTGTCAATCCCACGTTGGGACTATCAGGATCATTCGGGCTCCTTCTCTCCAGGCTTTCTGCAAGACTTTGTGGATCAGCACTGTGGGAGGAAAAGCGTAAAGCAGGGGGCCCCTCCAGGAGACCGCGAATGCGTCCCCCAGGGACCCCCGTCCCAGTCCTGCCCTGGAGCAGTATCGTGGGCACTTCTTGTTGTGTTGAGTGGCAAACAGGTCTATCTGGGGAAAACCCCATGCGTGAAAAATCGGTCGTAGCAGATCGGGACGGATCTGCCACTCGTGCGTGAGTGCAAAACGCCTGCTCAGCTGGTCTGCCTTCACATTGTGAGCACCTGGTAAGTACGAGGCTTTCAAGGTTATATTGTTGGCCATGCACCAGTTCCACAACCGGACTGCTTCCGCGCATAAGGCACGGGACCGAGCTCCTCCTTGCCGATTTATATAAAATATGGTGGAGGTATTGTTTGTACTGATCCCGACTACTTTGCCTTGTATATGGTCTCGAAAGTGTCTGCAGGCGTTGAACACCGCTTTGAGCTCCAGTATATTTATGTGCAGTGACTGTTCCGTGGAGGACCACAGTCCTTGCGTCACCTCTTCGCCCATGTGTGCTCCCCACCCTATGTGGGAGGCATCTGTAGTAAGAAAAACCGATACTTGTGGTTGGTGGAAGGGTACCCCTGTTAGCATGTTCTTGGGGTTTACTCACGACTGCAGGGATTTGCGCACCTCTGTTGTGGGCGACACCACCCTGTGAATGGTGTGTGCTGCCGGTTTGTATACGCTCGCCAGCCAGTGCTGCATGCTGCGCATGTGTAACCTGGCGTTCTGTACTACGAACGTCGCTGCTGCCATGTGGCCCAGCAGCGGTAAGTACATCAGAACCGGCACCGTAGGGCTGAACGTGATGACTTGCACAAGGGAGCCGATGGCCCGAAAGCGTGTCTCTGGTTGATACACTCTCGCTGTAATAGAATTTATGCGTGCCCCTATGAACTCTATGTCCTGTGTGGGGTCTATCTTTGATTTTGCCAGATTGATAACCAGGCCGAGTGAAGAGAACGTGCCTGCTGTGACGCGTATGATACGTAGTACCTCCTCCTTCGAGGCCCCTTTCAGTAGGCAGTCGTCCAGATACGGGAATATAAATACCCCCTGTCTGTGCAGGTAGGCTGACACCACTGCCAAGGTCTTGGTGAAGACTCTGGGGGCTGAGGAGAGGCCGAACAGTAGGACCTTGTATTGAAAATGTTCTTTGCCTACCATGAACCGGAGGAATCGTCAGTGAGCCGGATGGATAGTTATGTGAAAATACGCGTCTTGTAAGTCGAGGGCTGTGAACCAATCTCCATCGTCCAGTGCCGTAAGGATGGAGGCGATTGTGGTCATCCGAAAGCGTTGCTTGCGCAGGTACCGGTTGAGGCCTCGAAGATCTAAGATGGGCCTCCAGCCTCCTGTCTTTTTTTCCACGAGGAAGTATCTGGAGTAGAACCCTTTCCTTTGCAGTCGCTCCGGCACTCTTTCCACTGCCCCTATGAGCATAAGATGGTCTACCTCCTGCTTGAGTCTCGCTTCGTGGGAGGCATCCTGCAGGTGGGGCCTGGGTGGAGGTCGTGGCGGTGGGAGCGACTGGAAGGGGATCACGTACCCCGTGGCTATGATCTCCGGCACCCATTTGTCTGTGGTGATCCTTTGCCACTGGTCGTAGAATGGTCGGGGGCAATGGTGGAATAACAGCTTCGGATGACATTGTGCGATGGTAGTGATGGCACAGCCCTGGATCTGTGTGTCAAACTTGTGGCCCCTGGCCCTGCCCCAAGGACGCACGGCTCTGTTGGGAACGTCGCCTGGGAGTTCTATATTGTTGATGCTGTTGATGTCGCCCTTGCTCGTAACCCCTGTGGTACTGGGGATGCTGTGGCTGGTACTGGTACCGTCTTTGCTGAGGGTAGTACTTTTTCTTTCTGTATGGAGGGGTGTAGATCCCTAAGGTCCTAAGAGTGGCTCTTGAGTCTTTACTGGAATGAAGGACCGAGACAGTTGATTCAGCAAACAGCTTCTGTGCGTCGAAGGGGAGATCGACGATCTTCGCCTGCAGATCCCTCAGTATACCCGATGTTTGGAGCCAGGACTCCCTTCGCATTACCACTGCCGTAGCTGTTGAGCGTGCTGCTGTGTCCACAACATCCAGGGCGATCTGAACTCCCGTCCTCGAGGCTGCGTAGCCTTCTTGCATGATAGCCTTGAACACCGGCTTCTTGTCCTCTGGAAGCGAGTCCATGAGGGAGGTTAACCTAGAGTAGTTGTCGAAATTGTGGTTCGCTAGATGCACTGCGTAATTCGGCATTCTCAACAGTAGGGTGGAGGAGGAGTAGACCTTTCTGCCAAACAGCTCTAGTTTCTTGTCATCTTTGTCCGTTCCCCCTGTTTTGAACTGAGACATTTTTGATCTCTGTTGAGACGATTCTACCACCAGAGAATTTGGTTGCGGGTGGCTGAATAGGAACTCCATGCCCTTCGCCGGCACAAAGTATTTCTTGTCCGCTCTCTTGTGGACAGGCAGAATAGTCGCAGGGGTCTGCCATATTGTGGTGGCGGACTCCAAGATTGCTTCGTCAAGCGGTATGGCTATTTTAGAGGAGGCCAGAGGTCTCAGATTTTTAAGAAGCTTATGGTGCTTCTCTTGCACCTCTGCTGTCTGGATGCCTTGCGTGAAGGCCACCCTTTTAAACAGCTCTTGGAACTGTTTGAGATCATCCGGAGGATGGATGTCCCCCGGGGCCGTAGCCTCATCCGGGGAGGACAGCGAGGAACCACTAGGGTACACCTCTCTGGACCCCTCTGGGTCCTGTTGACGGTGGTACATCCGCTCGCTAGAAGCTTGCGAGGGAAAATCCCGGGGTTCCAGAACCAACTCCCCCTGAGATATCTGAGTCTCTGTCCCCGTTCGCGATTGCCCTCGGGGATACGGAACCGTCTGTGGGGATCTGTCCCTGGTAGTATGCCTATGGTGTCTATGTCCCGCATGATAGGGGCGACCATGGCAACACGGACACTGCTCCTGGGATGGTGACCTGGACCACTCCCTTGGTGCATACCCCCTACATCTGGGGGAGCGAGATCTTCTGGAGACATGGGACGCTGGAGAGACCGATTTGTGATAGTACTCAAGTGGCTCGAAGCCCAAGAAGGGAGAAGGTGGTCCAAGCCATGGGGAGGCTGGCTGTAGAAATGGAGATGGGGGCTCCAGATAGGCTAGAGGTGACCCCTGCCTTCTCATTGGAGTCCGCAGCACGAGCGGAGGGCTCAGAGAAAGCAGGTCTGCAGCCCTGTATGGAGAGGGACTGCGGTGCCGTGTTTTCTGTGCTGCCTTTCCCCTCCCCTGTGGGGGTGGCTCCGCCCCCTGACGCGTCGGGGATCTCAGCCCCATAATCTGTACCGCGCTCGGCACGCTCCTCGGCGGTGCCGCGCGGGCAGTCTCCCCCGGTGCCTGCAGGCCGCATGTCTGCACGCGCTGCGCCGCCAGTTCCCCGGGGGTTGGTGCCGCTGTTTGCGGAGCCGCCGGTTCCGGCACTTGCTTGGCCGCCGCCCTGCCCGCGGTGCAGGGTGGCTGTTTGATCATCGGAGGCTGAACCTCCGCCACGTGCGTCTCCGCGCCACCGCCGATCAGCTGTAGCTGTGGCTGGGGGCTGTGCGCTCCACCCGTCCTGCTCGCTGTTGCTGCCGGCAGTGATCGGGTTGGGGAGATTTTCCTCCGTTTTTGCGCTGATGGGGTTAGGGACGCGGCTTTCCTTTTATGGGCCCTGGAGGGTCCCTCCTGCTGCGGCCGCTCCGGCACGTCTGGCTGGAGGGCGTTGTCGAACAGCAGCATTTTCAGCCGCATTTCCCTGTCCTTCCTTGCTCTGGCTGTTAACTTGGCACAGAAGGAACATTTCTGAGAGACATGGGATTCCCCCAAGCACCTTATACACTGACTGTGCCCATCAGACGCTGGCATTGCCTCACGGCACGACTCACACTTCTTGAATCCTGAAGAGGACATTGTGGTGAGTCTTTGAGTTGTTAATAGGGTACTTAGCACCTTCTCTGTGCTTGTTCCCCTCTCGGATAAAGCCTGCCACGGTAGGAGGGCTAATGGCCCTAGGCTCCTGGCCTCCGGTGCTCCGCTTGTTACTAGGATTGGAAGCTTTGAATTCCTTCCCTTTCTTTGTTTTTTTTTTTTTTGAAAACAACAACCGACTAACAATCTAAGACTGAAGAAACTTTAAAACAATTAAAAACGTTAAATACGCTAACTCTGGCCGTAGCCTGAGAGGATTCCGTCTGCAGCCAAGGGCGGTTAAAGAGGAACTGGTGGGGCCGGATCACGCACGTGGCCAGGAGCGCGCAAGGGAGCGGCGCGCACCGGCGCATGCGCGGTCCGGCAGAAACTGCTGGGAAGATCTGACCTGCGGCGCTGGGGCAAGCCCGACACCTAACGTGGAGCACCCACAGGGACACTTGAAGAAGAATAGTAACATATTGCAACATTTGTAATTAGATGGATGAGCCTGACACGCAGCAGCCGATCAGCTGCGCTTCCCCTTATGAAATTTCAAACCCCACCAAGGAGGTCTGCCCCCCACCTTTGTGTGACCCTGATTTACATCACGGAGAAGTTAGCAGTGGGGGCAAGACCACGTGGTACTATGAGCTGTTCCTCTAAACATGAATGGATTTAATTGCCATTAATTACTTAAAAACTGATGTTTTGGTGAAGTAACTCTGTCGCTCAAAATCCCTCTATTTATACCTTCTCTCTTACATATAAAACCATTCTAAAGCATTATTCCCTGTTGCATATGTCAAGACCCACAAACCCTCTATAAGCACAATTGAGGGCTTCCATTATTTACTTAATTGGAATCCATTTAGTTTACAACTATCCTATAAATTAAAGGAAAAAAACATAAAAGAAAATTCCAAATAATTAAAAATTGCCACTTTACTGCATTATTAAGTGTTTGGGGGTTTTTAGTAATGTCACAAAGAGTGGTTTTGGCATTGCTTTATTTGTAACCCCAATCCATTCTCCACTCTCTAAGATGTAGTGACTAGGTTATCAACTTTTGGTAGGGACCAAAATTCTATGTCAGCCATGTTTTTTGTTCCACTAACAGAAGGCATTTTTCTGTTAGGGTAGGAACATCACCTCTGTGAATGACACTGTGCCTTAAACTAGAGTTTATGTGAGCACAGTTACATTAGTTGGGGTGTGTTTTTTCTCGCTCTATCCAATGCAATAATGCCAATATAGCTTTTAAGTCTGAAGTTATTACTTGAGGGGATTCTTTACAACCAAGATTAAAAGGAATAATAAGGAACAATGAAAAGGTATCTGTATTACTTTTAAAATGGTGGGAGATCAATGCTGAGCACTTTTGAAATTCTGACTATTCGTGTGCATGATTGGTAATTAAAACAGTACATAATGAAGTAAACTGGAGTTCTGTATTACCTTCAGTGAGTACCAGATCAGGCCCTATATCACTAACAAACTCCAATTAACACATTTTCTTTACCTATAATGACTTCATTAATATACTACAACCACCATTTAGTAGTCCATTTTACTGATACAATGTTATCAAGTGTGTGTCTCTAGTAACTAAACTTTTTTTTATTTAGCTTCAGGCTATTGCTTGTTCTATCATCTTTAGAAAATGAGTAATTCTCTTCTTTCATTTATATAGCTTTTTATAATTCATTAGTCTCCCTGAGTCTTTTCTAAATTATATTGATTTGGCTTCTTTGGTCTCCATTTGTATCTTATTTGTTCATGTTTCTATATTTTTTCCCTTTCTTTGTATTTTCTTCAGGATTTTCCTTGTTTCTGTTTAAACCGTATATACCAGAAATGAACAAATATTCCAGATGTCACTGCATTTGGAAGAGTGTGTCATTACTACCTAATATGACATGTTGTTCCTTACAGACTTTCAAATATTGCATTGGCATCTTTTGCAAAGGCACATACTGAAGTTTGTATATAATGTACTACCTGTCCCGTTTCTTTCTCATACTCAGTGCACTCCTTATCATCATCTAATCCCCATCTCATAGCAGTGCAATTTCTTGTGAGGTATTTGACTTTACCTTCACATTGAATTTTGCCTTGTTGAATTAAATGGGGACCTCTCTGCCCAACACTCTGAAATGCAAGTATCTCTGAAAGGAAGGAGACAGCCTTTAAATAGCACAGAGCTATGATATCAGACAGTTCAGGCCAAGAAGAGAAGACTATCTTATCCACCTCCAACTAAGGTAGCTTAAATGGCTTTGCCCCAAGAAAGTACACATGACAAAGTTAATATATTTCAATGGCGCTTTCAAGACTCCTTTTCTGCAGCTACCATGCCAAAGCATCTTTTTTAAGCATCTTACTGTTATGCACACTACGGAAGAATGTGAATTTCAGCTGTCAGTCCTTCTCTTACAAAAAATTAAATGGCATTTTTAGACATCACTAGCGGTCAGGATCTTTGCTTTACATTTTATATGAAAAGTGGCAACACTGAAAACCAGTGATACTTAACACTGTGCACTGGCATTAGATTAGTTCAGACAACTTTACTATCCCAAAACAGATGCATTACCAGCCCCACTTGTTAAAACACAGATATTTTTCCTGGAGGTACTTTTGCAGGCCCAACAAAACTTTGTGACATTTTCTGAAAAGAAAAACCCACTGACTAAAACAATTTGATAATTTTAGTTAATTCATAAATATTCCAATGGATTCTATTGACATTTTTTGCGTAGAAAATTTTGCCCCCAAAATGTCACCCGGCTCTGCTATAAAGTTTTGAGAGCAAAATAATGGTTGAGTGACAAAGTATGAACAAGGATCTGAGTGGAACCATGCTCCTGCTCACTTGTTTGAAGCCAGGAAGTGTATTTACTTGCTTTCTACACTCAATACACTAATAGAAAACAAATGCAAAATTAAAATCCCATGAATACTATTGATATAAAAGTATTTAAGCTGCTACTTTACAAATATAAGAAGCTCACTCCATTCAGATTATAATGTGAATTGACAGGCAACATATCACCCTTGTCAGGATTTAACTATAATCTTTTTTTTTTCCTTTTTTTAGTCATTACTATGGAATGCCATTCAATATATTGATCAAACTACTAAATTAAGAAGATAAACTAATTATCTTTTTCTCAATATTATGTCAACCTTAACCTCTCTATAGAGCCACAACCTATTTTCATTACAAAGAAAGTATACCAAGGAAGGTTAAATGGTGGTAGTTAGTAACAGCAATATCCAAAGCGTTCATTGATCTTGCTGATGATCTTGCCACTTTTCATTTGTATCTTTTCTTAGCCAGCTGAGTACACAGGAAAGACAGAAGCTAGTATCCAAGGGCTGTGTATTGATAAAGTTAAATAACTCTGACCTGGATAATTAGACGAAACCAGGTTTCGTATGTGCATAACAGACTTTCTTGAAATTCCCAGAATCACATTCTATAACTTAAAATCTAGCCACACGAACAGAAGTCTAACCTTAGAACAGAAACTTCTTCATAATCAACATAAATAATTGCTTCTTGGAACAACTGATTTTGAAGACCCCTAAAAAACCAACTGCTCAGTCCTAACTAGCGCATAGGGGATGGTACAGTAAATAACTTCACTTTCATCACAAATAATGTACTCCAGATTACTAACACATTAACTCATAATTAAATTTGAAACTTAATCACCATAAATTAATTCTGACAAAAATGACCATTACAAGATTTTGAAAAGGATTAGGTGATCACAACACATAGATAAAATGAATGTTTGAAATCAGAATAAAAATTGCCAAAAGGGATATAAACTTCATGATCCAGATTATAAACAAACAACCATCAGCAGCCTGGGATTTGGGTGGGAGGAGGACTACTCCTCTAAGTGCATAATTATAAAATAGGCTTCTTCAGAAATATGTAATGTTAGAAACAAATGAAGACAGGATACCAGACTAAATGGACAATTATCTGATTTGTTAAAACAATTCTTGCTGTTCTGCCCTGAAATGTATATTTCAGGTTCCCTTCTGAGGGCAGATTTTGGCCCTGAATACATTCCAGATTAATTTCTAAAATAAAAATAAAAGAACCATTATTATCTACTAAGCAGTCTCATTAAAGCAGTACCAATATTGGTTTTTGTTACATGAGATAAGATACAGCTTTCAAAACCATAAGTTTTAGTGATAAATATCTCAAAATCAGGTTGTATCTGACTAAAAAATTAAACAGATCAAAAGGGGAAAGGGTTAAAGCAGGGTAGAAGGAGCAAGCATAGCATCCCAGCCAATTAGAAAAAGGCTCCTAGGGGAGGCAATCAGAGGGCAGATTGCTGGCGCAGTCTTGTATATAAGGAGCTACTCATCAGAGCAGAGTGAGTTGGGTCCTGACCAGGCAGGGTCCAGGACTGGTTCCTAGCATGCTAGAAGTACCTGAAGAGAGTAATGCTGGGTAAGCTAAGGGGAGTGGGAGAGAGGCTCCAGCCAGACTACTGACATGGATACACAGGCCAGTAAGGTGCAAGAGGTCACAGGGAAGGGGCCCAGGGAGAGAGGAGGAGAGCAGGAAACTGCTGCTGCCAGGAGGTCCCTGGGCTGGGACCCAAGAGTAGGGGTTTAGCCATGTTCCCTTGCCCCCAGCCTCCCCAGCACCGCACCTAGCCACACTAAAGAGTGGCCATTATGGACTCTGGCTTGTCCTGAAGTGAAGGGCTAGACCAGGGGTTGGCAACCAAAATAGTAAGAGACATTTATTCCCAATTTGTGAAGAGAAAAAAAAACCCCTCAATAATTCAAGAGGCGCAATGCATTTGAAGACAAGCTGGTCCTTAATAAATAACAAACTATAGTTTCTGTAACCCGTATTTTACCAACTGCACACACACAATAATTTGTAATGCAATACACGTTTACTGGAGGATGTTCACAAACTTTTTACTTATTCTATTTCCTCACACTTTACGTGTGTGTTTGTATCACTATCTTCCTGCCTTACACTCTCAAACCTTCTCTCTCATTGAAGGACACTAGAAGATGTTATCCAATGTTTCAGGATCACATATTGTTATTTAGATATGAATTATTCATTTTGGGGCTTTTAGACATTCACTGTTTATCAAAAATAGTCAAAAGGGGTCTTTTGTTGTTGTTTTTACCTTGCAGCTATAGCTTTGGGAGCCACAAAGAAGTCTTTAAAGAGCAGGTTGCAGACCCGTGGGCTAGACTGGTGCTGCAGCTGGACAGAGTATTGGGTGTGCTGTATAGAAGTAGGACTGCTTACACTCCCATAAGGGAGCAAGTGACTGCAGAGGGCACTGCCAGAGGGCAGTGTCCTGAAGAGAAGCGATGCAGAGTCAGACCAAAGCGGGCAGAGAGACAGCCAAGCAACAACAGATGAAAAACCAGCCCAAAGGGACAACCTGTTGAAGAGTGAGCTAATGCCCTGAGTAAGCAGCAGGAAGTGCTGCGGTGGTGAGTCATGCCCAGTTACATGGTTGTTCGCCTGTTTTTCTGCAAAAATTGCTATTAAAAAGCAAGATGAAAAAATTAATTAATGGTTCTATGCATTTAGGGTAAAAGTGGAGGCCACCAGGACAAGGTAAGTACTATGTGCCATTTAAAAGTCTCAAAATCGGGCTCAGGTGAGACTTACCTGGTGCATGGAACCCTGCACAGGATGATTTTCAACTGTTGGCTTGACCTGAATCTCCTTCCACACCCAAAGCTCCCTGAAGGTTTAATAGTGATGTCCTTACCCAGTCAAATCTCTCACTCTTTACTATGAAATCAGGCCTGCTGATTTCATAGTGCTCAAGTAATACTGGGGAGAGGAAAGATTCTCAGCTTACATGCACTGTCAGCTTCATTGACTTCATTAGAGAGGTGGCACTTTACACCAACTGAAGATCTGCCCTTGGCTATTCAAGGAGTTCAGTCTTAGATCATTTTCAGTACATTATAGAAAGCTAATGTACATACATTTCCCATGTGCTTATTTTCCTCCTAAATACAAGTGCTGGGAGGAGGAGGAGGAAGTGAATTTGGACATTATTTAGCATGCTTTTTAATTGGATTAAACTAAGTTGCATTTTCTAAAGAAATCTATTCTGAAATAAAACCTTTCTTTCAACAAAAATGAGTTTATGAAGAGGTGCAGAGATATTTAACTAGTTGCTAAGTTCACACAGCAAATATATTTCTTTTGTCTTTTGGTTTTTGTTAATTAATTGCTCACTTGAAAGGAACTTATCTCCATCAGAATGTTCTCATTGCCATGTTCATGGAAGTCTACAGGAAAAGGTACGCAATGCCAAAATGAAATGTATGCAGCTGGGATTCGGGAAGAACACTGTGGTGTATAAAGAATAAGACGATAGCACACTCAGAAGTGTTTTGGCATAATGCAATACCAAAACTAAATAAACTGTATCGATAAAGTCACGGAAGAACATTCCGTGTTGTAAAAAGCATATTATTGCTACTCAATCAAAACTGCCTTATAATTAAAATATAAAAAAAAATATATCAAGGCTAATCTGTGAAAACAAAATCAAATGATCACTGATTAAAACACAGAGGAAATTAAGCACAAGAAAATACATAAAGTACTTTTCCTGGCAGTGTTACAGTATGAGCAACATGCCACCCTGGATAAATTACTAGTTCAGTCGTCCCCAAACAGTGCTGTGTGCCCCCTTGGGAGGCACAGAGGAACATCTGTGGGACCTGGTAGGGTCTGGGCCAGCCCACATACAAGGGATACAGCGGGAGCTCCATCTAGCCTCGCTCTGCCTCAACTCCACTTTGGCCCTGTGCAAAGCCACAACTCTGGCAATGGCCCTGTTTCTGGACCCAGCTGTGACCTGCTGTCAGCCACTCTTGGACAAAGGCACATTCTTTTACTGGCAAAGGGGGGCATGAAAGAAGAAGTTTGAAGACCACTGTCCTTCAATATATGAGGACATTCCTTAGCCTCTCAACAAGTAGTACATGCAAATACATTCACAGAAGCCATTCCTCATTTCCACGACATCTTGCTTCAAGAAATGTGTTTTCTAATGTGAAAAACTTTATGTGCTCATTGTAAGAAGTTTTCTACATGAAGTGACAGAACCCTGCACTTCAGTAAATTTTATGTCCCTTTTACATTTTTTTAATGTTGTGAAAAGTTTTATTTGCAGGGTGTACATTTTAGACACACAACTCATCACAACTTTAAGAAAAAAAAGTTATACAACTCTTAGGATACATAATAGAAGCCATCTCTTATTTAAGATCTAATACATTGCGGGGGGTGGAACTTTTCAATATGGTAATGATACCAATTTTCATTCTGTTGGCCATTAGAGTCGTGATTTATATGACCACGCACTGTTTCTCAAATAATGCAATTTGTCATCATATAACTTTTTTCTATACAGTTGATTTCACATACATAGTATCTTATAATATTGCATATTATTTTGTTCAAGCTAAGCAGAATCTATTAAATCTCACTTTTAGGTCAGATTTTCAAAAGAACTCAGTTCCCTTTTTGTGTACCTGTGTGAAATTGCCAGCTTTTCAAAAAGGACTCAATGCCCAGCAGCTCCCACTACAAATATTAATAGTCTCAACATGAATTACCAACATTAATTCATTGAATTTTTGGATACTGAGAAAAGAGCAGTTACGAATATAACCCAAAGCAATTTAGTGGCAGAGCCAGAAAAATGGATCCCAAATTTCTGATTCCCCACTCGTGTATATAACCATCAGACAATGTTTTCTTTCTAGACCTTGCTTGAACAGAGAACTAATATATTCCTAATGTTCGACATTGCCGCTGAAATAACTGCGTTTTACATAATCTCTGCTTGCTTAGTTTTTGTATTTCCTAAATAGTGTGAAAAGAAGGATCAAGCACTCATACATAATTTAAGTATACTTTTCTCCATTGTCAAATAACTAAAAATCAAAACCTTTTTTATTTTAGAATACTTGCAAATTTAAATTGTAGATATTGCTTCAGGGCCTGGAAACTGTTACAAATTCAGATTAAACTTTAATTAAATTAATTAAATAGGGGTTTTTAAAGGGTACTGCATGCATATTTTAGAATTGCAACAATTATATAACAAGCGTGAAGTGATCAAGTGGCCTGACTTTTATAGTAACCATCACATGAAGTAGATTTCCAATTACCCTGTGGATTCCAGACAGAAAACCACAATTAGTGAATATCTGACCTATAGTCTTTCAGATTTATTGAACTGTGCGAAGCCCTGCTTTCAATATGCAAAACGTTGGTTCTATATGAATGAAGAGAGGTAACTAGATGACCTGAGTGATTAATATGAAGTCTTTAATCTCTAGATCAGTAATTCAACTCCAGCCCTTATAAGTAATGAACAATAACAACAACAAAGTCACAGAGGTGTTAGTCTGTATCTTCACAAAACAAAGCAAGCAACCCTGCAGCACCTTAAAGACGAACAATTTTATTTATTGGGTAATGAGCTTTCATGGGTAAGACCCACTTTCTGTCAGTTAACGCAATGTAGACAGGGCACCTTATTTGTAAGGTTGCCCTACATTTCCCTTTATAAAACCTTGTTTTCAACTACTTATATTTTGGTCACATTTGAACCACTGAAGCTGTACAGTATTTTCCTCAGGACAAAGTATTTTGAAAATTAGCAAACAGTTCAGGCATTTGTGATTATTAGGCTAGGAAATAATACATTCTTTTCTCCATGTAAAAAATTCTAATAACCTATTTTTGAATAAACTTTATCACCTTCATAATTTCAAGCACAAAATTAACTTGACAGGCGCCTGGGCTTTGTCTCTGGGGTGTGACTTTTGAAACTCCGTGAACAAATTCTGTCACAAGGTTCTTTGATGGAGACAAAGAAAAGCGGGGACCCCTTTACAAACTTTTCTGCACCCACCCACCATTTCAGTGATGATAAAACTAAGAGCAGAAGATGCATCAACTTGTTCCAGGTGATGTTTGCCAGGCTGATGCACTGTGACCAATTCAGATGAATTATGGTTTGCTAAGTCACAAAGGCACATGATATCAACAAGCCTAGAAGCTCGATCTATATTCCTATGATAGTTTTGGGGTGTAAGTGCAAAGGCATACAAAAAATCTAATATTAACATAAAGATATAGTTTACCCAGATTTCCAGAAAGCCTTTAACAATGTCCCTCACCAAACCTCTTACGTAAATTAATCTGTCATGGGAAAAAAGAGAAGATCCTTTCATGAACTGAGAATTGGCTGAAAGACAGGAAACAAAGAGAAGGAATAAATGGTGAATTTTCAGAATGGAGAGGGGTAACTAATGGCATTCCTCAAGGGTCAGTCCTCGGACGAATCCTCTTCAACTTATTAATAAATGATCTGGAGAAAGGGGTGAGGTGGGAAAGTTTGCAGACGATACTAAACTGCTCAGGATAGTTAAGACCAAAGCAGACTGTGAAGAGCTTCAAAAGGATCTCAAAAAACTGAGTAATTGGGCAACAAAATGGCAAACGAAATTTAATGTGGATTACTGTAAAGTAATGCACATTGGAAAAAATAACCCCAACTACACATACAAGATGATGGGGGATAATTTAGCTGCAACTAAACAGGAAAGAGATATTAGAGTCATTGTAGATAGTTCTCTGAAAACATCCATGCAGTGTGCAGCGGCAGTCAAAAAAGCAAACAGAATGTTAGGAATCATTTAAAAAGGGATAGAAAATAAGACAGAGACTATCTTATTGTCTTTATATAAAATCATGGTACACCCACATCTTGAATACTGCATACAGATGTGGTCACCTCATCTCAAAAAAGATATATTGGAATTACAAAAGATTCAGAAAAGGGCAACTAAAATGATTAGGGGTTTGGAATGGGTTCCCCATGAAGAAAGACTAAAGAGACTAAAGCTGCTTTTAGACTCACTCCCTCCCATTGGAGTGGCCCGGTAATGAGGTCATTTGAAATAGGCTAATGAGATGATAACGTGTATATTCAGGGCATCATTAATATAACGAAGCCCGGCAAATTTCGAATGGAAGACTTTGAATTGCAGATTGAGAGTGTAGATGTGGGCAGCTTCAATATAAGTGCCCCAATTCAACATTCCCCCACTCCCACAAAAATAGAGGCAAGTGTAGAAGCAGCCTAGGACTTTTCAGCTTAGAAATGAGGAGACCAAGACGGAATATGACAAAGGCATATAAAATGTATGAGTAGGGTGGAGAAAGTGAGCAAGAAAAATTTATTTACTTGTTCCCATCATATAAGAGCTAGGGGATATCAAAATAAATTAATGGGCAGCAGGTTTAAAACAAATAAAAGGAAATTCTTCTTCACACAGCACACAGTCAAAATGTAGAACTCCTTTCCAGAGGAGTATGTGAAAGCTAGGAGTATAACAGGGTTTAAAAAAAGCAGTCAAGTAGCACTTTAAAAAGAGCTAGATAAATTCATGGAGGTTAGGTCCACTAACGGCTATTAGCCAGGATGCGTAAGGAACGGTGTTCCTACCCTCTGTTTGTCAAAGGCTGGAGACAGATAGCCAGAACGAGATCATTACCTGTTCAATTCACTCCCTCTGAGGCACCTGGTATTGGCCACTGTCAGCAGACAGGATACTGGGCTAGCTGGACCTTTGGTCTGACCTAGTATGGTTGTTCTCATGTTCTTATCTCACAGAGTTGTTCTGAAAATTAATTCATTAATGTCTGAGCACTCAGAGGCCCATCAGAAAATTAACAAGTTAGTCTTCAGAGAAGAGTTTGAACAGCACTCAGCAAGTAAGGCACAGGGCCACACCATGAGCAAGAATAAAACAAAACACTGAATAGCTATTTATTCAGTGAGCACCATCCATTCTCTGCACGGAATGAGGCAGAAGTCCAGAGGAAAAAACAACATTCAATCATGCATTTAAAAACTTTATCATAACATGTGCACAAGCACCTGAATTAAGGACAACCTAAAGCCTGGAATTTTCCTAATGCTTGAGTGCTTGACTTTGCAACCTTACTTTTACGTGTGCATCCATGTCAGGATTACCACCTGGATAATGACTGGTTTTAAATGGTTTTTCAAGGTGTCTGAAAAACAATGTAATCTGCAGGGTTTTGGGTTTTTTTTAACATGAGTCTAAAGATTTGCATTATTACCAGAATATAGTGGGATAACCATTGTTGAAAGTTTTAGCGTCCAGAGGAAGCACTGTTCTCACTTCCTCGGTTTAAGTGAAAATGGATCAAAACTGTTGAGAAACAGAGCTGCTGTCTGCCACCAACATGCAAATGCCCTGTACATGTATGAGAAAATCACGCAAGAGTGAGGAGACATGCAAGGCAGATTAATAAAGGCAGATCAATCCAATGGTGTGAGTGATCCTACTTCACACCCCTGGAAAATAAAAAGCTTGCATCAGAAACTGCACATTCAATGACACCTAGCTAAATGAGACAGATTACAAAGTCTAGCTGGCAAAACATGCTGGTAAGACAAACAGCTGCTTGTTTTCCATGGTGTTATCTCTCCAGATGCTGTAAGTGGCTTTCGAAACGTAGGATGTGGCTGGCATTGCCTTGTGGCATTGGGGATTGGTGTTGTGGATGTATGTACCCGTGCGCTACATTTTAAGGAGTAAAGGCACTTCGAAGTGCCCATGGCTACATGCATGCTGGCACTTCAAAGTTTGATGCTTTGAAGTTGCCATGGGGGAGAATTAGGCTAATGAAGTGCTGCACTTCACCACAGCACTTCATTAGCAATCTCCCATCACTCTGATTAATATGCCCCCTTCAAAGTTGGGGGCAAGTGTAGACCAAGCCAGAGTGATAGGAATAAGAGAACTAGTATGATACAGAATTGTCTCTAGATGAACAACTTGTCCAGAGAAAGGAATACTAAAAATGGAAGTCTAGGCTGAAAGTTTTGGAATCTGGAGATTTGCAAAATTCTGTTATTGTATTTGATGCCAACATCTGCCCAATGGAGAAAGAGTGATCCACCAGGGCAACAAAGAAAAGACTTAATTATCTGTGGCACACAATGAGGATACTATTGTACAAGCACAGGACACAGCAGACATGCTTAGGCATTAGTCCAAACAGTGCAATTGCAAGTTCACATACTCCTAAATAGGCAATCACAAGCCATCTATAAGACAGGCCAAGGTTCTTTCAATATTCTAATAACCATGGGTCAGCACAGTCCTGACTGAATCAAAGAATTAGCACTGGAAGACGTTCAAGAGTATTCACTTAGCACATACCTTCAAAGCAGAATGTTCAGTAACAGCAAAACTCTCAACATTTTTCCTTATTTGTTTGTTTTTCCCTAACACTTCCAAGTTTAAATTTGTATCAAGCTCAATTCTCCACTTTCTAAAATTAACTTTTGGTGAAGTCACCCACCGACATAAATGTTGAGACTACAGAAAGCCTGTGGTCAGAATAAAGTACTGAAAGAATTAAATAAGACATTCTTTGGTGCTATTTATGCTCATAAAAACTGAAGGTGACAGTTATAGCAAATTCACTATGTTCCTTCTTTGCATTTACTTTAACTCCAGAAATAGGAAGCTCATGATCATTCATCAAGATTGCTAAAAGGGACTAGTGCCTTCCTGAAAGTACCCAAGAGGTGCTTCATGCTCACATATCAGAAAATACTCCATTTATATCCAGAAGAGTTTTAACACTTACAGAAAATATATAAACAGTACTCAGTGGAAAAGTAACACACACAATTTGCAGATCCAACTGACTGTTTCTCTTTCCCTCCCTTACTGCCCCACTTCTTCTGGCATATAGCAATTTAGCTAAAAAGGCACTTAAAGGTTGCAGTTTCCTATTCTAATGCTAAAAGCTAGATTACCTCAACAAAAATGTGGATCTTTTCAAACATATAGGATGCATGGATGCCTATTTTACTAGATCGTGGGCTGGGTATGTATTTTACTAATACTACAGATGCAACAAGTCAGAGAATTCACATCACACTTCCAAAGCAACCATACAAATATTTAGGTTAAGTCAAAGGAAATATTTAGCTTAACAGCCTCCTTCAACCATGCCTTTAGACTTATGTTTAGGCTGAATGGATAATTGTGTCCAGTGGGTTCAGCTCTATGACATATAACTCAAACAGTAAACTTTGGAACATGGCATATTCAGATTCTAATGAACTACCCAGACAGTAGGTGACCTGAAAGATGCACAGCAATTATCTCGTGAGCTGCAATGATTCAACATGAATATAGCTGTCCTGGAAGAAACGCATAGACCAGAAGGAGGATTACTAAGAGAAGAAAGCAGAGAGTACACATTTTTCTGGAAAGGAACCCTAAAGGAAGAAAAATGAACTAATGGAGTAGGATTTGCCATCAAGAGCGAACTGACAAAGATCCTATCTGAAGTTCCTGTCAACATCAATGAGTGTCTCATGACTCTCTCCTTGAAGCTTGCCAAAAAACAACAGGCTTATCCACCAATTCTAGACACAGCAGATGACATGCAGGAGAAGTTCTACACCCAGTTGGACATAGTATTGAAAGACATCCCCACATAAAAAAAGATTGTTCTCTTCAGGGATTTCAACGCCAGGGTTAGAAGAGATGTGGATCTCTGGCAGACTACCATTGTGAAAGGAGGAGTTGGCAACAAGAATTCCAGTGGAATGCTCCTCGTTACGAAATGTGTGGAATCATGGAATAATAGAATAATAGAATATTAAGACTGGAAGGTACCTCGAGAGGTCATCGAGTCCAGGCCCCTTCCCTCACGGCAGGACCAAGTACTATCTAGACCATCCCTGATAGACAGTTATCTAACCTGTTCTTAAATATCTCCAGAGATGGAGATTCCACAACCTGCCTAGGCAATGTATTATAGCGTTTGACCACCCTGACAGTTAGGAACTTTTTCCTAATGTCCAACCTAAACATCCATTACTGCAGTTTAAGCCCATTGCCTCTTGTTCTATCCTCAGAGGCCAAGATGAACAAGTTTTCTTCCTCTTCCTTATGACACCCTTTTAGATATGTGAAAACCACTATCATGTCCCTCCCCCTAGTGTTCTCTTTTCCAAACTAAACAAGCCCAGTTCTTTCAGCCTTCCTTCATATGTCATGTTCTCTAGACCTTTGATCATTCTTGTTGCTCTTTTTTGGACCTTCTCCAATTTCTCCACATCTTTCTTGAAATGCGGTGCCCAGAACTGGACACAATACTCCAACTGAGGACTAACCAGTGCAGAGTAGAACAGAAGAGTGACTTCTCGTGTCTTCCTCACAACACACCTGTTAATGCATCCCAGAATCACATTTGATTGTTTTGCAACTGCATCACACTGTTGAATCATGTTTAGCCTAGGGTCCACTATAACCCCTAGATCCTTTTCTGCATTATTCCTTCCTAGACAGTCGCTTCCCTTTCTGTATGTTTGAAACTGATTGTTCCCTCCTAAGTGAAGCACTCTGTATTTGTCTTTACTAAACTTCATCCTGTTTACTTCAGACCATTTCTCCTGTTTGTCCAGATCATTTTGAATTATAACCCTATCCTCCAAAGCAGTTGCAACCCCTCCCAGCTTGGTATCATCTGCAAACTTAATAAGCGTACCTTCTATGCCAATATCTAAATCGTTGATGAAGCTATTGAACAGAACCAGTCCCAAAACAGACCCCTGTGGAACCCTACTTGTTATACCTTTCAAGCAGGATTGAGAACCATTAATAACTACTCTCTGAGTATGGTTATCCAGCTACTTATGCACCCACTAGCCAGTTATAGTAGCCCCATCTAAGTTGTATTTGCCTAGTTGATTGATAAGAATATCATGCGAGACTCTATCAAATGCCTTACTAAACTCTAGGTATACCACCTCCACCTCTTATTCCTTATCCACAAGGCTCATTACCCTATCAAGGAAAGATATCAGATTAGTTTGACATGATTTGTTCTCTACAAATCCATGCTGGTTGTTCCCTATCACCTTACCACGTTCCAACTGTTTGCAGATGATTTCCTTAATTACTTGCACCATTATCTTTCCTGGCACAGAAGTTAAACTGACTGGTCTGTAGTTTCCTGCATTGTTCTTATTCCCTTTTTTATAGATGGGCACTACGTTTGCCCTTTTCTAGTCTTCTGGAATCTCTCATGTCTCCCATGATTTTCCAAAGATGATAGCTAAAGACTCAGATGCCTCTTCTATCAGCTCCTTGAGTATTCTAGGATGTATTTCATCAGGCCCTGGTGACATGCGGACATCTAACTTTTCTGAGAGATTTTTCACTTATTCTTTTTTTATTTTATCTTCTAAACCTACCCCTTTCCCAATAGCATCCATTATGTTAGGCATTCCTTCTTCAGACTTCTCAGTGAAGACTCAAACAAATAAGTCATTATGCATCTCTGCCATTTCTAAGCTTCCTGTTACTGTTTCTCCTTCCTCACCGAGCAATGGGCCTACCCTGTTCTTGGTATTCCTCTTGCTTCTAATGTATTTATAAAAGTCTTCTTGTTTCCCTTTATGCCTGTAGCCAGTTTGAGATCACTTTGTGCCTTTGCCTTTCTAATCTTGCCCCTGAATTCCCGTGCTGTTTGCCTATATTTATCCTTTGTAATTTGTCCTAGTTTCCATGAACACTCTCTTCTACCAGAAAATCAAATTTAAGACCTCAGGACAACATCCTCAACTGAAGTACAAGCAGCTCACAGACTATGTCATTGGCACTGAACAATGCAGTACAGGAAGGTGGAGGGCAGCCATCTGTGGGGAAGCAATGAGATATGAGCTATCTAGAAAAACTAGATGCACACAAATCCATGCATCTGGATTTAATGCACCCCAGGGTACTGAGGGAATTGGCAGATGTCATTGCCAAGCCTTTGGCCATTATCTTTGAAGACTCTTGGAGATTGGGAGAGATCCTGGATGACTGGAAAAAGGAAAACATAGTGCCCATCTTTAAAAAAGGAAAGAAGGACAATCCAGGGAAATATAGACCAGTCAGCCTTACCTCAATCCCTGGGAAAATAACAGAGGTCATCCTCAAGGAATCCATTTTGGAGCACCTGGAAGAGGGGAAAGTGCTCAAAAGTAGGCAACATGGATTCACCAGGGGCAAGTCCTGCCTGACCAATCTGCTTAGTTTCTATGATGAGGTAACAGGCTCTGTAGACATGGGGAAGTCAGTGGATGTGATATACCTTGATTTCAGTAAAGGTTTTGATACAGTCTCTCACAATATTCTTGCTCACAAGTTAAGGAAGTATGGATTGGATCCATGGACTATATGACGGATAGAAAGCTTGCTTGATGGTCGGGCCCAACGGGTAGTGGTCAATGGCTCAACATTTGGAGGTCGGTTTCAAGTGGAGTGCCGCAAGACTCGGTTCTGGGGCCAGTGTTGCTCAACATCTTTATCAATGACCTGGAGGAGGGACTGGATTGCACCCTCAGCAAGTCTGCAGATGCCACAAAGCTAGGGAGAGAGGCAGATACATTGGAGGGTAGAGACAGAATCCAGAGTGACCTGGATAAATTGCAGGATTGGGCCAAAAGAAATCTGAAATGGTTCAACAATGAGAAGTGTAGAGTCCTGCACTTGGGACTGAAGAATCCCAAGCTTTGTTATAGGCTGGGGACTGACTGGCTAAGCAGCAATACAGTGGAAAGGGACCTAACGGTTATGGTGGATAAAAGGCTGGTTATGAGTAAACAGTTTGCCCTCATAGCCAAGACTAACGGCATCTTAGGGTGCATTAGGAGGAGCATTTTGAGCAGATCTAGAGAAGTGGTTGTTCCCCTCTAGTCGGCACTGGTGAGGCCACATATGGAATACTGTGTCCAGTTTTGGGCTCCCCAGTATAAAAAGGATGTGGATGTGCTGGAGCAGGTTCTGCAGAAGGCAACAAAAATGATTTAGGGACTGGAGCACATGACCTATGAGGAGAGGCTGAGGGATTTACGCTTGTTTAGCTTACAGAAGAAAAGACTGAGGAGTGATTTAATAGCGGCCTTCAACTGCCCGAAAGGGACCTCTAAAGAGGATCGTGAGAAACTGTTCTCAGTGGTGTCAGACAGTAGAACAAGGAGCAATGATCAGAAGCTACAGAGGGACAGGTGTAGGTTAGATATTAGGGAAAACTATTTCACCAGGAGGGTGGTGAAGCACTGGAATGCGTTACATAGAGAGATGGTGGATTCTCCATCACTAGAGGTTTTTAAGTCCCAGCTTGACAAGGTCCTGGCTGGGATGACTTAGATGGGGTTGATCTGCTTGAAGCAGGGGGCTGGACTAGCTGACCTCCTGAGGTCCCTTCCAGCACTATGATTCTGTTATTTGGGATTGGTGTGATATCCTTCTGGCATATGCAGTGATTAGCACTGATGACTTCTGGATTGATCACCACCTTATTCCATTCATGATTGTGATTAGGACTGTCACCAAATGGAGAACTTGGACAAAACTGATGAGATGAAAGATCAATGTACAAGGCTTGAAGGAGCCCATCAGAAAAGCAATTTCAAGATAGCGCTCTAAAGTGAGCTGCTGACAGTACACCCTGAAGATGTGGAAGAACAGTGGTATCAACTGAAAAATGCCATCACTGGAGCTTGTGGATAAACCACTGGATTCCAGTCCAGGAAGCATCAGGAGTCGTTCGGTGAGAATGATGTGGAAATTGAATGTCTGAATGAGGAAAAAAGGAAAGCCTTTAGGGCCTGGTAAAGCGACCTCAACTGCACAAGGAAGAGAGAAGTGCATGCCAAGGCAGAAGTCAAACAGCTGAACAGCACTGGTCCCAATACAGACCACTTGAGCACACCACTATGTATTCCTGCCTTTTTTCTTATAAGTGGAATACCTAGCAATGTTTTCTTGATCATCTAATGATGTTTCAGTTACTCAAATGACAAGCCTTTTGTTATTTTAATCACCCTTTCTCACTCTGTTTAAAAGCATACTCCCTGTCCTAACGGCAAACCTGGAAGCAACATCAGCTCTGTTGCTGTTAAGAGCTGTCTCTGAGGCTAGGGCATTAGCTTTAAGCAGACCTCAAGTATGAAATTCAGCGGGGAGCAGCACTACAGTCCACCAAATACCCACTAAATGTGCTCCTACCTATAGAATTGGCTGAGTACAGACACTAAGGGATACTAAGTAATCATGCCGTGGATACTTTCCAAAGAGATGTAAGAGGTACCTCTCAAACATCAGCCCCTGCGAAGCATTAGTTTCTTGCTTCTCCTACACAGATCAATGGACTTCTGCTCACCTGAGGTCTAAATGATTTCACCAAAGCCACAGAATGAATCCATGGCATAGCTGGAATTGGAACTCAGGAGGTCCTGACCGGCAAGCATATACTCAGATCATGTATCACTTCAGTTTTGTTAGAGAGAAGGCTTGAGAAAAAGACTACTTGGGGAGATATATCTAAAGTTAACTATTTCTCAGACTGCCAGCTTTGGTGGGCCTTTCTAGTCATGAGTTGAGCTGAATGTTCTGCTGCTGTGTATTTAGCACATAAATAGCACAATGCTATCTTATTTTATCTTTCATGCTGTAAAGAATTATTTTTAGTTCATGCATAATTCACAATTTGCAACAATGATACCACAACGAAAAAACATCTCTTTAACATAAAGGAAAGAAAATTTTGTTACCGTTGATTTAAAACTAAGCCATATTGAATATAGATTTTATTTTCATTGCATTACCATATTAAAAGCTCCATTGACAGCTAACATATATTCTGAACAGAAGTAAAACAATTAAAAATACGATGTATATATATTTAAAACTTTACTATCTATTAGCTACAATTTCTATCTAAATGTA
This sequence comes from Carettochelys insculpta, assembly GCF_033958435.1. Taxonomy (NCBI): domain Eukaryota; kingdom Metazoa; phylum Chordata; order Testudines; family Carettochelyidae; genus Carettochelys; species Carettochelys insculpta. Next base: position 86,395,863 of record NC_134139.1, on the reverse strand, counting down.
ACACTACTTACTGTGAAGTCAAATGTCTGAGCTTGGTAAAAAAAAAAAACTACAAGACAGAAATAACATATAAATTGTACTTATTAAGAGTAAATGTTTCCTTTAAGAAGCCCAAGAGCATAAATTGGATGTTCTAGGTTTTCTCAAGTGCCCCTACAATATCTAGACTCATCAAAGAGATATATTACTTTAAAGCTATGGGCTGTACTAATAGTAGTCTAATGTTTACTGGACCCAAAGTTAAGAAGAAAGCAGTTCTCTAATAGAAGCTACATATTTCCTCAATTGTTTAAACATTAACTACCAAGCCAAATGAAAATCCTTTAAGCCAGCATTAGGTTAACAAATAAACTGTTTGAGGAAAGACTGGATAAATGGGATTACATTAAGAATACCAATGAGATAATTATCAAAACAAAAAAGCACTCAAGTAGCACTCTAAAGACTAACAAAATAATTTATTAGGTGAGCTTTAGTGGGAGACCCACTTCTTCAGACCATAGCCATACCAGAACAGACTCAATATTTCAGGTACACAGAACAAAAAATAGTAATCAAGGTGGGCAAATCAGAGAAAAATGATCAAGGTGAGCAAATCAGAGAGTAGAGGGGCAGAAGGTGGGGGGAGTCAAGAATTAGATTAAGCCAATCATGTTCCTCAACTAACATAGAGGAATTTTCACAACAGTCTTGAAAGAGAGGCTGCTGAACTCTCTTTTATATTCAAATTCGACACATTAACACATGGTTTGAACTAGGATGTGAACTTTCTGGGTCATTATAGGGGCTCTTTTGCATACTTGGCTTAATCTAATTCTTGACCTCCCCCACTCCCTTCTGCCCCTCTACTCTCTGATTTGCTCACCTTGATCATTTTTTTCTGATTTGTCAACCTTAATTACTATTTTTGGTTCTCTGTGCCTTAAATATTGAGTCTGTTCTGGTCTGGCTATGGTCTGAAGAAGTGGGTCTGTCCCACAAAAGCTCACCTAATAAATTATTTTGTTAGTCTTTAAAGTGGTACTTGACTGCTTTTTTGTTTTGATAGTTTATAGACTAGCATGGTTTTCTCTCTGTTACTGAGATAATTGTTATGAAAAACAATGAGCCAAATTCTCAGCTGGTGATAATCACCATACAGTCCATTGAATTAAACAAAGCTCTGGTGCATTACATCAGCTGAGGATCAGGCCCAAAAGCAAGACTACTGCAACTCAGAACATATACTGTCTCCATTCCGCATTATTCTCTATTTTGTGTCCTTCTCTCTTTTAATACCTGTACAAGAAAAAAAAATTGTGCTGCCAACAATTCTGTTATTTTTTAATTACGATTAACTGAACACACACAAAAGAAAGTTAATTGCCCTAGTCACTGTTATGATACATTCAGATAAAGGGCACAGATGATACACAATTAGTAGTGTTCTGTAAACAGGTTCTGATAAGCTCCTCTGACACACTCACCCGACACAGATGTTCACAAACAGGTTCTTTTTTCTTTTTCCAGCACAAGCAATTGTCAACCACACAGCACAGTCATATTTGTATCAGTAGATTCTTGAAAAAAATCTCATTAGATACTTTATACCATCTTGACTGTAGTGCCAGAGAAGACGATGTGGATGTAGCCAGTTATACATATGCAATTAGGAGGTCCCTCTAAATAAAAGCACTGTGCTTGAGCCTGGATGACACTGACAAACATGTTAAAGTCTTGTTCACGCAATCAAAATCATCACTCCATGGGTGGAAAATAGAGCCGGTCAGGAATTTTCAGACTGAAAATTCAGTTTCTCCAAAATTTGAAATAATCGAATGGAAAATCATAATTTCTTCTGATTTTTTAAAATTTTCTGCCAGGAAAACACAATGTTTTGTTTTGCATTAATCTGACCCAATAATTTATTTTCAGATAATCTGACAATGTTTTGTTTTGCTGATCCTACCCAAAATGTTTTCAAACAGCTTTACTCTTTCAATATATTGCCTTATGGGAGCTGCAGTGCAGGCCACAAATTCTCTTCGACAGGCTGAGCTCCCTGAAGATTTATGTTTTTCATACATTTCTGCCCAAGCAATGCGTGGTTTATCAGGGAATCACATGATTCTGGCTGCATCATGAGAGATGCAATCCCACCAGAGAGAAATACCTATGGGGAGAGGGAGACCATGAGGATTGTGAATTAACTTCCAAGAGGCAATGCACCATCATGAAAAAAGAGAGTTTAATTCCATTGATTCAAATCAAGAATTCTGGGTCATTCCAATAAACCAGACATAAACATACAGTTTGAAACCTCAAACTGACTTTAATGTCCAATTCCAAAGCAGAAAATTTGGGAAGAAGGGTGCTTTCAAAATCGGGGCACCCTGTTGAAAGATTCCCAGCTACATGACTATTTTTAGTTCGAAATCAGGATATTCAACAGGCTGGGTGGCTGCCATTATGCAAATGAGGTGCTGAATATTCATATACGCACCTCATTTGCATTCTCAAACAGCCATAATTTACATGCCCCTTCTGAAAGGGAGCAGTAGTGTAGCCACGGCCAAAGTGTGTTAGGTCTAAATGAAGACCCACTTTCACCTGAAGATTCAAGTCCGAAAATCTAATCATCATGATCAGACGTGGAACATTTGATTTTCATGTAGGTATGTTCAAATTATTTGTTATGATGCAATAAAATAGTAAGCCATATAAAGTGTGAAATCAATCTTGTTATATTCATGAACAGTAGGCTATTTGCTAATGTCAGAAAATCAATATATCCAAACAACTTCAACAGCCCACTCTCTCATCCTTCTCTTTCACTGATTACGTTGTTATAAAATCATACCAAAAACAGCTGGCAAACTGATAACTAAACACTGTGCAGCTAGTGTTACCACCTCACCTATATACTTTTACTTATTAGTCAGAAAACAGTAAACAATAATGGAAATATGGACCCAATTCATTGAAAACATGTTTAACTTCTAATGAATTCACCATATCAACTTTTCCCTAATAGTGCTGAGTATTATTCAACAGTCATGCAGATTTAAAATGATTGTTTTAGGAACTAAACTACTGGGGTGTAGGAAACTTTTCTATTAGTTAAGATGAACCAGCAATGAACTACACAACACCGACTTAATTTTGTTATCATATAAATCAATAGGTTGTCAGACTGAAATAGCGGTAGGAGCATAACATTCTGAAATGAAACAAAGTTGAAGGAAACAGAACTTCAATAAGTGGATGCAGAAGTATGGTAACTTTTCCTGTAAACGAACGCTAAAAATCCAGATGCTTAATATAAAGCTTTTAACAACTGACATTCATGTTTAGAAACTCTAACATAATTTCTATTTATTCTGTCAATAAAAATATTAATGGAATCCAAAATTCATATGACTAATTAAATCAGTAGGAATGGTAATCCAGGCTAGCATCAGTATCAAACCCCATTGTTATCATGCAAGCCAAGACACTTAATAAACAGCTAATAAAAAGCTTTTGAGCAAGCACTTCTCTTGTGTGATCTGGACTACAATGATGTTTTGTTTCAGTAGTTATATTTGGTGTTCTGCTACACTTTTTTTTTTTAGACAGTGGAAGGGACACCAACAAAAAGTAATCCTCAACATTTTTTTTGGTGGTGTATGTTTCAATCTGGTCCCATTTGCACAGAAGCTAAAGCAAGATTGGTTAAAAACCTGGCGCTTCTATGTTACAGTACCTACCACTGAAAAGTCAACAGTCGCCAGACATGGTAAATGACACACTATGAGTTGTCTCCCTATTCATGGGAAATAACTGTCTGTTTCACATACCACTTGTGATGGATTGTATCACAGAGAGATCCCTTTGAGATTGTCCATCAACAGAATATCATAGATGCTGATAACAGCTCAGCTCTAGGATGGCTCATCACATCTGAAGGTCCAAGGCTTGTGAGCGGCTCAAGCTGAACAAAGTCTCTTCACCTCTTTCTCCTGCAGGTTGTTGGGTGCAGCAATGGTCAACTCTCCTCCCCAACACAAATTTTTGGGGTCAAAGCTGGGACTAATAACATACAGGTGTCATCCTGTGTGTAAATCCTGGGTGGCTGGCAGAGAATTCATGTATTTAGGTGGGAATGAATTTATATGCCGAAGACTGTGTGTGAGCAGGCCAGGCATCGAAGCAGTGCAATGAAGCACAGGCTAGAGCATAATGGGAACACTACTGTTTGATAGTCTAGATCGTACCCTAGAAAACATCTCAGGCTGCTTTGTAGAAAAAGTACTTTTCAGCCAATTAAGTTATGCTGATAAAAATATTTGACAGAGTGGAGAGCTTTAACACCTTGCTGCTACAACGCCAAGGATAAGGCTTTCTTCCTCTGACATGATCAAAAACAACAACAAAATCACACTTTTCCTGTGTTCAGTGTGCGTGGGGGTTTTTAAAGAAGTGGGAGAGACAGGTCAAACATTTTTTACTCAGATTGTTGAATACTGCTTTAAATGCATTCCAATTCCAAACACTGTCACCTATTCTCTTAGGCACTTTTTGTAATCATTTGTTGCACAGCGTTCACCGAATGAAAGCCTTCCAAGTTGAACATCAGGTTCTACATGCATCATTTCCCCAAACCCCTCCCCATGCCCTACATGACCAGGCTAGCATGAAGATTTCTCAAGTACAAAATATCGATTGGAAGAATACTATGGATTGCTTGCACAGTACGTTAAATTATTGTATATAGTACATATTTAATTTCCCATAGATAACAAAAATCATGATTGATTCTTCAATTTCAGGGCATCATTTTGGTAATTAAAAAATAAATACTCTTTTCACATATAGCCAACTTATTTTTTTCCGAGGAAATTTCTGTACTGCATTAGCTCATGTGTGACAGATAAATAACTATCCCTCTCCCTGTAAGTCCCTTTTTCTTCTCCTTTTTTCAGAACCTGCCATTCATTTTCACACCTGACAATATAAACCCCAGGACGTGGTTGTTGTGAAGAGGATTATCTTTCAGATCAATGCTGAAATTGATTCCAAACTGCACTATTTATCAGCCTGCACCTAAAGCACTAGGAGTCAGGAAATATTTCCTCTCTTTCAAATCCATTCTTATTCCACTCATGAACAGAACATTATACTACAGTCTACATTAATATACAGCTTTCTGGTCTTTGTCCATGTAGAGAATCAAAGTCAAATATCGAATGCAGCTACATTACGTTACCGCATTTTTTTGAAAGACAGAATGATGTGTGCCACAGAATACTCAAATTTTATGCTGTCACCAAGTAATTACTTAAACCTCTTATGATAGACTCATTATGATTAAAAGGCTTCTGAATACCTCTTATATATTTTAAAATGAAGAGTACCACATCTTAAGCTTAATTTGACATAATGACTTGAAAAATATACATATTTTCTCATTTTAAAATTAAGTTTAAGGATAAATTTAACACACCTGAAAATGGAAAATTGAATGCATTGGGTATTATATTCAGCCATGAACAGATACAATAAATTAAACAAACAGAATTTCATCAGTCTATTCAGGTAGAGGCTAAACCTCTCTAGTCTGGCACTCTCAAGACCTGACCAATGTCAAAAAAGAGAATTTGCTGAACCACAGAATGTCAATATTATCTTGCAGCATTTGCAACACTTCCACTGACTACTGGGCTCTTAAAAAACATCTAAGGCTAACATACAGCTAAACAACAGCATAGAACAAAAAAGCAGCCATGTAGCACTTTAAAGAATAACAAAATAATTTATTAGGTGATGAGCTTTCATGGGACGGACCCATTACTCCAGATCTACAGCCTTACCAGAACAGACTCAATATATAAAGGACAGAGGTCCAAAAATTATCATCTAGTTTGACAAATCAGAAAAATTATTACCATTGTTGGCAAATCAGTTAGAAGAGGAGAGATGGGGGTGCGGGGTGGGAAAATAACTGTTAGGTTAAACATCAAAGTATGTGAAAGAGTCCTTATAACGGGTCAGGTAATTGCGGTCCCTGTTCAAACCACGTATTCATGTGTCGAATTTAAATATGAATGTTAGTTCCGAACATTCTCTCTGTAGACAATTGTTAAAGACTCTTTTCTGCAGAACACAAGAGCTCAGATCTCAGGTGTGCACAGAACACTGAGAGCCAGGACTGCTGGCTGTACTTAATGGGACCATGGGAAGCTTGGCCACACCCATGATAAGTGGTCATCTGGCTAACTAAAATCATGCAGGATTATGGATGTTGCTGGACAAGAGTGGGCCGGATTAGACCGATTCAACATGTATTTATAAACAGGTCTGTCATTATCATATCTGAATATCAATCCAGTTCACAGCTTACTGTCATCACCGACTGACAAACTCTACAGTGGACAATGAAGCTATGATCTATTTTGGGATATCAAACTACGCTGAAATAGCTACTTTGCATGTATGAAACATGCCCATTATTTCAAATTATTATTGAAAATCACAGGCACACTATTTTGGCATCTGTGCACACCTTTTTGCAGGAGGAGTAAGGGATGCTTCGAAATAGCAGTTGACAGGTGGCAATGTGTAGACATTTGGCGGTGCATAGCAGAAACTGCATATCTTATTTTGAGGTTAGGGTGCAGTGTAGACGTAGCCTTACAGTACAGTCCAGTGCTTGGTAAAAGTCAATGATAATCTGTCCATAGGTTCCAATAGGCACTGTTAGTGGTTTTATCACAAAAGAATATGGTGAGGCTATTGGCTTATTTTCACCTTTGATCTAAATGGTACTTGAACACTGGTCTACAATAGAGAAACACTGGCAAAACTTAACCAGCACACAGACTCTAACATATCTTAAAAGTTATACCATAACATAATTTACTAACAAAGGCGTCATGTATATTACATAGAAATTTAAAAGAGCATAAATTACATAGTCTAAATGGCAGTGCTAAGAAGGTGAAGAGAAGCAGCCACTTTGAAAGAAGTATTGGTTTCCTTTCATTACTTTTTAGCATCATAATAAACACTACATTGTTGTTAATCAGGGTGACCAAAACTGAACTCCAGAAAAGGCTTACTAGCTATGTGGGGCCACTGATTACATTAGAATTTCATTCATTTCAAAAAAGCTAAAAAGCTTTATTAAAATTATACATTTCTGAGTTACAATCAATAGATTATCTGTGAAGTATTAAAATTAAATAAGAAAGCCTAAATTTTCAAAAGTTACTCCTGATTTCTGGTATCTGAACATTTGGCTGTATCAACAGCTTAGCATTTTCTGATAATTGTGCCTTTTTTCCGGCATCGTACGTTGGACATCCATATATTGATGCACCCCAAACTACTACTGAGTGGAGCCCTGAGGTAGGGAGTGGCAGTCCCCTTGTATGGTAACCTCCCTGGTTCAGGACCAGTCAGGTCCCAAGGGTACCAGCCTTGGAATGTACAATCTGTCGGATCAAACCTTGGGGAAAGGGTGACCACTTTATGTAAAAGACAGTTACCTGTTCTGCAGCTGGTCTTTTTTGAGATGTGTTGCTCGTGTCCATTCCAAGTTGGGTGAGCAATGGCAAATGCCCAGTCACTGGAAGCTTTTTGCCCTAGCCGGTAGCCATAGGGGGAGTGCAGCACCCCCAGAGTGGCACCGATATGGAAACCAAGATATGCTTCGCCCGACCCACCCCCCGCGCTGTTCCATCTTGCCAGCTACTCTGACAGTGGGGAAGGCAGGAGGGTTTTGGAATGGACATGAGCAACACATCTCACAGAATACCAGTTACGGAACAGGTAACTGTCTTTTTGACTTCTAGTGATAGCTCGTGCATTCCAAGTTGGGTGAATACAAGCCAATGCCTAGGAGGCGGGGTCAGAGCCCCAAAAGAAATGTAGGACAGCCCTGCCTATGGCAGTGTCCTCCCTTGTGCACTGCATCAACGCACAGTGGGCTGTAAATGTGTGAACTGAGGACCAGATGGCCACTCTGCAGATGTCCTAAAAAAGGCACCTATGCCAAATACACCTTAGAGAATACCTGAGCTCCAGAGTGAGCCCTGATCAGAGGAGGGGGAACCTCCATGAGCTTATAAAAGTCCTTGATCCAGGAGGAAGTCCGCTGGGAGAAGACCAGAAGGCCTTTCATCCTGTCCGCTACTACCACAAACAATCGCTGCATCCTTCTAAAGGGCCTACTCCTATCCATATAGAAAGTCAGTGCCCTTCTAACATCCAAGGTATGTAAACATTGTTCCCTCCAAGAGGTATGAGCTTTTGGGTAAAATACCAGTAAAGAAATGTCCTGATTAACGTGAAACGCACAGACCACCTTTGGTAAAAATGTCGGGTGAGGTCTCAGTTGAACCTTATCCTTATGAAACACTGTACACAAGGGATTCACTGAAAGTGCTCGTAGCTCAGATACCCTTCGGGCTGAGGTTACTGCCACCAAAAAGGCTCTTTTATAACTCAGAAACTGCAGGGAACAGGTAGCCAGGGGTTTGAAAGGGACCCCCATGAGCTTGGCTAACACCAAATTGAGATCCCGCAGGGGCACACCAACCTGGGGATTGATTCTTTCTAAACCCTTCAGAAAGCTTTTGATTATTGGGTCTGAGAATGTGGAAGACATTCCATGGCTCAGGTGGAAGGCTGAAATTGCTGCCAGGTGTACCCTGACCGAGCAGAGGGATAACCCTTCCTGTACTAAGCCCCACAGATAGTCTGAAATTATTGGGATGGGGGCTTGCAAGGAAGAGTCATCCAGACTGAAAACCTTTTCCACTTAGCCACATAGGTCACCCTCATATAGGGTTTTGTACTACTTAACAATACTTCCTTTATGGGATTTGAACAGGTCAGCTCCATATCGCTCAGTCATGGAGCATCCACGCTGTGTGGTGCAGTAACTGGAGACTGGGTTGTTGCAGCCTCCCTACTTGTGTCGACAGGTCCAGGTGGATCAGCAACGGTATTGGCTTGCGAATCAAAAGGTGCAGGAGGGTTGAGTACCAGTGCTGGCACGCCCTTGCTGGTGTCACCAAGGTGATCAACGCCCCATCTGACTAAATCTTGAGGAGGACTCTGTGGACTACTGCAGTTGGAGGGAACGCACACATCAGCAGACCTGACCAGGGAACACAGCATCCAGTGCAGAATGTAGTGCTGCCCTGGAAAACAATTTGTTCTCCACCACCACTGCCGTGAAATCCTGTTTGACTTTAGTTGGCACCAATTCAGAGAACCTCAAGAGGGCACTAACAGTGTTGTAAGTGTATCTACTAACTAGGGCCTGATGGTTAGTGAGTCTCAGCTGTAACCCACCTGTCGAATAAACTTTCCTCCCAGAGGGGTCTTAGTGCTCAGCATCTCTATTTTTTGGGGATGGACCCTGAAACCCTTGGTACTCTCTACAACTTGCAGCATCCACTACAGGGAGGTGGGCAGGGCAGTGAGTGAATAAATGTTCGTTGCCCTGGGATGGAACAAAATACCATCTGTCACTCCTATGGGCCGTAGGAAGGGAGGAAGCAGGGATCTATCAGACCGTCTTTGCCATGGTGGCAATTGTCTTAATTATGAGCAGAGCCACCCTGGTGGGTTCCGCAGAGGACAAAATGTCTGAAACTGGGTCCATCTCATCATGGACTTCCACTGCCTGTACACCTAAGTTTTGGGCCACTCTCCTAAGCAGCTGCTGGAAGGCCCTGCCATCCTCCAACACAGGCAAGGCCGAAGAGCCCACTACCATCTCATCCGGGGAGGATGAAGATGAAAGCCCCTGGACCTCCATCTGGAAGGGGAGGGCAGCAGGGCTCTGGCCTTGCAATTGGCTCCCAGACAACACTGCTGGAAAGCTGAATGGCGCCGTGCTTGGTATGACCAGAGGTGCCGGTTGGCCACAAAACCCATGACTGGCAGCCGATATGGTGCTGGCATGGGTCCTTGCCCTTGGGCCCAATCAGGTGCCTGAGCTGACCCCTGGGCCTCTGGCACTGGTGGCATTGGCACGGGGGTTGTCAGCACAGGCGGAATCCAGCCATGTTGTCATGGGGCTGACATCGACACCAAGATAGACACTGACGACATAGCAAATGGCCACTCTGAGATATCTGCTGGCTCTTGCTGCTGTTCTGGTGGGTGGGGAGGCCCAGCGATAACGATGGTGCCAAATGTGCGCTGCACTGGACATTCCTCTGTCTCAGTCCTCCACAGATGGAGAAGGACGCGGCACCATCACCTGTAAAAGTCCTTGGGCTGCTTGAAACGCCTCTAGCATTGAGGGCAAGTCCAGAGAATGCGGTCTCCTACTCTGCACCGGCTTCAACATATGCACCTCCTGCCCCTTGGCAGGGTGCGACAGATCCATGGACCAGTGATCACCTCGCTTTGACAGCAGTGACCTGTGCTTTGTGTGCCTCCTCTTTCTTCTTCGGCACTGGAGATTGATTCCTATGCCTGCAACTGCTCCTGGTTCCGGGAGTCCTTAGTTGGCAGCACAGTGAATGGTGCTGGTGCACTCTGCACCAAAGAAGCTCCACTTTCAGCTCCCACTGCGGACTCCCGGAGCTGAAGTGCCACTTCCATTCAGAGGACTTCGAGGTGCTGGAGCCTATCTTTCAAAGTTCTCAGCTTAAAAGCCTTAAAAATTGAGCACTGGTCACATAAGTGTCCTTCCCCAAAACAAGTCTGACAAGCTGAATGGGGGTCACTCTTGGGCATAAGTTTGCCACACTTAGAACAAGTCTTAAAGCCTGGGAAGCCAGGCATTCCCCAGCACCAAGGTGCAGAGAGGGACGAAAAGCCCTGCCTCGGCCATCAGAAGACGGGAGAACTAACTACCTAACAATAAAACTACTTACACGTACTTAAAAACTATTTACACTACAAAAACAGGCTACTACCTAAAAAGCTAGGTAGAGAAAGGCAAGAGCTCCAACAATGGGCAGCACAGGCAGAAGCAACTGAGCAGGGGGTGGGTCAGGCAGTGTATATATTGGTCCCCTTATCAGCACCACTCCAGGAGGCACCGCACTGACACTGTGGCTACTGGCTAGGGCAAAAAGCTTCTGATGACTGGACGTGCACCAGCACACACCCAGCTTGGAGTGCACATGAGCAATCACTCAAAGAAGAGCAAGCTTCTCCGAATTATTAACTAATTAAATGACTTGATGGGTGAAGAATGAAAAGAAAATCATTTTACGCCTTGGAGACTCCAATGAGCTGTTTTCCATTATCATCCTAGAAGGAGAGTTACTGATTTTTCCCTTCATATTTTTCATCTATCTTATTAAAAAGAATCAAAACACAGCATGTAAAAAGCCTGAAGAAAATCAGGCTGCCAAGTAAAATATTAACAGGGACTTCAGATGTCTCATTTTCCATTTCAGATTCTTATGGTCTGTTTCTATACGAGACAAGAGCAAGGTGGTTCCCCCATTGTTCACGAAACACCAGTCTAACAGAAAGAGATACTGTCTGAAGTGCTTGTCAAGCACTGTGCAAGACAGTGACTTGATTTACTTGACTTAAACCCTTACACTTCAGGTTGAGCATAGATGGATTACACATTTTAAGGATCTGTGTCTAACATATGAGTGCTAACTTTAAACAAGATCAATACAGAGACATGCAGAGTTTTTTACACTTTTGATGCATTTTTAATTTTGCATTGAGAAATGACAAACATCAAGGTTTTCAGCATGCATGGAACTATGCTTACATCAACAGAAGCAATATCATTTCTAAAAGGTTTGTGTTTTTAATAGCACTGAAACTATTTGATAGTTATGATTTGACTTTACAGCATATAACTAATGGAAACAACTAAAATGAGTCTTTTTTATATAAATATATGTGCCTGAAAAGTCATAACGAACTGTTACCATTACATTTCTGTGATAATGCTTTGAAAGCACTTAACGATTGCTCCATAAAACCTAAAAAATGCACTATCACATTGTTAGAAAAATACAAAAACATCATTTTGTTCAGTTATATTTGCTTGTGAAATTGCATTTTAACTATCCCAGTGCATCTTGAGAATAACTGTAAAGAACAATTACAAAAGAGCACTGATTAATGCTAGTATATTAGACAAAGATGAGTTTTCTTTTATAAAGTATGTTCTTAGTAAAGAAACCTTTGGGGAAATAATTTCATTGACTTACTTGGGTATGACTAATGCACTAGACCTTTACTTTGGGCATAATATACTACTTTTGGCCACTTTTCAGTACAGAGGCAATTGCTTTCCACAACAATTCTCAATTCATTTCTCTCTGTCTCTAATACAGATGTAGAAAGACAGAACTCAGATACCTGTCATCCTCTAGCTATACATCACTGACTTCTTACAAAATCATATTAACCAAGTGATCTGAGTTGTTTGTCAAACTGCTGGAACCCCAAGAATCTCTCTCACGCTTTATAACATGACTTTTCAAAGCCTGATAGTCTTATATTGTAGTTTTTAAATTACTTCAAAGGGTTTTGCATAGCGTAACTGAGGGCTAAAATTTACTATACTTAACTTTTACACATACAGTGGTATAAATATTGAAATAATGTTATATGTTTGTTCCTGTTAATATATGGAGGCAAGGTCTACTGAACAGGGCTCTGTACTACAGTCAGGAGACTTGGCTCTGTTCCTAGCTCTGCCACTGATTTCCTGTATGACCTCAGACTGATCTGTCCATCTCTTTCTGCCTCCATTCCTTTTTGTACTCCGTGTCTTCTCCATTTAGATTGTAAATTCTCCAGAGTACTCACTACTTTACTACGAGTGTGTACATCACGTAGCAAAATGATGTACCGATTTTAGTGAGACCTCTAAGAACTAGTCTAATGCAAATAATAAGAATAACAATTTTCAACGCATGCATTTCTATTTTGATTAGCGGTTCATATGCCGCCCACTAGGGTACATGGAGGACTTGGATAGTTGTAGCCAGACAGAATTCCCCCTGTTCTACTCCATCTTGCCTGCTCTACTCCATCTTGCCTCTTTTGGTCCTTTAAATCACAAAGGGCCAAAGAAACAGCCCAGTCTGGGAATGCCTGAGAACACAGATGTGCTAATCTCAAGCACAGTCTTTGATGCCTCAGAGCACAGACAGACTGCCTCATCATGACCCTGAACGGACCGAAACCAGACAACAAAAGACAAAATGGGCTAGCAGATGACCAGGGCCTCAAGCTGCCCTTGGCTAGTACCGGTGATTGATACACCTACACATCATCCCAGGAGAGGAATCTCCCACCTATAAGAAAAGAATGTCTAAATTATCTCCACATCGCAGGTGTGAATTAAGCCTTTGAAACTCCCTGTGAGAATCAGTGTCAGAAGGCGATCTAACACAACTGGCATCTTTAAAGATAAGGAAGAGTGTACGTGACCCAATGGGTATAAAGTAGGGTCCAGCAGCCCCCTCTAATTGAGCTCCAATTACCTCTACCTGCCGGTCAGGAAAGTCTTTGCCTCCCAAGGTCCCAGGGCACGCCCTCCTTGTACTGCTTCTTCCCAAGGGATTGAGTGAGAGACGCTGGCCATGCCACGTTGGGTAACGCAGGGGTGAGAATAAGACCTGCTATGTGTCTCTGTTTTGCTTTTGTGCAAATTTAATAATAGATCTATGAATTAGAAGTACTTTTTTGTTATATGCTAGCTATTTGTAATCGAAGAATATAACATATAAGCCTTGTAACCATAAAGATAAGTTCTTCTTATCAAATAAATAGTAACTGTTTAAGTTTTAACCTGACTCTTCCTGTTACTGTGCAAACTGAACACAACTAAAAAGAACCCAGATGGTTTTCGGCTGCTTTAGCGTGGTGTCGTTGGTCGGGGTACTGAGAGCTGAGCGCTGAGTCATGCCGCCTCCACGGGGCAGACTCTTGGGGCACCCGTAAGCCTCCCTGGCTGCCCACTGCAAAGGGACTTCTCTGTCCTAGCAGTCAAAGACTCAGGTGAAGGAGGCTCTCAGTACAACCTTTGGGGCACCCGTCAGCCTCCCTGGCTGCCCACTGCAAAGGAACTTTGTCCTAGCAGTTAAAGACTCGGGTGGTAAAACCTTGGGGCATCTGTCAGCCACCCCTGGCTGCCCGCTGTGAAGGAACTGTCTGTCCTAGCAGTTAAAGACTCAGATGAAATAAGGGCACACGTGGTACCTCACCCTGGCCATTGGCTAACAGTAGTTTAAAAAGTTTAACCAGCAGCCATGCTGCCTGACTTTTGAGTGTTAAATTTCATAACAATAACATTCTTTTAATAATCATTCAGTTGTGTAACTTCTTTTAGCTATAAAACACATGTCCTTGATAATTAGAAGAGGAAATAAATTATACACATATCTGTAATTGGCACCTGAATTTATATCCAAGTTCAAACATTTTATCCTCAGCATCTTCCCCTACAAATTTTCAGCTGCCACTCCATGTCAGCACGTGCTTCCTCTATCCTCCTCCCCTCCCAAGTTGTTCTAGACATCTCCATTGTGCTGTTCCACTACACATATTTGTGCTTTCTTCCATGCCACCACTTACTTACGACTCCCTGACGCTTGTTGAATGACAAATAGCTTACATCTCTTCATAGACCTTTTCCAAAAATATTGTCTGTAATAATGAACCTGAGATTCAGTAGCTTAAAAAATGCCAAACAAGATAGCTACAAGCCTGAGCCATCCTTCAAGATATTATACGTAATTCAACTGTATTTTCTGAGTCCAATTTAGATAACATTTTGATAAATTAACAGCAAGGATGTGGATTAAACTCCTTAGAGTGGTTCCAGGTGACCATGTCTCCCTGTTTATCTTTAAAATGCCAAAAGCCTTTCTCAGAAAATAAGTAATAACAACAGTACATATCCTAGGTCTCCCCTTTTTTCTGTAAAAAGGCGATGTAGCCAAGGAGTCTGAATCACCATTGCATTACTCAATTGTTTTTTTATGTCTCTGTAATTCTACTGATTTCTAATCAGTTATACTGGCATAAAACTGGAACAATATAATGGTGAATTAGGCCTAAGATGTCATTGGAGGTTTTTGCTCTATTCTAACCAACTAACTGTCTATGAGAATGCAACAGGATCATTATATCTGCATGAAATTATTAAAAAACAAAACAAAACATATATCTGGGGCTCTTGCAAAGTGTAAGCCTGAACACAATAAAGCAGCAGTAAGGTGTACTATGTTACTTTAACTCAATACATACTGCTAACTAAAACGTTTTCAAAATACGTACGTGCAATGGTACGTGTACTAATTTTTAAAGTATCAAATTCTGTTTTCATAAAGGTCTTGTTTCGAAAGTAATTACTGGTCTCATTCTGACACAACAAGTTATTTTTCTGGCATACTGCTATAAATCATGTTACAAAGCGACAGTCCATGAATGGCTAGAATTTGAAGGGGATTCTGTAAAATAGATTGTTCTCCTATTTTAACTGTGGCCACGCACCACTATTAAACACTTAACCAGTCAACGAATTAAATGGGATTTTACAGCCCTAACGGCTGCGTACCTAGTTTATGAGAAGTCTTAGGAAGAACATAAGAAACAATAGGGAAACACGTATGCTGTCACATACCCAATTACTATTCATGTAACATGAGTCTAAAAGGGATAAGAGGAGATTACGAAATATCAAAGCTATAGCTGAACCTATTGCCTAAACATGTCTCAGACATGAGTTCCTTGATATGATAAAAGTTTTGAGGAAAATCATACTAACATCCTCAATATGCCAAGCTCTTTATGAATCTTACTAAGCATCCAGGATGAAGGCTTTTGAGTAGGGTCACCATACTTCCCTATGCCAAATACAGGACCCCCCACTGATGGCGGGCAGGAAGGGGTGCTTACTGCTGGCTGCAGCTGGCAACCACTGCAGCTCCCTGGAAGCCCCATGCCACAGGGCGCTGGAATGGGGCTCCTGCCCCACAGGGGAGCTCCCTGCGTGCAAGGATGCTTGCTTTGCGGAAAGCAAGGGGAACACCGGTTGCTCCACGCTGTCAGGCTCCGGGAATGCTGCACTGATGCTCCCTGGCTCCAGCGGTGGCTGCCCTGTGGGAGCTGCCATCCTTTGCAAGGGGGAAAGGGGTGCTTCCTGACTGCAGGGGACAGCTGCGGCTCCTGGCTGCCCCATGCCTCTAGATGCTGGGAATGGGGCTGCAGCCCCACAGGTGACCTCCCTGGCTTCCCCATGCCTCAGGGCACTGGACATGGGGCTGCCAGGGGCTGTGGGGGCTCCCTAGTAGTGGAGGTGGATGACCTGCAGAATGGGGAGGAGCAGCTGACCAGGAGGCTGTCCTGTGGCATGGACTGGGCTACCTCCCAGCAGTGGTCTCTCCAGCTGGAGAGGGGCTGCCCAGCACTGCTGGGGCATGAGATGCCTCTTAAAATCTTAGAGCAGGGGACAAAACACAACACCCTACCCCCAACATACCCTGTCTTACCTCCATGGCAGAGCCCCTGGTTCCCCCACACTGCTGCCTGTACTGGCTGGTCAGTATGTTCTGCACGTGCTGTCCAGCCAGCTCCAGATTGATTTTACCTGCAGCTGCAGCTGAGCTGACTTGGGGAAAGGGCAGCTCAGCATGGGGCGTGAATATACGGGACAATTATCTTTTCTATAAAAAAAAATAAAAAATAAAAAAGTAGGATGCCTGCCTAAATTATGGGACTGTCCCACTGAAAATGGGACAGATGGTCACCCTACTTTGAGGAATGAAAGACTCTATTGATCGTCTGTCTGAGCTACATTTGTTCAAAAACTCCTTTTCAACTGTAAGACCTACAACCACAAAATCTGGCATGAAGCTTCCTCTTACCCTGACTAAAACCAAGGTCAGGGACACCTGGAAAGTGGGAAATGCAAGGAGGGAGGTGAAAGGGAGGAGCACAAACAGGAGGCACACAATATAGAGTGGCCACTCAGAGCAGCCGCAGTGCCAAGAGGGATACCAGCAGGGATGGGTCTCTGCCATTTTGCCAGCCAGAAAATACTGGGTAAGTAACTCCCCTGCCCCAAACCAAGAGCCTGCTGCCACCTGGAGCCCACAGGCTGCAGAGGGGGCAGCTGGAGGGGGGAGGGCAGGCCTCAGGCAGCCTGAGGGCCACAGAAGGGGATGCTGGAAATTGAGGCAGCCCCCAGAATCTCGTCCCTCCAGGCAGCCTGCAGCCCCCACTCCCCCAACAGGTGCCAAACAAAGACCCCCCTGGAGAAAGTGCAGCCTTTGTGGACAGCAGCAGGCTGGGACTGTCACCACAGTGCTGCCCCCCAACAGGCTGCAGGTCAAGGGGACAGATGGAGGCCAGGGCCAGCCCACAGAGATCCAGCCCCCACCCAACAAGCATGCAGCCTTACACCCCTTCATCCTAAGAGGAGTCAGTGGACTGGGAGTGCAGCCCCAGTCCCCTTAGCAGGCGCCGCTGGATGGGGAGCACTACTCTGACCCCTTGGGAAGGGCTGCCACCGTAGCAGCGCACCCCCCAATGCCATGGGTAGCCCTGGTAACCACCCCCACCTTCCAGCCCCTGTCCTGAGACCCCTGCCCTAACTTCTGCATCTCTCACCTGCCTTGTCACCTCCCAACTTGATCCCCCACTAACCGACTGCCCTAAGCTACCTACCTCTTACTTCTCCTCACCCCTGAACCCTCATTCCAGCCTTCATTTTTACAAATACTATCGCTATAAAAAAGCATGTACATTTTTTCAATTATTTTCGAAAAATTACTTCAGTTAAAGAGCCGAACAATGCCGGATACATTTGCCAGTACTATGATATTTTCAGGCCTCTAAGTCTATTTCAGCAGATGCCAGAAACACTGGTCTTAATGGGCTGTTATTCCACTGACAAAATAAAATGATTGGAACACGTTGTTCCAGACAGTTTTCTGAAACTAAGACCAGAGACATTTAAATATAAACAAAATGGGTGCTCAGTGTCTAGGTGTATAATATGTTGTTAAATACTACATCTCCTTAAAGATTATTTATACAGAACACAGTGTATATGGAATGTGAACTGTTGTTTCAATGTGTTGCAGGAAATCAGACAGAAGCAAATAGGGAAGTTTGTAGGCATTGGAACAGAATGAGAGGCAGTACTTGGACAAAAAAATGCCACTGCAAACCAACAAATAAAAAAAAAAACTCGGCCTAATCTCCCACTGTGTTACACTATGTCATTTACGTTTTTACAGAAGATACAGGACACTATCAATTCCTAACAGAAGCATGTTAAACCAACTTTGCACAAATGTAGACGACAAAAGTTACAAGGCAGTAAACGAACACACAATGTATGATATCTTCACATTTTTCATGAAAAGTTATTTAATAATTTCAGACTTTCTTCTTCTAATTTAGAAGATTAAAAAGTCTGTAATTATCTTCTTAGCACACAATAAGTCAGTAAAGTAGAAAGTCTGCAAAGACTTAGAGATACAGTTTAATGATATTGTCCATTCAATCGTTAATATCTTAATCAGACATCTGTTCTGTAACTGACTGCATATATTGTATTCCTTTGCAAATAAAAGTATCTACAAAAAATATTTTATAGAGAATCATTCATAATAAATTCATCACGGAGAAAGGCAAAACAAATCAAATAAGCTATCTAGCTAATTGTGCGATATTGTACATTTAAGAAAAATCTTTACAACACCTGCAGGCAATCTGTTTATATCCTAAAATATGAGATTGCTTTTCCCTTAATTTACACTACTTGAATTTTTATTAATGGTCATAAATTATCCACCCCTTTCATCATGAATTCTCCTTGACTGAATCTACACTACAGCCCATTTTGAAATGACGGCTTTTGAAACTTTACATTGAAAGACAGTCTTTCAAAATGGAGCATCCACACAGGCAAACGGAGACTGAAGGGTCAACCCATCCTTTTGAATGGCCCTCACTGCAATTTTGAAAGACAGCATACACGCATCCCAGGGTGCTCTTTTGAAAGAACAGGGGTAGGAAATGCACCAGTTAGGGTCGCATGGCCCCCTACCCCAAGCCTCAGCCTGAACACACTGAAGGCCAGCTACCTGTCTCCAGGCACACAGGGAGAGTGAACGAGGAGGCACCCTGGGCCCCCATGGACCCCAAGCAGCTCCTCCCCGCAGTCGAGGCTGTGGCTGGCGCACTGGCCGTGGTCCTGGCCGCTGTGCACCAGTGGCTCCAGGAGGCCACCCTGCTAGCCACGCTCCTGGAAGCCATCCTCAGGGCGCAACATCCTCACCCAGTCCCCCAGGTCATCCACTGCTTGTGGATTGGTGGCTCTGGCTGGTACTGGAGGACTGGGGCAACAACCAGTGGCTACCGAACTCAGGATGACTAAGGGGACATTCCTGGAGCTGTGCCACTGGCTCGTCCCAGTCCTCCAGCACCACGACACCCACATGAAACCAGTGCTCCCACTCCAGAAAAGGGTGGTCATTGCCTTTTGGAAACTGGCCACCCTGGACAGTCACTGATCCATTGGCCACGTGTTTGGGGTGGACAGGGCAACCATCGGGGCCATCCTCAACAAGGTAAGCCATGCCCAAGTCACATATCCACTGCATGTGGGGGGCAGGGGGCACCAGGGCAAGGGACACTACTGGGGACTGGGGGGTGTTAGCCGATGGCCAGGTGAGATGCCACTTATGCCCTTGTATTAATACAAGATTTCAACTGCTAGGGCAGAGCCCACTGGTGACCAGGCTTATAGCAGCTGAAAAGCAGCTGGGTTCTTTGTTTTGTGTTCGGTTTGCACAGTAACAGGAGGAGTCAGGTTACCATTTAATCAATTACTTTGTTTATTTATCTAACGAGTTAAGCTCTTGTGGTTACGTTTGTTTGTTTACCTAGCGAGTTAAGCTCTTGTGGTTACAACTGTTACAAGGTTTATACTTTGATTACAAATAGCAAGCATACACTTAAATTCATAGATCTATACTCGTTAAATGTGCGCAAAAAAAATGAAAAGTAAAATACCTAGCAGGTCTTATTCTCAGTCCTTTTTCCTTTTTTTTCGAGGAGTCAAATGGGCGTCCCCTGGGACCTTGGGAGACCACACCCTCCTGTCCGGCAGGAAAGATGATTGGAGCTCAAATAGGGGGTCTGCCGGACCCCTCTTTTATACCCATTGGGTCACGTACGCTTCTTCCTTGTTTTAAAAAAAATGCCAATTGAATTAAACTGCCTGATGCTGGTTCTCACAGGGAGTTCAAGGGCTTAGTTCACAGCTGCGAGGTAGAGACAAGTGAGGGCATTTGTTTCTTAATGGGCCAGATATTTTCCTCTGTCTGGGACCAAGCGTGCAGGCGAATCAACTGATGGTAATCAGCCAAGGGCAGTCCGAGGCCCGGCTGTTAATAAGCGCATTGTTCTTATCAGCTTTGCTCCGGAGCTTCAAAGACCATGGCGAAGATAAGCATATCTGCGCTCTCGGGCATTCCAGGGCTGGGCTGTTTCTTTTAACCCTTTTGTGCTCTGAAGCACCTAGGGAAGGCAAGATGGAGTAGAGCAAAAGTGGGGGGGGGTTCTGTCTGGCTACAGGGGGACAGCCCACGCCAGTGACAAGGGGAGGGATGGGTGGGCACACAGGAGACAAGGGGCAGGGGGACCAGGGAGGCTGAGCCTGCAGGGGGTGAGGACAAGGATAGGCGGACATGTGCACCCCATCCCATACCACAGGCGCCACACTGCAGGTCATCTGGCCCACCATCAAGGTGTTCCTGAGGTAGCTGATGTGCGTCGGAGACCTGGACAATGCCATCCGGTGCTTCAAGGAGTTGGGCTTCCAGAACTGCTTTGGGGCCCTAGATGGCACACATATTGCCATCCAGGCCCCAGAGCACAGCAGCGGGGCCGACCACTCCATAATCCTGTAGGCGCTCTTCAATGGCAACGGTCACTTCCAGGACATCTGCATGGGCTAGTCTGGCTGTGCCCATGACGCCAGGGTGTTCCAGGACTCGGGACTGAGACACCGCATGACTGAGAGGACCTTCATCCCCTGGCAAGAGCTCACTGCAGGGACACCACAATGCTGCCCTGCACTTTGGTGGAAGTGGCCTACCCCCTGCAGCCTAGTCATGACGTTTTTAATGAGCAGATGAACCAGTCCTGCAATATGTTTGAGTGGGCATTCAGCCACTTGATGGAGTGCTTTATATGCCACCACACCAGACTGGAGGTGGGCCTCCACAGTGTCCTGGGAGTGGCTGGGGCCTGCTGCACCCTGCAAAACTTGGTGGAGGCAAAGCACAAACCCTTCGTGTAGGGGTGGGCCGCTGAGGTGGGGCATGGGTACGAAGAGCCCCCTGCCACCAGGTCCAGCAGGATGGGCTGTGGGTGCAGTGTCAGACCCATGTCTGGTGCAAGACCTACTCGTCTGCATGAGGAGGTCCCATGGCGAGGAGGTACTGCAGCTTGGCCTCAGTCCACGAGGAGGACTGGCACTTCAGGGTCTGAATCCCCTCCAAGGAGGACTCCCCAGTGTCCTTGGGGGGAGGGGCCCTGGTGTGGTCGGGGGTCTGGGGTGCTGGCCATGGTGCTGGAGAGCAGGGCCAGATGACTGGGGCCTTGCAGCTGGAAGCAGACTCTGCTGCAGTGTGGGCTCCCTACTGTCTACAAGCTCTCACCTTCCTGCCTGAGGCTTTGTGGGAGCCTGCTTCCTTAAACATGGCTGGATGCTGGAGCCACAGAGCTCCACATATGTTGTGAGCAGCGCTGCCACCTGCCAGCTGATCGCCACCATGGAGGACTCCCTCTTTCAAAATAGCGAGCCACAGAGCATCTACAGTTGCTCTCTTTTGAAATAATCTTACAAAAGGGGGCACTCTTCTCACCTTGAGAATGGAGGACAAACTTCAATGGAACAGCCCTGTTCTTTCAAAGTTACTTTTGAAAGATTGCAGATTGTGTGTAGACGATTGGCGGGTTATTTAGAAAGAATACATTCACTTTCGAATGTACTTGCTAGCATAGGTGCACCCCTTCGGTTACTGTAATATAGGACAAGTTCACAACCATGATGTCCAATACACGAACAACTAGCCACATGATTGAAACTAGCTAGTTGGCTTGAACAATACAAATTTAAAACTCACTACTTTCAACATTTTTTAATCAAAGCCCCATAATTTTCAGAGAATAAAAAAAAGAAAAGAAAAGAAAACTTTCAGAAGATATTTCTGAATTCTAAAGCCATTTTCCACTAATTTAACCCATCTGCTAGATGGAGACTTCCACCAGTTCATGGAATAGCTTAAATATGCTGCTTAGGCTGGAAACTATCATGCATCATACTAAGCTATGGTCTCCAATTTGAATTTTATTCTTGTTTTTGAAAATTTACGTTTTATTTACGTGTTCAGAATAATGTAGCTCGTTCAGTCCAGCAGTAGCCTGTAGTGACTACTGCTTCAGAATTTTTTGGACACTGTGGGTTTACAAAGTATGCAAAAACCTATTTTCACTATTTCCATCGGAATTTTAAATACTTTCTCCAAGTCTTCTCTAAAGTCCTTCCTGCAATTTCTTGTGGATGACACCTGCTGTGCCTCCCTGCAGAATCCAGTAGGCCTTCATGAAACGACAATAGTCCATCCACTCATAAGAAATGACAGTATTGCAGCTTAACTCTCTGCATTTCCAAATCACACTTTTTGCAAGTGTTTCTCTAACTGCCTTTATTGCCTTCTCTGGCCAATTTCAAACTCAGACATTATTTCATCTGAAGTGACAAAATTGGACAATCTGTTCTTCAGAAAGGCACATCATTGTTCAATAAATCGTTAAAATACTTTTAGGTTTTACTCTCTTTTAATGCTGCTAAATATCGTATTTATTTTTTCAAATTGATTCTGTCCACTGGATATGTGGTGAAACTGATGTTATCAGGCGTACTGGGGGAAAAATCAGTCTCTTGCTAATTATCTTCTATTAATTCAATACTCCAGGGCACAAAATGTGCTATTTCTCTCTATATAGAAATTTAATAATGCTTCTTAAAATGTAACCCCATTTTGATGCCTTGACATAAATGCTGTTATATGGTTTCTCTTTGATGCACTTATCAATATAATAGAAAAAAAATTAAATTCAGAAATACATTATAATGAAGATTCTATGAAAACACGATTCTGAACTTACAGATCCATATATGAATGATCAGGTCTTTGGTTTCTTTATTTCCTATCTGAGTCTATACAAAGTATTAAATGAAAAGAAACAGCTTTAGAATGTTAGAATATGCAAAGATATATGATAGAGCACTTATTCAAATAATATGTGACAAGGAGAATTTTATACCAAGCACTTTCTCCCTACATGTTGTAAAAATATCAATA